>NC_059472.1:3104419-4304419 GCF_018139145.2 Gymnogyps californianus | reverse complement strand
CCAAGCTTGAGGCTGTTTATTCCACAAGACCAGAGATTTTACGTTTCAAATTACTGGGGGGGGGGGGGGGGGGGGGGGAAGGGAAGGCACGAAGCAGCCAAAAATGTCTTACTCCTATCACTACTAAAGTAATACAGACTTGCTTGCTGAGAAGAAATATGCCAGTAAACAAAATACACACTTTCTCTTCATTTGCCAATCAAAATATTCTCAAATCTGGACTATGCAGATGCAGACTAAATTACTGAATTCAGTAACACTACTTAGGTTGGACTTTAGTGTAAAGAGGAGGCAAAACCTGGCAACACAGGTTACACAAATACTTTATAAAGAAAGCAAGTATCTTATTCTTTGATACAGTCCTACAGACAGAGCACAGAGAATTGGCTGCAATTAGCTCATCACGCAGTATCGCTACGAAGACTGAACATTTTAGATTTAAGAACACTAGAAAACGGTAGAAGCACACTCTGTATGAGCATAGATTCATTTAAATATTTCAAAGCATTTTCAAAGAATGAACACTTGCTATGAGATCACACCTAATACACTGAAAGCTTAATCTGTCACAACCAAAAAGAGAACAGATCATTTAGAAAGAAGTTATGTATAATAAAACATATACATCAAGATCACATTTTAAGACATTATAAAATACTTTAAAAAGTTTTATCAATTTTTGCTGCAGGTAACCTGAAGCTTTAACAGAAGAGCCAAAGAGCCAGAATAAAGCTATCCAAACTAAATGTTTCTCTCATTAATATATTACCTTTCTTTGACTGTAGATATCTCACAGCCCTTATCAAAGTAGGCCAGATCCGTTTCATTTCCCTAAGGTTAAGCTGGTGAACAGCATAGAGAGTACTCATCAACTAAGGAATGGCCACCATTCAACGACAAATATAGCACAAGCTATTTCTCATCTGTCCTATTTTTTTTAGGAGGCTGAGATGTAGCTTTTTCTAGAAATCACCACAATTGGCAGCCTCAAAGATGCTGGTGCCTTTGTCCTCTTATGCAACTCCTGGTGTCCCCCTTCTCCCCCCAACAGGAATAAAAAGAGATTACATGGCTGTTCTCCATTTCAGGGCAGAGGAGGCTGGATAAGCAATCTTCCCTGAAGTTACGTTCTGAGAACACTTCACAGTCGACCAGGGGAAGAGGGAGGGATCGTTTTTCATTCATTTTAGTTGCTGGAGTGGGTGGGGGGAATCAATACCTTTTATCAGGGCCCAATGCAGCCATCTTCTGCAAGAAGCAGCTAGCCCTGCTCTAGTCATCCTCTGGTGCTGGAGCTGGAGGGAGAAAACTGATATCCCCAATACTAACCAGCCTTAACAGCAGATGGTAACAACTTGCTTTTTCTTTGAAAAGGTTTTTCTTCCCTACTTTTGAAAGTTACCCTCTGGGAAGTACTTTCATTCTGACCCTCACGATAGTCCAAGGAGATGAATCCCAATTTCATCTAATACTTTTGTTATCCAATTTATGACACACAGGAGTAGGCATCGCTATTACCCCTTCACGGTGAACAAGTTTTACTAAAAGCAAAGCACAGCTTTGTTTTAGCTTTGTTTCCAGCTACCGTTACACACTGGTTTATTAACTATTATTCCCCAGTGAGCTGACAGATTCTATACTTCATGAGACGTTACCAGGATGTGGTGTTGAAGTTCTGCGATTTCTTCTTTAAGTTATTTCTACTATATGTGCTATATGTGAATGCGTGGCAAATGCTAGTTTAGCCTGAACAGTTCAGCAAGTTGCAGAAAACATGCAAGACAAAGACAGCGTTAAATGCTCCTTTGTGTGTCCTCCAAATAACGGGACAACAAAAATTCTAAATAAGTTTACTGTTATTTTTTCCAAGACAATTAATCACCAGCTATGCCTACCAAATCCTTGAGATACATTTCCCCTGAACTTCCGAAGTAACTGCCTCTGTGATCCAAGATTACGATGACGCAATACTTCACTGCCAGTTTCTCTTCCAAAAAAGAAAGTACATTGAAATGAAAGTGAACACGAGGAAAGTTATGCTTACAATCAGCAACACTCAACCTTTTACAGTTGTTTTCCATCTAAGGAAGATTTGATTCTTTGGCTACCAACAGAATTTCAAGCTTAATCCCTGTACTGTACCTTCATATACACACTCCCACCCACAACACCAACACACAAACACCTTCTAGATTATAATATGGTAAATATTAATGTCTTGGGATGCAAGTTAAGATAACCATGTGAATGAGTTTCACATGTCCATCTAACTATTGTTAAGCCTCAGTTTCAAGTCAAACCCTCTCAGTGTAATAAATGCATGCTTTGTGGCTAGTTATTGTCTCTTTTTGGGGGGGTGAATAATAAGGGTGGCAACTTCTAAAACGTCAAGTAGAAAGGTGTTAGTCTTCCACTGTAAACGCTACCTATGATCAGCCACTTAAAAACTACTTCTTCCAAAAGGTAAGTGAGAGCAGAATTACACTCGCAGTGGTTTCAAACATACAAAGATCAAAAACAAAGCCGTCAGGTCCTCACATCAGTGGAAGTAAAAACCAAACAGCTCAAGCTCTCTTTCACTTCAAATAATTCTGAAAAGCAAAGGAAAAAAAGCATTACAGCTGTCAGGTAAAAGAAGATCCTGCGGACTGCTTTGCATTACAAGCACATGACCAGAATAAAAACGTTTTATTTTCTAGCTTTGTTTTTTTCTTTGAGAGGAAAAAACCTATAGACCCACAGGTGGTAAAACATTCAATTAACAGGGGAAAAAAAAAATATAAAAAAGGTATGTGTACCTTTAGCCCAGCATATCGGGAATGGGCTACAGCCGCTTTTCTCCATATAGATAGCACCTGCTCGCTTCGGGGCCTGCTGGCCTGCCACTTCCAGCAACCACATACACACGACCGTATAGAGATTCAAGCCAGGCTTCGGCATACAATGTCCCAATTCAGCGCTCCAGCAGTATGTGGTCCTGCGGCGGGGCCGGGGGGGGGGGGGGGGGGGGGAAGGCTGGGAGCCGCTTGAACGTACTCGATCCACAAGCAAGGAGGAGAACCGCTAACCTTCCCCGGGCGTGCTGTGCTGGCTTCACCTGGCGACGGGAGCGGCGGGAGCGCGGCCCCGCAGCGCGCCGCGGGCAGCGCGCTCCGGCGGCGGCGGCGGCAGCGGCGGCGGCGGGGGGAGGCCGCGCCGCTGCTTCATCTTCTCACGCCTCGGCGATTGAAAGCCCGGACCATCCTTTCCCGGGCGTGAGCCGCCGAGGAGGGCGAAAGCAGGCAACGGAGTGAGCGTGGGTGCCCGTACTCCTGCCTTCATTCAGGAGGGAGGGAGGCGGGGAGGAAGGAGGGGAGGCGATTAGCAAGCGCCACATTAATATGCTAATCTCCCCCTTCTGTTCAATTCACCCGGCAGCCTCCTGTTTACCAAACTGACAGCCGCCCCTGAAAGCGACTAAGCTGCAAATCAAGCCTGACCCGGGTCGTGTCTGGAGATGTGCTTCCCCCGACCATTTCTGTGTCGCTCTTGTTTCAGACTCACGCCCTCGGCATCTCCCCCGGCCCCGGCCGCCCCGCGCCTGCCCCAGCTCGGCACAATGAAGCCCCGCACAATGCCCGGCCGGGGCCGAGCGCCCGCGGCTGCTCCACCAAATCACACCTTCCCGCCAAGCACTCCAATTTTGGCATCGCTTTTACATATTTTGTATCTATACTTGCATACGGCTGTACTGAAAAAAGAACCCGACGCCCTAAAAGCGCACGAGAACTTCCATAAACTTCAGCAGGAACTGGGGTGAGACCCTGCGTCACCACCTGCTTGACTTCACAACTACAAGATTATTGACGAAAGAACCCTGGTAGTGTTCCTTTGCCTTAAAAAAGGGCAACTATCACAGCCCACGCCAGTAATTTGTCAGTACCACATGCAGCCCTCCTCGAAAACCAGGGCTTCTTTAAATTTTTCTAATCAGAAGGCAAAGGTCACCACAAACGTACACACCACACACTGCATGGCATTTGTTTCTTAACTTTGCAGCACATAACATCAAAAGTGCTTATAAAAATTTTTTCTTTTAAAAATGTGAGTATAAACATTGCAAAAGCATATGTTTATAAACACACATTCAGGCAGCATATGTATACTGAAATAAAATATCCATTTTACTCCTAGCAAAAGATTTCACAAAAATTATAAACAACTGATTCATCTAAAATATGTATTAAAAAATCAACAGGAACAAGACTCACACTTGATCATTAAAGCTCTTTATATATTCTACGGTAATCTTTTCTCACTCCCAGCCCTCAGCAGTAAGGCATACGGCTTATCCAAGACTATAACCAAAAGGGAATTAATCTAAAGCTAGCAGCCTTCAACTTAACCTATCTGCCTACTTGTAGCAGCACGCACTCATCTACAGCATATGTTTAATTACCGTTCTTTACCTATAATACTGCCATCTTCATTTCTCAATACACTGGCTATGCAGAACTACAGCGGTGTATGTCAAAACTCTTGACAAAATACAGTTGCTGCTTTTTTTAAGTATTGCTTTGTTCTCTATTTAAAGAAGAAAAAATATTCACTGGGGAGGACGGAAAAAAAAAAAAAAAAAGAGAGATTAGGCCACAACCAGACCCATCAGATGTTCTGCATCACTGCTCAGGCACAAAGCTCTTTCTGGGGCTGAAGAAAGCCAAAGGGAACTGAAGACATGCCTGGATGCCTTCCTCCCCCCACCATAAAGTTTTCAAAGCCCCTAAGTGCTACACAGACAGCCAAATACTTCCATTTTGGAATTTATATTTACCTTCAATAATAAAGCAAAACATGTTATATTTAGAACGCAAATTATTGTATTTGTATATCTACAGAAGATGCACAGACCCAGGATAGGTGCCTTTCTGGTTCAAGCTGCAGCTCACAGCACAGGAAAGCCGCTTTTACACATCCAGCTCTGCCACAGGCTTCCTTGATGACCTTGAGCAAGTCAGTCTTGTCTTGTTACAAAACGGAAAGCTGCAGGTACTTCTTTAGTTTTCCCTAAATGGGTTTGGTCTGTGCTTCAGGGTGTAAAATATAAAAAGCCTGTGTTTCTTCCATAAAAATAAAGTGTTTTGCAGAAAACTAGCTAAAAAAATTCAAGAGGTAAAAGTGGTAGGGCCTAAATTAAGTTTTATTCATGAAAACAAAACCCTTTAAGTATCAACTAGTAAGTGCATTACCAAGGAGAATTTTAATAAACAGAATGTGTGGACTCACATTTTTCTTTATACTTTTAACAGATGAGACTAATATAGATTATCAATCCAAGTGTCAAGAGATACTGTCTGCTCGTTACAGCTATCCTTATTGATGATACGAGTATTATAATCATTCTCCTCAAGGACATACTTTCTTGTTATAATATTAGGCTACAAAATGAAGGTGGAAAAGTACTACACAGCATGAGAATTTTTTTATTCAATTTCAGAAGTTATCCAGTATTTTACACTCTGACTCTATATTTTTCAAAATAAGCCAAGCAAAATTTTTTTTAAAAATTACTTAATTTCTATTCGTTATTGTAAGAAGTAACCAGCAGACATACGCTCATTCTCTTCTTTCACATAACATGATCAGTTTTTCTGCACAAAAAAGCCAAAAGCATAAAATTTGTGTTCTGGAGAAAGCCAGAAACGCCAAACTTTCAGTTGGGGGGGGTGGGGGTGGGGGGTGGGGGTAGACAGAGCAGAAGATAAGGCACAAAGTAAAAAAAAAAACACTGGAGAAGTTAAATATGTCTCTAGTATACTTAATACCAAGTACTTGCAACATTTTATAAATACTGCTCATCAAGTAGGTATCTGAGTACCATTTATGTAAAATAATCTGTTTTAACTAATGCCAATCAGATTATAACATTTACTGAGGTAAGGAACATCTGTCAGAAATTAGGACTGTGGAACAGGAAAGTTTGCTCCTGTTGTGTACGATGCATATGCTGACATACACTGATAGTAGCTGCATAGTACTCACTGTGTAAGCAATGATGCTAACAGCTATCAAAGAAAATTCTAAAAAATATTTATTTTAAAAAAATGAATGCATCTGTTTATACTAAGAACATGTAGAAGCACTGGCCATTTTCCTAAAATACACATTCTAACCAGAAAAAACTCAGACTACCCCAATAATAACAGACAGGCCAAGGTCCTCAGCTAAGAAATGGCATTTTGCCACCAAGGAAATTCAAGTCAAGACTCTTCTACTGCGGCTATGACTTTGGTTGCTCAATTTCAGCCTGGTTTTAAAGACTACTGAGTATCAGCATCAGCTTTTTGAAAGGAAGGGGGAAAAAAATTCAGAAGCTTTTGAACTGTGTCAAGGCATTTAGTTTTTGTTTTAATTTTGCCTGCAGGGCTGCTCCTGTCTCCTAGTGAAGTCAACTGCAAAAATCACAAAGCCTTGCGGAATAAAGGGTTAAACAACAGTTTTGTAGAACTGGGAGGCACATAAAAGGTTGTATCATTTTTTCCACTCAAGCTTATCCAAACAAAAATAAAGATCTAAAATGCCGATCACATGAACTGGCAAAGCTTGGCTTTCTCTAGGGTTATGTCTGGAGATTGAGCTCCTGTGGGGTGTCTCGTATCTACTCAGAGCGCTAACTACAGTTTCTCCCTCAGTGAATGGCATCATTAGGATCTCTCTGCTATTCAACCAATTATTTTCACATCAGTTAATATCTCTATTCATCAAATTTTGATCAAACTGGCTGGCAAGTTCAAGCACTGTTGGGATGGGGAACAGGACAGAGCCAGAGAGAACACTTTGCCTGAGTTTCATTGCCCTGAGAAACAAAACTAAACTCAGTATTCAGAAACTTTGTGAAGAAAGCTGAGAGATCTGTATCAAAGCAGCATTTCACAGCAGAATAAAGATTTTTCAGTTCCTCTTCTCCAACATCTCAGCTACCAGATGAACATACCAGCAACAGAGATCTCCTTCCAAGAGAGAGAGAGCAGCCCGTTTGCTTGTTAAGACAAAAATGAAGAGCTACAGCCTAGAGCATAGCAATCACATCATCATTATTATTATTATTTTGGACTTGGTCATTCATAGTCTTAGCCACTTCATGGGCTACTGTTTATCCCTCTAGTAGTTACTAGAAGCTAAAGAACAAATGCATTTATTTTAAGACACCTGCATATTGATGCAAGAGATGGAAGACAACCATTTCTTCATTGCATTCATTTTACTAATAAAAAAATGAGAGCTCCCAAACCAAGTCTGCCCTCAGGAGAAGTGGAGGATTTTTTTTGTAAAGCCACAAATGCGTTTTACTGAGACAACTGCAGAACAGCCTGTAAAGCTAAGAGTGCCTGACGACTATTCAAAAAATTAAAACATGTTTATTGCTCATGTGACTCTTCTGTCACATTCATTTGCTTTTCCATGTTTGTATCCAGAATTCTGCAAACATGCTCTCCAAACATTGAAACTGCACTGTAATCTTCATTAATCTTCATTCTCTCAAGCTTGTTCCTTATGTTTTTTTTTTAATTACTGTAATTATTTTCTGCGCGTGTGTAATATTTAAGAGTGAAAAAGATTATCTGCCCTAAGTTTCACTTCAGCCAGAGTCAAACAAACATCATCTCCTTTGTTCAGAGGAACTATTGAAAAATGGTGCATCACCATTACATCAAATCTGGAATTATGGCTCCTGAATTCTACCTTACACTAAGCTCAAGTTTGCTAAGGCTGTCTTGGAAATCTACCTTGGATTACCTGGTCTCTAAATCTATCATCCTTGCCCACGAGCAACCCCTTGCCCCTCCACCCACATCTTCTCTAGCATACAGTCTTTTCCTCAACACCCTTTGCCAAAGGGCACAACAGAGAACAAGGATGACAGGTTTCATGAACTCAAATGGTCTCTGAAGACTGAGAAGCTCAGTCATCATTATACTGCCACCAGAGATGTTCCTTCTTATTTAACTACGAGCATGCTGACAGATAAAACTGAAGGACAAATGACATTTTACTTTGAGTGTCAAAATCCAAGCTCAGTCCTCCGACAAATAATTCAGCACAACTGAGAAGCCACACTGTCTCCATGAATTCAACTCTTTGAGATATGGACAAACTCTAATTCCATGCTCTAGATTAGATTAGGCCATTTTTCTCCCGAAGCAAAAAGGTAAGGAGGACTTAGGAAATAAACCTTAGAGAATCAATTAAAAAAAAAAAGCAAACTACTAGTAACTTCCATTGCCTGTAAAGCTAAGTGCTCTTTTGTGAGGTTCCCATAATCAAATGAAAAATTTGGATTTGTGATTTTAGTCTTCATTTTGAACTTCTAGTGGTACCTGCTTTAAGATTTCTTGCTCAGAGAATGCTTGAGATTTGAACGAGTATGGCAGAGTGAAGCTCACACTTCCTAGCTTCAACCTGGGGCAGTCGATAGCCAGGAATAGAAGAAAATACATTACAAGATTCACACTGCAGTGCTTCAACTGACCAGAAGAAGATGCCAGTATCCCAACATAAACTCATTCTAGAATATAAACTGTTTTGGATCTCTGCTTAAGACATTCTTCTGGCATAAATTCAATCCAATACTGAATTTATTGTTATCTTCCTCCATTTAGTGAGCTTTATAGTAGAATACACCTAGGGTATTCCTGAAAAGTACAGAGTTTTAAAGCAATACTTTATCACCTTCTGGGCCACGGTCACCTAACTAGCCTTACTATCCTCTGAACTACATTTTAAAATAGTAGTTGATGGAATTCACTGCTTTTATTTTTCATATCTCAAGCTACTGGTAGTAGTCAGGTGGGGAAGGGAAACAGAGCAGGATGTTGGGAGAGCGCAGGAGGAATGTAGTGTAAATGAAGTTTCCCATACTTCCCAAAGGATCCTCTGATGTTGAGCAGCAGAGCAGACAACATGCAGCCTCCTAGCCCATGCTGTTAAGACAACAGATGTTAGAAGGACCACTAAGTTAACTGTATTTTTATTATTTCATAAATAAAGACTAGCCATTTTTTAAACCCATATGGGTTGTATTAATTTTCAGGAATGAAAGTTGTAGCAGATTTTCTTGTGGGTGGACTAACTCGCTCTTATTCTCTCACTTACTTCCATTTACTTTTTGAAGGCTTACTGTAGAGCAGCATAAAGTCAGCACCATGAAAGCTGAGAATGGTTTAAAATTACTCCTTCCTTAGGGCATTGATTCCAATCTTATGCCTCTTCATGTTCTAGGCTATTTACAAAAAAAAAAAAAAAACAACAAAACACCCAACCAAACCAAAAACAACCCAAAAACAAACAACAAAACTGTTGCTATCCTCAAGACATCTTTGAGAAGTTCCTTCACAATTCCAGTGCTTAAAGCAAAAGTCTGCTTCATGGAGACCTGGAAAACTAAGAGGAGAAAAAGTAAACCCTACACATCCTGCTCCTTGTTTTACTGCAAAATAAAGTCTGATAATTTTGCTCTGTGACAGGCTGACTGTGCTTATCAGTTTGCACTGCTTCCCTTCAACCTTCTCAGATGGAAAGAAAGAGGAGGGGTGACAGGAGGAGTGACACAAAGCTATCCAGAATGGTCACCAGAACCTTTCTTGACCTTATAAAGCTTCCTCTATTTATGGGGAAGACCTTCTCTTTATGAGGTAAACACAGTAGAAGGTATCTGAAGGGGGAGGACCCCACCCCTTTGATGCTGTTTAAAGGAAACGCATTCTGCAAGGATTACTTTTGTTCTGTGGAAGGGATCCATGAGTGGATCAGTTGACCTTACAGATGCTTCTTAAAACCCCTCTTCATTAATTCAAGGGTAACCCAGAAATAATTAGTCACATTTCTAAGAGGGATATAGGAAAATGAAGTTGATTATGGGTCAGCAAGTCTCTTCAGTGTCTGTTCATATCTGGGCTGCTTTCTCTCTCATCTATCTAATAACCAGTTACACAAAAGAAGAAAGCTGTGCAGCCACAGAGGGTCCAATTAATTTACCAGAAATGGTGTAGTCTGGACATGTCTCCCTTGTCCTGCTTCTCCTCCATATGCTAAATACTAAGTTAGAACAACAGCTTACCAAAAAACTTTGTGCTAAAAAGATGTTTACAACTAAGAGTTGTACATGATTTATATCTCACTGCACCTCAGAAGTACGTAATTTTCAAAGACTCCCAGTGTTACATAAAACACAAATATAACATTAGCAATTCCTCAGATTTCCAAACCATTAAATGCAATTACAAACTGAATAAAAAATAATCCATGAGCTCACAATAATGCAACATTATTCCATTTATATTTAAAAACACACTGGTGGAATAGTTAACATATTTCTTAGTGAAGGATGAGCATAGCATAAATCCCCTATGTATAAATAAACACTTATAGGCTAAGACAAATAGCTATCTAACTTTAAAGTTCCAGTGTTACAGAACAAATCAACAAGCCAGTGTTGACACCCTTCAAGTCTAAGAAAACAGAAAATTAAAAATTAATTTTTACATAACATCTTTTTTAAAGTTTTATAATACAAACGTTAAGGCTGCTCTATTAACCAAGCAAATTCTGTGCCTAACCTGTCAAGCAACATCTAGTGCATTTAAAAAAAAAAATATTGTTAAATAGACACAAACCCCCCTTTCCCTCTCCAATTAGCGTAATTTGGATTCAAATTGTTGCATGAGAAATTCCAACAAATAGAGTTTGATGTTTTGTTTAGGGCTACCTCTAGTAGAGCCCAGGTGTAGCTGAGTGTCTGTATCACAGAAAATTCAATTCCTATGCACTTTAATCAATTCCTCTCCCAATTTTAAGTCAAGAAGGGACATTCACTTTAGAATAGTTTTCACCTGTATCGCTGCTTCATGAGAACAGCAATAAACTTTCAAGGAGCAGTTCCTCAGGCAGTCATTTTATGCTTTGTTATGGGGAATCAAAGGTCATCTTCAGCTAACACAAAACCTTTTATTCGATGCGAAATCCACCACCTTAAATAGCCTCATTTGTTCGTCCAATTACACAAGACAGCTTGTCATCAGCACAGTTCTGTTGAAGTTATGTTTACCTACACAAATGCCTGCAGAGTGGTATCAAAGTGCTCAGAAAACGCAAGAACATGTTGCTTAGTTTTAAAAAGGCTTCCAGGAGCTCACCACCAAATAAAGCTGAACTTAGTTTAGCTAACCAGCTATGATACTAGATAAAACAGCACTCAGTATTTCAAAGACAGCAAGTATCCCCAGTCTTTTATAATACATAAATTTATGAGCAGACCAATACAACCTCTTCTCTGTAGCTCCAAATTCAGCTGAACTTCAAGTGTACTAAACTTTATCCATTGACAGAAGGACAACTTCAGCACGAAAGGCAGTGTTTTGGAGAAGTTGAAAACACATTCAAGAATGCAGTTATAAAAATTAAACTAGCAAGACAGATCTACAAGACCACCTGATACAGCTGGAAAAGAGCTTTTTGGGCACAGCCCTTCTTCAGATCTAGGGGAAGGGATATTAAATAAGTATCCTATGTCTTCAAATGGTAGACAAAACATCAAAAACCAAAACCTTTCTGATGGCAGCCTGAATGACCTACATCACCAAACATCACAGCAACAACTGTCAGCATGTAACAGCATCTGACAGGGCCAAGAGCTCATCTCTTGTGTAGTACTGAGCTGTCAAGCACCACTTCCAAAAAACCTGTGGTAGTGGTCTCCACAATCTCATTTGATGCATTTCAACCAAGACACAGTACTAAAGCTTTTAAGAGAACAAGAGACTGGGACAAAAAAAAAAAAAAAAAAAAAAAAAATCAGTGAATGCATAAACAGAGGAAGACTATAAGCCTTGTCCTGCCACCAAGACATGGAGAACAAAGTGTAGTAAACTTAAACTGGTAGTAGAGAAGTTCAAGTACCCTGAAATGAAAGCATAGTAAGAATTTTTGAATTGCAGAGGAACTGTGAAACTGCCATGTTAATAGGTTAAATATCTTCAAGGAATGACTTAAGTCTAGTCAATTCTGCCTTGGGGTAGAAGGACAGACTTCCTTTTCCCCCTCAAGTTTTGAAGGACGCAGGTCATTGAACAAAGTCTGATCACGGTCCTTCAAATTTCTACTTAAAACCCTTCTTTAAGAAGTTCTATATAAAAATCTCAATAATTCAGTTACTGATGTTTCTAGAACCTCAACGATCATGACTACCTCTAACATCTCACTGTATCATTTGGCTCCCCGCCTTTCTCTATCATAAAGCATCAAGTTTCAATAACACCTTTTACTCCTCCTCTTGGAGGATTCATAGTTGACCAGGGAACAGTCAGCAGCAATTTCAAGGCTAATCAATAACGTGTTACTGGGACTAAAAGCCTTTGTTGCATTCTAAGTTTTCATTAGCAGTTCAGCTGCTCTTCGAGTCCATGGAAGTTTGCTCCACTAAGACATAGAACCATTTTGCTGGAGCTGTTTGTAAAGTGTCTGCAGGACAAGCAGAAAAACAACCACAACCATGTGTCCTCACACCTTGGCCTGGCCAGCCTTTATAGATTTAGTTAAAAAGCAGGTAAATCTGAATCACAACATAAAGGCTATTAATCCTGGAAATACAGTTTCAATATTTCTCTACATTAAGCCTTTCACAGAAAGATTCTTTCACATTGCTACGAAAAAATAAAACTAAAAAAAAAATCAAACCATATGAAACCATTCCAGCAAGTAATCTGAACAGAGACTAACTAGAAACTCTAGTTTTAAAGATCTTTTTAAAGGGATAATTAGTGAATGAAGATATAAACTGGAAAACATCTTTGTGCCAGAGTTAAACAATTTCTTAAGAATTTCTTAAGTTTCACATCCATCTCAAGTGTAATTCCAGCCCACCAATGGAAGCACAGGCATTTAACACCCCACTTCTGTTAATGACGCCTTGTGAGAATAAAGTCCTAAGGAAAAATGTGCTTGCTACTACAAGAACAGACTTTTTTGTGGGGGTTTTTTTGGTTGTTTTGGTTTTGGTGTTTTTTTTTTTTTTTTTTACGTTTGACCCTTCCATATGAAAGCCTGAAGAATATCAGCTTTATGCCTGACAAAATAACTTCTGCCGTTTTTCGTATTCAAATTATTGATCCCCAGGGAAAAGGCCTGCAGGAAACACCACAGCTATCATAAGCTGTTTGGATATTTTCTTAAATATGTTCTTCACCTTCTGAAAATAAAAAAGGGAAGGGAGGGAAGAAGTCATAGGTACAGTACCTACAATTTTTCTTACTACTTCCTTTTTCCAGTCTTCCGCTGATCAAAAAACCCTTGCACAAATAAAAAGTTATTAGCTAACTACACAAGCAGAGCAGTGGAGCTATACACTAAGAGCTGTCAAGGATGTAAAAATAAACTAAAGGAAAGCTCATATAATCCTTTATTTATGGTCATTTTAGGCATAACTTATAACAACATAGTTGATAAAAGTTCAGCCATGCAATGTTTTTCCTCTTGGTTCACTGTAGCCCGTGATGTTCTACTTCAAACAAGCTTATGTGTATTTTGGGAGAAGATCCCAAGCCGCTCCCAACCCAGGTCTCGCAGAACAAAACACACACTCTAACAACTAATATTTTATATAAACCAACTACACCAGATACAGCTTGATTTTCAGAATCTTTCTTTCAGTAACACTGTCATCCCCACCCTTCCTTTACTTCATAGTTGCTGCTATGAAAACCTTAGGTACTAACATACTCAGACAAGTACAGCAAGTATCTCCAATGCACTCATCCAAGAAAGCTTCAGGTCTCATCAAAACCTACTGCTAATTGTGCCCAATTCCACTAGTATTAACTTCCTGATGAGATGGAGGGATGGGGAAAACATTCCTTTCAAGTAACATCTTGAAAAACTTAACAAGGCTCAGTCGTGTAGGTTGCTTCCGCAGTAGGACACTACAATATGGGACGCAAATATAACTGGATAGGAGACCAATGTGTGTGTGCGGGTTTAACAGAAACTCACACAGAACCTGTTAAGTGTACTATGCATCTAAGCTGAAAGACCTGCTAGAGTTGAAGGGGTTACAGAAATTCGCAGAAACCGTACTTTCTGTGGAGTACTCTTACAAAACCAGAGTGAATGCATCATGGGCATAAGCAGGATATCACTCACAGGACAGAGTAAAGAACACATGTTTATCTACCATAATTATTCATTTCTTCAGTTTTCAAAATTTCATGTTTTCCTTAAGTAATTCTGCACCAGAACAAGACACTTCCAGTGACTGCCACTGAAGGTTAAGTGTTGTAACGAAGCAACAGAATCTCTCATTCAGAATATCCTGATGCCCTGATTATAGCTCACTGTCCTCCATTTGCGAGGCTGGCTCTGCTCTTGGATTTTTTTTTTCGCTTGTAAGAGAAGACAGATCAATTCTCCACTCCTCTTAGCAGATACCCACCCCCTACCTTGCCTATACAAAAACTTTTATAAACTAAAAAAACCTCACACTACAAAAAAAAATCCTGTAAGTTCCTAATCCCTTACCAAATACCCTTAAAAAGTTGTTCTAAAATTTGCAACCATACAATGTCCCATGGTAACTGAGCAGGTGCACACTTCTTCAAGCAAATACAGCCAGTCTTGCAATGTAAAAGCAACTCTCTCCAGCTGATGCTTGACTACAGCACTGGAAGTTAGTTCACTGTTTGCACACACTAAGTACAAAACAGACAACAGTTTATGCATACTCTGCTGCTATCAGGATGTCCCGTTCCAGCAGGGTTTGCTGTATTGAGCTAGAACAGGGACAGTCAGTCAAGTCTTTACAAAGGTACCATTGAAATGAGTGCACCAGCTCCACCTCTTTACTGCAAGCCAGCAGCAACCTCCACTTGAGAAGCGCAACAGCATTCACTACACAGCTACTCCCCAAGGCCAAGAATTAGTTTCTCCTGCAGAAACATGAGAAATATCACATTTCTGTAACCTTGGTGGAGTCCAGACAAAATTCTACTTTAGCTCTAGATCAAGTACATTGCTTGAATAACCCTTATCAATGTCCCTTCAGCTTTTTCTGCACTACCATTGCCAGCCAGTTTGCCAGCAAGAACGTACATGTGGGTGTACAGCGTGGAATGAACCTTCTTGCCCTCACTTACAGACTGCCCCAGCTGCATTTGAACTGCCAGTTCCTAGACATCCATTTTGTTTCAACAGAATGAAAGAGAATATTTGATGGCACGGAACCCAAATAACCATTTTCAGTCTGTATTCCTTTAACTCCAAAACAGGTAAACATCTTCTCATAGCAAATAAGCATCCTGTTCTAAGCAAAACATTACCATAAGTTATTTATTTTTTGACAGCATGTTGTACAGAGTTCTAAGTCCTGCTGCAATTCTTCTGATATTACTACTGACAAAAATCCATAAAATTCAATAGCTTCTGTCCTAGGTGTTTTTTTCCCCCCAAAAAAAACACACCCAAAGAATTTTCAGGGTTTTCTTTTATATTTTGTCCAAAAGCTCTGTCAAAAGCTTGCTTTTTTTTTTTTTTTTTAAGAAAAAGAATAATGCCAACTCTTAGTATGTTTAAAATAAAGCACCGGACAATCTCCCTTCCCTGCACCCCTAACTATGCGAGATATAAATTACCTACCTCTCAAATGGAAGACTAACAAACCTCTTCCTGGAAAACCTGGCTGAGGAGTGTCAACAGGTGCCCGTATGACATTGAAGCTCAAGTTTCTTGTCCATCATCCTCAGTGAGAGAATATATACAATCTTAGTATTTCTAAAACAAACTTTCCAGACTAGGAATAAAATTAAGTACGCTACCTAAAAGAATGGTGAAAATGTTCAGATTACTCAATTCAAAGCTGGACTGCATAACTGGAATCGGGATATTTCAAGTTATCCAGAGTGGAACAGCACTGGTTCTCACCCACACCTTTTTCTGTTACTTGCAAAAAGAAGTTGAACAGTTGTCCTTAGGAAGAGTATCCTTATCCCTCCAGAATGCGAAATTCCAATTCTAAAGACATCATTTGTAGTATTAATTTCTAAGGAAGTAGATAAAAGTTTCCAATTTATCCTAAAACAGCAGTGAATTAGAACAAAGGAGAAAAAAAATCTTACATGCTATATATTCAAGTGATACAATTTGTATATGATGCACCCTTGACTACCGGAATTCTTCCACTTTGAGATGACTGCATAGGAGTAAGCAAGAACAATCCTCACAGCAGTCCCCAAAACCTTGGGAGCCAGAACTACAGACAGGAAACGATAGAGGAATGTGCTGAACCGCTACTTTTTTTGTTTGTTTTGAACTCTCAGACTGTTAACCCAGCTTGTTAACATTTATAGGAACATCAGGCATAGGACCTGAAGGACCTTTCATGTCATCAACTCCTACTCCCTACTTCCTCACGTAATCATGTCATAGTCCCATTAAGTGATAAATATATCAAATTCCACCTTCTTTGAGCATCAAAACAGACTAAAGCAGTTATTAGGGGTGGCACATCATTCCCAATATTCCTGATTTATGTCCTGAATTTTTTTTTTTAATCCTACTCTCAATACTCTATATTGAAACTTCTTTCCTTCTACTCCATCTCCTCCTTTTTCCTCTATCCTTATACATACTCCCAGAAAAACAACGATCTGCAGCCAGGCCAAGTTTCTTAACTATAAACCATTTCACAGACTGTCATGGCAAATGGGGGAGGTTCCTAACAGCTGGAAGAAAGCAAATGGAACTCCTGCCTTCAGGAAGAGTAAGGAGGGAGGGTCTGGATAACTACAGGCTGGTTAGCCTTACCACCATTCCTGACAAGCTGATGGAGCAAATAACCCTGGAAGCCATTTCTAAACATATGAGGACAAGAAGGTGATCAGAGTAGTCAGCATGGATATGTGAAGGGGAAATCATGTCTGACCAACCTAATAGACTTCTATGATGAAAGTACTAGCTTGGTGGGCGAGGGGATGTCATTTCTCTTCAGCAAGGCTTTCAACACTGTCTCCCATGACAACATCCTGACAGACAAAATGAAGAAGTATGGACTAAATAAATGGACAGTGAAATGACCTGGAAACTCTCTGGACTGTCAGGCTCAAAGGGTTGTGATCAGCAGCTTAAAGTCCAGGTGAAGGCCAGCCACTACAAATAAAAGATTAGTAATAACACCAGTTTCTAAAGGAAAAAGACAAAATACTAAGATACCTAAATTTTAGTGAGGTGTTTAATATGTCTCATCATCTCAACACTACTGCATAGCTCACTGATAAAAATGTTACCTTTTTCTTACCAAACCATGCTGTTGCTATTGACCTGTGTGGACACTAGCTATAAAATATGGATGGGAGTGCAGGGAAGAGGGCAGTGTCAAAAGTGCAGCCAAAATAAGCATAGAAAGTTTCACTAGAAAGGCTTGCAAATAGATCAATAAATGTCAAGATCATAGTTGTCATCTCCCCACCTTTCCAAAGTGTTCAACGCAAAAAAACAGACACCCAACAACAATAGCTTACAAAGGATAAATATATTGCTTTTCCAAGTATCAGAGGTATATAACAATGGGAAAATGCACTTTATGAGGTACAGATTAGATCATTAAAACTACACAACAAAATCTTAAAATGGGAAGATTTAACACGCAAATAGCAAGGGAAACTTCCTTGAAGTGACATTTAAGTTGTTAGCAATAATCTCATCCAGCAGTAATAGAAGCTTTGTGATACAATATTTGGAAATCTAGAAATAGCACTTACCTCACTGGTAGTGAAAAGAATTAAAACTATAAGGCATATTTGCATCAAAAGAAGAAAAGCCTTCTCACATCTTCTGAACCATAAGGGGCATGCAGACAGCCATTCTAACTTGATAGCACTAACATTTCATAAACTGAGAAGTTTTCAGTTCCGTATTCTTTCATTTGTAAGAGTACCTCATAACTTAAGTGCAAATAAAAAAAAATTACAACCAAAACCATTACAAATATATGAAAATGAACTTTCCTGTTGGATAAAGTCAGAATTCTTAATAAAATTTCCAAAGACTCTTAGAAGAAAAAAATTCCTGATTTTCAAAGGGATTACTGAAAACCCTACTTTTAGTGAAAAAGACAGTGCAGGTTTCCTTGTGTAATCCCTTAAGCACCATGTCAGGCATTCTGACATGAGAGGAACTGTTTACAGTCACAGTGCAGCTTGTATTTAGTTCTTATTTAAAATTAAAGTGACAAATCAAAAAGCCACTAGTTTGTACTTTTTTTACTTTTGACTACAGTTGGTTACTTTTTTTCCCCTTTAAGCATGGACATTAGCAACAGTTCTCTGTTCATGTTACTGAGTTTGTTCTTAGCTGCATGAATAATCGCTGCATAATTTATTACCCCCTGTAATACATGTGAACATTTATTTTAAGAATTCTGCATATCCTCAATTCTGTCAGTTCTTGCTACTTCGTCTGGCAATTCCTCAACTGATTTTTAATTTCCTATCTTTTAACATCATAGAAAGTATCCATGCCATTGTTTTTTTTAATTCTAGTCTGAAAAGCTGTGTTGCATTTCAAGTTGCTATATTTAAGTTCATCACACAGGCAGGTGTAGATTTAGGATAAGGAAGATCTAATTACACAGCACAGCATTAAACACCCCACCTCGTATCCGGTGGGTAAGAGAAAAAAGAAGCAGCAGGTTGTTTTGAAGCAGTGTGCCTCTATGGAAGGTGCCAGGAGATGAATCCGGTTTAATTAAATGGATCACTAGCAGGCCTTATGTAAGAAGGAAGGCCATACAGACTAACAAAAGACTGAACGAGGACATATTTTTAATTCAGAAAGAACCACTTCTTTAGGTTGAGTTGAAATTGTGTAACAACTTTTTTTTTTTTGGTCCTAAATGAGCACTTGGAACTAAAACCAGTTCCAAAACCATTTAATATTTCAAGATAACAATGACTGTATGCGGATGGTGCTTACCTAAACTGTACACTATACATCAAAAAAATGCACACAAAAACATCAGACAGACTTCAAATATACTGTGTATCTGGTATTAAGCTACACAAAGGATCCTCATTTCCAATTAATTTTTCGATACCTGATGCTAGGAAACAGTAAGATTTTACTTGACTCACCAGATGTTCGCTGAAGGAGAGTCATCAAGAACAAACGTCTGTACCTAAGAGTCCATTCTAGGAGAATGTTTTGTTCCATTTTTAACTGAAAACCCAGTATATGCTCATTTCTTATATTTGTCTTTATTCTCCTCTACCTATCTGATATAGTTCTTTGGTATAGCTTTTTGCTTCCTTACTACTTCTTGATTCTGGTAATGATGGTAATGGACACTTATTTGCACTACAGGATCAAGAACAAAGGACCGAGTCTAAAGAAAAGTCACCTACACCACACAGATGCTATACCTGTTTTAAATTCAGAGGGCGACAAAATCTAGGAGGGATTGTTTTTAATCCCAACAGTGCCAACAGATAAAGTTCAACTGCATTTGCCAAAGGAAACTAGTCTTTCATTCCTCCAGGCATAGTGTGAACACACTCATGTTCCAAGGTAACTTCACATATAGACAGGAGTACTGTGTTCTCTATCCAGCTTTGAAATTATAATATTTTAGCAAGTTGCCCTCCAAGCCCCTGCTGGTTCACATTCCAAAAATTCTCTATGCTCATATCCATGGCCTCAATTACAAGGTAGTAAAAAACCAAGTTACCCACAGACTTCAAAGCAGCGATACAGATTAATGTAGGATAACTCTCCTGAGTAATGATTTAACTAACGATCTAATCAACTGATGCATTCAACAGCACACAAACAATCCTTCTTTACATGAAGATTTTGCTATGAAATCAAAGCGAAAAGGCAGTGTTCTGGATGACCTTGGTATGCCACTGACTATAACGAATTTACATGTAATATAACCTCAAACAATATACTACAATAAAGATCATTTTAAGTAGTGTCCTCCCTACTGCAAAGTTTTCAAACCTTACAAAAGCCCCCCTATATTATGATGCAAATTTAGAGTACTAAAACCAGGTGGCAAAAGTGAGAGCATTTCTAGTGACATCTATTGTCCATTGCTAAAAGTGGCACCCAGAAAAAAAGATAAAGTTCTTCAAAACTTGAAATAAGAAAATACCGTTATTTATTGCAAATATGAGTTCTGACAATTAAAACTTCCCATCTGAATGTAGAATCTCATCTTTGGCATTATATCTTTTATCCTGGCTATTTCTCCAATTTGTCAAATTTCTTTTGAATTTTAATCCCATCATCCAATGTGCTTGTAACTCTTTTTGTATTGGTGTTACTGGCAGATGAAATAGGCACGTGAAGTGCATCATCACGGTCATTAATGAAAATACTGTAATACCACAGGACAAGTCAGACCTCTGTGGGACTCCATTTGACACATCCTTCTCTTTTGACAATATGTTAAGCATTTTTTAAAACAGGTTTCCTTAGTTCGCTTAACGGTGAATACTGTCAAATCCCTGCTATAGGCAAGCCATGGTGTGTAGCTTTTCTACTCTCTATAAAGGCCCCTTGCCATACCATGGAAAAAGGTTACCGTTTCAAAATCCTGGGCAAATTTTTGCCCTCTATCAGTACTTCAATGACACAGCTAAAAAGTACAATTAGGACACTCCCACACACATACCCAAACTGAAAATAATCATCTCATTGTGACTCAGATTCACAGTACCGAACTCTCCAAGTCCCAAATGGAAACTCGGAAGAAGTTTCATCACACATCCTTGCTTTAGAAGCTGCAGGAAAAAAAAAAAACACACAACAACCCTTATCTTTCTGTCAGCCTGACCTAAACACCAGGCATTTATTTTTCCAATATTCTCCACAAGTACTTGCCTTCCTGACAACCGCTCTCAGCACTCAAAATCATTTTAAAGATGTCTTCCTTAAAAGAAAACTTCTTCCACATTTAAAGTTCTCTTCACTGCTTTAAGCAAACATGATTTTTTTCCAGAACAGACACTCTAAAGTTCTTGTGGAAAGACTACAACATACCACCTATCAAGCTTTTAATTGAAATTGCCATTTGATTCAAACAGGAAAGAGCAATTACCACCGGAGCAGATTCATATTGACTAAGTACCATTATACTTTAGATACTCACTTGTAAAAAATATTTCGTGGACAGATATGAAACACATCTCAGTAAGAAGAAATAAAAGAATGGATACATAAGCAAAATCCTCAACACAGAGTAAGGACGAAAGGCAGCAGGCCTGATAACAAACATCCCATCCCTTGCTCAACCAGGAGTAAAAGTGCACTACAATTATGATTCTAGAATTCACATTACAAACAGTGAATGGATGGACAAAATGCTAGGCAACAGAAGACATTCTCATTCTGAGCTCTACATCACAACTTAAGCCCACAGCACAAGTGAATTTATAAAGCTTAATACTTGGTTAAAGACCAAATGTATCAAACAAAAAAATGCTATTTTTAAAAATCAGGTTAGTGGGGTTGGTTGTCATTGTTTTGGGTTTGGTTTTTTATTTTTAAACACCACTGATAGAAGATACAGGGTCCAACAGAGCAGACAGGTATTTTCAGCTCCAGCACAAGTCACCTGTGACCCCAGCAAAGTGAACATGTCTGTCACCTTCCCCACTACCACCTGGGGAGATTCCTTCCAGCCATAAACCACCCATCCACATTTCCTTGCACATTGTTCCTCTGATTCACCACTAATACTATTTGTGGCTGCTCCTAATCTATTCTTCTGACAGCTGTATCACATGCTGGGCTGAGTCGTTTTAAGCATTAACTATATCACACATGTATTTAACAACTGCATATAAATATATCTCAGTTACCTCCTCCCCTTGTCAAAATACACTATTTAAATGTAAAAAATCTGCACCTCAACAGGTTTTGTTTTGACCTCAGATCCCCACATGACTAAGTACCACGACAGTGCCAATAAGACCTGATATACTGATTATATAAAAGCATGACTATATTGCAAGCAAGCCCTTAAAAGCTGCCTGCTGTCACATCAAGGCATAAATGAAAGAACTTACCTGCTGGCAAGGAAAGTCTTGAAATATCTGTAACAATAAAGAAATACATTTAGAAACAGAAGGAAAAATAGCTCTAAAATTGCATTGGCTTAATCATTTTTCTGCAAGGCCATACTTGTTTAATAAAGCACATTATCTGAAGCAATTTGCTAGCTGCTAGGCATGCCACATGCAAATCAAACGCATTTTCCTTGTCTCACCCTGTTCATTAACAAGATTACGTTTTGCCCACCTAACTGAAGGACAAAGATGATACTGCTAGGCAATGAGTGTAATTACTACAGCAGAATACAGGTCACTAAGCACAAATTAAGTGTTACATACGGATTTCACCATTATCACCTACATAATTTCAGAGCAGAAAGTGTCAGGGTTAGTCTTTGCATATGAAGAGGACATTATTGTATGTTTCTTTATTCTTAAACCTTTAGAGAAAAGGTAGCCAAGCTTACAA
This sequence comes from Gymnogyps californianus, assembly GCF_018139145.2. Taxonomy (NCBI): domain Eukaryota; kingdom Metazoa; phylum Chordata; class Aves; order Accipitriformes; family Cathartidae; genus Gymnogyps; species Gymnogyps californianus. Next base: position 4,281,874 of record NC_059472.1, on the reverse strand, counting down.
ATGGATAAGTATGGAACACAACAAATAATATTAAAAGAAAGGAGACTGATTTTTGTCACTGACACACGAGACACGGTTGCTGAACATTTTTATAGTAAATGCCAAGGCTGTCTTGAGCTGCAATCAACTTTACAAGAACCACTGTCTCAAGAGTCTAAATATATCATATTAAAAATTATACCCTAAAGAAAGATGGATATCAATGCATATGCATTAAATATTCCTAAATATGTAATTATATAAACTATAACTCATTATATTCCTTCTGCCTGCTTTTCATACATCTACTTGTCATCTCAGTACACATGATAGTAACTTGGACTTGAGGTGCCGATCAGAGTTCAGGACAGAAACTAGAACCCACAAAGAACGAGAAAGCAAAAATTACTCAAGGTCTGTACAGACGAGGACTGGGGACACACATCAAGGGGTTAACGAAAGCCGAAATAAATACAATGCAAGTATGGGGGGGGATAAGGAAAGGGAACTAGTAAAACAAATGAGTAAGAAACTGAACCTAAGAAAAAGGTCTGCACAGCTATTTGGTTAAAAAGAGACAGCAATGTTGAGTAATACAATTGTCGTACGGGGTACAAAATCCACAGGGAAACTGAACTTTAACCATAGGTGTAGCAACTGGAACAGATTCAGAGATTATCAGGGCAGATGATCACTGCTTTGCTACCTATTAGAAGAAATAACAAGGCTTAATAAATTTATTAGCCCCGCTCTCACCAACAGATTCTTAACATCATGCTTCCTTTCACTTACAATCCATGTTTGTGGCTGCAAAACATGATAAAACTTGAATACCAAAGAGAATTACACCCGAAATTTAAAGGCAGCCTACTAAAAATTTCAAAAATAAACTGTAGTACTCTGAGGAGACAATGAAATGGCAACACACTAAGCTGAAACACACTTAAAACACGAAATGAAAATAGCAATAGGACACCACAAAAAACAGAGAAAATATTGCATGCTTTATTCTGGTAGAACATAGAAAATTTAAAAAGATAATAAGGTGCATTTAAAAGATGCTCTTCATGCTGTCTGCTTCGGAACAAAACCATCTTATGTAATAAGAAATGCCTTGAGATAGGAGAAACCCAGACAGGAAGAACATGCATAAACTGAAGGAAGGAAAAACCAAGTTGCCTCCTGCAACAGCTCCTGCACAGAATCCAGATCAGCACATATGGAATGGAGCTTTCTTCCAGCAGAAAAATATGTTGCAGTGACAATTAATTTGGAAAGTTAAATGAAGAGAAATGCTGCATCTTTTTGTCTGTTTATACATGTTTAAGCGTTTCCGTGCACTTTTTTCATAAAGTCACAAAAAATTTATGCTTGTCACTAGGATATACAATATGAACAACCGTAGCCACCTGAGTAAAACAACTAAAATTGCAGAGTAGAAAATACCATATCTGATTTTAATTTTTCTACAGTGACAGAAACTAATCTCTAAATTCCATTTATAATTAAAATGAAAGAACATTGAAAAATTGAAGTTACTACAAAAAATTACAAGCTGCCTTAAAATTTTCTTCTAATCCTTGATGTCTTGGAAATGTTTTATCACAGCATTTATTACTCTTGAAGCAGACTATTTCGTTAAGTGTGCCTACACAACAGATTTCAAGAAAATAACGGTAAACATCACCACCAGAAAAATACATTATCATATACACACAGATAGGCAGAAGACATTAATTTACATTCCAGGAACTTAGCCATGCAATTTCAAACACCTCCAGGGAAAGCTCTGCAGCTAAGCCACACACATATTTTTAACTTAAGAAAGGCTTGGTCATATTCTAGTGTTTGTCCCTAACACCTGAGCCACTGTTTCCGCTGTGATCTCTCCCCACACAGGCACCAGAATTCACACAGATCCCATTACTGCACTGGGACCTACCCAAACGGGGTACCTACAACATCAGCACTGTTACTATATTAAGTCAAACACTGTAATGATTCTTTACTTCCATGTTCCACTGCAAATTAGTTCCATAAGTGCATTAACTGAAGAGATGCTACACCTCTGGGACAACCGTACTGAACAGCTTCCTGCGAGTACATGTTCTTCTAATACAATTTAGTGTAAGAGAGACTGTTTTCTACAATTAATTAACACACGCTAGATTTAAAAACAAGTAGGACAAAAGAAATTGAAGCCCGAAGGTCATATCAGTCTACTCAAAATTGCGTAAATGCACTTAGCAAGTTATCATATTTTTCAAAGATTCCCATTAAGCACAAGGTCCTCTGTAGGCTAATGCATCTTAATTCTGGCAACACCAGCCACTACAGAAATACCAACTCATAATAGTATAAATGAAGCAAACACTTATGATTCCAAAAAGTAACAATTCCACTTTTTTGTGTGTGTGTTTATGTATCCAGACACCACAACAGTAAGTGAAATGTTCCATGTGTTTCTATTAGCTGCAGAGTCACATCAGGAACTTTGATGATATTTCTTACCCTTGGGTTTACCCTGTCTCCCCAGCTCGCTCTCATCTTTTCTGGCCTGAAACTTCTTAGCTTTATTCTCCAAATATGGTTTTTCATTGAACATTTGACACTGAAAAAAGATCAGTGGATTCTGGCAACATTTTAAAAACTTCATTCACTGAGAAGTAAACTGAGACTACAGATTTAGGTAGTGTGCTGGTTTTGACTGGGATAGAGCTAATTTTCTTCATAGTAGCTGCTATGGGGCTGTGTTTTGGATTTGTGATGAAAACAGTATTGATATAATACAGAGATGTTTTCATTATCGTTGAGCAGCGCTTGCACAGAGTCAAGGCCTTTTCTGCTTCTGACCCCACCCCACCAGCGAGGAGGCTGGGGGTGCACAAGAAGCTGGGAGGGGACACAGCCGGGACAGCTGACCCCAACTGACCAAAGGGATATTCCATACCATATGACGTCATGCTCAGCATATAAAGCTGGGGGAAGAAGGAGGAAAGGGGGGACGTTCAGAGTTATGGTGTTTGTCTTCCCAAGTAACCATTATGTGTGATGGAGCCCTGCTTTCCTGGAGATGGCTGAACACCTGCCTGCCGATGGGAAGTGGTGAATGAATTCCTTGTTTTGGTTTGCTTGCACATGTGGCTTTTGCTTTACCTATTAAACTGTCTTTATCTCAACCTACGAGTTTTCTCACTTTTTACTCTTCCAATTCTCTCCCCCATCCCACCGGGGGCGGGGAGTGAGTGGGCAGCTGTGTGGTGCTTAGTTGCTGGCTAGGGTAAAACCATGACAGGTAGCTACTCATTTCAGATCACATTTACAAACTTGCCTTCTTCGCTGGGCAAAACTTTTCCCTTTTTGAAGCACATCATAGCATTCAGATCTCTACATAGGAGAAAGTCATTCAATTCTGAGATTTGAAGAGAAGAAAAAAAGAAGTTAGGCTCCTAATCTGGTTTGTGACTATAAGGAGAGACTTGAGAGCACCTGAGGGAGCTGTCCTGTTGGTAAGGATTCCCTCACACGATGGAGGTCTGGACTGACTTTTCTCCTACAGCTCATTTCCTGAATGCATGTGAATGCTGCCACACAAACCACATTTACAGCTGTACAACATGAACCAACCTTACGTTTGCTATCTGCTCCAAAGTAGTTCTTCAAAGTGAAATCAAAAATTAATCAGATTTTATGCACTTCTACTCCTACTGATACTTTCAAGGGATCAGTCATGTTCTGCATTTATATTCTTACATGTCTTACCATGCTACTAGGTAGGGAGCAAACTGTCAGTTTGAATAGGCAGAAAGAAAAATAATTTTCAGACCATATTCTTTACAAACTTTTACATATCTTGTAAACGTTAACCACTCCTCAAGGAAAACTTTTAATCCTAAACAGATATTGGGAGGATGGAGCAGATGGCCTCAAGAGGCCCTTTCCAACCTAGGTTTCTGTAATATCATATACAGATGACAATAACAGAACAGGAAAGAAGCCGTAACAACATTAGAGGTGCTACAAAATAAGAAAGTTCCTCAGCCAAAGAAAACTTGCCAAGTAAACCAATTATCTACATGAATTCACTGAGGAACAAAAAAACCCCTGTATTTTAAAGAAAGAATACTACTATTACTTCTATACCCGTGGAGATGGTTTTGGGCAGTATAGTCCTCAAATAGGCTTTGTGGATCCTGTCACAAATAGTTTTTTCTATGATTTATGGATGCCTTGAGTACCAGATATTTCTAACACTATATTTGTTTTTATGAAACTATGCATTTTGCATTGCAGAGTTTCCTCAAATGTTTTCTTGGAAATGGAGCCGCAACTTTAAATCTTCTTTCCAAGAGTAACATCTAATCATCGAAAACAGGAATATTTTGTGAGCTTCATGTTCCTACCTCAACGTAAAATGAGAATATGGCTCCATGGACAACTACAGAGGCTCAGACTCTCACCCCATCTGCAGCACTGATCTCTTTCCAGAGCTGTGGTAAGCAGCAGACCACAAGAAATTTAATCCTGTTCTCCTGTAGCAGGAACTGACTGACTTTAACCTAACAGTATTCCCTTGAAATGAATTCAGATATTCAGTTCATGAACCGATGTCTCATTCCAGTGAAGAGTAAAGGCTCGCAGCACATGAGGAACCACAGACCACAGTCTCCACGAAGCTGAGTAGCACATGTCATTCGACAACAATCCTTCCAACTGAACAAGGAACATCACAGACTCAACATAAGATGCAATTTTCCTATTTATCTACCAGTACCAACATCATTTAGGAATACACACGCGTATTCAGCTTTTAGCCTTTGCATGACTGATGCTGAAGGATGTTGTCTTAGAGGCTGGATTCAACAGCCTGGAAGTCTCTCTCCCTATTATTCTCTGGCAGGCTAAAAAGGCAGCTGGATGTTCCTCTAATCTTTAATGAAGCTGAGATCTCATCATCTATGTCAAAGTATTTTTCTTTTTTTAAAGAGCAAATAAGTAAGCAGAAAACACAAGTCACCTTTCAAAAAAACTGCTTTGTAAGATTACGTTCGTTGAGAAACTCAAGGATTTATCCATGATCATCTAATCTATGGAGCAAAGACCTTGGAGATACGATGAATTCATTCTGACAGCACACCCGCTAAGGAAAAGCTGTTAAAAAGTTTAACAATATGATTAAAAGATTGCATAAACCACCAATTAGATTGTTCCATATATGTATTTTTTTTTCCCTTCATCATTAAAAGTGCATCCCTTATTTCTAACCTAAATCTAACCTACTTCTAATTTAGCAATCTGCAGAGCTGAATGTTAACAGCCCTTTATTATATCATTTCCCATTAAGGCAATTTTAGGGCAATTTTAAAGAGCGACGCAATAAAATCTTTTCTTATATTAGCTATGTAGAATGAGAGGCAGAAGTGGATCGCTATGAAGGCCCATTTTTCTAAAGCTTTGATCATCCTTACAAGTCTTTAAATGCTCAAACTATTTTTGCTTTTAGTAGCTTCCCCAATTTGCAAACACCAATACCTGACACAGTATTCATGCATCAATCATAACAGCACTAAAAATACCATTTGCTTACTTAAGAGTTTTTTCCGCTATTGACATATTTATTGCATTTGCCTTAGGCACAGCAGCAGCTGAATGTCCAGCACTAACTGCAAATTATCTGTTACCGTGGGGAGAGATGGAGTAGGACAATTATAGGACAGACACCTTCATCCACAAAACTTGCCAGCATTTTTTTGTGCTTTGGCCAGATCGGAAGAAATAGAGTGTACAAAACCACACATCTTTTGTTTACAACTCTACTTCATAGGAGATCCACGTCGCACTGTAGTCCTTTATCATCTTTGTTTAAATCTTTGCTTCAACTGTGAATATCAGCAGCAATGATTTAATGCTTTCATTTATGTCTGTTGAAAAGGTTAAATAGCAAGCAGCCAAGAACGAACTGCTACGAGACCCTCCGCACGAAACATGCGGAGCCTATCTTATATTTTTGAGAAGTTCTGTTTAACCAGTTATTAGTTTTAATGCAAGCTGCTGCCTCAAACACAAAAAGCAACACAAAATTAAGGGAAGGAAAAATCAGAGCACCAACTGAAGTACTGCACAGAACACTAAGGTTTTTTTCAAATCATACGTTTGATTGACAAAATAGGTACTAGGCACATTTACAGTGTGATCACCACTATATCTGACATACCTCAAATAGCTTCAAATATGCATGAGCATAGTCTTATTACAGCAGTACAAGGGTCAGTGTCAGCTAACTTGTCCTGTACCTCAGGAACATGTTCAGTTTATATTTGCTTCTATAACTGACAATAAATTGACAAATCAGTAGCTAATTAACTGTTGCATTCTTCTCACTGCCCTCAATCTTCTGTTTATACCTGCCTTCTGCTTCCCACCTACCGTGATTTAAAAACAAAAGCAATATTTAGTCTCCTTAGTTTACAGTATCTACAGGAAAAAAAAAAAAAATCTTTCAACAGTTTCCAATCGATTTCCCCCTCTCCCACTGAGAGAAACTCCTCCTAAATCACTCTGCTTATGGTTCTTTAATACCAGATTTTGAAACTGAAAAAATCCAAACTCTGATTAAGATGCCAAGAGTAATCCACATGCATTTTCCTTCATCTCAGCTGAACTCTGCCCTGAACTAAGAGGGCATGCACCTGGAAACTTCAAATTTATTTACATCACATCATTGAGCATGTCCACAAAGTTATCTATCCAGCCACCAGTAGCCAAATTTTAGACCAGGCATACTGAACAGTAAGATATTAAATGAAAAAGTTCTGGTGGAATCTATATTCAAAGAGGTTAAGAAGAGCAAGAGAAATTACTCAATCAGTACTCAGGGCAGGTGGGATCGATCTCATTACACACTAAGTTACAGAAGAGGCAATATCTGAGCAACTCAGGTAATTTATTCTCAATATCTACACAAGTACTATATACACCTTTTGCCTATGGGGAAGAGAGTATGGATAGAGAAGAGACTGGAGTAGGGTCTCCAAGAATTGGTTTTATTCAGCATCACAAAATGAGTAAGTGAAATCAAGTCTGCAGGTGATATTAAGCTCTTATGGGTAGACAAAAAGCCATGCCAATGGGAAAAAAAAAAACAGAAGAATGTCACAAAATGAAGCAAGTTGCTAAAAGACAGCAGATACACTTCAACATACAGATGCTATGTAATGCATCTAGGGGAAAAATATTCCGAGCAATACCTCCTTAACCACTTAACACTTGCACTTCCTCCAGTTCCAACTGCGGGAGGAAGGCTGAGTCACTGGTTTCTCTGAAATCATCGGCTCAAAGTGTAGCAGCTGACCAAACAAAGGCAATAAAACATTGTGTATCATTGGGAAGGGTACTGAAAACATGGTAAACATTACTGTACAAAACAATAAAGCATCCACATCTTGTGTTCAGTTCTGGTCTCTGCATCAGAAGGAATACAAAGTAGAGTTAGAGAATGTCTAGAGCAGGGCTGCTGAAGCAATCAAAGGATGGAGCATCTACCATGTAAGGCCAGACTACACAATCTGGGACCCCTCAGCTGGGAGGACATGAGGCTCACAGTGGAAATGACCACAGCTTACAGGGGAGGGGAAAGAAGAAAAAAAAAAAAAAAAGGAAAAGCAAATCAATGCAGCACCACCATTCATCAAATCCTGCCAGTATGAGTAGTAGGAGGCATTTGAGGAAACTACTGGAGATTAGCTTCAAACCAGTAAGAGTGCCCCTCTTCACAGCTGGCAGTGAGCTTCCTGAAGTTCCTGCTAGAGAAGGGTGTGGAAGCAGGGACCATCAGCAAGTTCAAAGGCAGTTGTCAGATTCACAGCGGGTTGACAAGGAAAGATGACAGGGACTAGCCAGGGAGGTACCGGCTGGCATCCCTGACACAGTGGGGATGCTGAGGAAATACAGGGCCAGGCATGCAAACTCCATGTAAACAACACCTTGTGCTGCCACCGAGGCACACTGCTGGGCTGGAGGATCACCGGTCTCATCCAGCAGCATCTCTTGTATCAGAAAGAGTGTGGCCAGCAGGACTAGGGAAGCAATTGTCCCCCTGTACGCGGCATTGGGGAGGCTGCACCTCAAATACTGTGTGCAGTTTTGGGCCCCTCACTACAAGGAAGACATGGAGGTGCTGGAGTGTGTCCAAAGAGGAGCAACAAAGCTGGGGAAGGGTCTAGAGAACAAGTCCTATGGGGAGCGGCTGAGGGAACTGGGGTTGTTCAGCCTGGAGAAAAGGAGGCTGAGGGGAGACGTTCTAATTCTCTACAACTACCTGAAAGGAGGTTGTAGGGAGGTGGGTGTTGGTCTCTTTTCCCAAGTAAAATAAAGATAGGACAAGAGGAAACAGCCTCAAGTTGCACCAGGGGAGGTTTCAATTGGATATTAGGAACAATTTCTTCACCAAAAGGGTTGTCAAGCATTGGGACAGGCTACCCAGGGAAGTGGTTGAGTCACCATCCCTGGAGGTATTTAACAGACATGTAGATGTGGTGCTTAGGGACATGGTTTAGTGGTGGACTTGGCAGCATTAGGTTAACGGTTGAACTCGATGATCTTAAAGGTCTTTTGCAACCTAAATGATTCTATGATTCTTGTGCACTTAAACTCCCTGTCATGGCTCTCTGAAGATACAGGACAGTCACAAGCTTTAAACATAACCTATAAGAATACCTACTCAATCAGAAGTGCTGTTTTAAAAATGTCAGCTATATTATAGGAATGTTCTTATCCTTTAACGGCTGTTAGCAAAAGGAGACGTGTTTAACACTGAACAAGCCCAGGAAACTTTAAAACCGCTTAAGATGTTTAAGGAGGGACATCTGTGTGCTGGCAATGGTTCAGATCTATCAGGAGTATCTCCAGCACTATGACCTATGACCATGTAATCCTCATGGAAATACTGTGACATTTTATGAAGCTAACAATTCAGGCCCTCAGGCAAGCTTAAGGAAAGCTGTAGACATGCACTCTATACATGTCTAGCTACCCCACCATGTGTACTACAGAGTGCTTGTTCTTAAAAGCAATAGCTTTAGTGGATTTATTTCCTGCCCCCCCCAAAAAAAACATTGTCTTGACATTGCTTGCTATCACTGAATTTCCCTTGTCATTTTCCATGATGGGCTCATGATATGCAGTGTGCCACCACAAGTCACCCACGTTTTCAAAAGGTGACAGGATTTTATAGTTCCTGTACTCAAATACAAATTAGCACTGCATGCCAGTAAAGCTGAACTCAGCAAGAGCATGTAGATGGTTCAGAATGCAAAATAAATGTTTTTCCAGGTACAGAAATGAACACCAAGGACACAATCAAGAACCAGAGAGAATTAGGATAAAGTACTTCAGGAAAAATACTAAAAAATAACTCAAATGGAGCTACACATCCCAGACCACAATGTAAGAGAAAACTGCTTTCTTGGGTGTTTTTGTAGAGGGGTTGGGAGTTTTGTTTTGTTTTTAAAAGGATAGCTAGTTAAAAAGATTTAGAGTAACAGACTAACAATGTAACAAAAAAACCACCCAAAGTTTCTCTTTGGAATACTAGAACAGTATTTTGCAAGTTTTTGGGTTTTCTGTTTTTGGGTTGTGTTTTTGGTTGGTTTTTTTTTTTTTTTAAGACAAATTCTTAGAAAGTTGGGAGAGTCATTTCCCTTCATGTTCCACCACTGTAAAATTATGCCGTTTCCATGGTTATGGCCCACACATGGATTCCATTGTTACAGCAGTTTTTCAGAAGCTAGAATTAAAGTTTTAAGTTTTTTTCATTTGAAGTTAGAGAACATTCAAGACGAGTGAAAGAAGGTTGAAGATAATCAATGCAGCCAGGATGGAGGGAGGGAGAAAGAGTTTAAAGGACAGCTTTCCAGTAAAGAACACACACAAAGTAGTTTGTCAAAAGTTTAACAGAAGATTATCACCTTTGCACATACATTGTACTTAAAAAAAAAAGTCATTACTAGTTAACACTTGCATGCATGAAAAGACTAACTTACTTAGTGCCTAAAAAAATTAAACGTTTTATTGATCTCAATGGGATTACTGCAAGGCATTCAAAGCAAGCTTGACAGCAGCTGCAGAAGTTTTGTTCTGTACAGAAATGGGCCCCAATAAACAAGATGAAATCTATTTTTAACAAGAATACTGGTGTTTTCTTAGTCTAGTAGTGACACTATGGATGGAGAAAAATTTTGCTGCAGTTAGAGCTTGTTCTCAAAGTGAAGCATAACATCCCTTTACAACAAATGGGCATTTCCACAAGCATATGGCTTAGGGCATTTGCAGCCAGAGCTACACAGAGTCTGAAAACAGTTCTCCAGTGAGACATGACAGTTTTGGATCTTAACGATGTAAGAAATAACAGAGAACTGAGGACAGCATGCTCAGTGTGCTAGACAAACCTCCAATAAATTTACCGCCACAGGCACAGGGATAACTCCTTTAATGTAACCTTGTTGTTTCAGCAAGTCTTACACGTCTTACTAGGGACACAGATTACAACGCTTCCAACTACTGTACTGTTTGAAGGCACAACATGCTGCAAAGTGTAATTCTGGTGGGGTTTTTTTTGGAAGTAAAAAAAAGCTTTCCAAAACCTAGGTCACAAAGGAATATTGTGTCAAGAACCATCTAGATTGAATAAATTATTTGTCAAAGAACAGAGCAGACACAGGGCAATGAGAATTAGAAAGGAGATAAAAAACCAAACATTATTATTTCTATCATTACACAAGCATACATAATTATTTTTAAGCCAAAAAGACACAGAGCTTACCTCAGGGTCTTAAATAGGAATTTAGGGGCAACAGAAATAAAGACAACAGATCAGGAAAGGGCAAGAGAGTCGTTATAGAGCTATATATTATGCATTCATCTAAACTGACATAATTTTTCTTGCTACGTTTCATGATATCAGTATTTGTGTTAGGTCAGTTCCCTCCTCCCCCAGCAGATGCACCAGCAGAAATAGGGAAAAATCTTTTCCCTAGCTTCTCCTCCACTTCTCTGTCCCCTTTTATACAGTTTTCCAGATGGAAAAGAGACAGAGGACGAATTAAGACAGCAAAAAAGATGACAAGCGAGGTAGGGAGGAACCACAGGCAGAAAAAACAGCAGAAGAAAAACACACACATACACCAGGACAAAGAAACCAAGAGAGATGCCTGGCAAAAACTAGATTATGAAGGAAAAAGAGGGGGTAGTGGGGGAACAAGACTCCAGACAGAAGAATTTCAGTACACAACATGAGACAGGCTTTCTTCTCCTAATTGGTTCTGTCATGTAGCCGGAGAGCGACTCTCAAAAGACAGTGTCATTTGTGTAAAAGGAAAACCCCCAACACGTCTGTTCTCTGCAAGAACATGATCAAACAAGAGACCCAGTTGGCTTGACAGAACACAACACACATGCAACTTCCATATTCTGTTTGCTGTGACTTCCAAACACAGCCATTACTCATATCAGCAAAGTGAGCAAGTCAAACAGTTTGTTTCTAATACAGTAGCACGCAGAGTCTAGCATGTATGATTAATGGATTCCCATATCCACAAACCCACTGAAAAACTTCAGCTTGGCATCATTAAGATTCTATCAGTCCTGAATTGCAGTTTAAGATAGTATTTTTCGCCTTAATCTGCTGCTCTATTTAATCAATTTAATGCACAGTAAAAACTTAATTTGACAAAATCGAAAGCATTATTTCTCTCTGCCTCTGGCATGAAACAGATTAAGACCACCAGAAATACTTGCAGAAAGATTTAAGATTCATTACACATTAGGTGACAGATAAACATTAGATATGATATAAACTCTATATTCTGTAGACTCAATACTGTGTCTAAGAGCTGCGGGTTTTAGTTAACACTGCAATTACCTCCCCAGCAGCTAACCCAAGTTGCGCCTCCTACACAAGCCAAAACTGCAATTTTTGAAGTCAAATCTTATAAAATATTATTTCATACAATACTGACACACTCCACAGACACTAGGGAGAAAGAACAAGGACAGCAAAGACAACTCTCAATTTATATACACTTTACATCTCCTGTGTAGGTTCCTGGCCAAAACCAGGTTGGATAAATGCACCGATCACAACAGAATGAGTTCTAGGTCCAGGTCCTTGCTGTCTCAGATGGGTAACCAAGCAGCTTACAACTCTACCCAAAATTTATCGAGGTTCAATTTAAACTAATTAGATTATCCACAGAATAAGACAATGACAGAAAGCTGCCGTGTAAGAACGTCCACACAACAGTTTGAAGCCAGAAGTTAACACACATTACAGGAGACACATCTACTAGTCAGCTCTGCCTCCAGCCCCAGAGCTGGAGGTACCCAAATGGTCCTGGGGCGAGACTGGAGCTGGTTCTCCAAGAAGCAGCTCTTGTCATCCCAAGGCCAAGGCTATGGCATGACAGGACTATTTGTACTGTGAAACGAACACGTCTGCCTTCAGGGATGTCAAACCAATTTTCCTCACAAATAATTAACAAGACAATTTTAAGGGCAGCAGCGGGGAAAGGAATCCTGACACAGTGCTGTTCACAAAATACGCCCATTACCTTCTTAGCTAAAAATCACTAAGTCTCTTAGTAACTCTGACTTACCTTATATTGATAAGTATTTAAGTACTACAGAGTATTACAGGTCTATTTAAAATGGATTTTAAGTCTATCATGATTATGTATCTAGACATGACTTCTTAGGAAAAAATATTTTTTCTAATACAAAATGCATCTACTATTAAAAAAACAGTCTGAAACTTACTATTTCTGCTGCTGATGTTAAGAAAGGGCTGTTTCACCTGAAAAGTACATAGTCAAATATTTCAGTAACAGCTTTTTCCATTTATGCAAAAGGATCATATAGTGTATACACTTGTACAATTACATCCTACTTGAACTTGTTTTGTTGATACATAAAATGCAATACTAATGGTGAATACATATGCTGATGATGTATAATGATAAAGAAAATCATGATGCAGTCCTTTAAGAATAAACAGAGAAGGGCCACAAGATCCTAATTATATAAGCGTATTTGGTACAGCCCTGTGTAGGTTGGACTCAGTGAACAAATATTTTCTGCACAAAGATAAGAATTCAAGACCACAAAGAAGCATACAGAAGAAATGTGTGCTTTTGCCTCAGCAATGAGTGCTAGCAAGCAGTAAAACATAAATCTTTTATACCACAACATAATCTGTAGGAAATTACAGCAATAATAAAGCCTAAACCAAGAAAAAACATTGTTAAGCTTTTTAAATTCTTCACTGATATTGTAGTTTATTCGTCACTCCACCATTCCACATGCCTGAAAAACTAACACCAGCTCACCTCTTTTATTATTTCAAACAAGGATAAATTATTTGAAGACTATTCTCTAAAAAGCTTTTCCTTTTCTGATCATTCATTAGGCACGGAAGACGGAAAGATGAGCAAAAAAAGCTATCCATCTTTCTCTGTTCCTGATCCAACTTGGGCAAAGTCAGATACCACTGAATCCCACAAGAGGAAGAACAAAAAGAATTAAACTTTGTCATAGTGATTATCTAGAACTGAACTGACCGTTGTTCCACACACTGTCAGCCTCAGTAACATGAACAAGGTGAACATTTTTTAATTACACTATGATCTGCTTTTCAATTTATCATGTATGAAGTGTCAGGTACCCCTAGGACACCAAGTTATTTAGAATACATTGTAACAATATCTTCTGTCTCCCATAATGTGCGGAATACATATGCAATACTTATTAAAAAATTAAATTGAAACAACATTGAGTTCATCAAGTTCTCTTTCCCCCAATCTTCTCTCTCCAAATTGCTGGTGAAGGTATCCTAAAACTCACCCTCAAAAAATCATTCAAGTGCAAGCTTACAAATGGGAAAGAAAACAGCTTACATTCCAAATTAAAAACCTTATTCAAATTTCCAATAATTATTACAAAGAGACTCATTTTCAGTGCAAGCTGTTTCAAGATCTAAACAGGTTCAGAGTGGACATGAACTTAAATTTGCTCAAAAATGTTAAAGTAATTCTGGCACAAAATCATCCACCTACTGCACAAGGATGCCAGTATTTCAGGAACTTCTGAACACATACATCTTTGCTGACATGCAGAAAGAGATCAAATTAAAGAACTGTAGTGTGTACTTATTCCAGTGTCAGCTCTGGTACAGTTAATATTTATTTCATCATTCTACAAACTAAGCATCTGTGACAGTACAAAGGAATTTCGGGCCACGTATGCTAACAACATGTCACAGAACTGGAGCTGAAATAATTTCTACTTTGTATTTGTCTGCTGCAGCCCCACGTAAGAAGAAATGCACAAGTTCTTAATAACAGGATACTGAAAGCTCAGAGCAAACCAGAGGAAGCTCAAAGAACGAATAAACTATTTTCAGCCTAAATGACAGGGATGTTAACCCTGCTGCCACATGAATGCAATTTAAGTAAGTCCACTTACCTCCTTTCTGCCAATTCCTGAATCACAGAGCAGCGACAAAGTCATGAGGTCAGAAGGAAACCTATGGAGTGTGTGTCTATTTCTATAGCTAAAAGAAAAACCACAGAAATCCTCTAGAAGAATTTGGGGTAAATTGGGCAACTCTGACCTCCAGAAAAGCAGAGCAGTAACTTTTCATATCACTGTAGCAGATCTGGCTAGATTAGGTCTGCCAGTGGCCTAAAGCATTCCCCAGTAACCCAGCAAGGCTGGAATCAGTGAATCGGAGAATGGTTTGGGTTTGAAGGGACCTTTAAAGAACATCTAAGTCCAACCCTTAGGGCGGCGACACCTTCCACTAGACCAGGTTGCTCAAAGCCCCGGACCAGCCTGACCTTGAACACTTCCAGTGGCAGGGCATCCACAGCTTCTCTGGGCAACTTGTCCCAGTGCCTCACCACCCTCATTGTAAAAAACTACTTCTTTATATCCAATCTAAATCTGCCCTCTCTGAGTTTAAAACCATTGTCCCTTGTCCCATCACTACAGGCCCTGGTAAAAAGTCTCTCTCCACCTTTCTCATAAGCCCCCTTTCTACATTGAAAGGCCGCAATAAGGTCTGCCTGGAGCCTTCTCTTTTCCAGGCCGAACAACCCCAACTCTCTCAGCCTTTCCTCACAGCAGAGGTGCTCCAGCCCTCTGACCATTTTTGTGGTGCTCCTCTGGACTCGCTCCAACAGGTCCATGTCCTTCTTGTGCTGGCGACCGCAGAGCTGGATGCAGTACTCCAGGTGGGGTCTCACAAGAGCAGAGTAGAGGGGGAGAATCGCCTCCCTCGACCTGCTGGCCACTCTTCTTTTGATGCGGCCCAGGATACGGTCAGCTTTCTGGGCTGCAAGCACACATTGTGCGAATGCATAATCTTTTAGAGCTGACTCACACTATACTACTTTTTTTCCCATAGTGCAATTACACGTCTCCCTGATCAATCTACAGGTAAAAAAAAAAAAATACCCTTCAACAAATTCTCCATAGCTGAAGAATTAACTGGAAACCTCTATCTGGTACTGCTCTTTCAAGTACACAGCCCTAAGGCTTTCCCCTCCTCAGAGTATTTCTAAAACTGGAACTCTAGAAAAAGATTAATTCCTCCTACTACCTCATTTAGCCGTATGAATCCTATCCCCTTACTGGATGTTTTTATAAGTTTTCAGACTTATTCTTACCTAAGCAGCTGTAAAGATCACTTCACTTTTTACAGTGCAAAGGAAAACTAAAAGCAATGCCAGAAAGCTTCCAAATTCAAAAAGCAAGACTGAAGACGCAGATGAATGGCACAGCATGGTACTTAATAGGATATCCAAGATCACAAGACCACCTTACGCACTTGCAATACAATTTTACCTTCTTAAAATACTTAAATACATTCTTTTGAAATACCAAATTAAAAAAATAAAAATCAAGAAACTTTTCTGAATAGATTAATAAAGCATTATTTCCCATACACCCATGTACTCAACACCATCGCAGTGTTCAGAACATCCTGGAGCAAGGAGAAAGACAAAGCACAACCACCATCAGTGTGGCCCTTTTATCCCAATGCACCTGTACACTAGCAAATCTTTCATCAAACTCATTCAACCTGCCGTTACCTGCCTCCTGACAGCCATTCTGGCTAACCTCCAAGCCCCAACCCCACCTTCTTGCTACCAGCTGGCAAGAAGCATCATAGTGCTCTGGATGGTTCAAAGTTCCAAGTGTACCAGTTTGGGGGACACCAGGCATGCACGCTGATGTCGGCAGCCTGAAATCAGCAGCTCCATTTAGCTGTGTCTTGAAGCTTCTGCCTCTGCGCTGAGTTTGACAGGAAGCAGCTTATGGCCAAAAAAGTGTGGGGGAGAGGATAACAGAGAGATGGTATGCAGCACAAGTCTAATTATTTAGGAAAACAAGGTAACAACAGACAATACTGTCATTCAGAACATGACCATAGAGAGGGGGGAAGCGTGATGTCAGGGATGGTGACTTGTAATGGTTTCATCCTGTCCAAGGGAGTTTCTGTGCAGGGAAGAAGGGCATCATCTGGTCCAAACTACCTCTTACAGAGAACATAGGCAATAAGGCTTATCCCAATGATGTACGATTACATCATACTAGCTAAAACTCATTTAGGTCACCTCAGAAAAAGCAATACCGAAAGATTTCAGGTTTTTCCCCCATAGACTTTTCTAATGAAGACATCTTCACATCTGTCTGTAGACATTAGACAATGTCAACAGGTTTGGC
This sequence comes from Gymnogyps californianus, assembly GCF_018139145.2. Lineage (NCBI taxonomy): Eukaryota > Metazoa > Chordata > Aves > Accipitriformes > Cathartidae > Gymnogyps > Gymnogyps californianus. Next base: position 4,265,116 of record NC_059472.1, on the reverse strand, counting down.
AATTACATGCAGCTCTAAAATTTAAAGTCTACAAATTAATTAGACACTGTTCCAAAAATCATGAAGTGCAGTTTTGAGGTTGGGCATACAGCAGTGACTTGTCGTGACTCATCCCGAGGCCTCTTTCCAAAGCACTCACATGAATGCAAGAACATCTAACTTTCACCTTTCTGACCTGTCCTACATGCAAAACACCTATTTCTGAAAAGTTTGAAGAAAAAAAAAAAACCCTATCTTGTTTGGCTTTTCAAGAAGTTAATACTAAGAGAATATAAAGTTCTAATCCTCCATTTCTTCCCCAAAGTACAAAAATACCAAGCCAGACTGACAAGCTAAGGACTTTATCTCTATTTAGGCTTCCAAGATTCAGTCTCCACAGGACTTCACTCCCCATCGTCTCCTCTGCCTCCATCCCAAACCCTAAAACCAAAGCCATTTAAAATGCAAATATGTTGCTTTTGCAGTTGGGGTAAGCCAATACAGTAGTTTCACCACAAAATGGTTTCAATGACTTGCACTCCTTTCCGTGCAGATCATCAACAGACACCTTGTCTCCTTATAAACTACTGGTTGATGGCGTCAGCGTACTACATTTGATGTCCTAAGGCCAACATGGCTCTCCCTCCTGACATCAGCTTTTACAATGACATCTCAAAGACAAAAGAACAAGGAACCCTCACTCTACCTGCTGAAGAGTTAAGACAATCTCACTGTGTTACATAAACTTTTATCAGCTCAGAGACAAGACTTCCAGGTAGCAAGCAAGTCTTTTCAACTGCTGAATTCAACAGCTGCCCTCTATGAAACAAAGTTCCTGGTGGGCTTTTAAATTTTATATTATGACCAAGACTAGAGACCTGGTGGACCTCCACCCCAACACTCTTTAGAGATAGGTACATTATTCAAATGAAAGGCAATCAATTGTAACATTGATTAAGAACCAAACAAACACACATCCAAATGCTTTTAAGTAGCATAAAATATTAAAAATAACTCATATGGCCTCATACAACAGCCACGAAAACCTATTTTTAGGCACAAAATCCTCTCATTCAAGAAAACCATGACAGATGATGAAATTTATTGAATTCACATGTATAAATTGTGAGAGCAAGCTAGCAGAAACCTACATTGGGAACATTCATGGGCTGGATTACAGCCCTGATTACTGGCTAAATACTGACATTTGTGACTGAAGGCTCTGGAAAATTGAGGTCTGACTTTTGGGTTTCTGGGAAACTGAATGCCATGAGATGGACAGTGTGAATGGTAAGAGTGTGGAATTTCCAAATATTTTACATGCACATAACATTACTTTCACATTAGAAAACTTGTTAGCAGTAGCTTATTTCTTTTTTTGTTCTATCCTTATTTTCCCTTCCCATTTAGAAGCATTTCAAAGAGTCACTTGGACAGCAAAACTAGTTAGTCTCAAGTTCGTGAAATTGGTTAAATATGTGAACCACATGTGTAAAATATACAGTAATTTGTAATTCAGATGCCATGATTTCAGAACGACCATGTGTTAAAGGATGGAGTTGGAGATCAATTAACCACAACTCAGAAGTGCCTTGAAGCTTAAAAACCAGCAATGCACAAATCAATATTTAATTTACAGTCAGTGTAGGAGTTAAAAATGTAATAGAAGTGTATATATTATAAACCACAAAGTGAAATAAATACCAATGTGCACTACTAACAGCCTCAGCAATTATATACTATGAATATTTCAATGTAATTTTTCTTAGTATCTCCTGCTTTTAACAAAAATTTGGGAACAAGCACCCCATTTAAGCTACAAAATGGCACATATGTGCCATTTTTTGCATAATCCAAAAATCCAAAACCAATTTTTTTCCCACATCTTTCTCTTTCTACCACAGGGAATTAAGTAGGCTTGGAGAGGTTTCCTTGTCCTTGGGCTGTTCACATCCCTGACTGCTTCCCCCCTTCAAATTTCTGCATTCTTCAGAAATTTGAGATATGGCAGACAAATCAAGACATGTCCTTGCTTCAAAACACATTTTAGGCAATTTTAACGCTACGAGAGAATAGTAAAAATAAGAAAATGCAAAGTCACCAGGATTTCCTGAACAGACTGCATATGACCTCGATTAGTCATCAGACCAGCTATACAGAAAATATGGACGCTGCAGAGATGAAAACCAATATTAACTGAAATGTGCCAATTTCCAGAAATTCAGCACTGCTGCCACTTAAGAGGACTGAGAAAAATAATACTTCTACTATCCCCAAAAGCAACAAGTCTTTTGTTCAATTTCTATAATTAACTAGAACTTCTATGAGAGCAAAAATTCTAGACCTGAGGCCAAGCGTTGGGCCTTTCCCACAAACTGCTTTTCAAATGTTCACAGGTTCCCGCTAATTTCTCTTGAAAAATTATTTTGAAGAAAGGGGGGAAAAAAGAAGTTCATGCTAAAGTAACAAATTTAAAGTAAACTCCACCCAACTCACGCAAATAACATAGAAATTATTTTTTCCTGACAACAGTATTTTACAGTTCAGATGCAAATTTAGGGATTAAGTATCTTCTTTAAAAATATAAACCAGGTGAGGAATTTGAATGAAGAAGGGATTACATAATCTTGTACGTAAAAACAGATGAGCCTTCTGATTGATCACAGCCCTCCCTCCCCACCTTAATACTTCCACACTTTGCCCACTAAGAATTAGGGGATGCACAACTTGCATTAGAAAAGCACGAGATGCTAAAAGACTAATTAATTCTGTATTTGTGCATTTCAGCTGATTTTTAAATCTGTGATGCTCCCCTGAATATGGCCATCACAAATTTTGTTTGTATGACGATACCTTCAAGTGGAAGTTTTAGTCAGAAAAGCTAAAACAGCATCTTCTGACCCATATTAGTCATACTGGTTGTATACAGTTATTGCAGTAATGGTGGCAACATTCTGTACAGATTTTTCTGCTGTCATCACTATGGATACAGAGACCAGCAGTATATTAAGCAATGTAACTTACTGTTTTCCTTATGTCATTCTTTCTCCTTTCCAGGGGGAAAGCTGCATTTATGTTATGTCTCCAAAGCTTTGTTTGTTACCAAAAGCAACATCAAAAATATTAATTCCTTGTATCAGTATCACGATTCAGTAATTTTTACATTACTGGAACTCTGGATTTAGTATAGAGCTCTAACTCTTATCCTATTCCTTGAAGAAGTAGAAGGGTAACTGGTAAAGTCTCACACCATATACATCTGTTTATACACACCCCAAAGCAAGTCTTCCAGGTAGCTTTGGCTTGGCTTCTCTTCAAACCTTATGAAGAGGAAACCTCTGAAAGGAAGCCCAGACTTCACCACCACCACGAGATGTCCTATTCTTCATTGACCACCTACATCTACACAAAATCTCCTGGAGAAAGTGGGCCTCAAAATAAAAAAAAGAAAAAACACCCAAAAAAGCCTCCCCCCAAAAAGACATAGAGGTCATTGTTTAACGACGACCTTCATTTAAGGTCACATCTGTTTAGGATTTAGCATAGAGCCAGAAGCACAAGGACTGAGGCTGGATACAAATATATCCTGTGCTCAGGAATTTTTTCAGAGTATCAAAGAAGGATTAATACATAACCCCTAACACCATGCAAAATGGAGGTGCAAGTTAACATCCTGTTCGCTTGCCTGTTTTTTCAAAAACAAAAGTTATTATGTAGAGGCTTCTAAGGTAAAATATTCACCATAATAAGAGTCCAACTCAAATTTATACGTAAGGTGATTTGTAAGAGTTAGCATACATTAAAGGCAGAGGAGTACAACCTGAATTGTTCTGCTTAAAATAACTATGATGCAATAGTACTCAGACTCCCAGGAATATTACTACTAGCAAAACAACACGAAAAGACTCCTAGAAACAGGAGAAAGTTAAAATACATTGAGTATTATACTATGAGAAAGCCTACCATTCCTTTTAGACATTGTTCTTGTAGCGTTCATTTAGAATAGAGGAACAGGGTGATCATAGCTACCTCAATTCCTTTGGACCTACTATGATTCTGCCAAGCTTTTATCATTCTATCCTGAAAGTTAAACCGAGTAGACTGATCCTGAAAGAGGGAAATGACAACACAACCACCTGCTTACAACACATACAAATATAACCTGGAATGCCGAACTTGGAGTCCCGTTGACAACGATGACTTTTTAAGTGCCCTTTTCCTTTCCACATTCTAAATACTATTTTACTAAAACAAGAAATAACCTTTTTTTTTTTAAATGGGAATCTTGGTTAGCAATTTAAAGATGCACCTTCCACAGTACAGCTGGGAGCGGACTGTGTTACAACATACCTTCCACATATTGTTAAAGGGTAATATTTCAGTGGTACCTGGAACAGTTATTAATAACTTCTGCTAGGTGATCAAGGCTCCCTCTTGGTACAGAGCATTATATCTCATTTAATGCACTCATTTATGGGTGCAGTTATAGACTCTTATTGCCTTCTCGTGTCCTCTTTATCCTCCTTAATAAGAAAACACTGTCCAAGCTGCATTTGTCCAGAATCTTGCCCAGGGAATTCAAGTTGCCCTCTTTACTTCTTGCCACAGAAAAAAAAAGTACTGATTCATAGCTACCAGTAAGAAACAAAACAAAAGAAATCACATCACTTCTGATAGTCATCTACTCTATACCCATGAGAGCAGTATGTGTGGACAGTACACAATATAATCAAAAATAAAGCATTATTTCTGCCAATGCCTGCTACTGTAAATGGATTTAATGAAATTCAACTACATGAAAACACAGCATTATTTCCAAAACTTAATAGTTTCAAAAGAAATTGGCATCTAAAGAATTATGATGCATTAGGAAGACTTACGCAACTCAAGGTCCCAAAGAAATAAGAGAATAAGCAAAACAAACTGCCTACAAGCATCTAGACATAAAGAGGAGTCAGGCTGATTTGAAAGGATTTATACTGGCTGTTCACATATAACTGGTAATGTGTCTTATATATACATGAGAAGGAAAGACGTCACATCAGAGGCATCTAACACTGGATCGCATGATTTTCCACCAGCTTTACAACTAGGTAAGAATAACCAACTTTGCATATACAAAATGAGATTACTAGCAAGACAATAATATCACAGAAAATCTGGAGGTTTCAGTGAATCAAAAGCGAGCAAGAACTATTGAAAATACTGAGAGAAGGGGAAAAAATAAATTAAAAAACCTAGTATTATGTTGGGACTTGTGAACAAGGGGTGCCAAACATAAGGGAGACAAGTAATCTTTTCACTTTATACAATGCTGATAAGGGTTAAGCTAGAATATCAGGTCCCATTTTGAGGACAGCACTATTTATAAGCCCTGAATTTCCTGAGGAGTGAAATTCTCTGCATCTCAGGCACTGCTAATTAAAACAGGAAGTTTCAGGAAGTGCACTCGAGACTGCTTCTCTTCAGAGGAAGTTCTCTGTGAACATCTGCCAGGAAATAACCCAGATCTTTCCTTTACTACAGCACACACAAACCAACCTTGGCAACCCCTGGCTTGTCACTTGCTGGTCTTGCTACCTATCAAGCTGGCCAATATTTTTTCCACAGTCTTTTATGACTTGCCAGGACGTTTGGATGCACTAATTTTCCTTGTCTTATAAGGACACTCATTACAACCTGGTCTACAACTACAACTCAAGATGCTACACCAATAATACACACTATCACAAAGGATAACAGGAAGCCTGACAAGTCTAAATCAGTTTACAGGTAAAAACTGAACTCTTCAAGCCTTGAAAAGATTATGGTCTGGTTTGAATTTTGGTCTTTTTGATGCTCTCAGAAAATTCTCTTCAAGTTTTCTTTTTATGAGCAGGAAGGTAACACGCTTTTCAAGGTGCAAGGCTGATGTGGAGTTGATCCACTAAGTGTCTGAAATGCAGACATACTGGAAACTTAAAAAGTCTACCACCTAGCAGCGAGGAGCACATTATCATTGATTATTTTGTATAAGAATGGTCTTGGTGAACGATTCAGAATATCCCGCTGCTTTTAGAAACTTTCCTAGGCCAGTGTTAAAAAGTCTTGTGCATTTCCTGCAGTAAATAACAGGCAGTACAGATCTTAACCCATTAACCAAAATACAGGATCAAAGGACAATTATACATTACCAGTGAGCAAGTGAAGCGTCCTCATAGAAAGAGTGCTACAGTGAACTTTATTGCAAATATAGCCCTGCATTCCCAAAAGCTCTAAGTCTATTTTTAGAGAAGTCATAAATACATTAGTGGGATGGAACAGAACAGCCGTAGTGAAAGAGTTAGTTTTGCTTTTTAGACCAATAAAATGGGTTGCATCCACCTTCATTATGACTGTAAAGAAGAGCCTACTACCATAATAGCTAAAAAACCATGTATAAGCATGCTTGACTTCAGATAGAAGAACTACTCTTACTGATTTGAACATGTCAACATGGTTGCACAAATTTGAACAGGTATGTGTTCGCAGGGCTGGGATGAAGAAAAGAATTAGTTGCCCCATGACAAGAAGAATGTATTCTGTGAAAAGGTCTCAACATTGCCAAGCTGAAAGAATGCTGCAACGTGCAGGCTAATGCCCTGATGTATGGGGAGAAGCTTCATTGATATTTAACCAAGTCAATCATTCAGAAATCTGCAATTTAAACAGTCTGGAAGGTAGCAGCAGGAGCATTACACGGCTATTCCTGGCATCATCAGAATGTACTACTACAGATCCATCCAAGTCGTATTACGAAGGAGTACTATTTACAGAGTCAGACTTTGTTTTCTGCTTTATATTTCCCTATTCACATTTACCAGAAGGGCTAGCAACCAAAACAAATAATATGTTTTGGTATACAGAAGACCTTTGGCACCTCCAGAGGGAGGACTAAAACCCTACTTCATTCTACCTCGGTAACATATTCCAAGATAATTCAGACAGGCTGAGGTTTTATTAAACTCCACTGAGGGATGGACAATTAAGGAGAGTATCACAAGCACTGAGATTTTTTTCCCCCAGCCCACTTACTTCTATGTAAAAGACAACAGTTGCTCTGGGGACAGGCTGAGGAACAACCACTATGCTGAGCAAAGGCGAGGACAGTTCAGAAAGGCATTAGGCACCACATGGCATGGTTTGTGTTAGATACATTCAAGTTCATTGCTTTTAAAACTCTTACGATGCCTGCCAATACAGACAGAGCACAGAGCCCTTCACAGTAAGAACCCAGCCAGAGAGAAGAGCGTGTTCTGCACCAAACCACTGGTGAACTCACAGACACTTGTGAACCCAGCCTGCTTGGAAGAAGCTGAAGTTTACCATAACCTTGGAAAAGTAAATCTTTCTCCAATGCCCCAAAGTCCAGAATAATAAACCAGATAGCAAGCCCAGCAATATTCCACTTTCAGAAGCCAGGAGGAGCTATAACCACATAGGTGTTATTGGCAAGAAGCAACACATTAACTATCTTGACCCTTGACAACAGAGTAGTTATTCTTTACAGCTTTAAGTGCAAACTGAAATCTTTTGAAACAGATTTTGTATCAAGAAGGGAAAAGCCCTGAATGTATTAAAACAAGATTACAAGCATAACATCCAAAATACACAGAAATCATGGATCTTTAAAGATTTCATTAGGGAAGCATTTCTTACTGTAAGAGATAAAAAGGAACATTAATTTATCGATCTGCCACACTGTTTTTAAATGAGTGCTATGCTGGATATAACAAGGTTGCTCATCAAATACTAGTTTAATTTCAACTGAAATAAAACTGTAAAGTTGGAAAGCATCTGATGTCACTTGCAGTGGGGATACAATCAGAAGAACATCTTTTGGAAGCTGCTTCTTAGGTGGAAGTGCTAGCACCACCTACTGTCAATGGCTGTCCGACATCTTTGAAAACACACACACAATAAATACCCATACAATTACATGTACTTTTACCTACAGAACCCCTGCACCAATTCAGTGCATAAAGACTGTCCTGAGGAGTAAGTCAGAATTATAAAGCTAAACAGAACTATTGCTTATAATCCCTTCCTATTGATACATGTCTTCTGCATTCGCTAATAAATAACCAGAGTAAATAACTAGCATCAGGAAGAATACAAAGAATACTTTATGAGCTGAAGCAACTGTCATCTATGCATTCAGGGTTTCTGGACGATGTTAGCAGAGTGATTTAGTCAAGTTTTCCACAATCACCATGCTTTTCTCTTTCATGGACACATGCCTTGATACCTAGGTGGTTAAATACAGAACTGCCAAGTACTTTCAGGTGCTATTCAAATCAGTGAGAGATCTGCTTTGAGTGCAAATTTTAAGTGCTACAGCAAAAAAATGGCATGTTTGAGCAGAGACCTAACATTGAAATCTTTGATCCTAAGTTCTGTGACTCCATCCAATACAGATACTAATAATATCATAAGATGAATGGGGAAAGCCCGCACTACCATGGCAAACTTAACAGGAAAAATCCATCCTGTAAGAGAAGGGCTTGAAGAGTGCAGTGAATAGACAAGTGTATTTTTGGTACCAAACAAGGTAGTGGTTCTGTGGAACAAAGTATGTGATCGCGTAATGAAGAGACTATCGTGATACACATAAGAGCTTAAATTTTTGCAAGATGAATACAAGACTTACAGTAACAGTTTATAAAGCAGCTGGGTAAGCAAGAGATTCAGTACATTTTTCTGTTATTTCCACTGGAACTGTCATTCCAGTATTTGCATATATAATATCAATTTCAAAGAGTAGCACTAATCTCTTCCTCCTACCAAATCCCCAGCCAGAAAAAATACACATACTTCAATGTAAACCTGACAAGTCAGAAGTACTTGCAATTTGCGTTTAAGATCTTTCACTGTTTCTTCTTACTTGCCATTATATTTCACAGCCTTGTTATTCACAGGGCTGGTTTTCTATAAAGTCTTATCTAGAAAGGTACTGCAAGATATTTACCTAACAAACTAATAAATACTTAGTTGTCATGGTTTTACCAGGATATGACTCACTTCAGCCTTTTACAAACCATGTATTCCAAAGAACAAATGGCTTCAATTCACAAAACATACAAGTGTGCTTTTTTGCCTATGACATCACAACAGTCATAGCCGTTCCTTTTAAAAGGTCAAAGAAAATGAAAGGAAGCATAACAAAACCCTGCAATCATAGATCTGACTTGTAGGTCTTTATATATGACAAACTGAAAGGGGGGGGGGGCTGTTTTGCCACCCCTTCCCTTTGTTTTCTGGACTTCCCACTATTAGTTTTCCATGTTCAGAAAATATTTAAAAAATGTCTAGGTATCCATCTAAATCATAATTCTGAATTAACATGACACATAAGGCAACAAATTTTAGCCTTAAAAATATCAGTACTGGTGCTTTTTGTTCAAACTGAAGTACTTTGGGTTTTTTCCAGTTTAGGTGACAAAACTTAAGACTAATAATTTTTTAGACCACTCAACTTATTCCTTGGAGTGGTGAAAGTAGCTGGAATTCCTTGGAAAAAACTAATTGCATAATACAAACATCATCCCACACCAGAAAAGGGAAGGGAGAAATTAGAAAGGAGAAGCAATTAGTCACCATAAACTTGAAAATTGAAGTTTAAGAAAGGCTGACTAACATCCAGACCACTCATGAATTAAGAAGCAAAAAAGCTACTGAAAAATAAAGACATCTACCCCTTCTATTTCCTGAAGGTGAAAATATGGAGAGATCCTGAAGAGGCAATACTCTGAAGTTGAACTGCAAGGTAACAGGCTGAAGTCCCATTAGGGGCCTAGTCCGTGTGAAATGCTAGCAGCCACATCTCCTTTGTTCTCAAGGGCATTACAGCCCAGGCAAGGAGAACATCAACGTGATCTAAAACAGGTGATAAAAAAGTTTTAAATAAGGCTCTCCACATCAGCAAGTTAGATGCAAAAGCGCTCTTGAAGTAGCAGGAGATGAATTTTGTTACCTGCCAAAGCCTAAGCAATAGAAAAAAGATAATGTAATACAGGCTCCCAAACCACCAACCACAGGGAAGGCTGTAGAAAGAACAAACCCACAAACCAGAAAAGAAAAAAAAAAAGGGGGGGGATCCAACAAGTTATTCTAGCCACACACAAATGTAAGAATATTCCAAACATCCATGTATGTCAGCAGCAATGAAAGTACAAGTCAGAAATACCAAGTATACAGAGGAATAAAACTGAAGTTTGCAAATATAACCATTCACCCTGGGAGAATAAAATAGGAGACTAGAAATAGATTCCTGTAATACAAAGAATACTGTGGTTACCAAACTTCTCTACTCCTGTTTATAGCTTAGGGTATACTTAAGATTAGGCCAAGTGCCCCTACAGTGAAGATTTTGCTTAAGACAAATTTTTATATACTACAGAAAAGCAGAACATGAGAATAGAGAATCATCAACATTTCACTCCAAAGCCAGCACGTTGGTTTGGTCAGACAATTTCCAGCTAAGTAGTTTCGGTAGGTGAGAAAACACCTTACAAATTCCTCCCATGCACGATAAATTACTTGCTGCACAGGTCTACCCACCTCTGTATCCCTCAGGCTGAATGGAAGGGCCGTAAATGGGATGTCAGAGAAAGGCCAGTTCTAAGAGGCTCAGGGAAAAAGACAAACCAAGAAATTCTGGTTTAACACCCACTGTTTAAAAATCAGGATTTTCAACAATAATTACAAGGAAACGACAACAACAAAAAATAATCTCAACTTGAAATGCTTTACCCAGAATAAAACCCTGTGTGAAAGTGAAATCATTAGTTGTTCCACATACCTTAAGTAGACTTTCCAGCTCTCAAGCAGCAGGTGCTCAATACAGGATGAAACATGAAATCTGAAATTAACATTTAGAATTGATTAGGGTATTTCTTTGACCTAACGTCAAAGCAGTCAAATTTCCAACAAACTTAAAAGCAAGTAACTGATATTCTTATTATGAAGACAAGACGACCTTCCAAAGGAATGAGCTGCAGTACATACCCTACTTTACAAGTGCAGACTATTTAGCTGGAAGTCCTTGGCGGGCAGGGGGGAAACCACACAAAAGAAGTTTGTAGAAGCAGAAGCCAGGGGCTTACATTTAAACTGAAAATAGATACCTTACAAAGCAAGTTGCCAGAAATTTTATAGGTCCCAAGAACATAAACTAAAAATTTCACAAGTTGTATGGTTTTGGTATTTTGAAGAAGGAGGAGGGTTAAAGGAGGATTCTGAAGTGAACCTTTAATATAGCTAACACACATTTAATGGCAACAACAATTCAGTGAGTACTGAAAACCCTGAGGAGTGATTCAAAATGTTAGCAGCATCCAGATCTAGAATTAGAAAGAGTGCTTCCCTGGGGGAAAAAAAACTGTGTGGGAGGAACTAGTGAAAAGCATTTATTTCCTCAGGGTATGTGCATCATAGGATAGCCAAGCCAGTTTTGAGCTATATCTGTATGTATTTGTTACTTCAGCTAAACACACACACATAATACACTGTCCAGAAAGAGTTGTGGTTTTTTTCCTTAAAGGAAACAATTGATCCGAAAGAACTCCAGAGTTGAGTAATCTACAGTTGGTTTTGCTGCTTTGCTAGCTGTTTTTGCTCTTTTGCCTCTCTAACAAATATATACTATAGGGACAAAAAGCACTACCAGCAGAAAGCCTAAGCTTACATATTAAGCACTTAGAAATCAATTTTTAAGAACTGTTTCTGAACCTTTATTCACCTTAGCTACTTAAGGTTTTGCCACACACAAAGGCCACCGAAAGATTTCCACGAGAGAAGAGAATCTGATGAGATAAACACAAAAAAAAGAAACTGTATTTTTTTAAGTGTTCATCTAAGCTATAATAAACTGAAAAAAATAAGAAAACCAAAATACTTAAATTTCTACATGAAAGCCACAGAAATGAGCCACAGACATTCACCTGAAACACACATCCATACCATCAGGAAAAATATCACTGAGAACTTGAACTGCTTTTATGGTGGCATATAAGAGGAATGGCACTGCCTCGAAATACTAAAGTTAACAGAGAATCTGTTAAGTCAGTTGGTTGTCCCATTACCTCTACCAGACTGAGTGGCAAACAACAGCTTTCCCCAGAATCATGTCTGCTCTGAATATTTTTATGGAATTAGTCATGATTTGGGACAATTTGTGAAAACACCAACAATTAACACAATGGGAATGACATCATGACAAGTCCTTTATGAAAAGGGAAATCGCTCATCAGACTTGCTCAGCTTGAGAAACCTGTGCAGTTATTGATATAATTAAAGATGTTTTCTGATATGGCAAAAGCTACTTTTAATTTCCAAGGCTGACAGTAATGACCTTTCCCCACTCCCGGAAGTTGCGTCAATAGCAACCTTAAAGTATTTGTTAAAATAATTGTGTGTGTGATACCATGGGACTTACTCACATGCAACATCAAAAATGCACCAAACACAAATACTAGAAAAATATTATTTTAATTGCTTAGGCATCAATAATGCAAACACTTACAAGCACGTTAAATTTTCCACACAAGTTATCCCACTGATTTTCAATAGAACTACCCATGTGTGTAAAATTCACTGTACAAACTGATACATGCTACTGTGATTTGATGTTGGACAGCAACCCTAGAGCACAGATAAAGGGCCTCTCTTTTGGTCATTAGCTATTAACAGAGTAATGCAGTCGGAGACAATCCAAACACAGGATCATTTCACCTCCCTTACACTGACAGCCGTTTCCAGGCATACCTTCCGAAGATTTGTTTTCGAAGGTTACTTACTGATTTACTTCACTCATCAATGACTTCAGAAGCAAGTGGTGACAAGAACTCTCCTATGCTCTACTCAAGTTTGGCAAGTTGTAACACTTCTTAAAACATCAATTAGTCTCATTCTAATAGGGATAAGTGCTGAAAGCTTCTAAAGCAGTCAAAAGGAGATTAAACATAAAAAGTGGTTTGGGTTAAGCAAAGTATTATGCTTTTATTTCAACTTACTGTAAAAAAAAAAATCTATATCTCTTACAAAATGGTTTCTTTAAAGTAAAAAAACCCAGGTACATGTGCTCTGGGAAAAAAAAAAGAAGGAATTTTTCATAGCTTTTCAAATTTCTCTACCTTTCCCCACAAGGGAAAGGTTTTCAGTAAACTGACAATATTTAAATGTTCAGTTTAACACATTTTTTGTGGTGGAAAACTGTTCCTTTTTAGACTTTTTCCAACTGGCTGTAAGCCACCCATTTGGTCCAGTTTTATTTGTTTCCTTATCTTTTTTTACTCAGTTTTATCTATCACTCTGTCTTACCTTATTTTCCTCTTAGAAATCACACATAATCCTACCTGGTTTTCAATTAAAAGATAGAGCATCTTACTTGTAGATCTAAACTTCCATATACACTGTCTGAAATTTTAAGTTTTGTCTTCCAGTATCATTCCATTCCCTCTCCAGTTTGACTTCTTCACCAAGCATACCACTGAAGATATAAGCCAATTACTAGTATCCGAGAATAAAAATCTTAAAATATCTTCCAGGCGTGGAGCTCGTTCCTCACCTTCCTTATGTCTTCAGCTACCTTTAAAGCTCTTTGATCATGTTCTTCAAGAAAATTTGTCCTCTTTACTCTTTTCTCATTGCTCCATTAATTTACTCTTCACAAATTCCTCTCCTCCTAACCCTCTCCCAGATCCTCCACTCCATTTCAATACAGCAATTCATCACCTCAAGCCTTACAAAGCTAAAGATGGACCACTAAAGATCAACAAGGAATTGTTTCACTTCCCTCTCCTTCCACCTCTGATCCGCAGCAGCAAAGCAAATAAACAATTTGGTGTGATGAAACATTTTTATCCTTATAAAGCATTTAACATGATCAGATGTGGGCTCTAATGATGTCCCTTTGGCACTACAGTAAGTCACAGGAAAACTCCACGAAAGATCACGGTAGACAGGAAAGACTTCACGAGCTCTGCCATTGCAGGGAAAGACCAGTAACAGCAATTTCTGGACACAAGTAGTATTTTCTCTAGCAGAGATGAGACATAATTATAACTATAGTTATCTGCGATGTTCTTGTTCCTGCTAGTTGTACATATAGGTTTTTAGATACTCTCCTATATCTTGCATAAACAACTGTATATACACAGCTCCTTTACGTCTTGAGCAATGAGGGTAATGGACCTGCCTGGAGCACTTTCAGCAGTAGCACCAAGAAGAAACCTATGCAGAAGAACAGTACAACACAGCCCTGAGTACAGTCTACTAGCAAATTACTTATGGCCTTCAGGAAAAGTCCCAGAACAGTCAAGGCAGTTACTGAATTCTAGACCGACTCAAAGGCACTATTTCCACAGACACAATGCTGTGAAGATTTATTTAGTAGTCTTGAAACCCTTAGCGTTTCAGGATAATCGGTGTACAAGCACTAACTTGATCTTAACATTGCTTAGTGGCTTGGACACCAGAAGAATGTAGTCCATAGAGCAGAATTTGGAACAGACTCATTGGACCCAAACATAGATCCTAAGCACGTCCCCACAAAACATATCCATACGGTCACCGTCAGCCTCACTCCCCGTAGTTCTACAGAAACTTTTAACCAGATGGTTATAACTTAATTGCGGGAAGAAGGACAAACTTCAGTAAGATCTCAATTCCGTATCATATTAAAACCACCAAAAAAATAAAGGAGCCCATACTTACTATCACCTCTTCCTAAGAGCCATCACACAAAATCAGCTATAAAGACAAAGATTTAACAACATAGAACACAAGTTCAACATAACACTTAAAACTGATGTAACACAGACTCAGTCCAAAAAACTATCAAATTTCAAGTGACAGCTGTGCATTAAGCACTCACATTATATGCACATGGGCACCACAGTTTCCCCCTCGCCATTTCATTTTGACTATGCTTCAAATTCTCTCTTGTGACTCACTACTTTTATCTTGCCTTTCCAAAATGATCTCGACTCAGCAACTCACAACGTCTTGCCTTATTTTACTACTTCTATCAACTTCAAGAATAAGGTATTAAAGCAAGTGTGCTTTATGTACATTTATTTTCACAACTTGCTGCAGTCCTCACCCTTCCCATACTTCCACTCCATGATCTCTTCGTTGGTATAATATGACCAATGTTCCTACTTCCACTTGAGAATACTGTAGTTCAAGATCTATTTCAACAGAAGTAACAAAGACTTTTGAAAGAAAGAACTTCAACGCAATCCCCATTTATCTCCAAAAAGCCACATAGATAAATACATTATAGAACTCCAAAATTTGTTTCCTAGGAAGGGAAGCTCCTGTGTTCAATACACTTCACAGATTATGAAAGAGTTTAAAGGTTTTGTTTGCCTTTAAGAGAAGAAAAAGCCAATTCAGTTGTAAAATGAAGCCAGTGACACACACTCCTGTCTTTAAGAATTCCCTCTCCCCTTTTGATGAAAAGAGAACAAGGCATAAAACTAGCTGTTGAAAGCACTGAAACAGCATGAGACAAGCAGTGCTGCCATCACACAAAGAAACTCTCCCTCTTCTACTAAGGCTGAATAAGCAGGGGCTTATAGCCTATGACAACTAAACTTTCACTTCATTTAAATCTCCATCTGAGAATTAATCATCTGCACTGCATACCATCTTCTTCTAAAGGTGCCTAATCTCCTAAAGAAATCCACTTGGTTGTTTATTAATTTCATGTAGGTAACAAATTTCCATCAACAAGAGAATGAAATCCAGAGTACTAAAGCTCAATTTCTTATAAAAATGAAATATTGACATGAACTCTAGGCAGAAGATGGAACAGAAGTGTATTTGGTGTTATATCCTGCTCTTCGGGGGTTTTTTGACTCCATTCTTCAACTAAGTTTTACAGGGGCTCTTACTATGATATTTTTGTTCCCATCCACAACCCGAGAAACACAAGTAATAAACTCAATCTAATATTCACAAATCATTCAAGAAGAGACAGAGTCAGAATATTCCCACAAGAGAAGCACATGCCACGTACTCTTTTTCCCCCCTATTTCTCTTACAAACTTCAATCCTGAAACTGTACCATCAGAATGCATGGGTAAAATAAAAGGAATATTACTGACTTCTGGAAACAGATTGATTTTTCTTAATAACCACTGATTAATTAATATGTCCAAAACAATTTATGTACATATGCACTAAGGTATATAATAACAATGCTATCCTCCTCCTTGGAGTAGATCTACCCCCCACCCACCGGCCAAAATCACACAATTTACAAAGGCAATGCTCAACAAGAAATCCACGTAAATCTGAAATTATTAGATTATCTTGATAATGAACATTTAGTATCTAGTCTGACTAGACTACAAATGATGAGAAAGAGGCTTCCCCTTGCCTCCACACCACACAGGGTTTTTTTTTTTTTAAATGGCTTTTAGTTCCCCAGACCATAGCAAACAGCTTACAAAAGTTCATATACATTGCACAGGTGTACACTCTTAGCTTCACCTTGGAGCTTAAAGGCTCCCTGAAAACTCAGATGTAGCACTAAAGTGTTAATTCCAGCAGCTTCTGCCTCTAAATTTTAACACAGTGTTTAAAAGGCTATCAGATCAATGAGTTTATTCTTTACTTTCATAAGGAACATCTCAAATGCAGGGTGCGTCATTAATACTAGTCTCCAGCAGAGGCTGTACCGAGTACAGCCAGCCATGCATACCACATTTTGTCTCCATACACGTTTTCACTAAAGATTACTTAATTCTGTTTCCCAATCTCAGCAGTGACTTACTCCTTCCATGACAAGGAATGCAGAGACAAAATGCAGAGAAGCATTTTGACTTGCTTTAAAACAGACTAATTTGAGTTACAATTAAGAGGAAGCCTACTGGTGCAACATCAAAATACAAGCTATCATATCAAAGAGTGAAAGACAGACATAAAAAGCAAGTGTAGATTCACCAGAAGTTCCTATTATTCTGAAAGCAAAGCTCAGTTTATTAATATGTAATAAAATATAGTCATTAATTAAAGGGCAATACCAAAAGGAATAAGAAAAGTCATCCTCTAAGGCCACTTTATTAACTTCCTTGCACAGTTTAGAAGTCTTGCATGTTTTTTTCCATGAAATTTGTAAGCATATGAGAAAATGGCAACTAAGCTAATTGTTCTAATATCAGTAACCAGTTTAGAATTCTGTTTTTCAAGCCATATCTAGGTAATACCTGCATCTATAGAAGAGCATGACAGTTTCATTTACGGAAAAGATCTTCTCTCTGTGACCTTTACAGCTATAACTGAGAACAGCATTCCACAAAGAAAATACAAGATGTTTTGCCTGCAACAGATTTGCATCAAAGCTGCACAGTCTCAGGCAATAGCTAACAAGATAAGAGGGGACCTGCTTACAAGAGCTTGGAGAAAACTATCAGTTGCTGGGGTTACTGTCAACTACATTTTGACTATCAGCATAAACCTGAAAACAATAAGCCCACATTCTTTACCTGTTAGCATCACTAAAATCAGTGCTGGATAGGACTCAAGAGGTCATCTTGTCAATCTGCCACTCCTGAGGTAGGAAAAAAACAGCATTTCCTTTCTGACAGATGTCTAATTTGTTCTTAAAGACTGTCTGTGACAAGAGTCCCCTCCCTAATCTATTCCAATGGTTTGTTACTCTTAGAATTAGAAATCTTCCTCCCCAAGTAACTCAAGTCTTCAGTCCTATTACTTAAGTCAACTATTTCTTGGTTTAGCCCCCATAAGCCTTTATCTTCTTCATCCTTGTAGTAGCCTAATGCATGTGAATAACTTAAGACTACAAGAAGATAAAAAGTTAACATCTTAATTTGTTCAATTCTTGTGTGTCATTCTTCAGGTACCTTCTGCGACTGAAAGCATCCAAAAGACAGGAAAAGCCTTTCTCGATGTACAGTACCCAAAACTGAACACAGCATTCTAACTAAATCCTACCAGTACTAAATTCAGTAGAACAATTACTCCAAGTATTTACCCCCTTGCTACACCACAGTAGAGCATTTCTTTTTCTGCACCTGCTGAACAAGGTTAATCACAAACTGAGCACCAATCAATCAATAACCTGCACATGCTAGCTTACTCAGCTCTTGTAGAACTTGAAAAGTATGCTTTGAGCAGACATTTGAACAACAAAATTCAAAATGCACTAAATACGGAGCAGGAAGAGAAGCTGTAGAGTTGAGAGGCACCAGAACAAGTACATAAAACAGCCAGCTTTATGATTTATACAAACTAAAGTGAAAATGACAAGATAAGTAATAAACCAACTGGAATTTAGAAGCCTCTAGGATATAGTGCTTAAGCCTGAAATAGAAAATGAGAGCTGATAAAAATTCAGAATTACTTTTTTAGCCATTAATTAACAGCATTCCCATAATGGTGCTGTTAACACGAGAGTAAGAACAGAAACCATAATTTGTAACATTTGTGAAGAGCTTCACTGCAAGCAGGAGACCCTTACATGTGAGCAATGTGTAAAGGTTTCCTGGGTGAAGGCTGGCAATGGAAAACTAGTTAAAAATGTAACAAAATTAGAGAGTCTTCAATATAATTAAAAATGGAACCTAAAAGATTAAAACCCTCCAACTTGTGGCTCATCACTTGGGATGCACATTTTTACATACATATTATCAATGAGCTTTTTTCCCCTACTCAAAATAAAATGCAAGTGCATTTTATTTAGCAAATGCAGTTCTGAGTCAGGCATCATGAAAGGTTAACAAGTACACTGACAAACATGAATTAATTGCGATGGCCTTGCCAAGGTTCATTCCAGGCAGTAATTGGCACCTTAAATGAACAACTTTGATCCAACATCATGGTTCCTACTTTTCCTCGTGAGGGGTACTTCAAACCCCGCTACAGAAAGCACTTCAGAATTGCCGTGTGTTTACGCGCCAGTGGACGAAGCCTGAGCAAAGCATAAAGGGGAATAAACAACAGCACAGCAGTTAAATTAGCTCAGCCATCAAAAGGAAAAAAATAAGCCACAGAAGAGGTAGAAATAAAATTCTTGCCTCTTGACTTCCAATACTATGGTTGTATCAGCATTTCCTATCTCTTTCCACCACTGGTTAACAGAAACAGTGGTATCGGGCACGAGAGGTCCCAGGCACTGACAAAAATACAAGAATACCTCCATCAAGTTCTGGAACTTGCTGTGGGAAAGGGTGAAGAAAGGGAGATAAGGACTAATACAAAATTAAAGTAGTATGAAGTTTAACTCCTTACAAAGAGTTAGTTCAAACAACTGAACTATGAAGGTACCTGTTACACATGTTACTTCTGTGTGCTACTGCCTAGACTGTAAAATCAATTATGAAGAAGTATCTCTGCCTTTAAACAGCTTCCACTACAGAAGAGCATCAGTAAAGAAGCAAAGAGGATGAAGGAGGAGACTGCTAAAACCTGAGGTATAAGCAGGCATACAAGAACCACAAGAGCATTCAGCCACCAGCAAAAGAAATTTCTGCTTGAAGAAAAGTGTATTAGAAATAGCAGGGAAAAAACTGGTAAACAGCTTGGTTAATTACCAAAAATAAAAAGGAACTGTACTCTTTTAAATACTAACTTTATTTTCCTCCTTTCTGTATTAACCTTTACTTGAAAAAAGTGGGCAATAAAAATTCCAGTATTCTAAACCAGAATATAGACAATTTTTCCCCCAAAGGACAGCAAGATTACAATTGCCTAGTCCAAACAAAAAATCAAATCAAGAACAGATACCTATGTGAAAATAAGAAAATGGCAGTAGATTTTATGCTTTCACGCTATCTTTCATAGCAAAAGAATTTAAAAGATTGCCTAAAATCAGTAAGAGGAAATTTTCTTTTAAAAATCACAGAATTTCTGAATCTCAATGCTGCAGAGTATTACTGAGGACAAACTTGCCTCAGCATTCACACTGCACATAAAACCTACAACAGACAGGATGAAACAGGCATTAATGGATATAAATCACCACCACTGGGTATAACTCAGACATTGGGATTTATAAGTCTCTTACTAGTACCTTCAGTAGCAGTAATCTTGAAGGCAATGCTAGGAAATTAAGTATCAAATGTTGATGGACCGGATACCTTACTGGCTATCGTACATCTCATCGACTATATCAGTAAACATTCCCCGCAGCGTTAAGAAAGGCCTGGGAAAAAAGCAAGGTACCTGGTTAAAGAGGTGCATTCAGATCTGCAAAATATAGCTCATTTCGAGCTTCTGCTAAACTAGACTTCTGCTACCCCCTTGCAACCAGATTATTTGCTAACCTAGCAGCAAGAAAACAGGAAAGAGTAGCAGCTCCTCCTTCCCATATTAAAAAAAAAAAATTAGCTGCTGCTTCAAATCCTTCCCAGGAACTTCAATGGCACTAAAGGAAAAATTATCTCTGCCTTCCAAAGATACTTTATAGCCTCAGATGGTCTGCTCCCTCTCCCCTCCCCCAAAACAAAATAAAACAAAAGCAGGAATTGCACATTTTCATGTGTGGGTAAACAATGAAAAACCCCAAGCATGGCAGCAGGAAGCAGGAGTAGTTAGCAGTCAGTAGAGCCCTCTGACCTCTTTCTTACAGTCCCAAACAGTGAGAACAGCTTCGGCTCTATCACTACAATCTCTGCACAGGCAATGAGAAGTGCCTCATTTAAGGACTCTTGACACATACACTGCCTAAACGCTTCTAAATTTATTGTTCATCAACATACCTAGAACGATAGCAGTGGCAAAGAATATGTAATCTCCCATTACTGTCTCCAGGACAACGGATGCACACGTTTTGCTTACACACCTTTGGTCAAAAGGAAGGAAATTAGTCCAGGGCCTTAAAATAGTTAAACTACAGTTCCATGAAGGGTCAAGATTAATCTTAAGGATTAAGCTCTAAACTGACCTATATTACACTCTATGAAGTTGGAACTCTGCAGCAAAATGAAACCGAGTTGAGTGCTTGTCAGTTTCCCTTCCCAGCAAAAAAAAAAAAAAAGTAATACTTCAATGCAATAGGAAGCTAACAAAAACTACTTAAACTTTTTCTATATGCCCTTTCTGCACTGAACACGATAAAAAAGGGCAGAGGAACAATGCAGAGAGTTAGAGGGTGAAAAAAAGTCTTGAAGTCATAGGGGACAAAGGAAATCCAACACAGGAGAGTTTTACCACTTCAGCCATGGACTGCTGCAGATCTGAAGAAAATTTAGATGTACCCACAATTAACGCTGATGCAAGCGAATCATCCAATGTTCTCTAACAAAGCCTGTTGCCTTCAGCTTTTGTTATTTACCTCTTCCATTCTGATTTTTACTTGACAGAAATTGCATTCAAACCTTGTAAACCAGATTTCAGAAACTATTCTCCAATTTCTTCTTAATCTATGAACCACTGATGCCACCAGTGATCTGCATCTCCAGATTTCAAGTACTGTCAGAGCCAGAGACCATTCAGTTTCTGTGGTTCTCCTGCCATCTCTGAAACTATTTCTTCCATATACATGATTCCTTGTGTCAGCTCCCTCCAACAACACATCCCTCTGACGTAGCTTTCAAAACATCCCCTTGCAAATTTTAGTAGTTCATACACGTTTCAGCACAATACATCTGGGTAATCACAACTCTCTCTCTTGTGTCTGCTTTAACACAAATAGAGAAAATCAGATCAAGCCATCTGAGGTTTTTTGTGCTTTTGGTTGGTTGAATTTTTTTTGGTGCGGTTGGGGGTTTGTTTTTTTTTTAATCATTTTCTATTCATGAAGACCTAACACTCAAAAGTCCCCCCAGTTGCCAGACTTGCATCCCACTGTCAGGAGCACTAAATGCTGAGCAAGCAACAAACTCCTACGTTAGGAAGCTTACATGGTAGAAAAACCACAAAGTTACAAAGGAATGGGATAGGGAAAATAACAATTTAAGCCTAGAACACAAAACCTGCAGGTTTTTAAGTTATTCAGTCCCTCAACAGCCACTTTCTTCAAAAGTTCATCTGATTAGCCCTCAACCACTGCCTGAATATAGAGAGCACGACACAAAAAGTGAGAGCTTTTAGAAAGATCTACCTGATCATCTCCACAGAAGTTCTTCCTCTCCTACACCAAAAAGACTATTTAAAACCAGATATCTATCTGGATATCACATTTTCCATTTAACTTCCCATTCTTTCAACTTCGTGTCTTTCTAACAGACACAATAAACCACATTCATTGAACACTGTGGTAGAACACACTGCACTTCCGAGGTTCCTAAGTGGCAGTCGTATACAAATCAAGAGACTCACTTGAAATTGCTAACAATTTACAAACTCTAATCCTGCATTAATCTGCATTAAGTTCTAGGGTTTTTTCAAACATTCAAAATAAAAAAAGACAGCTTTTAGTACAAAATAACTATCCTGTAGAAGTCACCATTCAGGGAGACAAGAATCACTGTAGTTCAGGTGCTAAATAAGTACATTCAAAACTAGAGTTTTAGAGTGTTCCTAAATCATTTCTGCTATCATTCCATACAAGAGCTCAAAGTGATACAGTAAGGATTTGTTTGTTGCAGTTTTTAAAATCCTGACCTCTAATTAAAACCTCTTTGAGAAATTAAGTCAGTATGTCTATGTTTTCATGTTACTCAGCAATGATACCTGAAACTTCAGAATTACACTAACACAAGATGAGAGGAGAAACAGATTTAGTCTGGAAACCACATCTGATGGAGCTAAATATCAGTCACACACTTGAGTTTTCATTGACAGCTGTCTGAAATGAGGACTCAAAAGCTTACAGGTAAGAAGTAAATAAAACCCATGTTTTCACTGCTAGCATCCCAGAGCGGTCATCGTAACACAAGAAAAAAAGATCCGGAGCATGAATTCTAGCATAAGAGTGTCCTTTTTAAATACCTTCTACCAATTCATTGAAATTTGTCCAGAACATGAGAATACAGAGGCACTTTATGCAGTAAATCTACATCAAATGTAAAGCTACAATTGTTCAATTTAAGACAAACATTATGCAAGACTAAAAACATACAAGATTTGAATATACAGATTTTACAGCAAAATTACAACCTACTTATAGTTACCAATATTCTGCAAAACATGACTATTGTTTAAATACCAGTGCAGGTAGCTGTCAAAAACCTGTAGGTGAATACACATATATATATATTTAAGAACAATCAGCAACACAATGTACTTCAAAACTGTACTTTGAGAACGCAGAAAGTTCTCTGTCATAGTGAAAAGACTTTTCCACAAGTCCTAAGAGATCTAAAAGGAATAGCCTGTATTGTTACTATGAATGTTATATCTTATGAAAGACCGTACTGCTACACACTGCAATGCCTACCAGGGGAAGAAAACAACCCGATCATTTTGTTATACAAATGGCAAGAAATAACTTCTTGTTTCTTGAGTTACCCTCTTACTGAAAAAAACACACCACATTTGTAGAGGCATTAAGAAATAGAAGACAATCTCCTAAACCAAAGCCACCTGGTTTACTACTTAATCTCCAAAAAGCACTCCTACTTTTCTCTCCTCCTATCATCCCAAATATCTATAAGCTTGGTAGAATTTACAAAACCAAGATTCCCCCATTCAACTATTAGTCATCATGTGGTAAACCATTATATTTTAAAAAAAAAAAGAGAGCGAGCCCTTTCAACAACACGTAACATACTTTGAAGCAAAGCTACATCACTAGGTATCTATAAGTTGAAACAATTTTTAAAGCTATTTCAGAAAATTACACGTTCAAGACACAAGAGTGTTATTCTAAGAATATTCATTTCTGGATTAAGTACTCCAATACACTACTAGTTGATTGCTATGTCAACTACACATGCTTAGTACTTTTAATAATACCTCAGGCAGAGCCCGAATAAAGCTTAGAGCTTTTAACAAATAAGTACTATGCCATCTTCCTTGTATATGTACATTTTAACCTTCCCGCAAAATAAAAGGTCAACTAACACAAACATCAGTCCAAGCCATGTTCTACAAAAACTGGATTTAAGACATAATAGCACAAAAGACAAATTAATTTCAGAACTGTTTTTCTCTTGTCGAATAGCCTGTAGAGTTTACAGTCCTGTGAGAGAAAATGTTTCCCAGCAACTAGTGTCTCCTCCCTCTTTTGGGGGGCGGGTTGTTTGTTAACAGTACCCCAGATTTTAGGTCCATTAAATTTATTGCATGGGCTCCGATCTCAAAGGTACATATACACATTCTTTACAGAATCTCAGCCATAAACCTTGCTTTAAGAAATCCAAAGGCTGTGGCCCCCATCTGCAAATCACACCATACGGGCAAAGGTGTTCCAACAAAGATACGAGGTAGGCTAACAGCCTGACTTCAGAGGTAACAAAAAAGGAGCCGGGTGGAGAAAGGAAGTGGTGGAATTTTGGACATGGACAACATCAGTAAGATAACAGGCTGTTCCAAATAACTATGTAATATTTAATATTTTCTGGCCCCAATCCAGTTATGCTCTTGACCTTACCCAGGTTTAACAGAATCAGAGATGATAAACGCAGATTAGCTTTGAGGAATGTGGGACTTTTCCAATTAACACAGGAAAAAAAAAAGATATTAAACAACCAAAGGCCAAAGGAGTCTGAATTTTTAAGGGACACTGCAATACCACTTCACTTCTAAGCTAACATTTACATTAAATACTTCAATATGAATCCCCAAGTGTTTCTCCTTTCAAGTGAACTTTTTGTTCAACGCATTTACTACAGCACTGCTATTATCCTAGTCAAACTGCCAAAAACTGAACTGCAGGCTGACGCTGCAAGAGTGCTAGGGCCTACAGGATACACTCTGCTTTCAGAGCACTTAAATAAGACTGATTTTAAGTCAACTAACATAGAAACAATATAGTGAACAGTCTTTCAGCCAGACAAAAAAAAAAAAAGAAAGGGAAATCAAAGAGAAAGACTACCTCTTGTTCCAAAAAAGCATCATCTGAGTAAAGGAGGTTTGGAAAGAGAATGTATGTGAAAATTGGCAATATACAGCATATGCTTCAAAATTAGTCCCAGGGATTTGAGGAGAAAGATACTCTGTTACAGCTGCAGAAGTACAATTCTCACTATATTCCAAAATCGGGTTTACAACCGAAAAATATATCAAATTTCTTCAAGAAATCCAAAGACTCCTCTATCTAATCCAACTTCTGTGGCACCAGCCGGGTCGATCAAAAGCCACGCTGAGAAACACTTGCTCCTCCTTCCCCGCCACAGATTAAGGAGGCTATCCCCGGGTTAAGAAGTGTATGTGACCAAAGAGCTGCCCCTGCTTCTCTTTCGATCACACAATCCCACTCTACGGCGAGCACAGTAACAGAACAAACCAACAACAAAAAAAAAACCACACACACAAAAAACCCCAAACCAAACCCCCAAAAACACCAACACGCACAAAAAGAAGAAACCTTAACCACTTCCCCTGCGCTCGCACCCAGGCTCTAAGAGGCAACCACAGATTTACCAGCGCGCCTGGAGAGAGGAAGGGGCAAAGCCAGGCAGCCCGGCTCCGGCAACGAGGGGACACCTCCTCCTCCTCCCTTCCCTTTCCCTTTGTTTACTTTACGGACCGTCCCGCTCCGCCTCGCCGAGCCGCGGCCCCGCCGAGCCGCCAGCACCTCGCCGCCTCCCGCCACATCCGGTGGGACCGGACCGGCGCGGCCGCCCCGGCCCCGGGGTGCAGGGAGGGCCGGCCGCGGGCCGAGCCTGCCGGGCGGGCGGGCGGGCGGGCAGGGCGGAGGGGGCGGCCGGCTTCGCCCCCCGGGGGGGGGGGGGAGAAGGGGCAGGCGGTGCACCAGATGACCTCTCCCCGCAGCCTCCTCTTCTCCCATTCCCTTCCCATCCCGCCCGTCTCTCCAACACCGCCCAACGAGGCTCCCTCGCAGGCGCCGCTGGGGAGAGAAGCGGCTCTGCCCGGACCCCCAACCCCCCGTACCCGCCTTCCCCCTCGGCCGGCCGGAGCCCTTCGCTCGCATCCCGGCCGCGGGGTGTCCTCAGCCGCGGGAGGCTTCCCCGGCCGCGGGCACCCACAGCGTGCGGGTTCGTGTGTGCATGTACGTGTGTGCACACACGCGTGCCCCGGGGGGGGGGAGGGGGGAAAGGGGTGTCTCCTATGCCCCCTCCCCGGTGTCCAAGGCAGCCCCTCTCGAGGGATACAGAAGAAACGGGTGGCTCTTCCCTTAGGAGACGGGGCCGCCGTCGCACCCCGAGCCGGGGGGGGACACGGAAGGAGAAGCCGCTGCCTCCCCGCACCCCCTTCCACCGCCCCCCTCTCTCCCCCCCCCCCCCCCGTTATGTAAGTTAGGGCCGTTGGGGCCGCTGCACCTCACTCCGCCTATCCCCCTCGCCCCTTCCGTCCCCTCCTCAGGCAGCCCCTGCCGCCAGCACTCACCGCGCTGCGGGCAGCCGCCTCCGACCGGCCGGCCCCCGGCGGGCGGAGGGGCCTCGGCGAGCTGGGGCGAGGGGAGACGAAGCAGCGGAGTTGTCCCGCCAGCGCCGGTTGCTGAGGCCGCCCGGCTGCCGCCCCGCTCTAGGTGGGTCTGCGCGGCGGCGCGGGCAGCTGCCTCCCTGCCTGCCTGCCTGCCTACACGCCCCGGCCACTCCAGGCCGCTCCCCCGCCCTCCCGGCGCGCTGCACCATGGGATGCGCGGCTGCCCTCTCCCTCCCTCCCCGCCTGGTTCGCTCCCCACACTAACATGGCTGCGGGGGATGGAGGGGGGGGGGGGTCACGCTGCCGCCCCTCAAACGGGGGGGGGGGGGAGCCGCCCCGCCCCGCCTGCGCAGGCGCGGCCTGCGGGCCTCAGGTGGCGCGAGCCGTTAGTCGCCGGCGCCGCCTCGAATCCTGTCAGGGGCTGCGGCGGCGATGGCGGCGGAGCGCATCCCGTCCTTTCGCCGGCCTCAAGGGCTCTTCCCTCCCTCCTTCCCCGAGGCAACGCAGATCCTGAAGGGCCGATGGAAAGGGGGAGTTAGCTCGGGAAGAGGGGAAGTTTAACCCCTTGTCCTCACTCCGCTTTTCAGAAGCGGTTCTCGAGCTCGCGTCCTCGGTGTCTCCCTGTTCATCTGTGACCGGGCGTCCCAGCTGCTTGGAGGCGTGAAAACGCCTCAGACAAACTCGCTCCGTGGCCTCTTCTGGGACCTCTGGCCTTGCTTCATTTCCACGGTGGCACCCGTTGACACAATTGTTCTCTTGTTTCAAGACTGGGATATTCTCTTTCAAGGAAATACTTGCATATTTTCTTACATATGACCACAGTGTTTGTGTGCTTGTCAGTCACTGAGTATATTTAATAATGTAAGTCTGAAATAGTCATTTTAAAAGTCCCTATTAATCCATCACTTTTAACCTCTAGTGGCAGCTGAACTCAGTTTTTGCTCTTCTGCATGCCCCAGGCAGCCTGAGCTTGAGCAGATCCCAAACCTCCACCTCGGGAAGCTGCCAGTGTGTCTGGAAACTGGAGGTAGGATGCATTTCGCTTTGGTTTAAGCATATCTGCAGCTGAGCTAGCTGGCTGGGCTGCCTTTATAGTTGACGGACAACTAGTCAATATAGTCAATGGCATTTGGGATGTGATTCATCTGATCAAACATGAGTAGTTTACTTTAGGGTAAGACAAGTCACACTCTTAAACTTACATGTTTATTAGTTTTCCAGGCATTATAAGGAAACTCAAGGGAGACATGCTAAACAAGTAGGTACCTAGATTGTAAATACATTTTTTTGGGTGAATGCCACCTAAAGTGTCCCAAGCCCCTACAGGAGCCAATCCATCAGGTAAGTTCTGAGCATGATACAAATGCATTGAGCACCATATAAAAATAAGTCCTAGAAACTCTCTTTTAAACAGCAGTACAGTATTCCTATCCATCTTTTCTAGAAATGCTTGGCCATTAGAGGAGAGAGTCCTTTAACCAGCAGGCTGTAGGCTAGACAGGATAGCAAATACACTCTACCCTTTCTACTGAAGCTGGACCACTATGCGGAAATGAAGGAAGGAAGGAAGCATGATTTCAGTTATTTTATAATTATTGGTCTTGGGATCACTATTGATGCTCTTGCCAGAAAAGGTAGAAATGTGCTAATTAAAATTACTGATGACAGAAAGTTGGGAGACATCAATAAAGAGGATGTTCACAGTAACACACAGGAAAAATTGAATGCTCTTGAGGACTGGGATAGTAAAAATGGAAATGCATGAGTAAAACAGGAGTATATTTTCTCATTAATATACAGGGAAAGGGTGGTATAAATACTGGAAAGAGAAAATGAAAGGGAAAATGGAGCTTCATGAATTTTTATGATATGGTTGTTAGCAATAGCAGGGAATTGCACTAAATGACCCTTCCAAGCATTTGATCCCAATTATTAATCATTTCTCCTTTGTCTCAGCCTTCATCCAAAGATGTCAAAGTGCTCTAGCCTCTGAGCAAACTTGTGAAGAAGATAGTTATCCCCATTTTTTACACTGGAAAGCTGAGACAGTATTTGAGTTGCCAAATTCACACATTATTCACTGGATGAACAGGCCTAAAAGCAAATAGCTCCTCTCCAGGGCTATATCCTACACATACAAAATAGCAGCAATACCTGCTTTGTGTCATGCATAGTATATCCTATTGATTTTATATACAGGTTTAGTAGACATTCTTCATTTAGATATCTTTTCAAATGTCCTTGCTTTAATAAATAATTACTGTTCCTGTGTTTTTATAACTTTATCCTCTGCAGGTTGTCTGGGCAATATCAATGTACCAATTCTCTCCATTTTACAGGTGGAAAAACTATTAAGAGATATGTGGGTGATTTATGGAGGAGACAGAGTAAAGCCAGAGCAACAGTAGAACTGTGAATCTGATTCTTATATTTCTGCTCAATCTTTTAATAGTTATACTTTTTCATATGGAAAAGAAGTATGCTGTCTGAAGTCCTTGGGAGCTTTCCCATTGGTTTTAATGGGATGAAGGCAAGCCCAAAATAATACATCAGATTGATGGTTTGTAGCGATTCCTGAAAAGTCTCTGTTTCAGGTCCCGGTGAGAATTTTTTTGTTGGTTTCTTGTTGCTTTCTTTCATCAGCAAAATGCTTGTAAAACCAGAAGCCTTCAGCAACATACTGATTCTGATGAAACACTTGCTGGGAAACCTTTCTCACATTACAGAATGCAATTATTAGTCAAATGTAGAGGAAGTTCCATAAAAGCTGGTGATTCAAGCTCTCAGCTGGGAGAGGGGAGCTGTCTTGATGTCCAACGAAAAGTTACATGATTATCCAAAATGACAGTTTCAGCAGAAACTCATGAGACACGAGTAGGATGATAGTCATGGCTTCTGTGGGACTATAAGGCATCCAGATTCAAATCTCTGCTTCGTCTCTAGGTGCCGTTTTTTTCCCCTCCAACTTCAGGGTCTCATCCAAACTAATGGCCTATGAGGAGGGCGCTTCCAGAAGCTCATCCATCCTACCTATTGAAAATACAATGAATCGCTCTCTGATTACCCCTATTTTTCTCAATCGACTACAGGAAAGCCTAGGTAACTAGCCTAAATCTTTACATAGCTCAACTTTTATAAGTTGTGACTTGCACCTTTGTCTTCTAAGATTGTTGTTTTCTTCTGATTCTGGAGAACTTGCACAGAAAAATAAAATAATTGTCTTGCCAGCTCTGTCTACGCAGATGTTGTTGGTAGGTGGAAAAAAGACCATCCCCTATAATTTATTATCGAATGATTAATATTGAGGTAAGACATTCAGTTTAATGCTAATGGTATTATTTGTCCAGTCCATGCCATTAACTCATTTAATTTACAGAGGTTATTAAACTTGTGCTGCATTGGTATAAACAAAAAGGTAGGAAACTTCATTATAGTGTAGCATGTATTGTCTTTCCTTTTATTAAGTGATGGAGCTGGGGGTAATGGCTCTAAAGAGAACTAGTTCTTTCCGGTGTTTTGGCGCACAGCTGCAGTCAGGCATCTTCAGCTTTTCTGCAGGATGGTAAATATTCATTAAAGCAACCAGAGTGATCAGGCTTATGAGAGACAGGTAGCTCTGAACTGCAGGGCTATTTCAAGCTGTGACAATGAAATGCAGGGGGATTTGGAAAAAAAGAGAAAATGGCAAGATGTGAAATATTTCACAAAATACACAGTAACATTCTTCATCGTAAGAGGAAATTTTTTTTTTTTTAAATCAACCTCAGATCAAGAAGTCTTCAACTGCGTACATAAGGAGTCTACATAGTACTCTGACACTGGTGAAGGAAAAGTATATAGTAAATACCTATTCTATAAGTATATAGAAATAAAAAGACAATGCCCATCTTATCAGAGTTACAATCTGCTGCAAACCTGATGCTGCAAGTTTGTCTCGTGGGAGTTTTCATTTTTAGTCAGTAGGGTCAGCGCCATGGGTTACCTTGAGGGACCAGGTCCTACATTTAACAGTGAATAATGCCACACAGATGGAGGATGAGTGTTACAGCAATTAGGGGCACAGCGGTATGTACAGCCTCATGGTTAGAAGGTACAGACTTGAACAATTAAAGGCACCAAAATGTTAATAATGTTAATGTGCACATCTCTCCTTCTCTCTGGATTTGAAAAAAAAAAAAGGCAAACCATTATATCAGCATTTCTGGGCAGCGTCTAGAGTAGAAGCTGAATGGAAAATCACCAGTGGAGGTTTTTCTAATTTATTAAAAAAAAACCAAAACAAAACCACAAAGAAATTCTTAAGAAAAGCTCCAAGGGAAATCAGCAAAATTACACAGGATCAGGAAGGAAATTTCAGGTAGAAAATTTGGTGTGGAAAAAACTAATTAGCAGCTGGGGGACCCGCTTGATGAGTTGCTGTTATTAACTAAGACCTGCAAAGCAAATGTTAATGTGTTAATTAGAAGCAGGGTAATAACCTCCTCGATTTCCCAGTGGGAAACAAAAAAAACCAAAACAAAACAAACACAAGACAATTTTTTTCTGGATATAACTGGCTAAAAACAAACATGGCAGCGAGGGAACCCTCCCAGTACTGCTTCTTCATTTTCTGATGTGTGTTTGCAGTGTTGCTACCCTAGCAGTACGTAGACCACCTTACCCAGCCTTTCATCATGGTGACTAGGTGGAAGTGTGGGATCCAGAAGGTTTTTTTATCTTTCTAGAAAATCAAACAAAATCTCTGTCCTGACTGGTAGCTTTTCTAGAAGGAAAGGAAAGGTCCCATGTCGGCTTAGTTAGGCTGGTTCCAAGTAAGAAATGGAAATTAAAAGGAAAGAGGAAAGAATCATTTTCTATCCTGTTGGTACAAAAGGACAAGAGAGTCAGGAGACTCTCAGATGGAGCCCTCATGTGATGGCATGGGAAGTAAAATTCATGATCTATCCTGAAGGGCTGTACTTCCCGTCAGAGATTCTTCTCATTTTGTTTTGGCTTCCATGATAGAAATCAACCTTTTTCTTTTTTTTTTTTTTCCCAACCAAACCTCAGACAAACTTGTAGCTGAGCCAAATCAAACCATATATTTTAAAATTGCATTCTGTTGAGACCAAGCAGCATAAAGGGATGGAGTTCTTATGGACATTTAGAAGTGCTTGAATTCTTTGACTCATCTTCTGCAGTTTTCTATCATTTTGATGCCTTGAGCTATGTTGCACACTTTTCTCAGAAAGGCTGAAGAGAGAAGGAAGGTATTCAGGAGTATGCACTATCCGCAGGGCTAGCTTGTGGGACAGCCAGGGTTGGAGCCGCACTGCTTACGTTCCAGGAGTGCACTTGGTGGCTTTCCCAGTAAAGATACAGCCTTTCGTCTCTTCCAGTTCTGAGCCAACCCGCGATCCTTATATTTTCATTTAGTCAAACTGGTATTGAAAAAACTCATTTTTTCTTATTTTGTCCTTACGCAGTTCTGGTTCTTTGTCATTAATCAGATCAAGTCAGCTTTTTGCAGGAACTGTGACAGTAGCGTCATCACTCTGTTCTCTGTCAAATCCCTCCCAAAATCCCTTCAGCTGCTTTGGTAAGCTTACACTTTTTCTGTAGAGCCCCTTCATGTGTAAAATATATGCGATGTTTTGATCAAAGGAGGTCTTGTACTTAATGCAAATTTCAACACACTTACAGCAGTCAGATGTGAATGTATAGATCTAATCCTCCTGATCTCCACTGGGCCCATGGGACATCAGTCCAGCTAGCAAGGAGGTCAGGGATGATTGGTGAGGAATATTTTAACTTCTTTATTTGATTTTAAGACTGTGTTGAGGTTTATCCATTTACGATAACATTCATGTTCTGAACACCTATTGTCTTAAGAGGTTACAAGGACCACATTTGGGAACGTCTGAGCAAATGGCAAAAAAAAGTCTCCGTTCTGCACTCCTTTCAGACACTTTAAATGGCATTTTAGACATCAGAGAATAATTCTCTGTAGATTTATTTTCAAAGACAGAACCATATACAGTAAGTAGGGAGACTATTTTCTGTGGGTATTAATGCTCATTGCTGACCAGTCTCATATTCACTGAATGATTTTGAAAGTGTGTGAATATTGATTCTTCTAATGTTTTCTTTATTTTCCAGTCTCTGTTTATTCAACTGTAGTATCTACAAATTTGTTATAAACCTAATTTTTAATTTTAATTCTAGGTGGAAGGAGTTCTGATGAGACAACGTGACCAGTCATCTTGGAATCTGTCCCAGAATCATGAAGACTTTGATACTACTTTGATTTGGGTTTTAGGAGTAGGATACAGGACTAGTACTTGTTCCATATGCCTTTCCTCTGAGTTACAGGGTTCTCCTCATCTTCCCTAAAGTTGTGGCCCTGGAAATTTACTCTTTCTCTGCTCTCTAACAAAAGAGTGGGGGAGAGGGGCTCTTATCGCCCCATCAGACCAGGTGTCATTGGCTTTGATAGTTGTGTTGCACTGTGGGACGTGGTGAAGAGGACATGTTCTAGCACTTACTTCTGGGGTGGGGTGAATCTTCCTACCCTGTATCCTGTTTCAGAGGCAATCCCCTTGCATTACATTTTCCTCTTGTTAAAAAGAGTTACTGTAAGTTACAGGCAAGATACTGCTGACCTGTATGAATTCATTTTACGATGGCTGCATAGAGAGTCCCTGCTGTCTACATGAAGTCATTACTTGGGAACGACTGAATGAGTGACCTCATAAATTTAAGTCAGCCAGGAGGTAGAAGGCTTCTGTCATTCCGCTAATTTGTTCATCCTGTGCTGCTTTGAAAGCTGGAATGAAAATGGAATAAAAGAGAATTGTAATTTTCTTGAGTTCAGGTCCTTGCCCTTCAGTTGCCTAATTAAAAATTGATCATTTATTCTCATTTAGGATTCTGCAGAGAAAGGATACTGCTCTTGCACAAAGTTTTTTAAGAGAGCCTCTGCAATGGATAAAATATGGAGCTAATTATCATAGCAGATATGTTTAGAAGACAGTGATGCACTGGAAAATACTTTCTTTGAAGGACTGTCGAACTCGTGAATATCCTGTTCTTTATCCCTTCAGTACACTGGCTGACATTCGTTGGCGCGTATGCATTTGCAGTATAGAAAAGGAGAGATTTTCTGTATTGTCTTCTTTTCCATGTTACACACACAGTTCTGCCTACTAGTTTTCTCAGTACAGGCACAACAACTTTGCGTCTTTTGCAGGTGTTCTGTGAAGTGCCTTTGTATCTGACTACCTCAATACCACACTTGAGTTTATTTGCTTTGTAGGAAGAACATTGCACACAAAAAAAAGGTAAGAGAGAAGACCTGTGGTTTGACTTACTTAAATCAGTGTGTTTTGCTTTGGACTAAAGGAGTTGATTGCGGCACATGTAGGAGTGAGTTCATACTTTACAATAACCTCTGAAGAATAGACTACATTCCTTAACAATTATATTCTTATATATCCTCATGTTGTCTACCATTTCAGTTTGATGTAGCAAGCACTGTAAAATACAAATATTTCTCTTGGGTTCCTTTATTCTGAAAACAATCGCTATAACAGAAAGATTGCAGCCAGATGCATTTCAGTTTGCACAGAGATTTTTGTTCTTTGTGGCAATCTAGCATTCTTGCATCCAAGTCACTATTAGCTATAGCAAAGTGAATTGACAGCAGCTGAATCATCTCTAACACAGCTTTCAATCAGAATTTGTTCTTGAAAATGTTACTCTCCCCCGAAAAAGAAAAAACTAATAGTTTTAATTTTTATTGAACCAGTTTAAAAAGTATGACTAGCTTTATAACAGAATTATTGCATTGAATAAAGGCTGCCTCAGGAACAGCAAGGAGTGTACCAAATTATGGATTTCTCTTTCTAAAAGAGTCAAACATTTCTTTCTTATGGATGTCTGCCTCTCTAGAAAGTTATCATCTGGCTGCTTTGGTATGCAGATAGGGAAAGAGCCTTCCTTGTAAATCAGATGTGGATTATTTCTTATTATTTATTTAGAAACATATTTGTTGCACATCACAATATTAACTTTGTAAGAGTATTACTTATCAGCATAATACATATACAGGATATTTAACTGTCAAAGACTTTACAAGTTAGAAGAAGCAGTGCAATGTTAGGTCTTTTTTTCTGCTATGAATGTTTTGATGACTCCAGTTATAGGCTGTAAAATAAGCGTAGTAATATTTGATAGCTATGGGAAGATGCTGGGAGTTACAATTAGGAGAGGTTCAGCAAAGAGGTTGAAGCTGCCTGAACACTGAAGACAAAGTGTTTTTTTCTCTTTCTTCATACAGCTTCAGGGTTTTTTCTCTTTCTTCATACAGCTGTTGTTTTCCCAACCCTCTTATCTGTATCTTACAAAAAACCTCCTACAGTTTCAGTGAAGGACTGGAGTTGTGCGTAACAGAGAAGCAAAGATTTCCTTACTGTTTTGTTTTGATGTTGCTAGATCAGCTCCCGCGTCAGACTTTTTTTAAAAATCTGATTATGTTAAGTGAGTTACAGTCTGAGCTGCTTTGTTTATTTACCAAGCAGGTGCAACAAGTCTAGAGATTTTTCAAGCTCCTGCTAGTTACCCCAATGCTGTCTTTCACTATGATTTAAATCAGATTAATGCAACCAAAATGTAATAAAAAGAAGTAATAAATACGTAACAAAATATGTAATAAATATGTAATAAAAAAGACCATTAAGACATTTGAGAGATTTCATGCTTAAAAAGCAAATTCTTGTCTGTAGAGGTACACGTTGGTTGCCCTTTGCTGTAAGGAGAGGAGCCCCACAATTTGTCTGAAAACAGAAACTCACAGATGTTGATGTCAAGAATAGAAATAAAGTCCATCGCTTCTAACCAGGTGCCAAGGAAAATCTTAATATCTGCAGAGAATATTGTTTTCCTTAAGTTTACATTGAAATCATATGTAAATATTCAGGGAAACATATGATATTTGGGGAATATTTATATATTTTGTCATTATTATGATTTAGTAAGGAAAAAAAGCTCCTTGAGCATATCAAGGTATTGCAGTGACTAGCTCAGAAACTCAGAAGCAGCTGGAGAGCCACCAGTTGAAATGCCTGGCATAGGCAAACAAAGAGCCCTATGCTGTTTGCAGCATTTCTTCCAGATATTAGCATCTGGGCTACTTGGCACGTATAGCTCTCCTACCCTTCCTATAGCAAGAGACCACTTGTAGGCTTTAGTTTTATTTTATATGGTTACCTGTATATTTTAAAGAGTGTCAGTCTCTGTTAATCTTTGTAATGTTTCAGAAGTGAGAATTCCAGAATAATTAGAAGCTTTCTAGTACATTGAAAAGCAATTGTCTTTGTTAAGGACCAGATTATACCAACTACCATAATATAATATGGTTTGTGCATGCATATAATATGCACATTGCAATAATGTACTTACATGCATGTGCACATGATTATAGTGTGCTACCAGGGAGGGGAAAAGTGCATACAGTAAATGTAAAGAGTATATGTAAGGAGTGCAGAAAGTAGGATTTCACTGTAGTGTTATTAGCTCTAAATTAAAACAACAGTACATTTTAGAGAAGTTTTGAATTTAGCATGTTTTAAGATGGCTAGTTATACACGAAATAGATTTCTAAAGAATTCCAAAATTTTTAGAAAGAAAAAGAGAAACAACTTACTGAAAATCCCTTCAGAGAACCTGGCTTCTGGTTCCATTTTCAGTTTGCCAAGTCATGCACAGTTTTACTTAGCCATGTTATAAAGCTGAGACCGACCTTATAGATTTTTTAAGTTAATTCTGAAGTTTTTGTTTTGTTGAAGACAAATTGCAGCTAACTTTTTTAACCATAATACAGTACAACACGCTAGTGTCTTTTAAGTACCACTGGATCATGGTATAAATTAGTACTCTTCTTTTACAAAACTTTATCTTTTAATAAAATTAGTTATTAATTTTACAGTTGTTGGTATTTTGATCTCAAATGCGTGTGTTCAGTCTTACAGTTGGGTTTCTCTTTGTGAGTTGAAAAGTTTCAAAACAATTATTTAACTTTTTCTAAATATACTCTATTACAAAAAAGCTAACTTCCAATGTTTTGTGCACAGAATTACTCTTTTACGAGACTTGCTTTAATATGATACCTGAGAGATTTAACCACTGAACTGTTTGAAAGCAGTGTTGCTGTGCACGTGGAAAAGATAGAAATGTTAAGTTTAGATAAAATATTACATGAAGTTTGGCAATAGAACTTCTGGAATTTCAAGTTTATCTGTAATTTCCCTGCAGCGGGGAGAACACCCTTTCTCTAGGGCTGGTGAAGAGTGGGAGCAGTTTTATTTACATCTAGCGGAATTTATGAGAAAGTTCGCAGCCCTAGTTTTATGTGGATAGATCCAGTCCTTGCACCACTTCCGTCAGTCTCTGCCTCAGAAGTACTCCACAGGAAACAAAAATTAAAAAGAACAAGTTCAATAGCAATAGTAGTGTTATTTTTAAGCTACTGTGCTGAACAATGTCCCCTCAGTAAAAATAATACAAATACTAGACTATTGACCAAAATAAGTGAGGACTGTTTTAGAATCCATTAGGCTTCTGTTGTCTTTCTTACACTGCAGCTGTAGTGTCAAGTATTAAAATTACTGGAAAGTCACCTGTGGAATATTTGATGTCCTTAAATACAGGCTTGGTGATGTTTATTTTTAGGTACATAGATCAACAATCCTTCACTATTTTGCCTTTTTGCTCTAAATTAAAGTATTTGTCTTGAATTTCAAGAGACATACTTGATACATTCATTCATGAGCTAAAATAAACTGAAGTGAGCCCACAGAGGAAGAGATTACTATAGGAGAATGGCTTTTACTACTGTTAAACTGGCCAAATATTTGCAGCTTTGCAATGATTCATCCTTTTTCCTCTCTTGTTCAGCACAATTTTAGAAGAACAGACTAAGGAAGGAGCTAATGATACTCCTAGTCTAAAAGAAGATCAAGTCCTTTTTTGGTGATTAATTTTATCTGAACCAAATCCTTCGTTGCCATAATGTGGCCACAGAAGTGAGCAGAACTGCCCCTATTCATCCCAACTGAGGAGCAAGCCCTTTATCTTACGCTTTTACTCACATTTCTTATTTATTTTAAAATAAATGCTACTATTTAACATTCCTTATTATTTTTATGAAAGGAAATACTCAGGCCTGGGGACCTATCCTGAGAAAAGTATGGCAACACATAGATTGGGACCATCCTGCAAAGAGCGAGGTTGGGACTGAAAGGAAGCTCATGAGTCGTCAGTGCAGTGCCCTGCTATCACCAGCCGCCTCGTGGCATGAGCCTGATCCTCAACTCGTCAAATTCAACCACAGAACAGTTAACTTCCCAGTCCTACTCAAGGGTGTGTAGTAAACTAGTCATGAGTGAGAAACCTTCTTTCACTCTCCACCCCACGTTTGTCTGGGATGTTATTTGTGTTTGCCTTTTTCCCCAGGTTGTACTTTAGGTTAAACGGTTCTTTCCTTTCCCTTCCCTTCTTTTCTCCTGTTCTGTATCTACAGGCAGCAGCCAGTTCCCCTCTCTCCCTTTAAGATGCCTCCACCCTCGTAAATAACTTAGTTCCCCAGTCACTTTTGGGTCCTCTCCCTTGAACATCCGCAATGCAAAACCATTAGTTCAGTCCCAACTGTCTTTGGGAGTCACTCAGATACTTCCCTCTGAAATAAAAACTAACTGTAGTGTTTGGGTTTGTTCACTTCAAAGACCACTCCTGGGGATCGTACAAGCAATTCTATAGGTTTATCTCATTTTGTCCTATACAGTCCTCCAACACCCTTTACGCCCCCCCAAAAAAATTCAGTTAGGCCTTATGGCAACAGGGAAGGGCCACGAGAGCCCCAAGTAGCTGCCTCAGTCTGCTCTAGAGAGGGTTTAGCCCTGAAAACCATGCATGTTATAGAATCATAGAATCATAGAATGGTTTGGGTTGGAAGGGACCTTTAAAGATCATCTAGTCCAAACCCGCCTGACATGGGCAGGGACATCAGAAAGCCAACTGTATCCTGGGCTGCATCAAAAGAAGCGTGGCTAGCAGGTCGAGGGAGGTGATTCTGCCCCTCTGCTCCGGTGAGACCCCACCTGGAGTACTGCATCCAGCTCTGGAGTCCTCAGCACAGGAAAGACATGGACCTGTTGGAGGAGGTCCAGAGGAGGGCCACAAAAATGATGAGAGGGCTGGAACACCTCTCCTGTGAGGACAGGCTGAGAGACCTGGGGTTGTTCAGCCTGGAGAAGAGAAGGCTCCAGGGAGACCTTCTTGCAGCCCTTCAATACTTAAAGGGGGCTCATAAGAAGGAAGGGGACAAACTTTTTAGCAGGGCCTGTAGTGATAGGACAAGGGTTAATGGTTTTAAACCAAAAGAGGGTAGATTTAGACTAGATATAAGGAAGAAATTTTTTACAATGAGGGTGGTGAAGCACTGGCACAGGTTCCCCAGAGAGGTGGTAGATGCCCCATCCCTGGAAACCTTCAAGGTCAGGCTGGACGGGGCTCTGAGCAACCTGATCTAGTTGAAGATGTCCCTGCTCATTGCAGGGGGGTTGGACTAGATGACCTTTAAAGGTCCCTTCCAACCCAAACCATTCTATGATTCTATGAGTCTGTCGTTCACTAGATCAGGTTGCTCAAAGCCCCATCCAGCCTGACCTTGAACAATTCCAATGGTGGGGCAAAGCACATCACAGTTTTGCACTTCCTTGCGTAGGGGTCAGGGATCATTCACCATGGTAGATGCATTTAGCATCCTTAGTATTCTCAGGCTTGCAGTTTCCCTGATGAAAGAGAGTCCTTTGGGCCGGGGTTTTAAGATGTTAAGTCCTCAACAGCAATACTCAAAGTATTCTCATTCCTCGCTTTTCACTCCAGCTCTGTGCGACTACAACTGTATCAGTAAAGACACTTGAGGGGCTGGATTTGGAACTGGACTGTGGAGCTTGTCTGGCTTAAAAAACCACATTGGGGTTCTCAACCATCATATAGTTTTCTTAAATATAATTAAAAGTTGTAAGATAAATGCACACAAACATGCCTATCAGTTGCGGAAGCCAGAAGGGAGGAAAAGAACTTGAGATTTACTTCCATTTATTTACTTTTCCTTTTACTCAGAGTTAAATAGAAGCACCAGTTTCTAATAAAATAACAGAATATTCTCATTGCTGATCTACCTCTTCATGTCTAAAAGAAAAAACACATTCAGACCTTTGGGTCCAGAATGCGCCGAGGGCAAATACTGTATACAGGCAATCGAGACCACGAGAGTCATTTCCAGAAAGACTGTTTTATCCTCGGCTTCTACCTGTGTGTTTCAATAGCACCTGCACTTGTGATGTTTCACCTGAAGAGCTCAAAGCACATTATAGGTACAGGTTTAGCTAAATCGATAGCGGTCTCGGAAAGGTAAGAAGGATTCCCATCTGCAGGCGCGCCAGGTGGTACCTCAACAGATAAAACATCCCGCTCAAGGTCACAAAAATGAGTCGGTGGCAAAGCTGGAAGAGAACGTTGAGAGGTGAGTTTAATACGTACTGATGGCAGCCAGCTGCCTTGCTGCAGCTGTGCTCGGGGAACGTTGATCTTATTCTTGTTGATATGAGTGAACTTCTCCAGACAAAGAATCGCACACAAAACCAAACCATTTATCAGCTGTTAAG
Source organism: Gymnogyps californianus (assembly GCF_018139145.2). Lineage (NCBI taxonomy): Eukaryota > Metazoa > Chordata > Aves > Accipitriformes > Cathartidae > Gymnogyps > Gymnogyps californianus. The sequence goes on along the minus strand of NC_059472.1, from coordinate 4,224,950 downwards.
AGAAGCGAACTGTAAAATGTTAGGCTGTCACAACTGTAATGCAGGCAGCAATTAGTAAGCACTAAAGTAGTGATGTTTTTCCTCTCCATCCTTGATGCACGTTTCCATAAAGCTTTGGTCCTATGTAAAACTATTTGCTAGACTTTTAGCTTGGTAAGCACGTATTCTGATCCTGGAGTACTTCAGCCTGAAAACCCTTCCACCACTCATGCTTTTTTTAAATTTAGTATTCAAGGATCTTTCCATTTTGACATGCTAGTCATGTTTCTGGAAGCAGAAGCACCTAGCTTATAACTAAGTGCCTAGAGGCCTGAAAAGAGAAATGTATAGCTTCAATACCTGCTGTGAAATTGCTATGCCATTAGCGGCAACGTGCAAACTTGGCCTATAGGTAAATTAAAAACCAAGGAGTTAAAAAACTTTGGACAATGCCCTTAATGTGTGCTTTAACTTTTGGACAGCCCTGAAGTGGTCAGGCAGTTGGACTAGATGATTGTTGTAGGTCCCTTCCAACTGAAATATTCCAGTCTAGTCTAGTCTAGTCTAGTCCAGTCTAGTCTAGTCTAGTCTCAAAAAAGGAAAATCCAAAAGCCCAAGGTGTGGAGAGTAAAGTATAAATCCGTACTCTTTTCCACCGTTCATCTATTCCCATTGGAATTGCACAGTAACAGTACAGGGAGAATAAAAACTTCAGCAAGGTGCCTTAGACATCTTTGATTCCCCCAGCACTATATTAGCTATCTGCTGGTGGTGCTCTAAAGAGATAACAGAAGAAAATCATAGCTTCCGTCCCAGATGGGTAGATATAAAAATGACGACAGGAATGGGTAAGCAGTATTTCATCTGTCCACTGCCAGCTGTAGTAGAGACACCCCCTTCTTCTCTGACTACAGGTGACAGATGAGTCTTCTTGGCAGACCCAACAAAACCCATCCCACCTTGAGGTTATACAGGGGAATGTATCAAAATTAATAGATCATCAAGTGTGGTGAAATACTTAAGAGGGTGAAAAAGTATTTCCCCATGGCTGATCCTTGATTTTATGTGATCTTGAAGTGCCTTTTTTCTTCATCATTTTTTACAGAAGACCACAAGTAGCTTCATCTCCCCTGCAGGGACCTGAACATATTAAAAGGTCACTGCTAGATCAAAATGAATATGCTTTTAAAAAACCAGTGTTTCCCTCAGTTCCCAATCATGCCATATTAAAGCTGTAATAAAAAACATGCACAGTTTACCTGCAGGATTTTTGTTTGTCATTTATCTTAGCATACTGAAAAACAAAGTCATTCTTCTCCCATATAGTCACTTGTTCTTGCTAGTTTTATACTCATTGAAGCAGTAATAGTGCCAAAGCTTGCAAAGAAATATTTAAACACTAATTAACTTCTTAATTCTGTGTGTGGGCAGGCCCCTTGTTTCCCCTGGAGCACAACTGATTTTCAAGATATTTATTTGGGATTTCAGGGTGTTTGCATATTGTGTATGGCTCCCTATGTATGTGTTGGTATGTGTGTGGGATGCCTCTGGCTGCATTTGCCTGCAGCTGAGCCTGCGTGACATTCCCCTTAGAAGAGGCAAGTTTTCCAATATGAAAGTTTTAAAAAACCAACCCTCTCTCCTATTTTATTTCAGTCGCTAGATAAAAGGCAGCGAATCACAGGGCTGTTCCATCAAGCTGTGTTACGGTGGCACAATAAACGCATGTTACTCCTTCTGGCTGTAGGGTGCTAGGGGAGAGCAGTTTTCAGCATCTGTCCAACACAAGTTCAGCCTGGAGCGTCATCCTCTACGGAGGTTTTTCTTTTCGATTTTTCCAATAAACAGATCTACATGGTGTTATTGCTAACGCTAATCTGATTTTCTCTGGGAGGTGGTTAAGCATGTGGCTAGAATTTGTGTTAGCGGTTACTAAAATTGCTTGTGTTTCCATACTCCCTTCCCATTCAGCTTCCTCTTTACAAGTCACCTCTGCTGTGGCACGTAAGAAATGGCTAGAGAACAATATTGAGCCTCTACACTGAAACTGCATATAAAATGTATCCCGGCTGTGTGTTTCTGCATGTTGCATGAGAAGCCTTCACAGAAAGAAAGTTCTTCATGCAAAATTCAGCCCTCAAAGCATTAAAAAATACTGGCATTATGAAGAGATTTTAAAATGGTTTGTTTTGAGCAACTACGGAAATGGCTGTGACTCAATAATTCAGTTTATAATGTAGCCCTTTCTACCCTAAAGCTGCCTGGATGGAGCAAAGGTGAGACGAGCCTTGTGCACACCCGTTTGTAGCGGTTTCTTCTCATCATTAAAGACCAGGGCACTTCCAGGGGAAGAAACAGGCCACAGCTTTGTAGCTAGAAATCATGGAGAAGCCAGGGCCATTCATGCACAGTTCAGGTGGAATTGCTGTCACCGAATTTCAGGTGTGCTGGTTTTATTCCTTAGTATTTGGGGGAAAGACGTAGGCACTTGAGAGACAAGAAGGTTATGGGAGGCATCTACACTGCAGACAGCTGAAGTTGGGAGAGATGAATCCCACCCTTTGGGACTAAACCTTGTTTCCAGCCCCAAGGAATGCCGAGGTAGCATTGAAGGACTTGTTGTTTCACGCCTGCCCGACGGGAGACTGGAGGCACATAAGAATAGATTAAATCAGCCCAGCTGGTGTTATCTTCTTCATATATTCCCCTCAGAGCAAGAGCAAGATGCTGCCTGGACCCTCCCGTTCTTCTACTGCTGCAACCTCCAACACGCGGACTCCTACAAAGACTTCCGCTCACCCAGCTGTTTCAAAGTACAGACGTGCCCTTTTGCAGGGGAGAAAAGACCCATCTGTGATTTTAAAATCAGTTTTCCCTTTGATTTGCTTCATTCTGTGTGATTTGTCATAACACTTCAAAAAAGAACCGCGTATGTAAGATTTCCAACAATGACACGGGTAAAGCCGAGCATTAACCTTAAATGTTTTTTCTCCTTGTTATGTTGCACTTAATAGTGCATAGTTATACTCCCTGTGTGTTGAGAGAGCAGGAAATTACATAGTAAATGTTAGCAGAAGCTGACGTTTAGGCTTTTATTATCACTTGATAAACCCATGTAAATCCCATTAACGCTGAGAGGAGTTATGTGTGTATATCAGGGGAAAAAAGAGACCATTTGCTCTCAAGTGCATGTAACTAATTAAAAATTTAAGAGCATATAGTACATATTTATATTGGACTGTAGGTTAATGCTCCTGAATGAAAAATGCCAGATGAGCTGAAATGCTTGTACAGAACAAGGGAAACTCTGGCTGCCTCTGTGCAGAGAGCCTGCGTGCTCTCCGTGAATAGTCCTAGTATTGGCTGCTCAGGCTCGCTCTGTGGTTGGGGGCTGACGGAAATGGGCATATCGCCGGCTGTGACCTTGGTCAGGATCTGCAGAGCAGAAAACAATGCAGGGAAAGACAAGAGGAGAAGCCTTGGCACCTACAAGCCGCTTTCGCATCCTCTGCTGAACTTATTTCTGGCAGTATTTTACTTCTCAATGCAAGCAGCAGGCAATGTCTTAATCGTCACCTTTCTCACGATACGACGACAGCCTGTCGCAACCATCAGAGAAGCTCAGGTTTAAGGCAGGCTGCTCTCCTGGGAAGAGTCCGGTGCCAGCATACTCTAAATGCCCGTTGATACCCAGCCTCCAGAGCGGTTTCAGAAATGTGTGCCTGCAGGAAGGGTGTCACCTTCCTATGAGCAAGAAGCCAACAGCCACGGGTATGGTCCAGACAGGATGCTCATGGGATTGCTAATCTGGAGTAGAAAACACAAATCCATACCTTCTGCTTCCTATGTAATTATGTTTTATTTCACAAGACTGTCTTAGAGCCATGTTAGAGTTAATATAACTGTAAGTAGCCAGTAATCTTCGTTAAAGACACAGATAATTGAAACAACAGCGGCAATTACACAAAACAGTTCTCTGTCCCTGCCCAAACAAAGGCATGTGCAGGCCACGTGGATGTGAGAACTGCTTCCATGCAACTAAAAAAGAAGCCCCAGACCCTGGCACAAAGATGATAAGCACAGTCCCAGGGAAAAGGACCATGAATGAGATTTTTCATTATTTGATTCTTCTCGAGGTTAAGGAAAACAAACTTCCAAATTCTTTGTAAATAAAGAGCACAGGACCAAAGAAATACCAGCTCTGCTACAGGTTGCACATCCACCTAGAAAAAACTCGCAGGGAATTAAAACCTCATATTTAAGTTAATATATGTTCCTGACAATCATTACATTTTATGGCAGGATGAAATTTCTAGAACTAAGTCCATGGGCAGGTGCACAGCCCAACTTTTTAGTGCGACTGTCAGCTTATTCCCATTTCCTTATAATCCTTCTAAGGTTTCAGAAAGCCCCAGCAACACAAAAACCCGACCTTCAAAGTTTCTGTCATGTGATTTACACTCTTATAGCCACTGCTGTTTTGAATTTCACATCCATTCTTGAAGTGAAAGTTGAGCTGATCTTTTTTTTATGATAAAAGAGCAGCCACTGAATTAATAGCAGGTCAGTATGACATATATTAGAGCGTGGTTTGGCATTTATGTTGAGAATCTCCCGTCATCTTCACCACCACCCACAAATGCCATAGCAACCACATTGCGAAGGGGCTAAAATGCATGCACAGTTTAACGTGCTGTTAAATGAATGCACTTCTTGTTTTACTATTGTGATGATGAATTCATTTCAGCTGCAGTCACTGATTAGTAGAAAGCTTAGTTCCTACTGAAGAGAAAATAAACAAACAGCTCCGATTTTGCCTTTTGGGAATTTAGCAGTTATGTAGAATTCAGCTGTGTGGGCAATTAACTAAAAGGACCTCAAATTATATGTTGCACTTGCACATAAGCTTTTAGAAGTGCCATAAGAAAGTAGTCTTTACAGTGAACACAAGGTTCAACCAGAAGAAGCAACAATTTGTTGAGAACTTCATACAGAACAATACCTGTTTATTCACCAGTGTTTGAATATTTAAGTAGTTCATGCAATTATTCTTAAGTGTAATGGCCTGAGTTTCAGCAATGTTTTGTAAAGCTTGTGCAATAACTTGCTGCAATTAAAAATATGCAGCTAGCATTGTGATTGCTTGCAAAATACAGGAACATTGTTTTTAACACGTTCTTATAATGTGTTAAAGACACTTTAAAAGTGTGCTGAAGCATCCGGCTTGTTCTTCATCATGTACTTCCTTCACAGCTTGTTCCCTCATGAAAAGCTACCTCCAACGGTGTGAGCTTTTCTCAAATGCTGCCATGATCCCACTCTGTGACACCCACTTCCAACTTCCCCATATCACTTCCAGGCATTAATTATTCCATACTCCTTGTAGGGATCATTAGTCAAATATTTCACTCAAAACACTGGCTTACATGTTGTCCATAGACAGCTCTAAATCCAAGAACAAATTGTTCCCATTACGTATTCACCGGTTATTTTTCCCCTCTTTGTGCTTCCAGCCGTCTCCCAGTAGAGCTGAAGAAGAAAACCCACACACATGAAAAGGGAGGGACTGCACTCAAGGCAGTATCTGCAGCCAGATGGAGTCAGTCTGATGTTAGCCACCCCTTTCTGACCTTTCTTTAACTGTCACGTTTGGCTACTGGCCTTTGAAGCGATGGGATAAGAGGTCTCCAAAAGGAGCAGGTAGGACGATGGCAATAAATGCTACTGAGATTTGGGCCCGGTAAAAAACCGTTACTTTTAATGTCTTTCTCATGTACAGCGTTCCAAAGTGTTGCTGCTCTCCAGCCTTGCCATTTTTCTCTTGCTCAAACTGGTCAATGCATAATCCTTCCTTCCTTTGGGGGGGAAAGGCACAGCAGTTTTCTTGCTTGAGCCTGCTATCTTTGTCTCTTGGTTTAGCTTCTCTCTTGAGAGATTAGATGAGAGCTTTGAAAGTGCTTGTTCTGAGACAGGCTATGCCACCAGCTTCAAATCTCTCAAACAATGCAACATTTCTTTGGCACCGGGATCAGAACAGAGACGAAAACCACAGAATGAAAACAGAGCTGGAGGATCCCGGACCCAAATTCTTTGGCCACATTCACACTCAAGGTCTGGTGCGCAACAGGCTCCCAGCCCCTGGCTTGACTAGATAGGAGAGGCCATCAGAGCATGCCGTAGCTCTTGGTTGGACCAGGCACCTGGATTTCTCTTTGAGAGAAAGGTCGGTGTGTTCCCCACCTATGGTGGCAGGACATGGCCAAGGCGTGCACTTGGTATGGGAACTCAGACCAAGTCTGGTGGCACGGGACATTTCTGTTGGCTAGAGTGAAGACAACTTCTGATATTGGATTTCTCCCTGGAGGTTTTTGGATCAGTGTGCAGCCACCCTTTAGCTTTCTTTTGACTAGCTAAATAGACTAAGCTCCTTAAATCTCTCCCTGCAAGTCATCTTTCTCAGATTTGTGTACATTCTTGCGTCTCTTTCTTGAATTGTCTCCAGCTTTTCAACCTCCCGCTTGTTTTGTGGACGCAAGAGCAGGGCACAATGTGTCGGCAGCAGTTTCGGGAGAGGGGGAATACTCAGACAACATAATCCTCTTCTCCCTGGATTTACTCTGCTTATACATACACAGATTGGGTCAGTTCATGGACAGTTGATTACTCACTATGACTTGCAACCCTTTTTTGGTCATGGCTTTCCAGTGTAGAACCGCTGCAGCCCCCACCAGGCAAATATCTTCTTTCTCCAATCTTGTGACTTAACTTGTTTTCACTTGCTTACCTTCAGATTACCAATTACCCATTTGTATCAGTGACCTGTATTCCTTATTTTTACCATTTTCGCAGCCTTTTTCATCTGAAAAATTTGTTGATAATGATTTAAAGGGTTTTTTTCCAAGTTGTTGATAAAATACAATAGCATAGAGCCAAGAACCAGTCCCTATGGGATCTCCTCAAACACACACCCACTCAAAGAAAATTTCTCTGGTTATAATTATATTTGAGACCTGAAGTTAGCCAATTTTTAATCCATTTAATGTGTTTTACAGTGGTTTTGTATTGTTTTAGTTATTTCATCAACATGCTGTACTGTTACAAGGCACATTTCTTACAGAAGCCTAACATCAGTTCCCTCATCAGCCAAACTTGTAATCTAATGCGAACTTTCCCCACGCTGCATTAAAAAATGGGGTAACAGGAGATACCTGCTCCACTACACAGCAGCGTAGCGCAGGGAGACCCATAACAGTGTTAAACTGCCTCGTTTGGGTATCAGTAGCAAGGTGGGCACACCAGTATGGCACTATATAAATTATCTTTGCCCCCCGCTCTCCCCTGCAGCCTTGCTCTTGGCAAGGTGAAAAGCTGCTGCAGACGGTGCTGGTGTTGCAGGCTCTCTCTTCGGAAGCCGGTTATACGATCCACTGAGCGACGTCCTGGAGGAGAGTCTGTTTTCCCAGGACTAATGCCACCCCTTTGTAACCAGAGACTCTCTTGTTTATAATTCTATAAAGGATTTGTAAGCTGAAGGTGTTTAAAAAAATTTCTGGTGTGTTGGAGGTAACCTCAGCCTTCCGTTCGGCTGTCAACAAAGTGCAGCACCTCTCTGGTTTCTCAAGCACTTGGAGGGCAACACGGGCGGAATGAAACTTTGAGGCAGGATGTTTATCCTCTTCTCCCAGAGTGTTTGGTGTGATTTTTATCCGGGAACGAGGTTGATCAGACTGTCTTTCTTTTTTCCAGATATAGCAGCATCTTACATGATATGTTCCTAATGTATTTGCCCTGCTAGAGATGAATGGAATAGGGTTTAGGTCATGGTGCATATCTTTAGTTACCTTTAAGTGATATGGTCAGTACAAATTTAGTCATTTCCTTGGATGCAAAGAGGGTAATTCAAAGAGTTGTCCTTTTCAAAGACACCTTTTGAATTCAGAGAAGGGACCTGTGGAATATGCTAGTCTTCTGTGAGAATGGAAATTCACGTATTTGCAGTAGCCTTGGATCTCTTGACTTCCCCAAAAGGTAGACAACCCACAAATTATATATACACACAAAATTAAACAATTGTAATCTGGATTTAGATTTGGAAATGAACAGGTTGTTAATGAGATAATGTCTAGGCATGATACGGTCTCACTTCTTGGCATAAGAATGCGTAATAATGTCTTCTACACTGTCTATGTAAAAGGACAAACTCTCATGATACCTTTTCAGTATTCCATACCTATTTATTTCTATACATTTATTAGGATTAGGTTATTTATAATTTCAACATTTCTTAGTGTACATAGATTCCGATTTAATGCTTATAAATAAGTTAAATATAAATCTTAAAGGACAATGGGAAAACAGGAAACACTGGAGCAGAGGAAGGTTAACTCATCAAGGGCAATGCTGTTCCACTGGAAACTTTATCTGCTGCCTAAAATGGACTCGTTCGCTGTGAAGTCCAATAACGCTTTCAGGTTCAGTTTGATTGCCAAAGCGGGGATTATTCAGCAGCAACAGCCAGAACAAAGACCATTACAGGAACAAAATAGGAAGGCAAGATCTCTGCAACTAGGCTTTAATTCATGCTAATATGCACGAGAATGCAATTAGGGGAGGCTCTGAATTGCAGGAATGCGTGCCCGACGACATGCAAATCTCATTTCAACAGGGGCAGCCACCCGATGCGAGGTGGTTAATAGATTATCCGAGTTCTTATCACGCAGCAAGCTATTTGGGGTGGAGTTCATTAAGATAAATAAAAGAAAAGGAACATCAACTCTGAAAGGATGAGTGGGTGGGTCAGTTATGAGATGGAGCAAATCCTCTCCTGGTAATACTCTCGCTGCAACCACCTGTAGCTGCCTTTGCTGTTCGGAGAGTTCGGCCCTGCTGAGAGCAGGAAGCATGAGGCAGAAATTCTGTCTGAGCGGCATTTTCTTCCTCCCTTGATCTGCAGAAGGGATTGAAAAAAATTGTTGCTGCTGCTAATCGTTAATCACTCTGAAAACAAACCTGGCCTTGCAGAACTAACTGTGCAATCAGAGGACTGGGGTCATTAGGGAGAGGAAGAAAGTATTCAGATGGTTTCTAGATGCTCAGATGTCTCTAATTTGGGGTTTCCCATATTTTGCTTGTGTGATTATTTTGTAGTCTCATAAATTACACCGTTGAGAAGCTTTTCTTTTTGCACAATCTGCATTTTCCTTTGGACAATTACATCCAAATACTTCAATTTATTTTTCCTCGGTCACTTTTGACTGTAATGGTGTCCTTCTACTGTCCCATCTATCTGCTGATTCAGTCTACTCCAGCTGAGAATAAATGAACCTGCATTGCATTACCTATCACAGGAGAAAAATCCTGATTGTAAAGCCTCCACGCTCACCACCAGCACCGAAGCCTCTTGGTCTTCACTGGGACAGGCAGGAAGCACTGTAGAAAGCAGAAAGTCCCAGTATAAACTGGTGAATGCAAATTAAAGGATGCCAGTTAGACGTTGAAGTTTCTCTCTGGATCGCTGGCTTTTTACACACTTTGTATACTTTGTATCCTGTGATTCCTCTGTAAAAGTGTCACTTAATTGGAGCATGAGGTTTGATTTGCCGATCCCTATCTAGGCTCCTGAAGATGGATGGATGGAAGAACGCCTGGGTGGTCAGTGATGCTGGGAAAAGTCCGTGATGCAGCTTGCGTACGGTACGGTCCTGTTTCGGTCCCACATTTGCTGTTAGAGGGAAGGTGGCTGCACACTCAGGGCAGGTGGCTGGAAGTCCTTTCAGACCCACCTTCAGGGCACGCTCCTCGCCTCCACGCTCAGTTTCAGGCTCTTTCACTCTCTGAGGTTTTCAGAAGGTGCAAAAGCAAATCCCAGCAGCTGAATTTTCCTGACACACTCTCAGCTAAAACTCCTGAATCATCTTTTTTAAGGTTTCTTTAGCTGTCATTTTTATACAGACATGCATCTTTTTAGTTTCTCCTTTGGGTCTTTGCACAGGCGCGGTGTTGCAGGACTGCTGGTTGTGAGGAAGGGGTGGCTGGCACGAGCGCATGTGAAGGAAACAGAAAGGAACACTTGTTTGGAGAGGAAATAAAGGTGAACAATCACATGGACCTTGCAAACATGTTGAAGCACAATAAAACAGATGGTTTCAACTTTGGCAGTGAGGCAGTAACGTTGTTTAAACATAGACACTCAAAGACCATCCAAATAATTTCCAGAGAGGAGAAAGATGATCCTGTGGTCTGCTTTGCAGCTTGGACATGCCTTGAGTCTAGCAGCAAACCCTCCTTTGTCTGTAGGACTGCCTTGCCTTTTGGTATCTGGCAGGTGAATCGCTCCCTGCAGTGGGCTGTGGGGGGGATTTTCCCAGCTGAAACTTTGAAGTTGGCTGTTTTGCCCATTCAGTGATGTGGTGATGTATGTTTATAATTTGTGAAGCACCTCGGGGTGAAAGGCCTTCTGTAAATGCTGTTATTCATCAAGAAATAACCGGGCCCATCCTTTAAATGTTAGCTGGCATCATTCCCAAACCCCACTGCCACATTCAACTGTTTATTATTTTTACTACAGCGGCGCCCAAGGATGAAATGAGAGTGGGGGTCCCTTGTGCTAAACGCTATGCAAATAGAAATGTCATCTTCTCAACGACAAGAGAGGAAAAGGCTGTGGGAAGGGAAATGTTTTATACGCTGTGTCTGAGATTCTTTCTTTCCCAGCTCAGCCAGGATGATTGGAGGGCAGAAGGTCTCTACATTTTTCCTCAGACCTAACCTAAAAGCGGGCCCCTACAATGAGAACAGCCCCATCCGAGCATCTGGACTCCCGTTTTCACTGACGAGGGCAAAGAGTCATCCTGGGGGCAGCTCACCCGAGCTGGTTCAGACACCAAATTTAAGATGAGATGAACCACATCCTTCGTGAACCTGCTTCTCTCCACTGATTAAAAGAACAAATCATAAAATGAATCCAGATGTAGACACTGATAGGTGAGTTGAATTTGGCCATTGCAGGTTGGAATGAGAGGAGCACCCAAGGAGAGAGACTGGGTGCTACTTGTGGGCAAAGCCCACTATATCATTCTGTAGAAATGGAAAGGTCCCTCGAGATATGTTGCCTCAACCTTGGGGCTGAGCCACACACCAATCTCCAAGACCGTTCCTTTTTCCTTTGCTTTACAGGAGATAAAGCAATCAAAGAAGATATGAACCCTCCCAGCTAAAAGTAGTAGTGTAATGGTGGGAGTACGTCCGTCCAACCAGAGTGGGACAAGTAGAAATACCATAGTGAATTAGATGTTGTGTGCCTGACAAGAGACCAGTCAAAGCTGCAACAAACCTCCATTTATCCCCACAGGAATGTAGCATGTCTTATAGGATGCCAAGGACAGTATTCATGTCAAAAACAAACCAAAAAAGGTCTTCTGTGTGAAATTAATACTGAATGTTAGTGCCTCGCATAGGGATTTGGACTCTCTTGGGCTTTTGGGCTGCAGCGCTCTCAGTGTTATTTCCAGGGCAATTAGTATCCTTGGTAAAAGTGCACCTGCTTACAAGCTGTGACGGACCATTATGGGTTTAATTCAGATGATTAGCTAAAATTCAGCTTCCGGAGCCAGCAGTTTGGGGCTGGAACTTGTGCACGAACAGAAGTGCCTGTGGCTTCCCTGCTTCTTGGCTCCTACTGACTCAGAAAAGCTCCGGCAGAGCCTCTCCTCCTTTTGGCATTTTAACATCCAGTTTTGGCGGGACTCCACCGTATCAGCGGTGTATAAAAATACAGAATAAAACAAACGTAACAGAAGGAAATAATTTTGAACAGAACACAAGCCCCTCCCGATGAAAACACTGGGACAGCTTGTTTAAAGATCTCACCTCCAATCCTCTTACCTCTTTCTGCTGCCCATTCATTTGGGTTTCACACATGTGCAAGCCTCTTCGCTGACTTGAGACCAATTTCTTTTGAGCTAGGCCCAGGCTCTTAGCAGCTGGTTGGGAAAAATTGAGATATTCTTCCTGCTTGCACTGAGGTTCACTTTGGGGAGTCAGTCAGTCTCCACAGTCCAAAATGTCCTGGAACCATCTACTCTAGAATAACACCGCATTGTGATGGTTGGAGAGTGTTCTTTGTCCCCGTCAGCATCTGATTGTGCTGAGTTTCACGGCTTGATATGAAAGAATTTATTTTCTTTAGGTCTGGGCTAAATAATTGCAGTGAGATTTTAACTCTTCCTAGGCTGGTTGAGGGTCTCTAAGATGTTTTGCTCTGCCAAGGGGGAACCGCTCCCTACCAGGGAGAGGAATCCCAGTACACAGTGCAGTGCTGGTTTGAATTGGTCCCATTTTCTTCTTGCTCTGGGTATATGAAGAGTGTTTTTGGAGACTTTGAGGAAGTTTTGATTATTTCAGGAATGGTTGCCTCCTACTCCTGGAGTAATTACTGCTACACCACCTCCCTGGCCTGTTTACATATGCCCGCACCAAAAAGCTGCCATCAGTAAGGTGGTGTTTTGTACCACCATGTGCGTCTTTCCGTCTCTAAATCCCATGGACCTGCCAGTGCTCAGCTTTGTGAGCAAATACCACTGCAGATGCACTGCACCAGGTATATCAACAGAGACAGACTTGCCTTGTTACCCCTTAGCTTTGCAGCACTAAAGTTTGTCGTGTCAGTAAAAAGTGACATTACCTTATTTTCCTGTTATATTAATTTATTCTTTGGACTTTGTGCTGATATTAAAAACACCCAACAACCAAATGTAAACACACCCTCTGACTCAGTCATGGTGTACTTTAAAAGACACAACCTATAAACATCCTTTCCTGCTAAGGTCCAAACAAAGGCAAAGGGCCTTCCTCTGAGCAGGACGCTGGAAGGTTGACTTTGAACGTCTTCTGCAGATGCTATGGAGTCCCCTGCAGCTCTCTACCTTTATCCTATTTCTTCTATGAATTTTCTTTATTATTCCCCAGATGACTGACTGACAATGCTTAATAGCATTCCTCAGTCATGCTGCCTGGTGTAGCAGGGCAGGGGCAGTTATTTGCCTAAAAGCACCTACCAAAATGTGACTGGCAGATTTGTTTTATCCATTGAGGCAGATCACGTGCCCAAGCAAATTGTCTAATTTCTGTTACCAGGGCTTGAAATTTGGTGGCTGTATGAACAATTTCCTCCTTCATTTTTCATGTTTCTGAGGAATGTGGGCAATGACAGGAATTGCAAATGCTTGTTAATTAAAAGAAATTTGATATAATTGCCACAATGGAGTGAGAAGAGGCTGACTTATATGATTGGAGCATTAAAACTGCTGACTACAACCTGTGTATGAACAGTAACGTGTGCCCAAGAGAAAAGGCTGAGTGGGAAGGAGACCGTGACGCATTTAGCTGTTAAATACAGAGCTATTAAAGCTCTAACTAACGAAGTTAGGGGGTGTAGTGAGGGGTGAGTGTGTGTGTGCCTGTAAAGGGGATTACAGATCATGGGTTCACATTAAAAGGCGAGTTGCTCCTGGAGCTTTTATCTGTAATAAATGGAAAGAAATACCGGGTAATGGGAGATTTCAATCATAAAGATGTATGCTGGAAGTCTCATATAACCAGAAATAAATCTCTTTGAAGTTTCTCAAATGATGTGTGATCATTTTCTAGCCCAGAAGATATTACACCCAACATGAGATAACAGTATTTCAGATTTCATTCTGACAGATTGGTCTGTGCATTGGAAGCTGACGGTATCTTAGGAACATATGGCTGGGACTCCGTTTCAATAGAGACAGAGGATGGACCGACGCGGTAATGAATATATTGGGTAGTTCAAAAGGGATAATTTCCCAGTACTGAAGCAGAATATGAAAGAATGAAAGTTGGGCTTTCTATAAGAGGATTTTACCAGCTGACCAACCACCTCGATTTCACAGTGATGTGAGAGGGCAATTTTGATTAAAAACCCATCCCGCTAAAAACAGAGAATGTCACACAGTATGAGATAAAGGACTTAATAAGCTGATTGGGACAAATAAAATCTACCTTAAAGCGGACAGATGCAAAGTTAGACGTGACAGCAGCCATGCTGCCAGGGCATGCCAGACGGCAGTGCCGGGCTGAGCTTTTACCTTTGGTGGCTGAAACGCTGCATCCAGTTTGCATGTTCAGATTTAGAGAATGTTGAAGACTGGGCTGAGCTGGTGTTGGTGGGAGGGAGAAGCTAGAGGCAGCCTGAGGCCTACCGAAAATGCTTCACAGACAGATTTAGGAGCTCCGTCTGTTTAGTTTATCCAAAAGAAGACCAAGGGATGACTTGGTATCTGTGCATATGTACTTTGTGTGGGAAGCACCAGGTAACTGGAGGCTCTTTAATCTTGGGCAGAAAGGCATGACAGCAGCCAGTGCTGGGAGGTTAAAGCTGGACAAATTGAAATAAGAAATAAGAGTTTCATTAAACACAGGAACACGATAGCCAGCCAGTGATGGACTCTCCATCTCTTGATAGCTTTGGATTAACATGCAGCACCGTTCTGCACAGTGTGGTGAATTAAAGAGTAGGTTCTTGGGCTGAAAACAGGGCTAGAGGAGGAGTGCTGTGCTGTGTGCTCTCGGGAAGTGAGCCGGTGGTTCTTCCTGCCTTTAAAAAAACTCTGAATCTGCAAGAAGCTGGTAAGGACACTGGTGATATTTTATTATACAAAGTCTATTCAATGTTCCATACAGTTTTCTGGAATGACGCAGCATTGTCTTTCACAGGCGGCAGGCTCAGTGGGGTGCCGGGAGAGACTGGTTCCAGCAAGATACGCTTGGGGAACATTATTCAAAGGCTCTCTGCTTTTGTATTGAGCCTCATGATCTATCAAAACCCAGGTTGGAGCCAGTAGCTGGGAATTTTGAGTCCTGGAGTCCTGTCATGCTACTAGGGAAAGAGAAAAGATGTCATGAGGATGCTGGGCAGAGAGAGCACTGCTTGGTTCCTGTTGTTTCCTGATTGCTGTTTTCTAGATAGATGGGGACCACATGTCGACCGGCCCTGGCAGCTGTGTGGTCCTTGCATTCCTGCTCTGCCTGGAGAGCACAGAAGCATCCTGGGAGGAAGCGAAAAAATGGCCAATTCTGCCAAAGTCCCCCAGACACATGAGGACAAAGTGGAGCACGTTTAGATCTACCCCAACATATGGCATGATGCGGGAGTAAATGTCTTGTTCTCTGTGGGGACCTAAGTTGAAGGAACTACTTGCCAAATGAGTGACAGGGGAGGAAGACAGGAGGAGAAGACTAGGAGAATGGGAAAAAATAAGTTCAAAATCATAAATACTGTGAAATGGCAAAATGTTGTGGAAAAGGCTGGAGGTTTTATGCGAAGCTGACTTTAGCTATGCCACTACATTCCCCTCAGGGGACCTGTATCCTCGTCTCAGCTCTGCTGAATGGCAACAGGCAAGTCACTACCTTCCTGTGTCTCTATTGCCCTGGCTGTAAAACAATCTTTTACAGAGCACATTGGCATCTCCTGTGGAGAACGGCTTTTTAAGTGCTTGCTGTTATGATTATATTATTATTCCAAAGTGGGAGAAAGTAGTTTCTTTCCCTTTGCACCAATAATTGAACTTATCCAAGAATGACACATTGATGGAGTCTGGAAAGGGAGCAGGAGTGATGTCTAAACTGGCCTGAAATTCAGTCAACAGCTTGTAGCATCTCTGGGAAGCCTTCTGAGTACTTATTACTGTGTCTTCTGTCTTTGAAATCATGAAGGAAATCAAAGAGAGAAATCTGTGAAGTTTTTGCAAGTGGTCAGATGAATTTATTTCTTAGGAGTTCTCAGGTAACCAAAGTTTTCTTATCTTTTTTCCCCAAAATTGCAGCCCTTTTCTTGATCTCACACATAATACTGGATAATCTGTCTCTTATTACAGTGCTTTCCTGGGGAAAGAAGGGATAAAAAGACATTTAGGATCTATCTAGCATTTCAGAAGGACCATTTCCAAGTGGGTCGATAGGTCTGTTGCAGCAGAAAACTGGAAGAAAGAGCCTTGATCTTGCTGAAATTCATCCATCTGCAAAACTCTATTTCTACAGGTGTAGAAATCAGACCCGCAGTGAGACCTTGTGTGCTCACAAATCCCTCACGGTCATCATGCAGAAGAGCCACTGTGTTGAGGGGTAGTGAAATATTTGTTACAAGCCATTCTGCCGCTGCCCCGGATTTGAGAGAGAGAAGAGCCCCAAAAGACTGAAAACACCACGAAGTGCAGCATGGAAATAGCTCGCACAAAAAGCTTGGCTGTGGCTGCGTGAATTAGTTCATTTGATCTGCCAAACATACCCAAACTCACTTATTCTGGCCTAACACAGCTTGTTACATTTCTAACATGGGAAGGTCATGGGTGCTCTTTGTCTGTAGTAAGTATTACGAAAGTCAAAAGAAAAAGGGAAAGAAAAAACCCTTCAGCTCCCCATAGTTAATCAGGTATTCACCTTGAACGAGTATTCATGAAACCAGCACCACATCAAAGGGGAAGCTAGCTCCAGCCGAGAAGGTTATTAAAAAATTTAAGAGTACCAGGCAGCCTCCAACCAGCATAAGTGACTACATTTTACATTCTGTTTTGTAGAAAGAAATGAAGCCCTGTGCTTGCCCTCTCAGCTGCCACCTGCTTTGGGGCTATCGCAATCAAAAAGAGGCATTGGGGAAGCCATCCTTGCAGGCAAGGATGATTTTTTTACTCAATGACTCAGTATTTCTCTTCCACTCTTCACACAGTCACGTTACCCGTACGTACTAACGCGGGCCAAAGCCACCAGGTGCTGACTTGCTTTTTGACGTAACAGCAATAGCTAACTCCTTTCTGTCATCAGAGTAAAAATATGTTAAATATTCTGAATTAGGAAAGAACCAAAACATCCCACTTGCAAACACAGTGGAAGAAAAATAAACATGGTTTTGTGGTAGCAATTCACTGGGAATGGGATACGTACAGTTTGGTCTCCAGCTGTATACAAGTGTAAGAGAAGAGGGAGTCCCACGCTGGGATGGAGCCACTCCTGCACTTGTAGTTGGCTTCTGATGCCACAAAATGGATATTTATATCAAATAGTGCTGCAGGTGAGGAGCCCAACCTGCCTCTTTGCCAGGGGCAAAGACGTGGGCATCTCCATATCCCTCCCAGCCTGAACTGCAGGATGATGCTCCAGAGATGCTCTTTTTAATGACAAGTGCACTGAGATTTCTTGGTGTATCAGCATGAAGGAGTCTTTATTACTACCATCACTGAGGGATTTTCCACTAGACTTCGACAGTATAAAAGCATACCTGCATGCTTGCACACATGGAGACTGGGGTAAAAATTCTTCTCATATTAAAGTCTTAAAATCCTTAATTTTTCTACCATTTTGGACTTCTTTTATCTGACATGACTCCCTTTGAGTGCAAGCTGAAAGCATCCAGGGTTTTATCTACAAATAATGGCATAGCCACCCACACCTAAAGTGACACCTAATGTAGGGCCATTCCTTTAGCCAAAACCTCCTCTGTAGGTCATCAACATTCAGATTTCAGAGTAAGCTGATGCCAAATGAATCCACAAGAATCTGCTCCAATGCATATCTGAACCACATGATCTTACAAAATGACAGAATTGAAGTAGCTAAATATCTCTCAACTCCTAAAAAAACCATCTTATGTTGCTGTTTTAAAGGTACAAATTGGTTGTAAAAGAATATGCACAGGGAAGTGAAAACACTGTGTATTTTATCTCAACAAACGCAACAACTCAAAAGCAAAAAGCCAAATTCATTAATGAGCTGCCATTGGGGAAGATGCGTATTGCCACATGAGTTCAAAATGACAATTTTACCAGTAACAGGCCTGAGATCTGGAAATGTCCTTGGCAAACCTTCAAGCAAGGCTGCACCATGGGTAAGCTGCTAACAGCGTTCAGGTGTCAACAGCCAGACGCTGCATGGTGCGAGTGCGAGGGCAGTTTTTCTTGCAAGGGCAGGAGACATGCAAAAGGGGGTAAAAAGAACGTGGTAAGAAAAAGAAAGTGGGAGCTCTACTGTAAATGTAGAAATGCCTTGCAATGCTCTTTGCAAAGAGAAATGCCTTCGGCTCTTGCCAAACTCCCACAACATAAGATTCCGGGACTGAAATGATAGTCCTGAAAGCGTAAGTTCGTAAATTCACACCTTTTCTACTATATCATGTTTCTGCCATTAGTGCCTTAAAGTGCTGGTGTAGACAGAACAGTGGCTATGTAAAAGTGCATCTTCTTGCTCAGTGTGTCTGTTCTTGTGCCAGGTCTGGTGGCTTTACTAAGCAAAAGCGTGTTTCACCCTACAAGCAAATATTGCCAGACTCTCGGCTGCTGGCTGGGCCACAAGGCTGGCTGTTTGCAGAGTATCGACTTCAGGGTTTTTGCTGCTGGTGATGATGTGAGAAGCGCAAGGAACAGCTGGATCCCTTAGTTTACATCTCTCACAGGGAAGAGAAGTATCTTTTGATTTGGAAGTGTTTGAACATTCAAAGCGTTCAAGGTCAGGTTGGACGGGGCTTTGAGCAACCTGATCTAGTGAAAGATGTCCTTGCCCATGGCAGAGGGGTTGGACTAGATGATCTTTAAAGGTCCCTCCCAACCCAAACCATTCTATGATTTCATGCTCAGAGAAAATTAGATCTGCAAGTCGGAGTCCCACCATGTCAATTGTACAGTAAGGCCCGTGCTGGAATTAAAAGAAAAGATCCTCTATAATTAATTCAAACTTATGTCCAAGGGAAAGTGTCTCTCTCGGCTTCGCGAATGCATGTCACTGCTGAAAGTGTAGGCAAAGCATACAGGACAGGAAGCTGTGGTCAGAGCGAATCAGCCTTGGGTGGCAAGGTTTGCAGAAGGGAAACTTCATGCGCACAAGTTACATGGCAGAAGGAGATGTCTCTGCTTGTGGTGGCTGGTTTCGGGGTTTTGCTCACTACTGTTTTATGACAATGTCTATGCCTGTGAAATGGAGGCAGAAAGGCTCCAGAGCTGCTAGAGGAGGCAGCAGGAAAGCACCAAGCACAGCCTCTGGGACAGACGAGACAAAATTTCCAACAAATGAAGACATTTTGGCACTGAGAGGCAGGGAGGGAATAAAAACAGAGAGAGCAAAGATAGTCCCTGCCATTTGTGCTTGCCTTGCCAGGGAAAATAGGAGTTTAACTACACAAATACACTGGATTGTGCCAATTTTACCTGGCTCTGTCATCAATTTCTTTTCCGTCCTGAGTTTTGAATAACCACATTTTGTATGAACTGAGCATTAGCTCAGTTCAATGTCCCCACGGTGTTGCGGTTTACATGGTTCACTGGTTTTCCTGAGTCTAGCTGTGGTGCAGATATGTTGATGCCCTGACTAGGAAAAAAACAGGCCAATGTGCTTCAAAGTATTTAATGTATTTATCCACTCAGTATCCAGCAAGGTAGACAAATGGGTTTTCTGTGTTACAGAGGGGCATGGAGTCCAAAGGGAAAAAAAAAAAAAGTGTTATTAAGTGGTACAGAGCTGCACGCAAAATATATATTTGTATTTCTGTATGTGTGGGTTTTCCTAAATGGATGGAGTGGGCTTAGAAAATGTTGTTAAAAAAAAACACAGCCAGGAAGTCTAAAATTGTGGCTTAAAAATGACTGCAGTTGACAAAATTACCCTTTTAAGTAGAGGAGTCAGATTAGAGTGATGGAGGGAGCCCCTCAGCCCAGGATTGGCATGGACCTTGGTGGAGACAGCCTCTCTGCAGCACAAGGGGCCGAACCCCAAAGGTCTAAGAACACTGTGAACCCCA
This sequence comes from Gymnogyps californianus, assembly GCF_018139145.2. Classification (NCBI taxonomy): domain Eukaryota; kingdom Metazoa; phylum Chordata; class Aves; order Accipitriformes; family Cathartidae; genus Gymnogyps; species Gymnogyps californianus. The sequence goes on along the minus strand of NC_059472.1, from coordinate 4,205,164 downwards.
TCTTGCAGGGGACCTTGTACTTCCTTCACCTCCTGGGCTTGGCGAAGCAGCTCCCACAGGCTGTGGCGAGCCTCACCCAGGAAAGCGGGACCAGCACAACCCATCTTTACTGACCTTACTGGAGGTTAAGGAAGGAGCCCTGACCTCGAGCATCCTTTCTCCAGCTGTGTGACCCGCCTTTGTTTTGAGACCTTTATTGTTCAAGTCCTGGAGAAGAATAGGCTGTCGCTGGGAGCAGATCGCAAGGAGAAAATTGCCACACAGGCGAAAACTGTCCTCATGTCCTGTTTCCAATAGAACCACATTTTTTGACTGCCTGGTTTCAATAAAAAGTCCAGAAAGAAAGAATTGAAGGGGGTATTGCTTTTCATGGAGTGCCAGCAAATAATTCCAAAAAGTTGCTTCTTTTTAAAGAATTGCATGACTAGGGACAATGCAGGGTGCTCGGGGCTGCACAGACATGCCAGATTCTGCACCAATTCCAGACTGAATTCTGCTTGAAAACGTCTGGCCTGGGCATTTATCTTCATCTTCTAAAGCTTCTCCTGATGCTGGCTATAGCAAGGACACAGCAAGCGGAAGCATTAGCTGCAGCTCAGCTGCTCGACAGGAGTGTTCAGTCACAACAGTATTTCTTTATGAAGATATCGATCCTGGCACTTGACAGAATGCACGCAGGCGTTGGGGCTGGTGCCATTTCCCTTTGGCCGCCGCAAGGTGACAGCGTGGTCGGGCTGGAATTGCACCAGCAACTCTACATCTTCTGCTTCAAATTTCACTAAAGTTGGGCATGCTCTGTCTCTTCTAATAGCCTCAAAATAACCCCGAGACAAAACATGGCCAGAACATTATAGAAAGTCTTGTAGAATTTATGACTGTAAAAACGCCAAGCATACAGATCTATGCTATATATAAATCACGCTGAGTTTTTTTTCTCATCATTTACCCTTTTCTTCAGTGAGTGCTGTTTGCTTTGTATTTAACTGCTGTATTTGTACAAAGTTAAAGCACTTCTGGGTTTTGTACTCACCATCACTAAAATAGTGAATCCCTCAAACGTTTCTGCTTTGCACCCTGTGGTAGCTCCTGCCAAACTCCCTTTGCATGTCTCTTCCTGCCACAGAAAGTATCACACCTGCTGGCATCCGGAGTGTGTTCGTCGTGGGGTCAAGGAGCTTAGACTCCATGATGTAGGAGTTTTTTGCATTTCAAATTGGAGCTTTTAGCCCAGACTTTACAAGCTATTGACAACGTGCTGAAACCAGAAGCATTGGTGGGGAGATGTTTTGCCTCCATTGGGGAGCCAGGAGGCTCTTCTGGTAGATGCACAGTCCCTGCTGGCTCCCTTCAAGGCTCAGCAGGTCCCACAGACATCATAGGCAGTGCTGGGACAAGCCAGGATGCTGTACCCCACATCCCACAGTATGTTCTGCAGGATGGTCTTCCTCTGTATAAATGTATGAGGAGACTTTGGAGGAAATTTCCATCAAATCTCTCTGTTTCGTCCTAGAGCAGCTCTTTTTTTGTGCTGTTCTGCCAGTCTGCTGCAGAGGCATGGATGTGGAGTGACCGTCAGAGTGGTATTCTGCATTATAAGCACAGGACAATACAGTTGGTTGTCTGTGGGATCAGCTGGGAGGCTCCTGAGGGCAATGACAGGAGAGGCTGTAAATACTACAGGCATTTGCCCCAGTTTGGGGCCAGACGGGGTAATGCAACCCCCAGTGCCTGTGCAGCTCTTGTCCCTCTGAGTTCGAAAAGCTTTGCAAAAAGCCCTGGAAAAACTCTGCAGAAGCAGAAGAACAGACAGCAGAGGGATTGCTGCTGGGGGCCCTGCAAAACCACTGCTCCCACTTGGTGGGTAATTGCAACAAAACACACCAAAGTCAGTTGTTTTGCGAAATCTATAGCCATAGGTGCAGCTCGGTCTTTTAACTCCCTTGGCTCATGGTTTCCCACCCTCCACAGCCCATCTTGAACCACTGTATAAAACATATCCCCTCTTTAGTGTGTTGAACAGCAGGGAGGGAGTAGGAGGAAGACTCCTGCTGTGTACCCTGGACCTCAGATAAATACAGATGATAATAATAGTGATAAATAGCAAAAATAATAGTGCTACATAGCAAAGAAACAGGGCCATGGGTAGGTGGTAACAGGCAGCAGAAGATAACTCTGTGCTTGGCCTTTCTCCGTCCAGGATGCAGAGCAACGTGGAGAGCCTCAGAGGCAGCGTTGCTTCATACGCCGTTAACAATGTGCAGCCTCGGGATGTTTTTAACCTCTCTGGTCATGAAGCAGGGGGCAGAATGTGGGAGCTCAGGCAAAATATTCAGGATGGCAAATTGCTGAACTTCTTCGAGGCAATCGTAAGCCTTAGGGATGGTGAGGCTCTTGGAGGAAGAGAAGAAGAAGACACATGAGGGAGGTCATGACTGGCTGGACCTCATCCTGCTGGGCTCCCAAAAATTCTGACTTTAGGGAATGGCGTGGGAAGGTGTCCTGCCATAATGGGAGAAATAAGACAGCTCTGCCTTGAAATGTCTGGGCAAAGATTAAATGCTACTTGCTGGAAAAAAAAAATGCTGTGATATTGTGCCAACAGGCCACATAGCTGTTCATGTTAAGATTAATTCTTCTCTCTGTAAGCGGCACGGGGCCCTGCGCCTGCCAATTAGTAAGTTTGGGGAATGCATCTCATGCTGCCTCTCCTCTCCTGCAGCAATGCAGGCGCTTGCTGTGCCGCTGCCTCTGGTTGGGCTGGAGCATGTTCTTCTCTTCAAGAGACCGAGAACTCATCGCTCCAACTTTTTTAACATGATTTTATTAGTTCAAAGCAAGCAATACTTGTTTTAATTAATGAATATGTTTCTCTCTTCTTGCTTCTTGGCTTACTGCCTGGTGCTGCGTTTTCATGCCTCGAGAATAAAATGTTTCATTCAAAACAGAATCCTTTTTGTCCCTGTGTGTGGCCGCTGCTTGGAGAGGTAAGGGAGCTGGGGAGGCAGCAGCGGTTTCGATTTTTGGGGTGGAGGAGGAGGCAGGGAGAAATGGCCAGGATTACAGAAGAACTGCAAAGAAAAGGCAAGTTTTGTAGCACTCATTGCACTTAACTCTTCCAATTTTCCAAGAGCCATGGTAAATCCTATTTATGCAAATCCTCACCTTAGCACCTCTCAAATATTCTTAGAGCCACTGGCATGAATAGAAGTGCAAATCAGCGGGTATATAATCCTAGCCAAATGCTATGTACCTGTGGAGCTTGCTGCAAAATTTTTTGAGTAATGATGTGGCACGTTTAACTTGTGTTTGCTGACCGCTACCCCCCAGCGTCAGCTGTTTTTCACAGTTCTGCCTTAGCTTATCACCCCTCCTCGATATTGGGCTAAATTCCAAATAAAGCAGGGGAATCAGCTGGCAATTCATTTGAAGTGTTACATTTTTTTTCTCCACACTTAATTGAGCATTCCACTTCGAATAATCCTCAGCATTAGATTAAATCTCTATTGATCTCATTTTAATGAGCTCACCACTGTGACCAACAGGCCCTTTCTGCCGTAGCAGACGGAGATGTGGCCATCTGAACGTGCGGCAGAAATACTTTTGTTTCAGAGGACTGACACCTTCTCCTCCATACAACCGTCCTCGGCACCCCATTACCCCTGAGTCTGCGGACCCAAAGCCAGCAGATATGTCCTGTTCTTTGCACCGTGCCTTTGTGAGATTGCTATTGCAGCAAATTTCTGTTTAAACCACTGCCAATAACTTCCTGCTTAGAGATTTCATTTCTGAGCAGGCAATGTCCATGTTCATCAGTATGAAGGCAGGTAGCCGAAGGCTGTATGTGAGCTCTCTCCTGTGCCACGGGGAAAGTAAGCATGCTGGAGTGCTTGCAGCTCCCAACTGCCTGCTTAAGGGGATATATTACAAATTCAGGTCTGAGGCAAATTAATTTTGTGAGCTACACAATTGATTCCACTCTTGCATTTCACCTTCAGACACCTGCATTTAAATTTCCACTTGAGATTAAAATATAAAATGAAGGAAATCTCCCTTTCCTTCCTCATGAGGAAAAAAAAAAGTGATTAATGAGGGTTTAAATCCTAATGACAAACAAATCCTAATGACCCAGCACTTCTGATGTCAAATAATCTGCTGCACCGTAGCATTTTGTAGACTTCATGAACCAAAGGATCTTTAGGGTCAGCTAATCACACCTTCTACCTAACAAAGATCATGGGCATTTTCTCAGTCATTTTTGCATACAGCATAACAGCTTGAACAGTTGAACTGTTGAACTGAACAGTTTAACTCTTTTTGAAAGACCTTGATGTAAAGATAGCAGCATGGGGGTGTTTGTGGTGGTGGTGGGGGAAGCAGCGTAGCGCTATAGAAGAGACAATTAGTTTAACTGAAATCTCCTTCCCACATGGTTAGGAGCTTGTATTATCAAAAGATGTCATATACTAAGTAATATTTTAAAGCCATACGCCCAGTTTGGTGGTGTGTGGTTTTGTGACAAGTGGCATTGCTTAAACACAGTTGAGATGCAGCCACCGAGGCAGAGACGTTGGCTTACTTTCAGCATGAAGTTTGCAATGTGAATTTGCAGACGCTGCCCATCATGATTTTCAAGTTTGATTATTGCTTGCTTGCTTTTTTCCTCTTTCTTATCTACGAGAGACAATATATCTTGCATCAGCAGATTATGATTAATAGTCATGATGTGTAATGACATTAATTAGCAATAGCTATTGCTAATGATTAATAACAGCAGCTAAGTGAAACCTTGGCTGCAATGATTTATTTCAGTACTTTTATTGAGCTGTGCATCTGGCAATATTGTGATGCTCTAACGTCTTCAGGGAGGAATATCTGTGTGGGGAAGTGAAGAGCTGAGAAACACTTTGAGTGAAGCAGGTGTGTGGACTTCTCCCTCCTTATTGCTGCACACAATGACCCACTGGGAAATTTGGTTGCTTCAGTGGGATGGAAGATGGGAGCTCATCATGCAATGTGCCGCGCGGCTTCAGCACAGGTCCTTTATTGACCGTGAGCTCCAAAAGGGTTTGGGGAGAAGGCTGTAATTACTCATGTTGGAACAAGACGTGGGATCCCCTCTTGTGAGGTGTCACAGGGTTTGTAACACATAGAAACCCTGTCGGGAGTGTAGGAGCCTTTGTCCTGGTGCTTAATCTCTGTGTGTCCACCTGGAGAAGAATTGCTCTTTCCTTCCACAGGACACTGAGGCCTCACTTCAGAAATGGTGAACTGAAGCCATGTTTAGATTAGCAATGAAGTCCTGCCTTAGAGGCCAAAAGGTAAGCTGTGTGGCATAGGTTTTACACAGCTCCTTCACAAGGAAACATTGTTTTGATGTCTGTAAAATGTTTTGACATTGGATGGGAGACAAGCCAGAAGCACAAAGCAATAATCTCCAACATTGCTAGCAAGGACCTGAAACAAATTCCAGCTCTGAACATCCCTGCACTTTGGTAAAATTCATCTCAAATTGGAAATGAGAATTTGCAATACGGGCACATAATTGTTGTTCATTACCCAGCTGAAAGGAATGGAAAGGGCCCCTCTTTAGCATGGCCTTAGTGCTGGTTCCACCTTCTGGGAGAACTGAACTTGCATTTAGATTAAAGTACAGTTATTCCTTTTTCCTCCTGCTTCCTATTAATTATACGCAATTTACTCTGAAAAGTTCTGTTACTGTGCTAATCTTAGCAATCACCATACTGCAGCAAAAACATTGCACAACACTCTACATCTGTAAATGCTTCCAGAGATGAAATTTCAAATTAAAAAGCAGCAACAAAAATATCCTGGACTACTTTTACAATTTCCCTCTGTGGAACAAAGGTTTCTAAGAGAAACATTTTCCTTTCTTTATTTATAGTCACTTCTCCTACCGCTGCAGTTGTTCTTGTGGTCTATTCTTTCTAATTTAAGTTGCAGGCAGCATGAGGCGGTACCCAGTTATTTGATTTGTCTTGAATGAGCCAAGCAAATGAATGATGCAGGCTGTGTAATAATAGTCAACTTGTTTTGGGCAGGGACTTACAGTCTGGTCTATACAGAAATGTCCAACTAGCTTGAAGGAAGTTTTGGGCAACAGAAAACTGAGTGGCTGGAAACCTTTCAGTTAAGAGCTAATGGTTGGAGTGCAACTCCAGGTAATTGTGATGGGAAGTTAGTTCCTGAGCGCTGGGAGATCCCGTAGTGTTTTACATGGTACAGACGAGAAAATGAGTATATAAGGAGATGTGAAAAGGTGAAAACCACAGAGAGCACCACTGCCAAAGTTTGACTGACACGAGTCAGAAGTCGCTCCTGCACCACAGGCTGTCTTTCTCTGCAGGCTTTGTTGAAGCCCACAGACAAGGTTGTGAGAAGGAACCCTGACCGCCTGTGGCCCACATCACAGTTTTTTGGGGGGGACTGGGCTGGTAGCAGTCAGGTAACAGCCACCAACCGTCATAAAGGGCCCAGATGACCCTCTCCACTGGCATCCAAGGAGCAAAGGCCTCAGAGTGTCCTACACTGGGCCCAGTAACTTGCAAACCAGTTCAATCAGCTATTTTAGAACAAGGCACTGTCTTTTTAGTGATCTTTGTCAAGTGCTTTGAAGACCATTACAAGAAACATCCATTTTTATTGCCTTCACAGCTGGTGATAGTCTGTGACCTGAAAGGTCCAAAGGATCGAGCCAACAAATTCTTCTTGGTTAAAGAAATGATCCTGGTACCGTTGCAGTCCAGCCAACCCTGCCTAAGCAGCTACCACATCCTGAAAACTCCTGGGCATGGGATTCATTTGACTATATGTGGATCTACAGTGTGGTTCCTGAGAACTCACTCAGGTCACCTTTGTAATCAGTAGGGTAAGAGGCACCAGTCAGTCGAACACAGGGTGTAATTAATCTCCTGAAGAAGACACTTGCATTTGTTTGGGTGAATGACACCCTACACTTAATGCTGACGATTAGACCTCTTCTAACCATGATGAGTACCCAGATCATTAGTTCAGATGTAGACTTCTTGGGTGACATTTAGTTGCCTTAACAAAGGTGACAAGAAGGATGCTGGCTGCCATTGCAGAATGTGCAGGTCTCCTGTATGTTCAGTGTCACATCTGCCAGCCCTGTATAGAGGTCTTGGATGACACAGCATATCCCATATGGCACTAGGTATCTAGTACCTAGACAGGCCATTGAATCCCAGCCCTGCACCTTGTGGACTGCTAAAGTGAGGTGAGATGAATCATATCCTAAGTGTGATTGTCTGATCTGAAAAGTCTTCTTCAAAATTCCTCTGAATGTCCCTAACCGAAGACCAGAGAGGGCATCTAGGGTGACAAACCAGCTAAGAATGGGTTTAGTGAATACTGCACTCCTCCCCTCAGTGCTGAGTGCCAGAAGGTGGCTTTGAAAGCCAGGCTGACAGAAGGGGCCCATTTTGCAGCCTGTGGGCTGCACAGAGGGGAGATGTTCTGGTGCAGCCATGTGCTTTGTGTTTCCTGTTGGTTCATTCCATCCAACCCCCTGGTCGGTGTTTGTGGTGTCATGCTGTCCATACAAAATGCCTTGCTCTCCCCAGGGACTGCAGAAGGACTTCAGCATCCCTCACTGGGCTTTCGAATCCATGGTGGGACCAATTTTCCTGAAATTTTTGTGAGTCTCTGCTCTGACACATAGAAATAGGTTGTTTAGTACCCGGAACATGGCCACAACTACAGAGTGAGAGTTTGTGAGGCTGCACATTCTCTGATCTGAGCTTGATGATAAGTACATTAGACTTTGCACTGAATTTCTATACAATGATGCAGCTGGTTGACTTGCAAAAGTAATTTGAAACCAACTTTCAAATTTATTTCCTTTTGCTTTTGATGCAGTCTGGCGTGCAATTTTTCAGTGGTAGCGCTGAGCTAAGTAGACTCAACAAGGGTTAAAAGGGCTTTAAGAAAAAAAGGGAATTATATTTGGTCAGGTTGTTATTATCCCAGATCAATTCCTGCAGGATTTATTGGGCAGACCATGGAAAGTTGTACTGGCACAACTGGCACAACAACGAGGAGATGTTGGGATTGCTTGAACTGGCATAGTAGCTAGAAAAGTGTTTGCCAGCCTACGGCATAAAGGGAAAGTACTCCTTGAAAGTGAAACCCAGTGGAGTGACTTATCTACTCACTGACTTACGTCCTACTGACTTATCCACCCAGCGCACCGTCCCCAGTGCAGTAAAAAAAGACAAAAGATAGTAGTAGGCCAGGTCTTTTTTAGGTTTTTTTTTGAAAAGAACTTGATACACAGAGAAGATGTTCATGGAAATGTGTTCCAAGACTTTTCGGTAGACAGTATGGCCAACTGTTAGGAAACTCGTCAGCGTAATTCATGTGCACAGAGCCATAAAATGAAAGCTAGAAATGAAAGTGAGGCAAAGCAAGACAAAACTAAATATCTTAATGATTAGTAAAGCTTCAGTATCAGAAAGAATATTGTAGCCTTAAAGCTAGTGACTAATAAAATAACAATTTTTGATCTGAATGTCCAAAAAATGCCTACAGATTTTGTATGTGTAGTTTGTTAGATTGTCACCCTAAAATCACTACGTGAGCCTGATTTTTAGAGAGAGCATAAGATTTGACTTCTCAGAACTGAGCCCTTTTACATCATCTGAAATAGGTGATGCCCCATCACTGGGGACTTCTGGAAACTTAGGAGTTCATGGCTGTGACTCTCAAGTGAACTAAGGTAGCTTGGCATCTCCTTTTCCACTGAGCAAAGTGCTGAGCCCCACTAGCTACCTTTAAAACCTCAGCCTGTGTTTCTTATTACCACTATATATGGAGTCTAGCCCCAGTTTAAGTGTAATACATTGGGCTCATTATCCTCATTTTCCAGCACGGCAGAACTGAACGCAATTACAAAGCCTCTTAGAGGTGATTTGACTATGCAGACACTCTACAGCCTGCTGATTTTTCAGCCACATTTAGCGCCTGTTGAAGAACAGAAATCCTTCTAGGCTGATATTGGAGCCATCTGGTGATGTCTTTTTCAGTCCAGTAAACACTTCTGGATTCCGTTTAGAGGATGTCGGTATGTAACAGCTTATTTAAGAGCCAAAATGGATGAACATAGACTGGGTGACTATGAAAAACACATACACCTTTGGAATGCTGTATGAGTGGAGAGACGCAAGTGTGAAGCAATGATTATTCTTAACACTAATCCCTAATGGTAGACAGGAGAAACCTGAATAGTTTCTCTTCGAGCATGGGTTAGGGGGTTTAATGGAATTTCAGTGTCATCTCCGGAAATGACAGCAAGCCCCCTATTTTGTGGGATGACTTGAATGTAAAAGTGTATCAATCTGCATCGAGTGGTCTCCTGCTGTACCGCTTGGAGCAGAATAACACCATTGATCCAGCAGGCTGCGGAGGGAGATGCAGCATTTAAAGGATGCGCCATGTCTGTTATATATATGATTAGGCCTCATTGCTCCCCCCGAGGTGTTCTTTATCACCACGCAAATCCCCTGGCTCAGCACTGTGTCCGATGGAAGCAGGTCACCCAACGCACCTTCTTCCCACACCCCGGCTTTTCTTTAGACCTTTCCTATCTGTGATGGGACCACCGTAACCCTGAGGGACTGGCAGCCTCTCATGAGCTCATACCCGTGGCTGGCTTTGCTGTTGGCAGCTCCTGAACTTTCTGTTTCAGGCCAAGCTAGTGAACAATATGACTCAGTGTGGGCAGCGACTTAGAAATAACCCTCTTCTGCCAGTGTTTCTAAAGAACAGAAAGGTCTTTTTGTTATTGATTTTTCTTTTAATTGAAGTGCCTCTCCGTAACTTGTATTGACACCGCGTGTAACTCTGACAGTTATAGGAGCCCGTTCACTAATCGATATGATACATGCTCACATATCCAGCTGCTCACATCTCTCTCTGTCCCTCCAGGTCAGTTTTTCAGGCAGCAGATGTGTCCCTGTCACCCCCTACTTCTGCACACTAATTTGGTACGCTTGCTTTCTGCATCAGTGCCTGCAGCAGTGCAAGGCCATGCTGAGAGCGGGGAGAGTGCTGCAGCCCCTTTTCCTTCAGATTCCTCCTGAACAACTGCCCTTTCCCCACATATCTCCATGGGGTGAATTAATAGGAAAAACTTCCAGAAAACTTTAAAACAGCATCGGCCGGATATTCCCCTGGTCCCTTCACTGCCAGAATCGGAGGCTCTCCCTCCTCCCTGTCTAGCAAACCACTACATTGTGCCCACGACTAAGCCACATGCTGGTACTTGTTGCAATCAGGAGCTTCACCTGCTGCCCTTCCATTTCTCTTTTATGGATGGTGGCCCTCGTGCTGTCAAGCGTTAATTAGATTGCAAGTTCCCCAGGTCTGCAGCCCTGCCTGTCAGTCTGTGCTGCGAGGCATTTGCATACTTTCAGGTGACGTTAAGCCATAACTAATACTTTTAAAATTAACTGCTAGAGGACAAGGCTTCGAGATGGTTCTCAGACATTTCATATTATGAACCATATTTTATGGCAGAAATTAATTCTCACGGTCATTCATGACTGCGTGTTTCTTCCCCTTACAGCCCTGTGCTTCCTCCCTGGCATCCACTGTTGTTCTCTGCATGGCATGGTGGCATTAGGAGGCTGAGAATGAGATTTTATCATATTTTTGATCCTAATTAATGGGTAGCTGTTGTTGGAAAGGATGGTCAGGCTCACCAGGCTGCACATTTCCACTACGTCCATTGTGCTGATCCTGCTGCATGCTAGCGCCTGGGAACTACACCAGCAAAAAACCTTCTGTGGCATAAAAACTGGAGAGCTCCATGCTGGTTTAGCTCCCTGGACTGGCACAGTGTGGGTCAGGGACATAGCGGTGCAGTAAAATGGAAGTTGCAGGATGCATGCCGGGGTCAGGGACAGCATCAGGGAGCCGGACATCCTTCTTGGCAGTGGTTAAAGGTAGGTTGGCTCCACTGTATAATAAAATTACAGTTACCCAGACCCCTGCAGAGCTGTGTATCCTGTAACGGGCTGTCCTTCAGTACCAGTGTGGGAAGTGATGCACTGAAATTTGTTCAACAAATGTAATCTCTTTTCTTCTTCAGGAGCTAACAGAGCAGGTTATTATTATTATCACATTTATTTCATATTTCTTACATAATTTTTTTTCAGTAAGTCATGGTTTATCAATTATCCATTAGCAGCTCATGGCAGATGGGTTAAACTGAACTGTGCTGTCAGTTTTGACTGGACACATGAATCACAAGTCAAGTTTATCCTCTCTGGCTGGAGAAGTTAATCCAGAACTAGCTCTCCTTTGCAGATATTCACAAATGACCTCCACATGCATTTCCATAGCAGGCAGCTACTCCCTAGGCATTTCCTTCAAATTTGTGTTTATATGAACATTCCTCACTGTGAACTTAGAAAAAAGTAGCAAACATGAGCCGGAAGCAAACGGAGACTGAGTGATTGCAGTTCAGGTACTCTTCATCATGTACAGCTGTACAAGGTTTGCGAGGAGAGTCAGTGGAGCTCAGTATATTCCAGATTTTCCTACAGCAAACCCTGTGTAACTCAGATGAATCACAGCTTGATGATACAGAGATGTAAGTGGCAGCTCCAGGATTTTCCATCCATCTCCTGCTATTGCTGCTTGTTTTCATACGGCCGCTTGTTTTCATCTCTGCATTGCTCCCATAGATGTGCAACCATCCCTGCAGCTGGACAGAAGATGGGATCTTAAGACAACACTGTGAGTTTTCCAAAGGAGAACTTCCGTTGCTGCCTCTGGCTTTCAGGGTAGATTTCCATGCATGAGTGAACAAGGGCACCTCTTTGCACTGCAAACAGGAGAGACTGTTCGGCATATTGGAATTTATCTCAATAGATACCCGGAAGAACAGAGCAGGCTGGGCACAGGAGATCATCGTAGCAGCTATATTTCAAATTCTCCTTTCTCCTTTGCTGTCAATATGCCGGTGCATACAATGTATGCTTTGTACAGGTTCAGCATAAACTGAGTAACAGAGAAGTAGAAAAGTCTAAAGTTGGAAACCAAACTAATCTAATATTCTCCTAAGTAGGACAGTCATGATTTACAAGGCAGTTTGTTCATTCATCAAGCCCCTTATCAAAACTACCTAGGTTTTTACCTACTGGAAAGTTCTTCTAGGACATTTTGGAGGAAGTTGTCCTGCATGGGCATCTTCTTCTGGAACAAATGGGCAAGGCACCAATTTCTCTTAGGTGTCATTTTATAACTGGTACCTTTACACTAACTTTAGGACGATTGCTTGAGAAGAGCGCCTAGAAGAGACTAAAGACTTTGCATTGCTCCTGTTTCTCTGGAGGTAGAGTACAAATAAATTAGCAAAAGGAGATTTTGTATCAGTTTTCAATGAAGATGCAATTTTGCTGACAACTCACATTTCAGATTCCATGACCATTTATTGTGGCATTTTCATGGCAGCTATTCTGTGCCTATACTGGTATTTTAGACTGTGGTCCATGTTATTTTAATGGCTTTTCCATTTATTCCAAAAAATGCATGGAAATGACTTATTTTATTCTCATCATCATTCACCTACAGTCAAAGTTGTAGGTGGATCTTGGTCTTCCGAATTCATGGAGTTTTGTTTAAGATTTTCCTAAGTAAGTCCTTTATTTTCCCTTCATGGTCACTTCTTGATGTATTGGGAAGGGGTTGAATCAAAACACGTCAGAGCCTCGTGTTCAAAACTTCCTACAGGATATGGATACTCCTTACTGAAGTTAATAGGAATGAGGTGTCCAAAGTCCTGGTAAATCAGATGGGATTTAGACTACCTCTGCCCTTCCTAAAGGAATGAGATAAGCAGCAGAGTAAAGTGAATCCTGAGGTCTGCCAGCCTACAGATCCCATCTTCCCTCACAGCAGGTGATCTCAGGAACCTTCTGAACAAAATCAGAGACTTCTTGATTTGGTAATCTGAGAGCATCCCAGAGCTGCTGCGAGAGAAACAGGAGGCGTGGCAGGCAAGCATGCCATGCTTTCCTTGGTGCAAGCAAGTGGAAACTCTTCTCCATGACAGGGGACAGTGTGGTTCAAATTGAAAGTACTGGGAAGCCATAATATAGACCCCTGAGGTCATCTATATAAGGACACACTGGGTTACACAACCTTGTGCATCACACCCAGCATGTACGTGCCTTCAGGTGTCGCGCTTGTGCTCACCCGAATTACTCAGTCTGACGAAGGTTTGCTTCCTGCACATCTCTGTTCCTGCCAGCAGCACTCTGTAACATGAGTCACTCTGCAGTGTGACAGCTGGTTCTTACCGGTGGCTGCTAAAACCTTTACACCTCTTCAAGCTTCCCAGAGAGGTCAGCTTTGTGCTGTGAGCCCAGTGCAATATATGGGAATGGATTTTGTGAAAAAAGTCAAAGCAATACATTCCTTGGGGTAACGTACAATGGATTTTGTGAAAAAAGTCAAAGCGATACATTCCTTGGGCTCCAGAAAGATCTCTGCAGTCAATGCAAGTCTCAAAAGTGCTGGTGTTTCACTTCATTCAAAAGTCATTAAAACCTAGAAAGAGATGAAATGTACTCCTCATGAGAGGGAAGCATGCTTGTTTACCTTTTGGTGGTTTATTTTTGAGGAAATGACCACAAGGCCCTTCTTGAGCTGTTTAGCAGCTGCTCTTTTTCCATCATTTATTTTGCTTTCAAAATTTTCCAAAATTTAAAGAAGAAGTCATAACCCCACCACCCCAAGAAGAAGAGCGGTATGAGACTGCTTAGATGATTTAGCCAGTCCTCTGCTTTCCCAGGCAATCAGTGCAGATAAATTGACGAATCTGCACCCTCAAAACCAAAAATCATCATTGAAATGATCAGGAAATAATTCACATATCGGCTTATTCAATGAAGCCAGATTGTCGCCTGCGTGAACTTCCCTCTTAAAACGGAGGGGGAGGTTTGGCTGTCTGGGAGCTATAAACGTGTTCCTGATTCACCGCACAGAATCATTTCAGCACACGCTAAATAACCGCTTTCCCTTGGGGACTGACTGCAACTGGCGGCTGGCAGCAACTAAGTTGTCTGGTGCTTCCTCCCCTCGTTTGGCAGGACTCCCACCCCCAGGTTTTTACGGGACGCGGTGAGAAAGAGGCATTTCCTGCCCCTTGGAGATGTAACCGAAGGGAGGCCAGTGCTCATCTTGCAGTTCTGACAACGCGGAGAGGACTGACCACAGCAGGGAATTTTGCTTGTAACATTTTGGGGTAGGTAGAGGAATCCTGACATTGGGAAACGATGTATATCTGACCGAAAACAACAATAAACACTAAGAGGAAATTCTGGAAAAAATATCCCAACTCCTGCTCTTCTGGCACCTGAAAGTTGCAGTCTGGAAAATACAGATCCAGTGGGAGCGCCTTTGTCCCAGCCTTTCGGATTAACGTGAGGTCTCAGCTCTTCCAGCAGCGTAAGAAGCTAAGCGCAGATTGGTATTGTACTGCTGCTTTGTAGAAACTAGCGAAAAAAGTTGAATTAGTGGACACATGGGTAAATGTGATGTGCCGTGGAAGAGTCAGCATGGCTTTTGTAAAGGGAAGTCCTGCCATATGGTCCCACTGGAGTTCTCTGAAGGTGTCAACAAGCCTTTGGATAAAGGATATCCTGTTGATATAACCAGCTTTTATTTCCTGAGAGGTGCAGACAGCATCTCTCATCAAAGGCTTTTAAGGAAAGTCAAGGCGTACATGGGAAGGTCCCTGGATGAATAAAAAAGGAATGAATAAAAAACCTAGGAAACAGAGAGTGGGAGCTCATGGTCAGGTCTTGTGGTACAGTTTGATCAGCAGTGGTATCCCCTGGAGATACATGCTGTTTGCTCAGCAAACTCACACATGAGTTGGAAAGGAGTAAACAGTGAAGTGACAAGGTTTAGTCATGATGATACAAAACTACCCTGGGCATTAAAGATGAGGATAGACTGTGAAGAATTGCAGAATCTCAGTGACTGGACAGTGAAATGATGCACAAGGGGAAAAGCAGCCCTCAGCTCACATGTGGCCCTGAGCTGGCCATTATTGGCCAGGAGTGAAACCTTGAGGCTATAATAGATAGTTCCATGAAAACGTCAGCTAAGCATTTAGTAGCAGTCAATAAAGCAAATCAAATGTTAGGAATTGCCAGGAAAGGGACAGAGAACAAAACAGAGAACGTTGTTACACAGCTGCATAAATCTATGGCTCTTCTAGCTTGAATCCTGTGTGCAGCTCTGGTCCTCTCACTTAAAAAGGAAACAATAGAGCTAAAAAGATTCAGGTGAGAATAACAAGGATGATAGGAGTACGGAACTACTCGATATAAGGAAGAACTAAATAGGTTCACCTCTTCAATCTAAGAGGTGACCAGGATAAATCTGTAACATCATGAACATCATGGAGAAGGTGAAGAGATTGATTTTTCATTGCATTTTCCAATACGAGAATAAGGAAGCAGCAATTTTAAGTAGGAGAGGACAAGCTCAAAGCAAATGGAAGGAAGTGACTCTTTATGTCTGTAGTTAAACTTTGGAACTTCCTGCCACAGTGTGTTGTGGGAACTAAAAGCTGAAGTGGCTTCAAAAGCATCCCTTCAAGCAGCCTCTTCAAGGAAGAGAGAGAGATTGAGGGTTATTAATATACCAAGCCCACCTTTTCAGGAAGTCCCTGAACTGCAAATGATTGCAGACTGGGAGTCTGCTTTGTCCAATTCTTACCCTCTTCCTGAAGCATCTACTTCGGCTGATGTCAGAGCAGGATTCTTAGAGACAACAGAGATTGGTGCTCGGGCTGCGTGAAATCAGGAAATAAGCTCATGCACTGACCATCAACACCTTCACAGTAGTTAGAGTATTGCACATTTTTCGGAGTGTTGCTGCGCATTTAAGACATCAAGGATCTGGCCTAGGAAGCAGACAAAGCAATGATCTCAGACATTCGGGTGCTTTTTTCTTTTTATCTTATTTCCTAGAGCCTGTGCTCGCCTCGCTGTCCTTCGGCCTGTTATCTCCAAGTTTGCGTTCCTTCTCTTACAGGAACACCATTTGCAGTCGTTAGCAGTTTGAGGATTTCACTACTAGCCACTGCATAAAAAAGGTAGAATGACCACAAAAGACGTGAATTCTTAGTATATTATTTCAAGGGCTATATTTAACTAAATTACCCCCTCTTTTGGAATTGTTTGTTATTCCTCTGGTGATAGAACAGCATCCTGTTTGCCTGCACACTTTGCAGCTGCAGAGTTTAGTGAAATCCTCATGGGTTTCTTGAAATAGCTTTATAACTGAAACCTCCCAAACACTGCACTGTACTTCTAATTTATTTAACCAGATCCTAGTATGAATCAAGACTGTTCCTATCACGTTGTTGTTCTTCAGACCGCATGACCATAGTGTTTGTTTAGTGCAAGTGTATAAAAATACCCCTGAATTATGCAACTTTATCTTTACCAAACTATGTGACTCAGATTGGGCAAATTCCAGAAGGTATGTTTGCTTCCATAACCTTAACTCAATTATGCCGCACATCCTATGTGAATAATCCATTGTCAACCACAGGAAATGTGGATCTCGTTGAACTACCACAACCTGATTACAGACAATGATCCATAAACTGGTAGTTCTGAGTAATATTAATCACTTCCCTGAACATTTGAGTTTAGATATATGGCTAGGTAATTAATTCAGCACTAATAAATTTGGAGAGTTTGTGTTATGTTGTGCTACTGTTATGGCAAACAGCTATGCGTTCTAGTAATATTCCTTGCTTTCTATATTCTACAAGTATTGCTCTACCTCACAGAGAGAGACTGGGAGCTAGGATTGCTTCTTGCTTTTCGAAGAGGTGACCTTCACATTGAGGTTTTATTTTGTAAACACAGAATAGGACTGGGTCCAACCTAAAGCAGGCTTATGGATTCTGGTGTTAATTATACCTAATAATAATTGGGTAGCTTTGGAAAATATTCAGAATCTGAACATCTGCTGCTACATAACAGCAGAAAGCAGAGTTGAAAAACTGGCTGGTAAAAAATCCAGATGAGCTAGCCCCCAACTAATTCCTGGGAGATGAGAAACAGATTGGACAAACTACCAGTGCTAGAGGTTTCACAGTCTTCCTAGGCATCTCTCCACTCTCCTCTCCTCTATCAAACAGGTTTCTGTCATCTCTAATTTAACTCTTCTGTTTCAGTTTAAACTCGTTACACCTGGCCCACTCCCAGGGGACATGGAGAGCAGTTTACATTCTCCCTTTCTGCAGCTACCTTGCCCACTGTCGTATAAGATTCTCTGAGGAACTCTGGGCATAGAACCTGCCTTCCTTAGAAAAAGAGAAATGAGGATGAAGATGTTGGCTGCAAGAGGCTGATTGTCCAGCATGTTACACAGATATGCAGAGCGGCAGCTTGTTGCTCTTTGGTTAATGGTATAAGCCTAAAATTAAAAGCACAGGTATGACATATCTTCAATCCAGACTACTCTCCTCACCTAAGATGATGTTTCTCAAAGGTATCTGGACACTGGAATCATCTTCATGCAGAGGCTCAAAATTGCATCAAGAATAAAATTAATAAAATAGCAACATTATCTGTCTGCAGTCCAAAAAAAATGAACAGGGGCATTGTAATTTTGAAAGTTACCGAAGAAGAGCTTGCTCCGTACTGACGCCATCACGGCAAGTCAACATGCTGGGGTAAGTGACAGTGTATTTCATCCAGGACAGCAGAAGGACTTCTTAGAAAGGGAGCTAATGACAGTGCCTTCTGCATGACAGACGATCTCGCATATGGAATCCATTTGGCCACAGGCAGAACCACCCATCGAGCTGATTACAATGACCCTCAGCTCCGCGGCTTTGCGCAACTCCAGCTACTCTGCCAGGACAGATGGGTTTACACCTCGTACTTAAATCTTCATTACCTCCGTCCAGCAGATTAAAGAAAAAAGAAGAGCAAATTGTGGAGATACAAGACTCTAAAGCATGCAACAGCTGACAATATAGGAGACGCTTAGGTTTGTTTGGTACATCTGTTGCATGAACATACTGAGTAGCAGTGGATGAAAAAGGAGTCACTTCCCAGATTATTAACTTTATTTCAGATCTAATCTTTCCAATGTACAAAGATGCAGTCCCCAGCACTGATCTATGTATAGGCACAGGAAGCCCCTGTGTCAGCCTAAAGCTCTGGACCTGCACGAAGATGAACAAGAGCACAAATACTCAGAAAGTGCCACCTTAAGGGACCAGTCTTGGACTGTAAAACAGAAATTACATTGTGAAACTTCATCAGAAGAGATCCTGGCTAAGATCTGGGTAAGAACCTTGGAGATCCTTGAAATACTGTAACAGGGGAAAAAGACAGGCAAATAAAATGCAGAAGGGTTCTGACCATATAGACTGGGGAGTCAACTTTCTCCTTTGTCAGGCGAGAGCAGAGGTTACGGATAAGGACTTGTACTGCTGAGCCACAGCTTTTCTAGAAATTCTGTGTTGGAGGACATTTCCCATGTAACAGGCTCAAATCCTGCATCTCTTTCAGAGTATGTGGGAGCTGCCCCTGTTCCTTCTGGCACCCTTTTGAGCCGCCTTAGTGTGCTTAAAGGTGCTGCTTGGGGAACAACAGTGGAAACCAGAAAGGCTGAGAAGGGTGTTAGGTTCCTGCCTGGAGTCACACTGCACTGTACATATGATTAGGGCACTGTATATACAATTAGGGTACTGTACCCAGTGGAGATGGGCTTCCCTGTGTTTTCAAATATAAATCTCTTAACCTTATTGCTCATCCACCTCCATTTTTCTTTCCCAGCCCAACTGCAGGATTGGGTGTGTGGTCCGTGCTCTAGGGAAGAGGGGGACAGTCCTGGGTCTGCAGGCCTCCTGGCATTGAACAGTTTGCAGGTCAGAGAGAAGAAGTGGAGCAACGAAAATCATCACCTTCATTAAGTGGCATTTTGGTGAGCGTGAAACAAGGGAGTTAGGACTCAGTCTGGCAACCTGCAACTCAGTGGCAACCGATGGGTGCGGTAAGTACATCCTCAATGCTCACTTGTCTTGTTCCTGCCTCATCTTACCGTGCCCCTTTTTTTCCTCAGTGACACTGCGTTTAACTTTGTGCTGTTTGTGCAGCTAATACTTGGGTTTTTTCCCATTTTGATAGTTATCACCACTGACACCAGAGTTGCAGAGCAAGAAACCCCCGTGAGTGCTGACTAATCAGGATTAGGTGGCACCTACAAGTGGCTGGCAGAGACAAGGTTCAGACCAAACACATCTGCTCAACAATTCACCTCGCACACAAGTACTGCCCTTGCCTCCGTCTGAACTTCTAATGAACTGCAAACAAGGTTACTAGCAGCTTATCGCTTGCTTAAAGTGCTGAGGATAAAGAAAGGTTGCAAGGAGTTGCTAAAAAATACAGGCAGAGGCAGGAAAAGTGTTCCGTTAAAACAAATTAAGGGCAAGGAGAGACTGGTGGTTTCTAGGGTTATACTAAAAGGCTTTGATAAATGGCAGCTCCCAAAGGATGGTATCAATTATCTACTTCTAGCCTGGGCAAACTGGTTGCTGTGTCAGCATCAATGCAGACAGTTTTTCTGATATCCTAATCCACATTAGAACAGTCATCTCTTCTTTCTCTCCTTCTCCACCCCATTCCTCCCCTCCTCTCACCAGCATAAAGCTTTATTTACACTATGTTTTTCTTCCTCATCTTTAACATTTCTCTCTTTTCTGACCCTCCCCTCCCATAAGCTCTGTGTACTCTCACTCCTTGCAACCATCGTCCTCCTGTCCTTCTCTTTTGGTTGTGCTGTCCCTGGAATCCTTCCTCTATCACGGACAAGATCACAGCTATCCAAGATAATTTTCCAACTCTTTGAGTCTTTAAGACTGCATTACTTCAGGGAAATCTGCCATTTGTCAAAAAGGGAGAGGGTAGCAGAGTGAAATTTAAGGGCTGTGCTATACAGGATGTCAAATCCAACGGTCACATCTGGCTCTGTTTCTGGTATCTTTCTCCCTCCACCTTCTCAGAGGTCTTGTCCTCTTCATCTGGCAGTTTTTCTCTTACAGGGTACTCCCTGCTGGTACTCCCATCTTGTATCAAAAAGAAAAACGTTGAAGTTTTTCTCTACCTGCTGCCTTTAACGCCATCCCACTTCCTCTTTCTACTCCTTCCTCTTTTGAACAGTTCCTTCATTTGATACTCTTCTCCCCTCACCTATCCATGCCTCTGCTTATCTGTAACTGCCCAGCTTCCCTCCATCACCCTTCTTTTATTTCAATTTCTTTCCTTTGTTTCTTTCTCCACAACCTCCCCACTTCGTTCTCAATCAATTTGTTAATCTAGATGGGAACTGGGCACCCAACTGGCTTTTAGGCCCAGACTTTTCAGGGATACCAAAACCAGGACAGCTGCGATCTACTTTTTCTTTTTCTGACTATTTGCAGAATAGATGTTCAGTTCACTATTTCCTCATATTGATTTCCTCAGATTGATTTCCTCAGCAGCTATTCACAGGGTTTATTCTGTGAATTGATTCAACATTAGGGCTGTGTTATTTCCACCTAGTCGGAGAAGTAATGTGATGCTGTTTCCATTCCCTGCATATTCAAGGGCATGAAAGATCAGGCATGAACATTTGTCTGCAAATGAAACTCTTCTTAGCCATTCATTCTGAATGTGAAATGTGCTCCCTATCGATGGTTTTACCTGAAAAGAACTTTATAATTTGCTGAGTTACGAATGTAGACATAGAAATATAAACACTAACTTTTCCACTGTTATATCTAACATTGATTAAAATTGGAAAGATATATTTCAGAAGCAGTTATTTTTCATACCACTCCCTTAACTGTAATTGCTTCTTTCTCCACCCAGACAATAAATCCACAGCAGAGCTGATAGTTTCATGATTTCTAGTCCACAGACACTTCCTCCCATGTATGTAAAAAAAAAAAATAGAAATGGAGGAAATTCTGTGGCTTTCTTCCCTAAATCAGGTAGATATGGGCTACTGTTTGAATCTGTTTTAATCTTGAGTTGTTTACCTCATACATAATAATCTTAAATATGTTCCTGACATATGGACTGGTTACTAAGGAAACAAGTGGGAAGCCCATTTTGGGTTGGATAGCTTGAGAAAACAAAAATCTAAACCAAAGCTTGTGTTTAGTCCTAATGGCTACTTAGCCTGAACACATTTACCAGAAACGTATCTGTGGAAACCTTGTCCACAGCCAATCTCCAAATCCACTTTCACTCTGGGTTGCCTCAAGCTGGTGTGCCAGCTGGTCTGACAGCAAGTGTGGAGGACAGTTAGCTTCTAGTTCTGGTGCTCTTCTCTACCTCTGTTTCCTCCATGGGTCTCTTTACTTAAATACTTATGTGGTCTCCAGCGTCTTCTAAGTTGAACATCCCATAATCTTGACTAGTATCTTCCTGCCAGTGAAACAGGATGTTCTCATCAACCTCATTCTATTAATGTGGAAGTTAAAGGGCTGCTAATACTTGCCATGGTCATAGATACCACGTACCTCACAGAACAGGGCCATCAATTAAACCAGTGCAGAAAAAGCTTTTGTGGAGATTCTTAAGCGGAAGGCACTCCAGAGAGAACAGTAATTATCATAAATAATTATGGTAGTCATTAACTACTTGCTTCTTTTAAAAAACAAGCACATATCAGTTATGGTTGGGTCCTAGTCATGATATTCTGGCATGTGCTCATCAGCTATCATAGCTATTGAGTGCTCTGCAGTGAAGACACTCCTACTCAGTCGCCGAGACGAGCAGCTCCTGTGCCGGCACGATCGGCAGCGGAGCGCTCCAGCGCGGTGCACAGGGCGGTTTCCTCAACCGGAGGAACGTGAGGGGAGCGGAGAGACCCGCCAGGAGCCCGCAGCTCGCGCCACAGCGGCTGAGGAGACCTGGGCGGGGCCAGGAGCAACGGCGGGAGATTTAAACGCGGTGTAACGGACACTAGCACTCAGTCGCCGAGGCTAGCAGCTCCCGCGCCGGCACGATCCACACCTATAAAAGAAACCCCGGGGAGCGCTAGCGACCAGGGCGTGGTGCGGAGGGTGCTGTAATTGCGGCTCGACCAGGGAGCAACGGTATCCACCCGGCAGGCAGCCACGTCCTCTCTAAACTCTGCACCCGCCGCGACTGACGCAGCTGCCCAGACAGAGCTCCGGTGGGAACATGGTGCCAGCCAGGTGTCAGGCTGCAGGGTGTGCCCTGCTCTTGTGCCAGTACGGGACGGCAGCAGTGAGCACCCCTGTGGGAGGTGCGCCCAGGGAGAGGAACTCCTCCGCCTAGTGGCAGAGCTCGGGAGGAGGTGAGGAGGCTGAGGAGTATCAGGGAGTCTGAGAGGGAGATATTCTACTGGAACCGCACCCTACCATCCCTGGGACACACTTGTCAGGCAGACAGGACACATAATGCGGAGGATTCCCTATCCTCTCCCCACCCGGCAGAACGCAGTGACTTAAGGCATAGGGGGCAATGGTGACAAGTTCCTGCCTGGCGCAGCAGGCGCATCTCCTCTGTGACTCCCCCACCTTCCCAGGTGCCCCTGCATAATAGGTACGAGGAGCTGCAAGTGGAACCGAACAATGACAAGGATGATGGCTCATCGAGGTTGGAGGTGTTGCCAAGGTTAAGTCAGCCTATGCCCTGTGTCAAAACAACTTTCATATAAACTAAAAAAGACAGGTCGTTGTCATAGGAGACTCTCTTCTGAGGGGAACAGAAGGCCCAATATGCCAACTGGACCCACTTCTTAGGGAAGTCCGCTGCCTCCCTGGGGCCTGGGTTAAAGATGTGGTGAGAAAACTTCCTACGTGGTACGCCCTTGGATTATTATCCATTATTGCCTTTTGATGTAGGCAGTGATGATGTTGCAATAAGAAGTCCCAGGGCAGTCAAGAGAGACTTCAGGGCCTTGGGATGATTTGTTAAGCACAAGCACAAGCAGTGTTCTCCTCTATCCTTCCAGTTGCAGGGAATGATGAGGGAAGAAACAGGAGGACCCAGCAGGTCAACACCTGGCTCCATGACTGGTGTCACCAGCAGAATTTGGGGTTTTTTGATGATGGGTTGATCTACCCAACACTGGGCCTGCTGGCGACAGACAGGGTACACCTGTCTCAAAGGGGGAAAAGGATCTCTGTGCAGGAGTTAGCAGAGCTGATCGAAAGAGCTTTAAACTAGATTTGAAGGGGGAAAAGGATAAAACCAGGCTTGCTAGAGATTAAGCCTGGGGGTGGCATGTCAATGTTTGAGGGGTAGTGTGCTAGCAAGGTCCTTCAGTGTGCTCCATGATGTGCTGAGTACACTGGAGCACATTTGGAATATCCCTGTACTAATGCATGCAGCACCTTAGCCATCTCCGTGGGGGTAGGGGATGGAGATCCATGCAGCAGCAAAGACCTAAGGGTTGTTGATGTGTTAGAAACCATGGAAGCGCCTGAGAACAGTCACACAGGAATTAGGGCTTCTCCCCCCAAAAAGGTGGTGGGATCAATAGCCCAACTGAAGTGCATCTACACCAATGCAAGCAGCATGGCCAATGAACAGGAGGCATTGGAAGCCATTGTGCAGCTGGAAAACTATGATGTAATTGCAATCACAGAAACATGGGATTACTCACACAGCTGGAGTGCTGCAATGGATAGCTATAAGCTCTTCAGAAGGGATAGACAGGCAAGGAAGGAGAGGTGGTGGGGTACCCCTGTATGTCAGGGAGTGTTTTGACTGTCTAGAGCTTGATGATGGTGATTAAAGGGTCCAGTGTTTATGGGTAAGAATCAGGGAAAAGGCCAACAAAGCAGATGATATGGTGGGAGTCTGTTATAGACCACCCAACCAGGATGAAGAGGCAGATGAAGTATTCTATAAGCAGCTGGGAGAAGTCTCACGATCACTAGCCCTTGTTCTCTTGGGGGACTGTGCTGGTTTTGGCTGGGATAGAGTTAATTTTCTTCATAGTAGCTAGTATGGGGCTGTGTTTTGGATTTGTGCTGAAAACAGTGCTGATAACACAGGGATGTATTCGTTATTGCTGAGCAGTGTCAAGGCCTCTTCTGCTCCTCACACCAACCCACCAGCGAGTAGGCTGGGGATGCACAAAAAGTTGGGAGGGGACACAGCCAGGACAGCTGACCACAACTGACCAAAGGGATATTCCATACCATAGGACGTCATGCTCAGCACATAAAGCTGGGGGAAGAAGGAAGGGGGGGGACGTTTGGAGTGATGGCGTTTGTCTTCCCAAGTAACCGTTATGTGTGATGGTGCCCTGCTTTCCTGGAGATGGCTGAACACCTGCCTGCCGATGGGAAGTAGTGAATGAATTTCTTGTTTTGCTTTGCTTGTGTGCACGGCTTTTGCTTTACCTATTAAACTGCCTTTATCTCAACCCACGAATTTCCTCACTTTTACTGTTCCGATTCTCTCCCCCATCGCACCGAGGGGGAGTGAGCGAGCGGCTGTGTGGTGCTTAGTTGCCGGCTGGGGTTAAACCATGACAGGGACTTCAACTTACCAGATGGCTGTTAGAAATACAATACAGCAGAGAGGAAACAGCCTAGGAGGTTCCTGGAGTGTGTGGAAGATAACTTCCTGACACAGTTGGTGAGTGAGCCAATGAGGGAAGGCGCCCCGCTGGACCTGTTGTTTGCGAACAGAGGACTTGTGGGTGATGGTTGAAGGCCATCTTGGGCACAGCAATCATGAAATGATAGAGTTTTCGATTCTCGGACAAGTAAGGAGGGTGGTTAGCAGAACAGCTACCTTGGACTTCAGGAGGGCACACTTTGGCCTGTTTAGGGGCCTGGTTGACAGAGTCCCTTGGGAGGCAGTCCTGAAGGGCAAAGGAGTCCAGGAAGGCTGGACATTCTTCAGGAAGGAAATCTTAAAGGCACAGGAGCAGGCTGTCCCTATGTGCCAAAAGACAAGACGGTGGGGAAGAAGACCAGCCTGGCTGGACAGAGCTTTGGCTGGAACTCAGGAAAAAAAGAAGAGAGTTTATGACCTTTGGAAGAAGGGGCAGGCAACTCAGGAGGACTACAAAGATGTTGTGAGGCTATGCAGGAAGAAAATTAGAAGGGCCAAAGCCCAACTAGAACTTAAGTTGGCTACTGCAGTAAAAGACAATAAAAAATGTTTCTATAAATATGTTCATAACAAAAGGAGAGCTAAGGAGAATCTCCATCCTTTATTGGATGTGAGGGGAAACATAGTGACAAAGGATGAGGAAAAGGCTGAGGTACTTAATGCTTTCTACAAGAAAGACATAGAGGTGCTGGAGCGCATCCAAAGAAGAGCAATGAAGCTGGTGAAGGGTCTAGAGAACAAGTGCTATGAGGAGTGGCTGATGGAACTGGTGTGGTTTAGTCTGGAGAAAAGGAGGCTTACGGGAGACCTTATCACTCTAGAACTACCTGAAAGGAGGTTGTAGTGAGGTGAGTGTTGGTCTATTTTCCCAAGTAGCAAGTGATAGGACAAGAGGAAACGGCCTCAAGTTGTGCCAGAGGAGGTTTAGATTGGATATTAGGAAAAATTTCTTCACCAAAAGGGTTGTCAAGCACTGGAACAGGCTGCCCAGGGAAGTGGCTGAGTGACCATCCCTGGAGGTATTTAAAAGACATGTAGACATGACGCTTAGGTAGACTTGGCAGTGTTAGGTTTATGGTTGGACTCGATTATCTTAAGGGTCTTTTCCAACCTAAATGATTCTATGATTAACTCCTAGAATGTTCCGTAATCTGGGGATTTAGATCCTGGCTGCCCAACTTTTTTATTATAGTTTTATAAAACCTTGGGATTGAGGGAGAAACTTGGCCTTAAAATATCATCTTTTAGAGCAGAATAAAATAGCGTCCTGGTCCGAGAGGCACTGAGCACACGTAACTCCTAATGAAATCTATAAATGCTGCAGTTTCTCAGCTTCATGTAGCACGGAAGCCAGGCAGCCGAGAAGATCAGTGGAAAACCGGTAATGGAGCCGAGAAGAATAGTTGGTCTGGCTCCATCTCGCAATGCAACTGGAGAACAGCTGTGTGTTTGGTAGCAAACCATGATACAGTGGCCAGAAGTCTATTCACTTTCTTCTAGGATATGTTTGAACTGCCTGAGCTCCCTCTGCTGCTTTGTCAGGGCAAATAAGAGACACACTGTCTGCACCCACATGGGGGAGTGAGTAACTCAAAGGCAGGAGCAGCTGCCATATGGCTCAGATGTGCATTTGAACTAAGAAAACTCAGCTCAAAAGGTCTGGGCTGGATGTGAACTAATATTAATTCCAGGAAGGAGCAATTTGACCTGCCCTGCAGTTGCTGAGTGAAATTGATGCTCTCGTTGGTGCCTCGGCAAGTTCGTTGGTGCCTCGGCAAGTGCTGCAGTGGCTGAGGCTCCTGGCGCCAAGCAAACTCCTCAGACAAAGCTGCCCTGAGATGAGGTGTCTTCAGCATCCCAGTGTTTCCAGGGCAACCAGAGCTGGAATTCAGATCTGATGAAAGTTCACCAAACCTGAGCTCTTTCCGACATAATATTTTTCACTGGCTGAACTGGCGTCTTTGAAAGTTGTTTCTGAACAGCGGCTCTGGTGTATGGAGCCATGCTAAGTAGCAGCAAGGGGACAATAGGCAGACGTTACACATTTCTGGAAATAAGAGGCAGCTCCTTTGCCTTCAGTGCTGTTATTGTTCCTTAGGAACACAGACATCACTGTACTGTTGGATGCATGGCCATTTGGTGGGATAGCTTGTTTCTGAGAGGGTTTAGTAATGGAGACATCAGTAGAGGGTGGCAACAAGTCCTGATATCTCTTTTTCCTTGATGGTGTAATATCAATCCCCTATATATAATAGATACTGAAGCATTTATCTCCCTTCTGTTTTTTTTAGCTTTCAGTGTTGCAACTGTATATGTTCCTGTTACCACATCAAGATTTCTCGTGTTTTGGGTTTTAAATAAATTCCAGACCTCTGTGGTTTGTAATTATGTTGAGCAAGTGCTTCTGCTGTAAAATTGTAATTTGCTATTTCTCATCTCTTTGAATGACACTTTGCTCTTTTATTATATGAAAGAGAAAACAGGCATTCTTAATCCACATGTCCTGGACTGTTCATTATTTGATTTATCATGTCTTATCCTTCCCAGATAAATAGCTCTAATCCTTCTTTTAGTTTTTTTGTTCATCGCTGTAAGAATGCTGCTTGTCCCTGAACTCCCCAGTCCTGTTATTTATTTTTGAAACAGAGTAACAAGCACTGAAGACAGTCTTCCGATGACAGCAATCAATCACATACATTGTGTAACTGAATTACACAACCCTTCATCCCATCCTTTATATAGCCTATATATGTTTGCTTGTTGGATGCAGCCACACAGTGAACACAATTCTTAACTGACCTTTCTCCAGTAATAGCCAAGGACTTTTTTCTGAGTTAGTGCTTGTACTAATTTATCATGGCACAAAGGCACAGTGAACTATGACAGCTCAGTGGTATAACTCCCAGCTGTGTACATGTATGCCGCAGCAAGTCTTTCCACAGAGAGGAGTTATCCCAGAATCTCTGGAAAAGTCTCCCATGTAGATAAGTCCTAATTTAGGGCCACATTCCAGTCTTGAGAGTCAGTTTGGGAAGAATCATGGAGATGCATAAAAGGAAAAATAAATGTATGAGCCATGAAGGTTGCCATGGATAGTGGAACAGGGAGTACACAAGGCTGGTATGACAGGGTAGCTAAATAAAGTGGAAGTGACACAGTCAAAGACCTTGAAACATACAGCACAAAATAAAATATTTCCCCAAAAGACAGATCACTCAATTAAAAAAGAAAAAAGCCCCATTTCTAGGCAGAATGAGCTGTAAATCTCTGTGAGAATAGAGACAGCAATGTTCTCAAGTTACATTGAAGAGTAATAAATCTGCAGGTAATTCTCAGAGTGACCGTTCAGCACGATGATGAACAAAGGTCTGCAGGGCTCTGCAGGGTGGCTTGCAGCTTCTCCTGCTTGTAGCACAGAGATGTAGCTTGGAGAAGTATACACCAAGTCAGGCTGCTGGGATTGCTTTTGGGTACTGCATGCTAGAGGCTGCTGCCTTGGCAGATGGGACCTATGTACTGAAGATACAGGTGATGACAAATGTATGTGGCCTGCCAGTCCCCACAGACCACTTACGAGAAAATTTAAGAACTGAAGGTTTCAGCTGAAGCATCTCTGGTGAAACCCAACAGAGCTTTGACACGCACTGTAGCTGCTTTCACAGTATGTTTAATTATCTGACGTCATTTAAATGGCTGCGGAGCTGCAGCTGGAGGGGGAATCAGTAAATCTCAGGCAGACAAGGGGGTGTGATTTCCTTGGGAGCTTCTCAGGACTGAATTTTTCTTAGCAATGTTGCTACACATGCCCAGGACTGCTGGAATTTTGTCTGTTACCATGCTCCTTTGTGCTGCCCTCAGACTGACAGAAGGACAACCCTTTCTTTCTGCTGTAATTAGGAGCCTATGTGGAAATTGTTATTCTTCTAGGAAGGTGCAAATGGTGGGGTTGCTCCCTTACATTGCTGTAAACCAGTGGTGGTCTCTGTGGTTGGGGGAGCTCCTGCCTACCGCTTCTGAGTCCGGAGGCCATGCCAAAGAGGGAGGAGAGGAACCGATGAGCCTGGAGGGTTTCTTTACGTGATGTCTATCGCCTTGCTTATTGAGAAGCTTTGGATACAACAGCGTTTCCTTTAGCAGCTGCAGTAATCCCGTCCCAGCCCATATCTCCAACACAATCTGGTCCTAAAATAGCCTGTTCCTCTGCACAGAAGTAGGAGATCTCATTTTCAAAGCATTTCCTCTGCTGGTAGTCTCCCAGCTTTTACTCATGGTGCTGGTATCCAGTACTGCTGCGGCGAACGGGCAGTGACGCCTATGCAGAGGGAGGAAGGGAAGGGACCTGAGGAGAGGAAAAAATCGCCCCCTGCCGCGGTGCGGGAAGCGGGGAGAGGCTGCGTGCCAAAGGGCCACCACACAAAAGGCAAGAGGTCCGGTGCTGCCTGGAGGATGGCAGGTGGTCTGGCGGGTAGCTCGGCACAGCCCATACAGGGTGCTTCTGCACATCGTGTGTCAGTTTACAACCAGAAGCATCAAGTGCTGCATCTTCCAGGGCCTGGCCGAAAGCCATGTGAGATGTGATGCAGGGCGCTGCTGGCAGGGAATTGTTCACGGTGGGTGGAAACACATTTGCAAAATAGGAATGTTTACAGCAACAGCTCAGATAGGAGACTGCCATCTCAGCTGCAGTGGAAAGGATAGTCATGCTCAGCCATACCTGGAGGAAGGAAATCTCCCAGGTCTTGTCCTGTTCCAGTGTCTTTTCAGGATCTCTAGCTCAAATCGTTACTTTCAGTCATCTTACTCAGACCCTTCAGTCCAGAGTCATTCATCCTTGTCCAGCCCATTTCCTTCACCTCATATTTTCAGTCTACTTCACTATAAAGTTTAAGCAACTTAAAGCTATTACAGACATTGCTTGCCACCTCTCCAAAGTGTAAAACTTTATATACGTATAGCTGTAGGTTCTTGTATGTATGACGACCGAGTTTCTGATTTCAGCCCTGAATTTCAGGAGCAAATTCCCCAGCACTGCACAGGACTGTGGTAGATGCACCCCAAACGGGATTTATCTCAAGGCCCTAAAGAGCACACACACACAAATTAATATTCATTACTAAATTAATATTCATGCTCTTCCTCCGTGGTGATTTATTTTCATAGAATTGGTTTTGGCACTGTCTGTTTCCTTCACTCTCGGATCCCTC
This sequence comes from Gymnogyps californianus, assembly GCF_018139145.2. Classification (NCBI taxonomy): domain Eukaryota; kingdom Metazoa; phylum Chordata; class Aves; order Accipitriformes; family Cathartidae; genus Gymnogyps; species Gymnogyps californianus. The sequence continues at coordinate 4,175,286 of NC_059472.1, read as the reverse complement.
CCTTGCTCTCCTCCAGATTAATGTATTGATATGAGGCTTCAGGTAAAGGGCCAAATTTTCATTTATCTGTCCTTTAAACTAATTGTTTCTTCATGGCTAACCAGCTCTGTCTTTATTATGAAAAGCTTGTGGAATTTTGTGCTGTTGGGACACTACTGCTGGCTAAGTATTGCCTCTGTATACCATAACACCAAAGAACATGCCACCTTCCTTCAGAGTCTGAACTCCCGTGTCGTGGTCCAGCAGGAGCTCACTGCCTCCTTTCCCCTCCACCCGCACCGTGTGTGATAGACAGTAATGGATTATCCTCCATGGGGAAGACAATGTGAAACTTTGAGCTTGCCTTTTCTCTCACTTCCTCTGCTAGAGTGATCATTTGAAATATTTTTATAAAAAACAGTCTACTTCCCCAGTGGTTTTTTTGTAGCAGAAATCGCTTTAAAACTGATGTAAAGTTTTGCCAGGCTGTTTAAATACAGTCCAGCTGTTAGAAAACAAACTTCTACCTTTTATTAAAAAAAAAAAAAAAAAAATCCACCACCTCCTTTCCTTCTTCAGAGTCCCTCTCTGGGAAACATCTGGAAGCAGAGTCTAATTACTGGTCCTGAACATAACCCCCGAAATCCTTCCTTGGCAGAGTACTAAAGCTGGACTGTAAACCAAAGGCCCTACAATCTCCTTATTGTAGCCAGATCCTTGCTCATCCCATGGATGCTGCTGCCTGGGCAAGGCTGATATGGTCGCCCAGCACCCTTTGCTGTGACTATCTCCCTGTAAAACCTGAGAGCGGCCCCAGCAGCGAGGTAGCAGCTGCTGATGGTACAGGAGGGGGATGAGGAATTGCTTAGGAAGCGCTGGGACTTTCGCATCACACCAGAGCCATCTGCATACTAGGGGAAATCCCACCGGGGGTGAGGAGGTGACTTCCTTCCTGGCAAAATATCCTGCTCTAGCTGCAGCGTGCGGCATGAGCGGTGAGAGGTGGACACGTCTGGCACTTGTGTGCGTCCTTTCAACCTCATCTGCATTTTGGCTTGGCTGTGCCTTGGCTCACAAGGCCTCCTCACAACCTGCAAAAGGGACACTGCCCTTCGGGTTTCCTTCTCTATTGTACCTCAGAAGGTAAGAGTTTCATAGCAAGGACTTTACCGCAGACCCACACAGCAGGAAAACGTTTGTAGTGATACAAAAATAGACTGATGCAAAAAGAATATATCTCAGATTCTTGAAGCTTCCCTACGTTAGAGGTAGACATGGGCTTGAATTGAATTTTCCAGAAGAGAAGCGATTAGTGCAGAAATCATGGAAAACAACTGGGGTGTGAAGCACTCAAGAGCTCCTGGTTGAAGGGAATATCCAGCAACTCTGGCTCTCAAAATGTAAATAGGAAACAGTCACAAAATCTTATCTGTATTTTGCAGCTAATGAAAACACTAGTCTCTCCTGGGAGCCAAGTCTTTGCTCTAATTTTAATGCATTTTCTTAGGTTTTCCTTAGCTGTGACTAATTTGTGCTGTCAGGTGTGCCTTTTTTGAAGTTAAAAAGCATATCTGAAGTGCTACAACCTCTAGCCAGAATATTTAAATTAGTGAGTATCCACTGAAATCACATCTCAAAGCCTGTCAAGTGAGGGGATGGCACTCAGATACCCTCATGCTCTGCTGAGCGATGGGTACAAGCAATCTCTGCTCCCATGGCAGCCTGGAGGCAATTCTTCCCAGGTGAAGTGCTGTTTGCTGTGCTGACCCCTTGCACTATTTGGGCTGTGCACAAACAGCACTTTGACTATCAAGCACAAAACATTTCAAAGCCAGATCTCAGCAAGCAGTTTTATCAGTGGGGCATGCAGTGGCCTTCCCCTCCCTGAATCCCAGAGTGCTGGTAATTGTACGTACAGTTTGGAAAACACACTGAATCACACCTTTTTTTTTTAGGCTATGTCTTAAAATGGGTCTAAATATATACAATTACATATAGTTAATTATAACTTTATTATAATATGTAACTTTAAAGACTTCACCCATCTGCTTACTATGGCTGTGTTCACATCATGTATTAAACCTGGGCCTGCTGATCACACTGTAAAACCTCTATCCTCAGGCCATGCTGCCCTTTAGCCAAGGGTCAAAGTCTTTAGGAGACCCCAGGGTCAGAACTTGGTGGGGTGGGCTGGGATGGCACTGAGCAGCTCCTAATTGCTGCTCAGCTGCTACTTTTTCTGGTTGAGCTGATCCCTGAGCTCAGCTCTGCTCAATGATCCAGGAGACAGAGAAATGAGAGGGCTGGAGGAACTCACAAGCAGACACCAGCCTCAGCTGGGCAGCTCACCCTGCATGGCAGGCTTAATATATAGGGTGGACATACCTTATGGTGCCCGTGACAGATGGAGTAACACGGCATACTGAGTTCATGAGAGCAATTCAGGCCACCTGCTACCCATGACTACTAGGCCATGGGGGCCAGGCTCTGCCAAGCCTGGGTAGGAGGTCTCTGAACTGTTGTTAGAAGTCATTTAAGATACTGTAGTAATGTAGTAAGATGCTTAAGTGTGCTGCCTTCTGCATGGAATTTGGGACCAAGATGGCTGTTCCCACCTGTGTGCTGGCAAAGACCAAAAGGAGCTGAAGTCTGTTACTTCAATAAAACTAAGGAGAGTTTCAATTTAGGTATTCAGTGCCATCTAACGCTGTATATTCGTATAGGGGAGGGTACGCAGGGATTTGGACAAGGGCCAGAGATGAGTTTGCACATGACTTACACTTAATGTTAGGCATGTGACTTGCTGCCTACAAGGCGAGGTGTTGTTTGCACATAACTGTGTCTGTATTGTCCATGCAGCTGAGCATAAACAAATGATTGTGCATTTGTTTGCAAACATTAACCCTGCAGAGCGGGGAGGCTAGTTCCACGAGAGCTGGATCTGTGGCAGCAACTATTAACTCCTTGAAAAGCACAAAAAGGTACAGATGTGTATGACATAATTAGCATCACGACAATGAATATTTTTATACTGGGAACGTAGCCAAAGGAGGTTTCTTGCTGTCTCCAGAAAGTTGTCAGCCCTTCTTTCTGTGCCCCCTCAACAGAATTTATTTTCTCTAAATAGGGAAATAAAAAGCAGATTTTGCAAATTTACCTATCTTTTCTTGCTTTTTGTCATGGAGATCAGATAAAGACCTAGGTGCTTCCTGAGTACAGCAACAACATGTGCAAGCTGAGCAAAAAATCCAGTCAGTGCTGGATTGCAGAGGAAAAGGTTGCGTTTGGATATTCTGTGCTGCCTGGAAAGAGACTTTCACAGAGAGTGAAAGAGTTGTTATTTTTTACTGTCAGAGCATTTTCATTCTGTCTGATGAGAGCTGTGTCTTCTCGTCTTTGACACTGGCTGGAGTTTAATTGCTTATTTTCTGATTGGTTTCCTATGGAGACTTGCAGAACCATGGCACCTGATGGATTTCCCCCCATCCTTACTTCTCTTCCTAATAATGTTTCAATCTGTTTTCAGTCAAATATGACAGAAGGGCAAAATGTTGAACAGAAGTTCATGCCACCTTTGTGAAAACAGGCAGATGGGTAGAAAAGAAAGCACCTGTAAGCATACTTACTGAAATAAAGGCTGGAAACTCATGCATCATTAGAGAATCCAGGTGGGAGGGACACCTTGTAGGTGCTGCTATTGTGGGAAAAGCTTCACTTGGTGCTTTTGCTTCTTTAGATATGGAAGTTAGTCAATCAGGCACAAGTCTCCAGGAAACCAGGATTCACTGGTGCTGGTGCTCAAAAATTACTTATGCAAGGTTTGCAGGTTGCTAGAAAGACTTCTCTGTGTAGCTAGTTTAAAAAACCCTAGTCCACAGCCATGACACTACTTCCTTTTAGAAAAGGCTGTGTGTCAACATCACATGCTACAAATGCAGTCTGATCTTTGAAATAATTCATGTGCTACTTAATAAAATATCCAAATTTACCCCTTTAATCAGAGGTTCTCAAAGCACTTTGCATATGTTAGGAAATGATCCCCATGGATGAGGGAAGCCTTCTCATTCTCATTTTACAGAGGAGAAATGTGTGGCAGGCAGGTAGAATGGTTTGCTCAGGGTTACACGACAGGCTGGGAAAGGAGGTCCAGCCCTGAAGACACATGAGGAGCATGCAGTAGACACAGAGTCGTTTGGCTAGTGTGCATCCATTGCATTGCTGCCATGCACCGTGGCCTGGTCCCACCTATTCGGTTCTCGTGGTTTGGTTGCCCAGCACAACAGTTTTCAAGCTCTGGCTCTGTAGTCTTTGCAGATGAAGAGCAGAGAACTGTTAAGTCATGCAGAACCAGCTTGTTTTATGTAGCTGTTACGCTTCAGTAAAATACATGAAGGCTTGTGGTATGCCAAAGGCAGCAGGGTAAAGGCACGGCGATTTCAGCAGCCACTAGCACACAAGAGAGAGACGTAGCTAGCAGCATATCCAGCCAACTATGAGTCTTTAGCCTAAATGATCAGGTATAAATGGATACAGTTGACAGCTGAGCTAGTTGACTTTCAACTTTTTTGCCAAGCCAGATTCAAACCTATGTCCAAACTGTAACACACTGGTCACTCTGATGCCACACACTTCATTAAAGATGCCTTCAGTGCTGCTTCTTCTCATACGTGCAATTGTAGTAAGCGGCGTTTGGCTTATACCTGTTGAACTCTAAACCTCATGGGACCAAATTTCATCTGTAGATTATTTAGGTGTTTATTAGGTGCTTGTTCTTTAGATGAGAACTGCACAGCACTGCAATCCTGTTGCATCACACAGAAGTTAAATACCTCTCAAAGCGTCAACTAATTAATCTTCCTCGCTCACATCTACAGTAGGCTGGAAAATATGAGATGATGTGTTTCAGCTTCCAGGGAGGTGGCCAATGTAGTGAGGCTGTGGAAGTTGTTATAATAAATCACGGCCATAATATCTAAAAAATTGCATATGCATTTTTAAATGCAGATTTGTTTATTATTTACTTCCTTGGATAATGAAGAAGTGAGCAAAAGGTTTGCTTTCTAAATAATTTTCTGAGCTTTTGAATTCTGTACGAGCTCGTGAATTTGTCCTGCAAACTTGTGTGTGTGTGAACTGGTTACACTGGGCAGAATTTGATTGAGAAAAGTGGCAACAATCTGGATTTTTTGCATTAAGCTCCTCATATTTTGAAGCCTGTTTGGTAAAACAGGCAGTGGATAGAGAGATTCCAGTCTTTCTGCAGCTGACCTAGCATACTTTTCTAAAGGCTTTTGTGATATCCGAGCTTTGAAATGGAGAATATCACAGGAGTGCAAAATCCCCCAAAAGAGACATTTCAAGCTTTGCAAGAATGAATATTTAAAACAATCAAACGCCCAATGTCATCAGGTTTTTAGGCAAACTGAAGGCAAAAAAATGTATTAACCCATAGCAATTAACAATCCTAGCGAAGCCATGTTTGCCCTCTTTCCAGACCTTTGTGGAGTCCAGAGCTTTGTGAAAACAGGATGGGTCACTAATGAGAAGGGGCCCTTTAGCTGAAGTGACTTCCCGAGAAGTAGGAGTTATAGCTACAAACCCCTCTGGAATCAGAAAGGCCTACGACCCTCTCTTTGCAAATTTTGCTGAAAGTTTTTGTGTAAGATTCAGTAGAACCACTTCCCCTCCCTTCAGCTCTGTCAATACTGGCTGTCTGTGCTGGGTGTGATGGGATTGCACTGGGACAGCGAGGAAACCTAGACTGGAGGTAGGCACCTCTTTATCAGTTGGTGTTACAACGGACCTTATGTCTCAGCTCAGGCTGGGACATGTTAAGCATTCCCGGGCATGTTGGGAGCTTGGCAATCCCAAACACAAGGATGGATGAGGTGTAGGTGATTGCAGCATCTGGCAGCCCTGGATGACAGAAGATCTTAACTATTCCCTTGACCTAAATGCTAAAATTTGCCAGGTCCATTATAGGCGGGAGATGGTCTGAATACGGCTCCTAGTGGTTAAAAGCACCCATGACATGTTTTGTATGAGCTTTGCTAGAGTTTTGAAGCTCTTGGAAAATTGGATGAGTAACTCCTCCCTTTCCCTAGAATTACCCAGTGTAATCTTCCTTCCTTTTTTAAATTTGATTTTTCATCCTTGCTAGAATGCTTGGACTTCCTCTGTAATGAGAAGGATGATAACTGTGAGAAAAAGAATGCAAACACAGAAAGATGAATAGTGCCCTGACTCCTAGCCATCACAGGATATTTAAGGCAAGTCATCTTGCCTTTTCCTATCTGTCTCCCCATTTGTTCACTATTGTGCATGTTGCATGTTGGAATTTCAGTCACAGAAAACAATCCCATTGTGACTGAAGCAATAAAAATCTGAAATGAAAAGGTAATCCTGCCCCAAATTGCTTTTGAGGTGTAAGACAAGAAACAACAGATGGATACAGTCACGGAGGGGAATTTAAGGCAACAGTGAAGCAATACTGATCAGTGTGATAGGCAGCCAGCACAGGGTATAAGCTGTTGCCAAGGCTTCTGTATTGTGGCAAAAAAATTTTAATGACGGATTTGAGAAAAGCTAATGAGAGAGCTCTGTAAATATTTTTGTAAGCCCAAAGCATGAGAGAAAGCATGAAATTGATTGTTTGAACATCTAACGGTAACTAATTTGTGTAGTAAGTATGATACCCATGAATTCAGAATGGAGGTTATGAAGGTTAATTCATGAGCATGTCTAAGTGTGTTTAAATACCATTGAAGAGTAGAGTATTGTTAAATTAATCATTCCAGGGAAAAGTCTTAGAATCATTTTAAAGAAAGGCAGCATGATTTTAGATAGACGATGAGCGAAGAAATTGCAAGCCACTAGGCCATAACCTTCTGATATGAGCAGAGGAGGTCATTAAGATGAAAATTGCCAAAGGGATTTTTTTAGCAATTGCAGACTCTGCCATATCCGACTGGGTTTTATTTTCGTTTGCAGTGGCTAAAATACTGGTTGTGGCTGCTCTGACTTCAGTACTAGTGTGTGTGTTGTTTTCAGGAAGTAAAAGACATTTCACTGGGGGTGAGAGAACTACTTACCTGTGTGTTGGCATAAAAGAACTAAAATACACAGGAAGACTTACAGCCAGCACATTACTCTCAAAGCAGTTAAGCCTATCTCCGCACAAGTGAGGCAACTATAATGAAGGAAGTGTCATATCTAAAACCAACGTTTCTCTTAATCATGTCTCAGTGCCACATAAAATTCGATTTCGAAACTATTATTTGGAACAGAAAATAACTTTTAAAGGACTCCAACTTTTAATCTCACAAAGCTCCTCCGAGTCAATTCCTGACACAGCCCACTGACCCTGAATACTCTTGGTCTGCTGTCTGCACTGAGGACAACTGGGAGGACCACTGTGAAAAAGACGTTGTATGAAGTTACAGATATTTGTGACATGCAACAGCAGCTAAAATGTATTTCCTGAAAAACAGATCCTCTGGTTTTGTATCCTTTTGAATTACTGCAAAGATTTGTTTACCATTATTCTTTAAACTGATGGGATTTTCTCTGTCCTAGTTTTAAGAATTGAATTTGAGGTTGTCAAATCTGATCTTTTTCAAGAAGCCTTTAGAAAGATCTTTCTAGTGTGATTTGTGCAAGATGATTCAGGCCTGAGCAAATGTGACCCCTCTGTGCCCTATTCCTGCCTAGACAAAAGCAGTCGCCTGCAGCTGTGTCCATCTTGCCCTCAAAGGATTTTTAAAATGCCACTTGACATGCTGAATGTATTTTAATGAATATTTTCTGTCATTACCAATTGAAATAACTCCTGCCTTCTCCTCATGACCTTCAGAGCTGGAGCCCCGTAGAAGAACAGCATTCTTCCTCTTTCACACAATTGTAAGTCTGATTGCCCTATACCAAAAACAAGTTTATGACATGGGAAGTATTTCCTTGTTCTTGAAGAGAGGTGGTGGGTTAGACGATCTGTGTAGACATCATAGGGAACTAATTTAAGAAGTCCTAAGCTCTAGCTTCAGGCTAGCTCAGACATGAGCTCACTCTGTGGCTGTGGACACATGTGTTGGGGTATTTCATCAAGTCCAAATTTTTTAAGTCTCTGTGAAACCTAGAACAGGATTGTTGAGTCTCAGTGAAAATCAAATAGACAGTTTTTCCAGAGAATCTGGAACTAGGCCTACCAAGGGTTAAGCAGTGGTGGACAAAACGAGCTGGGGTTTTCTCAGCTGGAAGATACTGCACATAAAAAGGAAGATAAAAGGAGTACTTTGTGGTGGGGGAAACCCCATTCAGTTGTAGGAAACAGTTCACTCCAAGTAGGCCCTTTGGAGAAGACAGGACTTTGATTTCAGTCTGTACACATGCTGGCAAGAAACAAATAATTATAGCTTCTTCTCCTCTGTTATCAGCAGTATGAGGGAAGGGAAGTCCACAGTTCACCAGCATTTCATCTGACTTCTGTTTTTCAGAGAAAGGGTAAGTAATTTTCCCCCAAGCTTCCTCAGATGTCTTTGGCTGCCAAGAAGCTGTGATGGCCGTACACCTCCAGTTTATACTGAACACAACCGCAGTCAGAGAGACAGCATTTCTGAAAATTTCTCTTAAGCTACTTCAAACTCAACATATAAAAACATAGTCAAAATCAGTAGCTAATTCTGAAATTCCTTGCCTCCACTTAGGATGTGCTCACATTCCAAAGAAAGAATGAAAGAAGAAAGTACGCTCTTCATTTGTGCTAAGATAAAGATAAGTCACCTGGGGTTTTAACAGAGGGAAGGGGATTGGTTTTATCCTCAACTTTCCCTTGTAAGTATTCACTTACTACTAACCCAGGTTAAAAACCTCAGTTGCCATACTCATGGCAGTTTCAGCTCAAATTGTACAGCCCAAGTTAAGAATACACTTTTTTCCCCCAGAACTGACATATTTTGACTTATTTGTGAAATGATTGCTTCTTACCTGTTCCTTCATGGGTATGTTTATGAGTTAATGCTTGCACAGAGCTTGAAAGAAGTCCTTGTTTATTAAATTTGAAGATCAGGAGTTACATAAAATAGAACAGAGGTAACCACCTCCATACATCTGGCCCAGCCTCTTACCTGTGCTGTTCACAATGTTTGCTTTGAACAGATGGAGCAAGGTAAATAAGCTGGTTAAAAATAAATCCTGTAGAGCTATTGTACCTGCTTTTTCTGCACAGAAGGTGAAACAAAGAAGCAGACAGCTCAGGTCCTCAATGTCCAGGCATGATGGCAGCCAACACTGTTTGCCCGATAGAGAAGAAAGCAGTGCACTGATTTTTCCTATGTGATCTTACAGAGGTGATTCATGGCAGAGAGGTGCAGATACAAGTATTTTACTTATAAACTAGAGGAACCAAATAACAGCATTACTATGCATCATATGGAAAATGCTGCCGGTACTATTCAACATGAATGGGCTGGCAGGGAAGGGAAATCCAGCTTGTTATTTTTTATTCATCTGAACTACAAACTTTGGACTCATCTTTCAGACAGGATCATTTGCTAGTCTTAGTAACTTGTTGTTAGCATTCAAAAACAGGTGGAAAAAACCCTATATAATCTAGCATCTTCTTAATCATTCCAATGAGAGTTCCATAAGCACTGAACGTGCAGATGACATCAAGCGTGGGATTTTCTCCTCCTCAGTTGTAACTGGAAAGATGCAGACGTGTAAATGCTTCTTGAGAAATCTGCAACTTCCTATATGTATTTATTAGTTATTCTTCTGTCTCTGTACTCTTATTAGAGCAATTAAGCTGAGATTTATCACATCGGTCTTTAGGTACCAACTGAAGTACCTAAGCTGAAATCCACTCTAAGCTCCTTCTGTTCTCAGTGGTGATTTCATCCCACTGTCAGTTTGAATCCTGGTCTAAGTTGCTCCACAGTCGTTACAAGCAAGAGGTACACTTTCAAAACCAACCGATCATCTTCATACACTGCTGTGTATAAGCAGTATCTACAAGCCTGAAGCACAACAGGCTGGAGGGAAAAGACTTGCTCTGGTCTGCTAACACTTAAAATTAGTGGCAGTGATGCTCAGAAATTCAAATGCTTGTAGAACATCCTTAACTGTCACCAGCTTTTGCAGAGTTGGTTACTTGTGGGTAGTCTTGGGAGACAGGGAACTTCTGGTTACCGAGCTACAATTATTTGCTCATACCACGTTTGCTCACACCACTACTAGTCAAAAGCAGACCTTTCCACCTTTGTTTACAGTTTCATGGTCTGCATCCAGGATGTTTGCATACACTTACAAAGACAGGTTCCTTCCAGTAGGGCCTTGCATGTCTATGGTGTGTCACAAACAGCTGCCATATCTGTCATATTAAATACATCAATAATAATATAGCATTTCCCCTCTCTTCCCCAGGAAAAGTCATGTTTCCATCCAAGCTTTTTTTACCAACTCACCTCCTGTTTTTTCCTATTCTTTACATGCAGCTAATGCTGGTATATGTTGCAAGCAGGGGTGGCTAGATTTGATGTTGTGAATCTAATGTGACGTACTTCATTTGGCATTGCTAATTCCTTAGCTGTCACCTGGGCCCGTAACTCTGCTGCAGCTGCTAAGTTTTTGGAGCTTTGCTTTTGTTCGATCTGCAAGTGCCCAGTTTTGAAACATTCAAAGCAGGTTTTATCAACACATGCAGGATAAACGCTACACAGTACTCACTAGTAAATGTGTGCAGCCTTTTCCCAAGCTTGTACTTTCCTTATTCCTTCCATCCTCGGTGCTACCAGAAGTATTTTTTTTCCTCCTGGAAAAAAGTGGACACTAGTGAGAGCAGAGGATTAAAACTTAGAAAGAAAATAGCTGCAGTGGAGGAAGGGAGATAACATTGACTCCTGCTCACCTTTGTGTGTGAAACCAATCAGTCCTTCAGTTTGGAGTAACTCTGGTTTGCCATCATTTAGTATTTCCTTACTACTGGGTTTTCTTGTTTTTCTTAACCCTGTTGAGAAATAGTCTATGTTACATTTATGTATCATGCTTGTGTCTATTCACCCAAAAGATCAGCAATGAAAGCAAAAAACTTAAATTGATAATTGAAAATTTTGTTTCCTAATTAAATTAGGAAATGATTAAATGGTTTGAGTGATATTAAATGATTTAAGTAGCCTGTCTAACTGTAAATAGAAAAGACTTGCTGCAAGATTTTCTTCAACTCATATTTTCCTCAACATTGTGTACAAAAACTACTGGCATTGAAATCTGTTAGCATCATTTCAATGGTTACATAAAGAGGTATAGGTTTACAGTTGTACCATACGAGACACATGTATTTTTATGTGTTAGCATTTTATACTGTGAGTGGCAGAGTGCAACACTTTTTGAACTCTGCTGTGCACTGGCTCAAGGGATTTGGTAGTGATGGAGATCTAGTACAATCATTAAAGGGCATATCCTGTTGCTTTTATGCACTTGAATAAATCCTATGATGAACTCTATAGTGTTGTTCAAGTGCTTAAAGTGATCGGGGCATGGCAGCAATTGCTTGTAAAATTCAATACCTGCTGCGGCGGGTTTGACCTTGGCTGGCTGCCAGATCCCACCCAGCCGCTCTCTCCCTCCCCCTCCTCAACAGGATGGGTGCAGAAACAAGATGAAAAAGCTCACAGGTCAAGATAAAGACAGGGAGATCACTTACCAATTACTGTCACGGGCACAACAGACTCAACTTGGGGAAAACTAATTTAATTTATCGCCAATTAAAAATAGAGCAGGATGGTGAGAAACAAAGATTGTATTGGGTTTGCGTGGCAAGGTTTTGGTAGCGGAGGGGCTACAGGGGTGGCTTCTGTGAGAAGCTGCTAGAAGCTTCCCCTATGTCCGATAGAGCCAACGCCAGCCGGCTCCAAGATGGACCCTTCGCTGGCCAAAGCTGAGCCAATCAATGGCGGTGGTAGCGCCTCTGTGATAACATATTTAAGAAAGGGGGGGGGGGAACTGTGGTGGAACACCAGCAGCAGTCAGAAGAAAGGAGTGAGAATATGTGAAAGAAACAACTCTGCAGACACCAAGGTCAGGGAAGAAGGAGGGGGAGGACGTGCTTCAGGCGCCGGAGCAGAGATACTCCTGCAGCCCCTGGAGAAGACCATGGTGATGCAGGTTCTCCCCCTGCAGCCTATGGAGGACCCCGCTGGAGCAGATATCCACACTGCAGCCCGTGGAGGACCCCATGCCAGAGCAGGTGGATGTGCCCTGAAAGAAGCTACAGCCCGTGGAGAGCCCATGCCAGAGCAGGCTCCTGGCAGGAGCTGTGGCCCATGGAGAGGAGCCCAGGCTAGAGCAGGTTTGCTGGCAGGACTTGTGGCCCATGGGGGACCCATGCTGGAGCAGTCCATTCCTGAAGGACTGCACCCTGTGGAAGGGACCCACGCTGGAGCAGTTCGTGAAGAACTACAGCCCGTGGGAAGGACTCATGTTGGAGAAATTCATGGAGGACTGTCTCCCATGGGAGCAACCCCATGCTGGAGCAGGGGAAGAGTGTGAGGAGTCCTCCCCCTGAGGAGGAAGGAGTGGCAGAAACAATGTGTGATGAATTGACCCAAACCCCCATTCCCCATCCCCATGCGCCACTCGGGGGGAGGAGGTAGAGAAGTGGGGAGTAAAGTTAAGCCTGGGAAGAAGGGAGGGGTGGGGGGAAGGTGTTTTTAAGACTTGGTTTTATTTCTCATGATCCTACTCTGATTTGATTGGTAATAAATTAAACTAATTTCCCCAAGTCAAGTCTGTTTTGCCCGTGACAGTAATTGGTGAGTGATATCCCTGTCCTTATCTCGACCCACGAGCCTTTCATTATATTTTCTCTCCCCTGTCCAGCTGAGGAAAAGGAGTGATAGAGCGGCTTTGGTGAGCACCTGGCGCCCAGCCAGGGTCAACCCACCACAAAGATAAAACTAAAACCATCTTTCCCTCAAATCCCCCTATTTCCCAGGCTCAACTTCACTTCTTCCCAACTGTTCTACCTCCCCCCTCCCCATTCAGTGCAGGGGGATGGGGAACAGGGGTTGTGGTTAGTCTGTAACACTTCATCTCTGCTGCTCCTTCCTCCTCACGCTCTTCCCCTGCTCCAGCGTGGGGTCCCTCCCACAGGATGCAGTCCTTCACAAACTTCTCCAAAGTGAGTCCTTCCCACGGGCTGTAGTTCTTCAAGAACTGCTCCAGCGTGGGTTCTTTTCACGGGGTGCAGTCCTTCAGGAACAGACTGTTCCAACGTGGGTCCCCCATGGGCCGCAAGTCCTGCCAGCAAACCTGCTCTAGCCTGGGCTCCTCTCCATGGGCCACAGCTCCTGCCAGGAGCCTGCTCTGGCATGGGCTCTCCACGGGCTGTAGCTTCTTTCAGGGCACATCCACCTGCTCTGGCGTGGGGTCCTCCATGGGTTGCAGTGTGGATATCTGCTCCAGTGGGGTCCTCCATAGGCTGCAGGGGGACAACCTGCATCACCATGGTCTTCTCCAGAGGCTGCAGGGGAATCTCTGCTCCAGTGCCTGAAGCACGTCCTCCCCCTCCTTCTTCACTGACTTTGGTGTCTGCAGAGTTGTTTCTCTCACATTTTTCTCACTCCTCTCAGCTGCTGTGCAGCTTTTTGTCGTTTCTTAACTATGTTTTCCCAGAGGTGCCACCAGTGTTGCTGACAGGCTCAGCTGTGTCCTGTGGTGGGTCCATTTTGGAGCTGGCTGGAGCTGGCTGTGTCTGATGCAGGGGCAGGCCCTGGCTTCTTCTCACTGAGAACAGCCCTGGACATGGACACCCAATACACCTGCTTTTATAAAATGTAGAATCAGAGAAAAATTCAAGTTGGAAGGGATCTCTGGAGGTCTCTAGGCCAATCCCCTGCTCAAAGCAGGACTAACATAGAAATTAGATTAGGTTGCCCAGGAATGGGAATTTCACCACCTCCCTTTGTCAATTAAAGGAAGAAAAACTGGATGGGTAGATGATTGCAAGAGTGGAGACTAGAGCCTAGTTTGCAATTCAGACTTAGCCATTACTGAGGGCAGCTGAATGCCATGAAATTAGTACTGTATTTGAAGAGAAATCAGTATTGGCATCCACACAGTTTGCAGTGGAAAGTGTTCATGTAACAGCAGTCATCATTACAGCTACCATTAACTGCTTCCATTCTGCCTTGGGGGCAGAATATGCAATGAGGGTGAAGAAAGCTGGAGAGTGAATGTTCCCTAGGGCAAAGACTACTGCATTTATACTGCATTTAGGAGAGTCTGGATCCTGATGGCTTTAGGTACCACTGGAGTACAAGTACTAATGACTTCTGTAGGAACCATTTTGAGCTCCATTGCCAAAGGTAAGGGTCACATAGTCGGTAGAGAAAACTACATGTAACTGAAAAAACTGATGACCTCAGCCTCCTTCCTGACCCTTTTCTTTCATAGAAACCTTGCATGCTTCCCTGATGCAAATCAGAAAATGTCTTGTAACATGACAAAAGGAAAAAATGATTCATTGGGTATTTCCATGATGCTTTTGAATGGCGCTATAGCCACAGGGTGAAAGCAACATTAGCAAATGTTAAGCACTGAAACCAGAGGATACCTATAAACCCCCTGTTTTTCAGGTACAGATAGTTCAGGGTTACCATCATTGCAGGCAATCTGAATACTGTCATCTGAAGGAGTGAGGACAGATGCCTGGCTGAGACTGTTTCCTGACATGGGAAACAGGATGAATAGGTGAAGGAGAAGACCTGGGCTAGAAAACTCGTGGGAAAACCATGAAGATCTGGGCTTGCTCTTTCTGCCTTAAACAGAATGGGAAAGTAGAAATCAGTAGCTGTTGCTTATGCGCTGGCAACTTCTGAATCTTCATCTCACACACCTTCTCCCTTTTCCTTGCTGGCAGCTGGAAGGGTAAGCACAGCTTTTCAGAGCTCTGTCATAGACTACAGAGGTAGCCATGGATGTTTTGTTATCATAGAGTTGGCATGTGTCTGGAGCTGGCTTTGCTGTCTGAAATGAGACTGGTAGTGAAAGATAATAAGGGGAAAACATTGCCTGATGATGTGAGATGCCGTTAGAATTAATACGAAAGCAAGGCTGCAAATTCTGCATATTTATGCAATCACTTGTGTGGAGGATGTAGCTGTTATATTTAAGTTCTGATATTTATTTTAACTTAGCAGAACTGAACACCATCTGTACTCAGAATAAAGACAAAACAAGCCCGTGTTGCTTGGCTGTTGGTTCTGTAAGCTCTTCGGAGAAAAGACTATGCCGTGGGTCCATAGGGCACCAAGCATCAACGGTGTTTCAAGCCCCCATGGGGTATCTAGGTGTTAGGAAAAATAAATCAGAGTGCAAAAATATTGTATGGCGGATTCAATAGCTGGCTCAGTGCTGAATTACAGATTCTGCTTAGTGCCAAAGCTTTTGTGCTGTTTATGTTTAAAGTTTGCTTTTTGGCTGAGCTGAAAAACAGAAGGCTTGGCTCTTGTTATTTCACAAGATTTAGATAGGTCCAGATCACTCGGAAACGCAATTTGAGGGTTGCTTTCTCCCAAACAAAATTTGCTGCTTTTTAAAGATGTTAATTTTGAAATAAATGCATCCCTTATAACATATTGTAAATATATACTGCAGCACAGTGCCCTGTAGCACTTTTCTTGGGACTGCTTTATTAATAGCCTCTTTGATTCCTTCCTGGTTAACTCAGATTGGTCTTGTTGCAGTAACTCTGAAGACTTCCATATTGAGATTCAGGTTTTGCTCCACATCAAGAGACTGAATGTTTCTGGACAGTACGTAAATAAATTATCTTCTTTCCTTTGAAATCTTTATCATAATTACATGATTTGCAGGGGTAATCATGCATGTCATTATGAAGAGGTGATCGTATCTTGTTCAAGTCAGTCAGCTCTCTACTGGTGCTGCAATATATTGGCAGCAAATAGCTCTAAGAAAGCTTCTGTGAAAAATCTTGTTAAATCTGGGAGAAAACCCAGGGAAATATGAATTAAAGAATAGACTTGGCAGGAAAATCCGTTCATAGATTCATTTATGAACTCCACTAATGTGCTTTCTTAATTAAACAATGTTGCTTTCTTGTAAGTATAGCCAAGGAAAGACACAACAAATTTTGTTGAACCAGCTTTTACCAGAAGCATGTACTCTGGTCATTAAAGACACATGGATTCTATCAGTGTATGATCAACTTTTTGACCTATGAACAACTTGCACCGCCTGAAGAAAGGCCTGAAAGGGAATGCCTCACATGGTTGTGGCAAACTACACATTCCTAGCATGCTTTAAAAATCACCTCTCTTTTGGTGCAATATGGGACGGTGCAGAATGATATATTTCACAATTTATATTACTGTCACTTCCAGCCACATTTGGTGAAGGGGCCAAAATGCAATCTGCTAAAAGATGTAAACCAGCTTTCCTTTAAAACAATGGCAGAACTTTAACAAAGAAATACCAGAAAGCAATTAGTTATTGTTGTCGTGCTGTTATCTGCATGCCTTGGATCAGTGCCCTGCTCTGTAGGATAACTGTACTACACGCAAGAGGAATGCCTCCTACCCTGAGGCATTTAGAGTCTAAGGTTGCAATGCAATAATGAGTTGTGTGGGCTTGATCCTGAAGAGGAAACTGATGGCTGAAGGCTTAATTTTAGAAAAGATGCAGCAAGTGAACTTGCCAATACATAAAATGTAGATGAGAACAGAACTAATAAGAAAACATTGTTGTTTAAGCCTTTGGTCTGCATAACATGAGAACTCAAAAGAAGTCTGTCTCTTTTAGCCAGGACTTAAAAATAAACACTGTCCTCTGTGGAAGTCCTAATAAATTTGTTTCCAACTCTAGCTTGGGCTATATCTATTTTTAGTTTTTCATACAAATGTACTTAATACAAGCTCTGAAAATTCTATATATTTTTATATTACATAATTTACCCTCAGTAGGTGAACAGCTTTGGTGACAATATTACAGAAGATATGAGCAGTGTTTTCTGAGTCACTGCTTCTCTAAAGAGGAAGCTTTCCCAAATCACACAACAAACTCTTTTTCCACTCTAGAATTCAATAATTGCCTTTGCATTCACAACAACTCTTGATAAAATAAAAAACTCTCTTTTTTCATAATCACCATGAGCACTTTGTAACATATTATAATAGAACTTGGCAGCTGACCAAATTGGGGTCCTGACGTTGTGTGTGCTCTACAAACACAGAAAACTAATAGCCACCATTCAGAAGGATCATCTTACGCTAGAAAGGCCAGAGTTGTTGTAAATGATTTGCTCTTTCTGACGCTTGAAAATTGGACATAAGGTTAATCTTTGTGGAATATGAACCTACTTTTATAATTTTCAGTCATTTCCATTTATGTCAGGTTATGTTATTTCACCAAGTTGAAATGTTTTATTTTGGTTGTTTTCTCCTACTAGAAGATGTGAAGATTTGAGGTAAATCAACTCTGAAAAAATTTCCAAACACTGAAGAAAGATAGATTGAAATAAGGAAAGACAGCATTAGATTCAGCTGTGCCAGAAAAGGAAGCCTAAATTGCTCTAAAAATGATTTCTTAAAATACCTTTGATGAATAATTCACCTTTGTAGATGAGATATTCTCTCTGCTCCTCAACTAACCAGATATACCCTACAGAAAACCGAAATAGCTATTATGGAGGAATAAACAAGAACCACAGAAAACAAGACAGTGGGGACACACCGCCAATTAACTTTTCCAACCCCAAATTTGGCAATTCTTTTTTTTAATATTAGGAGAAGTGCAACATGGAAAACAAGCACAGACTTTTGGGTGGTGTTTGTTCTGCTGCAATTTTTCTTTATATAGTCAGCTATGCAGAATCCTCCTTGGCCTTGTGTTGTGGTTTAACCCCAGCCGGCAACTAAGCACCACACAGCCGCTTGCTCACTCCCCCCAAAGCAGGATGGGGGGAAGAGAATTGGAAGGGTAAAAGTGAGAAAACTTGTGGGTTGAGATAAGAAAGTTCAATAATTGAAATAAAATAACAGTAATAATAAATTGTAATGAAAAGGAAAAGAACAGAGAGAGATAAATAAAACCCAAGAAAGACAAGTGATGCAAATGAAAACTATTGCTCACTACCAACCGACCGATGCCCAGCCAGTCCCCGAGCAGTGGCCCCCCCCATCAACCTTCCCCCTAGTTTTATTGCTGAGCATGACGTCATATGGTATGGGATATCCCTTTGGTCAGTTGGGGTCAGCTGTCCCGGCTGTGTCCCCTCCCAGCTTCTTGTGCACCCCCAGCCTACTCACTGGTGGGGTGGTGTGAGGAGCAGAAGAGGCCTTGACGCTGTGTAAGCACTGCTCAGCAATAACGAAAACATCCCTGAATTATCAGCACTGTTTCCAGCACAAATCCAAAACCTAGCCCCATACTAACTACTGTGAAGAAAATTAACTCTACCCCAGCCAAAACCAGCACACCTTGTGGCAGCACAGCATGCCTGCTCTCACAGTAGAAGTTGCCCCATGATGTCCTCATGCAAATCAGGGATTTTGAAGCAGTAAATAGGAATTAATTATTTACAAGAAGTTACGTTCTGTCCAGTTTCAGTCATACATGATATAGCAACAAGTGCCTAATTGCTATATTTGACGTGTCGGGCAATATTTAAATATACTCCTTTTATAGTGATACACAAGTACACATAAAAGTATATGATATGTTTAGCTATGCAAATGGTTGAACTTTGTTCTCTGTCTGTTGCACTTTTAAATCTCTAAGGACCCTTGGATGCAAATAAAGCAATATGGGCTTAATTAATTATAGAATCAAAGACAAATATTGTTTAGAAGGGACCTTTGGAGGTCTCTAGTCCAACTCTTTGCTCCAAGCAGCAATAACTTCAAAGTTAGATCTGGTTGCCCTGCTCCTCCTCCAGCCAAGTTTCAAAAGTCTCTCAAGAAGGAGGTTACACTGCCTCCCTGGGGAACCTGCTCAAGTGCTTAATCACTCTCATAGTGAAAACCTTTTTCCTTATATTCAATCAGAATATCCCTTGCTGCACCTTTCAACTGTTGCCTTTTGTCCTCCCACTGTGTGCCTCTGAGAAGAGTTTGTGTTGCTCTTCTTTATAATCCCTCTTCAGGTAGATGGCAGTTAGATCTCTCCTTAGCCTTCTCTTATGGCAGCTCTGCCCTTCAGCCTTCCCCCATAGTGGCATCCACAAGCTTGCTGAGGATGCCTTTCATCCCGTGGCCCAGGTTCATGATGAAGATGCTAAGTATTATTAGCCCCAGTATCAAACATTGAGGAATGCCACTCATAACCAGCTGTTAGATTTCAAACTGTTCACCCCAGCCCTTTGAAACTGATGGCGCAGCCAGTTTTCAACCACCTTGTGGTCCACCTATCTAGTCCATATCTTCCCAGCTTAGCTACAAGGATGGGAGACTGTGTCATGCCTTGTGAGAAGGTAAACAACATCCATTTCTCCCCTCTCCTCCACAGAGTCGGTCATCAAGGAAAGGCACACAGGTTGGTAAGGCATGATTGCCCTTGGTAAACCCATGCTCATCACTTCTAGGCACCTTCTGTCCCTTCTGTGCTTAGAAATGGTTTTCATGAGGTCTTGCTCCACAATGTTGCACTGCCTGCTAGAGAATGAGGAGCATCAGCATGAAATGCTGTCAAGTTAGAATGGTCTCACGTTATACATAACCATACTGGCTAATACCCGTGGATTCTCTTCTTTTTGTCTTTACATTAGACTGCTATAAAGGATACTTGCTGTATGCTGCCTTTTTGCGGTTCTTCTTGATGCATTTTTTATCTGGGGATAAACTAAGGTCACTTGGAAGCTCGTTATTTTATATGGAAAATACAACTGTTTGGTATTCCGGTTGGATCCAAACCTGGATTAATCTTCTTCAACAACCTTGTAATGTGAATATTTAAAAATGAACAACCTTATCATATTTAAACAAGATTGGTTTTTATATAACAAAGTTCATTTTATTTATATATGCTGTCTTTTCATAACGAGAGTGATGTAGGGGCAGCTACAAAAAGATCAAGAGGGAAACTGTTTGGCTTTTAATATGTGTTTCACTAAGCTAACATTAATTACCAGTGAAGTTTACTATATTGTGCTTTGGTCAAGCTATGAACTGCTGATAGATCTTTTCTGAACACCGTGGAGCATGCCAAGAGATTCTTCAGATTCCAGGGACAAAACCAAGTTTACTTTATTAAAAAAAAAAAAAAAGCAGTTCACAGTTATGAATTATGATATCTGTGCTTATGTATTTTAAGGGTTCTTATATTGATGTGTACAGGAAGCTATTACACAAAAACTGTTCTACCTGAAATTTTATTTTCCGTATCTGACTGTCTATCTTTGTGCACTAATTGACCTCTCCTCTCTCTTGTCCCACCACTGCAGTAGTTCTGAATCTGCACTTTTACAGCACTGCAGTAAAAGGATAAATGTTATGAAGTCTTAATGCTACTATAAAAGCAGCTGCAAAATCTCTTTGGCTGCCTAAGATTGTGCCAGATGGTAAAGAACTGGAAGTATAATAAATGTCATGTTAAGCAAGTCAGATTTGAGGGACATGTTATGCATCCCACATAAATAAAACACTGCTAAAACTGACCCTAGAGTGATCAGATTCAGGAATAAGCTCTTCTGTAGCCTCAGGAATATCTCACAATATCTACAATGCAAAGTGTTTCTAATATTCAGAGCACTCACATTAGTCTGGTTCTTTGCCAAGACCTGACAGCTTAGTGTTGCTACATTCCTCTAGATGCAGGGGCTGTGATAAAGCTCAGTTGTTTTTTCTTTTTTCCCCCTCCCAGGACTTCCAACAGATTTTTTTTTTTCTTAGAAAAATAAAACTACAGCCAGCCTCCTTATCAGAAATATAGAGATGATGAGGAATAAGTGTTGCATTGACACCCAAAGCTATTCCCTTGGGCCTCAGTTATCCCATCACAAAAATATTATTTGTGTTAAATTGAAAGGTCATTGACTGTACAACTGGCTGAGGATTTTCCCTACTTGGTTGACTGGAATTCTAACATTTTGTTTCCTTGATATAAAAATTTTTAACCCTCTTGCTGTATTTGTACACAGAGTCCCTGAGAATGACAGAATCATCCAGGTTGGAAGGGACCTCAGGAGATCTCTAGTCCAACCTCCTGCTCAAAGCAGGGTCAGCTGTCAGGTCAGACCAGTTTGCTCACAGCTTTATTCAGTCTCTTCTTGAAACCTCTGAAGATGGAGACGGCACATCTCTAGGCCTCTGCTCCAGTGCTCAACTACTCTCAGAATGAAAACTATTTTCCTCAGATACAGTCAGTACTTCCCCTGTTTCAGTTTATGACCGTCGTTTCTCCACCTCTGGCTGTGCACCTTGGTAAAGAGCCTGGCTCTGTCTTCTTGATGACTTCCCTGTAGGTACTGGGGCTGCTATTAGTTCCCTTGAAGCCATCTCTTCTCCAGCCCTGTTGCCTCAGACTCTCCTCACAGGGCAAGTGCTTCAGCCCTGACCATCTTGGCAGCTCTCCGCTGAACTTGTTCCGGTTTATAAATGTCTTTATCCCAGTCTTGCATATGGTTATCCTACAGTCCTTTGCAGAAGCTTTTATTAGGTTATGGGATGACAGTGGGGCTAAGGAGACTTTATTCTCCTCATTAGCACTCCCTCCCTGGTGGGGTACAAACACCAGGTCACAGGACATAGCTGCACATGGGCTGTTATGGCACCCTTCTCTCCCTCCCATATCCTACCCTCATTCACAGTGTGGCTTGATCTATCTTTATGTTTAAAAGGAGATGGCAGACATTAAGGTAATTAATTACAGCCATAATATAAACCAAAGAGTATTCTGCATACAGCCTATTAAATTAATCTGATATTTCTGCAGGTTAAAAAGACTGCTATTGACAGTTCTAGGATGTGTCCGTACTGCACACTGTAGCGCAGGGTAGAGGTACTAGCTCAGGTACTGTAAGAGCATTCCCAGGGTGAAAAGGCAGACTTCACTGCTACCTGGTTTTAGTACTTGCACTATCTTATTCAGAGGTGGCAGAGAAACATGACAAAGTCCTTCAGCATATGTGGACAAATCACAAGGATCTGAGCTTTAAGGGGTGTGTTTCCCTATAAAAGTTTGAATTGGGGGTAACTTTCCATAGCTTGAGAACTGTCAGTAGCTGACTTCTCCAGCACATGGGCAGGTACAAGCTGTGGAGAATACAAACCCCATCTAGTGATACGTTGTAAAAACTGGTCTCCTGCTGGCATTTTTCTGTAATGTCAGTGAAACATATCTATGTATTATTAAAGAGATGCATGCTAAATGACAGTTAATGTTGCACAAAATTTGTATTCTGTTATACCATAAATGGTGGCAGGACAAACCAGACAAATAAAAAAGAAAGAAGATGCAAATGGAACTGTTAATAGACACAGAGATCCCAGAATTGTCCTCCTTTCCCTCTGATACATTTATGCTGAACCTGGTGACATTTTACAGAATAATATTCAGGTCAAAGTCATTGCACTCAGTTGGATGATACCCGGGACAATAAAGAATTCTCCTAGTAGGTTTTTGTAGCATTATTAAGAACGGGAATAAATGTCTGAGACACTGAAAGAGGAATTTTAAGACTGTGCAGGGCTCGAGTTTGAAAATAATGATTCAATTTGCATAGTCAGTTACCAAGTGGTTGCTTCGTTGCTAATATCAGTGTAAATTTAGAAAGTGTATTGTCCTGCAATGAAAGAAATGTTATATCTGCCAATAAAGATCTTTCTCTGCAGATTCATGGAATTATCCTGCTTCATTATTCTGCAAGAAAGAATATAAAATGAGAAATGCTGAAGTTGGAGAGAATACATCAAGTTGACCTCCCTGAGTTTTGTTCAAAACAAATCCTTCCCCTATGAATGATCTTCTTAACAAGAACTGATTTTAGAGACAAAGGGTTTAAAATCCTGAGATGCAGTGTTTTTTTCATGGACTTCTAGACTGAAAAGAGTTGTCTGATACATATTAGCACAGCATAGTTCATGCTGTACTTCCTGTCTTCTCTTTGGCTAGAGCACAGTTCTTACCAGACAGAATAAAGACTTCTTATGTATGCAATCCTGCTTAGCATAGACACAGAAATGTATATTCCTGTGAGCCAGGCAGTGGAAGGAAGCAGTGGTCTGACTTTCAGTTCTCACCTAAAGGTACTGCTGTGTAACCACCTTAATCATAAGCCAAACAGAGGATATTGAACTGAGCAACATATCAATAAACCTGCAGAATACAAATGATGTCTATATTCAGTTTCAAAAGGAAATTCCTGTAGACCTTATACACATCATAGTGAAACTCCGCAAGAGTTCATGTACGAAGTCCTGAGTTAGCCTACGTATAGTTCTCAGCACTATTTGAAAAGATGCACAAGCGTGAATAAAAATCAGCACTAAAAGAACATGCCCAATAATCATAGTATTTTGAAACTCCTGAAGTCACTCAGGCACTTTACAGCTTACAGTCCTAGAGCTTCTGCAGGGCAAATTCCTTTCTCAGCTTTACCACAGAGCTGCTGTTATCAGGTGGTTTTATCATATCCATTGGGAGGGAACATATAAGGGTTGAGGACTCAGTCCTATATTATGGGTACCAAAGATAAAAGAAGACATATATGTGAGAGAAGATGCTATGATGAAGATATATTGAATGGCTTTACTATTACATGGGCTACGATTCATTTCACTAAATAGAATCATAGAATGGTTTGGGTTGGAAGGGACCTTTAAAGGTCATCTAGTCCAACCTCCCTGCCCTGGGCAGGGACATCTTTCACCAGATCAGGTTGCTCAAAGCTCTGACCAGCCTGACCTTGAACACTTCCAGGGATGGGGCATCCACAACTTCTCTGGACAACCTGTTCCAGTGTTTCACCACCCTCATTGTAAAAAAATTCTTCCTTCTGTCCAATCTAAACCTACCCTCTTCCAGTTCAAAACCATTGCCCCTTGTCCTGTCACTACAGGCCTTGGTGAAAAGACTGTCTTTCTTATAAGCCCCCTTTAAGTATTGAAAGGCCTCAATAAGGTCTCCCTGGAACCTTCTCTTCTCCAGGCTGAAAAACCTCAACTCTTTCAGCCTTTCTTCACAGCAGAGGTGTTCCAGCCCTCTGACCATTTCTGTGGCCCTCCTCTGGACTTGCTCTAACAGGTCCATGTCTGTCTTGTGCTGGGATTCCCAGAGTTGGATGCAGTACTCCAGGTGGGGTCTCATGAGAGTGGAGTAGAGGGGCAGAATCACCACCCTCGACCTGCTGGCCACACTTCTTTGGATGCAGCCCAGGATACAGTTGGCTTTCTGGGCTGCGAGCGCACATTGCTGGCTCATGTCCAGCTTTTCATCCACCAGTACCCCCAAGTCCTTCTCGACAGGGCTGCTCTCAATCCATTCATCACCCAGTCTGTACTGATACTGGGGATTGCCTCGAATCAGGTGCAGGACCTTGCACTTGGCCTTGCTGAACTTCATGAGGTTTGCATGGGCCCACTCCTCAAGCCTGTCAAGGTCCCTCTGATTGGCATCTCTTCCCTCAAGTGAATCAACTGCACCACTCAGCTTGGTGTCTGTCATTTGCAAACTTGCTGAGGGTGCACCCAATCCCACTGTCTATGTCGCTGATGAAGATATTAAATAGTACTGGTCCCAGTATGGACCCCTGAGGGACACTGCTTGTTAGTGATTTCGATTTGGACATATTGAGCTATTGACTGCAACTCTTTGGATGCAACCAACCAACCAATTCTTCATCCACCTAACAGCCAGATCAAACCCAAATCTCTCCAATTTAGAGGCAAGAATGCTGTATGGGACCATATCAAAGGCCTTACAGAAGTCCAGGTAGATGACATCTACAGCTCTTCCCTTGTCCACTGATGCAGCCACTCCATCGTAGAAGGTCACCTGATTAGTTAGGCACAATTTGCCCTTGGTGAAGCCATGTGGCTGTCTAATCACCTCCCTGTCTTCCATACGTTTCAACGTGTCTTCCAGGAGGATCTGCTCCACAATCTCACCGGGTGCAGAGGTGAGGCTGACTGGTCAGTAGTCCCCAGGGTCCTCCCTTTTAAAAATGGGCATGATGTTTCCCTTTTTCCAGTGACTGGGGACTTCACCTAACTGGCATGACTTTTCAAATATGATGGAGAGTGGCTTGGCAACTACATCAGCCCATTCCCTCAGGACCCTGGGATGCATCTCGTCAGGTCCCATGGACTTATGTGCATTCAGATTGCTCAGGTGGTCTTGAACCCGATCTTCACTTACAGTGGGAGGGACTTAATTCCCCCAGTCCCTGCCTAGAGGTTCAGGGGCTTGAGAGATGTAGGAAGAGAGATTACCATTGAAAACTGAGGCAAAAAAATGGTTGAGTACCTCAGCCTTCTCCATGTTGGTTTTCACCAGTTCTCCTGTCTTATTTATCTGGGGGGGTGTGGGTACTCTTTCTTTAATCTTCTGTTTTTGACCAACGTACCTGTAGAAGCCCTTCTTATTATTCTTTGCATCCCTTGACAAATTCAGCTCCAACTGTGCATTTAGCCTTCCTGATCCCATCCCTACACATCCAGGCAGCATCCCTATATTCTTCCCAGGATACATGTCCCTTGTTCCACTGCTTGTGCATTTCCTTCTTACACTTTAGTTGGACCAGGAGGTCCTTACTGACCCATGCCAGTCTCTTGCCCTCCTTGCTTGATTTCTTACACATGGGAACTGAGAGCTCTTGCGCTTTAAGAATAATGTCCCTAAAGAGCTGCCAGCTCATTTCAGCTCCTTGAGAGCAGTTTCCCAGGGGGTCCCATTCACTAATTCCTTAAACAACTGAAAGTTTGTTCTCCTAAAATTCAGGGTCCTGACTCTACTCTTCACCTGGCCCATATCCCTCAA
This sequence comes from Gymnogyps californianus, assembly GCF_018139145.2. NCBI lineage: Eukaryota > Metazoa > Chordata > Aves > Accipitriformes > Cathartidae > Gymnogyps > Gymnogyps californianus. The sequence goes on along the minus strand of NC_059472.1, from coordinate 4,149,324 downwards.
GATTGAGCTGTTCACAGTCTAGGCATCTACAACTCAACGAGTCACTCAGAGCTCCCTTCAGGGTTGATGGTGAGCAACTCAATCATTTCCATGCAATCCACAGCATGATTGCTAGACAAATCGCATTTGCAGTCCCTAATTTACAGCAGTAATTTGAAAGAGGTGAGGGTAGAAGTTTGGAGATGATTTTGGAAGGTATATTTCAAATGTAAGGCTGAACATGGAAGGCTGTATTATATCACCTATGAGTATAGGATTTTGAGGGTGGCCTTATTAAAGCTAGAGCCAGCTCAAGGCTTCTCATCTGATTGGGTAGGTTGTATTTTATAAGCAAGATCGCATCAAAGAAACATGACTTGTAAAATTATTTTCTCCTCTTAACAGAGGCAGTGTAGCTAAAACATAAACACTGTATTTGGAAGCTGAATTAGATTTCTATGTCAAGGAATCTGTAATTATTCAGATATGGCCCTCAGGTCTGATAAAGCCTTGCCCATGTTGAGGATATATCAAGACCACCAGTTTTCTCTGCATATAGCTCTAAGCAGCTGAGTACCACATCAGACAGTTAACAAACAAACATTTACTGTATTTGTGATCTTACAAAAAGAAAACATATAATAAAAGCTGGCATTTCTTCCTCAGCTGACAATTTTTCTTAGGAAAAAACTGATTTAACTACATGAATCTTTTTGTAGCACAGAGTGATTCTTCTCTATGTGAATTATTTTGTCTCTTACCAGTGACCCCATATAGCAGGTTTCCTACTTCCAGAGTTCTTGAGATTTTATCAGATTCACATTAGTACCTTTCATCTTATAGTTCTGTTTTGATAACAGCTTCACTGTATCCTTGCTTTGAGGGCTATATTAATTATGAACAAGAATCATCCAGTATTTATCATTGAAGATAGATAGCAGAGAAATCAGAAACTAATCATGATACAGATTAATTAAATACAGGGTGACCTGGACTGCTCAATAGCCTCGGTTCATTTGTAATTTTCTTTTAATGTGGTCAAATGCTAGGTCATAGTCATAGGTCAATGAATGTAAAATGTAGGACTGTCGTGTTGGAAGTAATAACCCTAAGAAAACCGTACAGGGTTACAGTGGATAACCAATTAAATATTACACCCTTTTTCAATGATTCATATATCAGTCTTTCTCTGTTTTAATTAGGTGGAGATATCAGTTAGAAATAGCAATGTGACTTACCACTGTATATTCAGCAATAGTAAAGCTTATTTTTGGTGTTTATAAGTCAAAAAGAATATTGTAAAAATTTGAAAAGGTTGAGAAAAGATGCACACAAGTGATTAGGAAAGAAATTTTAAAAGTATGAGTTGTATAATCTCTTAAAAATAAATTCAGATTAATAATCTTGAACTCTGCAAGAAATCTTTTCATAGTAAAGAATCTGTTCAAACAGCAGGCAAACTGTAACATGATCCAGTGGCAAAAAGCTAAGCTAAACAGTGAAACTAAAAAGGAGATGCCTAACTTTTAACAGTGACTGTTAGTAATCCCTATTGCAGGAACTCATGGCACTAGCCAGAAGTTACCAATTTAATATAGGAATCATTCTGATTCTGTGGCCTGGGCTACACAAGCTAAACATGATTTTAACAATCCCTTATGACCTTAAAATTCATTAACATAAATCTGTGAGCCTATGATGCTCTTCTATCACTTTGAAGAAGTGTTTCAAGAATTTCCTTCTTTTAGTCAATGCTATATAGTTTCTTATATTCTGCATTTGTGACTTCCTCTAAATTTGAGAACACCGGAGGCCATATAATCCTGAGCTTTAACACCACAAAAATTGGGGCAATAAAATCCCCATGAAGACCACACCTCGTGTTTCTGATGTTCTTTATGCTTTTTGAAGGAGTCTGTTCTGAACCCTGGACTGATAACAAACTTGTGAAGGCCTGGAGCCATTTATACTGGGATTTTTTGCATTTAAAATATGTGAACACTAGTCCGCAAAAAAAGTTTGTGGCTGTGATGAAACTATGTTTCATTCAGTTTCGGAGAAACTGCTCTCTACAGTTTCGGGTACTTTTTGCACCGGTACCAGAGGAAACACATTTCTCTCAGTGAAGATCTACACAGAGCCAATACATACAGAGTGACTCATTGTCTATGTAGATTAAACAGCTCAAAAAGAAATCCCGGAGTCCCCTATGTTGTTCTTCTGCTGTGCAGGCAGCTCCACTGAGAACCCTGCTGCTCTGGAAGTGAAAGCACTACACAGTCTGCCATCAGCTCTGTGCTTACAGTTCATTGAAACTATGACCCATGATAAACATAAGACTCTTGTTTCGTGGCAGTCACAAACCCCTGCTGAGTCACCTGGAGCAAACAGGAGGGAATGGCACCACTTATCAAAGGACCAGGCCGTGACTTCACCCACCTCTCCGACGTGCCGGCGACGGGCCGCCCTGAGGCACCTCAGCCCCTCTGGGCCAACAGCCCCACCGGGAAATCAGCCCGTGGCTGACGGGGAGAAACACGAACTCCCCCTTGGGTCGGGAAGCGTCTTCCCCAGGGGCCCTCCCGGCGCGGCAGGGAGACGAGGCGAGGAGAGGAGAGGAGAGGAGAGGAGAGGAGAGAGACTAACGGCAACCCACAGCCGCCGTACCGTGGTGCGGCGCGCGGTACCTCAGCCCTCAGCTCACGCGCCCCGCGCCCCGCCCTCCGACGGGCCGTGAAGGGTGACAGCCCACCTCCGCCCGGCTCGCGAGGCCGCCGCAGACAAGTGCTGCCGTTCTGATTGGTCCTAGGTCCTCAGAGCGACGGGAGAGACAGCCGATCAAAGCGTGCGTTACCGTGAGGGGTGGGGAGGGCTGCTGTGCGCGCGCCTGCCTGTGTGAGGGAGCGGGCGCTCTGGCCCGCCCCCCCCCCCCAAGCCCGGTCCGGCCCGCGGGGAGGGGCTGAGCGGCCCTGCGGGAAGGAGTCGCCGCAGTCTGCGGTCCCGGCCGTCCCTGCTCCGCTGTGCCATGGAGGACGTGCTGCCCTCGGGCCTGCTGGAGATCTGCTTGCTGGTCGGTGTGCCCAGGGAGCGGGTGAGGGCGCTCCTCCAGGTGAGAGCGGGTTCGGTGCAGTGAGGGAGCGCGGGGCGGGCGGGCTCGACGGTGCCTGCCGGCCGGGTTGCTCCGGCTGGTCTGTGGGGCAGCTTCTGTCAGCGCGGTTCTCTGCTCGGAGGTCTAACTGGAGTCTGAGCCGGGTCAGCTCCTCCATGGCCGAGCGTCTCTCCCCCGTACGGACTTGAGTAAAACTGTTGGGTTGCCTTGTTGCTATTATCATTGGATAGAGCTGAAGTACTTTAAAGAAAACTTGTTTTGACAGGCGATCATCAACAAAGTAGGGATAGTTTGGTAGTGGTGTTAAGTAAGTACACTTTTTCAAAGGTCTGAGCTTAGATGAAGAATGCAGTGTAGCTGTATATAAGACAGAACAGCAAAATCCTTGAACAGTACATATCCTTTCCTGGATGATATCCCATTTCCCATCTTCTGTTGGAGACGAAAGCTTAAGATAGGGGAATAAAGCCTGGTAACTTGTATCCTTAGGACAACACGAGGTCTAAATCCCCGTGAGCTTAGTGCTCTGAATTTGGCACAACCTGAGAGATTCAGATACGGCAGAAGTTGATGGGTTGGTTTCTGCTTTGACTATGTGGTTTATAATTTGTTTATGACTGTAGCCACTTCACATGTGAGTTAACAATTGAAGTCCTCTTCCTGATTTTGCTTTGTTAAAATGTGCTGACGGTTTTGTTAGATACCTGTGAGCCGCCCCGCTGTGGGAGTAGCTGTGGTGCCAGCACGTGCTGAAAAGCCAAGCTGCTCCCAGGGATCTCAGTTGTCTTGCTTGAACTTGAATTTGATTGCACGCTCTAATAGCATTAAATAAAGAAGTATTTGTTAAACTTGTTGCTGCTCACTTGCTCAGGAGACGGCTTTTGCTGATGTCAGCTTCTTAAGTTATATCAGCTAAGCAGAGGTTCAAATTGCAGGATCTTATTCATGTATACATTCAAATTGGGGAAATAACTATGCCATAAATGTCACCACCAGATTTTTGAAATCGGTGTGTATGTGTTGTTTCGGCATCTGCGTGAGAAGTAAACCCAAAAGAAGGGGAATTTCTTTTTCATTCCAGTCTGCTCAGTTTGATCTCATTGCTTCTAAAAAACCTGTAGAACAACAAATAAGAAATTGGCTACAGAAAGTAGAAGCCATTCCGATATTCCGATCACACTACAGGTTTTGAAATGTTTCTTTGCTCAAGGTATAAAATGGAGTGTTAGAAAGGAAAGTAGTCCCTACGCTTGTCAATTTAACTATAGTAACGTCCCTGCAAGCTGTTACACCACAGGGATTTCAATCACTGTCTTAGGGCAAGTTTATAGATTTACTCCACTTCCTTTTCCTTCTGCAGCACTATCTACATGAGGAAATGGTGGAATATGTTTTGTGTCTAATTTCAGTGAACGCAGAAAGAAGAGACCTTATTGACAGAAAATAAGAACATTTCAATGGCAAGTAGTGGACCTCTGATGATATTTACAGATGAAACAGCAGGGTAAAAATCTTGATAGTGCTTCAAATCCTGGTCTTGAAAGTGTGTTTGTGCATTCTTAACTTTATTGCAATACAGAGTAATAAAGTCAGTGAAGTCAGCGGGAACATGATATAACCCACTCCCAAAGTAAGAAAAGTCTGACACGACAGACCTGTTGTCGATGGGAGTTTCAGGAAAAAAAGATGCAGTTTTGCACTGAAGCTCATGAAACTGAAGTTTCTGGGCTGTCATCCATCAATTGTCCTTATTGCCAAGATAATTGTCACTCTAAGATTTCAATTTGAAGAGATCAAAGGCCACTATTTTCAGCTGGAGATTACTTTTTTAGTGTTGGAAGTGTGTATTTTGTAAGAATGAGATGTACAATAGTGAAGATCATACGGCCGTCTTTGATAAGACTTCTTTCCCCTAAGTTATCTTCAGCTATAAAGCTGGGTTTTGATATGGCAAGTATGATGTGCAAGCTGTCTGCGAGATGTCTCAGATCTTCTTATCGGCTCCATCGTTGGGTTCTGTATCTACCTACCACAGTCAGTGGTACAGATCTTGACTCTTACAGTGTCTGCATCATGCTTTCTGGCCCTGCTAACGCAGACATAACCACCAAGCCAATTTTTTCCTTCTTCTGTAATGCCTCTGGGCGTCAAGTTGTGCGAAAGAAATGAGGTGTGATCAAGTTGAGCATTAGTCAGCAGTGTGCACTTGTGGCAGTGAAAAGTAACTGTGGAATGGCCTGCATCATCAGGACCGTAGCTCACAGGCGAAGGGAAGGGATTATTGCTATTATTGTTATTACTCAGCACTCTTGAGGTCACATCTGGAACACTGTCCCACGTTTGGGTACCTTGATACTGGAGAGCTGCTGACAAATGGGAGCAAGACCAGAAGAAGCTAAGCTATATGAGGACTGGAGCACAAGGGGAGAAGAATCTCCTTCCTAAGGGATTTCTGAAACTTGACTGCATGAGACCCAGAGCAACCTGATGTAACTTCAAAAGTTATCATTGCTTTGAGCAAAGGGTTGCACTAGAACGTCCAGAGGTCCCTTCCAACCTAATTTTTCTAAGGCTTCATACTTTTCCCTGCCCAATTATTCCTTAAAGAAGCCAGTTCTTTCATGACATTCAAAATGAAATTAAGTTCTTCAGTGATGGGAGGAGGAGAATGAGATAAAGGAAACACCAAATAGCTGAGATCACACTCCGATCTGTGGTTTCAACATGCTACTTCTTTTTTGTGTATAAAATAGTGCGGTCATTGTAAAAAGTCTGTCTCTTATCTGTGTCCTATATGGCATCGTTGTTACAGGAACATAATCAGTAAATGGGGATGGAATAAAATCCCTGACTTCTAGAATCTTGCAGAATTACAGGGAAGAAAAGGCATTAGTGTTTATAAGAAGCTATGTATGATGCAAGAATATTTGATAGTAAAAAGCAACAGAAGAGAAACATTTCAAAATGAAGAAGTAACAGTAGAAGCAGAGAATATAAAATGTTCAAAGAATAGTAGAAACAAGTGAATATTGTTCTATTGCTGCCTATTCACTATCCCTGAACTGAAAGGGTAAGAAAATATGACTTTGGCCGTAGATGTTAATATGAGCTGACTTGAATGCTGACAACTGAGTCACTGGGTCAGCGACAGTGCTGACGCTGCTGTTCTGTGGAAAAAAAACCCATGGTGTTTAATGCCTCTGTTGTAGTTCAAGACATCAAGGACCTGCCATTTTAGAAGCTGTTACACTGTGAGGCTATTAAATCGCTGGCTGTCATCCAGCACTTTGTAGCACAAAGATGCCTTCAATGTAAGTCAGGGATTGCCCTGTCAAAGCAACTTTGTATGAAAACCTCTGCAGGGCAAATCTGCCAAGTTAAGATTGCTACTGTTTGAGTACGTCTGTACTTTTCTTGCATAACAGCCTCAGGGGCTGAGCCTTAATTCTTAATTTCCTTCTGAAATGTTTAGCTGCATGTTATTTTGAGAGTGATCATGTTGGATTTATCTGTGTTTCCAGTTTCTTCACTTGAAATGGATGTCAGCTGCCAGCTAAGGAAAATGACACTTTCAGTTTTTAGCATGGCAGGATATGGTTCTGAGTACCCCAGTTTGTAACATGCTTTTTAAAGTCATGCTTTTTAATATCCCAGTGGATACTTACCTGAACTTTTGTCTTTTCCACTCTAATTTCTTTCTAGTTCAGACTGTGTGTGTTCATTAAGAGTGTTTTTTCACTTCTTACTGTTATTGAAGTACTTTCTTTCAAGTATCCTATTACAGAATATGGAGAAGCTTAAGATACAGTAACTAATATATCATGAAGGTAAGTATTCTTCTCATTTTTCCTATGATGCTCAAATGTGAAGAAGACTACTGGTGGACTCATCTACTAGGACAAATAGGCTGAGACTTTCTGTTCCAAAACTTGGACGGTGGAAGATTGGCTTCAGTGAAACAATAGAGCTTTGTATGTTGTAGCTATTTTAAGAAGTAGGGAAACGATGAGAGAGGCCAGCATTGGTTCCCAAGGAATATCTTAAATACAGCTAATACCGATGCATCATGTCTGAAGGTAAAAGCAGCATGTATGCTTCATCTGTCTTTGAATCAGTTAGCAAAAAGTTGAAAACGAAACAGCTTTTTAGCCACAGTGAGGCTTGCCTTTCCTGTTTCCAAATATCCGTTGACTAAACAAAGCTTTTACTTGCTGTTTTGACCTTGCAGGAAGAATTAAAATGGCAGTGAAGTAATTGAAAATGCAGCTACTTGTCTCTACTATATGGTCAAGAATACAAAAAGTGCTCTCGAGTACAAGGAAGTTTCCTCTTCTGATCACTTCCTCCACAGGTTTTTCATAGCAAGGCAGCAAGGGATTTCAGTGCAGTAGTACTTTACAAAGCTGCCTACTAAAAAATGTTGTAATTTCGTACATGCTCTTGGGATGCCTGTTCCACTTAGTCATCATTATATGGAGAAATTTTTGTGGCTTCATGTTGTATGGTGTGTTAAAATTGTGTTTATTGTAACAGTGATTGTCACTTTTAATTGTACTTTCTTTATTGCCTTATAAAGTTAAAAGTTGTCTTGTGAAAGCTTGTGTGGGCTTTTTTGGTTGTTTTGGTTTTGTTGTTTTTTTTTTTTTCTTCCCTGTAGAGGTTATTCTGAGTTAAAATGTTGCTTTTCCTAACATTGAACAAAGACTTATCTAGGGAGTTCAGCTGTTTTTCTTTGTTTTCATTTATTTGTTGCCTGGTTGTCTTACTACCGGTGTTTACTTTAAGTATAGCTTAAGTATATCCTAACGCTTCAAAGGAGGAAATATCATATTTGATCTTTGTGAGTTTTTTTATACCAAAGGCATAATATTGATATGGTGCATTTTGAATGATAAAGAATGATTCTTTGTCTACTGAAAATGCCCAGAGTATTCCCCTTGCATTAACATATGTAAAGCAAGAAATTAGAAGGAAAAATTAATTATTTAGGAATAAGAAAAAATGTATTCTAAACCCACAATTTTAGGGGTAGAGAGAAAAAAGGGCTAAAAATGGTTTAAAAAAACTATCAGGATGAGTGTCAACTTAGTGGTTGTTTGTTTTTGTTTGTTTGTTTGTTTGTTTTAGGGTCCTCAAAGAAAACCCAAAAGTCTTCCCCTTGATCCAGAACTTCTTTCGGTGTTTGTGCCTCCATTTATCAGCAGAGATGATATTCAGGTGATTAATGCTGGTAATAATGTGAATAAAAGTAAACGCCGGTCCTTCCGAAAGAAAAAAGAGAGACCAAAGATTGAAAATGTCAAGAGTCTCAATGGGGAGCAGAAAGCACCTGACACTGAAGATATTACAGTTCCGAAGGACATCGATCTTATTGGTTTGCCACAGCTATGCTTCCCAGGTACGGTAGGGTTCACACGTCTTAATGAGAACTGTTTTAATACACATTTGTTGACCCATAGTGCTGCCAATTTTTTTTTTTTTTTTTTTTAATGATCATCTTCTCTATCTCTTTGTATTTCACAGTATAAAAAAATGTGTCTGCTTGTGAGCAGGTCAGTGATGAAAGCAGCTGTTACCTGAATGGGGTGCCCTTACTCTGTATGGCTACGTTGTGTGAAAAAGATCTGTTAGCAATAGTAGCTGCAACACCTGCAAGAGAGGGAAGCTGAAAGTCACTTTAGCCCTTATTGGTAAATCTTGGTTTGAGTGAAGTGCACACACGCACACACTTTTAAAATTCTTTTTTCCACCAAAAATTACTAAGTACTCTTTCACTTTTCATTTGGTATTAAGATATACCTGAAGTAGTCACTGTTTCATCCAAGTTTAATTGCAGAAATTTTAATATGCATGTCACTATTGCAGACGTTATAAATATCTTGAAAGAAAAAAAAAGTGAAGAAAACCCATCTATTGTATTTTGCCACTTAAAATGCAGAATAATTATATAATATTTTTGCGTCTTCAGTAATATGTAGCTTACAGCCTTTGTAACAACCCTTAGATCAAATAGACTGTGTATGTGCATTTTAATTCCTTAAAATGAGACATTTCTCTTGAAATTAAGTGGAAATGTGCAGTATTTGTCATGAGTAGCTTTTCAAGCAGCTGTAGTTAAATATGTAGTTAAAAAAAACGTTTCTGCCTTCATTACAGGAGGACTTTATGTAACTTCTGAATCAAAAGAGGACCACATTCATTTCCTGGTCTTCACAGATGTCTATGGTAACAGAACATACGGTGTTGTTGCACAGTACTACCAGCCTATGCAAGTATGTTATTTAACTCATGCTTTTATTAAGATGTATTAAAAGATATAAAATAAAACAAAACACTTTGAGAATAATGTCAGGTTTAATTTACGAAATTAGTTAGCAGATATGTTTTTATGTTAGTAGGAATACAGAACAAATCATACTTTATATTGCCATTGTAAATTAAGTACGTTGGAACAGCATTGTGTTAGGAAAAACTGTTATGGATTTCAGTTAGGAATTCTGAATATTTAGGAGCAGACTTTGTCCCTTGGACTTTTTTTTGGTGAAGATTGTACCCTATGTTCTTTCTAAATATCTTTTGCGCTGAAATTCTTTTTAATACGTATGTCTAAGTCTTGTAGGCTGACATTTTTCTGAAGAGCTTAAGGGAGATAGACATCCAAATCCCCTTGAAATTTAGAGGGAATTGGGTATCATATCTCTAGGGTTCTCAAGAAAATATCAGCCATAAATTCATGATTAACATAAACACATTAATCTGTAGTTTTCTTGCAGGATGGCTGTATTTCCTCGAATGGGCAGGCCCATTGGGAATCTGCACAGACTGGGAAGATGCCTGTCTGTTTTGTACCGTTTGCTATTTGTGTTATATCCAGATATCCATATTTTAATGCCCTCAAGGATTGTCTCTCTTGGTAAGACTTGCTATCCTGTGTGTTTCTCTTGGAAATAACTGCAGGTTTTAATACATGAATTTGCATGATGTGGTCAGGATAGCTGCATAATGCTAAAACAGGCATTAGTTTTAAGTTATGGTAGCGTGAGGTGTGTGGGAGAGGAAAAGAAGAAATGTAATGTGAATGTTACCCAGACAGTAAGTGCAAGTTCTAAATATCAAGGAAATTAGTTATGATGTTGTCTTCGTTTTCTTTGAGGTTTTTGGTAAGTCTAGGAAATACGAATTTGCAGGGAACAGATTTCTCAAAGATTTTGGTTTTTTTGGAAGAGGGTTAACTGTAATTTTGCCACACTGCTGAAAATCACTTTGCAAGCACAAAAACCTCTTTATAATGCACCAAATAAATGTCATAAGAACATGAATATATGTATTAATAAGCAGTTAATGACACTTTATTCTTTAACTAAATAATCCAAGTCACTTGAGGGAGTACAGTGGTTACTTGGCTGTCGTAGAACTAGGAGAGAAAATTTTAGGATACAGAGTACTTCACTGGTTAGAAACACTCAAATACTCTTCAGTGTAGATGAATTAAAAGATAAGTGAACATGGGTCTGTCTTCTTGTTTAGTAATTTAACTTCTTTTGAGGTTGTGTGTTGCTTTATTGTTAAATTGTTAAAATCTATGTGCTTCTATTCTGAAGTGGATTAAAAACTCCTTGCATCAGGGAGCCTGTCTCTGTACATTGGACATTATGGGGTAATCTTCACTTGCAGACTTGTAGTCCAAAGGTAGAAGGGTTTTTTTTTTCACTAAATTCCAGTCAAGCTTTCTAGAGTCAAATTTGAAGTCAGGTCTTTTCCTTTTGCAGGTATTTGCTTCTTATAGGTAAGTTGAAAGATATTAGGGTTTTAGGTCAGAGCTGAGTCTTCTAGTTTGTTCTGCCGGCGGTTGGTATGCTGAGCAGCTGAACAAGCAAGGGTGTGCTTCCTGGGTACTAGCTGAGGTGCATCATTAGCCCCTAACCTGACTCCATACTAGGATGAGACCTGAGCACTCGTTTCCCCACCCCATGCACCTCTTCTTCCCAATGCTGTGGGCTTGGATTTGGTTGGAGCCCTGACTGGCTTTCCCTGGTTTAGATGAAGAGAGCCCTGGAGGAACAAAGCAGCGCCTTCCTCTTGGGCAGTTCAGATGTTGCCTCCAAAAAAGCTGTGATATCAGAAGTGAGTCACTCTGGCAGCCCTTAAGTATGAGCAAACACACCACTGACACTGTTCATGCTACCTCTGCTCTGTTATTTTCAAAGCATTAGTAAAGGGGTTTAATGTGGACAAGGGGCTTCAGCATGATGGAAACTAGGCACTCACAGGTTAGTGTGAAATTGAGATGATCAGTAAAATAAAAACAAAATGTTTGTTTCCCGTTCTCCTTTCCTGCCCAGATCACTTTTTCCACTCCTTATGTTTAAGTCAATTACATCAGCCGTTGGTATTGCAGGATAGATTCAACTTCACAGTTATGGTGTTCATCAGTGGTTTATATAGTATATTCATGAATGAGTAATTTCTTCTCTGAAGTGAGACATCTCTGAGCTGGGACAAGTGGTCAATTTGCGAATGGATTTTTAAAGAGCCCACTAAGGGATAAGTGGGAAAATGTTCAGGAAAACCATGGAAAATTTCAGAGGTTACAAAAAAGTTTCTAGGTCTTGTATTTGTTTAGAGCAGACAGGAACGAGGTGGAGTTAGCTCTCTAGGGGTGCAAGCTTCTGGCTCTGTGTGGGTATTTTTAACATTATAATTAAACATCTCTGCCTTGATCATAGGGTTTTGCACCTATTTAAAGCATTAACGTCCAAGCTAACTACTATGGATGGCTTTTCCCTTTAAGCTGAGTCTGTACTGGTTTCTAAGGGGAGTTCAGATTTATCAGTAACCTACCATCTAAGCTTTAAGTGATCTGTAAATATGTGAATAATCATAGGGGAGTTCAACAGGACAGTAGCCTTCCACGTTAGTACTGTGTTGTCCTGGTCATTTAACAGGGGAATTTGTCATACAGTTGCACAGCTTTTCTCTCTCCTTTTTGCTGCTGTATCTGGATGTAAGATGCAAGTGTGTTTACCTGGCAGGAGAGGAGGAATGCAAGTGACAAAGCTGCATTTGGTGCTGGCATTTCCCACTGTACTGGAAACTCAGCTGATTAAGTTTCCATGATATTTTCTTCTGGATTTTTTTTTTTTTTTTTTTTAAAATCTCATAATCGCCACATATTTTCCTTGGTACTATTTGACAGGTAATTTCAGAATGTCTGCCCTTCCGTTTTTGTTTTTTTTTTTTTTAGAAAAGGTATTTTACTGTGCCAGAGTATACGTGAGTGGAAGGAAAGGAAGGAGTGGAGAGGCACCATTTTTTCTTATTTTGGTTGTGTTACTGAAATTTTTCCATACGGCATGACACAGCTGCTGGGATGTGTGGCTGTTCTGAATGGAATATAAGCAATGACAGTAAAGACCTCTATGATATATTTTGAGCGTAGTGCCCTGTACAGCTGGGGATGTTTCAGCTTTTTGTAATATTACAAAACATTGACATTGTCTTCCTGTAAACCTGAAAGGGAGTTATTTTCATTTTGGATGCCTTAGCTGTAATCAGGTGGCCAATGGGTTGAAAATCTAGTTAAATGTTTTCGTTGACCGAGCGTACTCAAGTAGTAGTGCCTCGTATAGTTAACAGATAATAACACGTTCAACAGCACACTTGTATCCTTGGTGTGCTTCAGTGGTGTTTTGCAGGATGCTTCAACTGATTAATCATTCTGTGAGTCTGAGGATTTGAAAACACTTGCTGGGGGACCTCAAACCACCAATTTCTAGTGTGTAGCCCTTTCCTCATGAGAACTAGCGGAAAAAATGCTATTTGTTATTGCTAATGAAGGCCTGATGTTGAAGTAGCATCTAAAGGGGTTCTGCTTCCATTCAGGACCTTTTTGCAGCAAAAAGATTTCATTTTCCTCCAGAGTTCTGCTGTGCATAGCTTATTTTCTCCAGGACCTGCAGTGCACAGGATTGCTTATAGGTGGGGTGGTACTTGTTTTCATTCAGAACAGTCCTCAAAGGTATTTTGTTGTCATAAGCATTCCCATATAAAACCCGGGTTCCTAAACTTTCTCAAATGGCAGAGTACAGTAGAAATCACAACTGAAAACTGAGACCAAACTGAGATACAAAGGCAACGTCAAACTATAAATCCATGTAGGTGCTTTGCACTGCAAGGGGAACTTGCAAACTTTTGTCATAGTAACAAAGGTCTTCATATTCTGTGCAATTAGTTTTATAACTAATTCACATACTACCAGCATAGAGTGCTTCCAAACCCAGAACAATTTGAATGGAGTGTGTCTGCCTCTCTCAAAAGCAAGCGGATGTGCATCTAGACTGTTTCACAACACTGTGGCTGTTGGATTATTCTACATCATCATTGAAAAGGTTCAGTTTTAAATTGAGCGGTTTTGACACTTTGCACAGGTAGTTTTACCTGAATCTGTTACACTACATGAAAAGTGAAATATTCCTGGCAGTAATCTTCTGGATGAACTCCCATCTTGGATGGATGAATAGGCTCCATTCAAACAGTTAATCTTCCAACCTGTGTATTAGTCCTTTCAGCTGCCTTGAAAAGAGGTGGAAGTGTGCAAATAGCTCACAGCACTGAGGCAGTACAAAGAACCTATTCTTAGATGTTCTTGCTTTCTGAAACATCTGTCTGTGGACAGTTAATAGAGGTAATGGAAGGTTCATAAACTCCTTAGCTCTCCGCTTTAATGTTTCGGAGATTACTTCATTTATTTCAGCAGACGTTTGCATTACAGAGCTGTCAGCTGCTATTATGTTGCATTAATGGGCACAGTGTACTGATTAGGGAGCTCTTACTGTCCTTTCTGTACATCTGCTGCTTTTTCAGCATCGGGGTCAGGTTGTTTCTGTTGTAACATTTACTGGATGTGTTGATATGTGCTTTTTGTCTCAAAAAAAAAAAAAAAAATCAGGCCTACCTATGCTGTTAGGCCACATCTAAGGCATTACTAAGTGTGACAGTATATTTGTTTAAATTGATGACTCTACTGTCTGGTTTTCTTTGATAATTCTTAAATTCCCCTCCCCCTGCCTCCTCTGCACCCCTGAATCGCTGGTGGGCTTTTTGGGGATACGTGTAACAGCCTAGTACTCAGCTCAGGGCAGTATCCAAATGTGAATATAGTGAACTTAAATGCATCATTAATCCAATTAAAAGCTCAGTAATATATGACAGAATATTTTTATTCTGGAATCTAAATGCCATACACAAATATGATGTCCTGCATTCTAATACAGCTCTTGACCTATTCAGTTGCTTTTTAGACCACTTTCTTCCTGAAGAGCAAGTATTCTTCTGCAGGAAACCAGTAAAACTGCAAACTGAAATAAAACCTCAAGGGAGAATATAACCATATTAAGTTCCTAATTTCTGTATATATAGATTTGCAGGCTTAAATTTCTGATTTTGTAAAGTTTTGGTTTTTTGTTTTTTTTTTTTTTTGCTATAAACATGCACATGAATCTTATATTGAACAAAATGCCCTTTCTGACTACAAATATCTAACTTCTTAATTGTTACATTTCAGAAATGATGTTGGACTTAACGGTTTGCAGTCTTAATAGCGTGTATGTTTAAATGTTCATGAATTGATCTGGCTTATAAACTGCATGACCTTTGTGGCTTTGACACAGCTAGGGTAATACAGTTCTAAAATAGAAACATTTGGCAGGTTTGGACAACTGTGTTTGTTCTTTGTATTGGTAGGAACAATAGCAGAGAGCAGTGTTCATGCAGGCCTCGGCCTTACCCTAAATATGGCTCTTGCTTTACATTCCTCTGCAGTTAAGCCCGTGTCTACAACCTTTCTTTTCCTCTGATGCTGTTTTCCATCCCAGAGCTGATGTCCGATGCTGGGGATGGGAGAAACACCATGGCACTATGTTGCAGCTGTGGGTGTTTTGTTCCTCAAGCAATCTCTATAAGACACTTCCTTTAACTGTGTCTCACCTCTAGGTTTTCTTTGCCATCGTGAGACCCAGTGTGCTATCTGCATCCTCTGATATATATGATGCAGCAGTATTTTATGCATGGAAGTAAAAAAAAAAACTGCTTCTGACACAGCAGCATCATTAAAATTAAATGGAGCCACTAAAGTATCTAATAAATTAGAAATTAATTAGCTGGAATAATACCTTCATTGTTTCTAATTTTTTTTTTTTTTTTTAATTCTAGGTTATCAGCAAAAAGGCTTTTTTTCTGTTTGCGCGTTGTATTATTTATAGGTAATTTTCTACAATTTAATTTCAGCTTACTAGTGCAACTGCGACCTTTCAAGGATTTAGATGCTGAGGAGCACATAAAAGAATTTGCAGCAAAGTTATTTTTAATACCCAGCCCGCCACCAGGACCACTCCACTTGGTAATTACTGATGCTGAATTTCATAATTACTTTAACATTATGTCTTATAAAGCACTAAGATGGTGTTTTCTATAAATTGGGGGACATTCTTCACTGTCAGGTCAGAGATTGTACTTGCTGATATAAAACTGATGTCAATACCTGTGCTTTGAAAATAAGGCTATACGTTATTAGTACATAAAATAACAGTGTGACCAGGGTGCAGGCTTGAGCACTGGCATACCAGTTGGTCATGCTGTTTAATTTTTAATACTCTTCTGGGAAGGATTTGGCTCATGCCAACTATTTACTGTCTGAGATGATGCCTGGGTAGGTCTGGGGACAGCATAATCTAGCTTTTGGTTTCTAGAGGGGCAGCCCACGTAATGTCTACTACAAGCGGTTGGAAGCTACAGTCTGTAACTACTCTAAAGAATGAAAGCTTACCTTTCACCTGAACAGTATGGCATTGGCATCTCATTGAATACACATGTAGAAACTCCAGTAAATCATATAACTATCACTCAACCAAAGTGGGGGAGTTCCCTATCTTGTGTCTGATGTCAAGACATGCTGCCTAATGTGGATGCTCATGGCTGTCATCCTGATTGTGTGATGGGTGGACATGCAGCTGTGTGACTCAGAGGTAGTGCAGTCCCTGTGAGAGAGAAGAGGCCAAGGAAATCAGCTGCTGAAAGAACACATACAGCTCTGGACTTGTTCTTTTCTTGTGTCTGAGTGACTCTGGGGAAGCAGAACAGTGTGTAGTGGATTAAATGTTCTGGATTGGCTGCTGCCTGAATAAGACCTAGTTGACAGGAGAAACTCACATAAACATTTGTATTCAGTATAGAAGCTGAGATGTGTGGGCTGTATTTTCTTCTTTATAACCCTTCCCAAGTCAAGTTAGATGTTAGCTGAGTCAGTGATTTCAGCACACTCTCTCTTTTGTCTACTGAAATGGCTTCTAGGGAAGTCATGGACTTCTCCTTAGCTGCTTTCCTTGACCCTGGGATGAGGGGTTAGGAGCGGAGGGAAAAATAGCGTAGCTGGAAAATTGTCTGAATGATTGGCTAAACCAGCTGCTAAGTGCTGAAATATGCAGCATGTGCAGGATCTGGCTCCCAGAAATTTGAGCTGGAGTATTTGAAACACTGAAAGAGCTCATTCGTTTTGGCTTGTTCTGTCTTCTTAACATGAGCACCTATGCTCAGTTATTTTGTTCATTTTTTTTCTATTTCCTGTATGAATTTTATCAATACTTTTGATTTCCCAGTTGTATCTACAAATATAAATTCCATTATTTTATTATGCTTATAACAAAGCAAGTTTAATTCTGTTAAAAGAATATATATATATTTTTAAAGTTTTATTGACTAACCAACCTATGAGAATGAAAGGAGACAAAGTCCATGTTAATCTTTCAAACTAGTTATTATGTCTTTTAATATTTCTCTCTCTTTCAATTTTCTGCAGTATGCAAATCTCAATGTTAATATTTTGTAGGTTGGAACTAAAATCCTGAATTAAATGTGTGGGAACATTCTTATTAAGAAGTAAATGGAAAACATCTGTTATTACAGGTATTTAATATGAAACCACTTCAAATAATAATTCCTTCACGAGAGGATCCGGACAGTCCAATTATTGACTTGGATCTTCATCTTCCGTTGCTGTGTTTCAAGCCAGAGCAGGTGCTGCAGGTAAAACTAACTGATACTTTAAAATGTATTAGAGATTGACAGTACTGGTAATTTGTGGTTTAGAAAAAATCAAGATGTTTAGTTACCCAAAAAACATTCTAAAGCCAGGAATTCAGAATAGTGTTAGTTCTGCATATTAGAGATATGGCACAATAAAATATACTTCTTACTAAGATATTTTGTTATTTATAGACCAGATTAGATTAAGGCATATTGGATTTCTTTCTCCTGTGGTTTAGCAATAGGTGCTAAATTTCTTAAGAGTATATTTTAAAATATAAATACCTAAGCGGATTGACAGATTTTATTTTGAATTCTCATTACGTGCATTTCTACAAGATTTGTAAGAACCTTTTTCATGTGTAAGAAAGGGACCTGTAGGATAGATTGGTAACAGTTGGCACTCTTATATAAATGAAGCGTAAATGGAGTAGAAAGACAAGAAAATACAAAAAGCTATTTGCAAAGAATTTTTTCAGTGCTTCATAGAATCTTACAACAATTTTGGCTTGGAGTGTCCTTTGTAGGTTTCCTGATCCAATTCCCTGCTCAAAGGCCACCTGTGAAGTTAAATTAGGTTGCTCAAGGCCATCAGTATTATTGGTGCCACTTGCTCTAAAAAGAGCAGGTTCAAGGCCTCTTTCCAGGGATGATTGTAAACTTCCTCAGTCCTGGGAGTAGGCAGTACTGGCTTATTTTTTTGGATTCTGCCCACATGTGCACATTATGAATAAAACTATCTCAAATCCTAAATGGTTCTCTGCGACTGGTGCATCTTGAGCATGGAGTTTTATGTGTTAGCACCTCTGTGAGATGTCCCATGTGTGCAATTAGTCTTCTTGGCTTGAATTCATCCCACCTAACTTGAGGCATCTGAGTTTGGTGCTTAGATACCATTGGGTCCCTTTCTATCACTGGAAAAGGGCGGACATCTCCAGATAGCTTCCTGAATTGCCCTGTGAAAGCACTGCTCTCCAGCGGCACTATAAGGAACCTGACTAGGTATCATCTGGAATAGATATTTGACTGAGATGTCTAAAACCTAGATGGTCTTTGTGTTCACCATCAAAGACAGGTTTGCATATGTTCTTCATCTGGGTACTTTTTACAGGCATTTTATGGTCTAATACTGTGAAAGAAAGGCAACAGGTCTTCTCGCTAAATCCTAGCCTCGTTGATGTTGGTGGCAAAACTCTCATTGACTTCCACTGTCCCTTAAATTTCCTCTCCTTTTCTGTTTTCTTCTCTTCTTAGTTTTGTAAGAAACCTTAAGTGGACATTATTTCAATTTATAAATATGTAAGGTAGCTGTTAAAAAACAGAACTTGTGAGGCTAAGTTTCACAAGCAGATGAAATATTTGTGCCTATCTAGTATGTTCTAGATATAACTCTTTCTAAACATTTAGCATTTTGTTTTTTTCCAGATTATGACCTGTATTTTGACTGAGCAGAGAATAGTTTTCTTCTCTTCTGATTGGGCTCTGTTGACACTCGTTGCTGAATGCTTCATGTTGTACCTTCATCCTCTTCAGTGGCAACACACTTTTGTGCCTATTCTGTCTCGTCAAATGCTGGATTTCGTCATGGCCCCAACATCTTTTCTTATGGGATGTCATATTGATCATTTTGAAGTAGTTAGCATGGTATGTTTTAGACTATTACCGCTCTTGCTGTTCACTTGCAGTGCAATTGTCCCCTTACTTCTTTCAGATGCATCTGGAAACTTGCTTTTGTTATTGAGGTGTGTGAGAAGTGAAGAAATTAAAAGTAATGGAACCATACTGATGTGACCACTGGTTTATTGGAAAAAACTTATTGTTGTATCCCTTACCGTTCTTTTCTTTGCAGGATAATATCATGATTTTTGTGAGTTCAAGTTTCATTCGGGGAAAAATTCTCCTGACGTGTCGTTTGTAAAGTATAAATAGTGTCCCTTCAGATTGGTGAGGTTATTTTTTGCTCAGAGTTGTGTGGGATGAATTAGGTGCCTTTTCCAGGCATCTGGGTTAAGAATTGAGCATGCACTTGAAAATACTCTAACGATGCTGCTGTTCCCCATAGTGGAGTTAAATATTTAATAAAATAAGAAAGAAAAAGCAATGTGAAGAATATAATCTCACAATTTTCCTGAGGGTTTTTTTTGTTTTCTTTTTTCAGAATCGTATTTAACTAAGCCTCTTTCGGTGGGTAACAATAATCTTGGTTACCCAAAAAGATTTAAGAAAAACTCAGCTTCATAGTGGAGGGCTAATGTGAATATACTTTTTTGAGGGTGTCACATAGGGTTTCTGTGAGTGTTCAAAATCAAACACAGAAAAATTGTGTAAATTTATATTAGATGAATCCATCTGATTATAAGCTAAAGTGAAACTTGTCTATCTAGGCAAGTCCAAAATCAACAAAGAATTAAGTTGAAATGAAGCAGATAAATATTTATTTTAGTTAGCAGTAGGGTGATGCCACTGTCAGAAATAAGTACAGATCAGAGAACACACTTTTCTTTGATATAATTTGAGAGATTTTATGTTTGCTTATACATACGCTGTGTTGCAGACCAATCTTTAAGGTGATTAAAATTGCAGACTGAGAGGTCAGCATGGGCTTTACCTCCCTGTGACTTTTTGTGCATTAGCATGTGTTTCTGTGTTTGAGACTAATATATAAACCCTCCCTCTCCCTGTCATCCCACGGGGTAAGTACAGGAGTAAATGCTGAATGGAGAAAGCTTTCCGGGAGCTTCTTTGTGTACATATATATGGTTTTGTACATATCCTCATAACGTATAGCTTTTCAAGAATGGGCTTAGAGATCCAGTATTAATTTAATACTACATGAAGAGTATATTAGGTTACTAAATGTTTATGTACTGAGATTAATATCTATTAATTTAATGACATTTATTTTTCTTGACAGTCATTGTTTCGTTATCCATACAATCTTCTAGTTGGGGAAAAAAGTCAATCCTTTTCTGGTTTGCCTCCTTGCTGAAATAATTCATTGTCTGAGGTGTACATAAAGGAGAAGTAGATGTTTTTACAATATAAGTATATTTACAGTCATTCTATTTTCTTTTGTTAAAAGGAAACTGAAGATTTAATTCTAATCAATATAGATAATGGAGATATTACACATTCAAAAATGGCTGAAGAGGAACCTGAAATTCCAGATGTTCCAGCACAAGCAGCGGAAACTTTCATAAAAAGGTGAAAACATGTTGAAGTTGTGTTTATCTTAGTGCATAAATCATGCTTGACGCTCTAAGTTTTTTATTTTGTATTGTTTCATTCATATAAAAACCACTGTATTTGATAAGGGCAAATTGAAAATTTCAATTAATATACAGGTAACTTTAAGCAGTCATAGTGATAACCATATTATTTTGCAACACCTGGAATGCTTGTTTCTTTTTTATTACTGATACGGGTTATTCTCTGAACTTTACTGTTCTTTACAAAGAAGACTTGAGTGCACTGTGATTTACATGTACTAGTAGGACTTCCAGGAATCTCGTTAGCTTGTCAACACTTGCAAATCAATCTTGCACTTTCTCTAGCTGTAAGATGCATGAGGCCTAAATGACTTTTTCTTTAAAAGGTATGAAAAAAATTGTTGGTGTTAGGATGTAACTTGATAATTTTCTTCTCTGTGTAGAGTGGAGGGTCTTCAGCTGCATTATGATCTAGAGCTCTGCCGTCTCCGAGCCAGCACAGATCTTAGTGAACTCCAAATGCATAGAAGGGCTTGGCAACAGAAACTGAATACAGAAGTTCAGCAAATGACTTTGCAGTTAATTGTTAATATCTTCAGGTGAGTGGATATAGTATTTTTTATTAAAAGAGCATATAGTACTGGTTAAGACACTTCCACTGTCACTGAAAATATGCTTATTTTGTCTTACTTTATAGATATTTTTAAAATCTCTTAAGTTTTGTGAGGGAATATGAGAAGGAAGTCCTGCTAGCCTGCTGAAATATCAATAATTAATGTATTCAGGTACATATACATTGCTAGGACTTCTTAGATAAAACTGTTCTAATTTTGAACTTGTATGTCTTTTGTATGAAGATTCCAGGAAGAGAAGTGCAGTCCTCAGATTTTGTAATAAAGAAAAGCTTAAGGCCCAGTGGGGATATCAGTTTGTAACTGGACACAGTCTTGGTCACTCTTGTTAGAGGAAGGTGGATTCAAACCGGGACAGGGTAGAAGAGCTGAAAGCAGGATCGGGAGTTCAGAACACCTGGGTGTGTTTTGGCTAACTGAACAAATGCTGAGAATGGGTGAGATATCTGGAGAGTGCAACCACATGAGAATGAAGGAGGGAGAGGAACTGTGTAAGCTCAAGGACAGAGTGTTGGCACAAGAAATGCTGGGTATTGGGTGTGGTTGGGACTGACATTTTAATAATGGTGTGGAGTACGTTTTCGGGTTTTTCCCTAGAAAAGGGTCCAGCTATGCTAATTTTCCTTGTTCTTAATCTAATGTAATGTGTGGATACCCACAGTTGCTTTATCTTAACAGTCTGGATACTGGTTGTAAATCCTGCTATTATTTGCTTGTATTTGGGGAGGGAATGGAAGTGTGGTAGGTGATTTGTACAAAAAAGTGCAGCAAATGGATGGCTGGTTTGCATATGCTTCGTCTCTTTTTACATAGATACTAACATACTTGACCATTAAAATGAAACTGCCTACCTGGCATTTGTAAAGAATCTCATTATATAGACAGAGGTCTGCAAATAGCTGTGCAGATATCCATCCCCAGCTATTTCTTACTGCCTCTTGCTGGAGATGGTGCTCCCCTTTGGATCAGCTACCAAATTGCTCACATGAATGCTCCCTAACATTTTCAGTCAGAGGTGCTGAGTTAATTTATATAGTCCAAATACCAGGTCTCTGTTAACCTGCTTGCTTTTGTTGGATCAGCTTAGGGATTGTTCATACAAGTGGCTGGGCCCTCCAGGAGGACGATAGCTGCTGGGTGTGGAGGATAGAGCAGACTTTACAGCTAGCTGGATGTGGAAACTGAAATGCATTTACAACTTGATGTGCTATCACTGTGGGATTTAGTGGATTTCAGTGTTTGGCAACAGTATGTTCCAGATAAAGATGAGGAGAAATGCATTTTGCTGCTAACAGCTTGAACTCTCTAATGCACTAAACGCTTGGCTACAAAAAAAGAACAGATGCTTTGCTCTCTAAGAGATAATATGTTTTGCAAAGGGGTTGATTCTTCTCTTGATTTCTTTCTCCTTTCCTTCAAAGTTTCTTTCTTTGTTCTTTTTTTCAGCCTTGTTTCTTCTATCTTCTAATGCTATATCTACCAGCGTCCAGGAGTGAAGGAAAGTAAATCTCTGATGCAATTGTGCTGCCAGTTGTTACTGTCTTTAGTGAAGCACTATAGCATTTTTGTGTGCATGGAGGTTCCATGTTTAAAGCAAACAATGCTAAATTATGTAGAATTATATAGAACTATGTGCTTTTACTAACCATCTTTTTTCTGAACCCATATGGCTTGATAAACTGTTAATGGGCTTTTATCACTGATCTGTGAGAGACAAGCGATGTATAGACGTGTCAGTTCTCTGGATGGGTACAAGATTCTCCTTTTGTGCTTACATTCAAATTGTAGCTCACGAACTTATTTTCTTCATTCATGTATTTTCATGGGAATTTCTTATTCCTCAATACCCAGCATGAGTAGATGAAATAAGATTAGTAAAAAAGCCCTCATTTTAGGGCTTTTACATTTCTTTCGCATAGTCTCATAGTCCAGAGAACAGCTTTTTTCTGAAAAACTCCCACTTTCTGCTCCTGAAACAACTTTTTCTGGATCACCTTTAGGGCACAGAAGTTACTGTTGACGTGTGGTTCTCCAGGGATAGTATAGGGCCTCTGCTGCCTGCTGTGACCATGCATATACTAAAATATGAATCAGTTCTTTATCTCACTTTCTCTTTTATTTCAATAGTTCTGTCTCTTTAGTTTAACACAATTGCCAGTTATTGCTGGCTTTATGAGCAGAGTTTGAGAATGCAGCAAAAAATTACGTAATCTATAATATTTCACGTGCATGTTACAGATGCAATGTAATGGGATAGTGTGAGGTCAGATCACATGTTTCAAATTGCCTGTCTGGATAGGTACACTTGTCTTTTTAGTGCTCCAGATGGGTTGTGTGTGATTCAGGAACTGTGTAAGTAAATGTAAGTCCACGATTGGAGCCTAAGTCATGACTCAAATATATAGATTCTCCTCCATGGTTTACTAAAATTGATCCCACAGACTCTAAGTGAATTTGCTGATTTGAAATGGCAGTGGCAGCAGGTAGCCTGTATTACTTCTTGTAAGAGTTTGCATTCTTTTTCTGTGATTCAGTAACTCAGTTGTTCATTAAAACTGAGTTTGCCTTCTGATACTGCAGCATATTTCTATTTTGCCTTCTGATACTGCAGCATATTTCTATTTTGCCTTCTGATGCTGCAGCATATTTCTAGTAGTACTAGTGGGCTGCTGCTACTGCAAAAGTGCAACTTGCTTACAAATCTCCAAGCACATTTATCTATTTATTTATTTTTGTCTCCAGGGAGGTAAAAGACCATCTAAATTACGAACACAGAGTGTTTAACAGTGAGGAATTTCTGAAAACAAGGGCAATCGGAGACCAGCCATTTTACAAAAAGGTAAATTCAGTGTTAAATATGTTGTGATTCTCTGTTATTAATCTGTATTTTAGGATTATTACCAAATATTAATAGAATGGTCACAGTTTGGTCTGTGTGGTGTTGTTGAACCACCAACTTTCACAGAATGCTTTACCAAATTTATTTTATTTACTATAAACAGATAAAATAGTAGACAGCATGTTGGAGAGCAAGATACTATGTAATTCCAGAGCAAATTAAATGTAATTCCTCAGGGGTGAGATTAACCTATGGCAGATGGGCAGTAAAGCTACATCTAAACTGTATTTTAAGCACAGGCACTTGTCCAAACTGTTTGGACCGAAGCCCATACGTCGACATGAGTTTTCAGCAAGCCCGTGAGCACAGCAGAAGGGAGCTCAAATGACACAAATCGAAGTACCTGCTTTATCTGCAGCCTGAGCAGCAGGGCATGGAGTTGACGACACCTGCTTGGCTCCAGGCCATGAGCCTGTTTCCCCACAACGCGTCACAGCGAACGCATGCTGCTGACTGAGCACATGAGTGACGCTGGTGTCCTTAGGGCCTGCAGTGTGACAGGGCATGCGGGACATAGGTTGATTTAGCTTACATGTGCTTTAGCAGGTAGTATAACCGTAGCTTACTTTTATGTGCTGGTGAAGCCCATGAAATAATACTCAAATAGTGCATAGCCTCAGGCCAGGCCCAATAGTGCTGGAGGCTAAAGGACAACCTGAAATCCTCACTTAGTTTTTCTTAGCCCTCCTGCTAACTCAGCTTATTAGATGCTTACCTGAGTTTGAAACCCTCGAAGGGTATGGATTTTTTCCATACAAGCCCTGAGTCCCTTTT
This sequence comes from Gymnogyps californianus, assembly GCF_018139145.2. NCBI lineage: Eukaryota > Metazoa > Chordata > Aves > Accipitriformes > Cathartidae > Gymnogyps > Gymnogyps californianus. The sequence goes on along the minus strand of NC_059472.1, from coordinate 4,124,643 downwards.
GCACCTGCCCTGATCAGCTTGATCCTTCTGTTAGCATAGGCTTGATCTGCTGAAGCTCCAAAATGACTCAATTTTCACCCAGTGTATACAGTGAAGCAGGTTTTTGTGAAGGATGCAGGTCTGTTGTCCTCTGGAGCACAGACAGTACTGGTGCATGAGTCTGCCTTTTATGTAATGGCTTTGTGTATCCTAAGGAAATGGAGTGGTTTTAATTTCTCATTAAAAGGAGAGTGTCTTGGTCACCAGGCTGTAGGATTTAGAGCAGTTCTCCATGCCTTTGGTGTAGGACTGTCACTGACCATCAAAGGTTGGAGATCCTTTGGGTGAGAAAGAAGGAGAAAGGAAGGGGGAACAGAAGGAAAGGAGCAGGGAGAGAGACTAAGAGTACGCAGGTTCCTGTGAGAGTGTCTTGCAGTGTTAGGGTACTTTGCCCAGAGGTGGCAAGGTTGAGAGTTTTATCCTTGCAGTTGAGACTGTTATTTTACATTAAACTGTTTGCACCTGACTAAATTAATATTTGCCTTCAAGGAATTAAACTAAACTGTTGTATATGTGAGAAACAGAATTTACTTATTTTAAGGGTTTGTGTCTAGCCACATACAGTGTTCTAGGAGAATTCGGTCTTGACACAGCAAGCCAAAATCCAAAGTTATAAACTCTTGTAATTTTTTTAAGTGTCATGATTATTAACTAAATAAAAAGTTTAGCTTAGTTAAATGAAAAAATAATGGTTTAGAAGACTGGTACCCTGAACTGGGAGTGTCTATGGTTAATACCTAATTTCTGAAGGGATGCAAGACATCTTTCTCAGCTTCTTGCACCCTTTGAAGCAATTTACACAGTAGTTTTTAACAGATACTTTACTAAGTAGCTTCTTATTCTAACCAACTGTAAGACATTTTGTACTGTTATTTAAGCTTCTCAAAAGTAAAATATTATTGAATGTGTCTTGACTTTTTTTGGTGATACTATAACTTGTTTAACAAACCTGTGGGTCAGAGCAAAGGTTTAACAAGGAATGTAAGAAAGTGCCTCTGCCATTTTACATTTGCTTTTCATTACTTTCCATGGGTGCACATGAAAGTTACAGAGGTTTCCTTTGCCACTAGAATTTGGCAGTTGGCTCTCTGGAGTAACTCTTTTATACCTGGCAAAAAGATCTGTTCATTAACATCAGCAGGCTGTGGTTGGTAACACCTTTTTTGTTTCCTGTTTTGTTTCTTACTTCAAACACGTGATAAGAAAGTTTCTGAACATCCGTTTAAAGGAGATGTCAGCGTGTGAAGGAAATGATGAGAAAAGTATCTCATTTTACTTAAGTGGTAGTTGCCAAACTTGGCAGAATATCTGGCAATTCAGAGATAACAAACCGATGAATCCTAAATAGGAAATAGTGTTTGTTGGATAAAGCTTCCAACACAAGCAAACATTCTTAAAAACAAACAAACAAAAAGGAAGAATTAAAAAGAACCTATTAATATGTCATCAGGAGGGAAATTAATTGGAAATGTTCTGACCAGGATTTCAAATTAATAGAAAGAATTAAAATATCTTCAGTAGCAGTTTCTAATGCTATAAATGAAATAGTGGCAATTTTATGAATTGAAATTTAAAATTCATTTAAAATTCAGTCTATGTAAAATTCAATATGGAGTAGTTACTAGTGGTATCTCGAATTATATTAAGAGAACTCCAGAAACTCTTTCAGTTCCTGCAGCTTGTCATCTCCTGTACATACAATTGCCAACAAAATATGCCATCTACTGGAGAAATACTTAAAAGCAGAAATCTTAATACTTTTGCAGATGCCATTTTACAGGATACATTGCAAATGGATTGATAAGAGGCATCTTGAATAAGAATGACCTATTTGTTGGTGAAATATTTCCATTAATTTCAGAGTACCTAGATTACTTCTGAATCTTTCTCATTTGCTTTTTAAAAACATCATAGAAATACAGTGATGTCTGATCAGTGGGTTTTTTGGGTTGTTGGTTTTTTTTTTTGTCCTGTGATAAACTCCAAGACTAACAAGGGTACTTTAGGCAAGCCTCTGGGATATATCATTAATCAAAGTAATTTTTCGTAGTTACATTCAAAGATACAACTCTATTTCTGTTAGTAAGTTTATAAAGGCTAGAGGTTGTATAAACATAAAGACAAGATTCCTGGTTATAACAATATTGTCTCCTGATGAAGTTTGCATTTGATTTGCTGAACGGGTTAGTTTTCTGAATTCTTTTTTTCAAACAATACTAAAAGCCCTGTGCTACAACTAACATTTATATAGTACACATGTTGTGTTGCCTCAAATCCTAGCCTTCATCTTGTTTCAATTTGCAATGGTGGGAGATGGTACCTTTCCACTCTTTTTAATTCACACTTGGCATTTTTTATGGTGTCCTCTATCCTAAAAGTAGCAATTTGACCTTTTAGAAATTATTTCTGGCTGACACCATGATAATTACTTGAGCAGGGAACAATTTTGGGGGTTACCAGGAGAAAAGATGACTCACTTGTCTTTTCAGTTTGATGGCATAATGTTAATTTAAAGTGCCACAAACTTCTTATTCTAAACCATAGATAATATTATCAGCACTTAGTTATAGGCAGAAAATATACTGTTAAACTTGTAGCTAAAACTCTCTGGTTTGCTCAGTTTTCTTATTTTTGTTTGGTTTCATCTTTTGGAGGGCGGTCTGAGATTACTGTTTGCCACTAAGCAAATACCATGAAAATACAGAAGGTGAATGGAAACTGAGTTAGTTTTCTGTTGTTGAAGCTTTCAAATATTTTTGGTTTTATGATTGCTAAATTGGAAGTTCTTAGCTTTGCATATGTAAAGGTAATGAAAATGAGAAGAGCATGCTAATAAAAATCTAATTTATAAATGATCCACGCTTAACCAGTTTGTGTCTCACAGGTTTTGGAGACCTACATGTTTCACTCTTTTCTTAAAGCTCGTCTGAACAGAAAGATGGATGCTTTCGCTCGACTTGAGTTGAGTACCCAGTCTGAAGAGGATAGGTAAAGTTTTCTCATTCCTTATTCTGGTTTTGAATCTTTGTTGATATCAGTGATAAAAGTCCTTTTGACTCTATTGGTATGAGATCAGGTCATCTATGAATGAGATTATGACTAACTGATAGGTGATTTTATTAAGATTACTGTAAAAGGGTGATATGAACATGTCCAGCCATGGCTGTTGAAATTGTAAATTGGTACTATAATTGTAATTTAATACTATTATACAAAAAAAAAATCAAGTAGTAATGTGGTGTGTACGTATACTGAATTTTAAAACTAGTCATGTATTATTTTTATTTTTCTCAGATTAAACTTGATGTTTCATACCCCGAGAAGACTGACTATGGAGAAAATGGCTTCTAAACAATTTAATCCACAGTACATGATTAGTAGGCGTATGGTAATCAGTATGCCTGATCTGCAAGATATCAAGCTGCTGGAGGGCCCTACTAGAAATTCCTCACTTCGAAGAATAGAAACAGGCATTGGTAAGGGAAGAACGTGTTGAACAAATACAGTGTCTTTCCTGTTGTCTTTATGTATGGGTGACATCACTGAATAATTTTCACAGAAACAGTGTCAGATCCTGGAAAGAAATGGTGAGCTGAGTCATTTTGAGCTGAGGCCCATCTGTGCATCTCCTTGCATGTTAAACCAGTCTGTAGCCTGCTGTAAGTTTTGCTGTACCACAAAAGACTGATTGGTCACAATAGGATTGATATTGAAGAGTTGCTTCCTGAGTCAGTAACCATGTTCAGTCCTCACTCACCTTATGTCCAGTTCTCCACTACCTTTAAACATAGGCTTAGGCTTACCACTGTTTAACAAAGCAAGTCTTATAGAAACTGCATGGTGGTTTTTTTGCCTTTTTTTTTTTTTTTTTTCCTTCACCCCCCTGCCCTGAATTGATATTATCAGATTGGGGAATATTCTGATAATAAGGACGATGGACATAGGAATATACTGGTGTCCCTAGCACAACTGCAATCTTACTTGAATTTCTTGCGATGTAATTGCTTGTTGCTGTGATGGGGATTCTTTTTGTTGTTTGTAGTATTGCTGGTTGTGAAGATACTCGCACTTTTACTCACTGCTTATACTAATCAATGTACTTTTTTTTTGTTTGTTTTTAGCTGTGAAAATGCCCTCCAAATCAGTCAGTACATTCAAAATCCCAGAAATTCACTTTCCTCTGATGTTCCAGTGTGTTCACTCCTACTATGCAGACTTCTTCAACCATCTCAGCAAAGCTATAAATACCTTGCCACCTGATAACTCAGCATTGCTGGCAAGGTACTTCTACCTCCGAGGACTTATTAGCTTGATGCAAGGGAAACTACTAAATGCGCTTTCTGACTTTCAGAACCTAGATAAAACAGACTTAAGAATTTTCCCTACTGATCTTGTAAGAAAAATAGTGGAAACGATGCCTCCTTCTGAGCGTTCGCAAGCAGACCGCAAACCTGAGCTGAAGAAGCTGATAAGTCGAGTGATGGAAAAACAAAGAGAAGTTATGAAAATAGATGACCATGTAAAAAATTTTGAATTGCCAAAAACACATATGCAACTGGATGATTTTGTGAAGCGAATCCAGGAATCTGGGATTGTCAAAGATATAGACACTATACATCGGTTATTTGATGCCCTAACAGTAGGTGAGTGTAAGAAACATTTTTAGTGACTATCTACATTGGTGCAATGACAATTTCAAACCATTTTTTTTATGAACCAAAATAAAATTTTTGTCTCCAGTTGTTCTTCTTTTTAATTATTATTCAGCATTTTATGGGCCTCTAAAAACTCACAGTATGTGAGCTTTATGGACAATTTTATTTAATTAGGATAATTATGGAGAATAGATTTAATGTAAACAAGAATGTCTATACTTGCATCCACAATAAAGACAAGGAATCTGTTTATATTTGAGCACACAATTTACAATTTTTCATGTTGTGTAGGTGAGATACTTCTGTGATCTCATGGTGTGCAATTCTGCTTTGGCTTAGATTACGAGTAAAGTGAATACAAGACTGTCCTAATTGCTAATGGAAAACACCTCTGTGTTATAAAACCACCAGGTAACATGGCAAGGTGGCAGTCTGTTAAAAATAAACTAACAAAATCTAGAATTCAAGAAGCTACAGTTAAATTCCTCTTGGATGGTCATCATAGCAAAAGGAGAGGTTATGTTTATAGTGGAGAGAACTTTCTTCTCTCCTGAATGAGATCTGAATCTTGTGATTGATTTCTAAAAACATAGTTTGAGAGTGCTTTTATAAAATACCATTCAATTCTCTTTCTGTGCCTAGTTACTCTGGTAACTGTTACATTTTGTGGCCACAAAGGATTAAACATTGGTCGAAATAGCAAGACTTCCTGAAGCCAGAGGTAGCATATGTCTTGCAAGAATTTGTGTTTGTTTGAGATTCGGCTGTCCAAACACTTGAATTCTTAAAATAATTACTTAGAGTACCTATTGCTGAAGTCTTTAACTGTTATAACTTTAGCTTTTATCCCAGGTTGGTAAGTATGTGATATAGTAGTATTCAATAGAATAAAGAACTGGAAAGTCATAATGAAAAGTATTCAGTTCAGTAGGGAAGTACAAATTCTTTCCCATTGGCTGACTGGATTTTTGGCAGGCATTTAAAAAAGCAAGACTGGCACAGTGTTTGCTCCCTCCCTCCGTAGAGTAGGGTGGAAGGGAGGATGCCAGATACATGGGACCTATGGCCTAGGCTAACTGCAGAGGAATCTTTCTACGTCAAGAGGAGAATTTTGTCTCTTAACTGTTTTCCAGGCTATTGTTTTGTAGTTTTTGCACTTTGCTTACCCATTATGCTGTTAGAGGCACAATTTGAAAGTTAGTATCAGTTTAAAGCTATCTTTCTGTGCAAATCTGTATAATAGTTTCTCATAGTAAAGAGGTTTTAAAAAATTTTTAGGACATCAGAAACAAATTGATCCTGAAACATTCAGAGATTTCTACAACTACTGGAAAGAAACTGAAGCAGAAGCTCAAGAGGTGAATCTGCCACCAACAGTAATAGAGCATCTAGATAAAAATGAATGTGTCTACAAGTTATCCTGCTCAGTTAAAACTAACTATGGTGTAGGAAAAATAGCTCTGACCCAAAAGCGCTTGTTCCTTTTGACTGAAGGAGGACGTCCTGGCTATGTCCAGATTGCTGCTTTCAGGGATATAGAGGTGAGCATCAAGTAACTTCTTGTTCTCTTGCATGCCTATGGATATAGGCCATGTTCCATTCTGCAAAAAGATCTCTCAACTTAAAGTTTCAGTAAGGAGTGTAGGGAACACCTCTGAAGTCAGTTACTTATGAGTGATTTGATAAAATTCTGGGTCTTTGGACCAAAAATTTCAGAGCTGATGTAGTACGGTTCGCTAGGTGCTAAGATGACATAGAATAAAAATCTAGAGGTCATAACCTCTAGATGTATGGAAATGTGCAAAGTGCAGCACATGGGATATAGAGCTAGAGAAGTTTAATAACATGAGCGTTAAGTGTGCTTATTTGACTGTGGTGTCAGCGAGCCAGCTTGTATCCACTGTGGAGTGAAGTCTGTATGATGTTGTTTGGAACTTACATTTTCATAAAACCGTCTCTGCTTAACGATGTGTATGGACAATTGAAATAATTAGCTGTAGTTAGAAATAGAGAAGGTTGCCCTGTAGGATGAGTGCTGCACCTTAACTGTAATTGCATGGTACATCCTCCTTGTTTTCTTTTTTTCATACCTTTCCAGGATGTTAAAAGCACGACTGTAGCTTTCCTTCTTTTGAGAATACCTACTCTGAGGATTAAAACACTATCTAAAAAAGAAGTCTTTGAAGCTAACCTTAAAACTGAGTGTGATCTCTGGTACCTGATAGTGAAAGAAATGTGGGCTGGAAAGAAAATGGCGGATGATCACAAGGTATAAATATGGGAATTTCTAACCAAATAAGTATGAAGTATGTGCTTTTTGTCTCTGTTCTAAATAAGTCATGCATCAATCTTAGAATTTCTAGGTTTCAGCAAACAATAGCTAAGTAATAAAATTTTATTTTTGCTGTTACTTCTAAATATAATACTTCTGGAATAATAAAAAAAAGAAAAAAGAGATTACATTTAAAAATACAGGATATTTTTTTCTCATCCGTTGGCATGGAACTTTTAATTTAGTCACTAGTTCTGTGAAATAGTTTCTGAAGTTCACAACGTATGAGAATAGTGATCTTAACTAGTAGAAAATTTTCCCCACCTTGCTTCAAAATATAATGCATAGAAAGAGTTTTGCCATGTTGGAGCCCTGGTGACTATAGATCCTTTCAACGAATAGAGTAAAATGTATTCTTCTGCCACAGAAACCTTGAGAAAAAGGATCATACAAGCAGGGTTTCCATTTAAGCCACATAATTCTTCATGACTGATGATTTTAATAGTGAAAATGTAGGTTGGTGATCCTTCAGGAAGGATTTGAATCATTTTAGCCAAGATGAAGCATAATAGGTACTTCCCCCCCGTGAAGAAAGATCCAGCTTGAAAATGGGTATCCATCCTATGTCCGCTGTATGTTTTCCATCACTGCCATTCATATGGTTTCGTTTGCACATCCTGTATCAAGATTGTGCCAGATCTGAAGTATTCTTTCAGTGTAATGAATTAACACTGGCTCCTGGCTCCCTGCTCCACGACCTTGCTTGGGAGTGGAACATGTGACGTGGGAGTGGGGTTTGACTGCAAGTAGCATGAATTATGCTGCAGGGCAGCAACTGGCTAGTGCTTGTGCTAAGCATGACGTGCGTTGTGATTGTTGAACATGGAGACTTGTAAGAATAATGAGCAATAGATAAACTACAGCAAGACTTTTCTCTTTAGGATCCTCAGTATATTCAGCAAGCACTGACAAATGTTCTCCTGATGGATGCTGTGGTTGGTGCCCTGCAGTCCTCCAAAACCATATATGCAGCCTCTAAACTGTCTTATTTTGACAGGATGAAAAATGAAGGTCAGTCACACAGCAGTGCTACAAAGCCTGCTGTTGTTGCATCATCTGTCTCAGCTCTTTCTGTTTATATTCTGGTTTTCAAACTGATTATCTGTAGAAATATAAAAACATGTTAGTCTGATTGCACTTTCACAGGCGTAGTTTATTAAGTAGTACTAGTAGAAAGCTTAGAGGGTGGCTTTTTTTGCTTCTGTGCGTCAGAACCTTAGTTGGTATGTGTGTCTCCATGTTGGATGCTGTGTTTTTGTTTTGGCTGTTTAGACTGCTTGGGTGTTGTATGCATGCTTCTGCTACCGGAATTCATACAAATGGTGTTTGGGCTCTCCTAGTCAGCTAAGGCTAGAGTGAAAGAAAAGTGAGAAATGTGAATAAATGGTGCAGAATTATTATTTCATAAGAATTATAGATCTATTTCACACTTAAGTGTGCACTTCATGACCTCTTAAAAATCTATTTTAGTGCCTATGATGGTCCCCAAAACAACTTCAGAGACATTAAAGCACAAGATCAACCCCTCAGCTGGTGAGACATTTCCACAGGCAATAGATGTCTTGCTTTATGTGCCAGGTAAGGTGATGTATTGCTTTCTTTATGTTAGCCCAGCTTTAATTAGCCCATAAAGCATGTTATCTCATAACACCTGGTATTATGACTGCCTGATTTAGTTCACATTCTGACATGCTTTGATTGTGTGTTGAATACTAAAATGGAAAATCATTAAAAAAGAACAGTAATATTGCATATTAAGATACTCCAAGGCATAGCTTTCACAGTCTTAATTTGTCTTCCTGTGTGTATATGCCTTATAATGGATTTCAATTATGTGTTAATGTGCTGATTTCCCATTCAGACTTCTGCCTCATTTATTGAGCAGGGTGGATGAATGATGCTCCACCATTGATCAATATTCCTTGTTATTTTTTTATTTTTCAGTAGAGTCATATGGGGGTGTTCAGTTGAACCACAGTGCAGGGAATAGTGTACCACCTCTTGAAATCCCAGCCAGACCTATATGCCCATGACTCTCATTGTGTAGTATGTGATCTAATGTACTACTCATCACATGTAATTTAAGTCCATGCCTGAAGAAAGCATTATTAGTTTCCTTGTGAGCTTTTCTGTGATACTTGGCCCATTTATATCTGACTAATTCAAAAAGCATTGGAGAAGAAAAAAAAAAAGGTAAGGACCGCCTGCAATGGGCATGAATTTAGGTAGCAGATATGTTAGTTCTGGAAGTTCCTAACTCTTAACTTCATAACCTTACTAGTCTTCTGATGTAAGTTCATGTGTAATTCCTAGTATTTGGGCAATTTGAGACAAAAGGGGAAAGTTAGTGGAATTCCAGAGTTAAGAAATTGGGCAGGAGCAACTCTGTGTGGGTGGGTGGGTGGTGGTGGATTCAGTGGTGCTTTTCTTTCTTTGTAGTATGAGGCTTCTAAGTGGAACTCTAATGGAGCAGATAGAATCAGTGGATTTATTAGTTGTATTTCATAGGGTTTAAAAGCCTTCCTGCAGTCCTGGTTAGCTAAGTACTTAGTCATCAATGAAAAAGATTATCTCTGCTCTGAATAACTGAAGTTGTCCTGGTTTCAGCTGGGATAGAGTTAATTTTTTTCTTAGTAGCTGGTACAGTGTATTTTGGATTTAGCGTGAGAATAATGTTGATAACACACTGATGTTTTAGTTGTTGCTAAGTAGCGCTTATCCTAAGTGAAGGATTTTTCAGTTTACCATGCTCTGCCAGCAAGCAAGTGTACAGGAAGCTGGAAGGGAGCATAGCCGGGACAGCTGACCTGAACTATCCAAATGGATATTCCATACCATAGAACATCATGCTCAGTATATAAACAGGGGAGAGTTGTCCAGGAGGGGCAGATCGCTGCTCGGCATCGGTCAGCAGGTGGTGAGCAGTTGCATTGCGCCTCACTTGTCCTTTTTTGTTTGGTGGTTTTTTTTGTTATATTCCTTTTCATTACAATTACTGTTATATCTTTATTATTGTTAGTATTATATTTTATTTTACTTCAGTTATTAAACTGCTCTTATCTCAACCCACAAGTTTAACTTTTTTTCCCTGATCCTCCTCCCCACCCCACTGGGAGGGAGGGAGGAGTAAGCGAGCGGCTGCATGGTGCTTAGTTGCTGGCTGGGGTTAAACCAGGACAGAAGTGTAAGATTAAATCATCAGGTGACCTCAACAAGTAGTTGAGAACGAGCACAAAGTCATTGTGAAAACTGTGTCATTCATTAAGTGGTGATGTAAGTTCCAGAACACAGATGCGTTTCGTTAGAGAGCTGCTCTGCCTAATACGGGTTTTCCTATGCGTCTGCAAAAGTGTTTTATTTTCTTTTACCTCTTATCTTCTCTGCTTCATTTCTAGGGCATCTTGACCCTTCAGAAAGACCTGGCAATGCTCATCCGAAACTATGGTGTGCTTTAAATGAGGGGAAAGTGGTGGTCTTTGATGCATCTACCTGGTCTATTCAACAACACTGTTTCAAAATGGGCCGCTCTAAACTGGTAAGACTGGCACACATCACAATGGCTGCTTTAGCTTGGTGTTTTTGTTGCTATAGCCTGTATGACCCTGAATCACTGTCGTTCCTTAAAAGTTGTAGAAAGACACTTCAGTTAACTTGGAGAAATGGAGAGTTTTGAGAAAAAGGGAAAGGAGGGAAAATGGATTCATAATGAAACAAGTGAACTGGTGAGAAGTGATGGATTGGATATTGGGAGGGCCTGCTGGCCTAATGGCCTGCGTTCTTGAGGCAGGAATGCAGGTTTGAAACAGTTGAGGAGAAAGAATAAGAGAATCAATATAAAGAGAAGATGAGAAGGGGAGCCCTAAGAATAGATGAAAAGTCACCTGTGCTGAAGAACTGGAAATTGGGGAAAGGTGTAAGGAAACCAGGTAGATGATATTGAAAGAAAGATAGCACTCTAAAAGAAGATGACTCAACCAGCAGGTTAAAGGGAGTTGCTTGTGAGAGACCACCTGAAAAGAATAACTCTCTTGATGAAAGGGGAAGCTGAACCAGAGGTGCAGACTGAGTGAAAAACACGCAGTAGAGAGAACACGCAGGAAAAGGGATTGGATAGGTCACTTGTGTGAAAGCTGAGAAACATTACTGTGGATGAGTGTGGGAGAGAGTCAAAAAGGGAGAGGTAAAGCTGATGGTGAAGAGCTGGGTGGAGGGAAGATTGAAATCCAGGAGAAGAGTTGGATACCGACCTATTTAAAGAAGAGAAAGTAAAGAGGAGGAAAGTTTGGAACTGATGGGACTCAGGAGGGAGAGAAATGAAGAGCTTCTGAATGAGGGAAGGATGTTCCAGAGACAGTAGAGGAGAAGACAGTATTTTCTTAGACACTACTTCTAACTGAAGTAGGAAGTATGTTTATATTAGATGGTTAGGACAGCTTCCAATCCGGAAGAGAGAAATACACTAACTTCTGTGGTTTCCCCTAACGCCCTTTGTAACTTTTACTTTGTTTGGGCCAGGAAACATAGCTTTGAGTCAGTTACCAAGATACATTATTAATCCTATTTCCTGAGGGATAAACTCAGCAAAGAGATCTGTCCTCTCTCGTTATTTATAGAGCAGAGCAAAGGATAGGATACTGGTGCGCTGAGTCTTGATCTCTTACTGTAATCACCAGAAAACTGTAGCATCTTAATATAGCCTTTTTCCATCTTACACTAAAGAGTGATTTTTCTTCTAGATTTTATATAATCCTGCTTTTTCTCCCCAGACTTGTATGATCATGGTAGAACAGAGTCAAGTGTGGATCGGTTCTCAAGACTCCATTATTTATATAATCAACACCCACAGTATGTCTTGCAATAAGCAACTAAATGATCATCGTTCTGATGTTACAGACATCATTGTGGAGAAGAAGAATGGAATACCCAGGTATATTTAATTACAGTGTTTTCTTCTTAAAAATACATACACAAGCAAATGTAAAGGACGTCTTGTACCACCAGAAGAGTCATGGACATGTGGAGAATCTTCCTGTGGTTAAACAGAAAGCCATTTTATGTAGCTAGAACAGTATTCATCAGCCTAGAGAATGTGGCCCGCGGTGAGCAGAGGACTAGTTAAAGATCCAAATGATATAGTATTGTGCTTTAATTATTTGACTGAAACAAAGGCAAAAAGTTAACGTGTGCTCAAGGAAAAGGAGCCCATACAGGAAACCAGTGACTGATTTTCCTAGATGTTGGAAAGAATTTATTGTTTTAAGTGGGGGGCTTATCCTGCTAACATAAGTCTTCATTTAGCCCATTTTTGTAGCTTCCATATTGTATATGGTAAACTAAGAATTTCCTTTTGAAAGAAAGAGCATTATGTACTTTGGAACAAAGAGGATAAAGGAATGCTTTTTTGGACAAGGATGAGAGCAGCCAGGAACTGGCAGCATCCAATGATGAATCAGTACAGATACAGTTTAAAGACCACTTCATTTTTGCTTTGAGCACATCATTGACTAGATGTTTACAGCATGCTTCGGGATTTTTCCTGCCTGTTTGTAAAAGAAATAATACATTTATTGTTTTGTTCAGGCAAAATGCTTTTGATCTTTTGGTAGCACTGGTAAGAGTGTTGGCTGGAGGCCTTAACCTGCTGTTTTGCCATGGGAGCGGCAACTCCCAGGCCAGACCAGACATCAGCCGTAGCTCTGCCAGTGGTGCAGAAGGTGTAACCGGGTTTCAGGGAGAATTTGCTTACGTGTTGTTGGAACCTTCTGAAAAAGGTTTTCTCATCTGAAGACAACAGATGTTAAAGGTAAAAAAAAAAAAAAAGGGATAGTATAATTTGTTTTCTCAGGTGCAGTAGCAAAGAAAAACAGTTTTGAGATATTTTTGTCCTAAATTGAGAGAAAATCCAACAGGCAACAATGTTCAGGAGAATTATGGGGAAAGTTTTTGTTGTACTTAACTCCTCGTGCATGATTGTCGTGGTTTAACCCCAGCCAGCAACTCAGCACCACACAGCCACTTCCCCCTCCCCCCTCCTAGTGGGGTGGGGAGGAGGAGGGGGAAAAAAAAAAAGGTAAGACTTGTGGGTTGAGATAAGAACAGTTTCATAACTAAAGTAAAATAAAATACACTACTAACTAAGAATAATAATATAATAATAATAATTGTAATGAAAAGGAATATAACAAAAAAAAGGAAATAACACCCAAGAAAAAGACAAGTGATGCACAATGCAGTTGCTCACCACCCGCTGACCGATGCCTGAGCAGCGATCCACCCCTCCCGGCCAACTCCCCCCAGTTTATATACTGGGCATGACGTTCCATGGTATGGAATACCCCTTTGGCTAGTTCAGGTCAGCTGCCCCGGCTCTGCTCCCTCCCAGCTTCTTGCACACCTGCTTGCTGGCAGAGCATGGGAACCTGAAAAGTCCTTGGCTTAAGATAAGTGCTACTTAGCAACAACTAAAACATCAGTGTGTTATCAACATTATTCTCACACTAAATCCAAAACACAGCACTGTACCAGCTACTAGGAAGGAAATTAACTCTATCCCAGCCGAAACCAGGACAATGATGTAATGCATGCTCTAGTTCACTTAGAGCTCTGAATTAGCCTTCAGTGTTTCCAATGATACAGAGTTTGTAAAGTATAATCTTAAGAAGAAGAAAAAAATATCTGTACTAGAATACTTTAGTTCCAGTAGGAGACATAAGCGGCTTGAAACTTGGATGTGTGGCTGCAACCCAGAGCTGTTGGTTGCTTAAATGGACTTTCAGCTGTCTAGAGCCAGCTACCTAGAATATAGCGAGGGGAGAAAAGAAGTTTAAATCCTTCCCTAGGCATCTTGGTGGGCACAGGGTGGACATGCTTCTGTCCACTCAAGACTCTAGTCACCTTGTTTAAAAGAATTGAACCAGTTTGCTGTTAAAATAATGATAGTATCTGGCCTCAAAGCCTTTTGGACTTCAGTCCATTTTCTGTTGGAAATTGTTACTGTGCTTTACTCTTCCAGTCTCTGAAATGAAGAACATTAATTTGGCTTACTGTAAAATTGATTGTTTTGCAAGTAAGTCTCTTCTGTGTGTGCACTTTGTTCTGAACATGAATGTACACTATACTATTGTTACTATCTTTTTAATCTGTACCAACAGTGAAGCGTACTCAAGCAGTTTAGATGGAACAGTGATTGTTTGGAACATCAGCACTTTGAAAGTTAACCGCGTCTTTCAGCTGCCTTGCCAAAATCTCACTTCTATCAAGCTTCATAATGACCAACTGTGGTGCTGTAAGTTTGTTCCTCAAATAATTGAAAAAAAAAAAACTTCACATAATACACTGTTTTATTAGACAGAACAATACATTAATCTCAAACTCAGACTTACGTGTACATGATGTTCTTCCCCCCATTCTCCACTTAGTCTGTTTAAGCAGCCTTCTGTAGGTAAGGCCTCCAAAACACTTATATAGGTGGCTAGCTTGCATCACTCCTGGAGGTATTGCCCCTGCTGCAGGATGTGATTTCTGGCTACACTGTATTTGTCTGACCTCCCCTGGTGATGCCTGTAAATTGGAATGGAAAGCTTTGAGAAAGTCCTTTTTAAGTCTAGAGAGGCAATAGCGGTTGCAAATTGTGTTTGGTATTTCAGCTAGACTTTATGGTATTGGTCTGATTTGGTAATCCCCAGACCTGCATTTTGGCTACTTCTAGAAATTTGTCATCCCCTCTGTAGAAGTTTAGATGAATAAAGTAAAGCTTTGTGCTAGGGTAAAGGATCATCTTGAAGTTGTTTCATAAATGGTGACCGATTGAAGAATTTTGCACTGATTCTCAGTACTGCTATACACAAGAGCCTGGTTCCAATCATATCTTAACAGAACAGCAGCTAAAGCCCTGGGAAATTCCTGGTCCTGCTGTGGGCAGTAGCGATACTGCTGTTGCTGTGGTGGGGTAAGGATTCAGCCCTGTTAATTTTGTAGCACAGACACTTGGTCTCGGTTCTGTAGATGAAAATAATTGTGTACTTGAGAACCTAAGTGTGAGATGTCCTAATTTTAAGGAGTTTGTTTCTTCTCCTGTCATCATTTTTGGACTCTAAACTAACAGGTGTATGCACTGCAGAATAGCGACTAGCGTTTGGAGAAAGAACAGATCTAAAAAATAGATACTGTGAAAACCAGGAAGAAGTACCTCAAAGATTTCACTGTTGATTGAGAAGCACGACAGTTGTTAGATGCATCCATTTTATTTTGCCTTTTTTCTCCATGGTTTATGGAGATGCAGGAAGTAGCTGCTTCTGTTACTAACCCTTTATTTTTAATATTGAAGGTACTGGAAGTTGCATACTTGTAGTGTCAACTCATGAATTTCAACTACAGATGAAAATTGAGCATCACCTGAAGAATGCGTGTTCCTATTTTCTCTGCTTCCAGCTCTTTCCTGAGGTATTACATTTAAACTGTTAATAGAGTTTAAAGGAAGCATGACTATGTGGCATTACAAGCCATAGTTACTTACCGCAGTATACTTCCTGTCAGCAGTGCTCACATTAAACATATCTTTTTGTGCTTTAGAGAGATGAAGTGTGGGTGTCGTATTCAGGGAGTAGTGACCTGTATATTTGGAATACCAAAGACTTTTCAAGTACACCTCAAAAGATTCATCTTCAAGATTGCTCTGAGATTACTTGTATGATAAGAGTTAAAAATCAGGTGAGAGACATTTGGACTGTTTTTACCTATTGTGGAATTCTTCACTAAAGTTTTGCTTGTTTGCAGCTCTCATGGGCTGTCACTGGTTAGCTTCCTTACTGGGTGTAGAGCATACGTACTGGTTTGAAACGTTGATTCCTCTTTGAAGTCAGAGAAGCTAATGACTGCCCAACACAACTCACTGTTACAGGTATACCCCAAAATGCACATCAAGCCAAAAGCTTTGTCAATAATTAAATGCGTGGTGACTATTATTAGCCATTGACGTTTTCAGGGAACAGTAGAAACTGAAAGTTTAGCTCCCTTGATATTTAATCTCAGGGCTACTAAGACTAAGCCTTGGAAAAGGTTAATAGACAAACAATAAATGCCAATTAGCTGGCCTATTTTTGTAGATGACCTTTTTCTTGTTTAGTTACCACATTCCTAACTCAACAGAGACCAAAGGAGCCAATGACTTCCTACCTTAGCATTTTGTGACCCTGTCATTATTGGCCTCAGGCTGTGTACCTGCTCTTTCTGCATGGTATCAGTAGCTGTGCATATGATTGTAGTTGTGATACCACATGGACAGGTTTAGGGTTAATTTGCAAATAAATAGCTAATATATATCTATTGGGAAAGCAACTTTCTGAATCTTTTTCTCAGATTTTCCCTTCTTCCTTCCTCAAAAATGACTTTTTTCATGAAGCGCCTCATGAAATAGGGAAGCTTTCTGTGTATTCTGCCCTTGGTTAGATTTATGAACTAAAATGGAAGAACCTTTTGAGATATCCTTCCCCAAAGTAGAGATGGATATATTTAACCCCTGTTTTAAGGGAGTTAGAGGGTTGTTTGGGAACCCCAAGCCATTAAGCTTTCTTTTGTTCTACTTAAGAACTTTGTTCCTTTTCTCTTCCACTTATTCCTCACTCAGCTCCACCTTAACTAACATTGTAGTCCAACTCATTGATATAAAAGGAACAATTGGAAAATATCCCTGTGTGATCCATCTCCTGAACCTGAGTGTTCAATGTGCCATCTTTCAGCCTGCCAACAGCTCGGCAGCCTCGGTTGTCCGAGGAGTCTGGAGCCTGTTGTAGTAGCTGGAGCACCCATACTCCTCATCTACGCAGCATTACAGTTACTGAGAATGAACTCGCAGCCTGGTAAAGGCTTACAACAACATTGGTAGCGTTGTCTGCCACAGGCTTGCTTTTAAGTGCTTTACAAACAAGCCATTATTTGTCTTTAAGAAACCTGAGACAAAATCAATTGCATAACGTGTCTATCTGAAATAGGATGCTTTCTGGCTGGCAAGCATTACTAATACACGACAGTGAGTACTTACTCTGTACAAAACTATGCACAAGAAGACCACAGCTGTTTTCTGCTGTGCTGGACCAAGTGCATCTGACTCCGTATTCTGGCTCTAATGGTGGCAGTCGCAATGCTATGTAGGGAGAGTGTATGAACTGGGCCTCTATCTGCAGTCCATTCCCCTTAAGCTCCCTCACTGTCCACGGTTCTTGTTTAGGGGTACTAAAGTGTACACCTCTGCCTCAGTCTTTTATTATCTATTTTTGGACCCAGTCTCTGTGGATCTGATTTCATTTTGAACTTGCTGGTACCACAGTTTCCTGCAGCAGCAGTTCCAGAAGTTCACTGCCAGCCACGTACAGAGAAGTACTTTCTTCTAAGTGAAACTGAACTCTTACTGGTTTCTACATGTGTCCCTTACTTCTCTAATTGCAGGATGTGTTGAACAATGGTTCTACATTCTGCTTCTCTGCACTTTTGTGATTTTTGTAAACCTTAATGTGATCCCTCCTTAGCTGCCTTCTCTCCAGCCTACAGAGTCCTGGCTTTTTCCATCTTTACTCATATGGCAGCTGTTCCTTTTGATAGTTTTAGTTAGTCTTCCCTGGATTTTCTCTGCTCTTGCAGTGCAGAGAGCAGAACTGCACACAGCACTCAAGATACGAGCATGCTGTGGTTTTTACAGTGGTAAAGTGACACCTTCTGTCTTACTCTCTGCACTGGGTCTGTGGAACCAAAGGCAAGTCGAGTTGCTGAGGCGAGCAGCTCCGGTGCCAGCACGATCGGCAGCGGAGCACTCCAGCGCAGTGCACAAGGAGGTTTCCTGAACAGGAGAAACCTCAGGGGAGTGGAGAGACCCGCCAGGAGCCCGCCGCTTGCGCCACAGTGGTTGAGGAGGCCTGGGCAGGGCCAGGAGCAATGGCAACCAAGTGCCCCTCACACCTACAAAAGAAACCCCCGGGGAGCGCTAGTGACCAGGGTGGGCAAACAGGCCGCAGCGCAGCAGTTCGCGCAGCAGTTGGTGCGTAGGAAGGGTGCTGTAACTCAGCCGGCTCGACCAGGGAGCAACGGTATCCACCCGGCAGGCAGCCACGTCCTCTCTAAGCTCTGCACCTGCCGCGACTGACGCAGCTGCCCAGACAGAGCTCCGGTGGGAACATGGTGCCAGCCAGGTGTCAGGCTGCAGGGTGTGCCCTGCTCTTGTGCCAGTACGGGACGGCAGCAGTGAGCACCCCTGTGGGAGGTGCGCCAAGGGAGAGGAACTCTTCCGCCTAGTGGCAGAGCTCCGGGAGGAGGTGAGGAGGCTGAGGAGTATCGGGGAGTCTGAGAGGGAGATAGACATGAACTCCAACAGATACATATATATAGAGGAAATTTTCACTGTTTCCCTTTTCCAGCCTAGCAAGAGAGAACCCTCACTGTATCAATGATGTGGCATGTAAAACTCCTCAACTGTGTCCTAGACTGAAATGTAAAGTAGTAAAAATGATTGTGGTTTGGTTTTGTTTTTACTCCAGCTGTGGGTTGGCAGCAGTGGAAGATCGCAAGGCAAAAGCAAAGGGAAGATCTATGTGATCAGTGCTGAGAAGAAGAGTGTGGAGAAAGAGTTAGTTGGTCATGCCGATACAGTAAAGGCGCTGTGCTCAGCAGAGGACAGATACGTCCTCAGCGGCTCTGGAAAGGAGGAAGGGAAGATTGCCATTTGGAAAGCTGAATAGTTAAGCTATTCAAAATATGTCTACCTGTGCCGGAAAAAAGTGAAGACCTCAGGCTGTGTTTACTCCAGAATTTTGCATATATTTCAACCACCTGTCAGTGTTATTGTTTTGTATTTATTGAATTATTTTAGTCCCTACATTGTTGTAGAAAATTGAAATAGAAGTGAATCTCTCCTCGCACCTTGTACTGCTCCTGCAGGTTTGACAAAGAAACGGAAATGTGAATAGAGGAGTCGCTGGCTTTAAACTTGACATGTGATGTTGTGAAGGGTCAGGGTTATAGGCCAGACTGCGTGGTGCAGATTGCATTGAGAGAGCCGAAGCCAGCTCAATAATTCCACTGGAGCTCTTTTTGGGCAGTGCATGGGTTGCCTGAAAAGTGGGATTCTGTACTGTCTTTACAGCCTGTAACAACTGGAAATGGTCACTGACAAGAAAAAAAACTAGTGCATTTGTTGGATTTATGGGGTTACTGTAAATGCTGAGTATCCTTCTGAACTAGCAGCTAGATTTAGCTGGGAAGACTGTCCATTACCCCGTATGGATATTTATGGTGCTGTGTTATTTAAAATGTAGACACAGACAGGCTCTCCCTGATAGCACTGAAAGCTTCCTGCTGGTGAAACAAGATACTTGGATATTCTTAATGACTGTTTTACTTTTTAAACTTGTTTTTCCTTTAAAACCACTGTACAGCACTTGGCATTTGTAACAGTTTGTGAAACTGATGGTTTGTTTTTTTTTTTTTTCATCTGAAGCACTTAATTTAATTTCCGTATATATTATACTTGCTTTTGGAAGCAACCTTTCAGTTGCTGTGCAAACAAACCTCTGCCCCTCCTCCCTTCAGTTGCTGTTCCTGTAATCAGAGGAACTGCTGTTATTTTGTGTAGAACCTGCTTAATTTTTAAGTACTGCAGAGTCGTCAAACCACTCCTTAGTTACTGAAGCGAGCATCATCGGATTGCAGTCTAGAGGATTCTCTTGAGCAGCGTTCCCTAATCGCTTCCTGATGTACATCATTGTTCTTTCCATTGATGACAACTACCTACAAGTAAAACAATAGATCTATGCAGAATAGTTTCATCTGTATCAGTGCTGAGTAAGGTGGAATACAATATTTAAAATATTGTAAACAGAAGGAAAAAATGGGCTGCTACTTTTGTTAATAAATATAAAACAGTGTAGGCCTAATAGAATTGTAAACTACTGGAAATATACTCCATGTAATATTTCTAACTCTTTCAATGTGCTGATGAAAGATTTTATCATAAGATGGTAACTGAAATTTTACCTTTTTAGACCCCCCCCCCCCCCCAATTTAAGAATATTAAACACTATATTGATACTCTGGTCTCTCTTTGTACTTTGTTCTTTTTCCTGTGTAACGCGATACACAGTACAAGAATGATGATTTTTAGCACTGACTTGCATCCTGGCTGTGTACTATGGAGAACAATTGCCTGGGTTTTTCTCTCTACATATTCTCCTTTCTAAAACCAGCTTCTGCTGGTAACGTGTTCTCCTTTGAGCCCCTCGTCTGTAACTTTCAGGTTCCTTTTTTCCCTCCCCTGGCAGCTGTCTGGCTGGTGGTGGTAAGTGAAATGAATTATTTACTGAATTAAAAGATTTCTCTGTACAGAGCCACAAGCGCTGTTAATGAAATTTCACTTCCTGCGGAGATGAACCCAGCTACACCAAGCTGCCACCTGCCTGTCATTGCCTTTATTGATTTTCATTCCTGCCAGACTTTTCAAACCTGGTTTTGCTTTCTCAACTGGTTCGTACCCAGCTTGTGACAATGTCAGATGACAAAACTAGCAAATGTCCATTTTTATGCTTGTAAATTCTTTTATTGATAAAAGACTCCAAAGTAATTTATTGAATAGGAACATAATTTATTGAGTAGTTGTCTCCTTTTTAAAAACACTGCTTTCTTTAATACCAGCTGTTCAACACCAGTATATAGGAGAAGAGTTTAACCACATCAGATAAAACCATGAAATACAAAGATCCTTCAAGAAAACTAACCCATCCCCAAGAGCAGGAGGACCAGCAATACCAATTCAACTGACTCGAGCACAGTGGCATGTTGGTTTGTCTCTCCCAGTGGGACGAGAAAGCTCAGGTATGTGTTCACTTACCATTTCAGCTTTGCTCCAGCATTCCAGCTGTGGAAACGAACCTGCAGGAACAGCGCTGCGGGGTTTTGTTCAGCTTTCAGTGGATTTTCAGTTACTTCCCGTGGGCCCCTTTGTGGTGGGAAGGCACAGGGGAAGGGATCCTCGGATCCCTCGCGGTCCTCAGAGCTGCTCTTTGCCACGATGCCTCCTAAGAGCTTGCCAGGTCTAGTTGCCGGTGTGCGGCCCGCACTGATCCTGCGGATTGATGCTGGCTCGTGACTTCTGTGTCCTCATCTCTCTGTCTGGCTGTTGTTTCACCCTGGGGTAAGCTGTTTGCGGCAGAGACCATGTTCTGGTTGTGCTCATGTAATGCTTAGCATGATGCTGTGTTGGCCCATAGCAAGGACTCCTGCAAATCGCGACACTATAAATACTAGTGCTCGATGGCTTAGGATTTTGTAAACCTTTTTTTGAGCGTTTCAGTTAAAAAGCAGATTGTCAGGGCTCAAAACAGGCTGACGAACAGTGGGAAAGTTTTATGCTCTACCTGAAATTGTCTCTCTCTCCAAACAGTATTTAGAGGTTGCTACATGAATAGAAAACAGAAGTTTTAGAAATATTTATGAATTTATTAAATTTATTGATCGATCAGACAGAGCCCCTGCATCCTGCCAGTCTGTTCTCTTTTCCCTTGCTCAGAGAGCTTTTAGCTCCTCTCTGCCTGTCTCCAAGTAATGGCCTCCCAGAGAAGGGATAATGTCCTTCCAAGCAGTAAGATACCCCTTGCAGGAGAAGAGAGGCAGTAAGAAGTGACCGGTCTGAGCACACTCAATCCCTCTCTTGCCCTAATGCTGAGCTGCTGTTGGAGTCAGCCTCCACGTGAACCTCTGGCCAGGTCCTCCCCGAGTCCAGCTTGTGCCACCTTCCCCTTCTCCTCTGCCTCAGTTCGCGCAGCAGTTGGTGCGTAGGAAGGGTGCTGTAACTCTGCCGGCTCAACCAGGGAGCAACAGTATCCACCCGGCAGGCAGCCACGTCCTCCCTAAGCTCTGCACCTGCCCTGACTGACGCAGCTGCCCAGCCAGAGCTCCGGTGGGAACACGGTGCCAGCCAGGTGTCAGGCTGCAGGGTGTGCCCTGCTCTTGTGCCAGTACGGGACGGCAGCAGTGAGCACCCCTGTGGGAGGTGCGCCCAGGGAGAGGAACTCCTCCGCTTAGTGGCAGAGCTCCGGGAGGAGGTGAGGAGGCTGAGGAGTATCAGAGAGTCCGAGAGACTGACTGACTACTGGAACCGCACCCTACCATCCCTGGGACAGGCCTGTCGGGCAGACAGGACACATGATGCGGAGGATTCCCTATCCTCTCCCCACCCGGCAGAACGCAGTGACTTAAGGCATAGGGGCAATGGCGACAAGTTCCTGCCTGGCACAGCAGGCGCATCTCCTCTGTGACTCCCCCACCTTCCCAGGTGCCCCTGCATAATAGGTACGAGGCGCTGCAAGTGGAACCGAACAATGACAAGGATGATGGCTCATCGAGGTTGGAGGTGTCACCAAGGTTAAGTCAGCTTATACTCTGCGTCAAAACAACTTTCATATAAACTAAAAAAGACGGGTCATTGTCATAGGAGACTCTCTTCTGAGGGGAACAGAAGGCCCAATATGCCAACTGGACCCACTTCTTAGGGAAGTCTGCTGCCTCCCTGGGGCCTGGGTTAAAGATGTGATAAGAAAACTTCCTGCCCTGGTACGGCCCTTGGATTATTATCCATTATTGCTTTTTCAGGTAGACAGCGATGAAGTTGTGATGAAAAGTCCCAGGGCAGTCAAGAGAGACTTCAGGGCCTTGGGATGACTGGTTAAAGGATCAGGAGCACAAGCAGTGTTCTCCTCTATCCTTCCAGTTGCAGGGAATGATGAGGGAAGAAACAGGAAGACCCAGCAGGTCAATACCCAGCTCCATGACTGGTGTCACCAACAGAATTTTGGTTTTTTTGATCATGGGTTGATCTACCCAACACTGGGCCTGCTGGCGACAGACAGGGTACACCTGTCTCAAAGGGGGAAAAGGATCTTTGTGCAGGAGTTGTTAGCAGGGCTGATCGAAAGAGCTTTAAACTAGATTTGAAGGGGGAAAGGGATACAACCAGGCTCGCTAGAGATTAAGCCTGGGGGTGGCACCCCAATGTTTGAGAGACAGTGTGCTAGCAAGGTCCTTCAGTGTGCTCCACGATGTCCTGAGTACACTGGAGCACACTTGAAATGTCTTTATACTAATGCACGCAGGATGAGGAATAGAGAGCACCTAGAAGCTCTGGCCCAGTCCTGGAGCTGTGACATCACTGGCATAAGCAAAACCTGGTGGGATGAGTCCTGTGACTGGTGTGCCATGATGGACGCTTATAGGCTCTTCAGGAGCGATAGGCAGGGCCGGCGAGGCATGGGGGAGAGGTGCCGCTGTATGTAAGGGAGGGCTTGGACTGTATGGTGCTTACAGTTGGCGACGACACAGTTGAGAGCCCCTGGGTAAGGATGAAGGGGAAAGCAAATAAAGCAGATGTTGTGGGAGTCTACTATCGAGTACCCACCCAGCTAGGATGACGACACTGATGAATTAATTAAGGGATCTCTCTAGATCAGGTGCCCCTGTCCTTATGGGTGATTGTAACTTCCCAGACATCAACAGGGAATATCATACAGTGGACATGAACAGGTCCATGAAATTTCTGCAGCACGGTGAAGGTAACTTCTTGGTGCAGGTACTAAGGGAGCCGACTAGGAAAGGTGCCCTCCTAGATTTGGTGTTTGTAAACAGAGAGGGACTCATGGGCAAGGTGGTGATTGGTGGCTGTCTCGGTCACAGTGACCACGAAGTAGTTGAGTTTCAAATCGTTGGTGACTGATAGGAGCAAAACTGCCAGCAAAACTTCGACACTGAATATGGGGAGAGCAGACCTCGGGCTGCTGAAGGAGCTAGTTAGTAAGGTCCCCTGGGAATCTGCTTTTGAAGGTATTGCGGTCCATGAATGCTGGTCACTTTTTAAAAGCCATCTCTCTCTTAAGAGCGCAGGAGCAGGCAATTCCAAAGTGTCAGAAGTCAAGCAAGCGGGGCAGAAGGCCTGCTCGGCTGAGCAGGGATCTTCTTCTAGAACTTAGGCGGAAAAGGAAAGTGTACGGACATTGGAAGCAAGGACAGGTGACACGGGAGAACTACAGAGAGCAGCCCTGCGGGAAGAGATCCGAGGGTTTGGGTTGGTGGCAAGTTGAATATGAGTCAAGAGTGTGCCCTGGCAGCCAAAAGGGCCAGCTGTGTCCTGGGGTGCATCAAGCACAGCATAGCTAGCTGGTCGAGGGGAGTGATTGTCCCACTCTGCACTGCACTGGTGTGGCCTCACCTCAAGTATTGTGTGCAGTTTTGTCGCCTGAATATAAGAAGGACATCAAACTACTAAGAGTGTGTCCAGAGGAGGGCGACCAAGATGGTGAAAGGTCTCGAGGGCAAGACTTCTGAAGAGCGGCTGAGGTCACTTGTCTTGTTCAGCTTGGAGGAGAGAAGGCTGAGGGGTGACCTCATCGCAGGCTACAGCTTCCTCAAGGGGGGCAGTGGAGGGGGAGGTGCTGATCTCCTCTCTCTGGTGACCAGGACACGAGGAAACGGAATGAAGCTGCGTCAGGGGAAGTTCAGATTGGACATTAGGAAAAGGTTTTTCACTGAGAGGGTGGTCAGTCACTGCAACAGGCTGCCCAGGGAAAGTCATGGCACCAAGCCTGTCAGAGTTCAAGGAGCATCTGGATGACGCTCTTAGTCATATGGTTGTTTTAGGCAGTCCTGTGAGGAGCAGGGAGTTGGACTCGATGATCCTTATGGGTCCCTTCCAACTTGAGATATTCTATGATTCGAACCAAGTGATGGCAGTGTTTGCTTCTAGAAATAACCCGGCTGCGGAGATGGGAGCTGCTTGGAAATTCAGGCTGTCTTGTGCTGGCTGTGATTTCCCCGACGGGGCCACACAGTGAGGTAGGAAACAGTCCCTTCCTCTGCCTTCCAGCCTGCGTTCATGAGCTGCTGTGGGTCTGTTTGTAGGACTAGGCCCCTTTTTCCATCAGTACGGATTGAATCCTGCCTTTCGCTGTCAGCCTTTTAAAGCGAGTGAAGCAAAAAGCCAGCCTCACCCCTCTGCCATGAATTACTTACCTCTGTTGCTCTTTCCACATCCATTTCAGCTGCTGTGTTCCCAGCCCTCTCTCCACGACTGCCCAGGGACCCAGCACACCCCATGGTGGGGGCTATCATTTGCTGCGTGGCATTGCTGCGGGTCCCAGCTGCCATTTGGGGGGCCGAGGATGAGGTAGGATGTAAGCTGCAGGATTTCCCCCTGGTGTCTGGCTTCCCCCTCCACGGTGCTTTACCCCAGTGCTTCGGCACAGGTCCCCCTGCTCTCAGCAGCAGGTGGGTGGCCTTCGTGCCACCCCAGGTGTCAGGACAGGGAGGAGGCTGCAGAAATGCCACTTGGCACCAGTGCAGCCTCCCAGGCCCAGAAAAGGAGGCAAACGCTGCCTGCTTGGGGCTGGGAGCTGGAGCGGCAGCTGCCCACCACCCTTGGCCCTAGGATTTGGGCCACTGTCCTGCTGCAACTCCCCTTTCATCGCTGTGGCCCTCCAGGACCGGTTCCCTGCCGGGTGGCTGCCCCCTGCCCCTTTTCAGGGTGTGAAGGGTTGCCCACCACATGGGACCCCAACTCGAAGGTGTGTGTGTCTGTGGTGTCACCACCTGGAAGATGGTGACACCCCACAGGCACATCCCATGTGTTCCCAGTGAACTCTGTGCTCATGAGTGTGTCATGCAGCAAGGCTGGAGCTGCTGGGGAGCGGGCAGTAGCGGGGGTCTGGGAGTGCACGAGGTCTCAGCTCTGCCTGGTGCCTGCGTGGGGGCAACCACACAGTGTGCACAATAGGGCCTGATCCTGCAGGGCTCAGCAGAGCCTGCATGCAGCAGCAGCAGCCACGCAGAGGCGGTGACAAGCAGCCATTGGTTTTCCTCTGTAAATACCTAACAATAGCCCTTGGCACCAGGCAGCGTTACCTCCCCTTCCAGTGTTGAGGGCTGGTGATGGATGTGGGGATCGTATGGCACCCACCCCCCAAGGATGGGAGAGATGCCACCCCGACTGCTGCAAAGCCTGAGGGATGCAGGAACCGACCCCACTGGGGCAGATTGGGGCTGGGGGGGTGGAGATAATGGTTTGCTGGTTGTTCCATCTTCAGTCCAGACTGGAAAGCGGGGGCAGCGCTGGGGCAGGCTCCTCTTCGAGCTGTTCCCAGCCACACCAAGGCCACTGCGAGCTATTTTGTAACAGCTGCATTTAACTCAAACAATAGCTCGGGGAGTGACGCAGGTCCTCTGTCCTCACCCCTTCCTTGGCATGCTCCGGCCAGCCCAGACCTGGCACCCTGCTCCCACCCCTAGGAGGACCCAGTGCCCCTGGCTGGCGATTGCTGTGTCCTGCTGCCAGGTCTGGGATGTCTCCAGAGCCAAGCAATATGCTTTCTCACCTCTCCTCCTTGCTGGGGATCACCCTGCAGGAACAACAGCACCAGGGAGGTTTCTGCTTCCCACTGCTCTCCCCCGGCCGCATCCTGCTGCAGCACTGGAAAGGATGGAGAGGGCTGCCCTGTCCTCCCCCTCTCTTGGCACATGGGATAGTGCTGATGCCTGGGTACTTGGGAGGAGATGCTCAGCGTCATGCCTTGCAAGACTCAGCCCAGGGAGGTTCAGGTTTATTTCTTTGCTGCTTTCACATCCCTTTGGCCTCTTCACTTTTAATTGTGCCAGGAGAGGACAGGGATGTAGGACAGTCCCTGCCGCTTAATCCCCACTTCACTTCAGGCTCTGCCAGGTGTTTGGAGTCCCCCATGGTGAGGACAAGCACCCAGGGCTCTGCTGAGCGAAATGGGGCGAGGGGAGGCTCTTGCCCTTGTGGTGGTTTAACCCCAGCCAGCAACTAAGCACCACACAGCCACTTGCTCACTCCCCCATACTTCATAGTAGCCCTGTACTAGCTACTGTGAAGAAAATTCGCTCTATCCCAGCCAAAACCAGCACAGCCCTCCTCTGGGTCTTCTGTAGGTATTTGGAGTGGCTCCTTCCCCGGTGAGTCAGAGTCCACACTCTCCCCTTGGTGCTGGTGAAAAAGCAAGTTCATAGCCCAGGCCAAAAGTCAGATTTATTGTGCTTTATGTTTTCACTTCTTCCTTAACCTCAGGTCCAGTGAGAAAAGAGCGCAGCTGAGCTGGGTTCAGTCAAAAATGAACCAAATGCTGCATAGGCATTGACTTCTCTGAGCTGCTGATACTGATTCTGAAGAAGTGCCTTCAGGAGAAGTCACAGATCAAATCAGTCAAGTAAACTGCTAGAAATCAAAGCCGGACAACTGAGTTCTTCACACTGCAAGTTTAACCCTGTCAGCTGGCGTTTATAATCTGATACAGAGGTCCCTCCGGCTTTCCCCTCTCTTGTCACTCGCAATGGCCCAAGCGGTTAATCAGTTTGCATGTGAACTGGTTTCTTTGGAAGCTGCTTATGGTTATGCTTATTTCCTCCTGAAACGCTCCCAGGGCCTCCCATGCAGAGGGATCCCACACCACAGGGTAAGGCAGAGGAGTGGGAAAAGGCCGATGTGCTGGCAAAGGAGGGATGAGCCCCTCCCTGCCGTAACGGCAAGAGCCAAAGCCGCCTGCCACCCACTGGAAGGGAAGACCCTACCTACAGCCCCTCGGCCCTGGCAGCGCTCTTGGTGATGGCACAAGAGACGACGGATTTTGCTGGCTTAGCAGGTGACAGCCACCACCCCTCGCCTCCTCCTGGGAATGGGTCAGAGCAACCAGGGCAAGAGCAGAGTCGGCAGCCGGGGACATACGCCTCTCCCAGGCGTCACCAGCTTGTGCCTCCATCTGTGCTCCCTCCTTTGTTACACCTGAACCTTGCAAGCGTCAGCTGAGTTTATCAAGTGTTTGTGAATTGTAACACTTGTTCTTTTGTCAGCTCATGTTTGGTAGTAGCGTTTTTAGAAATATTAATTAAGTTTTGGGAAGCAGGTGAGTATTATTTGTCTCGTACAGCTTAGGGACAAGGAGAAGCGGCAGCGGTGTTCAGCCTGTAGCAGGGAGCCTACATCGCTGCCAGCCCCGCAGGCGCATCACAGAAAGGACGCGTGCCTCGACTCACGTTCCCTACAAACAACACAGGAACGCGAGCCACCAACTCTTACTGAAATGTTTATTAAGATCGAACTTCAGAACAATGGATCGGAACACAATGTCTTGTGGAGTAGAATATTTCTAAATTGATTTTTCTTTTCTATGCATAAATGAAAAAAAAATCAAGATTATACAAAAAGAACAGAAAGTGCAGAACACAATAAAACAGTTCTCATGCAACAAATCTCTTTTTTTTAATCTTAAAACAGAAAATAAGCCCAACAGTGTAGAAATAAAAATCATACATACATTATGCCGTCTACGCACTCAAACATTCATCTGTGACATTACTTTTCTTTATCCCTTTTTCCTCATAAAACAACATTATGTGTTTAACACATGCTTATAAACATTGCTAAACTCAGCAAGAGCTATTATAGTGCCCCAACTTAATAAGTTGATAAAAAAGTAGTTGTCATATGGCCAGTTCACAAAGGAACTAAATATTCTCTTTTTTTTTTTTCCCCGCTATGAGATGCCTATATGCAGCTTTCTATTAATATGAGGCATTGAAAATAAGCTGGTCATTTGGCTACCGAAAGGGCTTAGTGTTCATGTTACATCAGAAAAAAGGAAAAAATTAATATTGGGAACTGCCAATTTGTTGAGAGAAAAGTCGTTCTGTTTTTTGAGGCTGTTTACTACAATTTGGCTATCACTAAGGCTTGAATAGGTGCAGACGAAATCAGGTGATGCCTAGTTTGGCCAAACGCTCCTAGAGCTTCACCTCCAACTTCAAAATTTGAGCAAAAAATGTGTCAGAGCATGGCAAATCGAACCGTGTCCTGGGTTTTCGCCAAAGTTTTAGCAGGTCACAAGGGCATCGAAAGCCTTTTAATTTTAGCAGGCGCTCTTTTCTGATGGGGGGGAGCAGGGGGGAAAGTATTTGTCCCTCCTGGGCACCCCTCGCAGTCCCCCGCGCTCTCCGGGGCGAAGGAAGGTGAGGTTGAAAGACAGGCGAGCCGCAGGGCTGCTTGGGTTGAGGAACCAAAGAAAATCGGTTTTCCAGGAGGTGATCTTAATTTAAATTACAGGAAAAACTGGAACATCTTAATCGAGCAGACCTTGGCAGATGTTAACGCCAAATTATGAAAAGGCAATTGAGCCTTTTTGTTATTATCTAACACAATTTCCTAACTGTCCAGGCTGCTGCGCCTGGAAATCAAAACGCCAGTTAATATTTGAGTTTCCGCAGCTCGCCTCTGCCAATGGCTTGTTCTGGATGCAACATGAGAAACAGAAAACTTTGGGTAGCTCCACTTTTTAAAAATGACCATTTTCGACGCACTTTACAAACGTTCAGCTTTGTCATTTAAGGAAGAATAACAGCTAGAGGACTCTGTAACCATAAAGTTTCTGCAAAGAAAAATAAAATTTGGTATTTCTCCTACACAGTCATTAATAACATTTCTGTGCAACATTTGGTGTTCGTTACATTTATTTGGCCTATGAAAAGGAAACAAGGACAAAACAGCTGCAAGTAAAACCAACTTCTCTTTCACAACAGATACTTCAGATGCCGAAGCTGCTACATGTGCTTGGAATATCATGCAGGAGTTTACTTATTCATTTAAATAGGATACATATTTATAGCTGAGCTCGTCTCGCATCAGACTAGGATGAGGGAAACCTGGAAGAACTCAGTTGAAAACATTGTTGAGTACAGTGACGACGAGCACACAACCACCAAAGTTATTTTGGCCCGAGCAGTGTGTATATAAACGTATATACACACAGATCCACATACACACACACACGCACCTAAAAAAACCCAGCTCTCAGTGACTGAACTACGATTTGTCGCAGGGACTGAACAACGGAGTGTCACGCAACCTGGCCATGTGTCTACGCAAAATCGTTGAAAAAGCGAGCGACCACCGAAAACGAACGCTGACCCCTGCGGCGCGCCTCTGGGAAGGAAGCTCCCCCTGAACTCTCCTCCTGCTCGGACACAGAGGGAGCTCTCCCAGGAAAAAACTGTGACTTTCTCCACCTTTATTCATAAATGTGACCTCAAGCCACATGGCTGCAAGACGCCACTGGTAGCCATGAAAGTCCTGCCTTTAATGGTGGACATCGGAGGAAGGCCAAGCTCACCACAATACCGAGGGCGGGCGGACGCGTTTCGAATGATGGAACTGAGGTTTTAATGAGGTACCTGGCAATAACCACTGTTGTTGTCGCTGTCATTCTAAGTGCTGGGGGGATTCAGATCAGACGGGAGAGGAATGAGAAAGGCTCAGCCCTCGCTTCCATGCCTTTCCATGAGGAAAACCTCACACAAGCCTGTTTCATCACAGGGTCTGCATGCCAGCGTCGGCACTGGCAAGAAAATGGGGGGGCTAAATTTGCAGCTGCCTCCTTTTCAGCCTGGCACGCTGGGAATATTTCATAGTCTAGAAAAAGGCTCCAAGTGAAAGGGGAAAAGGACACTGTGTGTTTCAAGGAGCACTAACCTCCGTTGGATTTACTGGCTTCCTCCCTTCTGATGATGAACAAACCACATCTTTCCATAACTGCTTACTGCCAGTGCTAGCAAACAACCAGATTCATGTTATTAAAAGGCTGTTTAGGTAATAAATCTCTATGAAAGTCATCTAACCAGCAGGAAGAGAAACATTCCTAAGAAATTATTGCTTCTGGAGTCTGAAATTCCCATCCACGAACAGCACAGATCCGACTGGACTCTTGCAATAACCCAACGGTGCAAAATCCACGCTACACCTTTCCGAGTGGTTAAAGTTTGAGCTTCTCTGCTCTCATGTGAAATATTTCTAGACGTGCAGCTTACCGACTACAGCACTTGAGAATCTGAGCACTAATGGTGTCTCATGTCCGAGGTGTTACACGTCACCAGAAGGACTGCAGCAGAATATATTAAAATTGTTTACACTATAGAGCAACACAGAATGAAACCACTAAACCTTAAGCCTGCTGCAGTAAAGGTCCAAAGAGATGGAGCACGTGGGATGAATTTGACTATACAGTAATAGCAACAATCAAAAAATTATGCTTATTGTCACCAGGAATAAAATAAAGCCCCTTCAACTCTCTCTTCTCACAACTTCTGCAATAAACACACAAAATCTTACTACTTTACCTTTTAATTGTGACAAAAAAAAAAAAAAATCATTTCTGTATCAAAAGATAAGGTAAGGGACACATAAAGAAAGAAATCAGTGCCCACTCTACCCCGAGAAGTGCCAGGGCTAGAAAGAAAACTCTCTCAAATTCAAGAAAAAGGATTACTATGAAAGATCTCGGGAGCCTTCACGGCGAGCACAGTGGAAGCCAGCGCGGTGGTTTCACAGGCTGGCCAAGGTAGAGGAGGAGATACTTTGGCTGGGGCTCCCCCAAGTTAATTCTTCTGGCAATACTACAAATACTTCAGCGCATTTACAATGGATAATTATTTCCTTCGGCTTTACAGGGGAGTGAAATAGAGCTTCCTGCTACAAGGCAGTGTGCATACTCATGCGTTATGAATGGTAATTAAACAGCCCCATAAACAACTCCAAATATGGATTTCAGTGTTCAATTCTTAGAAATAAGGCTACGCCAAATGCTGGCTGGGACAAAATCGGACCTGCCCTGCCTTTGATTGAAACCCTCTGGGTTCGAAACGTCCTTCCTCCCTCCTCACCCTTTCCCTGACTGAGAAAACTAAATAAATGTGTGTGAGCTCACCCCCCAAAACGGTTTCGCATTCCCTCTGCTAGGTGCGAAGCAAGAGGGAGCTTCAACTTCTCCTCCCTCTTTGCAGCTAGACCTTGGTCAGCTCGATGATGCTGTGAAAGAAATCTTGGCTTACGAAGGTGCTATGTGGAGTAACGGCGATTTGAAACCACACTGATTCATGAAACTCATGGGGAAAAGCGTAATTATGGCTGGCACCGGCCAGAAGATGCAGATTTTTAAACTGTAGAAGAACCTTTCCAGAAATAGAGATTAAAATAAGGAGTACTTGACAGCATTGTTTAACCAAAAGCAGAATCTTCAAGGAGCTTTAAAAATAAAAAATATTAAAGCCACTTTAAAATGTCTAACTCAGTGTGTATTTTACATGAATGCCAGTTATAGGGTGAAATACAACTCATCTCTGTTATATATGAACATCACCAGAATATATTAAATGTAATTGAGATGATAAAATTCACGGCAGAAGTTCAGTTAAAGTATTTCTCACAACTGATTTCTTTGATAAGGTCTCATATTCTTCAGTAGTATTATTCCCCTGTCTGAACACAGTTCACAGTATGTGTTCTAAATAAAAAAATATTCACCTTAAAGAAAAAAAGACTTTCTCACGACACTTGGAAAAAAAAAAAAAAACCAAACAACCCAAACTCCTGTGTGATTACGTGTACTTTAGTGCTCAGTGATTTTACCAGCCTAAAAACAACGTTGTCACCCTTGATAGCATAGGACATCGGCACCGACTGAAAGCCTTCAGCTAAGAAACCCACGTATGCCACCAGGAATTTGTCAATGACGCTGGCCAAGACTGCGCGTTAACTTCAAACATACCAAAACATACATTTCTTAAATACATTGACAATTCAAGTAATTTATTAAAAACTGCTTTTCATTTTGAAATATATATTCTTCTTTTGAATGACTATATTGCAGCATGATTTACACATGCATTTTAAAGTACTGTAGTATGAGAAGTTTGAGGCAGCAGAAATCTTACAACGAGCTGTGATTTGTCTGTTTAGCACACGGATTGACTGCAGCCCGGAGGCCCATGCGAAAATGAGTAAATAGCATCACAAACACTTCTTATAAGACGACAAACGGAAGTTCGGTTTCTAAAGTTGCTTTAAATGGCTGCTGGACCGCTGAGCTTTGGCTGCCCACGGACTGGGGCACACTGCTAGTGATCCAAACGCCGTTTTAAATCAGATTAGCACAACTCTTTCAAGCTCTTCACAGAAAAATGTCTTTGCACTGCAGCTATGTCCTGAATCAAGGAAGGGGGCATGGAGGTTGCGCTGACAACATTGGTACGGCAGCTCGGAAGAGCTCCAGCCTACAATTCCTCCAACACAGGGACTGGAACAGCAATACATGCTAGTGGATTGAATTTTAAGGTCTAAAAACTGGTTCTGACACAGATTTTTATACACCCAGACTATACCATAAAGTGACGGAGGTAGGCCTTCGGTTTACCTTGTTGTACTGACACCGTGCCTTTACCTTGGCTGCTGCATTCCCAGCCAGGAGGTTAAAGGATCGTAAAAAGTGCAATTAATCAACGACTTCCTTTCCCTACGAAAGAGAATCCGCATGCCCCCTCCCACGAAGCTGACCCCAGAGACACCCTTTCTCCATGGCAGCTTCATCCAGAGATGATCAGGTTTAAATGCCAAGAAAACCCCCGAGTTCACCAGCACGCAAAACTCCCAGCTAAAAATTGTCACAGCGTATTCCAACGACATTCATAAAATGCAGCACTTGTGATAAAAACCTGCGAGTGCTGGTCACCTCTCCTAGTTGCTGCTCCTTCCATCTATAGTTCACATCATGCACCCAGTGTCACCCTCTCTTGACAAGCAGCAGACTTGGGAGTAGTTGTTGAACGGCATGACTAAAAGGATTCACAGCAGTTTCTTAGAAACCGCAGTAATTGCTTTTGTTTTTCTTGAAAATAATTGCAAATAAAACTATTCTGTAGTAATTGCACTAACAAAAACATGAAGTCTAAAATTAACGTTAAAGAACTGTAGCTGTCAGACCAATAATATCATGCTTAAGAAAAAAATTGATCAAGATGTCTAAGCGTTTGATTCAGCTATTACACTAGTGAAATCTGAAATGTTCAGACAAAATAATAGCAAGAGACTATAAGTCAAGATAGCTTCCATTTTCAGTTAGTTTAAAAACAGCCGAAAACTTAATTTTTCTAACTGCTAATTGTATACACTGTGAGTCTCATGCAGATTAATAATACTTATTCGAAATCTAAATGTATTCTTAATAAAAAAGTGTTCAGAAATGACGTTTCTAAGTTGTAGAGAAAGCAATTAGCATCATAGCTACCTGTTCAAACCTATATTAAGGACTACAGAATTTCATTTACACTTTTGCATGAAACTGCCTTTTCTTCTGCAATTTTAGCTACAAGTAGTGAAGATCCTAATTTGTTTTCCTGGAAAAAAAAAAAAAAAAAGTTCTTGATCCTGCACCTGCCCTCCCTGGAATGTGGGTGAACAACAAGCAACGGCCTCACACGGCTGACTCGCTCTCCAGCTCTGACACAGCAGCTTCTTTGCGCGTGAGCTTCAGCACGGTCGGCTTCTCTGCGCTCGTGCTGTTGCCCTCGGTTGTCTCTGGAGGACCTAGTCCTTTCTGTTCTTCCTTTGGCTCTTCATTGACTTCGGGGTAAATCACCAAGAAGGTAGCTGTCAAAAAACCCAGGAAGGATCCCACTGAAGCCACCATGGGAATGACTCTGACTGTGCCAACCGCATCCACCACACCACCAAGTGCAGAGGCCACGAGGATCTGGGAGATGTAAACCTGACACGACAGAATAGCGCAGTCTATGCCAAATCCTCGCTTTGAGTTCCCGGGGCTATGGTGAATGTACTGGAAAAAGACAAGAAACGGGTTAGGAGGTAAAACAATGGATGAAATCAAATATTTCAACACTAGTATCTTCCTCGAATTTCTCAGCCATGTGGTCAACTTTACGCCATCCTTGTGCATCTCACAGGCTATACAAGTCCAGAGCAACGGCCTCCTTATCTACTTATCAATGGCCTCCTCTTCTTACACCAAGAGGCAGATATTTACTGGGGCACTCCTAGCGTGAATGGGCTCCAAGATTAGGTTTCGTAAAAAAAAATTTACATGAAACAGTTGGTGGAAATAATTTTTATCATTATAAAAAGGAATTCCCCTCCCAATCCCAATGCAGAAACATGTTAAAATAAATGATCCTCCTGTAATTTGTAATCCAAATGGAGCAGCGCTAAAAAGTGGAAAGTAAATCTGTCCTTGTTTCCAGCAGAATCAGTTTGCCTTACGTCTCCCCAAACTTACACCTGCATTTCCAGACTCACCTCAATATCTAAGACTGTGAAGAACCTGAGTAATGCTAACATAACACATCAGAAACAGTAGTAACAACCAGGTATATAACAGATACACTAATAATTATTTCATCTCTCTTCACCTACCATATGCACCCAAATCCTTTTATATCTCAGCACAGAGTGAACTAATCATGACCCCACTGAGCCAACTTGATGCTAATACCAAGTGATTTAAGTAGCAGCTCTTGCTATTTACTATCAAGGATGAATTTGTGCTTTGGCACACATCCCAACAAAGCAGGTACCTCAAATAACGGGATTTAATAAATCCATTTTGCCACTGTGATCTTCAGAGAAACGTGAATGCTCTGCCTTGATTAAAATACTCAAAATATTCCACCTACCTCTTTAATATCATGGTATTGTCCCAAAAGCGCATAGGGGCAGTAGGAGATACTCATAGAGACTATTCCCATAGTGCTGATCATTATCATGGTGACGTACACGTTGGGGAACATAGCCATCACTGCAGTGCCAAGAGAAAAACCCAGCGTGCCCAGGATGTAGATCACTTTTATACTAAGGTCATAGTTGTCCAAGTATTTCTGCAACAAGGCTGCAGAGATGAAGAATAAAACATAAATATCAGTTCACTTGGTGAAATTTTATGGTATTGACGTGGCCGTGACAGCTCGATACGCTGTTTAGGACTTGGATGCTCACTGCATATTTGGCTTGTCTTAGCAGCATAGCTCAGCCCTCATTGGGAAAAGGATCTATTGCTACTTCAGAAACTGGGGAACAAATGAGCTCAGAGACTTGCCTAAACCATGCTACAAGTCTGAGGCAGAACAAAACGCTTTGAAACTCAAACATATGATGGTCCACTCAGTCCATTCATTAATTCTACCTATTTATTAACTTTATCAATGCAGGCACACTCTGAGCACGGAGGAGATTCTGTTTCTAATGCAAGCACATTCGCTAAACAAAGTGATCAGATAATTGATGTTTATAGCCACGTTTCAGTTTGCGTTCAGAAACAAGCTGCCCACCTGAACTTCAATCTGACGTGTCTCAACAAAGAGGCAGTCCCCACAATACTGATCTGGGCCGATGTGCCTGCACACGTGCTGCACAAGGCAGAATATAACTTTGGCAAAAGCTCTCAATTTCAGAGTCTGTATTCCAAACCTAAATTGTCTGTAGTTGGTTTATCTGTTATTAGAGAGCACGAAAGACTTTCAGAAATACGTATTTATAACTTCGATTTTAAAAAGAGTCTTTGCAAAAACCCTCTTACATATGCTTGAATCTTCTAACAAGCTTATTTTTAGTTTCCTGATGACTAGCTAAATGCCATTCAATATCCTTTGATATCGTTTTGTGCTTTATGCCACTTAACCGATCTGTTCATACTTCCACCTCTACATTTGGAGGAATTTTTAAATATTGATTCTTAAAGAAGCCCCTCCCCCTTATGACCACGTGAAATGCTTTTCGAAAATATCCTTCACCCCAAACAAGGAGGCAGATGCTAACTGAAGCAAAACTATTTTTACCTTGCAAATACATATATGAGGTGCATTCCACTGCCTGATTGTGCAGAGTCTCTTACCTGAACAAACGGCAGCAGTAGCAGCATAAATTACCAGTCCCCAGCATCCCATCTGAACTCCAGCATTGTAGGCATGTAACTCAGTTGAGTTAGAAGGGGCCTGCAACAAACACAAATGCAAAGCCGTTTTCTTGTAACGAGCACATCTCAGAAACGAGTAACTATAAGCAGGTCTGCCAATGGTAACTGTTCTCTTACCTTTGGATCGCCCTGAAAGATGACCTGTCCCATGAAATCTGTATAGAACACAGCTTCAGCAATGATCGAAAACCAAGTTAAGAGGTGACAGACGCACAGTCTCAGCAGCTCCTTTGGCATCTTTAGCATCGACAACCACAAGAGTCTGACAGTGGTTTCAGTTTCCCCCTCTTCGCTCTCTGTGTCTCCACTTGAATTTGTTGTGCCACTCTGATTCCTGTGTCTGTACCTCTGTCGCTGCCGCTTCTGCATGTCGTAGATATCATTCATGCTGCGTGAGGACTTTATCAAGACGATGGCATTGGCCCGACGAAAGCGATAGCGGTGAGAGCCTATTTTGCCATAGTACGAGAAGGTGTAAGATGGCTGACGGTAGAACATGTGCCTCCGCCTTCGCATGGAGTTTGAAGTACTAGATTGCTTCATGCCTATTCTAGCGTGTCCATTGAGGAACTCTTTTGGTAAGGAGCCATTCACGTTTGGGACTTTATCTTCATTTAAGCGATTATCAAGCAACATGTCCTCCTCTTTCTCGTTGTCCCTGAGGAAAGCAGATAGGTGGTTGAGTTTGGACTTCATGATCTCTTGGCTTCTGTTGTGGGGAGTGTTTGGATAAGAAGCATCCTGAAAAATGGAGGGTTCAATGTCATGCAGAAAAAGCAGCTCTGATTCAATTTCCAATGTAGCATCGGGCATGTGCAGAACCGAGTCACTCTTACTTCTTACAATGTTCACCTCAAGGAACTCCATATTGAGGTCATGCTCTGACTGAACCTCGTCATGGAACATAGAGGCTCCATACGGCTCTTCCTCACTAATTACATTCAGTCGATTCAGAGGGGGGAGACTACCACTGAATTTGACACTGGAAAGCGTGTCTCCTTCGTCATCCATCCTGTCCTGCTGAGGGTTATATTGCTCTTCTTCAATGCTAAAAAGGTGGAGAGCAACGGAGACAGAGAAAATAATGGCTGCAAAGAAGAAAAGGACTTGCTCTTGAGATTTAAAAATACCACCCAAGAAGGTCTGTGTCCAGTCCAGCCCTCCTAACATATAACCGATTGCTCCTCCAAGACCTGTGGAAGAGAAAAAAATGAGAAGCGAGTTCAGGAATAATCAATTCAGTCACAACTTGGTCATCAGGAAGACTTGACAGCTGCCAAAAACTTATCGACTAACTCCATACCAGCTGAAAACGCATGGATGTTAAGGGCCATGTCTTGCTCTTCACTGTCCACCACATCCAACAAGTAGGCCCGAATTGGCCCTTCAGTTGCATCAGCGCAAAAGTCCAACACCACAACACCAAGCACCGTGAGAACTATACCAATGGGCTGCTTGTCCGGGACATCGCCAATAGCCAGACCTGAGGAAAAATGGAAGAGGAATCTGAGCATGTCAGTCAAAAAGGGAAAACTACTAAGAGCAAGGTTAAGCTTCTTAAGAGAAAGGTGGTCAACACACTTACTGGAAACATTCCTTTACAGAATAAAATGCCAATTTCAACTCTGGCACAGCTTCATAGGTGGTCTGGGACAAAGATTATGTTTTTACATTTGAAAGACTGACATTTATTTTTCAAAATGTTATTTTTAAAGTATCTCTTAAACCTTTGAGAGCATTGGATATTATTTCATGTTTCTTGCATGTATTTTCCTTCAAATGCTGAAGGCTGTTTTTATAAAAGACAGCCACGGTGAGAGAGGAGAGCATCCAAAAGCAAAATGACATACTTCATCTGTCAGTTACAAACACAGGTAACCGCACTGCTGGCAGCATTCCTGCCATGGTGCCAAACACACAATGGTCGCACTACACCAGGATAAAGTGAAATTTAACCCCTTCACCTCTCTCTTTGCTTTTCTTCAACATTCATATTTTCTAGATCAGTATTATAAGCAAAACATGATAGATGAAGCAACATGAAGGTATTTTGCATTGCAAAAAGCATCAGTCAGCTTCTGTTGATAGCACAGGATGAAATGCTTTTCGTCTACACAGTAGAAAGGCAGCATTAGCATATAGCTGGAGAATTTTTCATGAAACGAACCATTGACAAAAGCATGAATTACTTGAATCAGAGAGATTTAGAAGTTACACAGGCAAGACTCTGATAAAACCATTAGCGTAACTGATGAAAATGACTGTGGAAAGAGATGAACTGGCTAAGCCACCAAAAATTATCTAAACCTCAAGTGCTATGATTCCTGCATATTCAATCCTCCTTTATACCAAGTCCTCTGAATGCTAAAGAAGTTTATACATGTTCTACACTTGGCTGAATCTTACAGCAGAAAACATCAATGGTGTTAGTGCTTTAGATTTGTTGGAAACCTGAACAGTGGAGAGAACAAGAGTTGAATAAGATCTATACACAGCTGTTCTCCCGGGACATGGTTGTATTACTATTAGGACTAGCGAACCTCTTTTTTAGCATGCTCTTGCGCTCCTTGTTCACCTCCCTATGACTCCTATTGCCAGAGGCCAGGTTATGAAAAAGGGTACGATACAATGACCACCTCAGTTTTTGCAGCATCTCCTGTAGCCCCAAATTGAAATTGGGATTGCAAGCAACCAGAGACTAAGGATAGGAAAGTGTGAACATAAAATAGGACGAAGACAGACAATTAAAGCATACAGGGTCCATCTAGAAGAAAATCTGGTTACAAATGAGGCCTTTTCCTGCAAAGTGCTAGACACCCCCTTTTGCGAGAGACTGGTAAGCAATGCCTTTTCTCTCTGAGAAGTGACACAAGCCACCATTTCAAAAACTTCAATTAAAGAGAGACTAATATTGCTTTATCATATTGTGCATCTGCTCTAAATAGTAGCTCAAGTGCTGTCTTATGCCGATGTAAATTGAATGTTAGTGGCAAATCTCTATCTTCTAGCGTGGAACAGGCCTAGAGAAGACCACGGAACAGCTCTCACTTCAGTTCAGTTTGCTCCAGGCTCCCCCGGGAGAGGCACAGCAGTGTTTAAAGTGCTTTTCAGAAGAGGGTTTTTGTTCAAAATCTACCACAACCACGTCCCAGGAATGGATGCATAAAGCATACAGCTCACTTCCGTGGTGCATTGCAACGACCTCTGTGTTTTACAGAAGTTTCATTGCACAAAAGTACCACTGGAGTATCTGGAAAGCACAGGTTGTCTAGAAAGCTATGCAACAGACTGTATTACTGTGCAACAAAGAATTAGAGAAAAATTGAAGGCAATATTTTGTGATGATTTATTAGAAGGCGAGATACTTCAAAATAAGCCTATAAACTGCATCTGAGGTTTGCTTGCTAGTATCAATGGCTACTGACCTAAACTACTGTGTGGAAGTAAGAGCTTCCTATCAATTAAAATCTGGTAAGAGGGCTGCAGTCTAACATCTTGCAAACATCTGGAGGAGGAGGAATAAGTCTTGGAGACACAAAAACAAAGTACAACTGATACCATATGATAGCAATTCAAATAATTAATATTTAATGCCTGGGTAAATTAAAAAAGCATAAGCTAAACGTCATTCATCTGAACAGTTTGTCCACTGCAGTTCGCAGAAAATTGAAAACCATCATATGGCATCCAAAGGTGACTTTAAAAAGCTAACATGCTGAGCCAAGGTAATGTTCCACTCATTTCCCTCAATTAGTAAAACTTTTTCACAATAGAGCTGCATCTAACCCAAAAAAAAGAGAGCCAAGAGGATATCATTAGGTGCTAAGTTCCTTTCATTTGCATCAGTCCAACCATGATGTAAACATTTCCCCAAATGTACTTGCTGTCACCTCTCCTACACTAAATTTACAAAGAGATTGTAGATTGTAGATTAAGTTCTGTAGTAAACTATGTTCAAGGGAAACTATTTTTACCAGCTTTGATGGGGGCTCAGGAAAAATTATTTTCCCACATAGTTTTGATAAACAAATATTAACTGTGTTCTGGACTTTTTCAATACCAGGTCTAAGAAAAGAACAAGAAAAAGTGAAAAGATAATTTTTGAAATAATGCTGGAAACAGGATGTGTTGCCAGATATGCATTAAAGGGAAAATGGATCACAACAGGAAACATTTCCCTGTGAACAGGTTGCTACAATTTTCCCATGTCAAGGATCGACCAAATTCATCTCAGCGACTGCAAACATTATGCTGGCAACCATTGTATTAGTAACACTGTATTACCAGTTACAGCTATGATTGCACAATACTTAGCACAGCACCGTAACTTTCGAGTAAGAATAAAAACATGCAAGATGGATAGCTCAAATGCAGTGTGGCAGAGATTTCTAATGATTTTAACACTAAACCTAAGTTAAATCAACTGCATATCATTATCTTTACTTCCTACATAAAAATCTTAAAGCAGATATGTTAGCAGGAGATATATGCAGGTGATTTCCTCATTATTTACCTATAACAGAACCATTAAGGAAAAGTGCAACTCCAAAGAGGACACCAATGCAGAGAGCAAGAATAAAAGGCCGCCGGCGGCCCCAGCTCAGTGTGCAGCGGTCACTAGCCGAACCTATAAGCGGAGTGAAGATCAAGCCCAGGATAGGGCTAAGGAACCAAGTGAGGCTGTAGTATTGTTCAGGAAGACCTAAAACAAAGACAAAAATGATTTAAAGGTTATGTGGTACACACCAAACATTTCACTTTATACATGAAATTTTGTTATACCTTTGAAAACTGTAAATTGATCAGTAATTTACCCACAGTAAATTCTCTCCCAAATGAACAACTCAGTTAAGATTTCTTATCAATGGTTAAAAAAACAGCTAAGGAAAGTACAGGTCATTTATCTTTCAAATACCTGGGCAATGAGAAGGTAACAATAGGTATATTTAAGCTACTGAAATAAAAGTTAAAAAAAAAAAAAAAAGATATAGCTAACAGTGGAATCACTAGTCTAGATTAGTTACTACTGTCCAAAAAAATCACACTTTTGCTGAATTTTGCTAAGTGAGCCGAATTT
The DNA here is from genome assembly GCF_018139145.2 of Gymnogyps californianus. NCBI lineage: Eukaryota > Metazoa > Chordata > Aves > Accipitriformes > Cathartidae > Gymnogyps > Gymnogyps californianus. The sequence continues at coordinate 4,082,700 of NC_059472.1, read as the reverse complement.
TTTTTGACAGGGGTTGGTGGGGACGGCCTCTGTGAAGAAGCAGCAGCCAAGATCTGCTGTGTAGAAGCCAAATAGCTTTGTTGCATTCTCTATCCATTTGTGGACTATAAAAACAAAGATCTTTGAGATGTTTGGAAAGCTACCTGTTTGTCATATACACATATCCCCTTCTCAACAAAACTTTTAAAATTCAACAGGAGTTGAACATTATAGTGGTACTGTTCATCTAAGACCACCACCATAAAGAGTTCTTAAAGAGTTAATGAACTGAGAATGATGGACAGAATTTGACTATCATATGAAATATCCCATTTCTAAGCACAAAAATGTTTACTTATAAAATTGAACAATGGACAATAAAAGAAAAAGCAATTATTCATTAACCTCTAGAGAAATCGAAGGAAGCTTGCTTATGTCTACTATCCTTTTTTTTTCAGAACTGAGGTGACTATTCATAGGATCGGATGGAAACAAATTGGATTTATTATGTAATACTTACCTAGAAAAAAAAACCTGTTACAAACAATAATTTCTGGAGAAGGAAAGAAACCCCCAAAGCCCTGCTTTACACCTCTCCAGCATGGAGAGCAATGGCCTGCAGATGGCAGACTGGCTCAGAAGAGCAGCTACACTCGGGTCCTTGGAGATCTGCCTCCCTCTCTGTTTATCAGCACAGGTCAGGTAACCACTTCGACATGTTTCTTAGCAAAGCATTAAAAACAAACCAATCAATTTCTTGCAGTCCAACTGATGCCAAGACTGAAAAACTCAGTGTCTTTACCCTAGGAAGGAAAACCATTTATTATTCAAAACCGTGTGTCACGCGTGTGAGTAGTATTTGATCTTTGCTGGAGAGATCAACCTGTACTTTGTGTTCTCGGTTCAGCATGCTGAGACATCCATTACCAAGCAGGATTATACCAATCCCTGCCCAAAATAGCCTATGCTGCAAATTTGGAAGTCTAATCTGCTGTTTAAAGTACCATCAAATCTTGACTAAACAATGCTGACTTCTTCCACAAGATAAATCAGATTTTCCCGAGACCGTTGTGCGCTCTGTGGTGATGCAGAGATTCTATTATAGGAAAATAAGCTATTTTTTGCCATAAATAACAAATTTCATCATCAGAACTCAAAATCCAGGTCTGAGGCCAAGGTCTACATAATTTGACTCAACTTTGGCTAACAAACAAGCTAACGGCAACAGCCGCCTTGATGAGTACAAAGTTACTGGAAGAGACTTGCCTCTTCTGAACCCACCCAATGTGGGTTTTCGGACCAAATATGCCCACGAACACCCTGGCCACGGGGAATGGCGATGGCATCATGGTTTAGCCATCTTTCCTTGTTACAGGCAGCTGAAGGCCTGTACCGGAGGCCAATACTCCACATTGGCACTTACCACGTAACTATTGACTCCTTTTGTGGCAGGTTTTAGACCTCTACGAAAGGGCTGTGTTTGTACAGATGGCACCTCGTTCACATCATGGTTCAAACCACTACTTCTTGCTTCATTTTTCCAACTGCTTGGTGATGTCTTGGCTGACATGGAAGTTTTAGCTGAGACATACTTAGCGGAGGGGCATATTAGGTTTAAAGCTCTTGTTCAAGAAGCCACGGTTATTAGCACCATTCCTCCAGACCCCAACACTTATTTGCACCACCCAGCTTCTCTTAATGAGCGCTACCCTAATCATAGGTGCAAGTCAGCAAGCCAGTAATCCAAATAAAAGGGCAGGGAAAACCTCCATCTCCCTGTGGTTTTAACATTCTCTTTAACTTCACCGAGTTCAACAGCCTTCCCAAGCACACCAGCAGGTTCAGGCACTGTGCGTTTAACTGGCACCTCACCTGCTCCAGGATGCTAACGCTTATCAACGCCTGAGCTGGCATATAGATGGGGAGGGGGGTCTGCTTAAAAAAAAATTAATGATGGGAAAGAGGAAACATTTAGTTCGAGGCAAGTCAAACTAATTGGTAGGCAGGTTATGATTCACTTAGGGTGAATGATTTTTCCTGCAGGACACGGAAGAAATGGCAATGTGTAAATACTCATCCCATTTTGCCTCCACAGAGCCATCCTGTTGAGCAGCAGTTATGCATCAGAGGTTGCTGTTGTGTGATGCCAAGTCACTGCAGCGAGTCTGTTTTAAACAGTAAGAAGCTATAGCTTAACCAACGTCACTGATCTTTATTGTAGCAATCACCAACATCTGAAGTAATTTGATGTCATATCACTGCAAGGGGGCTGTATGTTGAGAACAGAAGCTTCTTTTCTGAATTATGTTGTGACTTGTGAATTTTGAGCTGGGACATCTCAATCGAGCTCATCCATCAGTAAACACTTGAGAGACGTTGGGAAGGTTTTGCAGTAAATCATACAGTTGCTTTAAATAAACACAGGGGATGAAGGCTAGCAAGAGCTCCATTCTAGCATTACAAGCATCATCCTATCTTATATGAATAAACAACCTTAAATAGATAGATGTAAGTAAAATGGACACAATTAAGAGACTCTCTTTTAATATTCCAACATCCATTGAGACAACCAACTTGTTTTAACGGAGACTATGAGCAGAAACAACAAGGAAATGCTAGTACAGCAGGGACAAGCAATAGGAGTGTATATCCAGGGACACCAGGGGCTTGTACAGCTCACTGTCCCTCTGTCCTTGTTCCTCTCTAGTCTACAATGGCACAACTCTGCAGTGTATACAAATTTTAGGAAAAAAAGTTCTGGAAACACTTAATCCATTTGAAATGATGATTCGAAATGACTTCTGCAGAGAATTAAAACCTGTTTACAAATATTTTTCCTTCAACTGTAAAAACTGCACATTTCTAAATTGGAAAGATAGGGGGTTTTTTATGCTTTATAGCCACAGTTAAACAACTGTCATAAAAATGTCCTAAGATTATTAAAAAACAGTGATTCTTACTGCCAGCGTTACTTTGACTTCAGTACTTTCAAGATCAACCTTGCATGTAATAACTCAAAATCAGATCAAGGCCTGCATTCTGGTTTGATTTTACAGGCCAGTAAAAGAAAGGAAAAAAGGGTTTTTATCCAACCTGTTACATGCCTACAATTAGGGAGTCTTATCTTTCCATGTATGAGTCAGAGGAGAGAGACTCAAATGCTTTCTTGAGAAGGCTTTATTTTCACTGATTGAAAAGGGCGATTTTCCTAACATCTAAGTATTATAAATAAAAGCCTAAATCCAAATATTTACATTGAAAATAGCTTACTTTGCAAAAGACATGAATCTCAAAGATTTCAGAACGGAGCTAGGGATGTAGCTTTTATGGAAGGGTAAAAAGGACACTTAAAAAACCAAGAATAGTATGTTTGGAGATCCTTCTTTAGACAAACCACTTCGATATTTCTTTATTGAACTACTCTTTAGCAGCCAAAATATCTATCTTTAGAAAAAGAGGCCACGATAAAAATCTATACAAGAATTAATAGCCCCATGCCAAGAAAAATGGAAGAATTTCTAAAAAGCTTTCAGTGCTCCTCCAAGTAAACAGGAAAGGGATAACTTTCAAGTGAAACATGAGCAATTCCCACAGATTGTATAATGGTAGGAACCATCAACACGAGCACAACCTGCTTTTTCTCTTGCTGGAGAAGTCATGCTATAGTACTACTTCATAACCTGAGTGGCAGGGCTCTTATAAATTGCATTCCAAGTGTAAGCTAGCAGTTTATAAAATCATCATATGTGTTTTATATAGTTATGCAGAATTCAAAATAGTTATTTATTAAGTGTATGACTTTTCTTTACTGTAAGTATGTAAACTGTGATATCGTCACATTAGAATTTAGTTGGTTACTCAAGTAGAAAACTACTGAGTGGGGTTAGAGAAGATTCCTGGCGGGAAGCTGGTGCATGTGCAAGCTAAAATAAAACAGCACAGGAAAAACTACTTTGCTGGCAGGAGAATTTCCTCCTGAACCTGCCTGATGGACAGCAGACTCCTCACCTGAATAATGTATGGGCACGCAAACAGAGCAATCATTTTAGCAATGGGTAGTAAAGTTAGTTACCCAAAGCCTCCTTTTGCATTTGCTTTCTACGTTTTAAAGTTGAGATGTGTTATTGATAAGCCATAGTCTACCTAGTAAACCAAAACTCTGCGAGACAACAGTTCTGGTGCCTAGAAGAGCCTTCTCTCTCTGTATAGATTTAGTTGTCACCTCTGATGTCTGCACTCAGCACTGTTGCTGGAAAGTCAGACTTTTGTAAAGCTCACAGCCATGTTCTACCATGGGCCTTCCAGGAAAGAGCTTTCCGAGGCACTGAGCACTACCTCCACTGTCCCATGAAGCAAGACTTCAAAACATACCTTGCAGATGTTCTTCATAAAATCAATGCTTCATACCGGCAAAGTCTACAGGACCTTCATCACTTCAACAGTAGGTTTGCTTTAGTGCTAGACATTTTCATATAAATGAGAAAGTTCCAGACAGACAAGGAGAACTCCAACCCCAAAATACTTTTTTCCCTTAAAACAGGCTGCTCTGGTTTTAGTATCTTGAATGTCTGCATACATGATATGCATATTTAGGTTGGCGTGCATGATTTGGCAGTAGAAGCAAAAATAAATAAGATGACTGAAATTGAAATACTTAGAGATTGTGTGTGTATATATGTGTGTGTGTGTGTATATATATATACACACACAATACAAAAAACCCCAAGTCTTCCAGAGGTCTGCTGCATCACAAGAATGAGCTCCAATAATGAAACTTTATAGAAATTATGTCTGCGAAGGGTGCTAGGCAGTTGAGGAAAGTAATTACATATCCTAATGGTTCCTTTCTGTGTATGTATATGCTGCTATACCTACAGAACTTCACCATGTTATACAATATTTTAAAATGGGAAGACAGTCAAGAAGGCATCCAAGCCAGGACAAGATGACGATGAGCAGAAATGAAGAGATAAAGGGAATATTTTGACACCAAGAAGTTCCTTCTGATACCCCTGTCTAGTGGCAAGGACTCAGATGCAGCGTGTATTTTAAATAAACTTGGCTACGGTGATATGCCCGGCCAGCAGCCCTGCAGCATCCAGCCTCTGACGTGCAGAACAGATGTACGGATGCTGGTTTTGACCAGGTTTCAAGGCAGTACCGCACAGCAAGCTTGTCATCCATATCACTGCCTCGCCACAACATCTTACAGCCAAATGTAAAATGTCCCAACCGCTGAGAGCTGCTATACCCACCTGGAACAGGCTATAACTAGGCTGGGACTGATTTCATATGGCCAAGAGAAGTATCACACAGCATATGCCTTTACCAAAGGCTGCTGAGACTCACATGCGGACTCGAAGGCCAAAGCAGCTGCGTCCCATTACCAGTTCAATGCTGTCCCTTTATTTTGTCTGTAATTTTCCACCACCACGCTTGCCTTGCCAGGTAGCAGCTCTAACAGCAAACCGCCATTCGCCAACTTGGAAAAGTAACCTGGTGGCCTCTTGGGGGAGGAATAATAACTGGAGGTTTATTATTTAGCCTTTTACTGACAGCTAATCTGAGGAAACACTGAGGAGGAAAAAAACATATTGGATAAACAAGGTTAGTATTTGTGCCATGAACTGAATCTGGAGCAGGTCACAAGGCAGACTCAGAAGTCTCATACAAATCAGTGAGAAAAAGAGCAAAACACAACAACAGCTTCTGTTAGCAGCGACGACTGCCACTGAGACCCTTGTAATATGGCATTTCCCAGCCAGCTACAAACAAACAGGACACTGGCTTCTAGTAAATAAGGGTTTGTTTTTTCCCAGACAAAAAAAGTGCCCAACAATAGTGGGACCAGCACTGCTCACGGTTCACAGGAAATGCTCACTGTGTCACCATCAGTCTAAGGGCTGCGTGAGGTCACGAGTTACATGGAAGAAAGATTAAGTCACATGCAGCAGTTTCTATTCAAAACCTCTTTTTGATAACTTCTATTGGGGGAAAAATAGTTCTTTATAAGCTTAACAATAAGATCTGATATGGGAATAGGATGCTAAGCTCCTATTTTCATTTGTCAGAAATCATCACCTAGAGACTTGTTTATACACTTAAAGTAAACACCACACAAATTTCTAAACTAACATAAGAAGCTGTCGTGCGCTGCAAATACTTTGTATTCCACAATTTCATCCCTGTATAAAATACTGCGTGTTGCTAAAAATATTTCACATTGATCTGTTTAAAAATGCATTGCTTATACAAGCTGCTTTGTTTAGACTATATTTTTAAAGAGTGTAGCAAGCAAAACCAATGCTTGTCAAAAAGCTGTGAAAAAGTTAGAACCCCAGTATCTGCTCTTCATCTTGTTACAAAAGAATCGTAGAAACCACCACAAATGCAAGCATTTTAGCTTTGGAGTGTCTATGTGAGGAACAGGGATTTCAGAATGCAGCTGCTATCATTTCATAAATGCACCCCGATATCCACTCCCTCATATTTAAAATAAAAATACAGAGTTGCCACACATTTGAGTCCCCCCGGGAAACTGAAAACAAGCTGCATGCCTATTTTGACAACTGTATCACCATGAAACTTCAACCACAAATCCTTTTGCTTCTTGCTATCTCCCCTCAGATTTTAGGACTTCCAACGGCTTAGAGCTCGTGTGGGATTCCGAGCTGCCAAAAAAAACCATACCTGAGCCAATATATGTTGAACCAATGCACTGGAATAGGCTTGACTGGTGGCCTGAGCACTATTGCAGTACAGTCAGCACTTGTACATTGAGTTTACTGCACCCATGAGAAACCACCTTCTAACTTCTGGATTGAAATAGGAACTCTGACCAACAGGAAAGGGATATATGAAAAAGCACAGTAATTTTTCCTGGTGCCCATTACCACGATTTGAGCAGCTTCCAAATGTGAAAGTACAAGCTTTTAAGAAGGAAATAATTTTAAGTACTTCTTGAAATCAGAGTCTGATATCATACGAGACGAGAGCACCTCTAATTTGCACCTCTAATGCTACAGTATCTTACGGCTGCCAGTGTGACAAGAAATGAAGTCCTATACTGGACTTCATTTTTATGTGGAAATTTTGCTCTTCATTAAATTACGCCTGCCCAGCCTGTATGGCAAGATGACACTTGCTCAAGCCAAGCACTTCCTCAGAAGCCACTCTGAACAAGCTGCAAACAGCACAACACTGGAGAAAAATTATACTGACCAATATGTGTGATCACAAGGCTCAATTTAGTTGCAAGAGTGCAGGTGGAAAAACTCAGAAAAAAATCGATACTGTGAGGTTTTTAATTGCTGCTAGCTTTCTACGTAAAAATGATAGTCTATCAAGTTGTCAGGCATCTTTATTCACTCAGTGTCTCAGAAATGACCTATTGCAATAAACACCACATAAAATAGGAGCAATATCAAAACTGTGGCTTCAATCTTCCCACTGGTAAAATTCACATCCTGAAATTCTTCTTGTGCCTGTCAAATAAGAGCTCTTCTGCTTAGCCTGCAACATTCACAAGCTGTCAGCACATTATATACATCTTACAGGCAGGAGTACGTGCACCCTGCAATCTGAACATACTTTTCTGGAGCACAAACTATCACCCGCTTGCAAGAAGTCTATCCTCTCCTTCCCCCTCCTGTTTAGCTCTTGTCAGCAGGGATGGCTGCGCAACGGCTGGGAGTGCTGGGCTCTCGGCCTCACTCAGCTGGTCTATTACTGCGCCGGATGATATGAAGCGAGGATAGGGCTGCTGCCTTGGTGCAAACGAGGAATCAGTTGTGGGATATGAGAGTGGAGGGATAAAGCACGATTCCTCGATTTGGATGGGGTTGTTAGCACTGAGGGGAGTGATAAGCAAGAGAACAAATAATTAATAGGAATATTACAAGGACATAAAAAGCATGGGACTTTGAAGGACTGACATTCAAGGGCAAAATGTAGAAAATTCTTTCCAAAAGTACCAGCAAAAGTCAGCTGCAGCCCACCCTGAATGCATCGGGAAAAATCCACAGGACCAAAGAGACACTTTGCAGGGGAGAGGGCTCGAGCACTGTGTGTCTTCCTCTTCCAGGACAGGGATCCGCTACCTGCATTGCTGTGACATCCAAAACTTTTACAGCAGATTAATGTCTTTAAAATGTGCCTACATTTCTGCTTTAGTCACTCCCTGTCTTAAGGACAAGATTACAGATGAAAGCTGGATCTAGATTTGAGATATATGAACAAATAATAGGAATATTGAAAGGATTAAATTAGGTTAGAGATGCTGGGAAAACTGTCCAACATTTCCTTAAAACTTGTATTTCAAATTTTAAATTTCCTTAGTAGTTGGATGCAAACAAGCCACACTTTTGCAGCAGAAACAACTTCCAAAAATTTGGAAACTATTACAACTATTACACGCCATGCCTACAACTAGACTAGAGCCACCCATTTTGAAAGAACAATAACTAAACTGGTAATAAAGCAATCCTCTTGCTCTTCAACAGCTTCAGTACAGAAATATTAGGGCGGTGTTTCACATACAGAGTTCTGGAGGTGTTTTTAAGCTGTAGAAGAGTAATATCCCCTTCTGGCAAAGCTATTCTGCCTTTCAGTACAGCAATAGCTTTTGAAATTACCCATGCAACAGTATGCCAGCAGCAACCACGTTGGCTTAAATAACGCTTCTGAAAAATGGAATTAAGGAAATAAGTGACAGGCCTCTTCAAGGATTTCATCATCCAGTTTTCCCATTTTCTGTCTCTGCTCAATTATTGCTTCTCAACCTCCTACAACTGTCCTCCCCTTCTCATATTTGGCAACCGTGGGAGTCATCAGTGTTTCATTAAGCTCTGCTGCTATACTACCATTCTGCCAAAGTTGTAGAAAGGTTTATGTGGCTTCCCTGACAATTTCTAGTTTATAACCCAGTTTTATGGTGCTGTGTCAGGAAAGAGAAGCATATGTTAAGAGAAGCGAGCCAAAGGTACGTGTGGAAGGGGGAAAGGCGAAGCAAAAGCCTGAGAAGAGCAGAGGTCTGAGGCATCGGAGGAAGAACACATGCACTGATCTGCAGGCAAGCAAATATGGTTTTCCTTTTAGCCTGATCACAAATGTTGTCAAGTAAAGCTTTTGAAGCTTTATTTATTTTAAAGTTTCTAACCCTCCTACTAACCTACTTCCACAGGAGTAACCTGTAGTAATTCAGGTAGAAGATTATTTCTAGCTTACTGCCCTTATAACAATCCAGTTTTCTACTTCCTTATCCAATATATCAAGCAATTGCTAATAGACATATATGCCAATATTAGCTACTCCTGCTGCTGCTGAAGAGGAGGAATCAAAGGCAACGCCTATGACATGCCCTGCTCAAGGAGAGACCAAAGAATCAATTGCTGTTGTACATTTTTTACTGTAGTAAAAATGCTTAGCAATTCCTATAGGTTGCACAGAATTATATCCTTACCAAAACTACGGTATTTATTTTTGCCAGGCTACATTCAGACCAGTGAAAGTGCCAGGTTTACTTAAGCCAGAAGCTGAACCTTTTATACTCAAACACTGAGAGTGCCAAACAAGCTTTCTCCATGCTGCAGCAGGTAATTAAGCTCCAGAGAGGGCAAGAAGAGGCAACATTGCCAAGAGCTCCTATCGACTGCTGAAACTGATTCACTGGAGTTTTCTAGATTATCTGTGCTGTCCTTTTTGGCTCTTGGGAAACTTGTTTTTAACTTTTCTTCCTCTCTCACTTATTAACCAATATTTAGAAATATATTACTTTGACACTAATAAGAAATTTGCATCACAGTGCTTAACGAGCTGAAATTGAATATAGATTAAATATGATGTAACTTCCAGTGTGCTGAACAAGCAGTAATAAAAAAAATTTCCTTTTAACCTCCACTGAAAAGCCGTTTTAGGGATATAACAAAGGTGTTTACGTCAAATAAAAAGCTGTGAACTTCCTTCACGGTCCCAGAAAAATGCAGGTTGTATTCAACTATACATATACATCAGTATAACCACCTGAGGCTAACTTTACGTCAGTGTATTTATTCACAGGCTGCAAATGCTGTCTCCTGTTGCTGGCCAGTTAAGCAAGCTGCAGATACAGAAGGACTCAAAGGTCACATGCAACTACGCTAGCATCCATTTCCCATCACTCACAAGTGTCTAAATGTATGCAGACACGTATACGAATGCAGCAATCAAATTGTTTTGCCACACTAATCCTTCCCCTGCCTTTACGGGATGTAATTAAAATGCATCAGCTGTACGTGATGCCCCAGTTCGACTCTGCGCTATTACGTAACACTGCAGCACTTCACCGCTCTGTCTCACTGCAAGATTAGACATCAATTACAGTGACATGTGTTGCCTGAAGATATGCAGCATCCCAGTTTATCCAAAGCTCAATAGGGTTTTTCGTCACCACTTCTAGAATATTGGCAAATTTATAAACAAGGGCACTTTGGCTCAAACGCACTTTAAAATTCCCAAACTCAAGAGATGCTTACATATACAATAGAAAATCTTTCAGCACCAACTCTTAAGCCTGTTCTGGTAATCAACAGTGGAGCTTTTGTTGCAGCAATTAACACATTAATGCCCCAGAATATGACCATCTACTTGCATAGCTGAATCAAATCCTAACCAAAACCTGGTGTTAACACCTATTTTTTCCTCCAGGTAGAGCCAAACCTGAACTGTTAACTCTGGGTGTTCAACCCAGACTGAACTGACCCTCTCCCACCCCCTAAAAAAGATCTGGTTAACAAACAACTTTTCTGTTCTGCTTAAGAACAAGTTTTCAATTAAAATCGTACTTGCTTAATGGGGACCTATGCAATACGGGGCTGCTCATAGCTGGGAGGGGGCTGCCCAGCAGCATCACAAGGCAGCAGTAGGTGCAGGCTGAGCCCTTGCTTGGGTGCTCTGGTCCTGTGCTGCTCTGCAGGGCAAGGATTTTGTGTCTAGGGGAAGCTTTGACTACTCTTCTGCACTGCTCTAACCAGACCTCAAGGGGAGGTAGAAGCCTGATCAACATAACTAAGCAAGAGCAAGATGAAGAGCATGGCTAGGACATCCCAAATTTTATGAGACTCGCTCAAGGTTAAGACTTTTAAAATACCAGTCTAGCAAACACTGAGCTAGAAGGCATCACCTAGATATTAAACTCCCATTCACTGCAGCAGAAGTTTACTCCTGATGTGTCCGTTCTACCCCACCAACCCCCAAGCCCTAGGAAACCATAATGGATCTGGTTCACACTGCCAAACAAATGACTGGCATATAAGTAGCCCAGCATGGCATCTGGTCAGTGTATCCAGGAACAGAACTTGAAAAAGGAAGGCAAACAGACTTGAAGGTAGCCAAAAAAGTATTTTTTTTGTTGAGCAGGCAGCCAGGCAGAGTATGGTCAGCACAACATTCGCGCCCCTGAATTGCAAGCAGCAAAGAAAACAGTTCATTTCCAGCCTCAAGTTGCGTGTATTAGAAAATACAGTAAGTGTACAGCAGAGTAAAATGCAAGGAGCTTGTCTTTGCACATTGATAAAAATCATCCTCCTCTTCCCCAGTTTTTAGGCTTGACTACATGCTTGGAAGCCATGCGAAAACAGTGACTCAAGAAGGTGTTTTTTGGCCTGTGTACCCCTGCAGATACCATTTGAGAACCTTCATCTTCCCGGGGATTACTGACCGGACAGTTGATCTTTAAATTTCAGCCAGAATCACATTTGCATAGTCCTTTTAAGGGTCAGTAAATGGTGCAGGCAGCTCCTTCTGTAAATACCCTAGCTGACCTAATGCGAAAAAATATAATAGCTAATAAACATTACAGGTCCTTATATAAACTTCATATTCTAAAAGCCATTTTTTCCAGCTAGAAATGCCCAAACTAGTCAGAGGGGAAAAAAGCTGAATTGATGCTACCTACACTCCTTAGGCCATTCATGTCATGCAGGCTCAAAGTGCTTTACTCCGCTTTTCAATACTCAAAGCCTCTCAAAAAGCCACCATTCCCATAACAGGCTTACAAAAAGTGTATTGTTAATTGTTACTACACTGCAAAATCAACCTTCTGGCCTTTCTAAAGTCTTTAGGACTATAGGTTTGTTTATGACAGGAATAAACACTCTGCCTGTGATCATTTTTGTCACAACTGTGGTACTGGGAAGCCCTACCAGCTAAAAGTCAGCAAAGAACACTAACACTGCATTCACTTTTAAATTATTTGCTGTTATAAAAGTGTTGCTGAATTATACATGAATTCTGATTCTTCTAACTCATTATTCATTGTATACTTAAAAAGAGGAATTTTGAAAATAACGCGTACTAAGCTCCTAAAGAGAAACTGCATTCCTCTACGCAGTTGCCTTTATTGAGGTTAATTCCTCCTGTGGCTAAATCAAGCAAAACATAAATCCTATCAGTGCTTTTCCTATTTGCTTCAACAAATGAACTGCAGGTTGTAGCTTGCAGGCATGGTTTTCCATGTAGACCACTGCTCCAGGAAAAACACTGCAGTTCATCAGTTGTTTTAACAATCTCTAGACATGCGAATGCTGGTAACAGGATTATCATACAGAGAGAATTTTAATCAACTGAGGGTCTCCCCCCAAGTCGTCTTCCTCTATAGCTATTCCACCAACTGCCTGCCTTGTGGGTAAAGCACTACAGAAAACCATCCTCTCAGATGAAATCATGGGGGCTGATTAAAAAGACGGTGTTGGTGTTTATGTAGCCTGCCTCAAACTTTCAAGCTTTCCTACACACCGCCTTCTATAAACTTGTATGTTTTGGCTTGAACATAACTTACATGAAACACGTTCTACACGTGTACTGGAGAGATTTAAAAGCAGAGCTGCTTTCACAATGAAGTCTTCCAAACTCTAGCTATATAAAAATCTTGATCTTGGTATTTTGAGCTTGCAGGGTCATACTACAAAGTTGCACACATGGGAAATTTTGCTAACTAGAGCAGAACTTAACCCCCAAGTCTCAGGCAGCACCCCAAATAACACACTTAATGCGTCCTGGACGAGCGGCTCCCCCACCCTTACTGAGCTGTTTAAGAATTATACGACTTACATTTCTACATGAAGGATAATGAGATCCAGGGAGTCACTTTGCACCAAATAACTGGAACTGATAGTTTAGAATAAAATGTAATCAACACAAGATGAAAAAGGCTCCTTGCTGCAGACTCTCATATGCAATCTTTACTTGCATGTGTTATGTTTCACAATTGGTGAGGCTATGCATGGAACGATAAATATACCAATAAAATCTGAAGTTAAAGAAGCAGAGCACACCAGCAAATAAGACAGCAAACACTTCCTTTACAAATGTGCAAATTTTGAGAATTAGGCCCTAATGGGGACAAAGTAGAACACAACTCTTTTCCAAACAACCAGACAAGTATTTTTATCATATTGTGAAAAGCAGTTTTACTTTACATCACTCTGCTTGGAACCTTTTTCTTGTCATTTGAACTTATAAAAGAATGGAACGAGTTATATATATGAATTACAGGTGCAGTCAGCAACACAGCATTATTCAGTCATCCAACAAAGGAAACCTAAATAATTTTCAAGATTGAAACCTAAATAATTTTCAAGATTGAAACCTAAATAATTTTCAAGATTGAATTTGGCAATCTTTCCATATCTGATGGAGAGAAAGTTTTACCAAACCCCTCTCCTGAAGGTTGCAGCTTAAAAACATTTGAAAACTTATTTTAAAATTTGCCACGTCAACGGAATCCATAGTGCAGAAAAATAACCTTCCCCTTCATTTATCTCTGTAACCTCTCACACACGCTGAGTGCTATCAAAATCAATGGAGTCCCTGGCACAAGATTTATGACCCATGACTTTTGACTACCTCGGAGGAGGAAGGAGCACTTGTTAGGCTACTCCTTGATTAAATTACAGAGAAAGAGCCACCCTCAGCTTTTTAACTGATTACATAATCTTATTTTCTCATTCCATCCCCAAATATCCTGAAAGCTCCCCCCATGCACTTCTTCAGCTTCTCCACTGTTATACAGCATGTCTGTACCTGGGGGGACCCAGCAAATCACTAGGGACGAGGTGTCAACACTGCTGCTCACCACAGGTCGCTAGCGATGACCTCTGAGATGCTAGCCAGTTCAGGTTTGAAAACTGTGTTTCTTGCATACTGCTATTTGTTGAACCAAAAGAGAAAGAAAAAAAATTTTAAACTTAATTTTCATTTCAGACAGATGACAAAGTTTCCTTCTGCTCTTATTTAAAGTCAGTATAAAGCAAGCATCATTCGATTCATGTTGCAAAGGCATTAATATTAGGAATATATCCCTTTGTGAAAAAACTTAAACCCTTCAAATAAGCAGTTTTTCCAAAAAGGCAGATATAGGGCAGAACCACTACAGAGGTGATAAACTGACACCGAAGTCTAGTGACCAGAAACCTATTTTTGTGAAGTTTTACAGAATAACGACACAAGAGGAGAAAGAAGGAGCAGAGCATAGTGCATCTGTTCTTCATTTCTGTTGTAGCTTGGAACAAAACACCAGATCAGATGTTTCCAAGGCTGCAGCGGCATCCCATCGCTACATAAATTGTTTAAATTGCATCTGAGTACGATAAACAATCATTTTTAAGTCACCTGATGTAGTCCATGTAAGACAGCAGGTATGCCTGTAATGACTCTTCCTTGCCAGAAAATGTCTGGCTTGGTAAGACACTATGCCTGGCTTTCCAAATCAGGCAAGGAAAACACAGTGAATGCTGCAACTGTATCCATTACAACTAATTAACCCTGGTAAACAATCATTTATCTGAATACCTGAGGCATTTGGTTGGGTTTAGATCATGAAAATTTCTCCTAGAGTGTCAAAGTTTAACACTGATTTTAGAATATGTAATTTAATACTAATTTTCCTGCCACCTACACAAACTCTGAAGTGTGTGAACTTGATCTCCATTCTCCAAAGAAATACTTTAATTTCCAGAAGTGTCCAGATACGACATTTGTAAGAGGTATTAAAACACCTCCAGATCAAGAGCTCATTTAAAGCCAGCAGGATATTTTTTGAATTTGCAGATTATCCTGGGGGGGCCCTCAATTCTGATAGACTGAATTATTGAAAGACCATTGTTTACAGAGTAGCACAACTGATAAAAGGAGGAAATTCATGTTTTTAAACAGTCTATACATGAAAACACATAGAAAATGATCCAGCTCAGTTTATCACTTGAGCCAGAAAGAACATAAATCAGGATTCAGAGGATAGAAATTCAAGGTTAATGACGATCTGAGCAGAAGCTATACAAAATTTATCGGCATATTACAAGAGACTGCACTGCCTCATGGTGGGACACTTGCCAAAGACAAAACTGATACCAAGGACAGAACCAGGCCACTGTAGGGACTGATCCTTTCTGTTCACTGTTCTCCGTATCAGCACTTCTGTGGGGAAAAAAGTAGTCTTGCTCTGGAAGTGTGTTAAGGCTTCTTGTGCTGAGTGTGGAAGCTGTTTCTGAAGACTGCCTGTCACAGTAACGTCTATGTTTTGACATTACTTTATGGCTGCAGTTCTGGGTTCCAAGTAATTCAGTTTCTATTTGCAGAAAGTTTGCTTCACTAAAATGCTTTTTACTTCGTAAAGTAATCTGGAGGTAGACAATGAAGTTGCAATTTTGGCATTCAACTGCTCTACCTCCGAAGTTTAAGCTCATCTGACTTTTCTCCAAAGTCTCCCTCCAGCTGCTATGCAAAATGTTGGTGGGGTCACATGCAGGAGTGTCTGAGTGGTTCCGGCTGCCCAGGGCCTGTGTCTACACAAAACATCAGCTCTGTCCTCACACGGAGCACTCCTCACAGCCCAGTGAGATGGCATCTAACTTTGCTGTAGAGCAGTATAAGGCAGCAGTCACCATTCCCTATATATAATAGAAACTCAGACTCAAATCCTTCTGTTTACCCAATCCCAAGAAGGTATTTGCATCCAAATCTTTACTTTTCAGAACGCCACATGGACGGTGGGCATTTCAAGGTTGAAACGACTTCATAAAGCACCTATTTTACAAAGGGATTCAATATAAATAGGGACAGCCGAGACATGCTACAGTGACAGCGCAGTCATTTAGAAGACCTGCTTTCATGAACTTGTATGCTATTTTACAC
Organism: Gymnogyps californianus; assembly: GCF_018139145.2. Taxonomy (NCBI): domain Eukaryota; kingdom Metazoa; phylum Chordata; class Aves; order Accipitriformes; family Cathartidae; genus Gymnogyps; species Gymnogyps californianus. Next base: position 4,066,554 of record NC_059472.1, on the reverse strand, counting down.
AAAGTGGAACGGTTTCCAATGACAGTGACTGGAAGGGGGAAACCTTGTTTGCTAGACATCCTCCCCAGCAGCGGGAACGTGGATTATATGTTTTTCCTCAAATGAGGGGTGACAATAAATAAAGGACTTGTATCTCTTCTCAGTTTCGAAGCACAAGTGGAATCACCTACCAGGTCTAGCAGCACTTGCTAAGTACTTCAGTGCTCTGGGCAGCCGCTACCTGCCCAGCACTGCCCCCAGCTAAAAGTCTTTCCCTCCCCTTTGCCACCTACTCATCTTACTCTTCTTCACAGAGTTTAGGCTTTCAGGTCGTTCTGATTGTGGGCAAGTTATGCTTGCTTGTCTGATGAAACCCTTTTAAATCCAATTTATTTCTGTAGAAAACCAGGTTGTACTCAGTTTACATGCTCTGCATCTACTACACTGCAAAAAATCCACCATGAGGCTCCAAATGAAGATCACCAAATGTTAATACCGTATATTGCTGGCTTTATCTATTTATGGAAAAATCTGCATCTGTGCTGCTTTGTACCCACTGTTACTCAAGACTTCAGAGAGAAATATGTTTATGGAGTGACATGAGCTATTGGGGATTTATCCAAACCAATGTAAATGAAATCTATGACCTGGTTTTTCCCTGTTTAGTTAAATGGACTTGTATCAAATTTTATCATCAAACTGAATCAGCAGCTCAAAACTTTTCCAATGATTTCTTGCAAAATAGCCTGCAGGAAGCATATCTGAAACCTTCTCAACTGTTGTTTGGTTAAAAGAGGATGATTAAAATGGAGTCCCAGAGGGTGCATCACAACAGAAATACTGTTGCAACAAGCACACAGGAGACTTAGAGGAGAATAGAGCTTAAGGGGCTGCAGCTTTGACAATCCTCTTGAAGCAAGCTTTATTAAAGCATTACGTGATTTGGCAACAGCCTGTTGACATTCTTTTCATTTCAAAAGTGGTCTTAATTTTATTTCCTTGAAAAGTAAGACTCCTGTTCACTAAGGACTTCTCAGCCATTCCCTTTTCATAACCTGTTTCACAATTCACGTTCAATAGAAAATCATTGATTTGAGTCTTGGCATTGCAAGTTTCAAAAGCTGGGTGCCCGTATCTTGGTTCTGCATCTGCAAGTCTCCACCACCAGAACCCCATCCAAAGAGCTGAAAGGTCTCTTTTTACAGTAAAGAACAGGCAATTACCCGCTGGAAAATTGCCCTGGTGGCAATTATTTCATAATAAAGAGCATGGAAGCACTATCGTGTTTCTTCTGTTATCGCTATGACAAAGTTACCTTGGTCAGAGTTGAGGGTCAAACTCAAATTCTGAACAGAAAACTGAAACTCAGATCCCGTTGTGCATGCACATACATTCACAGATTCACCTGACATCTTGCTCTCCTAGAGGGTGTTTAGACAGAAGTATAAAAAGATGTGGGCTTTGTAAATTCAGCTGAGAGTGTATGTGGGTGGAAAGCAGATTAAGAAGAAGGGTTCTGTAAAGGTGCGTGTCTAAAACCACTCAATTTTAGCACATTTTCAGGAGGCCAAAGTCTGCCCCGACTTCTCCCATCCTTTCCCCACCACCTACAGGAAATCTTAGTAAGGGAGATCTAAAAATACAGGGATCCTGCAGTTCCTTGAGTCCTATACGTGCCCCTTTCTACTCCAGAGCTGCCCTTGAAAGCAAAAGAAAACCTATGGGCTTGTCTTGGCTACAGCAACAAGGTGGGTCCAATATGTGCGGGAGGGAAGAATTGCAAGACAATTCAGTGACCCAATGTTAAAAGAGAAGTAAAAAGCACATTTACGATAGACTGAAAGAAAATTTAAAAGCTATTGACTCATATGTAAATTAAAAACAAAAAAATCCGCTTATAATTTAATATAGTCCCATAACCAGTTCACCACTATTAGCCTGTAGGAGCATTATTAACTGGTCCTTATTTCTGCTGCTTTATTAGATCTCCTTGGGGCAGGAAAGAACAAGAGATTTGGGAAAGAAGGGGAACACAGATGTCAAAGTACTCCTAAGTCATTCCAAAAAGTTTAGTCTCTCAAACCTTGGCTACTCAAGATAAAGAGGAGGCAGCATACTGGACAGGAAAGATTTACTAGTAGAAAGAAGCATCTACATAAGGGTAGAGATGTCCATTTCCTTCTTAGGGAGTGATTATTTTTGGAGGCCTCAAGCTAAGATTCAAAGAAGTGTTCTCATGCAATTTTTACTGCAAACACTCTATGCTAGGAAAAAAAAAGTATTAACATTCCCACAGTACACAATTAAAAGATCAAGGACTTCTGCTAAAGATTTGAAATGGGAGAAAACAGCACCAGAGCAAGTATGAGACTTATTTTAGAAGCAGCTTCTTCAGCAGACCTTATTCAGCCAAAAAAAAAGGGAACAAAAAGTTACCTACTGCTAAATAATAGGAAACATGTTTCATGCTATGGGAGAAGCCTCTGAATTCCTTCGCACTCAACTTCTCTTCCCTAGTAAGGCTATTCATCCGAAGCCCAACAGTCTGTACAGTCCTAAAGCCAGCATGAATCCTCATGTTACCCCAGCTGAAAATCTGCCATGCGTTATCAGTTGTGCCTCCAAAGGCCAGATTCAGTGTTAAAGAAAAACAGAACATTGATATAAAAAAAGCTCTGTAAGCAACAGTTATTGCACAACTGCCAGACCGCGTGGCACTTGCCTTGATATGAAAATAAAGCATGTGCTCCTACTGCCCCCAAGATTAAAAATCTTAATAGTTGCATAGCACCTTTCTTTTAAAGGTGCCTTAAACATAACCTTAACCAAACCTTCCACTAAGGACTACGTGTTCAAGAACTGTGCTGCTATTGATTTGAGGTCAAAAGATATTGCGATACTTGATATGAAAGCCTGACTGACTTGCTTGTTGGTTAAATAAAAGTACAGTAAAATTAGTCTTACACAACCCCTTAGTGGGCATAAAATTAGTCAATAAGCAAAAAATTATGGGTGGGGAGGTTTTATAGGGCAATTAACATGTGCCCCAGGCACAATATTTGCAGTTTTATACATTCCACCACTTGAGATCTGAATACAAACTTTACATGATCTTAAAGACTAACTTCAAAGCTAACAAGGCTGAAAAATGTATTTAATTAAGTGTTTATTATGCTAGTTTTTCTGGATCCACTGTAAATTCAATTCTTGTCCTTAGGTTAGCCGTGTTACAGTTCCCTCTTGGGACAGGTCAGCTCTCAAGCCATTAATTCTTCCAAGGAGGAATTCAGATCCTGCAATTCACTCTCAGCATCAAATGCAGCTACGCCTTGGAGCCCAGATGCAGCTGGATCGTACAGGAATTTAACTTTGAGAGTCAAAGAGCAGGTTACAGCAACTCAAACAGTTTCTTCTGGGTAAGACAAGGTGAGGTAAGGCACAGCTCAAATGGTAAGATGCAGCTTTGTAGAAAGCCAGTTATAAATACATATAACCTTAACATAAATGTAACCTCTGGCAGTGATGAGGAATAAACTCAACTACTTGAGCTGAAATAAAGAGTCAGTGCCGCTTTATGTTGAAGAGCTTCCTCCATCTGCGAGAGTTTTTCCAGCCAGTCAGCCTTTTTTCACTTGAATTATAGGCAGCCTCTAAAAGCTCATCCAATCCCTTTGTTCCCTTCTCCCCCACCAGATCTTTAAGGTTTTTAGATTTCCTTTGATCTCAGGCTCAGCCTCAGGAAGACTATCCCCTTCCACACTGAATTGAGTCAGCAATTGATACCTTAATTCCTTTGAAGAAACATACCTAGAAGCTAACTTATCTGTAACATTTCATGCTTGGTTTCTAAATACGTCTCCATAATCTCCTCTTTACCTACGTGCATTCTTCTCAGACAGGTATCAACACTAAATTTCAATGGGGAGGTTCACTACTTCATACTAAAAGTTCACTCCATGCTATTAAATCTCTTCAGCATAATGACTTCTCAGCTACCACTTTGAGATTTCTCCGAATCAGCAGTTTGAATTATTGCTTAACACACTTTTTCCATACTAGCAATTTCACATGAACAAGATTTCAAGACCCTTTAAGCATGGTCTGCTAAGCTTCAGGCTGGAAGAAATTTTGAATGTTAGATAATTTTTTTTCCTGAGATATTATGTCTAAATGCTTTAACTGAGAAATGACAGCCCAACCCACCGAACAGCTTTGCTACATGTATGAGACACACAGGAAACGTGTCTCATATGAGACATGAGCAACTACAGTATTTTGCTGATTCGAAAACATATAATGAAAGAAATAATTTCTTTTCCAAACAAAAATAACCTATGGTATTCTGCTCTGCTTAGCTCAGCCTTTCTCTCTATTAAAACCTATTAATTAGCACTGAAATACGCAGTTTCCAGAAATGCTGTTACTTAAGTGTTATTGCCTAAAAAGAACACCATGCTCAGGGTTTAGCTTGAAACGACCAGCTTCAATATTTAATGCTAGACTAGCTAATGTTTACAAGAGCCCATTAGCTCTCACAGCAAAACAAAGTAATGCCATCACAGATAAGCACTCAGATACAAAATGCATAAAAATCAAGGCTATTCCTGTACCGTACCAGAGAAACATCCCTAAATAAGTGACATTATAAAGGTAAGCAGCACATGTAAACTGTTCGTGTTTTTCCTTATGTAAATGTACATAGTTTCTTTTTAAAAGCACTAGTGTAATATATTTAATTTATGCAGGGGAATGAAGAACAGTTCTGGTGCTGACAGTCACTTCTGTGCCTATTAACTATTCATAAAACACTCAATAGCACTGGAAAGAGCCTTTGAAGCAAGGCTTGGCAAACCTTTTATCATATTAAATATAAAATGTGAAACTTCATGTTTACAGCTACCACTACTCATTAGTCAGACAGCAAGTTTTTCATGCTGAAAGCAGCAGCCACCCCAAGTCACAGAATACAGATTTTTTTCTTCTGTAATCCTAATGAAACAGGCACACGGATCCCACCTTTCAGAAGAACTAAAATGGATTTACTGGTTGCATTACAACCCAAATTGTGCTTGAATTACAACTGAAATAATCTGAAATTACCAAATTATGTTATTTATTAATGGTTTAAAGTGTTGTTAACAGAAGCCATGTATTGTGATTTCATTGAACAAGTTTCTTCAAAAAGCTAACAGTTTCTCTAAGTTTACACCACACCAGTCATCAGTTTCTCCTCGCTTTTATTTACTCAAAATCCCTTGCAAAATAATTTTTAAAATGTATCCAAGTTTTCTGTGAACTGTTATGAACTGGAAGTAGTTTTAGAGATTTAATCCTTAGAAGCCAAGTTTAATGATGGAAGAAAATACCCTGCATTTATAAACAATAGCAGGGATTTTAATTCCCTTTCACAGATAAGCAGCATTAAGTACCAGATGTTTCAGAAGACAAAGGCCTCATCCTGCTCCTATGGAGTTTATAATACATGGCTGAAATGTGACAGGGGAAGCAAGCTAGTATTAACACACAGAACGTACTCAAGAGTAATACGAAATCACTCAGTGTCTCAAAAACCTTGGACTGATGAAGGCACTGACAGCTTATTTTCTAGTAAAGTTTTAACACTGGCTGGGAGGAACTGCTGATTGATTGACGGATCTCTAAAAAAGGTTAATGAAGATTTCTAGAGATCAAAACTTGTGAAAGTGCCAACTAATTTCACCTGGAGTCAGCCTGCCACTTCTCATATTCGGCATATTTTTTATATCCTCCGAATTCTTCTAAACAAGTTAGCTGCTTCATTTTGAATTCTTAAGCTGCAGATAGTAAGAAATCAAAGAGCAGTTAGAATAAAAAAAACATGTAATATATATTTGGCTTGTTCTTGTTGCTAAGCTACTAAAGCCCAGTTATGACTACAAGGCTGTTCTAGATTCGTAGCTGCGCTTCTGACAAGGCAATGTAACATCAGTCTAAGCATAGGAATAAAGATAAAGATTAAAGTCACAAATCAGAACTTATTTCGGTAGGGGTACAGCAACTCAGGCACTTCCAGACCTTTCCAATTCACAGTATCCATCGATCCAAGCAGCTCTCACTGCTGCCTTTAGTTCTTTTGTTAATTCAAAACTTCAGGAACTTTAAACATATCAAGAATTCAACCACTGTTGAATTGGAAAGGGACTATCCAAAGGACTATCTCCTTCAGTTGCTGAAATCTCCTGGCTTACAGAACAAGTAGGACAGGTTGTTCGTCTCCCAAATCATATCTACACCTCTGATCCAGGGTACACAAACAGCTAGAAAAGTCAAATATCTGCAAGCAGAAAGTGTGTAACATCACATTAATGTGCCTAAGGTTTTAATGGGGGTATCTGAAAAGAATCTCAGATGATTTCAGTGACCAAAGTTTTCTCTGAGATACAGAACACAAGCACACACCGTAAAGCTTAATTGTTAATATTCAACATACATCTGTAAGGAAGAGTCGTCTTTGCATACCCAAAAGGCTTCTGGTTCTTCAATTTATTATAAGCAAAGTTAGTTGGTTGAGTCACCACACTTCCCCAGGTGCCACTTCTGAAAAATAGTTTCTCAAGCCAATTTAATCTCACAGAAAACAACTGAATGTTGCTTTTACCAAAACAAGAAGCAAAGGGAATATTACAGCAGTTTGACAGCTATATGCAACCCCCCTCCAGTGAGGAATAAATATAGCTCATGTTGAGGCAGACAGATGTTGAGGTTGATAAAGGTAAACAGAACCATGTAAGAGGTAATTACCAAACAGGCTAGATAAGTCACCCATGAATAACTTAACCCTTCATTGAATCCAACATTGTTTATTCCCTTGCTGAGGGAACATAAACCAGAGCACGAAAGATTTCAATTAGTTCCCAAAGCGCTAACATTTGTAACCAGCTACCTCCATTTCTTATCTCTATGGCATGGAACATCATCATTGCATCCCCACAGCCTTTTGCATCGCTTTGTTATTTGGCAGCTTTTCTAGAAGTGAGAGCTCTTTTCTTCCCTTCCCCCAAATCCCAATGTTATTTTGATCACTGGGGTTAGGGAAGGAAGGGAAGAGGTATTTCTCAATTATCTGGAGGAAACAGATCTGCTAGAAGAGCTCACAAAAAAAATGTAAACCTAGTAGACTGGTCAGTAATTAAGAGGATGGTTTATTTATACTGTCTGACCTTACTCTATGGTAAGGTAAAGTCAGCTTAGACAGCCATACATTTTAAACATCCAAGTGCCAGCACAAACAAGAAAGCAAACAAAAAAGTACGGGTCACTTACAAAACTGGGGGTCTTCTCCATGCAAAGCAGGATGAAAGTTTTTGCATTCATGGTAGACAGTAATTGAAACAACGCTGCTAGTGCAAATTACTTAAGTCTCTAAATCTCAACTTACCCAAAAGACAAAACTCAAAACAAGTTATGGACGTTCTAAACATTCCTAGATGGAAGTTGCATGTGTTTTTTTCAGCAAGTCAGGTTGATCAGAAAGCTCCTATTTGGGGAACGCTTATAATCTATTTTAACTATGCCACCAATATATCCAAAACAGATATTTGATGAGCTCTGAAAATGAAAATTTTCAGGAAAACTTGGAGGCATAAGTCATCAGCATCTCTCATGGTACTAACTGCACTGATTATTGACCCGTCTGTTGATTCAAAATAAACCGACTAGTAATTTCATAAGCAAGCACATTTTTAACTGCAGGAAGACTGCACAAAAGAATTTGTACATTGTGTGCTCACAAGTTCAATCTCTTATGCCCTTTTGTCATATCAAACATAAAAATACAGATGTTTCATTTGAGATGTTAACCTTGACATTTTTAAACAATGTTGTAAATAGCATTCAATGAACATTATTTTACAGAGTTGGTTGAGTGCTTCTGTTTGGCCACAGCTGAGCATGCTGTAAGGCACAACTGCATGTATAAGCCAAAGCAAACATTAGCAAACATATAATATGCATATATTATATATACACACTTCTACATTGCACACACATCATTGATTTATTCACTCATGGAAGCACGCTCAGTCCAGTACTTCCATTCATTTTCATGTAATACTTTGATATCTGGTAGAGAACATGATTTTCTGGATTTGATAAAGGTAATACCAGATACTGTTAATACTGTAAGCAGTTTATTGGAAACCTAATTACAGTACTCACCATGAAATTTAACACTGTCTACTCCTATTCTAAACCCCATCACCCCCCCATTATTATCTTAAGCTACTGGTATCACAGTTTATTCATATGTATTCACATGTTATAAACTAGACAGATTAATCACATAAAACAAGACTCGCTAGTGGTTTGCAATATTTCACTAATAGTTGGAAAAGCCAATTTATCTAACTGTTTATTCTAAAGTACTGTAACCTGAAGCATTTCTCCATAAATGAAAAAAAACCCACTTCATTGCAATCCTTTATAGTCTAATGTTGTTTCTAGTTTCTAGGACACTTACCTTTTCGTAAAGAATTTTAGACTTAAATCAGGTTAAAATTTTTACAGAGGGAAGCAATATTAGACAGAAGATGAATGCATATAGAAATCCTTCACACTTAAACATGGTCACACAATTGAATCCGTGGCACAGCCAATAACAAAAACCAAAATCCTTTCTACCTTGTGTATTTTTAGTTGGCAGACCCCACTTCCCTCTTCCTCTGACTTCAGTCAATGCAAAAAAGATACAGAAAGTTTCGATTAACAGAAATGAGAATTACTTACCAATTTGTAACAATACAGGTGTTACCAAAGCTGTCTCCATGGCATAACAAAATTCCCTGCCAAACATTACTGCACCATGCATCACCCACAGGCGTACTGGTATCCTGTCTATGGATCCTTCACTAATGGTCTCCTCCCTACTTTCATTCTCCTTGTTTTCTGGTTTCTGAAGCTGTGCCACAGGTAGATCTTGAACTTGCATAGATTCCGAGTCAGCATTCTGGGGAGCCATTTTCATTACCATAAAAAATATATATATTTGTTATATCTATATAAATAATACTACCATAACTCCACAAACAAGTTAGGGTGTCTTCTCTTTCAGCTTCTGTTCCTCAGGGAAGTAATGCTTATATTCCTCTTGTACAAACAGGTATCTTGCAACTTCTTGTATAGATAAGAGACATTAAGAATGAAAAGCTATTTGGTAGGAATTTCAACATATGGCTTGCTGGTTTACTGTGAGTTAGAGTTAAAAATCCATAATTGCCATTCAGTTAATACCAGTTTCATAATTATTATTGAAGAAGTGCTGAAGTTGTTATTCTTGCTACAGAGAGGTGGAAAGGCGACACAAAGAGGTGCTCCACTGTTAATCCCCATCGAGTGGCTGATTAATCTGCAACAAAAAGCAAGCATTTAAAAATTTCAATAGCATTTTTCAGGATATTGTGCCCCCCCTCCCAACCATATACCCTATTTCCTGCTTAATGCTTTCCATTGTCCTTGCCTAGTGTAGGGTCTTTTATTGCACATTCCCTCCTACCTCTGGACTTTCCATTGAAATGCAGTTATTCCTCATATTTAAACGATGCTTAACTGCACTCATAAATTTCTCCAGTTTGTGGTCCTACACGAAGCCACAGAAGAATATATCAGTGTATTTGTCCGAGATCCTCAGAACATCGAGCACAAGACTAACAAATTCTGGGAAATTTAATGCAGGTTCCATTTCAGAAACAGCATAGGATATTCCAGTACTATGCCAGGAAGATGATTCATCAATTACCATTTACTTACTGGCCACACAGACATCTCCGTTTAGACTTTTGGAAGTTGCCAGTTACTTTGCAGTAACCATTAACACCCTCTTATGATGAAGATATTCCTCAAGCAAGCATGAGCAAAAATAAGCCATTAGGAATATAAGTTTAAGGATTGATATTTAAATATTTAAACTTCTAATGAAGATCTATACAGCATATGCATCCATCTCCACTTTCTGCACACAAGACCAGAGCATCTTACTCCCACATCCTATGAGGCTTCTGAAGTCCACGAAAGTAGAATGGTACAATATCTTCCACCATAAATTAAAATTATTAAAATATATTCCAACCAGGTAAGACAAGCTTCTCCTGTATTCCCCCTCCTTTGTGCCACAGACAACGTCTAAGCAGACGTACATACTGTACCATGTCAATCAAAATGTGTTTAAGCACTTACGAGAAAAAAAGAAAGCATTTTATAAGAAGTCAGATTACATAATGTTTGTACTAGAAGGAAGCAAATTAACATCTAGGCACACAGTGTGATTGAGCTCATATCCCAGGACAAAACCCCTCGGGGGTATGGTTGCATGAGATGCTGGCTTTGGCAGCAAAGCTGGCCTAAGAAGTCCCCACGCTGCAGTTCCCTGCCCCTTCGGTTATGGTAACAAAAACTCTTTGTGGGCTAGAGCATAAACCAGATCATTAAGTGGTGAACCTAAAAGCAAGCCTTAAGAAAAAGATGACATGTTTGGGGTTTAAAGCACATCACAACAGCAACTCTGTTTCAGCGTGACCTGACACACTGTTCTACTAAAAGTGCAGCACGGGAACATCATCTTGAGTGCTCCCTCCTGCCGATACCCTCCTTTGAGCTGTACCCCCAGCGGGTTTACTGCGAGTATTCTGTTCTTCCAATCAAAAGCATCTTTTTTGGTCTGGGCTTTTTTTTCTCGCAGGCTCCCCAAGATTACCGGTGTTCTCCGATTTGATCGCCTCAATAACAACTTAATGCTATAATTTGCTTTTGAGCTAGTCAAACCTTTAAATCACATGAGAGAAGTTAAAATAACTTACTGAACACAAGTGCTATAAGCCGAGTTTTAAGTTTTAATCTATAAGCATTAAATAGCTCAGAACAAAAAGGACTCAAGAAAGCATTTCTCCACCCACTCAGAATTAACAGGAGGAGTTGAGATGCACTGCCTAGGGTTACTGAATTATGGCACAGACAGGTACTTATTCAAGTTCTTCATAAGCACCTTGTTTTTATAAAGGTTTTTCTTTCCACCAGTCAGGGTTTGGATTTGCCAAGCTCCTGCATGTGGCAGTGTTCATTTTCCTCCTTCCAGTAGTTAGTACAGTGTTGAACTCTCATCAGGAGGGAAAAGGATGTGATTCTCTTACTTTGCTTTAGTGTCTGAGGTTTCAACTCAATCCTTGAAGGGCTACTAGTTTATCATAAACATGAAGTTAAGCACTGTGTGTATTAAAAAAAACACACATCCACTTTTCATAACACAAGTTCTGGGTGAGTAAAACCTACAAAATACCGGTTCCAGAGTAGGAACAATTATTTTAATTACAGACTACTCATAAAATGTTTAATTGCTGGCAGACTCCGGCAAAATTACATTCAGTAGAATTTAAAAGTTTACGTATCAGCTCTTATTATTCAGAAATCACTCAGAACACGTGTTGTATTACAGACTAAGGGTCATGGATAACACTCCTGTACAAGATGGCTTTAAAGTCTCTAGCATCTTCTTATGCTTAATTTCCCCTCCTGTCACTGTCTACGAAGGATTTAACTCAATTTCCCTAAACACCTCATTTAATATGCAGTTACAGGGTAGCAGAATGAGGCAAAGAGAGGACGGCAGTTCATCACACCAGAATGTTTTATGATGTACTGGGGCAGCCTGCATACACAAGCAGGATGACACCAGGCTGGGAGCATTTGTCACTGGAAAGGATAAAGAGGCAGGACAAAAGAGGGTATCTGAGATTTAGCCCATTTGAGCAAGACTCTTAAGGCATGACTGAAAAAGTTATTCTTGAAGTGGAAGATGATGGGGAGTGATCAGATAATTTAAGAGACAGGAATAATGGATGATAGATGGAGTTAGACTTTGAAGCTGCAATTGACACAGATAAGAAGAACAATATATTTTGAACATGCCAGAAAAAGCAGTTACAGTATTCAAGCGCAACAGCAAGAGGCACAATGGACAGGTTTTATCTAAAGGAACAGAGAATTACTGTTCCATTATGCCAATTTTGTGGTAAGCATAACGCTAGTCTTCCTGCAGCACTTTCATCTGACTCCAAGTGCATGTCTAATACAAGAGGCAGAGAATAACAAGAGCCTCTCAAAGGTCTTCCAGTTCTTTCGTAAGTCCTGCTAGGTTGTGTTCATATTCATTTTAGACATTTAATTATTATTATCATGTTTTAAGAAGCGATGAATTAGGCTTACATTTTATCTGTCATTCAAGGAGACTACGTACTAAGAGAGCTGGCATCCCTTCCTCAAACAGATGTCGAGAGGCATGGTGGCAAAAGGTTTCAGAAAGACAGCTTCCCTTTCATCTGTACCTTTCTGGCCATCCAGCCATGTAGCAGCTAAACAAAATCATTAAAAATGTAAACTAGCACGTGAGACAGCATTCATCTCAGGAAGCTGAGACCATGTCCCCCATTCTGCCAGGTACTCTCACTATACTTTCCATAAAGTTTTAAAAGGCATTTTCATGTCTAACAAAGAATAAGGAAGTAGAGTGAAGAATTTCAGCCATGGAAAGAGGTTCATGTTGGACATTGTACAGAGGTTGGGTATGAAGAGAAGTTTAGATACAGGAATATTCCTGATCTTGCAAAGTGTTTATGAGAGGAGGGGACTGATTACACTAGCTCTTCAACCTAATCGCACATGTTTTACTTTGACCTTTGGCCACATTGTGATAATGACAAAACCTATAAAGCGGTAGTTAATATTTCAACAAAACAGGCAAGTAATATGTTCTGAAAACGAATATGTAAGCAAAATTTTATAAAAGCTGCTCAAATTGCTTGTAATCTTATCTGTTATACTTTTATGCCTAGATGGAAGATAGACAGTAAGTCATAACATGACTATGCGAAGCACAAAACAACATGTTACAGGCTTGACAAGGCTGTATCACAATAATCCTGTGTGTCAAATTGGTAAGGTTCACAGACAAAGCACATGAACCATCGAAGAACCAGAGAAAAATTACTGCCTGCCTTTAGGGTTTTCCAAAGAAGAGGAAGGGTTATATAGGTCATATTTGTGGCCCACAAAATTCAGTGGTTTTCTTTTCCCTAGTGAGCACTGAGATGCTAGAGATGCACAAAAAGCTCACACTAGACAATTAAGCAACACAATGCCTTGGGCAAACGACTTCTATCACACTTCTCAGCGTGTTTTGTAAGTTTAGGACTTGGAGGTTGACAAGCAGTGTTTTTGCATTTGTGATACCATCATCTGGAGGTCAGAAGATTGGTAGTACACCCATCAATACCAAAATAAATGGGGTTAACAGTGATCCTGCCCAAATCTTTTAAGATTGAACTACCTTTAACGCATGTTTCTAGACATCTCTTGCTAACAGGGAATAGGAATGTACTGTTCGACAAGCAACTAGATTTTCTGAACCAGTGCCAAAGCATATGACTTTAATTAAGCTATGGAGTATGCAGCAAGTTTCAGGTAATCACACACGTACTTTATTAAGCAGTAATAAAGCTTGGCAAGTAGATAACAGTTAAATGGGCCCAACTGGATACCATGAGAAAATTTCAAATCTTTAGGAGGGCTTTCTTCCTCTGAACCCATTAGGCAATCCTTAAGGCATTTATTGGTCTAAGAAACAATTCATTTCAACAGGGTAGGTGTGCACTAGTTACAAAATCCTAAGTCCTGAAGGGAAAAATAACCACAGCCTAAGAAAAACTGGAATGAGCAAACTGAAAAGGATGGAAACAGTTCTGTCCAAACACTACTGAATATCTAAGGGAACAAGGCGAGGATTGAGCAGAGGCAAACTACCCCCTTCTCTCATCCTGGTCTTTACAGCTTATTGCCTTAACTTCCAATCACTTATCTTGCCATCTCTTGTCTTCAAGATCTGCCTCTTACATTATCATGACTTTCTTTTACATGCAAGTATACAGATTGATCAAAGTCTCCTCAAATTATGGTGAAAAGCTGCATTCAGTTTTGCTCCACAGGAATTGTTTTCTAGAGCTGTAGGAAATAGTCTAGCTCAAACAAAGATTCTACAGTTTAAAAGAATTCTACCTTCTTGACGCTGAAAGGAAGGACAAAGAGACACCTTGAGCCATCATTGTGTACAAATGTCTTTTCATTGTTTACCACTAACTTCACAAGGGAAAATAGCTAAGAACCAATTCTTACAGAATTTAACTAGGCTTTAATGATTCTGGTCACAGTTGTCATTGGATCACTAACAGATCCTAATGTGACGTTCTGCCCGACACATCAAGAAAACCATAAACAACAAAACCCAAGGTAGGTGTACTTCTAATTCATGAAATATTCAAATGTTTGACTGGAAAAAAGCATAAGAGTCCAGAAGCTGCCAGTCTAATAGGACAAGATTTTTTTTTCCTCCCAGTCTTACACCTTACCCTCCTTCAATTCTTCAACGAGTACATCCCAGACATACGTGCTAGTAACAACACTATTTCACCTGTGAATCACGTTAGGCTGGCAAGCCTATAATTGCCCAGTCATTCCCTTTATTTGTCAAATACTTAACTTTTCTGACAAGTTGGTTTATGCTAAGGGTTTCATGTAATCTAGCCATCTCTTGAAAAGTTATCTAGACTGATTTAAGTATAGCTTTAATATTAGCATTGGAAAGAAAGGCATGCTGAGTTTATCTGGCTTTTCCTCAGACTAAATAAACGTTTGGCTGAACACTTCTACCCCTATCTTGTAGAAGGAATAAGTAGTGATGTTTGTCTGTGATTAAATGCAAAATGGACACTGGGTTCTGCTTCAGCATCTGACTGGCTTGCAAAATGATACATCATTTGGACTTGTGCCTTTTCAAGAGTAAAATGGCATTTATCCAAGGATAATTACTAATGTTTTGAGTTCAAATCCTTTGGTGCTCCACCACACCAATAGACAAATAGCATGTTGCTGTGAAAGAGCAGCTCTTAAAGGCAAGGCTGACCTTCATCCCTCTGCAAGCGTGGTTTCACCACCTCACAAAAATCTGTCGATTCTCAACATATGTTAAAAACGATTCTGTAAGATGCCAATCCAACTGATTTTGTACAGATGACTCCCCCACAATTAATTTTGTTCTACAGATCTGCAATAGGGACAGTAGCTTCTACTACAGCAGTAGTAGCAGCTGAAACCAGGTAGATACTCCTTGCAGTACAAACCTGATCGCAGCTTCAAATTATAACAACAAACTACACTTTTGCTAGGACAGCCTGTTTTGCTAGCCAGGGTAGTTTTGTTTTATAGTCAGCTGCTTGCAGAGGAATATCACATCAAATACGTTACCAGCTTATTATGCCGCTTACACTATAGGTCTCTCAATCACTTTAAGCTGGCATAAACAAGTACTTCCTCTAAAAGCAGCAGCCTGTTCTTCCTTTTCTTTGCCCCAGGTTCCTTACTCCCACCCCTTCCTGCACAGCCACACAAGTGTCTAAGTAGGAAACCAGACAGTGTGACTGATCTAGGTTGAAAACTAAGCTGACAAAAACACATCCCAAGAAGCTAAAAAAATCCTTTATAAAGTCAGGTTGGTTTTATCCGATTGCATGGCTGCATGGATCCATACCAACATAATGGGGGAAGGGAGGAATAGGGGCAGCTGGAAGTATTACTTTGGGTAGCAATACCCAAAGCGAGTGTGAAATTGCAGCTCACAGAGAAAAGAAGCTGTCGGTGGATCCCTGCGGCTACAAGGTCAAAAAGCAGACTCACCTGCTCAGCTCAAGATGCCTTCTTTTCAGAAGGCAGAAGAAGGATCTTCAGTCATGCTGTGAGAGCTATCATGTATTCTGCCTCCTAGTACTTGCCAGATGCAAGGCAGAATACCACTTGCTTAGCCAAGAGGCAGCTATTTTCTCCTCGGTTGTTTTGCGGCTCTGTTGCTAATTATTAGCAGCTGTTTATAGTAACAGAACTGGCCACAGGGGAAGGTTCTTTGGCCCATGTCAAGACTCAAGTGTTCAGCCACTGCAATAGGAAGAAAAGCATCTAGAAAACATACCTGGAGTTTTTGGCCCAGCTGGACAAATGTGCTCAACTAATCTACTTGAAGTTCAGCAAAGGGGCTGTATCCTTCTGTGGTCTGATTAAGTTGCTCCTTCATAAAAGTTTAGACTGAAAAAATCCTGTGACTTTATAGAAGCACCATCATGTGAGTCATGAGGCCTTTGGTTCAAACAGGCAGCAATTACAGGCAGGTAGTTGTTTAAATTCCCATTAAGACTTCTCACATAGTTAAATGCAAACATAGAAAGATTTTTAGCTACTGCTTTCTAAAAACAGAACTGTATTAACCCTATCAGAGGGGGAAGACTATACTTGTTCAGGAATAATTTTTAAAAAATGCAATCATACCACATATTACTTAACAACAGTCCCATATGTGAGCAACATTACTCCAGATCCTGAGAGGAAAGTCAACCTCTGATTTTAAAATAGTCTTACATTAAACTGGACTAACCTGTTTTGAGTCACTAAAAGCCTGCCAAAGGAAAAAGGTTAAGGCTAACTGGGTGCAGTAAAGAACCACATTTGACATGTCCTAACATTTAATTCATCATTCAGGTAATCAAAGGCATTGAAACACAACAGCATAAACCAGCTTGTTCTACAAGGATACCATGCCTAAGCAACCCTACCACTGACACCGAATGAAGGCTTAGATGAGATTTTTAACAAGTTCATCTTGAAACCTGAGATTTAAAAAAAAGAAAAAGCCACTGGAACCAGCACAGTGCTTTTGCATCATGACCTACTTTTGAGGCTACCACACAATTTAGGCCACTGAAGCAAAGTCTGGGAAGGGGGAAATCATTCTGCAGCACATTGCGAATGAAGACAATATGGAGCAATCCAACTCACACGGAGAAGCAGCATTTTTTCCACTTCTTGCAACGCAAATTTTTGCCTGCCCTCAGGACTCTTCACACACTGTAATCCAGTTGATGCCTTTTACAACCTCTGCCTGGCTGTTGTTTAAGCCGGGGCGTAACTTTTCAAAAATATACTCATCTAAGAGAAGCAAATGATTCTGGCAGCTCTCCTACTATTAAGGCTGAACATCTGACATCCTCAACTCCCCCAACAGATCCATAAAAATATCCAAACAGCAATCCTTACCAAAATATAAGAGCAAGGGTGTGTGCCTCTTCATTTTGAAAGGGTTAATGAAGACTTGTTGCACCCTTTCCTCGGTATGTATACAAAATTCCAGAAATTATTAAAACCTGACATAAACAGGCTTCCAACTCCAGCCCTGCCAATATTAACTCTTCCACAGAGCTTCCTGCCTACTTCTTTCCATAAAGCATGGCCTTGACTCGAAGCCCCCTTGCTTTCTTAGGGCCCTCTTTCCACCCCCTTCCAGCTTACTCGGAAAATGACCAAGAGTAAGATTTTTGGCTCATGCTGGAAGACGTGGCAATGCAGTCACAGATGGCAATCTGTGCATGACAAACTCCCCTGATGGGCTTTTTCCTGCCCAGACACACAGGGAGGAATAGCAAGCTTAAGACGTAAGGTGGAGAGGTGAAGGTCCTCATGACATCAAGGAGAACATCTTTGTAAGACAGCACTATTTCCTCATCCTTTATATTTTGGGGGCCAATGTCATTTCCCCAGCCTGATCAGATTACTAGGAAAAAGATGTAGGAAACCATGGGTCTTTACGAAATTACTGAAACAATTCTGGGTAGCCATATTCTTAGAAGGGATCCAGAATTTAATGTGAGACAGACTTTATTCAGTGGATTGGATATTATACTGCTCCCTAAGGGCACGGGCTGTTACTATTATTAGATCAGATTACATTGTTAAATCACTGCTGCTGCTGTTTTTAGTAGGAAATACTTCATTTTCTTAAACTGGAGAGGTAGCATTATCTGATTAAACTTATTTTTTGTTTTACTGCTAGGTAAAAAACTTCATATATGCTCCTGTTACCCTCATGTTTATTAATACAGATACATTAAACAAGTAAACAGCTAAGGTGGTATGGGCATAAATAGCAATAGAGAAGCCTTCCCAGCTAGCAGAAAATGTAACAGCTGGGACCAGTGATGCTGGTAAAACAGGCACTAAGAAGCAGTTTCACACTACAGCAAAGATACAGGCATGCCTTATTTGTGACAGCTGGATCTCCAAGTAGCAGGTTCTACCCCCAAAATTAGATAAAGGTTAAGGGCAAGATAGCAAGCACTAACAGCTAAGTACTTTCAAAAACAAAACTAACAACCTAGTCACCACATAAGCACAAAGAACTCAAAAACTCATGGGGACGGAGATCACTCAGGCCAGTGTGCAGATATGCTGTTATGGTCTGACACTGCTGCAAGTAACTTTCACAAAGAAAATTCACTAATTTAGTCAGATAGGCACAGTCAAACTTTAGTCTGGCACGAGCTAAGTATGGCCCAGCTTAGGCATGGCCTACTAAAAGATCCGCAAGTTTTTAAACCATGTTGAACACGAAAGAGTTATCTCCCATCAGAATTAAATTGATTCATTCCCTCTGTCTCAATGAGGTAGGACAACAGAGGAAAACAAAATTAACGCTATCATCAGGGAACATCTTAATACATTACCAAGTGGATTAACTGGAACAATCTTCTCTTCCTGCAGAAGGAAGGACAATGTCTAACCCAGTGGGGCTGGTGGTGCAAGAATAATCCTATCAGTACATCGTTGCCACTAGCATTTTTTTTGCAAGTTCTTTCACCAAGGCTGTCCTCCTGATTGCACAGTGTGGGAAATGAAGTATACCAGCGCAACCATTAGCAAATTACTCTCCAGAATGAGCAATACTTTCTATAATAGGTTGAGACTAGTGTTTTACATGAATATTCATCCATAAAAAAAATAGTCAAGCCAGGACCAATTACTTAGTCTGTATATGCAAAGTTAGATATTCCTTGCAGATGTTACTGTACCTAAGATGAAGAGCGCAATACTTTATTTTCACATACTGGCATTTGAACTAATTATATTCACTGCTCTTAAAATTCGCAGGCTGCTTTCTTCAGGCTGCAAATGCTTAAGAAACCCAAATACTGCCAGAATATGTATTAGACAATTACAGGAGCTATTCAACAGATCAAGACAAAAAAGAGCACAGCATAGATCTTCATAAACTGACTTCCTCTAGCATATCATTAACATCTGCAAAGTCTAATTCATTGGAATTATCTCCAATTACCAGTCCCTAAACACATTACCATCATTCAATCTTAGAAAACTCTGTTAAAGTAAGCTTTTGAAAGCATCCATAGAATTTTGTTCACCTTCCAACAAAGATGGAGAAGTTAGGTTTTGGCCAGATTTTACTAACTCGGAGGAAATAATTACTCCCCCAGAGAAAAACCAAAACAACGCAGAAGAGGGTTTCTCACATTTCAGATTCTCTGAAGTGTTTGTAAACAACTATATATAACTGGTTGTATCATCTTGCACTAAATATTCTCATTTTGCCTTCTTTGAGTGGACTCACAGATCAAACTGGTACATCATCACTGTGACAGCTTCGTAATAAGCAACTGTTTACGGCCTAACCTGCAGTGTGAGCCCACACTAATGCAGCTTGAGATTGCTGGAAACTGACTCTTGTCAGCGTAAAGGGGAGCGATCCCTTCCCTTCTGCCTCTTCCCCACCCCAGCTTCACATAGCTTCCCTCCATCCGGGCCAAGTAAAATATTCTAACATCCCCTGATGAAGTGTTAAATGGAGCTGACTGCTATAGTATTGAAAGAAAGGAATAAAGGTGTTTAGAGATAAATTTTTATTTCCTACTTACTTCCTCCCTGGCATCCAAGGAGGCCTGCCTCTTTCCTCCTAGTGCCCTGCAAAGGGTGCGGTAAAATAGCTGCTTCTCAGCCACATGACCTCAGGCCTGCAATGCATTAAGTGGTGCTAACAGAGGAAACAGCTATAGGCTAGAGCAGCAGTTTTATGGTGCAGCACCTTTGGTAAACATCTTCAGTGCCTCCCTTTTGAAGCACAAGTGATTACAAACAAGCGTTGAGAAAGCACACTCCATAAAAAGTACAGCTAGAGCACTTGAGCAGATCCCTGCTCTAGTTTTTCAGACTGTCCCAAATACCAGCACAACAGACATGTTTATGTTCATTGCCATGAAGTATAGCTATTTGATTTAGTTTCTCAATTATTTAAATAAACATTTGAACTGACTTAGCAGTGATGCATAGCCCATCTATTTTAAGGTGTAAGATAGAGAACCAAAATTAAGAATTCCCTCTTAACACCAATAATTAATAAATCTTAAGAATACCAGAGAAATACTGTTTGGCCAATAATACGGATAAATCAGTGCTTAGAAGGGTTGTATCACCACACTGATTTCAGACCATATCTACAGCATTTAGGAACAATACAGTAAGAATGTGCGCAAACAGTACTTTAAGCAAAATAGGTGAAACATACCATTTAAGAGTAACACCTTCTAGGAGAAAGAAATACAGGTAATGAACAGACAACACTTTGGCCAATATGGTGTATTTACAAACCATCTGTTTTAGAAAATTTTAGCGCAAGTAATACGATTTAGACAGCTGGTTTATAAGCAGCCCTGTAGAAAGCTGGTGGCCACATTTAAGAGCAGCTTGATCAGGACATATTTTGATTTTGGACTATGAACGAATGCTATTTTAGTAATGTGTTTTGCCAAGCTGGAACCCTGTTAGAACTGGCAGGATAAGATATTTACTGACACAGACGCTAAAATAATAAGAGGCTACAAGTGCTTGGCAGTTGGACTCGATACATAAAGACCTGCTAGCAGGGGAATATTTAGAGGACACAGACCTCTTCCATTTGTGACTTTGGAGAACTACAAAACACTTGGCAAAGGCTTGTCAGAATTTGGCATTTCTACCTAATTTGAGAATGACTGTCAGCCACTCTCCTCTTATAGGATGCACAAGCTCCAGCATCTATGCCACTTCAACAGCATACATCTGGACCACCATGGGATGAGACTTGCGGCAGTTCTGTGCCAAAGCTGAAGCGCTTTTATAGCCTGCTGTCGTATCAGTGCAATCACTACAGCAGTTCTTACAGCTGACAGTCAGCTTTGGCAGGTGAAAATGAAAGTAAACACATCTCACAGTCTACGTTTAGTCCTGTCACATTCAGACAATTTGATCATGCTCTGTCGGTCCATCAACTTTTCCTGTATGCTTGCTGCAAAATATACAGCTGCTATCCTTCAAGGGAAGTTTTACATATGACCTAAGGAATCCTTTAGGGACAAAGCTGCACTGAGAGATGGGGCAGATCTCATCCACGCAACTGTAAGCATTATCTTATGATCTAGAGCATATCTTGTCCCCCTTTAAATCCCCACAGAGACATTTTCCAGGGGCAGAGTGGTTAAGAGGAATCAGCATAATGGTTTTGTCAGCTGCACTATAACTATTTGTTACAAGTGAGCCGGGGCTACCACAAGCAGACCATGCAGGCAGTAGAGGTGCTAACCTACATTTAACCAGCTTGAATATTGGTTGGCCTTACAAACTATTATCCCCACCCCTCAAAAAAAAAAAAAAAAAAACCACCAAACAAAACAAACCCAGCAAATGCTGTTTGAAAAGCATCTAGTCTCTTGCAAGCATTTTCTGTTGGAGGTTACTATCAGATATGCAGCCTTAAATTACCTAAAATATCCTCAGTGAATCAATCTTACACACACTAAAGCAGCTTTTCTTCAATGTCCATAAGGACAAAATATTGTTGCAATAGTTTCTACTGGACTAGGTGGGCTTTTTCTAGTAGGAGGAGAGTTTCTTTGCATAAAAAGGGTATTTAAAGTCAATAAATCATAGCCAACATTAACTTAGTTGTAAGATTCAAAGTGATTGCACTTGAGTAATTTTCTAGATGCAGGGTTGCTGGCATAAAGAACATGGTCGTGAGAAGTTCACCCTATACAAGCATGATTGATTGTTTAGAAAACAAAGCTAATCTAGTGGTTGTTTCTTTATGCACAGCTAATTGCATACCAGCTAGAGTACCTTTCCAGATCATTCTCAGAGGCAGAATGAATTTGTGGTCAGATAGTATCACAGGTATTTCTGTAGGTAGGTAGAGCTGCTTTAATACTTGCAGGCACTGAAAGCAGCCTACGAGAAGAGCAGGACAGGGAGGGAAACACCAGAATTTCAGTACACAGAATAGCATGATACTGAAGTGCAACAGCTGAGTTGGCAGGTTATCCTACTAGACATCTAATATCCTCAGAAAGGCATCAGATCCTCTACCCAGAAGTGCATTCACTAGAGTCAGAGAACAAGCAATAATTTTTCTCATTCTGTTACCCTGGATAGATCCTGAAGTCTCAAGCCAAGTGGGAAATTCAGTTGGGAGACAGGGAAAGAAGTAGCAACCTGAACACCTGACAAAATAGGTTTGGTTTTGTGCCTTTATTGTTTAAAGAAACACCAAAATACACATACAGTTAGTGTAAGCCATCTTCAGAGGATGGAGAAAAAAAAGGGACTCCATAGTCTATATGAGTATACTTTCAATGTAAATAACAGCTACAACTTAAATTCAGGATCCCAGAATTGGTCAAGTGAATATAGATGAAAACTTTAGGATAGGAGTATCTCCTTTACATTTTTTAAAATGCATACCAACTACAGCTTGGAGAGTAGCAAGTGAAATTTGTTGAGAGTTGATTTGAAGGGTAAACAGGAACAGCAATGTCTTGCTCAGAGAAGTCTTTAAGATTAGTCTAACATGCACCCAATATTAAGGGACGTCCTATCTCAGGGGCTGTATGGCTATTCACAGAACATATCAGAGGAAGAACTGACCAAATTGAGAGCTGATCAACGAATGCTGCCTTTAATGCACTGAAGCTATCTGCTTATGCATCTCAACCGTTTGACAGGAGCCTTCTCTAAACTATTACACCATTCTTGAGTAATAACACATAGCAATAGCGTGGGTTTCATGAAGCTAGTTAAATAGCTCGCCATTCATCTTCTGTCATCCACACACCTTTATTATGCTGCTTAAAGTTTGTGGTTGCACCACTGACTTTTCCTCATCTTGCTCCACTCACATTCAGTCTGGCTTCACCTCTGCTTGTATGGTAGAAGAAATACTGGTACAAGATTTTTAGCCTCTACTCTTTGCTCTGGTTTAGTCATCTTTGTGGTTCAGCAGAAGCTGTTGAGAACAGGCATACCACAAGATAGGGCATTCAGCTCTTTGCTTTAAGCTTTAATTGCTTTCTGTTGTCTGATCCTAAAAGTATAATGGATGCAGAGTCTTCTCACTGGTCCTCTGGAAAGCTGAGCCTGACCTTACAGTATTCCAGATGTTACATTTCCAGCTCCCTGACCTGTCACTCCTGATCAACTCTTGGTGGCTTCTACTTGCTATAATACACTAATTTCTCCATTTTCAAAACTGACTTGATGTTCATCTTCCAGGAGATGACAACTGCCCACAGCAGCAACCCAAGCAAGGAGCATCACTAATCACATGCCGAGGTCAGACAAAGTATGATGTGAGCACACATACACCTGGTTGAAGCTGTTAGGTGTTTTTGACTAGATAAATTTCAGAAACAAATGCTTTATTTCCATGGTGCAGAGGAAATCACAGGCTTACATCTGTGGGGGAAAACAGGAGGACAGTCATAATTCCTACAACAAAGGGATGACTTGAAGTTGCAAAACCAAAGTCTTGAATGAATACTGCATAATATTACCTAATCTCATATTTTCAAATGAGTTTTAGGTCTTCAGACTATTTCTTTAAAGAACTGTTCTACTTTTAACTGAATACTTTCTCTTATCAGTTTATTCTTGTACAAGACAGTAGCTTGGCTTCCAACCCAAATCCCATAAATATAGTTAACACTTAACAGGATTCCTTTCTCTAACATCAGAACTAGCTAAATCCATTTATCACACATGGAGTTGATAAGGGATAGCACATTTGCCCCTGAATTATTTCACTGCTCTGGGCTGGTTCCCTCACTGTTTGCAAGGTGTTTAGGCAACAGTTTGTTGGAATTAACAGACTTGTCATTCAGGTTAAGGAACAACTTTACCATGTACTTGGCTAAGTCCTTGAAGAGCAGACAAAAAGTTGTTACCTTGCTATAGTGATGTACATATTAGTCCTAAGTATTTGAAGTGTTACACCTGCTTGAAGTATATGGCTGTTAAGAGCAGGCAAACAAAAAATATCAAGTAAATGAGGCTTTGAGCAACTGGCAGAGTTATCCAGGTCAGACTGTGGTGACATTAGTTTTGCCTAGAATTTCTAAAAAGCCTGTTGCAAGCACTTTGGCATATTGGATGGCTTGTTATAGGCCTTCTCTGGTTTCAGTTAGATACTTTTAGAATCAATTCTAGACAACTGGAATTGCCTGAATTTGGTCACTCAAGAGGTCTTCCAGGAAAAATCCTTTTGAAACACATGAAAGTTTTAATAAATTAGCAGTTATGTAGGATTTCACAGGTCTTATTAATAAGCAGTAGTAGGTGCCATGCATCCCTATATTAAGGCTCTGGCAACCTTAGATGAAACCACCACAGAAGTGGGTAGGACACTCAGATGGACTTAGAGAACATTACAACAGCTTCTACAACTTTTGCTATAAAGAGTAGAAATACTATTTTGGAGTCAGCTAAGTAGGGTTTCAGGAGCTTTCTAGTGTTGGTCCAGAAGTATCATCAGCTCATGCACAGAGAGCAGGCTTACTGAACAGAGATCTGTAAGGACTGCAAAGGACAGTCTGAAATAAAAACATAAACCCCAGCAAATTTGTTCAAACGCTGCTCCTGCTAGCAGCTTAACTAGAGAAGGGATTACACATTTTTCAGGAAGACCTGTGGATTATAGCAGAGAAGCAGAACCAAAGTCAGTATCCTGTTGAAAGCCGATACTCTTACTTTCATCCTAGTGTTATACTAGAGGTGAGGATCACCTCACATGACTAATGATTCCTCATCAAGCACAACAACATTCAACCCAAACACTTCTGAGCAAAGCATGCTGTAAGTAAACAGATTGAGCCAACTAGAAAAAGCTGGGGGAGGAAATAATAAAAAGGACAAGAGCCAGAAGACATGACTAGAAGTCTGAAGGGCATAAGATTATTCTACTTATTTAAACAAAGTGTTGACAGTAGGTTTCAAATGTAAAAGCTGTTGAAAGGACAACATGAAGTGATCTCTCCATCAGAGAAGTAATGATTGGCCCAAGTTGTAACCAGGATTATAGCATATTCTCTACATGCTATCAGTAACAGAAGTGTTCTTATCCATCATGACAAAGACAAAAAGCAGGTTCACTCCTTCCTCGCCACACTCATTGATAACTTTCTCACGGCTCTACAAGCTGAGGTTGCTCCTTGCAATTCTTGCATCTTCAATTGTGAGCACACACACACAATTGCCTTTGTGCAACCTGGTAGCTAGGCACAGACATTTACATGTGCTGCATGTGTAGTTGTGTGCCTTCAGCGGTAACACAGGAAGCTGTGGAAGAAAACTATTCGGTTCTCGTAGCTTGTGAACAAGAAAGTACATTTAGTATTTGACTAAAAGATCTTAAAGTTGATGCAAGTTGCTGGTCAGCACATGAAGGTATTTGACATTTTACATTTTAGTCACTTGTCAGAGTGAAGAAGCCCTTAGGGTGAAAAATTTCATGGTTGTTAAAGCTTATTTTAATGAAAAGCATAGCTTGCCCTTCTGGGCTGTATTTTATTTTGGCAGCTTCACTGAGAACACTGTGCTTAGTCATTTTACTTTTCCAATTACAGTACCAGCTTATGCAATAAACTAACATGTTTACTGTTTGAACAATCACCTGCCAGATTTTTGGGAGGAATAAGATTTGATTAAAGCAATGCACAATTAAGCATAATATATACTTAAATGTTTTAGGTTTTAAGAGCCTAAATAGACTTGAAGTTTCTTAATGTTGCTTTGTGTAGCAGCCAAAATTTAATAGACAAAACAGGGGCACCACAACCCTGTTCTCATTTAAGTGAGATGCATTTATTATCCTGTAACAGCTTTAAGTTTCTGTTCTTCCAGTAGCAAATTTCTAAGTTCAACATATTTCCTCTATAAAAATATTTCTGGAAAAAAAAAGGCAGACTTTTGACCCATGAACTTCTCTGGAGAAGTACAGATCACCATATAATAAAACAGACATAGTTCAACAGGTCACTTCCATTTTGTTTTAAGCCTTTATTTTTAAGCCAAAGGATACTTAAATTTCTAAGTTGCAATTCTGCATTAAAACAGCCATGATGTGACACATTATATCCTTAGCTTGCATTCTGGTTTTCAGTCAAGTGGCAGTGAGTTTAAGATAACTTAATTGGGGTAGACAGTTGCGGGTAACAAATTATTGATTCACTAGGAAAAAAATAAATCCTGCAGGAAAAGAATTCACATGGTGTCTGTAAAGTTCTTCCTACTTATACACACTGCAGTTTGCATTGACTGCAGGTAACAAAAAAAAGTTTTGGCTAGGAAAACTTTCTCAGCTCACCTTCGAGGACTTACTATGCCCTTGCTCACCACTCATCATACATGAAGTCTGGAGAAACAGGATGAATATAAAATGTGCAACTATATCCTGTATTTTCCCCAATGAAAGAATACTTGTCCTGTGAAAAGAAGCTTCAACCAGGCTTAAACCTTCACTCACATGGAGTGCAAAACCTGCAAATAAAGTGTTACCAGCCTTCAGAACATGGAACTGAAATTGGCATAGACACAAGTTTCCCAGGTTCAGTATGAAATGTTAATTCCTACTGAAAAAACTACTGCAATCAAAACAGACTCCAGTTTACTTTAGGACATGGGGTAACATACCCAGCCATCTGGGTAGGATCTTGAGTGACCTGATCCCAGATTTCTTCACTGTACAAATATAAACTGAACACATGTATGTGCCTTCTCACATGCTTTCTATTAAACACTTCCTACCATTAGGAGCAGGTGTGACTACCATTTGCTGCGATTAAGCTGATTTCAGAAGTGTTGGCAGTTATACACTAAAGCCATACTCCGAATCCCACTAGATCGTGAACAGTGACACTTGTCTGTCACTTTGGATACATCCTCCCCACATAAGCCGTGAGTGAAACTGTGCACTTAACTGATGAGAAAAGCTACCCAGACTTTCAGGCTTTCCCTGCACAATCTGCAGTTTAAGTCTGTGCCTAACCTTCTACTTAGAAGTCTGGGGAATGCAGATCTAACATTAAATTACAAGCCCAGATATAAACAATTTGAGATGTATTCATCGGTCATGTAAGCCTTCTATATTTTCATTCTTTCCTGCAAGGTTGGCAGGGTGACAGCATTATTACAAGCCTAAACCCTTTCAGATGCAAAAAGACAGACTTGTGTAGCTTTAGTCTTAGCAGCTCACATCAAGCAACTCAGAGCTACAGTTTATCCTGTGAGGCTAACAAATTAATGAAGGAAGGTTCTGGGCTCTTGCTTGCTTTATCAGATACGATGGAGCCCAGAAGCTTCCAGCCTTGGCTTCCTGGTTTGCTCTCAGTCTAGTCCAATATTTTAAAAATTTCTTCAGTGAAAGCCAAGAATTAGCCAGTATTCTTATTGTTATTTGAAAAGATATCACTATTACCCAGACAATTAAAAAGGAAGTTATTTAATCCCTACATTAACAGCGAGCAAGAAAATGAAGCATTATAATGGCACTAGCATAATCACACCAGGTAAGAATTAGAAAGGGTGCTGGACAGTCATTGAGGCAAAAATGAAGAACCCATTTTTATTTAATATTTGTCACTGGCAGGCTTCCACTCATTTTCTAAGTTACAAGTAGATGCAATATTAATGAACTGAATGCTGCTACTGGAGATAA
The DNA here is from genome assembly GCF_018139145.2 of Gymnogyps californianus. Classification (NCBI taxonomy): domain Eukaryota; kingdom Metazoa; phylum Chordata; class Aves; order Accipitriformes; family Cathartidae; genus Gymnogyps; species Gymnogyps californianus. The sequence goes on along the minus strand of NC_059472.1, from coordinate 4,038,647 downwards.
ACAAAGCATTGCTTTCATTTGCACAGTACTTCCACCCTGACCACACTAATTTAGATGCAAGATGGACACTATATTGCACGGCGGAGATGTTATAAATACCGAGCTGAAGTATTTAAACACATTAACATTAGACTCTGCCCTTATTAGACAATACACCCGTAGTATTAAAGCTTGGGGAACTATTACCAACACGTCTCCTAGAACACCTCTCTAGTTCAGACTTTTTTCAAGTACAAAGCGATTTTACTGAGAATGCTTGAAGCACAGAACTGCAGCAGCTTTCTTATCCCATTTCCTAGAGGCAAGATCTCCAAATCATTTGAACTGCAGCAATTTCTGCTGGTAATGCTGAAATCTTATTCCTACTTAAAGAATTTGTCTTTTGTAAGCTATGGTGTATATATACAGTCTTAATACAGTAATTGCTATGTAGAGACTTAAAGCTTTCTCTAGTAGGGATGTTTGACCATGGGCCACTTACCAGTCTGTGGCTTTGTCAGTGAGAAAGCCCCTAACGCTTCAAAGATCGGTGAAGGCTGTCAGGAACACATCAATTACTAAATTCCAAGTAGGCAGAATGAGGTTGTGATCCACAATCAAGGCAACTTGTTGTCAAGTTCATTGAAGGATCCTTGAAGTGAGATATTTAAATACCTACATAGACTCCTTACAGAGCCACCCAGACAGTGAGTCTGTTCACCAAAAGCTTCTGAAAGAGGCTGAAGTTAAGGGAACAGTGTAGCTATTATTGTACCAGTGATAAATTTAGGCATTAATTACCACCAGTTATTCAGAAACCAGCCTTAACACAGAACTGAAACTGATCTCTTGGAAAGAGTGTTAATTTAGGAGCATAGTTAATGAGGAAGAGAAAGCTACTAAGTACAGCTCAGAGAAATACTGTGCAGTGTTGGGCTGCTGGAATGAGCTGAAAGTTTGTAGTCCGATGAACATGTATGTTTAGTAGTTTGCAGTTATTGAGCACTGGGGTTTTTGTGTAAGTGTAGCTTTCCATGAAGTGACTTGTGCAGAGGTAGAAGATGCAAAGAAATCTGTTCAAGGAGTACAGAGTCAAGTTTATACTGAACATCCCTGAGACACATTAGGCTTTACGTAGACAAAGTGATATTAATTAGATCTAGCCATGAACAGGCTAAGAATACCCTGAAACAAAGTAGTAAGGCTCTATCTTAAGTCATCACACCAAAGACTATTACTTGCTGACAAGTATATCCTACTGTTCCTAACTAGTAAAAGAATTACTAACGATTTAATATCAAACCCACTAGATGAATAGGCATCTATGGAAGATGCTAGCACAAGATTCACTGGATGGGAACCCAAACCCTTTTATACACAGCTTAACCGGGGACTACTACACAGTTGAAAGGCCACGGTAGATACACTTTTATCTAGCACTCCAGTACAGCCCATATGCATACAAAGATGATTAGAGATCCCACTAGTACTATAGGGTCAAAAGGCTTATTTCAAATGGCATCCTGAATTGTCACACAAACTATCCCAGAGTGACCATCTGGAAGAGGACACGTTATCTGGTTCAATGCCATTTCTCCAGTAGACTGAGAGATCTACTACTGTGCAGCTGCATATTGAGAGTTTTGAACAGGCCATACCTGGAACACAACGAATTGGAAAGGTGATTTGAAAGCAAAGCAGCAGAAAAAAGCTCCCACTGTAAGGCCAGCAGTAATTGTAGGAGCACAAAGGGTACAGATAACTGTCAGATCACTCCCCTTTTCAGCCCATTGAAGGAGCTAAGTGTTTTGACGTTAAGGCTGTGACAACCAATGTGAATGGCAGCCGGAGCCACAGAAGTGCTAGATGTTGGAAACAATCAGGATAACTCCTGCACCGACAAGTGCAAGCCTTTTCCCTCTCTACACCAAAGTCAGAAGCAGAACAAGAGCCAAGAAAAACAACAAGAACAAACCTACATCATGAGCTGATTCCCCCAGATACATTTCAGACAGCAAACAGGACATGTGCACTAGATGTGTTAGTGTTAAAGCAAGTTGTGCATTTGTCTTGGGTTATTTTTTGAACTCTTGGGAGTTAGCTGGCCAGCCACACGACTCTAAGGAGCAATAGTTCAGACTGTCAAATCACTCCTCTGGGAGTGCCCGGAGCCAGACTGCACAGGCCAGTGTACTTGCTCAGATATTCCCCTCGTAAAATGGGAGGAGTATTTTTACCCTGCATGTGTGCCTTCTCCCTCCCCACAAAAAAAACCCCTCTGAAGCTCTTGTTACCTGGAAGCAAAGATCCAGCATCGAGACTATTTTAATAGTTGATTCCTGTTCCTCCTATTTGTACTCCCATACGATTGATAAGCAAGTTGTAGGTTAAACAGCACTCAGATTAAGTGTATTCTGGAAGACTGTCTGCTGTATATAAGTGATGATAGGAAATTAAGTGGCACAGAAATCTGACTGTTCTGTAGTCATCGCTTGTTGGGTTAAGCCACTGGTTTCTGGATGTGGTCCAGGAAGACGGATCATATATTCAAGGACAGAATGAAGAAGATAAGTATGACATGCAGTTGTGCTTTTGTAAAAGAGCGCTTTGGGTTCAGCCCCCAGTTAGATCATTTATTTATCTGGCACCAAAGGGCGATAATGGCTTGTTTTCAAGTCTCCAAAATAAATGAACTGTACTGCACGCAAAAGTAGTCCAGGCCAGCCAGCAGAGGATAGAAAATATGCAGGGTCAGCATAACACTGGTTTCAATTTCAGTTACAAAAACATTAGCGCTCTCATTTAAAACAAGATGAGGAAACTAGGTTCTCTCTGCTCTGCTAAGAGCACCAGTCTTGCTCTCCCCAGAACATTGACAAAATCCACCTCAGATAATTTAGCAAAACAATTTGGGGTAATGCTTTCCTGCTGCTGTTTACACACGAAGATTTTTAAAAGCATCTTCAGTCTATCCCTTAGGGCTAAGTTTTGTTTACCTCCTACCCTTTTATGCCTTGCTACATGAGTAGCAGCTATTGACTGACAATTTCAGTCTTGCAAGGAAAGTAGGTCTCAGTCCACCCCCAGATTAGTCAGTCTTCATATAACACTGCAAAAGAGTCTGCTAGTCAAGCCTAAAGTGTCAAGCCAGAGAGGTGTCCTAAAGCTAAAGAAACTAGTTTAATAGCCTATATCCTTCATAGATGGGAATCCTGGGAAGCACACCTTCCCCAGCTCTAACTGGGTTTTAAGAGTTTTATTAGTTGTCCATGTTGTGAAGACCAACTTCCCATCACCTATATATTGAGATTCACATTTGAGCAGACTATGTGCCAGTAAGAGCCAAACCAAGGTCAGAAGCAGCTCCTAAGCCAAACCAAATCATTACCCAGTGAAAGCCTTGTGTCCTGATGCTTGCCAGAGTCACTTGCCAAGAGCAAGTTTGATGAGAAAACCTGGCTGCTTCTCCCAAGTTGTTATAATGCAGTATGCCAGTTGCAGTCTAAATGACTTCACAGCACTTGTTGGAAATACCAGCACTAAGGGGCTTTAGTTAAGCTACTGTGTGCCCGTCTCCCTAAGATGGCAGTTCACAGCACACAAACCACTCTGACTCAGACGCTGCAGTGCTCTGAATCCATTGCTGAGATGCCTGAAGTTCAGCTTTAACTTGAGGCAAATCCAGTCTCCAGCAACTCTATCAGAGGTCTAGATTTAATAGTATGAACTCAGCTCTTCTTCATGCAGAGTATCTTATTCCACTTGGAGGAGTGAACTGTGATACAGAAGCATAACAGAATAACCAGTTTATTCAGGATAGCAATAATTATTCAGTGCTTGGATTCAAGAGACCCTCACAGTCCCAGCTGGAGAACATAATATCCTTTACCAGTAGAAGTTTTGGGTGGTTACTCTGAGTAGGGCTGTGACCCAAATGCAAGATGTGTGGGTAACTGATAAGCCGCTGACCATAAAACAGTCACCTGACCAGCAGCAGCTTACTGAAAGCATGTAAAGTCTTTAGTTCACAGCACAGAGCTCCACAGCTTAACAGTGTCTGCTTCCAGGCTTGGTTTCTGGCTGTCCAGGATCTCCCGTCTGGAAGGCAATTCTCAAACTGAAACACCAGCTATCTGTCAAGCTACACACATGGTGTCACTCATCCTGACAGCAGGCATTCTGCTTCAGCTTTCTGGCAACTGGATTTGCCAGAATCATTTGTGTTTTCTGCTTCTGTATGGCAACTTAAATACACATCTCTGCTAGAAAGTTTATTGGACTCATTAAAGCAGTTACTAGGCAGGAGTAATGCTCTGCTTAGGAAAAGTATTATTTCAAACACTCACATCAGTTTAGTGCTGGTATATTAAGCCAAGTGACAATCATTTTACTCTGTATTCCCCGAGTTAACCACACTGTTGAATGGAAGCTGTTTAGTAAGGCTGACAATGCGCTGCAAGTTGAAGGACCAGGAGCTCTAACAGAATAGTTATCAAATTGGTTAAGCCTTCTCTAATGGAAACAACTGCACACAAGGCTATGCCATTGTCAGTGTAGTTTTGATGAATCTTATTCCTATAGCTGAAATAGGTCAGAGCCTGGGATCTTGCAAGTATTACAGGTAAAGGTCATGGGAGTGACCCTTGCAAAACTGAAATGCAGCACAAACAGTTCTTCATGTTACCAGTTACTCTGCAAGCTGCTAAAGCTTCCCCCTCCATCACATGACAGCCTCACCGCTTCCACAGCAGCTTCTACTGTTAGGAGTAACAGCAGAGGTACAGACTGCTAGTTAAGCTCAAAGAACTGCCAGCTGCAGCTTCTTGTGCTGGGCAATGTGAAAGGGTTTCACTGTTTTTGCCTAACATGCAAGTAAAGGTGCCCACATACTGTGGGGGACACTGGCTACCAACTCTAGGAATTGAAGTCATGAGGTGTTCAACTAAGAATGACAGCCATACATCACAGGCAGAGTTTACAGATTAAGCTAGACAAGATCAAATGCTACTGTGTAAAGGAACTGTTTATTGCTTAAATCAGTGTCTGCTGAAAGTACAGAAGTGTTACATGCAACTGTATTCACAATTGCAGGCATTATCTAGCAGCTAGTAGGTTATTTCAGCCATCAGCTTCCCACCTAGGCATTTAAAATGCCTCTCAAAGCTTAAGCATCTTTTCAAAGCTACTCAGTCAGCAACACATTTTGACTTCAAGGTTTTTCAGATGTTAGATGCAGTTTCACTGGCGAAATACTCTGCAGGTTACCATCCAATGTTAGTATTCGCATAGCTTTTAGGAATGATCCATTTAAAACAAGTTTATACAGGGATAGAGGCAGAGTCCACACATTCCAGCCTTAGCACACAAGCAGAGCAATATTAAATTACCAAGACCTAACTTTCTAGCTGTCAGTGAATCCAGGACTGGAGTGAGTTTAAAGGTAATTAACCTCTGAGGTCACAGCCTTGTGAGATGGGTCCAAATTCAGCCTGCTTTCTCTAAGCTCCTCAGAGCCTGTAGTTCCACATGGCAGAAAAGGCAGTTGCTTCAGAAAGCTCCTCAAATAGGCTACACATTTGCTTCAGTTGGAAAAATTAAGGTCACATGTACTTAGAGATATAAGCATGTGTATTGTTTCAGTCAGAGGTACACCATGTTTCATTGGAAGCTACGTAAATATTCCACTTGTGTTGCCCCACTGAAAAGGCACATGAACAAAGTTGCACTTCATGAATTTTGTTGTAACATGAGACAGAAGGAGCAGTTCACTAGCTATGTCAGTTAGTCTAACCACACCTTCTCACCACTAATAAAGGACACCTCCAGCAGAAGACATCCTCCCTTGTCAGCTTAAGGCAGTACGACACAAATGTATTAAACAGACTGAATTGCTAAGACACATTTCAGCTTTGAGGGAGAGGATTGCTTTCGATTGCAAGCAGTCCCCATAGCATCCAAACAAGATCACGTCTGCAGATACTGCTCATTCCTTTCTCAGCGACAAACTCCCAGAGAGCAGCAGGTTCCGGCAGGAGGTAACACGCATTACGCAAGAGGGTTATCTATAGAGCCATACGCTTTCAATTTTACTGAAGATGCCTCAGTCATACATAATTTAGTGCAAGAACTGCTATCATTTACTTGCTCAGAGAGGCATGAGCCAACCCATATAAACTGGCCTCTGGTATTTCAAATAGCTAGCTACAATAAAAGTTGTTCCACTGATCCCATCCATTACATCATGGAAATTGTTATTTTGTCATGAAAACTCCCTTAAATACCCAATTTAATCTCATTAATACAGGACTGAAGCTCTCACTTCCAAGACAGCAGCTGCCACTACCTTTGACAGACACAGGAACTCATAGATGTTTTTGGATGCCTCAGAGACTACTGGATGCAGTTTTAGGAGCTTAAGGTAGTGTCAGCTTTTCAAACTTAGAGCAAAAAGTACTCCTGGAAGCATTTCTAGCCAGAGTGTCAACTAAATACCTTCATCTCTTGTCTGAAACCCCTTTGCAATACTGGTGTGGGAGAAGAACGTATACGCAAGCTATGTCAGTGCAATCACATAAGCAACCACTTCTGCCAGGTATTTAGGAACAAGCATGACTTGTAGAGGGAAACAAAGTATTCACCAGCTCACTCTTTCTTTGAGCTCAAGCTCCTGCTCAAGGAATTTAATATTTCATTAAATATTTTAGTAGTACTGTCTGATCAAGGCAGTGGAACATGACGCAGCTCACACTGGGGCAGTTTTTACAGAGCAGTAAGGATACATGCTGTAACACTGCAATTTCTTCTCATGAATCCTCATAATGTAGCAATATCTGTCTGTGCACTGCACTTGGAGCTGCCTACCCCTGTAGGTCCACTTCTTGTAACATCTCTCCTTTCCTGAAGGAGAAATCACCTTCTCTGTCCAACATTCAACATCCTGCAATATCTTTCCTATCCTTTCCCATTTGTAATCCGCTGCATTAGCCAAGCTCTAGCAACGTTGATTCACTCGCTACACCCAGTGCCAAGTCAGAGCCTTGGCTACATCTTTTCCTCCCCTCCTTTTTTCCTCTCTACATAGAGAATACTGGAGGCCAATCACTACAACAGAAAACTGCCCCCCAGGGAGAGTATTTTTCAAGGTCAAACACAGTTTCTGCACCTGCTAAAGGTGCTAAATTAGGGCATCTTAGAGTTGCAAATCACTGATAACATGATCTTAAGGAAAACTGCAGGTTTCATGGGAGGTTTAAGAGTTAAGTGCTAAGTAATTTCTTCCCCCAGTACTCTCCCACCATCATATCAGACTAGGTGAGGTGAGACTCAACTGTTTTATGATAAAGCATTGAGATCAGGTTATAGATTAAGTGTGGAATTATTCAAATGGCAGATTAGTGAAGTTTAGTAGTCTGAAAAGCTACACTAAATTCCATCTTTGGTCCTTTTGTCAAGTCCTCTTCCAGCATACTCACCACCCAACATAATTCCAAAGGGGCACTCGGCCACCTCTTTGTCATCCGATCTTCACCTCATTAGGACTCACTATCCCAGACACACCAATCAAGCCTCTCCAATCCCACCTTACTCATCCTACCATTCGTTCCTCATCCCTTCCCAACCTCTGTAGCCCCACATCTCCTTCGGCCCAATCCCTCACCATAGAACTCAACCTTTTCCAATTTCCACCTTTGCAGCCCCATGCCTCCCTCACCTCACTCTCTCTTCTCATTTCTCATCCCCTTCCCCCATCTGCAGCTTCACATGTCCCTCACCCTAAAGCTCCACATCCCCTTCCCATCTTTACAGCCCCACATACCCCTCACCCCAAAGCTCCTCATCCCTTTTTCACTTCTCCAGCCCCATAACTCCTTCACCCAAAAGCTTCTCAGCCCACCCTTACCTTCAGTCCCAGCCACATCTCTCTCCCACAGCTCTCCAACCCTTCCTCACCCTCACCAGCCCCTCACCCCAAACCCTTCCTCACCCTCACCAGCCCCTCACCCCAAACCCTTCCTCACCCTCACCAGCCCCTCACCCCAAACCCTTCCTCACCCTCACCACCCCTCACCCCCCCCCCCCCCCCCCCCCCCCCCCCCCCCCCCCCCCCCCCCCCCCCCCCCCCCCCCCCCCCCCCCCCCCTCACCAGCCCCTCACCCCAAACCCTTCCTCACCCTCACCAGCCCCTCACCCCAAACCCTTCCTCACCCTCACCAGCCCCTCACCCCAAACCCTTCCTCACCCTCACCAGCCCCTCACCCCAAACCCTTCCTCACCCTCACCAGCCCCTCACCCCACCCTCCTCACCCTCACCAGCCCCTCACCCCAAACCCTTCCTCACCCTCACCACCCTCACCAGCCCCTCACCCCAAACCCTTCCTCACCCTCACCAGCCCCTCACCCCAAACCCTTCCTCACCCTCACCAGCCCCTCACCCCAAACCCTTCCTCACCCTCACCAGCCCCTCACCCCAAACCCTTCCTCACCCTCACCAGCCCCTCACCCCAAACCCTTCCTCACCCTCACCAGCCCCTCACCCCAAACCCTTCCTCACCCTCACCAGCCCCTCACCCCAAACCCTTCCTCACCCTCACCAGCCCCTCACCCCAAACCCTTCCTCACCCTCACCAGCCCCTCACCCCCCCCCCACCCTCACCCCCCCCCCAAACCCTTCCTCACCCTCACCAGCCCCTCACCCCAAACCCTTCCTCACCCTCACCAGCCCCCCCCCCCCCCCCCCCCCCCCCCCCCCCCCCCCCCCACCCCTCACCCCCCCCCCCCCCCCCCCCCCCCCTCACCCCAAACCCTTCCTCACCCTCACCAGCCCTCACCCCAAACCCTTCCTCACCCTCACCAGCCCTCACCCCAAACCCTTCCTCACCCTCACCAGCCCCTCACCCCAAACCCTTCCTCACCCTCACCAGCCCCCCCCCCCCTCACCCCACCCCCCTCACCCCCCCCCCCCCTCACCCCCCTCACCCCAAACCCTTCCTCACCCTCACCAGCCCCTCACCTCCCTCACCCCAAATCCTTCCTCACCCTCACCAGCCCCTCACCCCCCCCTCCCTCACCCCCCTCACCCCAACCTTCCTCACCCTCACCAGCCCCTCACCTCCCTCACCCCAAACCTTCCTCACCCTCACCAGCCCCTCACCTCCCTCACCCCAAATCCTTCCTCACCTTCACCAGCCCCTCACCTCCCTCACCCCAAATCCTTCCTCACCTTCACCAGCCCCTCACCTCCCTCACCCCACACCTTTCCTCACCTTCACCAGCTCCTCATCTCCCTCACCCCAAACCCTCACCCCACAGCTCCCCAACCGCTCCTTACCGTCACATCCTCCCTCCTCACTCCAGGCACCCCTCACAGCTCAGCCACCACCCTCCTCCCCCCGACCCAACCGCTCCCCGAGGCCCCTCGCCCACCAGCCCCCTTACCTGCCCCCGGGTCTCCCCCTGCACCCGGGACCTGCTCCGTGCGGCGGTGCCGGGAGGTGGCCGCGGCGGCCAGCGGGGAGGGTGGGGGGGGGGAAGGAGGGAGGGGTGAGGTCACTCACGGCGGCACGAGCGCGGCGGGCGACACCGGGCACCAGCGGCCGCTTTATACCGGGCTCCTCGGAAACCGTCTCCCGCTTCCGCTTCCGCCCCCTCCCCGCCCCCGCCCCCTCCCCGCGCCGGGGGTCATGAATATGCAGCGAGGGGGCGTGGTCCGGGGGGGCGGCCGCGGGCGGGCGGGGGGCGTTGCTAGGGCGACGGGCGGGCGCGCTACGGGGGCGACGAGGCGTCCCCCCAAGGGCGGGGGGCGCGGGCGGCGGTCGCACCTGAGGGGAGCCGGGGAGGGCAGCGGGCGGCTGCCGGGGGCGGGTCAGGTGTAGCGGCCGTTCCCGCTGCCCGGGGGGAAGGACGAGCCCGCCGGCACCTCTCCCGGGGCCCAAGGCGGGTTCCTGGCCGGAAAGGGAGCCCGCTGAGTCGCCGAGCGGCGACCTGAGGGCGGTTGGAGGCCGCCACCTGACCTGCCCCCGCCGAGATAGCGTGCGTTGTCCGCAGAAACTCGGCGGCGACATGGCGCAGAACCCCTCTCCCCTGTCTGAGAAAGTTGTCTCTCAAGTACAGCTCCAAACTAACAACTTGGAACGTGCAGGAGCGGACGCCCTTCCCTACCTGAGATACTGCGAACACATCGGCCCCAAACTGTCGAAATTTTCCTTCATCATGAGGAAAAATAACACCTTTTCCTCGGGTTTGGCCACACGCGAGGTCCCATCCTGCCTCCCCACTTCGCCCCTGCTGCTCTACGCCCGCCGGAGGCCGCGAGCCTTCCCTCCACACATCCAGCGCAGCGCCTTAACGGGGTGTGCGCACCAGGCAGCCGTTGCCCGCTCTGCGCAAGGGTGCAATTGGCATTCGTCACGTCTACGATATACAACGCTCGATATACAACACTCAATACACAACACGCAGCAACCCCCAGGAAATTAAAACGCTTCGATCCTGATTGCTGCCATAGTCGTGCCGCATTGTAAGCACCCCCTGCAAACTTGCCATAAAAGACTACATTTTTTCAGCGCAGGCGTGTGGTTTTTTATTCCCAATTACTTACGTCTCCTAGCCTTAATTGTGCTGACTGCATTGGGCAGGGGAGTGTAATATTTAATTTTCATTACTTACATAAACTGGGGGTGCATAAAGGAGTGTGTGAGTGGCATGTAAAAATGCACGTTACGTTGCATAAGTGTAATTGTTTTCTGTTTCTTGACACGTCGTTAACTATATATTCCAAAACAATTTTTTTTAATTGTGAACTTCTTTCTCTGCAGCTCATGAATAAATAAACCACGAAGCATACCAGACTTAAGAAAAAGGAAAACCACAGAAGGCAAAATGGAAGAACTGTACACATCTACGCACTATTAAAAAGCAATATGAATCTTGAGTCTAACAAAAATACTGTGATTGCAAGCCCTAAAGAAACAACAACAAAAAAATGGCATTAATCTTTTATTCTAGAATGCTGTTATCAATATGTATTTATTTTTAGGCTAATTCAGACCAAGGACTGAAAAGCGTGCATGACCACAATCATGTACAACTCACTAAATTAACCATCCTCTGATGAGGATTCCCAAAGTCTATTCAAAGAATGATGGGTTTTCTGACATACCACTGATGTTTATAAATATTGTAATGACATTGCTAGCTTTTTAAAAAAAAAAAACCATGGCAAAATAATTCTCTTAATTAGCCAAATGGTAAAGATAAAGCTACCGTACTGATGACAGCCCAGTGTAACACCTACTCTTGACAGTAAAACAACATCGATTGTATCACAACTGAATGCCTGTAGTATAGCTTAATAAAACATTAAAGTTTATTCCACAGAAGAAACAGAACATACCTGTATTTATAGTAGTAGAAAAGTCTAATGACTTGTGGTAGGACAACAGATTTTAGTGGAAATTATATGAGACCCTAACACAACTGAAAACACTGAGAAGGGTTCTCAAGATGGGGGTGTAGTTACAACTTCTAAGGTGTGCTTCTTGTTATCCGTAGATTTGTGGCAGCCTGGGCTACCTGATGTTTTGACACTTCGCTTTAAAATAACTGAAAAAAATTACTTTTTTTTTGTCCTTTTGTTGCCTGCTGTTGTGGCGAAGCGTGGTCCTTACCTCTCCCTGACATTTTAGACCTGTTCCGGCAATGTCCAGACATGTCCAGACTCGTCCAGATATTTCTCCATTGTATTTCCTCACGTGATTTTCACTTGAGAGTTGTTAACTGTCAGCTCTTAGCTGAGCCTACAGTCAGAAAGGGTAATTTTCCATAAAACAAACAGTTTAAAAAATCCAATTTTTTATAACGAGAGTGAGGGGGCGGGAAAAAAAAAATCCAAGGAAGCGGACCCACCTTTTCCCTCTGAGGTTCTTACTCAACTCCAAATATTTAACCCATAATAAATAAACGCATCCTCAAGTCTTGGCAGGGGAGAAATGAGTGTCAGTCAAGAGACTGATGTGCTGTCCAGACGTGTGCTACGTTTGCCCGGGAGAGGGACTGATGTTTGTGGGACTGGAAGAAAAGCCCCTAAACGGTGGTTGAGAGCGAGGTTGGAGACGTGCTCCGCTTCCCAGCATTTGTGAGGGTCTACCTTTAGCAGGTCCCTCCTCAGTAGGGTGGTGGTTGTGAGTCCTGTTCCTTGGTGCGTCCCTAGGCAATGTGTAGCGAGTTGAGGCACTTGAGCCAGAGCTTTCCCTAAAGAAAGCATCCAGAAGTCACCTTAAAATCTCTCTATGACTCTTAGTATGGATGTTTCCATTTTGTGAGTCACATAGTTCGAGAAACCCCCGAGGTGCTGATCCCTCACTTACCCTTGCTTCCACTGGTTTGTTTGGCATGCAGTACCCAAGGACTTTAAAAAAAAAAAATAAATCTATGGGACCTCTGAACACTGGAGAGCAATATCCTGCTCTAAAAGCCTTGCCCTCTGTCTTGGCATAGAAATTGGAGCAAGGGGTCTTCCCTATTTAACGAGATACGTTAATTAACCAGACGGCAGGATCATCAACAAGCTGCCGTGAGTTCTCTCTATTCCATTTCACAGGTACTTGGCTTACAAAATTGTTATGAAAATTTACCATCCAGCCAAGCCAAACAAACAACACCCCCATTATTATTTTACATGCGCGTCAAAAGAAATAACTCGCCGCAGGCAAAGCGGGTGAAGGAATTTTACGAGGCTGCGTCTGATCCTCCCTCTCCCCTCCCTCAGACAGTTAAAGAAATGTTTGTATGATGAAAGGGGTAAGGGAGCAGAGGACAGCTGGTTAGGAATTAATGAAATGTTTGAGCATTATCATGCGATAATGGATTTAGCTGACTGTTTGCCAGTGTTCAGATCTAGTGTGAATTGCTTTATAGAAAAGTGGGGATTCCTAGATTATCCAAACCTCATGAGACTGCTGCTGCTCCTAAACCCTTGAAAGCTGTGACTTGAAAAAAACGGTAATTCTTCATCTGGATGGACAAAAGGCCACGGGATTGTTTTGACTTGCTTTCAGACTTAACGAGGTTTGACACAGCCAGCTCTTAGAGGTGTCTCCTAATTGGGAGTGGCCATGGGTTTGGGAAGCCTGAGGCTAGACTTGAAGCAAATCTCAGCACCCAGAAGCCCAGGTGAGATCTCCCAGCCAGGACACTTGTAAACAGGACATGAAAAATGAGTCTCAACTTTTACACATTTGGCTTGTAACTTGTCCCCAGGGTATCTCTCACAAAAGGTGAGATATCTGATGGGAAACTGGTGCTCTGGGCTTGAAACTGCTGTTTATCCTTCTTCCCACCCTCTCCCAGCATATGCTGTCATTAAGCTGGAACTGTAATGGCTGTGTAAAATGGCCCATGTCCCTTGATGCTTTATTTTCTTCCCCTAAAAGCATTGGGATGCTTCTGGTTTCTGCCTGTCAGGTGAGGGCTGTAGACTTGCGGCAAGCCAACCAAAGATATTTTGTCTGGACGCAGACAAGTCTTAAGAAGGTCTTACAGACTGCAGGATACTGCGTGTGAGTTTGTGACTGGGACCCAGACAGGCAGATTTGCTGGTCAATTTAGGTTGCCTGTGGTAGCCAAAATTGAATTCTGAGAGCCAAATGGCTTCAGACAGGACCCGCAGGTACAGAGCGTGACCCAGCCCTTTGCCCTGCCTCGTGCCCAAAGTTTACCCATCTGGAGCCGGTCGGCTCATGTCACCCTAGAGCAATGTCAACAGTCCTAAGCAAACAGGGCGGTGGAGGTGTATGGTCTCTTTGCCTTTCTCCTGGGCTGAAACCTGGAGGAAAAGCAGTAGCTATACCTTCCCACACCATCCCCATATGGAAAATAAACGGCTCATGGTGGAGACTCAAGCTGATAGCAGTTATGTTGGCAAGATGCTAATACAGGCTGTAAGATGCGTTTGCTGCTGCTGCCACTTGTGAGGTCTCATCCTGAGCTCATGCCTTGAAGAACGAGAGTTCCCTATCGTTATTTTCCTGGTTTGCACAGCTAAAAAGTGGTATTAACAGCTGCAAAAATTATCCTGCCTCTTGAATTTATGTGGTCTATAATTATCTTCACAATAAAACTGCGAGGAATTAAGCTCCAGTGCAGTTTATAGTTGACAAGGGATGACTTGACAGGCCTTCAAGAACTGTGGCTTTCAGTCCTCACTTAAGTGCCAAGAGCAGTTAAAATGCTGCTAGACAGCATTTGAGAACTGCAGGGCTTGTTCCGTTCAGTCGCTTCTTCCCTTGCGATGGAGAGATCAGAACCTCTTTTTTTAATGCTATTTACTCTTTCTGTTTCTCTCCGCTTGGGCAATGAGCTGAGATTAGTCAGTTTTCCTTCCGAGCTACCTCATATTAAACCATGACTATGATGTTTATGAGGTTTCCATTGCTGCACAGGGATATTTGTACTTTGGTCTCTCTATTTTTACTCAAAGCCAAATTGAAAAATGGATACATTTTCATCGTATTGGGTTTGCAAAGAACCAAAATCCTGAACCAAAGCCTGAAGTAGAGGCGGCTGTTTAAGTCTGAGATGATTTTCAAGTGACTTCATTCACATTAGCCTTACCCTGGTGAAAGCTGGCCGGTATTATGGCCAGTTTACACCAGTGAACACAGAAAAAAGACCAGTTAGTTTTCTGGCTGCACAGACTCCTGCAGCCTGCCGGAAAGCCAACTTTACTGAAGTTTCACCTGAGAGATCTTGGTTCCTTAATGCTTTCTCATAACAACACAACGTTTCATGGATTAATTTATAGATGATAGCCAGTTGGGCTAGTCCAGTGCAGAATAAAATACCGTATTTTGTCTGGTAACAACACAAATGCTTAGCCTATAGCTCTAGACACTAAAACATGACCTCTAGTAAACTGAGCATGTATTCACACTGCCTTTTTGTTTTGCAGCCTTTTAGCTACAGCTGGATTCAAACGATGCAGGTGTTATTGGGCACGTCTGTTTTGATCACCCAGGTGGGACCTGAAGCCTCTAGAGCTTTCCTGGAGGACTCGCTTTACTCTTTGCTCTGCTAAGGCCTGTTACAACCACGTGTTGTGATTTATCTCATCTCTCCCCTTGCCTAATTGGTCACGTACCTGATCGGTGTTTGCAATATTCTGGGTCCCAGCATAGACAGGATGTCAAATTGTTTAGCCCTGTGTCATCAAAACTGCATCTGGAAAACCGGCAGCGTTCTCTGTATTTTTGGAAAATCCTAGGAAACAACTCAGAAGGAGCTACACCTAAGCTAGTGACTTTTGCAGCTATGACTCAGTGTTAGCAGAGGTCCATGAGCAGTCGCAAAAATAGATGCTGTTGTGCTGACTATATTCAGGGTTTTTTTACATTCCCCTGAAAACATGAGTAACACTCACCTGGGTGATGGAAAAGCGAGTTGGATTGGCACTGGTTGGCAATGGGATGGAAAATTAGTATGTAAAGAACCTAGTGATTAAGATAATAAAAACAATGTTAAGAGTCTTAGGTGAAGCCAAGTTTTGTAGCCCTCGAGCTTTTAGTTGTGAAATTGTTGGCTCTCATTTTGTTTCTGAAATAGAAATCTATTTAAATGACTTAAGCAACTCAAGTTTCAAGAATAACCCCAAGCAGACTGTTGTTGTAGTTGTGACCGAGAAACTGAAAGGAATTGGGTGAATACTTTTTATTCTAATTGCTTGAATTTCCAAACACAACCAAACAACTGCAGACCCTGAAGTGTTTCATATGAAAGTAATCTTAAACTTTGAGGAAAAAATAAAATGCATTTCCAAAGTCCAAAGTTGATTGGAGTGGAAATTAAAATCCCCAGCAAAATACTGAGATTTTTTTTAGGTTTCTTTTAATTGCTTCCCCCCCTAAAAGTTGGGTGAAAACTGACAAATTCACAGGTTTTGGAATTAACTCAAAACAGTTGTGTTCAACAATTTTTCCCTTTTCCTAGAACTGAATATCACTCCAGTCATCAATTTTCATGCAGTGTTTCATTTGGGGAAGTCCCTCTACCTGAAGCACAGTGTGGATGCTGCACACTGCTGTTCTTGGGGTCTAGTTTCACTTTACAGGTAAAATGATTTAAAAGCTGGTTTCTCCCAAAAGGAGAAACTTTTCCTTTCCTTTTCATCTGCTGATTTTATATGCTCAGGATGAGTCAGTTCATCAAGGTGATTTGGTGGGAAACGCTACATAAAAAAAGGAATAGTTTTCTGCTGGATAAACCACGCGCATTGACTCATGCGACAGTCCTAAACCTTGTTTCAGCTTGCAGAGGCTGGCAGATAATGGTCAGGCCCTTTCACATAATATTGTCTCTCCCAGGGTATCATAGAATCATAGAATGGTTTGGGTTGGAAGGGACCTTTAAAGGTCATCTAGTCCAACCCCCCTGCAATGAGCAGGGACATCTTCAACTAGATCAGGTTGCTCAGAGCCCCGTCCAACCTGACCTTGAATGTTTCCAGGGATGGGGCATCTACCACCTCTATGGGGAACCTGTGCCAGTGCTTCACCACCCTCATTGTAAAAAATTTCTTCCTTATATCTAGTCTAAATCTACACTCTTGGTTTAAAACCGTTACCCCTTGTCCGATCGCAACAGGCCCTGCTAAAAAGTTTGTCCCCTTCTTTCTTATGAGCCCCCTTTAAGTATTGAAAGGCTGCAATAAGGTCTCCCTGGAGCCTTCTCTTCTCCAGGCTGAACAACCCCAAGTCTCTCAGCCTTTCCTCATGGGAGAGGTGCTCCAGCCCTCTCATCATTTTTGTGGCCCTCCTCTGGACCTCCTCCAACAGGTCCATGTCTTTCCTGTGCTGAGGGCTCCAGAGCTGGACACAGCACTCAAGGATAAGTCACCCTCCAGTTCTCACTTCTGACCCCTATAAAAACAGCTGCACTTTCCAGTTCCTTCTCAAGCAATTTCATCATCTTCCTCAAACACTTCCCAGATTTTCCCAGGGCTACGACGCAACCTGCTGGAGGGGGACCTGGAGGTGGCACTGCTCTTTTGTAGAGCTGTGTGTGTGAACATTGTGCCAACAGCAAAGAAACCCGGAATGTCACAGAGACGTGCTTTCCTGCTGCTCTTCTTACTTGGACAATCCTATCAGTTCAGCAGCTTCTTTCCTTATTTATAAAGGGAGCCTGGCAACTAAGCTCCTAACTTAAGTACCTCAAAGACCTAGGGCTGCTTTGGTAGGACCGATAGTTTTGTATTACTGTTTTTTTCCTCCCATTATTAGTGAATAAAATGCAGCAAGGAATATTTTCTGAATACGTCAGAATAGAAATAAAGATCCTTTCTCCTTTAATGGGTCTCGGCCCATTTTTCTGGACTGGCAATGCATTTATGCTCGATAAAGACGGATGCTCTCCGTAACGACGTCTTAGCACTCACCTGGGCCAGAGCACAGAAAGACGACAGAAGCTCAGAAGACGATGCTTTGAATGGAGATTATTTGCAACCTCGAGAGCAGACTTGAGAGGTTACGGCTTAAGATAAAGAAGTTAATAAAACTGAGAGGAGAGAAAGTTCCTAGCAATGAGGTTATTTGGGAGGTTTAAGAAGCTCCCCAGGGAAGCACTGTTGCTGCAGAGAACGTTGAGAGGAGACCAGGACAAATTTTTTTGAGGAGTTTGGATTTTTCCTGTCAAGTAACCAGTTGTATTTCTGCCCCCAAAAGGCCCTCCCCAGTCCCAATTAAACAAGAACTGGCCTGAATGGATTGCTCCATATTTGAACGAAATATTTTTTTTCCAGCTGGCAAAAGTTTCCTGTATTTTCCTCGCTCTTTTTTTTTCCCTGTTAGTGGTTTTGGTCAGACCAGAAGCATATGTTGCAGAATCTGCCAGAAAAAATGTTTTCACAATTGATGTTTTCTTAAATGCCTTTAAAAAATTGCCAGTCAGTGCCCTTGGAGACAGAAATCCTCTCTTCAATGATACAACAGGTACAGAGCTGATACCAGCCACCTCCCATTTTTTTTTATCATCTATCATCAGACCCAAACCGGAGACCTGCTGGTGCTGGCTCCAGAGTTCACTCTGTCTTTCACCTCCCTTCTGAGATGCCCAACAAGCCCATGACGTTGCCTTTAGAGGTTTATTTTTCGACCCCTGACGAGCAACACTGTTCTCCACGGCCTCTCAGTGTGGTCTGGTGAGGCTGTGGTTGGAGCGTGGCTGGAGAAGTTCAGAGGAGTATTTGGGGACTATGGGGCATTGAACTGAGCTGAATTTTTTTTTTTTTCCCCTCCTAATAGATAGTCCTAGAAATCACCTGTCAGATGGCCTGGTCCTTTCGTATTCACCGTCAATCGCCCTGCTGCAGAAACTCTTCCTCTTCTGAGAGGGGTGAGTGTGTTTTGTAGGGGATGTCAGCTTTATGTCATTCCTTCTGGCTTGTTTTGAACTTCACTTCCCAGAAATGAGAGATGCTGCTCTACTGCTTCTCTTTCACTCCCTTCTCCTCGCCCTGCTCTGCTTACTGCTAATGAAGTGTTCCCCCAAACTATTTCTTCCTACAGGTCTGTGCCTTGCTGTTGACTGCAAACTTTGACCAGAAGGTTTCCTGTGGTTTAAGCAGATACAAGGTCTCTCCACCAAGTGGATTTACTCATATCAAATACCACAAAATCCATATTCCAGATGAGCCACTTGCAAATCTCCTCCTCTAAGCACTTATTTTAACAAACTTGCAGCATTTCATCCACTCTGTGATTTTGATCTCCCTCTGAAATGCAGCTGAAGCCAAGAGGTTTAGAAGTTGTCAGGAAAGGGGGCATACTGTTGGACCAACCTCACGTCCTCAGAAAAATGGTGTAAAATTCAGAGACAGGGACAAGCCTATAAATTGGAGTCCCTAATATTTCCAGGGCTTGGAGGCAGAGGCTGCATTTGCACACCTGAGGCTGTGTTTTGCCCCGGTCCTCTGAGCTCCGTCTGAATTCTGCGCGTGAAGCCAGCCCCCGGAAAACTTACAGCTGTTCAGGCCTTTGCTTTCGATCTGTACGTGACAAAAAATACAGAGCTGGTTGTAAGAGACCTCTGGCAACCGTGCTGTTAATGACAGGAAGAAAGTGAAGCAGTTCAGCTGATCCATGACCATTTCCAACTCAGCCCGCGATATATTATTTGAACCACGAAAAACTTCAAAAAGGTTTCACACATTGCAGGGACGGATATTCCACCACCCGTCTCACTGGCGGTTTGCATGATTTACCTTTTTATAGATCAGAAATAGTGCGCAGGTGCAGAAATTCCCATTATTTTCAGAGTACAAGATAGTTGTACTATCTGTGTGTGCGTGTGTGTGTGTTCCATTCATTGACTTTACTTTCTCTCTAATGACCTATGAGTATCTCTTGTCTCATGGAATTGAGTGTTGTTTGCTTGTTCACAGTTTCCTTTCCTTCCGTTATCCAGCAAAGAAAGTTTGCTTAAGTGGCTTTTGTGAACTCTTTCAAGATCCCCAGAAGGATGATACAGGAAACAGAGAGTTTCCTTTCTATACAGACTTCTAGGGTGTTCCCATAATAGCCTGAAATTTATCTGCACTCAACAGCCTGCAATTGGACAAAAAATTAATGAACTGTCAAGGGATCAGGCAAAACACAATTAACATATCAGAGAGAGGAGAGCTTGCAATAAAAAAGAATACTCCACTTACATAGCACCTTTTATCCCATGTTGCCAAACACTTTCCTTTCTATGTTTCCAATTACTTTACAAGTTGGCCATGCTTTAACCATTCAGCCTGAAATTTTCCGTAATTGCTCCCTGTCTCAAGTTGAATACATTTTTCGGAGAGGAGTGAAGGGGGAAAAGTTACACAAAAAAACCCCTCTTAAAAAGGTGCAGTCATATTTCACTGAGATTAAAGCCAAAGAATTAGTTTTATGAATCTTTAAGCTTTCTCCCTCTTTATTTTGAGACCACTTCTGCACCGCAGGAGGCTGGAACAGGAATGAGACACTTGGCACAGAAGCAGTGCTGGGGATCAGAGTCTGTCGCAGTCCCTGTGAAAATGCATCTGGATTTGTCCAAATAATAAACTCCAGACAAACCTCTATTTGAATGTATCAGAGCCAGGCTTGCACCTCGTTTTTTATGCCTTCTGACTGCCGTGCCCGTAGTTTCTGCTGCCCCCTAAAAGCAGCCCCTGTGAGCAGAACATCTGGACGGGGCGCCGACAAAATGGATTCTCATCTTTCACGATTTCACCCTGGGTGACCTGGCACAGTGGGTGAGATCTGGGAGGATTGTAATACTGGGAGGGAGGGCAGGGCCTGTGCTGAAAGCTGACAAGGTAGAAATGTGAGTCATCAAAAGGCAAAGACCGAACTGTAAAGAAACAATTACTTACATATTTAAAAGAAAAAAAAAAAAAATCAGATCTGGAAGGCACATTCGCCTGGTGGTTGACACTCCCTACAAAAGCACTGTGTTATTCCAGAAGTCTCCCATGAGATGAATAAACCTTGCCAGGAATAATCACAGATCTGGAATTGTATAATTGCTCAACTAAACGCAGGCAGAGAACAGATAGGGAACCTGTGCTTTTCTTTTCCTGCCCACTTCCTTGATTTCAGGGCTGTGCAGTGCTCGGGAGCGCTGTGGCTTATATTGGCCGGAGCAGTCAGGACACCAGAAAAAAAAAAAAGCAAACTTCTTAGCAACAGCTTCACAGCATCTGTTGTTTTTAACTCCATTCATAAAAGCAGTTAGCCGTGCTGGAGCGAGGCAGGCCAGTACACTTAGCATACTCATGTCTGCGAGCGGGAGAAAGCTCTTGACTTGCTCTGAGCCGAGCGCCGGCAGATTTCATACCCTCCCAGCACTAATCCAGCAATAAAAAAAATGGCTTTAAGCCACTTCAGACTCTAGCGCTCCCGTTAGTAGTCTCCGGTTACGGAGATCAAAGGACTACAAAGGGCAGTGAAGCGAGGGGAACGAGGAGATGCAGGCAACAGCTTCGCCTCCCCTCTTAGAGGGGTTTGGTCCATTTTCTCAAGCAGCAGAGACCAAGTTTGGGGAGCAGATGCCGCGGCAGCACGGCTTGAATGGTTCGGCAGCACACCAGCACTCCTACGTCGCAGGAGTCCGGGCATTGCATCAGGCAGCGTTAATGGCAGGGCGGTGGTGCCTTTATTTTAGCGATAATTCATGGCTAACCAAAAATCAGATACTTAATCTGCTGCAGCCTGGAATGGCAAGTCCGTATGCAGAATGACCCATATCTGCATGGCCACAGGCAGGAGCTGATGTGAAAATTGTTTGGGTAATAGCAATTAGCACAGCAATAGTTTTTATTCATTTTCTAAAACGGCTTGGGGAAATTAATCTTTTTTTAAATTAAGAAACAATATTTGTCACTTTTAAAATCAAAAGCCTCGTGTTTACTGAGAAAGGGCTGTCTTTAGTGACAAGACCCTATATTTTTTTTCAAGACAAAAATTTCCTTTGAAACAGTACTATTTAAAATAGTCTCTGAGAAAAACTAAAGAGGTTCTGCAATAAAGCCTTATGATGCAGAGAAAGAAACTGAGGAGGACAGTTGATCTGGAACTTCAAATACTTGGAAAGTTTGGAAACCAGAGTGTGGTGGAGCTCCGGTATGTTTGCCTTGCAGGAGGGAAGGTTAAAAGGGATTTGATCGGTCCCCAGAAATATCTGTGGCAGAAGAAGGTGCCAGGTTTGAGCAGGCTGTCTAATCTATTAGGCAAAGCGCTACAAGAGCCGTTTGCTGGAGACAGAAACAAGAGATGTTCCTGCTGGAAATAAGGATCAGAGGTTAATTAACTATAGGAACATCCTACCGAGGAAGCCATCCCGTGAATTCCTATATGACAGCTTGGGGACATTGCCATCAGATGTTTTAGGTGTCCGACTCAGCTGCTCACCACGTTGTCGTGGAGATAACCTGCTTTCCTGCTGATTACAGAGGGATGCCAGGGCTCCTGCCTCAGGTACCCAAACCTCAGGGCTGTGAATACCTCCCGGGTGCCTGCTGGAGGACTGTGCCCTACTTTTGTGTTTCTTCGTGAAAGAGCCACCTCAGGTCTCTGGAAAAAAGCAAAGCAAGGACAAATTTGTGCACTTCCACTACTCTGTTTTCATTTACAGCCAAATTCTGCCAAACTTTAACTGTCTATTTAAAACTTTTATTTCCTGCCAACTGGCCTGTTTCCGTGCTGGGGTGCATGTTCCTTTTTTTTTTTCTTTTTCTTTTAATAACAGTTTTGTGGTTGTTTCACAGTCCACCTGATGATGTACTCATCACTCCAGACACAACAGGACTCTGAGCTGAGCACAGTCTATGTGCGAACACCGCTACATGAGGTTTTGGAGCCTGTCTTGTGTCCAGGGGAGAAGGCAGAAGACTGCGACAGATTTTCCTTGGCTGCAATAGTATGGCTCAGCCTATAACTGGTGGCTGTGGAAAATTAATTGATGGGCCCTGTTTCCAAGGAATGGCTGGCAAGGTCACGGTTTTGAGGCTGTAAGGGCACAGCCTTTTCCTACTTGCAGCCAGTACGCATGCCAGCTTTCCTTATCCCCTCTTTGGATGTCACCACATCGCTGTCACATGAGCACGCCGTGGGTGGGGGAATGCCCTGGCTGCTCTGAGCACGGTGCCATTGGCTGCCCAGCCTGTTTTCTTGCACGGTAAATCTATGAATACAGCCTGACGATTGCTCGAGGTGTAACTTAAACCCACTCTTCAGAGACACAGCTCCTGGCTGAACTCTCCTTGTCCCTTGCAAGGCTGAGCAAAGGACTTTGTTTAAACCAGCCTTGAAGGCAGCGTTGCCCCAGGTAGCAGTGTGCAGGGAGGTGCATGATGCTGCCTCCCTGCTGAGGGTACCGGCTTGTTTAGCTGCCCTTCTGCATCTGCTTGATGGTCAGCCCAGCTGAATGGAGACAATTTGGATGCAAAGAAAAGAACTTTTCCAAGGCACAGAAGCCAGAGCTGATTCCTTTTGGACATGGAGGGCCTGGGCTTGGGGTACATTGAGCCCTGTCCCTGGGCAGTTTAATCTTGCCAGCCAGAAACCTGTATGGATTTACACTTCCATATGCAACTGTTTGATAATCACGTTGCCATGGCTACATTTGAATCTTGCAATAAATGTGTAATTTCACACATTTACATCAAAAGGAACTCCAGGACACACAACTGCGTAAGAAAGCAAGATGATCTCTCTCCATAAGCAGTTTCCATTTTTAACACCATATTATTGTACTCATTGGGTTTTTTTAGGTGGGGTGAGGGCTATAGGGCAGGTTTGACAGCCTGCAGGTCAAGTTCTTGAGGTCTTGTCTACACTAAGGCTTCCCCAATGCTGGCATCAGGGCAGTTGCCCTGCTGGGGTCTAAGCAGCCATTTCCAGGGCAGCGCTGGTTCAGTAGGCACTCCTGCTGCCGGTCTGCCAGGGAGCTGCAGGGTACTGAGATCTTTTGCAATTAAAAAAAGACAACAAAGTTGAACACGAGGTCCTGGTGTGCCCAAAACGCAGGGAGAAGGACTGAGAAAGAGGAGCGGAGCGTGAGGTTCTGCTCAGGGATCTGATGCCCACCTCTCTTCCCACTTTGGTCCCTTCATCCCCTTTTCAGTCCATATCTGTCCTCTCATATCTTCCTCCCTGGCTCCTTGTCTCCTCTGTTCCACCCTCTGCCATCAGGACTGCTCCTTATCTCACCAGCCACCTTGTCCCAGTCTCTTTGCCCTACTGCCCCCAGGCTACCTGCCCATCTGTCCCTGAGGTGCCTTCTCCCAAGTACTCTCCTACTTCTGATGGCTCCTTGTCCCACAAACACCCTCTCTTAATCCCATGGGCAGCTCTTGTCTTAGTCCATGCCTCTTTCTCGGCCTCTGCCAAGAGGCAACGGGCAGATAAGTGTTATTTAGAGAGGGGCAGATAGCAGGGGGAGCACAGAAGAGGCTGTACCCAGGGTACAACTTCAACCAGCAGCAGCTGAATGCAGTGGTGGATGGCAGAGATGCACCCACTGAGCGTCAGATATGGAGAGAAATTTGCATCCAGACTCTATCCTTGCTGATTTAAACAGATTTTTCAGGAACTCGAAACTTGGACAGTTCTGCTTTGGTTTTTTTTCCTATAGCAACGACAGCTGGAACAGTGTCAGCACCAAGGCAGAGCTGCAGCTGGGCTCCTCCTTGCTTAGAAGCAGAGAGGTGCTGGAGAGTCTTTAGCACTAACAGAATATGGGCAAAGCAAACGTTTCACCTCACTCTATGAATTTACCATTGTGTAGAGAGGAAATTTGACTGAGACAAGTGCCTGATACTGACAATTTCTGTGTGAGAAACTGGAAAAGTAAAAAATATTGGAAAAGCTAAAGATCTTTTTTTTTTTTCAGTTGTTTATACAATTGGAAAAGTTAAGTAAGCCTAATTATTGAGGTTATTGGTTTTAATGAGTCACCACCTTGCTATTATTATTCCTGGTTTCTGTTGCCATAGGACGAGAAGCTGCAGCTGGGCTAAACTGTGCTACGCAACAAACCCTTACGTTTGCTATTCCAAGACTGAGACATAGGAAAATGGGTGGACTCAGGCAAACAGGGGAACATGGGGAAGGAAAGCGATGTTTGCCAGTATGTTGTGTGGCAACCTGAGCATTGTGCAGATACTGGGGGCAAAGATGGGTTTCTGCCAGGGACTGGGGGGGCTGTCGTGGGGTTGATTTTTGGATGTTCTGAGGAGCTCTTCCAAAGCCATGTGGTAGAAAGTACGAGGAGGTTGGCCACAGAGGTTGCCATCGTGGGCTGGTTGTTGCTGGGAATGGCCATGGTCAGAGAAATCACAGGGCTTTGAGAGTGAAGACCTGAGTTTGATGTTATGGGAAGGGAGGAGCCAGTGGAGGGGTACAGACTGGGAAGCAAGACAAAAGGGAGAGGTTAAGAGAAAAATCTCCATGGTAGTATCCTGAATGGGTAAGAGTGAAGCATGATCAGGCCCATGGAAGGTACTTTAGTAACAGAGGAAGGAAAAGGTATGCAAGAGATTTACCTGCAGGGCTGGAGAAGATGGGCTTGAAAAAATCCACAAGGTTTAGCTGCAGCCTAAATTCATGGGCCTTGAAAGAGAGGTATGAGGTGGCATTCAGGAGCCGTGTCTGCATGGCAGAGAACACATCGTGTTGCCCACTGTGTTTTTAGAAGATTTAGGGAGAAGGCTTGGGAGGAAAGGGATGTCAAAAACTCTGTTTTATCCAGGCTGAGCTTTAGATAATAATTAGATATCCATGAAACTTCCCATCACCCAGGATGATTGCTTTGAACTGGGCTTTCCTTACTGAGACTCAAAAAAAGCCTGCAGGAGGACTTGGGATCTCACTGGAGGAGAGCGTGCTTGCATGTATGTTAGCGTGTGTGCTAACTCCGATCTGCTGTTCAGATCAGGCGACACCACGAGCCCGTGGGGTGGAGGCAGGAACATGCTAACCCGCAGTGTTTCATTGGTTTCGATTGATCAGTTGTGTAGAAACAAAGCAAACAGTTTCCGGTCTCTTGGATGTTGCAGAGGGTGTCGAGTTTGCTTGCTGCAAGTTCATCTTTTTCAGCTGATCCTGCACGTTTGGTTCTCTCTCCAGGATGGCAGAGAAAAGTCTTTTTGGAGATAGACAGCTGGCCTCAGAAACAAAAGGGAAGATCTGCTAGAAGAATGGACTATCAGTCAGATTTTCTTTCCCTCTCAAATGCGTACAAGGGCATCTACTAAAAATGCCGTTGGAGCAAGCACAGAAGGGGTATGCACAGAAGTGAGCTGCCCCGTGAGTGTGAAAGTCATCCTCGAGCTACTGTGTTTTCTCCAGTGCAGTCAGTCCCTTCCAGTTAGCCCGACAAGAAGAATGGCACAGTCTTTCGTCTTCCAGTCTGCCAATCCATATACCTTAGTGTCCAAAGCCTGGGAACAGAGGGAAACCCTCAGCTTTCTTTCTGTGGCATGGATAAAGTGTGCCTCTCCTTTTCACAGCTACCAAAATCTGGCCTTTCCTGCTCAATTATACATTTCCCAATACTTCCCAGAGCTTGAATGCTGGACTCCACCGAGGCTCCAGAGAGAGATTAGCGTGGACTTGCCTTGGCCGTGGATGACCTTCATTCTCTTTTGCATTTATTCCTCCCAGAGGATCAAGGAGGAGAAGGAAAGGGAGGGTGAGCTACAGCTAAATCCTGTTCTTGGATCTCCCTTCAGCCAGTGAAGAATGAACTGTGTGCCTAAATGAACCCAAAAGGCACCATGGCGTGAGGCACATCACATCCAAGCAGGACGTGGTGGCCTCTTCCCAAGTGCCTGAGCTGCCACACGCTCCGGCCATGCTCCAGCAGGCAGCTCAGCCCAGGGACGCTGGGGACTGCGGCAGGGCTGCTGCCAAGGCACCGAGCTCCCCTCCGGGCAACTGGAAGATGGCAAAAACGCAGGTCGTGAATGCTGTCTGGAGTGAGTGACCTGGATGTGTCTGCCCAGACTTTATACAAAGAGGCAACGTGGTCCTGGCTCCGTTGCTCATAGGCCTTTGTGCCGGAGGCCAAAGCGGATACTGTACAATGTGTGGAGAGCCACAGCTCTTGCCCAGTCGCAGAAGAGGCCACTGTTCTCCGTGGTACCCAGTGCGGCTCTGCGAACCCGTCTGCACAATAGACTTGTCAAAATGGATGCCAAGAGCATCCAGCCTCTCCGCCGTTACTGCCAAAGCTTCCTGATAGCAGGCTGCTCTGCAGCCTAATGCAGCTCATTAAGGGGGAAATTCAGATGCTTAGGATGTTCAGATGAGAATTGCATGATATATTAGCAGTTGTCTATGCTTTTTCACTCTCGGGGCCACTTAATTTTTGGACGTAAGCATGCCAAGCCTCCCTTGTGCAGCACCACTGCTGGGGTTTTTGTAGGTCGCTAAAGCAAAGTTAAGTTGTGTTTTTCTTTATGTATTTATCATTGTTTTCTCTGTTGGCTTGTGCATGTGAGAATTGTAATCCAAAACTCCCTCTCGTCCCTTCCAAAGCACACTGAATCCTCTGGCAGTGGCGAGTGGCCCACCGACCACAAACTGAGAAGAACCCGACTCATCCTCTCCCTCTCCTAACAGGTATTTGCTTGATGTTTGTGAACACAGGAATCAAACACAGGAGTCCCCAGCTAATGACACAGTCATGATCCCAGCCAGAAGCTGCTCCTGTGCCTGACAATTAGCTAAGAATTATCTCAAAAACCTTGAAATAGGTCTGACAGGACAAGTACAGGAGGCTTAGAAGGTTACTCAGTCTGCCTCCAGCACTGCACAGGGACAGAGCTCAATCCACCTTTGCATGACTATAGGATTTGCTTCTTCTCTCCCTTGTAAAACTGTATGATGAAACAGTTTTCCCTAGGCATTTGCCACTTCCGAGCATTATTTAGGGCATCACATTACAAATAAAAGAAAATACTCAATTTCTGCTCAATTTTTTTTGTTTGTTTGGGGCTCAAGTTTTATATCCCCCAGTCCTTTTTTGGCAGGTTAAAATTAGTGGACTTTTCAGGGTGATCAGGATCAAGGAAGAACTAGAATATCAGTATTCTACTGAATGAGACAACACAGGGGAATTTTTCATTACGTCGTCTTCAATAAATACCTTTTTTCCCCTGCTCTCCAAATCAGGACAATGTACAGGGTACCAAGGGGCAGACTAGCGGGAGAGGCAGTGCTGCTTTTGCTTTCTCCTCCCTCCTGCATATAGAAATGAGAGACCTGATGAGATTGCAAGCTCAGATCAAAAAGGAGTGTCTGCCAAGGAGCAGAGCTGCTCCCCTAGAAACATCCCTCCAGCTCTCCCATCTGGGAAGGGAGAGACTCCGGCCATTTCATTCTTTTAGGAACAAATAGCACATGTCCATCACTCACCACTAACCAAGAAGGACAATTACTGTATCTGGTGATACATCCTGGCTGCCCCAAGGTACTGTTGTGCAGTGGAAGTTGATAAATTGGGCCAAATAATGCCTTAAAAACTCCCTATTTTCACAGTAGCTCAAACTCCAGGTCAGAGTGGGCACAGGCTATGTTGGGCCAGAAGGGTGTGGGATGTCACCTCTGACTTTACAGACACTATCCATTTTCCCTCCATGTCCCTTTTTTACCACCAAGAATTTAGCTAATTTAGCAAAATACCACGGACACCAGTAGCTAGTGCCAGTGCTGAAGGATCAATGCCACTTCTGCTGTGCAACCCACTGCATGCAAACTGTCAATGTGCCCTTCTTGGAAAGGCTGTTGCGGTGATGAGAAAAGGCAAGGACATGTTATTAGACTGGTATATATGTGCCAGGTCAAAGGCCTCAGACTTCTGTGGAAAGGTGGGATCTTGTCCGACTTCAGCAGAACTGGTCACATGAAATGGTTTAGTGCTGGACTTTGTGTCCGTGAGGATACGCTGCTCAGACTCTGTGCTCACCAGCATAGAGACACTAAGTGATACGTGAGAGCCCTCCCACCCCTTTCAATTAGGAAAAAAAAAAAGCTGGCATGAGATGGTAAATGCTGCCGTGTGGTGTTCAAGGAAAACCAGTTTGCGTGGGATGTGCTGGAAAAATTGCTCAAGAATGGTGCATTCTCATAAAAAACGATCTGGCTGCTGTTCAGGTCAGTGTTTTTGTACTGGAGCTGCGGGCTATGTGGTTGCTTCAGCGTATGTGTGCAGCCGCTGGCAAGGTGTTTGCTTTGCGTGTGATCTAATCCCCCTTGCTCTGGGGTGTTGGAGGTCGTTGCCCTCACCTAGTTTTGGGTCTGGATCCATCTTCTCAGAGCAGCTTGCACTGACACATGACTTCACGGCAGAGAGAGGCACCCTGTAGATGTCAGTCCAGGAGAGCAGTTCAGCCAAGATCAGTTTGCTAGTGGTGCTTGGTCCCTTCACGGTGGGAAGGTAGGAGGGCTAAAATGCTACACCCACTTCAACAGCAGATTATAACTAGGTTTCCAATCCCTGCCAAGCAAAGCAGTGACCATGCTTCAGAGGCGGATGAAGAGATTCCTGGAGATCCAGATCATGAATCAGCATTAGGTGCTGGAGGAAATAAATGACAGGAATGCCCAGTTGTTAGCTGGAGCCTCCTTCCAACCCCTGCTTGATGAAGTATCAACAAGCCGTGAAGGGACAGCCCTCACTCTGGACAGCCCTTAGGTGAAGGCTGAAGGTAAAAGACAGCTGGAAGGTCTCCTGCAAGCCAGAGAGCTGTAAGCCTTCCCTCACAGAATCATAGAATGGTTTGGGTTGGAAGGGACCTTAAAGATCATCTAGTTCCAACCCCCCTGCCATGGGCAGGGACACCTTCCACTAGACCAGCTTGCTCAAAGCCCCATCCAGCCTGGCCTTGAACACTTCCAGGGAGGGGGCATCCACAACCTCTCTGGGCAACCTGTTCTAGTGCCTCACCACCCTCACAGTGAAGAATTTCTTCCTTATAGCTAATCTAAATCTACCCTCTTTCAGTTTAAAGCCATTACCCCTGGTCCTATCACTACACGCCCTTGTAAAAAGTCTCTCTCCAGCTTTCTTGTAGGTCCCCTTTAGGTACTGGAAGGCTGCTATAAGGTCTCCCTGGAGCCTTCTCTTCTCCAGGCTGAACAACCCCAACTCTCTCAGCCTTTCTTTATAGAAGAGGTTCTCCAGCCCTCTGATCATCTTCATGGCCCTTCATGCACTGTTCTTGCTCTCCTACCACCAGACCTCCGGCCTTTCTGACAATAGTGATGTTGTTCTACACTCAGTTCCTATAATCTTCAAGACTAGAAACATCAGCATGACTGCCACCAAAGCCTGCAGCAGTCAGCCCCTGTGGTTTCACAGGGTGAAGTTTAATAGGCATGTTTTAATATGGTTGCTCGGTACAGAGGGCCCTTTGTCCTCAACAGCATTAAACAAAATAATACAGACCATAAATTTAGTGCAAAAACTGTAGTGAAAGAAAATGAAGTAGCAATCCATGGCAGACTGCTGCTTCTGCAGAGGAATTGCCCTTACACTGCTGAATAGTTTGGTTATGATCAGTCCTGAAGCAGCCACTGGGAATTAGAACAGAGTAAAGTTATGCAGGAGGAAGGTTGTGCTTTAAGTTCCTTGTGCTACTGCTTTTAAAAAGTCAGACTTCACAGCAACTGCTCTTTTCCTTCTGGAAGGAGAGCTGAAGCAGAGTTTGCAATGCGAAGTCTAATAGAAAAGTGGGGAAGGAGCAAAGCTCACTTTTCTTGCAAGCACACCAAATCTCTCGTTTGTGGCTTTGTGCGCTCACTGGCGAGCACAGACAGCGATGAGTTGGTGTAGGGAGCAGTCCCTGCCATCACATGTGTATGTACTTACACACCCTCGCCCCCTCCGCACCCCAGAACTGTCCCAGCACACGCAAACGCCATCTCTCCCTTTTTGATCCCTGGTCGCCTCGTCCCTGGGAGGATTCGCTGCTATTTGCCCTCCTTTCCAATCTTCATCGTGTCCAAATCCACACCGCCAAGTCACCCTCCTTGGCATTTTCGCTACGTCACCCCAGCCGGAGTTGCGTATCAACTCAGACCTCGCGTCCTTGCTGCATCCACGCAGGAGGTCCCCTGGTAGCACTGGGCGTTTGACACCAGCTTTTGAGAAACAGGCACCAGTTTTAGCTAGGAGATGCCCGAGACTGCGAGCACTGAAAGCACCAGGAATGATCGTCATGTTAAACCCAGCTGGGGCTCTCCTTTCAAAAACACAGCCCTACGTAATACCCGTCATCACAGCTACAGTAATACCGTGGCTGCAAAGTCAGACTCGGGGTACAACGAGCAGTTCATGCCTCCTGCTCCCAAACACAGATACACGTATGCACCCACACACAAAACCAGGGCGATAAAAAACTCCCCTGCAACTGAGCCGTTTTGCTTGCACAAACAGTGTTTCTGGAAAGGCCTGGCATTCAGACGGCAGGCAAGACAGCTGGTTTCAGCAATGCCCATCATTGTGGTGTCTGGGCTTTGCAAAACAGGCTCTGGCTTTGAAAATCTTTTTTTCTTTTTTTATTAAGATGAGGAGACCTCTAGGCTAAGGTCTCTCCCCTCTGACTATCTCAGAAGGTAAATCATACCAAACCGTGTTCCCCTGCCTTGAGATTATTATACCGTTTTGAAACACCAGCCTGGTCTGGTAATTCTGCATTTTAACCAGTCTCCCAGGCTGCCTCCTTTAGCTGCCAGCAAACATCCTTTTCCCAAATTAACCCAACAAAAATGAGCTGCAGCAGAATCCACGTAATTGCTCTTCTTGCTCCAAACAGCACGATTTACAAAGGGGATATTTCCTGCCGTAGCCAGATCTGCAATATTGCATTATTGTTAAGCTAGGGGTTGCTGCGGTATCTTTATTCTCAGATACCGCCTTTAATCTCACATACTGCCTTTAGCAGCACCCACCAGCTACAGCAATCCGCAACATGCCCTCTTTCCATCCTCTCCCAGGCAAGCGGCTCCAGAGAGAGCCGGCAGAGCAGGGGTGTTTTTCGGCAGTCACCCGGCAAGAGCTGCATCCCCCCTTGGAGACAGGCATGCAACTTCCACCTGCACTGGCAGGCGTGGAGCACTCACGTTGGTGGCAGCGCGGATCCCTTTGAACAGCTTAGCTGCGATTCATTTTTAACCCCGGCCAGCGGATCTAAGCTGCTCTCCCCAGGGCTGAAACGGAGGTGCCTGCATAACACCGAGGCGTCCAGATGCCGGTTTGCCAGCTGACATGTCAAAGCAACGTCGTAGTTAGCAAAGACATCAACAAACCGACTGACCGACCGAGTAGCCCACACATCGGTGCGAACAGCTCGCTCTGCGGTGTGCGGGATCCCTGCTATACGGGCAGGCAGCTCATGCCTCTGTCGCTGCTCTTGGCTTTGTGCAGCCCCGTCGAATTCAGTGTTGCTAGCTTGCGTTTTCTGCCGATGTTTAAAATAGCATCAGGAACATTCCCTGTTGATTTCCCTGGCAGTGCTTGCTGAGCCATGCCGGGTACCACAGCTCCTGCAACCTGCCTCCATGCAGCACGTTAAAAACATTTGCTTGCTTTCTCCCTCCAGGGGAGGTGAGGGGGGGGAGAAAGCCCTGCAGACGTTTCTTGCCCAGCTACCAGCAAATCCTGACCTGAGCTAATTCTGCCATGGCTGAAAGCAAAGGATGTTTGCAAGTGCATGAAGCTGATTTGCTGACTTACCCTTCATCTCTCTCAAGAATGCCAGGTGAAGAAGCTGGCCTCTCGCTCAAGAGATAAACCCCAAGAAGCCGGGCAGCAGCCACTGCAGAGCTTGCTCAGAAGTTCGCTCCCTCTGTCACAGTGTATGCAGCTTGCCAGGTATAGCCTGGATGAGAACACCCCGTGCTTTTCCCAAGATGAATGAGATCAGCACATATTCAGGCAAGGAAAAAAAAAATAAAAATTCCCTCCTAATATATGCGATGGTTTATGACCCAGAGGTAAAGTGTTGGTCTACAAGTTTCTCTGCTTTACAACTCAGGATTTTCTGGGGCAAATTTCACAGGGAGAGGAAGTTTCTTTTCTGCCTTTGGTGTTGTTAGACGCATGTTAAAAAGCAAGCAAATGGTATATCCACAGGGTAGGCAGGAACCCCGTCCTCAGCAGCGTGAGATGGAGGGCACGTGAAGGGTACCATTACAAGCGCAGAGATGCCTTTATAATGTGCACGCTGATGCTTTTTGGCTCAAGCCAGTACCTTGCTGTTACAGACTCCACATGGTCTGAGTAGATCCTGACTCCGCTGGTCCTGACTTTTCTGAGCAAGGTTGTTCAGATTAAGCTCTCTTCCAGCCAGCTGCTTCGTGACTCCCCAGGTTGACAAAATGCCTTTCTGCTGCCAGGTCCTTCGCATCAAGCATTTCTTAAGCCTCATCACCTGCCTGTCAGGGAGTGGGGCTGTCACTGTGCTGAAGTCCTGGGGTGACAGGGAGGCAGGGAAAGGGCATGAGCTGCTCGGAGGACTCAGATGGGCTGGAACCTTTTGGTGGCAGGGAGTCAAACAGCATCACATACCTCTGGGGTCTCTGTCCTTGTGCTGGGGGGATCCTGTACTCTTTAGTGCAAAAGGACCATGGCATGGCCAGGAGGTTTAATGTCTGCCTTGGCCTTAGCTAACAGTTGGGAACCTGTGTGGCACAAGGACGTGGCATTTTCCTTTAGTCTTGGCTAGGTGAAAAGTGACTGCGTTGGAGGAAAACGGGAAAAGTTAGGTGATTTGCTCAGGATCAGGTCCCAAGGCTTGCATGGCTGGGAACCCAGCTCAGCTGTCCGAGTCTCTACCCATAGCCAGGTTTGTTCTCCTGCATCGGCAGGGCTTGTGGCTGGCTGCCAGCAGGACCCCAGGGGAAGGTTTTTCCCACCTGCGCTCGAGGTCTGGCAGAGCCTCGGGCAGCTCGTTGCTTGTCTGAGCAAGCTGACTTCGGCTGTTGGATGTGCAGAGTGTCCTGCTGGTGGTGGGAGAGCCAGGGAATGAAGCAACCATGCAGGGCCAGAGAAGATGCAGGAGAAAAGCCCATTCAAGGGCAAGGTTTGCAAGAGTCCTGGGCTGGGGACACGGTCCCCTGGGCCCAGTGACCTCTGAAGTCACAGCGGGTTCTACGACGCAGAGGGGCAGTGCTGCATGGGTCCCTTGGAGGTGTGGGCAATGGGGATGGTGGACCTATCACCTCTGCGGACCTGCCTCTGCCTTCGACCCGCGAGGCAGCCATGGGCATGTTTGGAAGCTACATGCAAGACTGAACTAACCTACCTCAGATAGGTGCTTGGATTAATTAGTCAATACATGTTAAGTGCTGCAAAGATTTAAGGCTCTGCTCAATTGTTAAGTAACTCAATCATCAGTGGCTGCGTGGGTTGCCTGAGGCAGATAGTGGATGAATCAGGTGGTCTCTGGCAAGTGCAAGGTAAGGAGGGAGAAAACTTTCCGAGGCTGGGTGACAGGGCGATGGGTTGGTTAGGGGACAGCAGCAATTACTGAGGTCGCTGGGACTGGGAGCATTTAGAAATACCTAAAAGAGAGGTCAGATCCTGCACAGAGCAGCCTGCTCTGAGGGGAGCAGGGCTCTCTTAGGCTATGGCAGGGAAGGCAATGAATTCGTAGCAGAAAGAGCTAAAAAGACCATGAGGAACTTCTTTGAGGTCTTCAGGCTTGTTATGGCCAAGCCACTCTGAAAGAGGTGGGTTTGGGGCTGAACGGAAATGCTTTAGGGGATGTGAGACTGATTTGGGTAAAATGGGAAGCACTTGCATGCCACGGACTTTACCTGTCCTCCCTGCAGGGACTGGCCCCATGTTATAAGCTTGGGTGGGCCATGAAGCTGCTGACGAGGGACCAGCTTGTGTCCTGCAGGTCAGTTCTCTGTGCAGCGATACAAGCTGAGAAGCCAACAGCTCCCAACGGGAACATTGGTGCAGTACAGTCTGTCCACCAGCCTGAGACATCTCTTCTCCTGCCACCACACAGCGTGTCCCATCACTCAGGGGGTGGGTTTTAGACCTGGACCCATGTCCTTGTTTCTGTGCTAGCAAATTCCAGCTTTCACAATCTCTCCATTTGCCCCTACCCTTCCTGCTGAGCTTTGCCCTCTACTTCTCTCCACATGGCCGCTACCCATGTATGCCATTGACTCTGCTCCCGGAGACCTCTGCACAGGGGAGGAATGGCCTCAGAGTTAGCTAGGGTTTTCTCCACCTTCTTGTGAATAAGTGTCTCCTTGAAGGTGACACTCACTGATACTGAGGCTTTAATCCCAGGGTTAACCCCTGTGCGGAGGTGACTTCCCGCCATCTATGACCAATGGCTCCTCCAGCCAGGTAAGATGGGGGACTCCTTGGCACTGTGCCTCATCCACAGACACGTTCCCAGGGCTTTCTGTGAGGCTGGATCTGGGAAGGATCTACCTGCCTGGCATCTGTCTGGCTGGAAAAAGCCTCTGAGCTCTGCCCTGATGAAACATTCATATTTTGGGAAATGAGGAGCGGGCTGGAACGGCCTGCACTGTTGTGACAGCTGCTTGCCTGAGCCGAACCTCACTGCCAGTGCTGGGACGGTTGCATGTGGCTCGTGCGGACTAAAGGTGTGAGCTCTGGAAGGAGACACAGCCAAACACAAGCCTCGGGAAGGGCCCGCAGGACAGCGCGGAGGCCTCAGAGGAATGCCATAACCATTGCTTGCTCTCTTACCAACAGCATAAGCATTTCCCTGCAGGCTCCTATACCCCCGATCCCATCCTTGTCCTGCAGCTCTCCTTACAGAGCAGCATATGAGAGGCAAGCAGCCCTGATAAGTTGTCTGGGTCTCAGATTAGACCTGCCTTAGCCTTGGAGAAGCTGGCATCACCAGCAGACAGCCCACTGTCCCAGCACCAGCTGTGGGGCTTGGCGTAGGTTTGCAAGGTACCCCCTGACCTCAGCCGTCGCCCACGTCCTTACAGCCTGCTTTAATCCTTTTTTAATTAAATGCGGAGGGTTGTGATGGTATCAGGAGGGTGGGAAGGGGGTGGCCTGGGGTGTTTTGGGCTTGGTGTGTGTGCCAGCCAGCTGGGTTTGTTATGAGCCTGTCAGATCTCACATGCTAGCTTTCCCTTTCTTGCTCCTCTCGAGATCCGGCTGCAGCTCAGGCATTACGTGGATCATCCCTGTGGCTCTTCCATTGCTCAGGGATCCTGTGGTGTCCCACCTGGCAGGAGCTGGCATATCGAAGACATCCATGAAATTGGCGGCTGAAAGGCAAAGTGGCTTCTCTGATGGCACTGAATACTGGGGAGGAGGCTCGACTTTGCTGGTTTTGGCTGGGATAGAGTTAATTTTCTTCATAGTAGCTGGTATGGGGCTGTGTTTTGGATTTGTGCTGAAAACAGTGTTGATAACACAGGGATGTTTTCGTTATTGCTGAGCAGTGCTTACACAGAGTGTAAGCCTTTTCTGCTTCTCACCCCACCCCACCAGCGAGTAGGCTGGGGGTGCACAAGAAGTTGGGAGGGGACACAGATGGGACAGCTGACCCCAACTGACCACAGGGCTATTCCATACCATAGGACGTCATGCTCAGCATATAAAGCTGGGGGAAGAAGAAGGAAGGGGGGGGACGTTCAGAGTGATGGCGTTTGTCTTCCCAAGTCACCGTTATGTGTGATGGCGCCCTGCTTTCCTGGAGATGGCTGAACACCTGCCTGCCAATGGGAAGTGATGAATGAATTCCTTGTTTTGCTTTGCTTGTGTGTG
This sequence comes from Gymnogyps californianus, assembly GCF_018139145.2. NCBI lineage: Eukaryota > Metazoa > Chordata > Aves > Accipitriformes > Cathartidae > Gymnogyps > Gymnogyps californianus. The sequence goes on along the minus strand of NC_059472.1, from coordinate 4,002,362 downwards.
CGGCTTTTGCTTTACCTATTAAACTGTCTCTATCTCAACCCACGAGTTTTCTCTTTTACTCTTCTGATTCTCTCCCCCATCCCACTGGGGAGGGAGTGAGCGAGCGGCTGTGTGGTGCTTAGTTGCTGGCTGGGATTAAACCACAACAAACTTAAATCAGAAAACAGCATTGGTGAGACAACCAGAGCAGAGATGAAATGGCCATGGAGATGTGCAAGACACAAACTGGGGCTAAGGTCTCCAGCTGGTAGGTCACTGAGGTCATGCAAAAGGCTCTTAATGGCGTTCAGGTTTATCGACACTTGTGGGGGGTTATCACAGGGATTCAACAACCTGCTTGCATGGGATTTTGACTTGAGGACAAGGCAGACCCACGCTTTCCCCCCTCCCATGCACCTCCAGCACGGGGAGCTGCAGATGCCCAGAGTGTCCCCAGGGATCTGACGCTCCTGGGGAGAACAAGCTGCACGCTGGACCTGAATGCAATGAAAATGTCTGTCTCCAAGCTGAAAGCAGTCTCTCACTGGAAGGATGAGATGCTCTGGGGACAGGTTACCTGCCTCTACCCATGGGCCAGCAAGAAGGCAGGACGACTGGAACTGAGGTCCCAGGCTGCTGGCACTACGAGGATCACCGAAAATGTGTGTGCTGGGGGTCACTGGAGACTCTGACAGCACATTATATTGAGTTCTAATAAAAATACACCCAGATATTAGCATCCACAGGACCTGTGTCCCTGTCCTGCACCCCCACTATGATTTCTTTTAGAGAAACCTGCCTGGCAGAGGCAGGATACCGGTTTGGCCTTTCCCAGCCCTAGGGTGGCTCTTCTGTTGTTTGAACATCTGAGAAGATCTTGTGTAACATATGGCCTTGAGGGAAATCAAGGGGATCAGAGCAGGGAGCAGAGCATGGCTCTTCTTAGCCACTGGGGATGACCAGACACAGCTGTGCCCAAAGCAGTGGTGAAGTGCAGAAGCAAAGGAACTGACCTGGATGAGGTCGATGCGAAATGGTGCCAAGGGGTGAACAACACTCCAGCCACACTGAGAACACTGAACCACATCCAGTGATCTGGAGCAGAGGCCAGATATGTTCAGACTCAGTCAGATGCCCTCCTGTTTTTAACTGGGGGACCTGGGGTAGCTGGTGGACAGTAGGTTCTCCATTGCTGGAAATCTCCAAATCAACACAGCAAAATTATAGCCCAAAGGGAAATTGTGGGCTTGGCAGAGGCAGTCAGTGCTGGGTTTTGCAAGAGGGCAGATTGCTTAGCGCTGTACACCCCATGTGCCTTAAACCCCGTGACTCTGTGAAACAGCAGCTGCTCACCAGTCCCTCTTAGCCAGAGTCATTTGAGAAGATTTGTGTGTCCGTTACATGGAGAGCAAGGCACTCTGCAGCATTGCTTACAAAATCTCTGCTTCCCGTGCAAATAAATGTGGGGAGAATTTGATATGGAGATGAGGGGGCCATCCTTATGCCTTGACTTTGAGCTGGCCACAAACCGCTGAGCAAAAGAGATGCTTGAAAGGAGGGAGACCTGTAGATATGCAATGGCTCTGTCTGCAACACACCTGTTTCCCTGCAAGAAAAGCTTGCAGGGGTCCTGCGCTTAGCCCACCCCCATGTCTCCTGGACCCCTTCCTGAGCTGCTCCCTTGGCACTCGGGTGTGCACACGCAAAGCAGAGCCTGGCCCGGCAGAAACGCCAGAGAGGTGCCTGGTGAGGGGAGCCTGGTCTTCGGGAAACCGATGCTTAATCCTAATCAGCCCAGAAATTTTCCTACTTTGCAGTGCCATGGCAACTGCTCCCATGCTAACTAGCAAGCCGTGGCCAGGCACCACGGTGTCTTGCAGAAACTCTTTTCCTCTTAAAAGCAGAAGCCCGATTTACTGCTTGACTTGGTGGTGCAACCAGAGTGTGCTGCTGTGCCTGGTGGATGGACTTGGGCCGTGATGCTGGGAGGCAGCTCTCTGTTCATGAGAGGTGGATGCATTCTGCATAAATTCTCCTTGATGCCTCATACTCCTGTCCTCTGTCGAAGCTGGCAAGTTTGGCAACAGCACCAGCCTTGCCTCAGCAGAGGCTCCGGGATGGAAAGAGGCTGCTCACGGCTGGGTCATCCCAGAAGCTACCTCGTGGGAAAGGTTTCAGGACTGTTTGAAAGCTTGGCCAGATGAGGGTCCCTTCATCTGCTGACATTCCTATCTCCTGGCTGCCCTCTTTTTGGTTATGTTAAAGGATAAGGTTTAAAAAAATCCTGTGGGTCAAGGCCTCATGAAACTTTGCCCTGTGACTATCGGAATGCTTCACTTTGGGCTTTTGTTGTTGGGTTGCTTTTTTTTTTTCCCTCGACATCTGCCAGTTCTGGGGTTGGCATCAAGTCAAACGCTGTTCACTGAATTCAGCCTTTAGCTGGAAGCGAGTGCATTTATTCATCCCCTTTTCCCCACTGCAACCAGAAGTGTGTTGCTCTCCTGAAGCGATGCTGCTGGTTTCGTATCCCTGCTCCCCCTCTGCTCTTGGGGCACCCCCTGCCCCACAGCTGTGCTGGTCTGCGACCCAGAAGAGCCTCAGAGACAGGCTCAGCGCTCAGCATCAGCTGGTTCAGCTGGTAGCAATGTGGATTTTTGCAGGCACCGGGCTGTGTGAGAGAGCAGAGCTAGTTCAGAGCTAACCCGCCTCTTGTTTCTGGGGATGAATCTATCACAATGCCTATGCTCCAGGCAGCGAAGAGGGAGTGGAGCAGGGCAAATGCAGGGTCACATAAAATGGGATTTCTTTCTTCATTCCTCAAATAGTAGTTCAGCTGTGCAGACCCGTGATGCTGCTTGGCTGCTGCTTTTCGGCATTCACGGTGGCTATTGCCCATGGGGCTCATTAAAACCGCAGTGTTTGCCGCCATGGCGGTGTTGGCTTGGAAAAATGGCCACAGCTCTCTTGAGAGGCAGTGTGGAGCAGAGCAGCATGTGCTCTCTTTAGGCCGTGGCTAGAGAAAGGATTAGAACAAAGAGAAACATGAAGGGGTGTCAGCTGGGGAGAAGATCAGGACATGGTGGGAAGAAGTGAAGGTCTGGCTAGCATAGGACATGGCCACAAATTCAAATCTCCTGACGTACCTAGCCTCCTGGGGCTGCAGGAGTGACCAGCTTGGCCACACTTGGTCTGTCTGGTGCTTCCTACAAGCTGTGCATGTGTTATACCCTGATCTGTGCCCAGACAGGAGAAGGGACCTGCGGGACACAGCAGCCCAGCTGCAGACTGTCTGGCAGCTCGGACTGGACTTCGAGGCATCAGGACATGCTCAATGAATGCAGGCAATCCTCAGCATGGAGAATGAAAACCCCATGGGACCACAGCTGAAACAAATGGGATGTCTAGTGTAGCTCTTGGTTGGCCACTCACAGCAGAAAGGCTCCTGCATTGCAGAGCGGCAGCCAGGCTGAACTGCACCCTGTTGCGGTGGCACTGTGGTGTGTGTCACCTCTGTGGTGGTATGTCACCACTTTCAATTCCCGCCCCCCCAGACAAAGGGACATTGTGCCGCTTGCTTTAGCCCAAGCAGAGTCTGAGGAAGGCAGCGAGAGCTGGGGGGGGACACGACACACACTTTTCATGCCCCAGGGCTGATGGCCAAGTCAGCTTTCAGGGATGAGGATGTTTCTCAGCTTGTCCAGAGTGGAGCTCAGGGACACAAAAGCAAGGTGTGAGAAAGAAGGGCTTTTTAAAAGCCTTCCCGTGAGAAGGTTCCTGCTGTGCTGGGTGGAGAGGCTGTGCTCTGGCACCTTGGTCTGCAAGGGCCACCGGAGGGGAGGAGGCAAAGGCAAGCACAGGGATCCTGGCAGGGCTTGAAAACACCATGAGAGAGAATTACATTTGCTGCATGTGATGCATGCTGCATAAAACCACTGCTCAAGCAGACTCGGCCTTGACATCTGCAAATGTGGCCCATCAGGAGCAGGGCCGAGCTGTGTTTCAGACTTCAGAAGGGAACCCAGACGTCCTGTCTTGCAGCCTCCTACTCTCGCTTCTGGGCCACAAAGAGCTCAATCAGCCAGGAGAATAACTTGTCAATGGAGGCTGTAGGGGTGAGGAAATAATTAAAAGCTGATCTGGGCTCCTGCTTTGGGACAAGGAAAAAAACCAACCGTATTTTCTTAATGATTTAAAAGCACCCTTTCATCTCCAAACCGGCAGGAACCTTCTATTGTTCATTTCTCTTAGATTTGCTCCTAATCAGTTTTTGCTCAGCAGACATAAAGACGTGGGAGCCAATTTTTAGGCAGAGCGGAGTAGACATACAAAGTGGAGCGGGGAATGTTAGTTCACATCAACAAATACTTAAAGATTTGCTGCCAAAGGTGCAAGAGCTTGTTCTTGCTGCTCACACAACCAGATTTTTGGCAAGTAACAAGAGGTATCTGTCGGTTCATTCTCAGATAAGATTTCTGAAGACATGGTGCTGGGAGGGAGAGCAGGACTATCAGGCTCTTCGGAGATGACTTTGATTCACCTGTCGCTGAATTTAGTGGGAGTTCGTGTCCTCCTATATGTGCCTTGCAGGTTCCTTGCATAGCCAGCAGCTTGAGGAAAGTGATAATTCCCCTCTGTTTGGAGCACTGTGTTCAATTTCGGGTCCCCCAGTACAAGGGAGAGACCAACAACCTGGACCAGGTCCAGTGGAGAGCACAAGACATATGAGAAAAGGCTGAGGGAGCTAGGTTTGACCAGCCTGGGAAAGAAGATACTCAGGGGAATGTAATTGCTGTCCTCTGCTACTTAAGGGGAGGTTATAGAGAAGACAGTCAGTCTTTTCTCCGAGGTGCACTGTGAAAGGATGAGGCAACAAACACAAGTTGCGGCTGTAGGAAATGACGTCGGGACAATGTAGTAATGCATGATGTGAGACCTTCTAGGAGGGGGAGTTGATTAAATTTTGAAACAAAACCAAAACAAAACCCGTTGTCACTCATTGCATTCAGACCTTCATGCCCACAAGCACCAATAAGTGTGTACCCACCAGTTCGGCACCAAAACACTTGTGTCCAAGTTGTCTGTCCAGGGTTCCCTGCGAAGCCATGGAGGACAAGGGATGCCGCCTGTTGAATCTCTCCATCCTGTCCCATGTCCGTGAGTCATGCAGATTTACTCACTGGCCTTTGTCTCCTATACCGGGTGTCCTGAGATGGTGCACGGAGATGTGCTGGGATCTTGCTGACTTGTTCTGCTACGTGCCATCAGCATGCGCCATTTGTGTAGCCCTTCCCCTGCCATTTGTTCCTTCTGGTATGTCCACACAAAACATCCCCATTCACACCAGTCTGAACATTTCTGTTATGGTGCCCTGCACAGCAAAGGAAACATTTTTCACTCTGAGAATGGGTAAGCGCTGGGACAAGTGCACAGGGACGCTGTGCTATCTCCATACCTGGAGATACTCAGAAGTCACTTGGGTAAGATCCTGATCAAACTTTGAAGATAACCCTTCTTAGAGCAGGAGATTGGACTGGAGATGCCCAGAGGTCCTTTCTGACATAAATTATTCTGTGGTTCTCAGACAGCACAGGAAGGAGAAGATCTTTGTTTTGACAAGGAGAGGAAAGGAAAGAGAAGGGGGAAGTGATGACTTCAGTGTCCTTCATTAACCTTACTGACATACTTTGAATCATTAGCAGCTGATTTACATGGCACTGCTACCCGCTGGCTGCAGGAGAAACTGTGCACTTTCCTTTTTCAAGGGTCACAAGGATAGGCTTGTGATGGCTAATGCACAAACCCTGCCTCCTGCAGAGGATTTCAGAGCCCACCTTGGAGACGGATCTGTATCCTAGTTTTTGCCAGAACTGGAGGTATAAGAGAATGGGCAGCTTGCCCAGCTCTGCAGTGACACACTGGCAGAAGCCAGACTCCTGTCTCTCAGCCCTCTTCGTCTCCAGCCATGCTATCTCCTATGATAGTCCTGTGCCACACTACAGATGTGGTACTCTCCAGGTCCTTCCTCTGTGCACAGCCTCAGTGTGTTCACCAGGGTCTCAGAGCAGGTCCAGCCCTGGCTGCAGGCAGGCAGAGATGGTCCTCCCCAGATGGCAATGCTCTCCATCTCCTATCCATCTCCACAATCTGATGTGTGTTTGAGGGTGGGCATCCTCCAGCTTTTCTACAGAGACTGGTCCTCTCCCCTGGTGTTATGGAGGGGACAGAGGGACTGTGACCCCATGACGCTTTGCTCAAACCCTTTGATCCCAAACACCTCGCTCTCCTCGCCCACCCTTTTTCACAGCACGTGTAGGAAAAACCTTTCTTTGGACTTCTGAAAGCCTTGGGTTGGTGGGGTAAAAATTGTTGGGCAGGGGGAGAGTTACAGACATGCACAGTGATTGCGTAAGGGGATTTCCTAGCCACTTAGGAAACCTGGCTGAAAAACAAACACAAGCAAAAAAAACCCTTCTTGAAATCAGCTTCCTCAAAGAGCTCGAGGATGTGGTAGCTGGGCAGGACGGACCCTGCCCCTGCCCCAGCTCAGTCACTCGGGTTTCTCAGATGCCCTCCCAGCCTGCCCCGCAGCCCCGGCCGAGTCTTTGGTTTGCAGCAGTGATTTATCCCCCACCTGCCTCAGAAAGTTTTAGTCATCACCCAGCTGCTGAATAACCCTCTTGTCTGAATTCCCCTGAAGGCCCAAAAAGACTCTCTGCTTATCTAACACTCATTTGACCGGATAATTTGAAGGCAGTTTGCAAGCTCTGTGGAAGTGACCTGCTTTAAGTCAGTTCAGATTTTCAATCCCCTTGGCTGCAACATCAGCAGTTTTCCTTGTATTTTTTCTTCTGCCTGGTTCAGGCTTTGACATTTGTACTGTCCCAGCACCATGTTTACCCTGCTGAGACTCAGAGGATGGAGAGGTGCCCCCGGTTCCCACCACAACCTGTGTGTTACCTTCCCCGGACCCACAGAAACTCGATTGCAGGGGATCATTTGCAAAGACTAATTGATCTTAAAAGCCTTTTTTCCTCTCATTCTAGAGTATTTGAAAGTGGCTTCCTAGAGCAGGTCTGTCCTCTGAGTACAGTATTAACAGCTTGTTCCTGCGCTTTCTCTTCTTTGAGCGCTATTGATTAATCCCACTGCTGTTTTTCTGTTGTGCTGGTGGGGTTGGGTTGCTTTCTCGCTGCTGGGGAGATAAGCTGCAGTTTTCCCATGGGCAGAGCACAACAGGTATTTAGTTCCAGTGCTAACGCTTTCCAACAAAAACTTTGTTTTCTGCAACCAATCTCGTGCCTGGCTTTGAAACGCACTTTCAATGAGTCTATTCACTGCATAACCGCCCGCGTGAACGTATGTCAAAAATTAGTCAGACAATCGCCTTGTGTTTACTCTCCTCCTCTCTGTGTGTGGCCAGCTTTTCCTGAAAATGCTAACGGGAAGTGGCAAAATCATCTTGAACCTCTGAAATAACTAAGCCATCTTTTCAGAGCTTTTCAAGGCCAGATCCTGCAATAGCTAATGAATATCAAAGTCAATAGCTAAGGATGTTGATTTCTGATATACTAGAGATAAAAAGCTAATACTGCCTTGCTCTCTCTTGATGTGTTTTTTTCCCCTTCACTTTTCCTTACCTTTGAATCCTTTACCTATTTCAGCCAAGTCTGGTGAAGTGCCAAAATCGTAGATATCAAAATTCCTACCACTTCTGCAAATATTGGTTGCTGGATAGAGGAAAAGCTTCTTTCAGTGCCTCCACTAATGGAAATACAATGCTATGAGTATGCTACATATTATCCCAGAGCAGAAGTCTCTAAAAATCTCCAAAACCTCTCTCTAAACCCCCCTCCAATCTCTAAAAAAACAGGTTTCATTGTTCCACTTCTCCAAGGACAGCTTGTCCATTGCAGTGAATGATTTGCAAGGGTTTGCTCGGTCCTCAAGTTTGCTAGATCCTCTCCCATATTTTCCTGGGCTTGTAGTTCCCCACTCTGTAAGTCCTGGATTGGATGAGCTAATATAGCACCGAAACTGTGTCATTGCAGGAGGATGGCTTTGTGGCCTGGGTCATACTGGTGATAGGAGGGAGGACCACAGCAATATCCTCCAGCCTTGGTACACGTCTCTGTGCTGGTTATATCAACTCCTTTTGCCACTCATGAAAACCAGCTGCAGCTTCAGAGGCAGGAATTTATTTGCTGGAGGAAAGTATTGAGGTTGGATGGGTCGTGGTGGGGGACATTGCCTTATTTTAGCCTTGAAACCTAAGGGGCCTGAATTGAAGCCAGAGAAATGGCAGTGCAAGATAACATGGGACTTTTAGATCACAAGTGGATCGCCTGAATATAAGGTGGGATCTTTTCAGAAAAAAAGATTCGAACAAAATCCATCTGGTTTCACGTTTTTGCTCTGTAGGGGATATGGTCCCTTTAGGAGGCCCAGACACATTAGCAGGTCACAGCTGCGTTGTATGTCAGGACTCTTCCAGTTCTGCCCCTGGTGGGAACTCTCTGGGATTACCCACCTCCTTCCCTGTCCTGTTTCTTCCTTGCTCCATCTCTTTCTCCTTGTGCTCACTTCCCTTCCCTTTTCAGCTCACGACTCTGTCCCGCGCTGTGTTGCAGACTCTGACCTCCTCCCTAGCAACCTTGCTGTCGTGGCCTCCTTCTCTTTGCTTCCCATTTGCCTTCATCCAATTATCATGTTGCCTTCTGCTCTCTTAGAGGAACTCTGCCAAAAATCCCCCCTCTGTGCTGTTTGCTTGCCAGGTCTGAGCAGGAAAATACTGTTTCCTGCTATTTCATTAGCAGCAGTCAGGAAGGTCTCTCCTGCTGAGGGAAGGCACTTCAGTGAATTACATCCCTCACTCAGCTGCCTTAGAGGAGATCGCGCGTGTTAAATTCGGTCCTTTCTGTCCCTTATTTTCCCCTTGCAGATGCACCATGAGAGGCAATAAGAAGAACAGAGATGTGAGGCCCATCCCAAACCCAGATGGGTATCCTCAGGGCCCCCGCACAATTTGGCCTTATGTCCCTTGAGGACAATATATGTGTCCTAATCTGAGCCACCAGCTCAAGGAGAAGCCCCAGTGAGGGCAAGAAATCCCATGGCTTTCCTGTGAGGCAGCAAACTGTGTCAGAGCCCAGGCTCTCCCAGGGGCTCTTGTTAGCAACACAGCAGAGATCTTTTGTAACAGGTTAGTTAGCATATTTGATGGTTTTATAACTGGACATGGTCCTTTGGGACACATATATGGCTCTTGATGTCGTTTTTCCTGAGACAGCTGCTATCTGTAGCTCTCTACTGATGAGGAGGTGGTGCCAACGGTGCCCATTGCTGTATCTGTTCGCAGAACTGATGCCGAGAAGTAGCTGGAGTGTTGCAGATTGTGGCAGATTCCCCCTTTATAGTCAGTTGAGAGAAACAGGCATGACTAGGACATCTCATCTTAGGCGATGTGTTCCCATGGATGCTACAGAATCTAGATGACAAACTCACGTGCAGACGCCCGCTCCTGTCTGCAGTGACCTTAAGATTCAGGCGGTAACTGCCCTAATTTGCAGATCTCGTTGCGGCTTAGGATAAACTAGGAACTAAGGGACCCTCTGGCAGAGGGAGCAGCGGAACTACTAGTCCCTAAGGGAGCTTGGCTGAGCAGGATGGTGTTTTACTTCTTCAAAGTTTTGGCAAGCACCAGGTGAGGTTTCTTTGGTAGTTCTGCGCCCGCATGTCTTTCAGCCAGAGTCTTGCTCTGACCCCTTCTCCTTTGCAGGTACAACCCTTGTGTTTTATAAAGAAGGATGGGGCATGTGCGACTCTGTAAGTACAGTGCCTTGCATGTTGGGGACCATGATTCACGAGTCAAAGAGGCTTGGTGCACTCCTTCAAACGTACTCTTAGAACTGGAGCTAGAAATGAACAAAAAAATAGCAAGCAGGGGTGAGTCATTAAACAGTTAAAATCCTCTTTCCAGGTCAGTCAAGTGATGCAATCCAGCTACCTTCCCTTCCTTCCCATTTGATGTGCGCTTGTGCACTTACACTAGAGCATCTTGTTTAATGAAAAGGATTGCTTTTGATAGATGAAGGCTTCTGATTATGTAATTGCCCTTGTAAGGAAGCACAGAGGAGAATTTTAGCAATATTGCTGGCTCTTATGCAAGACTGTTGCCAGCGTTTACTCTGCACAGATGTGAATCTCCTCTGTCATTTGGGCAGAAAATGATGCCTTAATCTTTTAAGACATTTATGAAACATTGGATTATGCCAGGATCAGTGTGCTATCATCTGTAAGAAATTTACTGGCTGATTGGATTGCCCAGAACTTTTCAAGGCAGGTTTTATATTTAAACTTTGCATTTCCGTGCCGGAAGAACAGCAGATATCAAGCTCTTAAGAGCCTTGGATAAATCATGAGGTCCTAGTTTTCAGCAATTACTACCAATGGAAAGTTGGGCTTGTGCATCTGTCAAGAATAGAAGCTGTACGGCTGATCACTGGTCTCCTAGATACATTTTCATCATATTTCTCAGCTAACGGGAATTAAACAGAGCTAAATGGCACAGTAATGCCGAGAGGCCATCCTGAGTCTTAACTGTTCCCTGGAGGGCTGTGAGATGATTTAATGACACAGGTTTAGTGTGCTAAGTAGTGACTGGAGCAGTGACTTAAGAGCTAAATTAGGAACATAATAAGGTATAGGACACCGAACCAACTTCAGCTAAGTTTGCTCTGGTCTTCTGGCAGGTGCCAAAATTATTGTCCAAAGTTGAGAAAAAAAATCCGACTTGTCTTTGCTTTTTTTCCCCGCTCCTTTGGCAAATTGGAGTCACTGGAGGTTTCTGGGATGTACGTTTGAATACTTGTTACAGTGCAGGAGAGCATCTGGGCTTAAAAGCCTGGTTTTCAGCCTCGCTTTGTTTGTGGCTCCCCACGTTTTCCAGTGGAGGTGCAGGCCATTGGATGGTGATTTCAGCCAGCTGAAATAGGCTTATGCCTCTGAATGAGCCCCAGCACCCAAAGGACTCTATGAACCACAGCCTGTGTTGTAGCCTTCACCACCTCCTGTCTCCAAACAGGCTCTGTTCTTGCTTTTAGTTACATCTAACATAGTCATTGAGGCACTGGCTCAAGTTGACAGGTCCTACTGGAGAGATGGGGTCTATTTCCCTGTCTCTCACATGGCTGGGTAGGAAATGGTACCTGTGGGAAGCAAGGTAAATGCTTGCTTGCACAGGGATAAGCCCTAATGTTTAATACAGGACACTGGAGAATCACACCGAGAACCTGTAGATCCTGGGCAGATCCTGCAATGTCTCTCTGCAGCAGACAGGAGGGGCTGGTAGACATCTGCGAGGCTCTCTGAGATGTCTGCTGCACACAGAGCCTGACTGAGGCCTGCCTTGATGCAATATTCAAGCCCAAACTGGTGGCATGATTTTGCACAGGATTGAGAATTATTGATTCAGGCAAAGTGTTGATTTGGTCTTGACCAGAGACCTGGACCCACATTAACCAGCTTTGGAGGCTCAGGATGTCTTCCAAAGCAGTAGAGTTCAAAGCTTGAGTGTATCACAATTAGTGCCATAAAAATGCTGCCCTTTTTAAAACACCCTTTTGAGTGTACTTGCAATCATGTGCTCACACGAGCGTCAGATATATGCAGTATTGGACACGAATAATAATCTTCTTGCCACTCGCCTTACTGAAGTAGGATGCTGGCCCAATCTACCAAATGTTGACCCTTTTTAGGAAGTCCAGCCCTGTGATTCCCACACTTTTCCATGCCCAATAGAATAAAAAAGCAAAGCTTGCTATAAACTACAGTTAAAAGGAGATACCTGGTATCCCTTGGAAACCTGGTCACAGTCCCTGCACTGGGAACTCCTCTGCAAGGCAAACGCCCATCTTATGCTCAGAGGAGCACAGGAAGAACCAAACATGCACATGTGTGCACACCTGGACCATCTTGCGTAAGACACTGACAGCACTTCGTAGCTGTATCAAACTCACATCAGCAGATGGAAACACCCATATGTACACAATGCTCCATGCTTATTTCTTGCTTTTCACCAGATGTTTGCAAATCATCAACCATCAGCCAAAGGTTCCCCTTCCCACTTCCTTCCTCTCCAATAACCCAGCAATGGATCCACTTGTTCTGGTCATTCCTCCTTTTACAGGTAGGGAAACTGAGACAGGGACTTGGCAGAGCTGGAGGCAACAAATGTTGTGGACCTGGATGTTCCAAGGGCAAGTTAAACTGAGAGCTCTCAGGACTGGTTCAGGCATGCTTGATCTTGCCTTGGGGCAGAGGGAAGGACGAGGTCACCTCTTCATGTCCTTCCCAATCCTGCTCTCAGTGGTTTGAAGATCCACCCAGTTACTTTGGAAACAAGGCCCTCCCATCGGTGACACACAAATTTCTCTTAATCTTCCTGTTTATGTCTTACCAATGCTCTTGTTCCCACAGTGTTTACAGTGCTTGGGGCTCTGGGGCTGTGAGCAGATGATTCAGTGAATGACATGCACAGAGCTCCTTGAACTGCATCAACGGTACATGTTGCAAAGAGATCCCTAGATCAAGCCCCGCTGCTGGTTCTTGCTTCTGCACAAAATACTGATGGGTTAATGTTGTATCAGCTCTCTGCCAGATCAGGTGTTTGCTCTGCACACCGTGCTAACTCCTTGTTATACCAGGTACTATCTCTCCTCCTGCAAAGCTCTCCTAAGAGCACAAGGCCAGGGGCTCACCCACCAGAAATGTGAATACCCTCAATGCATAGCACTGGGGATAGGGAGTGCAGTGGTGCTCCTGACCCCAGGGGAGGGACCAGGATGCCCACTGGCACTTTTCGGGGCTCAGAGAGCATGTCAGCATTGTGGCACGGAGATTGTGTTTGTTAGCAGGTCACCAGGTAATGGCTGGGGCTCCCTGGGTGTGACAGGGAGTCTTGCCGTGGGTGGGAAGAAGATAATTTCTCCTTGGGTGGGGAGGGCAAGGAACTGGGTGTGGGTCAAGTAGGCACACAGTGTGAAGCACAGGAATGGCATTACCTGGGAGATCTGTGGCTGAATGTGGATTTCACAGCGGTTTGAAACCCCCTCCAAATAACCCAGCCTTCCAGGAGGACTCTGCCGCAGCAGGGGGTGAGTCCCCGGGTCAGCCTGGTGTGGGGTTGCAGGAGCAGGATGGGCAGGCTGGGAGTCCCGGCAGTGTGACACCTCCCCAGGCGCTGGGGTCCTGGGAACATGGTGTCTGTCCCACCTTGACTTTGCCCTGGTGTAAGTGATTAAACAAGGTGCTGAGTAACAAAGAGTCCTTCCCGTGGCCCTAGGCCGAGAGAGTGAAATCACGAACTCCGTCTAACAAGCATCACGCACGTTAACAGGGAGGAGCTTTGTTTTTTATACCTCTCACGCGCCACTCATGGTCCTGTGGAAAGATGTGTCTGTCCGTGGTGTGGGCAGACCAGCTAGGCAGAGGGAGGTAGTCTTATGAGATACGATGAATGGAGGACCAGGATGCAGAAAAAGTCAAAGCATCTGGGATGGGGAGCCAGACTGGTTGTGTAGCCATAGTCCAGGGCTCAAAGTCATCATCCTCGTGAGGCATATAAGGAAAGGCAACTGTAATAGCAGCGGGTTAATTGCTGTTATCTGCCTGGTTCGCAAATAAATACTGATCATGTGTTTTGTTGGCAAAAGCCCTGTTCAGAAGCGGGAAGGTCAGTCACCTGCTGGAGAGGGGCCAAAGACAACACTCTGGCTCTGCTGGGCCGTTGCCCAGAGTTGGACTGAGGTGGTGGTGTGCCCCAGCCACCCTGCCTTGGCAGACTTTCTACGGCCAGGTCTGCCCAGGCCAACCTGGGCTTTGCTGTCAGGGCAGAGCCCCCCAGGCCTTCTGGCACAGAGGAGACATGAGCGAAGGACAAATGGCACAAATGCTGTTATTCTGGAATCAGCAAAAAACTGCCCCTTAAAGTGTCGTTCCTGACACGAGGCCACACTGGTGGGCACAATGTTCACATGGGAGCATCCATGCTGTGTTGCAGGAGCGTACGATCGCAGTGTAATTCAGGTTGGACTGGACCTTAGGAGGTCTCTAGTACAACCTGCTGCATACCTGGGGGAAGGACAAGGTGTCCCTTTTCTCATGTGTTACTCCTGGAGAGCAGAGGGTGGCCTGCAGGACCAACTCTGGTTTCTGCAAAGTTCCTGACTGGTAGATGGTGAATTACTGTTAGAGATGTGGTCAGCACATGGAGCTGGACTGTCTTGTCATGCACAGATGTCATAGGCTTCCAGGATGGGTTGAAGTGTGCAAATATATGCAAAATATATATGTAGTGTTTGGCTCATCTTGAGATGTTACATCCAGACACGAGACTCATATAGGAGCCCAGCACTGTGAGTTAAATCAGGTGCTGAGCATCGTGGCTTTACCACAAAACAAAACTCTTATGTTGTTAGTGATATAATTGATGACTATCAGTCAAGCGCAGAGCTCTGGACTCCTCTTATCATAGAGAATGGCATGTCGAAACATGCAGTTGTAGAGGAGTGAGCCATAACATCTCCATATAACTGATGGGGAACTGCGCCATGAAGAGATTCAGTGGGTTTCAGTCAGAGGTATGTCTGAGCATCTCAAATAACATGTGGTGCTTATGTTTAGGCAAATGGGCTAGCTGTACATTCTGTCAGTTAAATTGCTTATTAGTCTCCACTGACAGGGCTGATTACCTCCTTGGTAGCTGTAATGTGAGATCAGGCACCTAACGCCCATGGAGACACCTACAATTAAGCATTGTAACCTGCAGCTGCCTCCTGTCCCCAGTGGCTTTCCAAATGCCTGCTTGGAGGTCATGCGGGAAGGTTGTGGTGGAGATGGGGAACACCTCTGGCTCTCCTGACTCCCCAGCCTGCATGCTAGCGCCCATTCGCTTATGCCAGGGTGCTGACACCGACGTCTCGTGTCCCCACCTCCTTCACCTCCATTTCAGCATCTCCCTAAGCTGCCTCTTGGCTTGTGCTTTGAGGCTTGGGCCACCATGGCTGGCTCGGCTGATAGAAAGCCTAGAACAGGGGTGTCCTCACCCATGACCAACACTCTGAGGTGCTTCAGGGTTACAGGTCAATGACAACAGCATATAATAACAGCAATAACACTATGGCAGGGGGGTTGGAACTAGATGATCTTTAAGGTCCTTTCCAACCCAAACCATTCTATGATTCTATGATTACTCCTCCATCATATTAATTATCGTCTCTGCTCTTAGTCCTCCTGAAATTGGAGAGCAGTGATTTGGCATTGTGAGACATGTTACTTTCAAAAGGCCACAAAGAAAAGGCTCAGCCTGGGTCAGACCATAGAAAAGAGGTAGGAGTGACCTGCTGCACATCTGTCTGTGAAGGTGCTCAAGGCTATTTCTGAGAGGAGAAAAAAAAACCCGCAGAATGGGCAAATTTTAGAAGTGGAAGAGATGCGCAAATGTGTAATTTCCAGGGTTGGGAATTATAGCAGAAGTATAAGGAATATTTGGAGTTCAGAGGAGCTGGTGATATAGAGGTGGTGGTCAAGGGTTGGCTTCTGGCAGTACGTCAGAAGGACACTGCTCAGAACTGCAAGGGTGGCACTTGTCATGTTCACCCTGAAGGTTTCCCACCTGAATTTCCAACCCTGTGTTTGAACGACAGCTTTGTGTGCATCACTGCCTGTAGCCACAGATCATCCTGATCACGCAGCAATAGATGTACAGGTAGGAGGATGTTCTCCTGGGAGGCAAATGTGCCTCCACTGCGAAGTGGGGGGTTCCGGGAGCTGGGGGGATTTCACCCACTTTCTAATGATAAGAGAAAAGCTGAATTTCAGTATTTCTGAAAGATATTTTTTGAATCTGTGTTTTGGGAAGACTGTTTCCAACTTGTGAAATAATGATGTTTTAACACAAAGTTAGCACATCAAAACTGAACCCCAATTAGAAAAAAAGAAATTCCCTTTCCATCCTCCTCTATATTACCTGTCACGTAATTTTCTTCTGTGGAAAAAACCGCAACCCCCAAAACTTTTGGAATATTGTTGCGATGTGGAACAAAGCCAGATTCTGAAAACTAAAACCTGGGAGCAACAGCAGCTCCTGTCCACATGGTTTTCTGAGATGGCAGGCACAGTCTGGCGCAGGTCTCTGTGTTCCCATGATATGCAGTATGGATGATGTTCCTTGTTTTGCAGAAGCAGAGACAGAGGTGGGGTCCTGCACTTGGGTCACAACAACCCCGTGCAACGCTACAGGCTTGGGCAAGAGTGACTGGAAAGCTGCCCGGTGGAAAAGGACCTGGGGGTGTTGGTCGACAGCTGGCTGAATATGAGCCAGCAGTGTGCCCAGGAGGCCAAGAAGGCCAATAGCGTCCTGGCTTGTATCAGAAAGAGTGTGGCCAGGAGGACTAGGGAAGTGATCGTCCCCCTGTACTTGACATTGGGGAGGCCGCATCACAAATACTGCATGCAGTTTTGGGCCCCTCACTACAAGGAAGACATGGAGGTGCTGGAGTGTGTCCAAAGAAGGGCAACAAAGCTGGTGAAGGGTCTAGAGCGCAAGTCCTATGAGGAGTGGCTGAGGGAACTGGGGTGGTTTAGTCTGGAGAAAAGGAGGCTCATGGGAGACCTTATTACTCTCTACAACTACCTGAAAGGAGGTTGTTGTAAGGTGGGTGTTGGTCTCTTTTCCCTGGTAACAAGTGATAGGACAAGAGGAAATGGCCTCAAGTTGCGCCAGGGGAGGTTTAGATTGGATATTAGGAAAAATTTCTTCACCAAAAGGGTTGGCAAGCATTGGAACAGGCTGCTGAGGGAAGTGGTTGAGTCACCATCCCTGGAGGTATTTAAAAGATGTGTAGATGTGGTGCTTAGGGACATGGTTTAGTGGTGGAGTTGGCAGTGTTAGGTTAATGTGTTCTTAAAGGTCTTTTGCAACCTAAACAATTCTGATTGTATGTGGAGAGCTATCAGGGACGTGGTAACAGGGGCAGCTTTACCCACACTGGAGAACAAGGGCTCTCTAGGTGTCCATTAGCAGGTGGGTCCTGCAGGTGCAGGGGAGTCACTACTGTGGCCGTATACCACCCTGCTTGATGTTCTATGCTTTGGAAAACTGAGCACTGAAGATCCATTTTTAATTGTTTGGGGATGATGCCAGCTCTGGGATTGTATCAGAAGCTCGGCAACGTTGCAGCTTGCAAGCTACTCTACTGACATCTGCCGCTTGCTGCTTTATTTCCTGAATGGACTTTGGGTAGCGCAGTGGGAAGGACTAGACGTGAAGGGGAACAGTCTCAGTTCTGATTACCCTGATGGAGCTTGAGCACTTGTTATTGCCAGGTTGGTTGCTCGCTGTGGCTAATTCATCACTACAGCCTAAGGATGCTCTTACCACGCTCCTGCTGCACACGCTGACCTTGGCAGGTTGCACCAGCAGTGCCATGTGCCGTGAAACTGGTGGACATGCTGTCTCCTGTGAGGTGGCACACAGGAGGCCAACATCTATCTCTGGTGATGAAACACAGAAACTTGTTTCCAAAGGGAACACAGGCTAGTTAGGCTTTTGAGGAGTGGAAGAGATAGTAGCATGCCGGGGCTGCATGTGGCTGCCGGGCTGACAGCAGGAGACAGCATGTTACAGACCTCCCCAGGATGGGCCAGAGCGAGCTTGTGCTCTGCTGAATGGTGCTGGAGGGGAGGAAAGGAGGGTTGCTGTTGTCTTAGCCCTCCCTGAGATAAATTCACACCAATACACTACCAGCAAAGAGAAATGATCATGTAGGGACAGCTCAGTGTGAACACATAACCCTGGCTCAGGGGGTGTTTCTTGGCTGATTACACCATGGTGGCTAAAACTTTACACCTATTTCTAGTGAAGGGATTTGAAAAGCAATAGCCTGAATTTGCTGATCCTGCAATATTTCCCACAGGAGCTTGGGACTGTGTTTGAAATGTCTCAGATATACTTTGCTGCTGAGCATAGATGGACGTGCCTTTCTAAGCTACCATCCAGCAGTCGGCAAATCCTCGCCTGTCCGGATAGCTGAATAGCACTGCTCCCAGGCAATGCCATTCTCCTGTGTTTTCCCATATTTTAGTTGGTTGGTGGGAGGCACAAAAGTGTGTGTTGGTCCCAGATTTGCTGTTTGTGGGTCTGAAAGGACAAGGGACAAGGTTCAGACCAGGTTGGTTCAGCTGCGGTCTGTGTGTGCAGGTTCCTGTGTGGCAACATCTTTCCCCATCGTGAAGGTGATGTTATGCTGTCAGCGCGAGAAGGGATTTTGCGTGTGTTAGGGTGTTATAATGGAAATGTTGAGACTGGCAAGAATGGAGATTGGATGAAGACTGGTGTAGAAGCACCAGAAGGGACAAACAGCAGAAGGGCTGCAAAACCAGCAGGTGTAAATTGTCCCTAGATCAGCAAATCAGCAAGATCCCAGCACATCTATGTGCGCTGTCTCAGGACACTCAGCTTGGGAGAGAAAAGCCAGTGAGTAAATCCTGGTGACTCACAAAGGTAGGACAGGATGGAGAGACCCATCACTGGCAGCTCCTCCAGGGGAAAAAAGGGTACATCCAAAGCCAGCAAACTGTCACCAACCTGGGAGAAACCCAAGAAATGTGCTGAGGACTTGATAGTCATTGTCCCTTGTGCCTGGAGCAGAGCAAAGCTGAAGGACGATGGACTGCCCATGGCTTAAGATGTGACATTCAACAAGATCCCAAGAGGGTGCTGCGGCGGGAATAAGCCTCATTCATTCGTATTTCTGTAACCAGTGAAAAGCTGTCCTTGGATGTAAAATTGGATGTGAAATTGCCTTTGCCTCTGAGTCATTCCTGAAATCTCTTCCGTTGCTATTTGTCAGATGCAATCACTCCACAAATAGCAAGTAGTGGCAGAAGCAGCAGCTGTGGCCCAGGGAATACACTGTAGACTTCAGGAAAATGGTGTCTGTAATGTGCCCAACTGATGCAGAATTAATCAGGTTTGAAAAAAGAACACGGCTCTTGCACCCTGAGGGACTGTAGCTAAAAATTCCTGCCTATGCGGATCTTCCCGTCGTGCTCCTTGACATAACTTCTAAGAGAAATAAATGACTTTATCTCCCACATTGCCCGCAGACCTTTCACATGGAAATAGTGAGATTAAGGAGATTAAGATTTAGCTTCAACTCGGATAAAGAACAACAAAGAAGAATGATTAACACTTGAAATGGTTCCCAGTCATTAGATCTGAAGTCCAGTCTTTGTATATTGCCTCTAGTGAGAGCTTTTCTGTTGTGTTCATTGCTGTCACATCTGATCCCATAAGAGAGCAGGAGTAAACCAAATGGTTCCCTACACTGGGGTGGGCTGGCTCTAAAACACCCATGGTTTAGGCCATGCAGGTTGTAGAAGGCATGGAAGAGAAAAAGGAGTCTGGTGAGGTTTATGGGATGGATGTAGGGAAGGCTCCTCTTGAGGAGGACAGGGAATCAGGGAGAACAGGGTCAAGAAGGTGAAGAGCAGAGGCTAAGGGTTGAGGTCTCGGTTTGAGGTGATCAGAAAGGAGAAGAAGGTCGGAGGCCATAGACTTGGAGGGGATCTGGCTTGGGATGGAGGACAAGACCACGGGAGAAGTTTGGTGTGAAGTTAGCTGCATCTCAGCATTTGTGGGCAACACATGGGGGCGAGAAGTGGCCATAGACCATGTGCCCTGTTTTGGGTCTGGTCCAGACAGCGGATGGGGTTGCACTTAAGGAGGCAAAGAGTGTAAGTCTGTAGTGATGCAGGTGAGAGGGTGTGTGTTGGGAGAGACAGTGGTGCAAGGTCCAAGAAGACTGCCTGAGACTTTGGGCAGCAGTTGTGTGGCTGGCTGGGAGGGAGGGAAGGAGGGAAGGAGATTTCTCCATGTCCCTGATTTTTGTTCAAGCTCTTTTACCTTGGTTTTGATGTCAGGGGAGCATTCAAACACCCAAATTTGATTTAGATGAAAGAATAACTTCTGAACTGTTCCCCTCCTCAATGGATCTGAAACTGAATGAGGGATTTTGCAGTGATATCTGAGATGTTTGGGTCATTTTCCCACTTTAAGAATACACTTTCAGTACATGTGGCCAGGTGTTTGGACATCCCAGGCTGAAGACTCCAAAGCAAGGTTTTCAGCAGCAGCAGCTGGGAGTTGAGGCTGAAATGCTCTGCTGGGTTTTTGGAAGTCCTTAGGTTCTGTGGGGCCACGAGTCTCAATACCAAACCCAACGCAACCTCCAGCAGTCTGGGGACCTTTCTGCTTTTCTCACTTGGAGCACCCCATATAAATTGGGCATTGCTCGTGCTAGAGAAGCAAACATCACACAGTTCACTGGAAAGATGTTCCTTTCCCCCTCAGTGTCCATCAAACTGCCTGAGGGAGACCCTTGGCTATGTTTTGCCTGTGTGTATCCATGTTGACCCACAAGTGAAGGACACAAGCCACCACGTGACACCCATGTGTGAAAGCAGAAGTGTCCAGCCCCACACAGACTCCAACACTGCAACCAGAAAGTGGTTTCCCTTTAGTCCAGGCTGTTTTTTCCCAGCAGCAGTATCTGAGACAGCCTCCCAGATCCCTTTGAAGGCTACAGCAATTCACTGCCACCAAGATCCTTCTGCTGCCAGTGCTGAGGCACCTTTTGATGCAGGAGTTTCTGCTCCTGCATTATCCTTCCCTCAAGGCCTGAATCATGAGGCCAAGCCACCAAGAGATGACATCCTTCGGGATGGCAGTTCTCATTTCGTCTGCAGTGTTGTGGCTCTGGCTGACTCAAAGAGCACGTGGATCCTCTGCTAGTAAAAGCAGGGAGCCAAGCAGGGTATTAGAGCTCTTGGAAAGGCAGGGGACAGGCTGGCAATGAGTAGTAAGTACAACTCTGGACTACTTTAGCAAGTTCAACACTGGACTTTTAGCATTGTGCATGGTTTGATGTCTCTAGAGCTTTTCCCCATGTACACAGGGATATGTCAGTGTTCCTTCGTCCTGGAGGTGTTACAGGCTCAGATCCAGTGGATGTGTAGGCCGCATGTTCAACAGAGTAGGGCTACCCATGGCTTCATTACCTGGGCTGATGGGGGGGAAGGAGGTGGGGGTTTGATCAGTGGGACCCCCAGGTCAGCTCTTTGCCTGGATGGACAGGACAGGGCAAGGTTGTGCGGTCTCTGTCCTTTGAGGTTTTCAAGACCAGGCTGAGTAAAGCCCTGAAGAACCTGGTCTGACTCCCATAGCAGACCTTGCTTTGAGTAGGAGGTTGGGCTAGACACGACCTCAGAGGTAACATGCTGGTGACAATGCAGCAGGATACTTCTGGGCTCAGTTTTCCCAACAGATGCCAGTCATTGACTCTGGTGGCATTCGTGACCTGAAACCAGCTGGCCTCCTTGCCTGCTGCAAAGTCAGGGCCCTGACCAGAGGTACCCAAAGGCCATGTTTAGCATGATATCCAGGCTCCCAGACTCCAGAGTGGCTCAACTGTCCCCCAGCATGGCATTTTGCAGTTAGCTGCGCCATAACTGAGTCCAGTTTCCAGGCTCACCCCCAAAGCTGGCGTGACTGGAGCCATGTTGGAGACTGGGGGTTCATGGCCAGCACAGGACAGCTGGATTGTGTACAGGGTCCTTCTGAATTGCACCCCATGGTGCAATTGTTCAAACCATGTCCCAGGGTAGATGGAGTCCCCACTACCACCAGTGGCTTTTTAAGGACAGCCCTTCCCAGTGTGACCCACGGCATCACTTAGCTCTAAGGACATGGAGCAGGATCTCAGCAGGCTACGGTAACTCTGCCTGCTCATCCTGCTTTCTCCATCTGAGAGAGCAAAGACACCACTCTGCACACATCCAACATGTGTTGCTGCTATTTCTACTGGTAGGTTAAAAGTAGAAGACATTCTTACTGGCAGAATTAGGTGTGCAGAGCTTCCTTGACTCCTTGGAGGCTTGGTCTAGTGATTGTTGGGAATTTTACCTTCTGGAGGAGATCCTACTCCTGCCTTGCAGGATTCAATCCTTCCTACTGAATCCAGCCATGCTTCCCAGGCAGCTGGCTGCTCACAAGTTGTGGTGCTCAGTATCTCTAACTGGATGCAGCATATGAGGTCAGAAAAGGGCGTGTGATCCCCGTTCCAGGTCTTGCATATCCTTGTACATTTTAATAGCACTCTAGAGACTGCAGAGCAGTGCAAACCAGCTCGAAGCCTTCTTCTCCTTGGCCTGATCAGCAGGTCGTTGTTGGTTTCTTTACAGAATAACTTGGTCCCTTTTTGTGCTGCACCATATGTTAGATGAGACACAGATGTTTGCTCTGACAATGAGTCATTACCACAGTTGTAGCTGTCAAGAAAGCTGGTGTTTTTTGCAGCTGGATCAGGGAAAGTCAAAGCCTTTAGCATACTTAAAAACATAGAAGTTCATGTGCTTTTTTGGGAGTCTGGAGTCAGCCAGACCGATCAGTCCCAGCGAAGGAATCCCTCTCTGTGGCCAGTGCAATAATAAATTTATAGTGAAGGGGCTTTGAATCCCTTCTTCCCCTGCCCAACAGGGGAACACTTTGCCTGTCCCTGCTCTGCCCTCTCTGCCCTGCCTGTTTATCCTACTTGGGGTCAGGGACTTACCGTGTGTCTCCATATGACAGCACAATGAGGCCTTGCTGGCTTCTGAGGTCTCCAGGTGTCACTGCAATAGCGGTTCTAGGTTCACCCCTTGTGTGTGTGAGTTGTATTTTCAAATACATGGGGGGAAAGGGACTGGGATTCTCACTAGAAGAACGATTTGTGCTAATGGCTTTTATGATATGGCAGCTTATCTGCAGGACTTGACCTTCACAAAGGTCCCTCGTTACACTTCTTGCTCACTCTCAACCCGTCTGGATTCTCATATCCCATTCCTATCTCCTCTGACACTTACTGTGGTTCTGGAGTTTACAACTGTATGTCAAAACCAAATAGTGTTTGCAGACCATCAAAGATAATTCATGAGCTTCTAAGCAGAGCAGACCCTGCCAGTGCAGAGAGACAGTCTCTGCGTTTGCCACTCAGAGCCAGAGCCAGGCGAAGGCAGTGACAGCCAGCATGGGAAGAAATGGGAAAAGTGGTAGGAAGAAGCAAAAAAATCGGGATCGCTTGAGCAGAGGTAATCTTCCTGGTCCATTGCTGTCGTGCCGTCTAGCAGTTGCAGATGTGGTTGCTCTTAGGGAAGAAATGGAGCTCCTGGAGCACCTTCTCATCTTGCCCTAAAAGTAGGAAAGAGCCTCTGGGACTTTCAGGGGTTGTGTGTATTTCATTTAGAGGAACAACAGAGGACACAAGCAATGTTACTGCTCTCTGCTATGGGCATGCACTGAGAGCTCACGCTCTCATACAAGTATTAGGTGCCCTATAGTAAGAAGATAAGGCTGAGGATGTTGGAAAAAAAGAAAGGGAGAAATACTGAGTTAAAGCCGTATATGCATAAGTAGGAGTCAGAGAAGTGACAGAGAGTGATTTTCTGCCCTTGTAAGGAGGGCATGGAGATGTCCAGGGTGAGAGCACTTCTGCAGAGTGCAGAGGAAAACGGCACATGCCCCCAAGGGATATTTGTGTTCAGCTCTCCTGGAGAAATAGCCACCACAAACCTAAAGAAAGGAAGTTATCCATAACCTAGAAAATACAGGGAAATATTTTCCATGCCGCTCTGGGAGACCAGGAAGTTATTTTTGGTTTCTGTAGCACAGTGAGTGTCGTCGAGAGCATGTGCAACAACAGAGTTTTCAGCAGCTCCCATTGTATTTGCTGCCATTGACCTTATCGCTAATAAGTGCAGGATGTGAATTATAACGGCAAAGATGTAATTGGAGAGGCCTGGAGACAGCTCGTCTGCTAGGGACGAGCAGTTGCCATGACAGAGGCTCTCGTGTTGCTCCTTCTCAAGTGGAACATCAGGTAAAACAAGGACTCTGCCGCTTCTGTTGACTTCGGTATAATTTAGGGGATAAGTGACTTCACTGTTTCCCTGGATGTGGGAGGTGAAGACATTTTTATGATTGTGAAGGACAGAGAAAGTCATGTTATTGGACTCCTGGTGAAATACTTTGATATTCTGCACAGCACTTAGGCTGGGAGACTAAATGTTATTCTTAGCTAATGCTTATTAAGTCACAACACATGCAGGGATGCACCAGGGGCAAAGGATCCAGATCCTTCCTGATTTACAGCAGCTTAAACAACTTTGGTGATGCTATACCCATTTATACCAGCTCAGAGTCTGGCCCAAAGTTTCCGTGAGGTGTGCAAAACCAAATAGTGTTTGCAGACCGTCAAAGATAATTCAAACGAGCAGCCTGTACGACTAATGGCACAAAACCGGTGTCTTCCCTCTGCTGAGCAGCCTGGCCAAGTAAGCAAGGACTGCCTGACACTGACATCCTTTCTTATAAACAGGCCAAGGGAAAAAGATCTGGTGCTCAGCAACATGTGCTTTATGTCTGTTAGAGAACCAGTACATCAATCCAGTCCTTCATAGGCCAAGGTGCGATGGGAGAGCTTGGCCAGGCAGAGATATTGCAGAGGGCTTCTGAAGGGCTTGGAGACCCAGATGTCTTCCAGATGCCTCTGCTTGACTGTTACGCTGGTTGTAAGGGCTGTAAGGTCTGGGAAGGTGTTAGAGAAAGGAGTCTCTGGAAGTTTCTCTGAGTGTGTCCTTTTCTTCCATCCTCCTGTTTTGTCTCTGCTGTGAAATCATCTTTGAAACAACAGGGACTGCCACTGGCTGTGGCTAAGGGAACGGACCTGGGCTGGTGGCAGTCTCCGGTCTCTAGAGACAGCTGAGGAAGATGGTCTGAAATTTAGCAGCAGTGATGGATGTAGAAGTTGTTCCAGGTCATAATGGTTTGAAAGGAAAAAAAAGGCAGAAAACATACCTTGCAATGATATATATGGGTAACTAACTGTCTGCGGGAGGATTTATCAGAAGATGGGAAAACAGCATTATAATCTGCAAGTGTCTGTGTGTCCAGAAGGACAGTGGGAAAGGAGACAGATTGAAGGGGAATGGGACCAGCAGGCAGTAATATTGTTATTGTCAAATGTATCAATACCAATGACTTGTTTTAAAAGCAAGGGACTCATTGTCATTTTAATGGGACAGATTGTTATTCCTTGACAGTATCTGATTCACATCACAGCACCTGGATCCAAGAGTGAAGACTTTCAGATGGAAATGAGAATCAGCACAGAGGAGAATTTTTCCAAAGTGCTAAAGAAATAGAAATGATGAAGGGAACTGGGGATTTCAGGCTTTGTGCACTTGAAAAAAAAAAACCCTAGCCTCTCCTTTTGACCTGAGAAATGCAGTTCAACTACCAGATGCATGGACCAGGTAAGCAAGTCCCAGGCATCTCACTGTGTCTCTCGCCAAGACCGTACAATATTTCACAAACATCACAAGATCTTGAGGTGGATCTGACTGCTGTTTTGTAAGGGGAGAGACAAAAGAGGATTTTGTCTGGCTGGTGTCTAAGCAGACATCTGCTACAGCTCAGCCTGTGCACTCCTCCGAACCAGATTTCTGCCACCTCCTCCAGCCATCGTTCAGTTTGTATTACTTTTATGGACTACTCAAATTTGCACAGTGGGTGTTACCCCAAAAGAGGAGAATGAAGGCTAGTATCTCTCAGCAGAACTTGTTCTCCGTGTAAACAACCTTCCACTTTTGGCCTGTGCCTGAGTTCCTCTAGCCAGATCCCAAGAAGCCTTGTCACTTTTTGAAGTTCTGTAACACATCATTGGTGATAGCAAGGCTGTCCTTCTGCAGAGCTTTGTGGGGTGAAGCACGGTGTGTTGCGTAGAACGACATCCTGGAGATACGGGAAGGCATAGGGCACATGTCTGTCTCTGGCTGCATTAAGGCTCTGTGATTTTCTCTGTGTGTTTTCTTACATGTGCGCATCTGCACATCTCAGCAAAGTATTGCTGCCAGTTTTAGGGCACTGTGGAAGAGATGTGGCCATGTGTCCTGGTTTCGGCTGGGACAGAGTTAATTTTCTTCTTAGTAGCTGCTACAGTGCTGTGTTTTGGATTTAGTGTGAGAATGATGTTGATAACACTCCGATGTTTTAGTTGTTGCTAAGTAGCGCTTATCTTAAGCCAAGGACTTTTCAGTTTCCCATGCTCTGCCAGCAAGCAGGTGTGCAAGAAGCTGGGAGGGAGCAGAGCCGGGGCAGCTGACTTGAACTAGCCAAAGGGGTATTCCATACCATGGAATGTCATGCCCAGTATATAAACGGGGGAGTTGGCCGGGCGGCGCGGATCGTGGCTCGGGTGCTAACTGGGCATCGGTCAGCGGGTGGTGAGCAATTGCATTGTGCATTGTGCATCACTGGTGGTTTTTTTCCTTTTGTTGTTGGTTGTTTGGTTTTTTTCCCTTCCTCCCCCTCCTTTTTGTTATATTCCTTTTCATTACTATTATTATTATTGTATTTCATTATTACTATTGTTAGTATTATATTTTACTTTAGTTATTAAACTGTTCTTATCTCAACCCACGAGTTTTACTTTTTTTTTTCCCTCTTTCCTCCTCCTCACCCCACTGGGAGGGGGAAGGGGGAAGCGGCTGCATGGTGCTTAGTTGCTGGCTGGGGTTAAACCACGACACCATGATACACCCATAGCTATATTTTGCAAGAATAAAGAGTTGTTGACACTGTTATTTACACCCCCCCCCCGCCCTGAACGTTAACCATCAATTCATTTCTTTGCATGATCTGCCCTCCCCAATGCATCCAATGCCAGAAACACCATCAGGCCAGTGTTTGTGTTGCTGGATCAAGCTGCTTTATGGTTTGTGATAATGGGATGGTTCATGGCCTGTGGAACATAAAAGGCCTCATCATAGTCAAGTAATGAGTACAAGAATGGGTGACCTGCTGGATGGGTTCTCACTCCATTCCCCATTTCCCCTGAGAAGGGATGCTCCTTCACAGTCATAGTAACAACAATGGCAAAGATTTAATTCATGGTCTTTAGCACTGGAAATAGGCACTTAGAGGAGACTTCTTCTTCCTTTAATGAGGGCAGAGTCCACAGAGCAAACTCTAGTGATCTAGTGACCTTCAGCAGACCTCCATCCTTTGCAGCACAGAGCAAGAATTATTCTGTGCTTTCACTAGCTGTCCTAGCTGTCTCTATGGACCTGCTGCTGGGTCAAGCTGTGCAACTTTGAGTGGGGTTTGCAGCTGCTAATACAATGGCTATGCTCCCTATAGAGCCCAACTCACTCTCAAGCATCAAAAACCACCTTAAAATGGTGTGTGTTGATCTGCATAAAACTCAAGGTCTTTGAAAACTTCAGTGTTTGAGATCTGGTATAGCAGCCCACATGGGTCATCAGGCTCTCCTCAGCATCGTGGTGCAACATGGGACAATCCCAGGGGCAAAGGTTATATAAAGAAACTGCATCGCCAGCTCCTGCCCTGCACGCAGTTGCAATGAGCCAAACTCCCAGGTTCTCCAGAGCACCACTCATTTTTCCATCTGCCTGTTTCTCCCAGTGGGGAAGGCAATGGGACTCGGTGGCTGAAGCTGGATCCAGGAACGCAGCCCCAGTGACCTCTGTGCCTCAAAATGCTGGGAATGGTGAGGGTGAAGGGGACAATTTGCAAGTATTGTAACGCTTCACCTATAGTGACCATGTGTCACATGTGAATACAATCTCTATGCACAGATAAGTTCTTGTGCTGTGTGTGGAGGGGCTTGCAAACAGCATGATTTAACACCGACTGAATCTGAGCTTTGCAGCAAAGTAGCAGGCTCTTATTTTTATTCCTATAGCCTTAGTGGTCTATAAATACCGTACCTATATATTTTGACCATTTGTGCTTTAAAAGGCTGTCAGAAACACTCCTCAGCAATTTGCTGTGGAAATAGGAAGAAGGAAGGGAAGCTGATCATAAATGCTCATATTTGCCCTGTTGTCTGGATAAACTTTATGTGAAGTATGAGCTAAAACTCAAATGCAAATTCACGGTGCTTGATCCAGTGCCAAGGGAAAGCTCGAGTTCAATTGCTTCAAGGCACGTCTGTGTAGACATAGACAATTTGAGGTTAACTGAGATGAAGCCACTGCTAATTTCACTTATTAGTTATAACCTTGGGCAGACTTGAACCTTCTCCCAGAACCAGAATGTCAGCTGAAACACAGTGGCTGCCTGTACTGCAGCAGAGGGGTGAACTCTCCAAGCAAATTGCCCCAGCTGGGGGGATTTCGGAGAAGTTAGTGTCTTGGGTGCACACAGGCTTCCTTCAAATGATGAAGCACTCGCTTGGTTTAATGAAGACTAGGTTTTATGGAGATACAGATCAGCTTGGACGTTCCTGAGAATGCAAAGTTTCCAATCCATGGGAAATCCGATCTATACATACAAGCAGAGGCATAATTTACACTTAAAAAAATACAATAGCTCCTTTCATCTTACTGTGAGCTTCCCTTCACATGCTTGATAGTCCTCCTGAAGACATCCATCATGTTCTCTGTTTTGGTAATGATCTACATGCAACACAGCCAAGCTTTGCTGGCTCCTGTACTGTCAGGAAGCAAGATTATTTGGGATGCAGCTGGACCTCTTCACAAAAGCCACTAGTGCCTTTTCCTCTTCCGTGTCTTTGGCTGGGGTCATCCTCTGCTGATGTGGTTGACTTGGGTGTTGCCTCCTCTGGGAGTGAAGGAGGACCCCCTCCCACCCCATTTCTGGTGTACAAATGATGGGCTAAGAGTTTCAAATAAAGTCTGAGCTAGGATGTCCTACGCTATTGCTGTCTGAGCTGTTAGCGCTCTCCTCTTTTCAACCACCATGGCCTGAGACTTGCCAACAAACCCATAGCCTCAGGGGGACACTCTGTCTACCTAACACCCCTGCCCCATTCATTCTGCTCCTGCCAGCTTGTGCCAGCTCCTCTCCCCGGATGAGTGTAGCTGTATTTGCCCTGCTCCGCGTGTCTCTCCGCCCTCCCATGCTATGGCTTTGGTATCAACTCAGATCTAAAGGGCTAGGCTCAGCTCACCAGATGGGCATGACTGGGAAGAGGATTAGGTAGATCCTATGTTAGCAAATGCAGGGGAGAGTAGATACAGTCAACGCTTATGTTGAAATCATCTTCAGCTAAGATGTAGATAGCACCCTACAAATAGCAGCCAGGTTAATCTTTCCTGCTGGGCTTTTCAGAGCTTCCACTTCCAAAACCAGACTAACGTGCAGAGAAGCCTGTGATGTGTAACAAAGAAGCAGCATGGAGCAGTTATAGGGGAGCTCATCTCTGCAGAGACATCTTAGCAAGTTAAACTAGACTATCCAAAGGAGTGAATTTGAAGTGTGCTCTTTCTTTATTTAGAAATAAAGTTACTTTAATTCTCGCAGTGTCAACACAGAGGTTTAATGTGGTCTAAGCAAGATTGTGTCAGTAGACTGAGAAAACCGTAAGATCTATAAGGGTAGGGTAATGTTTTAGGGTAGAGGGTAAAAAGGGCCCCAGGGCCCTGATGGACAACAGTGCCAAGGTCATTTCTCCATATGGATATTTAGCCAGATGTAGCCACTCCCTGCGCTTCCTCCATGGAGTCTACATTTCATCTGCAAGGCTGGGGACTCCCCTGCCTCTGAAATAGCAGCAACCCCTGGGATACACCACTGCTTTGCTAAAAGGGAAAAGGGGAAAGAGGGCAGTTTCTGGAGTTGCCTGGCTGCTGCGCACAAGTGTTTCTGACTGTGATGCATCACCACGTTTTTCTGCATTGACTTGTCACTCAGAAACAGATGAAATGACCAGCCAGGTGAGCTCCCCACCTCTGTAGGTTGGGTTGTAAAAGAGGCTGCTTATATCAGAGCCTTGCTCTGTTTTGGGCTTGTGCGAATTGCTGTGTCACCGTTTCATCGTGGCTCTGTGTTTTGAAACAGGCTATGCAGCTGCCGCTCCTTCTGTTTTATTTGGAGCGAAGCAGTGGAGAGTCATCGTGGACCATTTTGAATGTTCTTCCTTTGTGGCAGTTTGCCCGAGAATGAGATGAGTCACAGGCAGGTTACATGCCCTGTCCGCATGAGTGTGAATTAGAGGGAAGGCTCCAGGATTACTGGCGATTGTCTCCCCGAGCGGCCCACCGAATCGTGCATTTCACAGGGCTGGAGGCTGCAATGGCTTCCTAGTCCTTTGGGTCCTGCTTAAAGGGGGGTGAGCTATTCTGTTCTGCTTCACCAGCTGGTAGCAAAACCTGTTAGGTCTGCCTGACCTGTCAAATTGTTAGGGTTCAAATGGATTAGGAAAGGAACGTCAAAAAATGTTCCCAGCATATGGATGCCTCATGGCCTTGCAGCAGGCTATGCGTCATGGAGAGAGGTATGTGCAATCAGGGATAGAAGGGAGATAATAGAAATATTGGCTCCCTTGCTGCATTTTGAGCCATTAAAGTTTCTGTGCCTAAAGTAAAACCAAGGAGGAATTAAGCATTGGGGGTTACAAGCTGGTCTCCAGAATGCTGCACACATTCTCAGGGAGTTCAGACTATACTTTAGATGATCAAGGAAAGGGGGAATGTATTTTGTGAGGAGACCATATGGATCACTTAGTCAATCAAGGCTGAAAGATGCTCTTTGTAAGCAAAGCAAAAGAAGTTTGGGGGCAAAAGAAGTATTTATGTTAAATATGTTGGGGCAAAAGAGGTATTTATGTTAAAAGATAGTACTAATGGAGGATCAAATGGGAATAAATTGGACATGGGCATCTTTGCTTGGGAAGGAGAATAATATTGCTAAGATTCAGAGACATTTTAGGAAACCTTTCCAAAGAAAGGCATCAAAACTGTTTCAGTGTGCAACAGGTAAAGCTGAGGAAGGGACTGCACAGGAGAGGTGCCATCCCGTAGGCAGAGGTGAAAAGTGCCTGGATGAGGGTATGGGATTTGTTGACATCCTCAGGAGGACATTGGAAGGAGATGATCATTGCTGTTCTCAGTTTGTTACATGCCATTTTGACTGCGTTGAATTATTCTCATGTTTCAGGGTTTCTGCCAGGAGGAAGGAAACCTTTACTCCTTGATGCAGAACTTGGCTTTGGGTTTGATTTGTTCTGGGGGCTTTTTTCTCTCCTTTCCCAGTTAGCACTGGACTGGCCCAAGTAAAAATCGGCTTGGAGTTGGGGCAAGCACTCCACTTGTGCTTTTAGAAGGAGAAAGAAATGTTTCAAGTGCCCATCTCATCCACACACCCAAAATTTATCCCAGAGTCAGACCTAACGTCAGAGAGGAACTGGGCTGGGTCCTTCCTTCTCTGTAATGCAGAGGGTGGGTGACATCATTTGACATGGACCCATGACCTTGGCAACACACTTGCTGTGTCCTGCCTTTTTGCGATGGCACATTGTCATCAGAGGCTTTTAAGTCCTTTGTATTTCAAGTCTCCTTGACTGCAAACTGCTTGGGATGCACACGGAGGGCAGTGGTCGAGCAAGACTCTGAACAGGGCTTTTTGGAGGCTTTTTCAGACATGCAGCTAATGCCTGGGGAAAATGCATAAGGTGACCATGGTGGTCTGGTCTGGAGCTCTGCACTCCAACGTAAGTGGTTCACAGGATTGATGTGTGGTGACTTATTTCCATCAGGACCTTTTCCTTCCGTAGTGACTTGGTAACCCAAAGGAAATTCCTTATGCAGGCATTGCCTAACCAGGAGCACTTTGTGTTTGAGAATGGAAGGGATAAGTCATAGCTTTTTTTTCCTCTGTGATTTGCTAGCAATCTGAGAAGATGACAAATAAAACACAGTTTCAGACAGGAAAGTGTTAGAGTCTAGTGCAGCGTGTAACTGTGCAGGTTTATACTGGAGCTGAGGCATTCCCATACACGCTGTCTGTGGTATGACTGACCCAGAGCATTTCCAAGTCCTGGATCCAGCAGTGCACCCAGGCCAGATACTAACCGCAGTTCATTTGGAGGCCTGGGTTTGGACCAGTTGTCCCTGGGGTGGACGAGTTGCAGACCATTACAGCAGCTCTAGCCAGGTGTGTCTAGGACACCAAATACAGCCTGGCAAACAAGTCAAGACACAGTGACCCCCCCATGTATCTACAGGATGAAAGGGGTCATTTAGACCAAACCAGAGCTACAGCAAGTACAGAGGAGGGACTTATAGTGGGAAAGGTTATCCCAGGCGTATCCCAGGGTCATTTATGCAACAGTTTGCCAAGGCAAGAACAGGGGAACCCTTCTTGTAAAGATGCCAGCACCACCCAAAGACAAGCAGGGTCTGTAGCAGGCCGACATCCCTCCCACGTGCTTAACTAGAGGAGCTGCCCCTGCACAGTATCATCCAAAGACAATTTCCAGCCGTGACCTTGTCCCATGCCTGGCTGCTGCTGGCTTGGGGAGCGTTTGGGCAGCTCAGTGCCCAGAGCAGCTGAGCAGATGGGGCCAAACCTCAGCTACATTGTGTGCTGGGGTGGGCGAAAGAGAGGACATGTCCCCCTTTCCTTATCTCACAGACTGAGGGAAGCAGGGAGTGCCTGGAGCAATCTTTGGGCTCCCTCCGTTGCTGAGCCCGGGTCCCTTACTATGGCCATGGTCCCACTGGTCTTCCCCTTGACCACGGCAGTCAACACCTTGCCTGGGCCCCTCTCCCGGCCGCAGGCAGCTGGAGCAGTGTCCGAAAAGCTCCCACACCCTGGGCCCTGTCATGGAGGGTACGGAACGGGGGTCCTGCCTCTGAGGGGACGAGGTCTGAGCCCCGCCACCGAGGGGCCGGGGGTCCTGTCAGTGAGGGGACGGGAACTCCCCCCGCCACCGCCGCCCCCGGCCCCGCCGCCCGGAGCTGGCGGGGCCCTCGGCCTTTCCCGGAGCGCCATCTAGCGGCGGCCCGCCGAGCGCGGAGCGGCCATGGTGGGCGGCGGCGCCTCTCCCCTCTCCCCTCTGCCTCCTCCCTTCTCCCCTCTCCTCTTTCCCCTCTCCCCTCTCCTCTTTCCCTTCTCCCCTCAGTCTCACCCGCGGCCGCCGGGCACAGGGCGGCCGCCTGCGTTGCCCCTTCGGCCCAGTGAGGCCCGGCGGTGGAGCCAGAAATCAGATCTGAGCTCGCAGCTCGGGCAAGGGCTGAGGAGAATGAGGAGGGAGAACGGTCCAGCCCGTGTTTGAGGCCCTGACAGGGGTGCTGAGGAGCCCCAGGGGAGGGCGTGCAGCTCTCTGCCACCGCCCTCCTCCCAGACAAGGGCGAACATCAATTCCCTCCCCAGGTGCTGCCCTAAAGATGCTTTGTCGTGAGCTCTGACACAGTTTTTCGCTCGTCTTCAGCTAAAAGCAGCACCGGGGACCATCTCCAGCCATCTCGCGGGGGTGAAGCTCCAGGGCCAGAGGGCCTGAAGCAGAGGCTGCCCTGGGGGCACTGGTCACTGACCCTCAGAGATTTGGGGATAGGTGTACAACGAGCTCTGAGGGGGACAAGAGATCCTTACTGTCCTGGGCCGTGCACAAGCTACGCTGTCCGTTGCCAGCAGTGGGCTGGAGCTCAGGGCCAAGACACCCCATCAAGGATTTCTGCAGGGTCCAGCACACCAAGGTGTGCATGAGGTAATGTTCAGGGCTCCTCGGGCTCTCCCAATGAGGGAAATTAATATTCTGAAGTTGAAGGAGGTGTGTAGTTACCTAGTCTGGCCTTCACCCAGACAGGGGCTAGAGACTTCACCTCCTGCCCGTGGCTGGATGTTGGTGTGCCTTTGAGGAGGGCACCCAGGCTTGTTTTGTTGTGATGGAGACTCCACAAGGTCCCTTAGAAATCGATTTCTGTGGGTGATTCCCTTCAAATGTAATACATTCCCCATATCTTTGCCTATTTGGATGTGCTCCTGCGATAATTCTCATCAGAAACAGTTCTCTCTTTCTTATACATTTGCCCAAATCCTTAACCAAAGTGGCTGGTGGACTAGCCAGATGTAAACACAAAGTGTGCTCGATGGTCGGCACAAAATAGCAGCAGCCTTGTGTAGCAATGCATACTTAAATGTACTGTAGAGGTGCAACGGTGTAGCAGGGACGCAACATGGGAGCCACAAAATATAGAACTTTGGCAGCTGACCTGCCTATCTAAGATAGCGAGGAGTTTAAGTTTTCCCATCCTCCCAGCAAAACAGGATTTCCATCGTAACTTTCCAGACCCTTGGGAGCTCCGTGGGGATTTTGGGCTGTGTTCAGCAGAGGGCAGTGGTTGGTTTGGTCACTACTTGGCTGGCAGCGTCAAACCTCTTAAACCACTGCCACAGACTTTGCTATTTGCTGAAATCATTCTGCTGCAGAGTATCTGAAAAAGCTGTAGCAAACGATGGTGCAAGCAGATCCTCCCTGCCTTGCATCAGTGCAATGCAGAGGTAATGGAGGGTCAGCGAAGTCTTGGGGAAATTCAGCAAACCTCCTCTTCCCACCCTGTGCCAGTTTACAAAACAAAAAAAGAATTTCCAAGAAAAAAAATTATGATTCCTTGACCTGGTTTAAATCTGCTGATTCGCTGCTGGTTTGCAAGAACTTTGGCATTTTGTTATCTGCAAGCGTTTAACTGAAATAAACCCCCACCCCTTAAACCTGCTGTATGTGTTTATAAAATTGCCCTAAACAGTATGTGTCATCAGTACTGTTCACGTGAGCAAAGAATACCATGCAGCGTCTCATCATCCGGGCATCCTGTTCCCGTGGGAAGGGAAGAGATGAAGGGAAAATGGAAAAATTTCTGCAACACAAGGATACCAGCCACCTGGAACGAGCAGTGAGTCCTAGGTGGCCTTGGGAAAGTTACTTAAACATAGCAAAATTGATGTGGGGCTGCTCTGAGCTGCTCCAGAAAGCCTGGGAAGGGAAAGCTGAGGGGACAACTCCTGTGACGGTCCCCCTGTGGCTGCTGGCACGCCAGATGCTGCTGCAGGAAGGAAGCCAAGGCTGGGGATTCTCGGCCAGTTGCTCTGTACGGGGCTGATGACAGCTGACATGACATGACATCGAACTTGCCGGTGCAGAGTAGCCTTGGGGTTGCTGGAGTAGCCCAGCATTAGGATCCCACCTCTGTGCAGGAAGAGCTGGATTCCAGTTCACTGACACTGGGTGCACTGGTGTGAGTGAGGGTGGATGAGAGGAGAGTATAAAGGCAGAGAAAAGCTTGTGAGGAATTGGACAGACTGGGAGGACTGGGAGTGAAGTTGAAAAATAAAATCAAGCACTTTTAGCCATGATTTGCCAGCCCAGCTTGGGCCCTTCATCTCACCGTGTGCCTGCCATGGCCCTGTGCCCTTCCCCACACAGATATATGGGTTTTTTGAATGTGAAACCTAGGTGAAAATCCTACTCCACATTCAGCGCTGACTGCTCTGGGACAAGGCACAGCCCAACAGGGCTACTCTTAGGGCACAGAGGGGATATGTCCTGATGGCACAAGTGACAGTCTCACTTTGGCTTACAGGGACGAGCCAGAAAATAGCAACTGTTTGAGCAATTCCTTGCTCCCGCAGTTCTGCTGGCAGGATCGATCTTTGGAGAGAGGGATCAGGGCTGATGAATGGCTCAGGAAAAATTAACTGTATATGTTAATTATACTTAATATGTTATATATCATATATATTCCAGTTGGGAAGAGCTGTGAAAGCCTGGAAAGATGGAGGGGCCCAGGGCAAATGGGAGGCCTGTTCTGGTGTAACGCCCAGAACAGCTGTAACGCCGGTCCTGCTTGGTGCTGAGCGTCCTCTGTTCCTGCTGCAGGCAAAAGGGATGAACCACTTCCTAGGATGAGGCCCAAGTCTAAAAAGAGCCAGTAGGATATTTACGCCTGCGTCCCAGCAGCTTTATCTTTTCTCCAGTTGTTGGAAAGACCTCAGGCAGGCTGTTTCCTGTGATTTTATGCACTGCTAGCTGGGCAAAGAGGTCCCCCCTGGAAAGCCATTAAAACATATTTAATCTGTGAAAGATTTTTGCTGATGGTGGGGGAAAAAAATTGCACCTTGCCAAGTACGGGAAGGAAATGTTATCCTTGAGAGGACTGGAGAGAGAATGAAGGGATCTCCTTCCCCTTTGAGCTTGCATTAAAAAGGTAAACCCCCCCAAAAGTTGTCTTGTGTTTTTGATCTGCTCATGTCATCTGGTGGTGCCTACGCTGCTGACTGCTCTCCTACCACAAGCACGGCTCGTGGGAAGGGGAAGCTCCACAGACCCCTTAAGGTGACCCTTGGATGTGGTGTAGATAAGCTCCTGACATCTTTCACTAGAGACTGCATGCAGAGATAGTGTCTCAGTTTCCCTCTCGCTTTCACCCCACACCTCCCTGCTGTACCTGCGGCTTCTCTCTTGTCTCCCTGTCTCTTCAAGGTTTGTACCCTCATGGTAGGGGTCTGCATGTTCTCTCCCCAGCCACATTGAAGCGTTTCTTTCTCTTGTCACATGTACACATGCATGAACACATCATTGCACAGACTTGTCCCTTTTGGATTTATGGTGCGTTTTTTTTCACTGCTTCTTAGGGTGTTTGTGTCCTCGGGTGTTCAGCCGGGTGCTCAGCTCTCTCAGACCCAAGGGCAGGGGATCAAGAGTGCTTTTTCTTGCAAAGTCACCAACTGCACCACACGGCTGGAGCTGCAAGTGAGAAGGACTTCCAGGAATAGCCCAGAACAGATCCAAAACCCTCCACTGAAATCTTCCTTGGCTCCTAGTGGGTGCTGAATTGGGATTTGGGTGATCTCTGATTTGCACCACATAGCAGGAATTTGCTGGTGTATTAAACAGCCTACGGGCTCCTGCTGCCTGCCACAGATGAGAGGACTTCCCTGCCTGCAGCTCTCTCTGCCAGGCTCCCTGCCCTGTTTTTCCATCACACAGTTATAACTGCAAACGCACACCCTGCATTGCCACCCATACTTGCTCCGTGTGGCTCTGCACACCTATGCCTCTGTGCAGGTGTCCTACCCTGGTCTGTGCGGCTCTCCCTCTGGACTCTGCTGCTCCCTCGTTCAGCATTGCTGACAAATGACCCTCCAGGATACTCTTGGCAGAACCAATTGATTTTTCTTGCCCCCCCAGGAGCTTGCAGCACAAACAGCTGCTCTATTGATCGTGAATGTTAAGTTGCAAATAGCACATCCGCACCCCCTGTACGGGCAGCTGCTGCTGCTGGTATTAAACATGGCAGCTGTAGAGACAGCATTGCAGAGAACACTCCCCCCCCCCCCGCCTCCAATCCTCATGGGCTTGGAAGAGCTACACACAGGGCTGCCGAATGCAGAGTACATGGGCTTTGCTAAGCAGGTCTGGCCAGATACTGTAGGGGCTGAAAGGAAGCCAAAAATGTTAAGGATACACATTGGTACTGGCAGACCTGGAGCTCTGGGTGGTGGGTAGAGAAGCACCATGCTCCCATGGTCCTTGAGCATCAGCTGTGTCCCTCAGTCCATCTGTATCATCACCCCCCATCTGCCCCAGTGTAAAGAAGGGGTTTAACCTACATTAAATCAATTGATGGGCTAACGCCTCTCTGTCCCCCATCCCCATCTTTCTCTGATGCCCCTACCTGAAAAAGGCAGCTGAAACATCTGAAGAAGCTCAGCAAATAACCACCAGAAAGTCTGACCCTGGAAACGTGCCTCATAGGAAGAGAGTAATTAAATTTTTTCGGAGTGCAGGAATGGAGTGTTGTTTACAAATACCTTTGCTGGAAGAAAAAAATCTGGCATTGCGGGGTGTGGTAATCTGTTAGACAAAGACTTGGAATGTAATGCCGAAAAGACAAAGAAGGTGCTTTATCTTCTCTACACCTCAAAGAGACATTACAGCAAAACTGCAGGCTTTTCTGAAAAAGGGGCTCCAGTTTAAATGGGTTGATGCTGGGATGACTGGGTGAGGCTATCTCATCTCAGGCATGCAGTAACCTTAGAAAGAAGTCCTGCCGGCTTTCAAGTCCTTCCAGCCTTGGGAGGCAGCGAGGTCATTGTGCCTGCTTTGATATCGCATGGGTTAATATACCCTGCAGCAGCTTGCTGAAACCTCTGCAGGCCAGGTAAAGCGTTAGCAGTGGCAGAACTGTTAGGATTGTATAGATAAACCATCCAATAGTTTGCTTTAATTATGACAATACAAATCTGTTTGCTTTACGCAGTGTTTGTCATAAGATGAAGTATGGTTACCAAAATTATCATGTAGACTAGTCTGTATATAATAGCAGGCCAAGAGGTTAGAAGAGGAAGGGTTTCCGGGTTGGGTAGGAGGCACAAAGTAAAGCTACCAGATAAACAAACCATAACTTCTGTCAAGAACCTATCAACAGATTCCCACCACATGCTCTGCGAATGGGCAGCTGTGCAGAGAAGTCCGTCTGAACCGGCGTCTTGAG
Organism: Gymnogyps californianus; assembly: GCF_018139145.2. Classification (NCBI taxonomy): domain Eukaryota; kingdom Metazoa; phylum Chordata; class Aves; order Accipitriformes; family Cathartidae; genus Gymnogyps; species Gymnogyps californianus. Next base: position 3,963,971 of record NC_059472.1, on the reverse strand, counting down.
CACCGCCGTGTTTTCCAAGTGATGCTGACAGGACGGCATTTCCAACTCTAAATAATATCAATCAAGAGAGGCCTGCCCTGGGAAGCCAGGATTTGGGCAGTCTCTGAGCTATCCAAAACGTCAAGGGGTTGGATACTGGGCTTTGGTCTAGGCTCCTGTCTAATGAACTTCACGAATGAATTTATAGGGGTCCTTCTCTGGCTGGAGAGATCCTGCCTGTGAGATCAAAGGAAGGATGAGCCAATGGCTGGGCTCTGGCCCAAGGCTTTCATGCCGTGCCCTATTCTGATATGGACTTCCCCTGGGCAAGTCTCTTGGGGGAATCTGTTTAACTGACCTGCAGCAATCCCCACTTTTCTCTGTCTGTAGAGACAAACAAGCACTTCTAGGCCTGTTTTAGATGCCTCTTTTGGAGGAGATGAAAGTAAAGCTGCTCTGAGTAAAACCTTGGCTCTTATTTTGCTCCTGGGTGTTTGAACAACGTAGAGGGAATTTTGTTTGGTCGCTTTAAGGTCATGTCAGGAAAGTCCTGTTGGGGTCCACTGAGGGACGAAAGAGAAGCCAAGGGGTCTTCTGCAAGGGAGAGGGGCAAGGCCTTCAGGGCATCCCCAAGAATACCTCTTTTGGGGCTGGAGCTCAGACTAGTGCTTGCTCTTTGGCTGTTCCTACTGAGAAGAGCAAAGGTGACATGGTTGGGGGAGGTATGTTTGGATCAGAGCTCTTGATTGGTATTTTGACAAAATAAAACCTATTCTGGCAGATCTACACATTCATGGAGCATTGTACATCTCTACATGGCTGTCTGAGAGTCAGCTGGTGCTCGAATATACTTCCCTCCATGACCCATATGAGAACCAAACTCTGGATCACATTTGCCCACTGAGGAATGGCACTGCAGCCCATTCTGTCCTCTACGCATATTTATCTTTCAATGAACAACTTCAAGTCAGATCTCCAGAAAGCTCTCCTGAAGTGACCCCTTTCCTCCTTACAAGAGGCCTACATGCTGTACCACACCTACTCAATCACATCTTGTAGTCAAGAGCAGAGTGCTCGAGCAAAATCAGCTCTTCATGTCCCATTCAGCCCTTTTACAGCAGCTGCAAGTCAGAGGCTGGGTGGGTGACAGGGCTGGAAGGAGGCAGGTAAAGAGATTTCTTTGCCCAGCTCAAACGGAGTCAAAAGGACATAACATCAAGAGTGATGGGGGACATGCTTGTCCACATTATCCCTTTGTTTCATCTCTCCTTGTGGTCCTAAGCACGTTTCTTTTTTTCGGTGGGCTGTTGCCAAGATGGCCTTATATTTTCAAGTCAATGAAGAAAGCAGACCAGCAAGGGCTGCCAGTTGTTGAATTTCCTGCTATTAATGGAGCTTAAACTGAACATCTATGGTAAATATTTACCTTCGCTTTTCTGTGGCCCGGTGTTGACAGGTGATGGACAGCAGTCTGCTCTTCCCAATACGAAGACTTGTGTTTATTAAGACAAATACAAGAAGGGGAATGGAGCTGGGAGAGGGCTACTTACCTTCTCATTGGGATGGCAGAAGCTCCTCTCTGCGAGCTTTCACTGAGATTGCCGAGAGGTGAACAAGGACTTTCTCCTACCTGTAAACTCAGCTTTATTTCATCTGCCAGGCTCTTTCTTGTTGCGTGGGCAGCTGGAAAGGAGAACCTCAGTCCTGAGTTGAGCTGTTAGTTCTACATACAGCCGTGAAGGAAAAGCAAAATCACTTGTGTTAGAACTCAAACCCATACCTAAATTAACCTGATATCTGATGCTACAGTCAAGAATCCTGAAGAAGGATAGTTTCATAAACTAAGACCTTGATATACTGCCAGCATTGGCAGATTATAAAAACACAAAGAATCTCACACCCCTACCAGGGAAGTTTTGGTGCTTTTTGCAGCATCTGCTGGGTATACAGGAGGGATGGAGTCAGTTCTAAGCAAAGCTAGTTCTTTGCCCAGGGTAGAGGACTCTGCTGGTCCAATGTCCTCTTCGCAGCTTGGTATGAGACTGAAGTGTAGATGATTATATGGACAGCCGGCAGTCAGCAGAGGAAAACATCAGCCTGCGTATCTCAGAGAGCAGCTGACTTGTGGCTACACACCCTGTGATGGGAAAAACCTCAGGATGGCAGGACTTGGGACTTCTCTTCAGATGAGGCCTGGAGACCTGGGAACATACAGGGACAGGGTATTGCAGCAAAGGGATCAGGGATGGAGCAGACTGGGGATATGAGGAAAAGGAATTGCATGTGGGAAAGAAGGGATCAGAGAGATGGGAAGTGGGTAAGTATTGCAGTGGGTATTCCCCCCTGCATCGCTATTAGGTCCCAATAGCTGAACAGTACCCAGCACAAAGCACTGAAGTACTGCAGTGAAGTAATCAGTCATTTCTTGTGCTTGGGGACATGCTGCAATCTCCCAGTCTGCATCTACTTGGGATGCCCTGCAGAGCATGGGATGTGTGCTGTGACGTGACATTTCAGGTGGCACCATCTAGCATAAGCATCACCCAGCACTTCCCATGATAATCCTGCTCATCACGTAGCTAACATACACAACGGATACTGCTACTAGCCCATGAGCATGCACACCGCACCAGATCCCCTCCTGCACCCCCTGCACCCTCTTCCCAAGGGTGGTTGGACGAAGGCCCTCTTCCTCTTTCCAGTATGCAGGAGACCTTCCTGTCTTCTACCCCAAGACCACAAAAGCTCAGACGGCTGTGGGGAAATCACTCTTGTCCCTTTCCTGGGCCTCACCATGGGAAGGGGATAAAGTGCTCTGCTTTTAGTCTTTTTCTTCCTAAAATGGGAGTCTTCCAGCACTGATCCAAGCACTGGAATCCTCCCCAGAGCTCCTGTTTCGGGACTAATGATGCCCAGAAGGGGAAAAGCAAGCCAAGCCCTCATTTGTTTTCCTGTGTCATCCTTTGCTGGCTATCAGATCCCTGTGTTCCCTGGTTGCTTTCCCCTGTATTAGCTTCCTCATCCTTGTTCTCACTAGCCCTCCCCTCCGTGGAGCTCCACTTGTTGTTTAACCCATTGGTTCCCTCTCCTTTCCTTCCTCCGTTATTACTTTGTCTGGGGCTCTGGTTCCTCTGTAATGTCTTCCTCATCTTCCCCTGCCCCAGAGCAACTGTGGGGATCAGACCTGCCTTCTCCTCCCAAATCCTTGCCCAGAACCACTCCTGCCCTTACACCTGGAAGGAGGCAGCTGACAGGTACAGAATCGGCAGGGTGGCAGGCCAGTGTTTCTTCAATGCTAATGCAGGTGACCTGTGCTGATAGCCCTGACACGGGCAATTCCACTTTCCTCAGCCTTTCTGCAAGTGGAGTCTACACCTGCTAACAGTACTTATTAATGCTGATCAGGCTGACTAATGAGACTCTTGTGCACACATCTGAGGGACAGCAAAACCCAGAGGGACAAGGAAGGAAGAAATTGCCTTTGCACAGAGCTGCGCTGTTTCCTCTTTGCAGTTATCAAGATGGTTGTGGAGGGAGGGCAGAGCTTGCTCAGAGCCCAGGAGGAAGCTAGTCTGGCAGATAACCCCATGCGTGGAGTCAGGGGCTCCTTTTCTGGTACAGAATTGGAGATTTTCAGCTTTGCTGGGCCCAGATATGTTCGCAGTATGACTGAGGGCTGGCTGTTCTGCACCTCTGCCTTGCTACAGGTTTCTAGGCTGTAATAGGAAATGCCTTGCAAAGACAGAAGTGCTTGGAAACACGGGCTGTGCTGGATGCAACGCAGGTGAGACACACAGCAGGGAGAGAAAGAGGCTAAACTTTATTCCTGGATACCCATCCCCTGACATGCCAAAAGACTACAGGCATCTGTGTGCTGTGACTCAGGCAGGCGAGCTCATGGTCAGCAGAGATCTCTTGTCACAGGAATGGCTGAGATCCCGAGAAATACATGTGAGATTTTTCACAATCTTTTTTTGCTAGCCTCTGGGCAGCTGGTAGAAGAGGATGTTTCTAATTCAATTTATAGGACTTTAGACGCACAAGAGAGCCACAGCATATCAAAGAGGAATGAATGCTGTAATTCCCCTGAAAGGTCGGGGCTTTTTACAGAGCTCTTTATTGCTGTTAAGCTCGTTAGGGAATGCTGTATTCTGTCTACCGCAGACTTGGTGGTGGTAGCATGATATGCAATGCCCATCCATCCCTGTTACATCCATCCCAATTTCAGCCTCTGGGGAATGATCCAGATCCTCAAAGGCTGTTAAGTGCCTGATTTTGTTTGAAATCATTGGGAATTTGGCATCTAAATCTTTAAATAATCTGCATAAAAGACTGCCCTGGAAAAGTTGACTTGCATGTGTTTTACCTTAGCAGTCTCTGCATGTATTTAACGATGCATGGACTTACTCACGTTGCCCTTGGAGGCTTCCCTATTGTGTCATGTGTGGCTGTTCTCATCAGAGAAAGGGCAGGTTTGGGTAGGAACAAGACTATTGCAATCCCTGTTGGTGATCACTAAGAGGCAACCCAAGGAGATACCGTGAGCAGAGGGCTCGTGCAGATCAAGGGGTAAGAGACCTCGCCCCAGTCTCCAGAAACACAGAGAACTGAGGGAGGCTTCAGCAGCAATGAGAACTGGCAGGTGGAAGGTGCCCACCAGAACTGTGCCGTTTGGGAGAGTATTTCTGACGATAGCTGAGTTTTCGGTTCTGATTTTCAACTTTGTGCCCTGAGCAGAAATGGGTGACTTTTTAAATAAGACAGAAGTTTAGCAAGTGCTACACCCTGAGGAAAAGCAAGATGTGTAAAAAATATGGATTAAACAGAGAGCACAAAAAGTCACTGAAAAAATAGGCTAGTTTGTGAATGATTTAGCCTCTCTCCAATTTTTGGAGACTGTGTCCTTGATAAGGGACCAGATCCTGCTTTGGAGCTGGTATGAAATGAAGAAGGACCGCTGAAAGCTCTGGATAAGGCAATAGGCATTACCAAATAAAAAACATTGTCCAGTCTCAGGTGGCTTTTATGGGGAGTGAATAATACACTGACAGTAAAGGGAATTCAGCCTACTACAAGTTAAGTTTGCAGCAGAAAGGCAGAGCTTCAACTGAGACCCTGTTTAGGAACTTAAAAATCTAAGCAAATAATCTTAGAGATTTTATACTGACCTCAAATGAGCAACTCCACTGAGAAAGATGTTAAGACATTTCTGTATATGGCAAAAATACTGTTGATCGCAAAAGAAAGGGAGGTGTGAACCTGTAGCTTGTTGGAACAAAGAAGCTAAAATAAGCTATGCACTGAGCCTGCACTTTTCCTCCTGCTTCTCTGAAGTAGTCTTGGCAAAAGACAGTACTGTTAAGAGCTCTGTATATGTGGAACACATTTTCATTACAAACAGCTTAGATGGCATGGAAAGGTCTGAGAGTGTGTTGTGGGTTGGTGGGCAGGAGTTTTTGGGGTTTGCAGGAAAGTGCAGACCTTTGAGGCATAAAATATTTTCTCCAAATGAGGGGCTGGTGGAAAACGGTGGCAGAAATGTGAAGTGACCAGCCTGGCCGAGAAGTCAGAGCCTAATCCATGTGTGCTGATGCATCATTTAACAGTGAGCTGCCAAAAGAAGGTGGCATCGGCTGTTAGGTGCCTATGTCAGTGATTTACAGATGAATAAGGAAATAGATGAGGCAGAAGGAAAACACAGTACAATTGGGCCCTGGGAAGGCTCACCATGTTCATGGCCATGTCTAGAATGGGAAACAATGACCAGGACAACAGTCTTACATCCCATGGGAAAGTGCCACAGTGTTGGTGGCCCTCATCGCAACCTCTTAGAAGGAAAATCCCCTTCAAAGGAATAGAGCTCCCGGCAAAAGGGCACTGAGTCAGCTTGGGAAAGCCTCAAAGAGGTCACACATCTAGCAATGGCAATTGCTGTGCCCCAGGATGATCAAGAGCCTGAGTTAATGGACTGCAGCTGCCAGCATCATGCTGATGTTCTGGGTGAGACCTGCAGGTCCCTGCACTAGCCGACTGAACACTGCCCATTTGTAGATTGCAGATACGTAATTTTATTTCAGGCACAGGACTCAACTGCCCAAGCAGAAGTGAACGCTATGAGATACCTGAGGGTAGGGCCATTGGGGCAGTGCAGGACTTGCAGGAGAACCACAGTCCTGTGCAGCAGGAGCTAGAGGTGCGGTGACACCCCATCATGCCTACCATGGCACTAGGCACTGCTCTGTTGGCAACTGAGTCCTTCCTTTGGGGGACTTTGGTGCCAGATGAAGATACATGCATTGAAGTGTCTCCATGTGCAGGTGGTGTCTGGGGTCCTGTTATATACCTGGAGATTTAGGCAACATGGAGGCCAGGGTCACTCAGCTGGGAGGTCTCTGCCTCCATGAGCTGAATCACTCTCCATGGACTCCACTGCCTGGAACAGGAACTGGGACACCCAGTGCTCCTAGGGACAACTATACTCATCTCTGGATAGATCCTTGTATTGCAGTGATGTTGACTGTTCAATTTTTATTACCATTGGGTTGGTCAGGGAAACAGGTTAGGGGAAACATAGATGTGTTGCAAGATGCAAACTCTTGCAAACTCAGTTGCAAGAGGCAGTTTGAAGCATTGGTTATGTTGTGTTCCTGTGAAATGGAGGTGGCTGTCCCATGGTCAGACCCCCGGGGAGCAGAATACTCTAGGATGCCCTAGCTTGGACGAACCATAAAGCCCGCCGTTCTGAATGGTAACACCAGTGAGTGCCTGGAAAAGCTGTTCACTAGACTTGATGAATTCATAGTAGCCTTCCAGCTGGAGGGACAATAGGCATGAGAGTGAGGAGGCAGGGAGCAATAACAATAGTTATTGCTGTTCATGCTGCAGGTATTGCTGTTTTCCTGGAATAATTTTTTGTATTCGCATTGCATAATTGGTACAAAGTAATCTAAAACATTTACCCACCATTGTGGACAGAATTTTGTGGCATCCTTAGCCTCACATAACTTTTAAACATGGCTCTTAAATCATCCTAGTGACTTTGTACTGGGGTGAATTTCAACCTAGATGCCTGAGATGAATTCTTTTTCTGTCCTTGGAAGCATCAGCATTTAAGTGACTGAGTGGATGGACTGATAGTGGGAATTAGGACAGCAAGCCCTGATTTTACAACATGCCAGGAAGAAAAATCAAACAAGAGTAGTATAGCATCATAGTCTGGTTCTGCTTTTCATCTTGGCTGTTCTTCAGGGAGAGAGAGCAGAACAGCAGAGTTTGCTGGAAAGCTTGTTCATTTTCACAGCTTTTTTGTGTGCTTATTGGCAGTTTAGGAGATTTAGTGATCCAAATGAAGGTGGAACATATCCTTAACCTCTCCCCAAACCCAGACAATGTGTATGAAAACACATACACCCACATGTATTTTTTTCTCATAGCTGAAATAGTGAGAGGAGACTTCACTGCTTGACTTCATCTTCTCTGCCCTGAGAAGGTTCAGAAACAAATGAGTAGTTACTAGTGACAGGTGGGTTAGAATACTTTCTTTCCCACTCCATTGGCATCTAAAATCTTTGTAGTGGATAGCTCTGGAAACATCCCTCTTATCCTTTACTCTTAAGCACATGCCCAAGGCCCAAAAGCTTTCATAGAAAACAAAGATTTCCTGCTTTCTAAGTCATCCTAGGAGTGTCGCATTACAATGTCAAACATGAAAAGAAAACCACAGTAAAGAATTTGTTGCTAGCAAAATGTCTGTATTAAAATACAAAGAAAACTTTCCTGTTGGGAACAGTAATTAATAGACTCTCTTTTGTATTGGTACTAACAGCACTGCAAGTTCCATTTTCCAAACAGACCACAATGTTCTTGAGGAATAAATTCCACCACTGTCATTCTGAACCTCAGCCTAAAAAACAAAGAGGTCAAAGGCAATAGTACCGTGCATCCTAGCACTATTCCAGCATCATTACACTGGCTTACTGCAGCGTGTCCCATCAGATGTGGGTTATATCTGGACACTGCTTGGTGACGGCAAGCTCACAGGGCTTCCTATTGTGTTTGAGAAGGCGATGATGGCATTGGAGCCCTTGGAGTTCTTGTTCATACCCAGGATGTCTACACTGGTTTGCTCTGGCTCGGTTTTCCTGAAGATGTTTTTCATGGTTGACTGGAAGTTATTGGTGACAAAGCAGTAGACAATGGGGTCCATGCAGCTGTTGAGGCTACTCAGAGTCACTGTCACATGGTAGACGAGGAGGCTGACATCATGGGGCATGTCTGGGTTGATGGAGATTGCTACCTGTCGCACGTGAAAAGGAGTGAAGCAGATCATGAAGATGATGAGGACGGTGATAAGCAGTTGCACAGCTCTCATTCTCCTCTCCCGACTCTGGTGCATGAGACTGGGCTTCGACAGAGCACACATAATCCTGGTGGTGAAGAAGATGATTATGATGAGGGGGAAGAAGTACTCACAGACCATCAGGACCAGAATCTTGGAGAGGCAGCACGCAGCAAACTGTATTGCCATGGTCAGGATGGAGAAAGTCACCACAGTGGCAAAGATCCAAATGAAGACGCAGATCCCCTTGGCACAGGTGGGGTTCCTCCATTTACGTGAGGCCTCCACCTGTACGATTGCCAGATAGCGGTCAACGCAGATGCACGTCAAGAAGAGGATGCTGCAGTACATGTTGACAAAGTAGCCAAAGATATGAACCAAGGAGCAATTCAGGCAGTCCCCTGCACTGTAGAACATGATGATCCGGACAGGCAAGGAAAATCCCACCAAGAGATCAGTAACAATCAAGTTGATGGTGTAAATAACAGAGGTGGTTTTTGTCTTGGTACGGAAGCAGAAGACGTACAGCGCCAAGCTGTTCAGCACAACACCCACCAGGAAAATGATGGCATTGACTACCATCAGGGCAATCCACAGGCTGTAAAATTCTGCGTACAGTTCTTTGTCGGGGTGGATGAACTTGGAGAACAAGTAGATGCTGGAGTTGGGTTGCTGGGTGGAGTTGATAGAGTCAAGGGCTGGTAGTTGGGTGGAGGAGGTCGGCATGGTCACTGACTTCCCAGCGATCTGGAAGAAAAGAAACAGAGGTATATTGATGGGTATGTCAGCATTCCTTAGGGCTCAAAATATTGTCACGTAAGAACATTGTAACCAATGTATTTGTACATCCTCAGTAGTTATATATATTGCTGTACTCTCTGAGCGTCTCATCTGCCAATATGGGATTACCAATAATTGCTAGGAAAATACCTGGGTTTATAATTACTGTCTTCCAGTGGTTCCAGATGCATGTTTTGGAGAAGACACACAATCCCCACTTCAAGTTTCTCTTCCTCTGCCCTGTGCAAAAGTGGTTTTAAGGCCTGAGCAAGAACAGAGATGTGAACTATGCTGAGGGGAGCAAAGGAGAAGGGAAAGTCGGGGGATCTACACATGGTCACGTTTGAGCCAGCCACATGGCAAATGGCCCAGAGAAATAGAGGGGGTTGCTGAGTTCAAGCAGGGTGCATTGATGCTCATGGAGGGCACAGGCCATTTTCTGCTGTGACAGAGAGGGTCAGGCCAATATGAGGCTCCTACCAAGTCTTGTTTCCTGAACATGGTGCTTATTCTTTTGAGTCCTTCCTCCACTGGAGCAGCTTCTTCCCAACTAGAGGCTCTTCCTGCCCTGCCATGGGAGCAGGACAGTGCTGGCAGCCAGAAGACATTTGCCCAACCTATTGGCACAACCATAGCCCCAGCCTCTGACTCGTAAAATATCACATCCCTTCCCTTGGCCAGGTGATCCCACTAGAGAGTTACATGCAGCAGCATTTTCAGGAACTGTAAGACTTTCCTGAAATCAAAAGATGGCTGAATTTTCCAGGAAAGCACAAGCAGGTTGTGTGGCATCTTCCAGAGATCTGCACTCACAGCAACAGCAGCCGGGAGATTTCAAACCAAGGGCGTCAGCTGCTACTTCTGCCAGGGTTTGACAGTTTAATTTGCAAATCATTCCTGACTTATACACTATTTTAAACTGATTTGTATATTAAAAAGATAAAAAAAAGCCCAACATATACAGAGACTTGGCTGGTTTCAATAAAAATAAATGGTTGAAAAATGTCTGGAATATCTCAAAGCGGCTGAGCAGGACTTTGAGGTTAAAAAAATCAGCTTGAATCAGCAGAGAATGATGCTGAAAGACTTGAGTTATGAGGGTTTGAAATCTCTGCTACAAAGAGCCAAGTGCGGAAGGGCTAGGAGACAAGGAGCTGCAAACACATCTTCCAGCGTTCACAGGAACCGCAGTATGCCTAGGCTGCGTGTCTCAATGAGGAAGGCTTGAATTGCTAAGGGATTCTGGATATCCAGCTCCCCCAAGCATGCCCCATCCTCTAGCAGCTGGCTTTCTGCCCGCACTCATCCTTTTTGCTACTTCAGGGGATTGCGAGGATGGACCGAAGGTGTCCCATTGCCTGTGAGATGCTTCAAGATGTTGGTGGCCATGTACAAAGCGGAGGAGGTAGCTACCTAGGTCAGAAGCCTTCCAGTGAAAGGTGGATCCTCAGGAGAGTTCCTGCTGGCCAAAAGCAAATGTTTTGCAGGGACAGTCCTAACTGGGTCCAGAGAGCATCACAGCAGCTCTGAGCCTGCCTGACAAGTGCCAGAGCCTTTTCCTGCCCAGCCACCAAAAGCTTGCTTGTTGGGCTAATGAACTACAAATCCCTGCTAGCTGTAACTCTGAAGCTCTTGAACTCCTCCACACCTCCTGAAAAAAGCAGAAGGCTTCCAGCTCTCTTCCAGAGCTGGGGAACTGAGATTTAGGAGAAGAGATTCCCAAGTCTCTGTGCATTTGCTGGACACAGCACTCCTGACGTGTCTTGCCAGTGCTGAGCAGAGGGGAAGGATCATCTCCCTCGGCCTGCCGGCAATGCTCCTCCTAAGGCAACCCAGGAGGCTGTTGGCCTTCTTTCTCACAAGGGTGCATTGCTGGTTTATGTGCAACTTGGCGTCCACCAGGACTCCCAAGTCCTCTGCAAAGACACTTTCCAGCTGGTTAGCCTCAGGCTGTACTGGTGCATTCCTCCCATCCTGGTAAAGCCTCTGCTGGATCCTCTCCTGTCTTTCAACATTCCCCTGAACAGCGTGGTCCCAAACTAGACACCTCACCCATGATGAATTGACGGAGGTAATAAATCCCCTCCATCTGCTGACCATGAACCTCCTAATGTAGCACAGTATGTACTTTGCCTTGTCTGCAGTGAGTGCACCACTGCTTACTGATTCTTTTTCAGCCTAAGATCCACCATAACACCCATGTCCTCTTCAGTAGAACCACTTCCCAGCCTGTACTGGTGAATGGGGTCATAGGATATGGCCAGGCAGGCTTCTGTGGAGGACTGAGTGATCGAAGTGCAGGTGCTTTCCTGCCCCTTCTCACTTTGGAGAGGGCTGGGAATGAAGTGTGTTTGGTAAATGGTCAACGTTCAACGTCAAGAGTCCTCATGGGATGCTACCACCCAGTTGTGGTTATTCTGTATGGTTCATTCAAGCGAGGTGAGCATGAAGCAGAACATTTGTTGAGCAAAAGCAGAGACTAGAACTGAGAATTTAGAAGACCAGGTGTGAAGTACCCTCTGGAAATTCTTGGAGAAGTGACTTCGCCATCATGATGGAGCTTAGGTCTGTTGGCCTGGAGTCTGATGATTGCTCTAGTTTCTTCTTGCCTCTCATCTAGTCTATCGAAGTTGTGTGAAAGAAAAAGCTGGTTTTTAATATCCTTGAACTTGGAAGGATATTTATAATCAAATGGCAATTTTTCTGTTTAGTTAGCCACTCAAGCCCAAGTAGTTGAATTGTCCATTGGAATGGCTGATGCTCAACCATAAAGCTCTCCTGAGATCAAACCCAGTGCCAGATTACGCTGCAGGACTGAAATCCTGAAGCCTGGGGTCAGACCACCTGTAATGTCCCAAAGAACTGCTGGGCAAAGAAGAACAGTCCTAACTTCTGTCCACTTTTGCACGTAGGCCATCTCCAGCAGTAACCGGACATTGGAACATCTTGTGTTTCAGGAATGACCAGATTATCTCACCCTGCACTGAACTCCGGTGGCAGCTGAAGTAGCACACATGTTCACATTATTTTGTCTGGGTCTGATTGAACCTGCAGACTCCTGGGGGAGAGTCTTGTCTCTTTACATTTTGTGCCAAGCATGCTGTCAGTGAATAACAGGAAAAACTGGACCCAAGACTGGCTGAAGGTAGTGGAGTTGCAAAATCTGGCACCTGAGAAAGATGCATGGGGAGGATGCAGAATGCTGGCCCATTTTCTAATGATTTCCTAATATTCTCGCCATCTGATCTTCTCTGTTTGTTTGTTTCACTCTTTAATTACAAAAACAAACTGAAATGAGCAGATGCCTGGATCTGCTTCCAGATTTCTCTTTGCAGATGCTGTCAAGAGGAGCACTGCGGAAGCCGCTGCGCCAGTGCAAACCAAGGAATAAAGACTTTGTTGTCCCTCGAGTGCAGCATGAACTTGTATATCTATGTTCATACAGACAGTTGAGCAAGGGGAGAAGACAAAATCACCCATCCCATCCCTTAGCATGCACTAGAGTGTATTGAGTTGTGTATGCATTTGTCTTCTTATTGTAATTCTAAGGCACTGGCCATTTGCTCTGATTTTACATCTTGTTAGTAGCTTGTCTCCTCTGGGAGATTTTTCGTCAGGTTCAGATCCTTTATCACAAACATCTGATATTCATCTTACATTTTTCCTTTCCTGCCTCAGTGAAATCCGTAACTCAAAATGCATTCAAATATTCCTCATCCTCACAATGCTATTGGGGTATGTAGGGCACTTTACAGACTGATAGAAAAGGATCCACTATGAGTACTGTCCATGCACAGAAATTAAAATCATCAGCATATACAGTGTGCTGGCTTACATAGTCACCTCTTCCACTGGGCCCCATGTGCAGTGAAATAAAGTCCAGATGTTGTAAACTGCTAAAAAAAAACAGGTAACATTTTGTTTGCCAAACTGAATATGCAAAGGAGGAGCTGAATTAGAGTTTGTGTCTTTTCCCAGTCCATCGCTGCCCTGTCTGAACTTAAAATCCAAGCAACTACATGAAAGAAGTCCCAACAAATTTAATTTATTCTGAAGATTTCGTCACTGACAGGCTGTGGAAAAGCTGCCTCTTGGGCTGCAGTGGGAAAAGTCTTCCTCTAATCAAATTGTTACTGATGGATGTTTGGGTGAATGGCCTTTTCCTTTCTTTGTGAGACTGCCCTCATCTCATGGCTCACAAGCAGAAGGGACGGAGAGCTGGACTGGCAAAGCAACAGCATTCCTCTGAGTGCTTTTAATGAGATGGAGCTGGACCAAACCCCTGGTTAACAGCTACTAAGTATTTTTCCATTGTGGGTCTCCAAGCACTTGACAAAGGTACATTGCCCCATTTTGCAGCAGACTGAACAAGGCACAGAATGGCAGCGTGACCTCACGTCTGAGGAAAAGCAAACATTTCCAAAGATTTCCAATGCTGTCCCCCCCCCCCCCGTCAAAAAAAATTACGACAACCAGCTCGCTCGCTCTGCCATCAGAAATACTCATGCAGGTGTTAAAGTGAGCCAGTTCAGCTACCCATCACCATGGAGTGGTGGCAGATAGCACCCCCCCAGTGGGGGTCATGGCTAAATATATGAGAAGCTTTGCAGCCTCTGCAAACCTTTATTTTGCCATTTTTCATACTATTTATTGCTTGCAGCCCTGGCATGAGCTCATGCAGAGCTGCAAGAACCACAATCACCTTTGCTTATGGAGTAAATAGCCCTTGTGCTAACCCCCTTCTGAAAATCTTCAAACAGTTTGGAGCTCAACCTTCTTCATGCCTACTTTAGCTCTCAGCCCCCCAGATTTCCATGCAATCCCTGTTTCTTGGAGCTGCCAGTCTGCAAAGCCCAAGATGGGTAAACACGCATCCTTCTGAGCGCTGTCTGATCGCGCCAGTTGGCCTATGCTGTTATATTATACCTCTCAGGCTGGATTTTATCTGGCTGGCTGTGAGACTGTGGGTAGCATTTCCTTAAAAGTACAGCAGGCATCTAGGTAGAAATGGGATAAGGGGAGGGACGGAGACTGGAAGTTGACCTGGTTTCCCTTGTTCTGATAAAGGTCCCTGCTCAGCACTGGGAGAGGGGGACTTGCTCTGAAATACTTTCTCATTGTTGTGTGACACAACCAATTCCATCGTTCTTGGGCCAAATAGGAAACAGATGGTTACTGTGCTGAAACCAGGTCCTGCAGCCTCTTCCCTCGCTTGCTCGCTGCTTGGCATCACACTTGTTCATTTAGCGTGGGCAGCTCAGTGCTACGTTTGCCCCAGGAGGATATCCTTGACCATCCCGTATTTCATTCCACCCAACTTTTTGCTTGGTGTCAGCCTTAAGCCTCACCCTCCACTTGCTGAAGTTAACGGGGTTCACTTCCTTGACCCAGGGGATTTTTGGATCTGGCTCAGCAATTCAAGTAATAGGATACAAAAGAAAAGGCAGGTCAGGCAACTGAGCTTTGTCCTAACTGCTCTCCAAAAGGGTTATTTATTGGTGTGTGCAGATAGGATCTCTGCGTGCAGACTCAGAGACAGAGAACAAGAGAGCCATGCACTGGGATTGGAAAGCTGAAAAGGACATTAACAAGCATGAGCGAGTGTTATTTAGTATAAACAGCTTCAGCTTTTCTCATCTCCCTGTCCTGAATCAGAACATCTGATACGGCAATGTGGCTCCTCTATCATCCCCCCTGTCCCCCTCACCCTGTCCTGACTGCTAGTGTTACTCTGCTGCCTGGGATGGCAGCAGCATGTGTTTAGTTTTGCAGCCTTTCCGTGTTTAAAGTTCCCTGGGTGATTTATCATCATATTTATAAATGAAGGGTTAAACTCACTCTCTTCCAGTTTAAATTGTATGATTCTCCTTCTGGCAAGCTCTCACTCAACTCTGGCTCAAACTGGCCAAATATGGTGTTTTTGTGCATGCCGAAGACCTTGCCCTATACGTGGTAGAGCTTGTTCTGTGTGCCTCATGCTCAGCCTGGGGAGGGTGGGTTTGCTGACAGTGGGAACTGAAGGAGAAAGGGAGAGAAAGGGAATGAATGCTGAAGGGGAAAAGCTGGTGCCCATCTAGCCCTCAGGCTGTGAGAAGGGAGCTAATGTCTGGGGGAGAAAGATCCCACCCTGAAGCAGAAATGGGGCTATTCCCAGGGCAGGGAAGATCCCACATTTGCGGGCATCAGATCTCTGCTCTCACTTGATTCCTGAGCATTGATGTCTCCTAGAAGCCTCCAGGTCTGAGGGTGGCCGGACAGAGTGTGTGAAACACCCAACTGCTGGAGAACTGCAGTTGGAAATAGTCAAATCCAGTCCAGAGATGGATTATTCCTTCCCCTCCAATGCTGTGGAAATAAAAGGTGCTTTGGAGACACAAAACACGTAGTTCTGTGAATGTCAGATTAAATGATACCTGCTTTCTTACGGTTTCATGTCTTGCAGGGCTGGATGAATGCTTTGCCCTGGTTGAGATGCTTATTATAACTTTTTCCCATGTGGACACTTGGCTGCCTTAATGAGCACTCACGTTCCAGCTTTTCCCTTGGCTCCGACACTTGTTTGA
Organism: Gymnogyps californianus; assembly: GCF_018139145.2. Classification (NCBI taxonomy): domain Eukaryota; kingdom Metazoa; phylum Chordata; class Aves; order Accipitriformes; family Cathartidae; genus Gymnogyps; species Gymnogyps californianus. The sequence goes on along the minus strand of NC_059472.1, from coordinate 3,948,311 downwards.
CTTTCTCCTCTCTTTGCTGCCTAATTTCCTGAAAATTGAGGTGATCTTTCCCTTCTGCCAAATTTTGGTTGAAATTAGCCAACAGATTGAAAAACATTAGGAGGACGGAGGAAATCAGAGCTGACAAACACACAAACAGGCACTGACAGTGATCCTTATTTCCTCTAATATGAACCTGCAAGGAGTTTGCTAGCACTCTCCACCACACATCCTTTCATTTAGGTCTTATTCCCTGCAAATTCACAATTACTTTGGCATCAAAACACTGCAAACAGGGCTGGATGGCTTCTTTGCAAAGAGATTGGGGATAGATGACAGCTAATTGCCTGGTGTCTGCACTGGTCAGCCATGGCATGCTTGCCCATGTGTAATGAGTGTGATGGCCAGCAACTCATACTTTGTCCAGTGGTTTGAATGGTCATGTACTGAATTACAGCCTTTGTCTGGAAGGAGAAAGGTGTGAAGTTACTTTGCACAACAGCAAGAGGGATTAACCCCCCTATTGACTTTTGCATCTCTAAAGTTGCCCATGAGAATCAGATTTCCTACCTGGCCAGAGGAAAAACTTGCATGTCCAGTCCCAGGCATAGCCAGGGGTTGTCCTTCAAGTCATGTAAACAATTGCAGACTAAGGATGTGTGGAGGCTAATGCAGTGTTGGTTGTTGGGCTGGTGTTGCTGATGTGCTATTGAGCCATTTGCCTCCTGCCTGATGTGCCCAGTTAGCCTACATGTGGCCCTTCATCTTCAAGGTCCTGCTGTGGATGGGCGATGGGTATTGCCATGAGTTGTGATCTGAGCTCTACCCACCATGCTGTGTTCAATGCTGTGTGTGCACATGGGTGGACCCCATGCTCCCCAGCAAGCCTAGGGCCAAAATCAGGTCCTCTGAGAGTGAGGGACCCAGATGCCTTGTTCAGTTTGGGACAAGCAATAGCCTGTGGGTGCCCAAGCAATGATTTAGTCCAACAGGTCATCCTAGGCCACGAGGGTTCACTGTCAGTTAGAAGAGGGAGAGCACAACTGTTCAAACTGCATTCCTCTTCTTCACAGAGCAAAGTGACCCAGATGGGAGAAGGACACTCGGCTTGGCCCAGATGCCCGCTCTCTGCATCTAGGCTTGAACCTGCTGCTTAAAACCAGGTGATGGATCACCAGTCCTGGACACGCCAGAGACAATCTGTTTAAAACTTGGAAAGATCTGAATGGTACTGCCCCAGCCCTGTCCTGAGCATGCACGGAAAATATGGAATGAAGCTCCTAAAGATACACAGAGAAGGAAATTCATGTGCTGGCAGATTTCTTATGAGCTTATACCTCCTCTATGCCCATTTGCAGCAGTAATGCCTCAGCCTTTGAAAGAAGGAATGCAAGTGTACGTGTACAAGCAAACGAAGAAGTGGGATTGTACATACATTGCCTCTCCAGACCTGCAAATGTGCACCCAGCAGCGGTGGGCACCCAGAGGTCCTTCAGCACATCTCTAATGAGGCTTGCTGGTACTGGTCACCTTCAAGTGCTAATAAAGGGTTTACGCCTCCACTTGCTTGTTTATACCACACTGTGTAGAAAAGTCCCTCCTGAAACATTTAGATGTCTACAATGCCTTATTGATACCGTTGCATTTTTCATGTCCCTCCTTTCTGCATTACCAAATCTTGGCCTTGGAGTGACAGAAATATTAAGTGTCTTGGTGAATGCTCTATAAATCATGCTGTTAGCATTTAAAAGACCAATATCTCATAGCCTGTCAGGGCTAGTACCAAGTGCCATCTGTCATGAGGGAGCATGGAGTGACATCTCTGCAGTAGATGCTGCGTATTTCTAGCTCTGATACTTTAAGAGAAATCAGAACATGACTTCCTGCGTGTATCCCTCTCTGTGTCCTTTGTGGACCAGTATAATGTGAGGGGAAAGTACATATTTTGAGGGGAAATTTTTTCCAAGAGCATTTAAATTTTTTTTAAAAGCTAGATCTGGAAAGAAACATGTGGATTTGGAGTTTTATAAGTCCAGCCAGTAGAGATGGATTTGTGCCTCTCTTCTTGGGAGGTTGTAACACTACAAGAGAAATGCGTTTGATTTTATTGGGATTACAGTAATCCATCTAGCATTTCAAGGGTGCCTGGGACAAAGTGCTAGAAATGTCAGTTTGGAATAACAGCTATCGTGGCTGTATACAAGCAGAACCCTGCAGTGAAAATTACCATATAGGCACACACAGGAACTTCACAGGCAAGTGCAAAAAACATCGTGGGAGATTAAACTGAGCAACATCTGGCCTGTGCATTGCTGCTTGCTTTTGAAAAGGGAAATTTTTAATTGCAAATTTAGCAATCTTTGAGCACTTTTCCTTCTTTCTGCCTTCAGCTGCCTGCTTGCTCTGTCCCTTGGCAAAAAGCCTGAGAAGGACAGTGCGGGAAGAGCAGAAACAGAGGTTTGCTGTTGAGGAATACCTGAGGTCCTGTATGGCCCAGGGCTGCAGGACAGAAGAGGCAATGCTCACACCCCAGGGAGCACAGGGAACGGAGGTGACACAAATGCAGGAAGGGACGAAGGGGCGATGCAGTGAGGAGGGGGATCAGGTGCACCATGAGCAGCAGACCAGCCCGCCATGGATGCAGCTCTGCAGCCCAGCACTTACTTCAACTTGTCCTGCTTTCGTTGCTGCAGGCAGAAACTGAGGCACGGAGCCATGCTGGGCTTGGCCCAGGGAATGCAGTGAGATGAGAGACCAGGTCAGGGAGCAGACATTTTTTTGAGGCATCCCAGGATGGATAACCAGATCTTAACCCTTTGGGAGACTGGTTTCTGTGGTTTCCTTCGCTAGGCACTGTGCTCCCAGTGCTTTCAGGGATTTGCAAGTTTTGGATTTTCCAGGTTAACCTGGAAAAACTTTGAGCTGTTAGTGGGTGTGTTGCTATGAAAGCAGGGGGCATTTCTGAAGGAGCATGGTTAAGGACCTTGGAAAGGATCTATTTTTCCTTAGACTGACCCAGCAAGCGGATTCAGAGAAAGAAAACAGCATCTTTCCTAGAGCCGAGCTCACACCCTGCTGCACGACCAAACAGAGGTAAAACATCCTCAGTCACAGCTGACCCCATGCCAGGCAGTCCACTGTCTCCTCTCCTGGCTTCCAAAACCTGCCTGAATGCATTTCCCCAAAATTTCATTGTGCCTGGGAATACACAGATACAAACAAGACATCACCCCACTCCTCACAAGAGCTGGCATAGTACCTTTCAATGGGGGAAAGCCAGTACCTTCATACACTTTTCATCACCCCTCATCTCCTCGGGAAACAACCAAATATCACAACGCTGCCCCAAAACCCAAGAGCAGAGAAGCTCACAGCGGGAGAAGCCCCTCGCAGCCCCTCACAGCCCCTCACAGCCGCCGTCACAGCCTGGCTCTCCAGGTCGGGCACCTCCTGATGAACTTCCATACCTGCAGCATGGGCAGAGCCAGGGGATTCCCGAGCTGCTCATCCACGTGTTCGGTGCACGACCCTCTCCACCACCATCCCTGCCAGGGCTCCCTGCTGCAATAGCCACGCTTTCCACTCCGGACTTGGGATCCAGTCTCCAGCAATTCCCTCCTGGCCCCCCGCTGTCACCTCTTCGATCCCATGCTCCCCCTTTCTCTCTGACCAATATCCCAAAGCATTCACTGCAATGGTCCCTGCAGTGTATTCCTCCACGATGGACTGACTTACCTCTGGCCCGATCTTCCTTCTATGTTAGAGGAGCTGCCGGTAAGAAAATTTCCTCGTGGACTTGAATGCTACCAACCCAGGAAAGAGACATCTGTTCTTACAAGCAGAACAACTGGAGTGACTACAGAATATGAAGAAATGCCTAATCTCTCTCTCGCGCTCCCTCTCTCCCCCCTCTCTTCTAAATATAGCCTTGCAACTAATGGGAAAAAATACACACTACCAAAAAAAAAAAAAATTTCCACTTGTCTTTAGTGTTCAGAATTTCTCCCCAAACATCTGGCTCCCTGCCCTAAATCTCTCTGAAATTTATGAAGTGCTGGAAACGCTAAAAAGGCCTCCAGCCTTCCTCACGGTGCTAATGCCTGAACATCTCTAGTTAACTAAAACTGATGTTGCTGCCCTCCTTTTGTCCCCTCCCTGGGTCAATTTTCCTACGTCTCTGTGGGAACAAAATCTCCTTGCTGAGAATTTGCCAGCTCAAGGCCACCGCAATGCTGCTGAGCCACCACCGTGTGACACAAGAGGAAAATACCTCTCCTTTCATCTTCCTGATATGAACTGGGATTAGACAGAAGCATCGCTGGCAGTTGCAGGAAGGTGCTGGACCAAATGCCACATGCCACAAAGCCTGTGACGTGCTTTGAACCAACCCAGCTGTCCAGACCCTGAGAAAAAACCTGGCACAGGGAGACAAAGAGTGACTCTGCACACCTCGGTGACGCTCTGGCTGTGGTCATTTGGGAGAGGGGTTAATAAGATCTATCCAAGGACTGGGCTGAAGTGGCTGAGCGTAGATGAGTCGAGGGTGGAAACAGAGAGTCTGAGGTTCCACCAAGGAGCCCCCCAACATGTTCCTCCATCCTCACACAGCCCTTTCCTACTGGTGATAGAGTCATTGTGGGTATCAGGTCCCTCTCAGAGCAGGGATTTAAGTATCCCTTCACCCTTGGCTGCATGAGAAGAGACTGAGATTGGGCAAAGCATAACAAACTATCCAATTGTTGAGATGGGTTCAAAGCACATGGCCAGATCAGCCTTCAAGATGTCTCTGCTGACCAATGCAGTAAGGACCCAAATCTCCCAAATCCCCCAAAGTCCCATCTCATGATGGGATACTTCCTGCTCTAAATTGGGTACCAAAAAAGCCATCTTTTGTAGGGCTTGCACAGATGTTCTCTCCAGAAGGGTTTACAGTAGCTTTAGAGGTCCCTTCTGGGAAAAAAGACAGAAAAAAACCCAAGTGAGGAGTTGCATCAAATTTAGTTGTTTAGAAGGACAGGGAGGATGGATGCTGGATTTTAGTATCAGCCCTGGACTGCTCTTTTCCCTCACCCTTTAGATAAAGACAACACTGTTGCCAATGTAATAAACACGCAGAATATGGCCCGTCACAACACGACAGGATCAACTGAGAGGCATTGAATTCCAGGTCAAGAGGCCAAATCCATAAATAGAGGAGAGGTAAACTCCACACATGCATGTCTCACTGAAGCACAAACAGTAGCTATGGTTATTAGAGAAGGTTGACCTCATTTTCTGGAATTAGTTTTTTACTCTTGGATCTTTCCCAGGAAGACTGAGCTGATCTTTTTTGTCTGGTTATTTTATTGATTTTCTATTTTGAGTTTCCTCACATTGAGGGGCAGATTCTTCCCCCAATTTCAGGAACATCCTCCTTGACTTTTCTGTGCCCCCTGATCCAGGCATCCAGCCTTTCACAACTGACCTCCAGCTCAGGCACGTGCCTGGGCTCTCATCTGCTTTTCACTTCCTTATGACTTGGAAAGCAAGTGTGATTGGGAGGCCTCCATGAGTCCTGTCTGGGTAATAATCTTGCCTTCACTTCGTTCCATCTTGAGATTTGAACAGGGGGAAGAACAAAAGAGAAGAAACCAACCTGTAGTCCAACATTGGGTAGGGTGGATGAACTTGGACCCTATCATTCTTGGCGTCTATGGCAAATACTTAAGTTTCCCTCAGCCTGTCAACAAAACTTTTGTACTTAGAGAATAATTCTCTGGAGTTACAAATGCAAGACTGAAAGAAAGAGGAGACTTTTCTCCAGGATGAGATATTGGTATCTACACTCTGTTCGCCTGCTCAGGGACTGCCTGGCCCTTCCTATGCAAGGACTGGCTTGGTTTTGTGCTTCTGTGTGATGCATGCGAGCTTTGTTGCCATCCCTGTGCACAGGATAAGGAGTGCCCTGCACACCCCCACTATCCCAGCCTCTCCCTCCTTGCTGGATTTAGAGCTAGACTCGGAGTGGCAACAGCTGCAAAGTTTCAAGCTGTGCCTGAGACAGTGCAGAGCATGCCATATTGGGAAGCAGATGCTGCTGTTAAGGTGGAGAAGGCACATCCGGGCTCAGGGCCACGCTTCGTCCCAGATGCGGTTCCCACACTTGACTTCAGGAGGAGTTGCAACTGTAGCTGATGAATGAAGAGCTTCTATTATATCTTGCTTTTCAGTCATTTATCACCCTCCCAGAGGGAGGGGGAAAGGAAGAAAAAAAAGTGAAGCTTTAGTAAGTGGAAAATTTTCAAGCTTGTTTGCTGACTATGCAACAGTATTAAATATTGCAGTGAATATCTTGAGATTGTAGGTGGAAGAAGGTATTGACTCAGCCGAAATTAGCACGTAGGAGAAGGAATAATAGTTACGGCAGGGAAGGGTGCTACTGGCCCATAATAATTCCTAGCAATCCCTTAACCACGCCATGTAAAATAGAGATGGGACAGGGCTCCGTTTAAAAGTCTTCTGTGGCACAGAGCAACAAAGCAGGAGGCCAGACGGCTCTGAAAGAGGTTGTCAGAAGTCTGATACCACACACCACCCTGGGGAGATGTCTTCTCAGTTTTTGTCAGGAGAAGGGTATACTTTTCCAGTCCTATTCAAAAATCATAGAATCATAGAACAGTTTGGGTTGGAAGGGACCTTTAAAGGTCATCTAGTCCAGCCCCCCTGCAATGAGCAGGGACATCTTCAACTGGATCAGGTTGCTCAAAGCTCCATCCAGCCTGACCTTGTTCCAGGGATGGGGCATCTACCACCTCTCTGGGCAACCTGGTCCAGTGTTTCACCACCCTCATTGTAAAAAATTTCTTCCTTATATCTAGTCTGAATCTACCCTCTTTTAGTTTAAAATCATTACCCCTTGTCCTATTGTTACAGGCCCTACTAAAAAGTCTGTTCCCATCTTTCTTATAAGCCACTTTTACGTACTGGAAGGCTGCAATAAGGTCTCCCTGGACCCTTCTTTTCTCCAGGCTAAACAACTCCAACTCTCTCAGCCTTTCCTCATGGGAGAGGTGTTCCATGAGAGAGTGTCCTTTCATCCCCTGCTGTAGGGGAAGAGATTGAGATTGGGCACAGCATAACAAACTATTGCACTGCTGAGATGGGCTCAAGGCACATGGCTGGATCAGCTTTCAAGATGTCTCTGTTGACCAACTCTGTAAGGACCTAAACCAGAATCCGGTGTCTGAACATACCTGCTTTTTTTTAGGAAATTGAATTTAGGCTCTGTTATACTGAACAGCTCCTCACAAATGAATTATCTTCTTCAGTGGCGAAGGAGAGCTTCCACCCAAGAAGGTCTTGGACCCAGACCTGACGGAATCAGAGCTCAGAAAATTGAGGAGCTTTTACCATGACTGCGTGGAGGACACTGAAGAGTGGGATCCTCACTACATGGAGGACACCGAAGGGTGGGATGTTCACTGAGCTGTCTGGGAACCTCTTTTTATCAGCAACTTCAGAGAAAGTGAACTCACATGCCCATAGAACACCTTCATTGAACTTTCTCCCATTTTCCCTCTAACACACATGTTCCTGAGTCATTTTTCCACTGTCTTGCTCCTGCACCAGGAAGCAAGAGAACCAGAAAGAGAAACGGGAGCAAGTAATGCCCGCAGTGACAACAAACACACACAAACACGAGCCTGTCCTCAGAAGACTGCTTGCAGGGGAAGTTGCCCAGCTGATGTAGCTGCAGGGTTGATGGAGAGGCAACAGCAGATGGGCTCTGCTCCCTGCCACGTGAGTAAACTCTTTGCCATGGCAGATAAAGTTAATGGCATGGAGGAGAGTCTACATCCATTTTTCCCTCCCCAACTACTCCTCCTTCTAGAAAAATCTGCCCCAGAAGATCCTCAGACCTTAGTAAGTGCTGGAAAACACTCATGTATGTCCCTATGATACACACTGTGCATGAGCCCTAAATTCTTGATTCTCTACATTGTCCAGGGCTATCGTGGGATGCTGTGAATCAGATGCAGAATTGACCCAGAGAATTGGGTCGGTTGTCACAGATGGACCAAGACTGGAGAAGTTGCTGTGCTGGACCCCCTTCCAGGAGTCACCTTTTCCAGAGGATAACTGCCAGGAAAGCACCACATGGCATTTGGTTTAGGGGGAAATATGCGGACACTGAGACTCTCCCAAAATATGTAGGAATTTCCCTCCTTGCAAAGGGGCTTGTGCTTCAATCCCATCACACTTCCTTATTGTTAATGAGTGGGACGTACGTTGCCTTCCCCTGGAAGGAAAGCCTTGGACAGCAGTGTGGGAACATTGTCAAAGGACAAGGAACAAAACACTGGCTTCTGTCCCAGCCCTGCCGCAGACCGTAATGGAGCCGAGCCGGAATCTGGCAGGTGGTGCATGATGGATGAAATCACCTGCCCTAACTTTTACAACCCCCTGCCAACAGTGAGGAGAGGGGATAGAAGCTGATATTTGGTGGGAACAACTTGTAGTTATTCTGATTTGGTGGAGCTGAGAAGGGCCAGGGAAAACCCCTGACTCCTCATCCTACATCCAGCTTGGGTCCTGCTCTTGCTGTGGGTAGCTATTTCCTTGCCAGTGAGGCACAAGAGTGGGAGGCCTTGTGGACAGGCATGGGAAGGAGCTCAAGGGCTGGATTTGACCCTGCAGAACTCCATTTACTCAAGCTGAGTCAAAACCGGCCCCTGCAGGGATGCTGGAATTCAGGTGAGTGCAGCAACCCTGTGGCAGAGAGAGAGGCTTGGGTGGCCACACCAGGGTCTGCAGGGAAAAGGGAGTTCACAGGGGATCAGGGCTGGGGGTTGCTCCTTGTCCCTCACTCAGTCCTGCTCCATCTCCAGCGCAGGAAGGGGCTGCAGCCGCTGGGCTATTGAGAGGTCATTCTCTGCTGTTCTCATGGTGATCCAGGCATGCTATGCTGGGACGTCTGGGAGATCGGAGACTCTTTTGGGATCTGAACCCTGAAACATTCATGACGGCTATGCCTAAGGTTGTAGCTGGAGGGGCTGTAGGGAAAGATCAGAGCCCTCTGCACTGAGCCCTAGACAGAATCTGCGTCCCGCTCCTGCAATGTTGGGGCAGAAACACCAAAGAGGCAAAGAAACATGAGCAGCTTCTGCCTGGAGAAGGAGGGCTTGGACCACTGTCCCTGGTCATGTTCAACACCCCTGATGAACAGATGTCAGGCTGATATTGCCTGACTCTCAGCATGGGCAACAGAGACTGTGGCAAGCCATAAAAGATGGTCCAGCTGCCTCTGTAATGGCATCTCAGCAGGGTCCAGAGGCAGCTGCACCTACCTGACATAAGAAGCTCAGCAGAGAGCAGTCAGTGTCCCCTGCCAACTGCTTGAGATCACAGGCGCTTCCCAGCACCTGCTGGGCTGTCGCTCGCTGTCCTCAGAGGACTGCAAAGGGCAGAGGCCACCATTAGCTTGTGGCCCTGCCTCTGAACAGGCTCCCCATCTGCATGTTTATACAAGGAGGGCGATCAGACAGTCGCCATATGGGGGCCTCTGCAGATGGGATCCAGCCGCGATTTGTCTGTTTGACGAGGAACAGGGAATGACAAGTGGTTCCCAGATGACGATCATGGCTCCTGTTGGGTGAGTCAGGCACGGAGGAGAAAGTGTGTAGGAGCCAGTTTCCTGCCTGCCTGCCTGCCTGCCTGCCTGCCGCATGTCTGGGAACTGACTTTTCTGACCATTGCCTCCCCCTCCATTTTTCTCTCCAGGCCATGGCATTTTTGCTGACGGACCTGCTGAGCTGAAAGAAAAATGAAGATGTCTGCAGGGCACGAAGAGCAAGCTGTTCCTCTGGGTGACCCTGAGGTCTCTCCTGGCTGACTGGTTTGGAGTACATTGGTCCTGCCTTTCTCCAGTTCTTGCATGACAAGGGGTGTGCCCTGTCCTGGTATAAATGTACCCTATGGGGGTGAGTCAGGATCCCTCTCTCCATCCCAGTGTGCCCAGTTCTCACAGCTCTCACAACAGTGAGGTTTCTGACAAGGTTCCTCAGTCAACGCACCAACGAAATGAGCCACAGAGACCCTTTGGCCACCCAACAAGGCATGTTGTGTCTCGGCTGCCCCTTGTGATCCAACCCGCATTGGGATCCCTTGCAGGGTGCTGCTCTGACCTTTCTGGCCCCCCAACCCAGCTCTGGCCAGCAGCCACCTCTTGTTCTTTTCTTGATATTTTTTTCAAAGTTTCAGGAGCTAATTGCCAAGAACACAATGTCCAGTGTCACAACCTCACCGCAGAGCTCTCCCCATTCCCAGAAAAATATTTCCTGCCGGATTTGTTTGTCACTGGGCACATAGGGACACTGGTGCTTGGAGGGGAAAGCTACGCAGGCAGCCAGGGCTTTGGCATCGCTTGGGCACATGTGCCCCGGGGAGGTCAGAACCGGGCAGAGTGGCTCTTGCCCAGCTCTGGCTCGAGGACTGCAAAGCAGGAATTGGCAGGATGCTTGGCGTGGCTGCATTGGGATGTGGCTCGAGGGTGGTTGAGAGAGCCCTCAGGCAGCTCTCAGCGCTCTGCTCTTGCATTTGGGGAGGTGGGAAGCCCAGCGTGGCAGGCCTGAGCCAGAACACCTTGAACGCAAGGCATGCTGTGCCCTGCGAGGCTGCAGAGGACAGAAGGGGCATTCACAAACACATGGCAAGGTAGTGGTGGGGGACCTTAGGGGACCAGTCTGGTGTTTTGACCTGCTCTGATTTAGCAGCGAGCACAAACCTGGTAAGGGGCAGCGGGGTGCTTCCAGGGCCATCTGTTCAATGGCCAGCGTCCTTTGCCATACCAGGCAGCCTAGCCCAGGAGGAAGGATGCCTGCAACTCAGAAAATCTGGTCTTTCGACCCGCGATCCTCAAATGGCTTTAGAGAAACACATCCCTTCCCTGCTCTCTCTCTCTGCAAACATGCTAATCCTCCTCTCCTGTCCCCTTTGTTCGCCTGGTTTGTAGAGATTGCGAACGGCGCAGGGCAAGACCGTCTTTCGTTAGACATGCACAGAGCTCAGCGATGCTCTGATCTGGAACAGGGCAGCATAAATCTGATGGATTATAGTAGGAAATGCCACAGTGATGAAAAACCCTATAGGAACAGGAAGAAAAGAAAGGGCCCCATTTGGGGAGAAAAAACCCACACAACCACCCTGCTGCTGCTGCCTGGTTCCAACTGATTCCTAAAATTGCTGCCTCTGGAAGAGGCTGGTATATTTGCTGACTTTTTTGCCTGTTATTTTGGAGGGGGTGTTTTCCTTTGTGTTTTCAGCTGTTTGGAATTACAGCTCCTGTCCCTGCAGGCGGTCCCTGCTCCCGCAGGGAGCTCTGCGTGAGGGGCCTCATCAGGGACAAAGAGCTATTTTCTGGGGAGGTGTCTCAGTTTCCCTATTGTTGAAACAACCCCTCTAAGCATAAGGTGCAGACGTGCCCTGGGAAGTTTTCAGGAAGGGAAGGAGGGAAACATGCACGTGATTTAAAGGGGTTTCTTACTGGAAATTGCAGTGCCAGAATAATCAGTTTTCTCTTGAAGACAAATGGGTGGGCAGGCACTGTTTGTGGTGTCGGTGGGTTTTGCTATGGGATCGCGAGCCCTTTCTTCTCTCACGTGGGGCAAAGGGGACCTGCTGCAGATCCGAGTCAGGTGGAAATGTGCCAATTCAAAAATCCTGAGGAATATTTTCTCTGACTGGGATGAGGTTATAGACAGGAACAGATTGTCACCACTGGTTATCAAGGAGGCCTTGAACTCATTGAGGTGTGGGCAATGGATGGCATGATGGAGGGAAGACCAAGGCCCTACTTCAGTTTGTGTTTATGGCCTCAAAGCAAATTTTTTATCAGGGGCAAAAGCTCAACCTGCCACTGCTGAATCATTCCTTTCCGTAACTTCATCTTGTTACCGATAGCTTCAGTCTTTGTTATGTTAGGAGGTGCTGCAAGATGCTATTTGACACACCCTTTGTGTCATCTGGAGGGATTTTTTTCTCCAAAAGCACTATTAGATGTAATAAATAGTGTTAAATGGGCTACTGAAAGGGGCATGTGTCTCTGCCTTGGAAAAGGTCCAAACCAAAGCAGTGGGAATGACCTGAGGTCCAGCAAACATGACCCACCAGGACAGACCCGCAGACCTGATAACAGGCGCAGAGATGTCTGCAGCAGCTTCCCTGGGAACGATGCAAGGCGGGTTCATCTCGCAGGGCTTAGTTCATTAACACAAGTCTGTACTAAATGACCAGCCCAATTCCCAGTGGTCCCAGTGTAGAGACCTCCTTTGGGTAAGAGGAATCCTATTGCTTGTGTCTTCTAGGGAAGGGATATGCAATCAGCATCCCTGCCCTCTGTAATACAGAGTTAGAGCCACAGCAGCAGCTGGGGCAGCTGGAGGATCCCCCCCACGGTGCTAGAGCCGCAGGTTAATCCCATGGCTGTAACACAACCGAAGTGGCACCTTCTTTTGGGCAAATTCTGCTGGCTTCTTTAAAGCAAAAATCCAGCCTGCTGTGGTTGCTAAACTGGGCTCTGCTTCTTTGGGTGTCTTTCCATTTTCCAAGAAAAATAAACCGCAGGCTCTGTATTTTTAGATATGCCATCTGATCACAGCTAGTCATATATCAGTCCCAATACTGTGAGTCAAGATGCTGAGCTCCACTGCTGAACTCCCTTGGGCAAGAACTAGTGGCTTGAGCCATCCTGAGTGTATTAATAAATCAGTGTGTTTAAAATAATCATGCACTTTCCTAGGTAAGCTGCTCACGAGGAATCACACCATTGGGATTTATTATTGCTGGTGTCTTAGTAGCTCTGATTCTCTGGGTGAACTTAATACTGTCATGAGTGGGAGATGAACAGCCCTGGTATGAGACAGACCTAATCTAGGCAGGGGCCAGAGGCAGCACGACTCCCCTTCCTTTCCCTCTCCCGCCAGTGACTCTGATTCCTGATGTCTGCCCCTTGCTATTTCAGTCCTGGGTATCCTCCGAGGCGGCTGCCGGTCGGAGTGAACTTTGTGGTCGCTTCATGCAACAGTGGGATGTGACAACCGTCTCCCTTTGTGCTGCTGACCTGAATCTGTGTTGCTGAGACACAGGTGGGAAATGCAGATACACTACTCCCAACATTGCCAAATCCCTTTGTGGGTGGTGGGAGAAGGGGTAGCTTGGGGGCAGCATGTTTCCCTGGGCTGTACCTTGTGCAACCCTACCCTGTGCAACCCTGCCCAGTGCAACCCTGCTCCACAACTCAGCCCTGGACCCCTTCAGAAAGTAGCTGCTCAACCTGCCTTGTACAACAGTGCACAAATGTGGAGTTATTTGTGTATTACAAATCTCTGTCCCTCACTGGCTTGCTCCAGCCTTCACGAATCTGTGTCGCTAACACCAGTGCAGCCTGGAGACAATTTTCTGTGCATTTGATCAAAGCAGCAGGAAGCCTTGAGGCTGGTGTGTGAAAAATGGGCCGCCTTGTTCCTGAAAGTTTATTTGTTGAGCTACTTCATCACTCTAATGACAATCAATTTATCCGCATAATTAGTAGCTGGAGACAGCATAACACGGCTTGGCAGCCTGGATTTTTCTCAGAGATGTATTGCTTGGCATACTCAACCAGGGCAAAAGGAGCCAGCCTGGCTGCTGGGGAACTGCAGCTCTGCGAGTGCCAAGCAGGTGAAACCCAGCACGACAACCCAGCTTTCTCTCTCCATCCTGCCAGAAAAGGACCCTCAGGATGAGGATGAAATTGGACCTGGCTAAATGTCCTGCTAATAAGCCTGCTAATGCATTGGCCTCCCTGCTGAGATTGGTAATGACAAGTCAGGCCATGCCGGTTATAGGGGAAGGCATGCTCCGCGTGTTCAATTTGCACTGCCTGTCAGCCGGCTCCTGGAGAGCAGGCAGACCAGCAAGATGGTGCTCGTACACCCCACTGAGAGGAGAGGCTGGTTGCACAATAGTGGCTTTGCGCGGTGGAGGTCGGTGCCCACCCCTCTGCCACATAAGCCATCCACCAGCAATCTCCTGTCCTCCGCACCCGAATGCTAGAAACCCCCTTCATGTCATACAAGAAGCTGGTTGCCCTGCTGAGCCTGCCTCAGTGTCCTCTCCTGCTGTGCCCAGGTACCTGCTTTACTACAACCTTCTGGGTTCGTCACTCTGAGAGGACCCTGGTGGGTTACGAACGCCTGCTGTGGTCTCTGTGTGGGTCCGCATGCTCAGAGCTCAGTGCCATTTCACCTTGCTAATGCCTACCTGCGGCGAGCGAGCTACGCTAATGTAGGGCTTTGCAGCTGTTTGTAGCTCTGGATGAAACAGAATTTTGGCAAACCTCCACAGCAGCCCCAACCTCATCCATGAGGTCAAAGCCTACTTGTGATAGCTTCACTATGGAGCAGCTCCCCAAAGAGACCCAAATCCATCTCTCCAGGTGTCCCACAGAGAGGGCTGACAACCTCAGTGCATGCAAGGATGGGGAGCTGCCTACTGGACCACCACAGCAGGAGCCATCCCCCACGTTTGTTAGCCTCAGGGGCATTTCCCAGAGCCCCATCTTTTTGGTAGGTATTTGTAGAGAAGGTGACTGGAGCCATGAAGACGAGGGGACATTTGACAGTAAATCTTTTTGCACCGATGTGGAAGAAGTCATCCTTTCCGTTGTGTGATAATGGCTGCAGTGGTGCTTTTCAGGCTGTGATAGATGAGATGCACATCTTTTATGGATTATGCATAAGAGGTAATAAAGAATTCAGTTCCTCTGTGTCTGTACATTAATGGCGTATCGATTCCGGTAAATATCACGCTGAAATTGAACAGCAGCATCCCTGGTTAGTGTCATCCTGGTGGGTGACATAATTTCTTTTGGTGTCACAGCCAGCTCAGCCTAGTCCCATCTGACCCCCACAGCTTTACTGATCCACTTTGCTCTGGCCCTGTCCTTCACTTTTCTATTTCCCTGATTCACCCTTCACCTCAGCACAACTACTTCTGTCTCTGGACTTTGTCATGCTTAGCTGGACTCTGCCGTGCCTCTCTAGGATTTACTGGATGGGAAGTGTTTCTCTGCTAAGCTGTCAATAGGATTTGCTCAGCTATCCGTAATCAGTCGTTTTGAGCGGGAGCAAAATCTACAGCTAAAAGCTACAAATTAAAATGCAGGTATGAAAACTGGAGGAGAGGTAAAAGAGAGAGCAAGAAGGGATGGCAGGGTCCTTACAGTATTTACAGATGGGCTTGCTAAGAAGCAGCAGACATTCCTCAGAAGGGGCTGTAGACTTTAGCTTAGATGTCACAGGAGATTCGCTAACGTGCACATTTAAGTAATATGTTGTCTGACCTCCCCCTAAATCTAGCAACTGGGCATTTATAGAAACCTGCTATAACAGTGCATGGTGTAAAGGAAAGTCCAAACGATGTGCGCTTTGTGTGTTTGTTAGAGCGTTACACCCATGGGGGATTTTTGGCTCCCACTTTAAAAAGGGCTCAGGAATTTGGATGTCTCCGTTTTTAGATGGCAGGACTCACATCTCCTTAAAGGGTGAGGTTTCCCCGAACATGCTGAGCACCTGCCTGCTAAACATCCCTATTTACGTGTCTCCAGCCTGTTAAAATGCAGACAGACAAAATCCCACAGCCCTTCTGACAAGTTGGACTGCAGGGTTTGGTCTCCCCCCCTGAAAGGGGATGTAGGGGCAGGACAGTCCATGTCCCTGCGGGAACCACGTCATCCCCAGGGCATGATGCACGTAAGGGGGAGCAGAACTGCGGCAGTGTTGTACGTGCGCACGGTGGGATTTATTGCTCTGTTCAGCAGCCTCCCCTGTTCTGCTTGCTCTGCCTCCAGGAGAACGTGCTGTGAGAGATGTTTCATGTACAATTCCTTCCTTGGCCTTTGCCTCCTTCTTCAAAATGGGTGAAGGAAGACTTGCAGGGTGCTTTTGGCACCTTTATGCTCTGCAAGGAGGGAAGAAATGGTTCCCTGTCTGTGTTTTATCTCAACGCACTGGGGAGATGGGGAAGGAGGCTCGAGCAGAGTGAAGTAAAATGCGCTGAAATCAATTGATTAATAAAGTAGCTGCTCAATTGCATTGCTACGTTGCCATGTGTCCTTGTAAGAAAGGAGGGATTTTCTTTCTAATTGTGGGTTGGCAGAGATTTCTGTGCACAAAGGAGAGAGAGAGAAAAGTTTCTTAGTAAGGAGGTTTCCACCAAAGGCAAGCTTCTGCCCTCACTTGTGCCGGTAGATGCAACATGGAGGTGGTGGGCATTTCTGCCTCCTTTTTTCCATGGCTGCCCAGCTTTCCCCTGCTCAGGGAGGGATTTACAGAGCAAGCTGAGATGCAGCATTGCATCTAATTATGGGTGACAGAGGCATTTGCCCCAGTGGTTTTCAATTGGGACTGTCACGCGCACGTAATAGGGATTAAACTTGTATGCCCACTCTCTTTTATTTCTGAATGGGGGAGTTTTAGCTTTGCTGAAGGAGCTGCCATTTCAGGAAAAGGGCTGGCTTTTTGCTGAAGAAGAGAAATTGGCCCTGTCATGTGAGAAATGTTAGAAGAAAAGGCGCCTCACGTTACCAAAACACAGCTGAGATGAGTCCGAAGAGCCGCATTGCCAATTCATCACACTGCCACTGAGTATAGTTTGTGTAAATGACGGGAGATGCTCTCTATATGATGTACTGCAGCTGGACACATCTCAGTTGGCAGCGACTTGCTGATGGAGCTAGTGGGACCATTCATCCCTCTCACCCACTCCAGCTCTGGCCCAGCCGCTTCCCCCATCCACACAGCACTCAAAGTAAGGACATTTCCATACCGTTTCCCTGGGGAAAGTTTTGTGCTTCCTAACCCTATATTATAAAGTTCATTTTGAGCCCTCTCAGACCACTTTTTCATGGCCTGAGTCTAAAAGCCTTGTGTCTAGCTCTGCATCTCTATACAGGGACACTTGAAGGATGCGTATGCGTATATGTAACTGGACTTGCCAGAGGTAGTCAATATATGGGGGTATACCAGAAATACTCAAGTCTTCATGCAGAATCCCTCAGATGGCTCTGCCCGCAGCCTGCTTTTTACAAATAGACATTTGTGTGTCCTCACATGCATGTCACTGACTGAGATAATGGACCAGCACAAATGCATTTTGGCATCCAAAAGGATCAGTTCAGTACCTAGAAAAACCCACATTTTCCTCGATGAGATGTTCTTTTCCTTTGCACCAGCCCTAAACTCCCCTACCCTCCTCTACCCCGCAGCACCCGGCATAGGAGACTCTCCTCTCCAGCGCTCTTCCCACCCACGTGGAGCCAAACCGCATCCAAACCCACGTGCTTCGCTCTTTACCCGGCTTGCGAGGACTCCCATCCCTATCCGCATGCCTCCAAACTCTCAGCCCAGCCGGGACTGGAGCATGCTGTCTTCCTGAGCTGCAGCTGGTGAATCTCCCTCCCTCTCCCCCCTCGCTCCCAGCCCGAAGCATGCCGCAGCCAGTACTTACACAGCCTGAATGAGAAAGCTCAGCTGCTGATCCCTGAGCCCGCTCCCAGATTCCTCGACTGAGCGACCGTGTGCTCACTCCCCAGCGCTCAGCCCGGCGCAGTGATGATACAGGAACCAGACCTCTTTGGTTTACTTTTACATTGACGTCAGTGTCTTTTCTAGCCTCCATGGCTCGTTTTGGTAAAAGGATGTCTTCAGGGTGGAGGGGAGGGGTCGGAAAGGGAGAGGAGTGAGGATGAGCTGGAGATGAGTTTTTGTGACGTGGGCAGCCAGTGGTGGGAGGTTTTAGGGGCTAATGCTGAAAGAAGGAGTGCTTATGGAGTCCACGTTGACCCTGGGTGTAGATCATCACCTGGACATGGGTACGTTGGAGGCCTGACCCTCACATCTGTACAGAGAGCTGCTTTCCCACCTGCACCAGCACCCTGACTGGGAGCACGAGCCCTGCCTTCCCCACCTTTGGCAGCTGTTTGTACCTGGGTGCCGGTTCAAGAGGAGAGGGAATGTTGAGGGACCGAGGGAGGTCTAGTGCCCCTACACAATGAACATGGACACAGCTGCCCAGTTGTGCTGCCTCTGTGCCCAGGCCAGGGCCAGTGTCTGTCTCCAAGGGAACAGGGAGATGCCAATTTGAGTTGCTTTTACCATCTCAAAGGACGGCCTTAAAGACATGGGCTCCATGAGCCATGCAGTTGTAGATAAGTATGCACCTGAATATGCCTGTCTATTCATACAGATCAGCCTTTTACAGGCTTACAGGTCGCAGCACCTAGTATTCAGATTTCAAGGACCTGAATAACTCACCTCTCCCTAGACCCTTGTAAGGTTGGAGAGTACTTGTCTCCTGTGGAGATCCTGCTCTGTCAGGTTAAGGCTCAGATTTTATCCTGGGATTTTTGCTGCATGGTGTGCACATCCATCCCCCAGCCCTGTGCAGCCACTGTGCAGCGGACGTGTACATGGACACATTTTCGGAGCATGTAAAGGGCTGATGCTTGTGAGGGATTTGCAGAGCACTGTCAGAAAGTGGAACCTGCGAGTGCAATCATTAACGCTGAATTATTCACAGCAGATTAATCACACCTATGTTTAGGGCTTCTTTCTGGCTGGGAGCAAAGCCAGATTTCTTTGCATGGCCAAACAACTTCCAGGAATTCCAACGTAAGGCTTTCATGCCCTAAATGCTGATAGTTTTCTATTAGGTTCGTGAATACTCATTCACTTGGGTAGTGTGATGCAAACACTTGAGCACTTGGATCTTACAGCCTCACGCAAGGGCGAATACGGAGCTTGCCCTGGTGCTGTTGCACAACCACAATTAAACCTGTGCTCTCTTTGGGTCATGAATCACCTTTCTATGATGCATTTGTCCAGCTCTTAACACAACTGGTCTGTCATCCATTATTAGACCATCTGTATGATACCTTGATGCAAACCATTCATTGTAAGCTCTTACGAGCAAGCATTGAGATTAGTCTTTACGAATCCAGGCACCAGCACTCATAAACAGCCCTAACCACCTGGTGACATTGATGTAATTGGGTTGGTTGACCCTTGGAAACTGTACTAATAAAACCTTGCAGGGAGCAGGGATTATTGACAAGGAAGCATCATCTAGTACCACCAGAATGACTGGGCTGTACTGGTTTATTTGAAAACCAGTAGTTAGAAAATAGTTTTTGACCCCAGTATACCATCACTACAGAGAACAAGAGACACAGGAAGGGAAAGCTCTTAGGTTGTTCAGCATGTCCATGGCAGAGCTAAGTAATAAGTCCAGTTTCTTGGCTATTGGATCACACACTCTCTGTCATAAATAATACTAAAGTCTCAAAGATTCCCAGTGTCCTTGTCAGAACCAATACATTGTTCGTGGCTGAAGAAAGACAGAGTCTTATAAAAACCAGAAAAAGAGGTCCTCGTAAATCACCATGTCTATACTTAGAAATGTGTTGAACCTTCTAAGCTCCATTTCAGAGCACATAAAGTTTTTTTCCTTTTCTGAGTTGAAAAATCCATCCAAAGGTCAGTCAGAAACAGGAATAAAACTGTCTTTGAAATCTCAAGCTGCTGTAATAGCATTTTTGGCAGTGAATGATAAACTTGAACAGTTGAGGTTTACATGGCAGATGAAGTGAACATGTATTTGTCTATACATTAAATGACCCAGCAGTGGCCCTTTTTCATTTGTTCTCCCAACCCATCAGACTATTTATAGATTTTTACTACAAATGGACCTCCTGAGCAGAAGAAGGCAGACCAACTAGTTCTGAAGAAACCATCACAGTGGAGCTGTGCCCATAAGCCATCATTCCTGGGCAGGAGTCCCATGTTAGTGATAACCTCCCAGGTAGCAGGAATATTAACTCCTCATTTACCTGGCAGGGATTTTTACAGTATTTCACAGCTTTTGGAGGGTGTGAAGGGTTATTCAGGGAGATCTTATGATCATGAAGGTATTGGATTGAAAGGGAATTGTGGCATATCCTGGCTAGGGCTCTCAGAGATGTCTGGGGAATGAGGTCTACTAGCCACTACACAGACTACACCTGGCTGAAGGGACTTAAAAGCCATGTATTCAGAGCTCTCAATTTCAATGAAAAGCCTAGGCAGTCCTTGATGAGTGGATGGTGGTAACACCCAAGGATGGCAGAGAGCTGGGGTCTCTTCTCTGTCACGCCTCATAGATAGAAAGCTCTTGCTGGAGACCTGCGTTGCAGTCCTTGCTCTGTTAACTGTGGAGGAGTATATTCAGGGTCTGATTTTTTGGAAATATCCTAATGTTCATTAGAACGGGGACTGCCATGCCATCTATTCCATGACCCTGACTATGTAGCTGCACAATAATGTGCCCTGTCTGTACAGGGAGTCCTAGTGGAAACTGGAAGATCTTCTACAGAGGTGAATACGAGGCCCTCATCCCTGGATGTTTTAACTTCATAGAATCATAGAATCACAGAATCATAGAATCATAGAATCATAGAATGGTTTGGGTTGGAAGGGCCCTTAAAGATCATCTCGTTCCAACCCCCCTGCCATGGGCAGGGACACCTTCCACTAGACCAGCTTGCTCAAAGCCCCATCCAACCTGGCCTTGAACACTGCCAGGGAGGGGCATCCACCACCTCTCTGGGCAACCTGTTCCAGTGCCTCACCACCCTCATAGTGAAGAATTTCTTCCTTATAGCTAATCTAAATCTACCCTCTTTCAGTTTGTAGCCATCACCCCTTGTCCTATCACTGCATGCCCTTGTAAAAAGTCCCTCTCTGGCTTTCTTGTAGGCCCCTTTAGGTACTGGAAGGCTGCAATAAGGTCTCCCTGGAGCCTTCTCTTCTCCAGGCTGAACAAACCCAACTCTCTCAGCCTGTCTTCATAACTGAGAGTAACTTGGTAACTGAGAGTCAGGTGATGTGGATTTGAACCCCCCTGTGTGCAGGAGGGACTTTAACTGGGAGATTTGCAGTGATAAAAAGAGTTCTCTCCCTATTTTGAGTGAATTTCCAAGCTATTGGATAAAAAAGTCTGAATAAGCAGGTCTTCATCCTTTGGTTGCTCTTATGAAGGGCTAGTTGTGCTGAGATGCCTCCTGGACTGAACTGCCACTGATCTCAGCAAGGCTCAATGGTGAGATGGGTCTCGTGAGCAGACCAGATCTGAAAACACAGGTACTTTCTAGGCTCGAGGAGGTGTCTTCAGGCTCTGTGGTGGGTTGACCCTGGCTGGATGCCAGGTGCCCACCAAAGCCGCTCTATCACTCCCCCTCCTCAACTGGACAGGGGGAGAAAATAAAACGAAAGGCTTGTAGGTCAAGATAAGGGCAGTTTAATAAAGCAGAAGCAAAGGTTGCGCGTGAAAGCAAAGGAAAAAAAAGATTTTATTCTCTACTTCCCATCAGCAGGCGATGTTCAGCCACTTCCCAGGAAGCAGGGCTTCAGTACACACAGTGGTTGCTCCAGAAGACAAATGTAAATAAACGAATGCCCCCCATTCCTCCTCCTCCTCCTAGCTTTTATGCTGACCAGACATCATATGGTATGGAATATCCCTTTGGTCAGTCTGGATCAGCTGTCCTGGCTCTGTCACCTCCCAAGATCTTTCCCACCCCCCAGCCTACTGGTGAGGGGGAGGCAATGTTGGAGAGACAGCCTTGATGCTGTGTGAGCACTGCTCAGCAGTAGCCAAAACACTGGTGTGTTATCAACACCGTTTCTAGCTACCAATACAGAGCACAGCACTATGAGTGCTGCTATGGGGAAAATCAACGCCATCTCCGCCAGACCCAATACAGGCTCCCAGTGAAAAAGACTGGCAAAAACCCCCTAGATACACTGGGGACTTCAGGCTCCAGTGTAGCTGGTGGAGGAGAGGTTTAGGCCACAGTTTTAGACATCTGTGCTTGAGGTGGGAGCTAGGGAGGCTGTAGGCTCTCAAACCCTCCATGAGGATGGGGTCCCACAGGTCCTCTGCTGGGTGGCTGCAGCCTGCAGAATGTTTTCTTCTTCAAAGGTGAACGGCAGCTCTCCAGGCCCTGCAGGGTAGACTTGGCTGCTCCTTGCCTTTAGGATGTCCTGGTGTGTATTCAGCTGCTCATGGCTCCAAGCGAGATGCTCCTTTCCCCACCTTGCCCCTTCTCCCAGGGCAGGGACCCCAGGCAGTGTCAGACTCATAAGGCTTCAAGCTGCTGGGGATCCTTTTTAGGTACTTAGATGAGCTGATGCACTGGCTTTCCAAGCCCACACTGTGTAGGGGAGCACAGAGCAGCTGGGACAGTGTAGATTTTAGCTTGGCACATATCTGAGGAGCTTTCTAGGCTGGAAGAAAATATTCCCTGCAGTTCCCAGTGCTGGGAGCGAAGGTGGTGCTTGGAGGCTGCAGGAGCATGGCTCTGTGCTTTGAAGACACAAACATCCAAGGTATCCTGGGGAGAGCAAGAGCAGAGTGGGATCTCTCTGCTCCAACAGCTGCTTCCAAACCACCTCTGCAGGCAGGCAAACCTGCATCACTCCAGAAACAGCAGAGGACTCTCCAAAAGCAAACATGCAGAGATGGATTCCAACAAGGGTTCAGCACTTCATTCTGCCAAAAAAATCCCTCTCTCCCAGCACAGGAGGACATACCACTCTCAGACTCCTTGTGAGCACGGTGGGAGCTCTTTGCTACAGTAGCATTTGCGAAAGACACCTCTTTCCCAGCCAGCAGCCTGCTGTGTCCTTCTGCACAGCCAGGCTGGGCTGCAAGAGGCAATGGTATCAGAGCCAGCTGTGGTACACAGGACCATGTGGTCATGTCTCCATGGCTGGTCCCCCTTGCTGCATGCCTGCGGCTAGCTCTGCCTGGCACCATGAGCTCTGCACGTAAGTGCATTTCATGGCAGAGATCTGCCTGGCTTGGCTTAGAGGAGGAAGCAGAGAAGAAAAGCTTGGGGCTAGACTCAAGCTGTCTGTATGAAGGTGTCTGGTCCCACTTGAGATGCTGAAGCATAGCCACTGAGCTCACAGGTCTCCAGTAGTACCTGTGTCTTCTCTCCCAGCCCTGCGAGGAGTGTAGGTTTTACTAAAGCATGTCAGGCATCACTAGACATCTGACCCTGTCATAGCACAGACAGCTGGATTCAGTCTGATGTGAAGAATCCTCAGTGTTGGTGTTTCCCTGTCCTCTGGGTGTCCAGATTCCTGCTCCGGTCACTGGACATCTAGTCAATACAGTTGGATAGTCTAGACAGAGACTCAGTCACAAGCCAAGAGGGTCTTGAGTCTGTTGCCCACAGGAAGATGCCATTTTAGAGGTGCTAACTTGGCCTCTGCTTGCTATTCTTTAATTGCAGGGGCTCCTGCATGCCTTAATGGGGTGCTGAAGGACAACTCCAATGGCTCGAGGTGCTGCCAAGCGCACAACCAAATTGAGCCTCAGCACCCTCTCCCAAGCTGGGTGGCCAGTGGTCTTGTCACTTGGCCAACTGATCAACTGAGGGATGAAACAGGTCAGATTTCAGCCTCTTTTGCCTTCATTTAAGCCCTTGAGCAATGCCTTATCTGTGTGATCGGTGGGGTGTGTGTTGGTGGGAAGGAAGGCAAGAGAAACTGCTACAGGTCCTTCAGCTGCAATGCTGCCTCAAACATTAGCCCCGTAGGGAAAACTCCACAGCAAAGTTTACAGGCATAAGGGACCGAAGCAGACAGCGAGCGGATTTGTCCATGAAGACGTTTCAACACTGTCCATGCAGCTGTCCAGGGTAAATAACAGCTGGGTTCTCACAACGCTCCCATGGTGGGGCCTCACTTCTGTGTTTTCAAATGTGTTTTTTTCCTCTTGCCTTGCAAAAGCAGCTTTTTTGTGAATGAGAGCTGGTCCATCAATAAGGGAAACAATGGCTCATAAAGACATAATGGTTCATTTGGGGCCGTGCCAGGGGTTATTATTTCTCCCAGTGCACTTTCGCCTGAGCTGAAGGTTGCATTCAGAGGCTGCGTCTTCCTTGCTTTGCTGCCCACAGACCTCTGTGAAAGGGGCTTCAGGGTGAGGATGGTGGGAACTCGGGCTGAGCTCATTTTGCTGAGAGCTTTTCCTTTCCCTCCTTTCCCATTTTGCAGAAATTTAGATATCAGACCAGACCCAGGGAAATGCAAAACCATATCCAAGGAGTTTACTTACAAAATGAACATATGGCAGCAGTTAACTGGATATTTTTTTTCCTTTCTCAGTGACCAAGTGAAGAAGCAGATTGCAACCGATCTGCATCTTTACCTTTCCTCTCCTCAAAGCAGTAAGCCTGTGATCTGAGCAAATCTCCAGGAGTCTTTAATCTGTCTGGCTGTGTAATGGCACGTCTCCTCCTTTCTGTTGTGTAGGAATACGTGTTCCCTCCCTTCTAGGCTTGCCACAGTAAACAGAGCCCTGAGAAATTACCCTTCTAACACCAATAAAATCTGTTATTTTAAATTTTTTAAAGCAGTCTGTTTTGGAGCTATTTCTGGGAGCTCTGTCCTGTGCAAAATTCCATGCCCATTTCAAACACCCTTACTACATTTCTTCCATCATCTTGCTCTTCCATTCTGGCTAAAATTAAGAGTAAAAATAAAAATAAAAACCCAATAACAATGTCCTGTACTGCCCAAAGTGTCTCAGACAAACTGGCAAAGCACAGTGATTTTAAGGCTCAGTGGCCCAACCTTCAGAGCCCTTAAGGCTTAACTTTCCATTAGGCAACAGGACAACTCATATAAGTTCTAGTTCAATTGGTCAGAGAAGGACACACATAACTAACAACTGCCTGATTTGCAAATGGCAGATCATCTGGTACTTGGGAATTTTCCATGGTTTAACCTTCGATGGAGGAGGTCAGGTTCTCGAGGGAAGCACCTGCTCCCGTCCTTGCAGTGCAACGGGATGGGTGCCCTGCAGCATAGCAGCAATGACAACACCAGCTGGGCTGGTGTGCAGAGCTGTTCCCAACCTTGCCAAGAGTTAGCATAAGCTGTGTACCATGGGAACACCAGTTTGAGGCGAAGCCGGCCATTTGTGCACTTGTACCTTGGCTACTTAAAGTGAGTTTGACAGGTAAAATGCATTTCATATGTGGGTATGTAATCAGTGGTGACCAGCTCTTGTAATACATGAACTTTGACATTAGACGGATTTATCTATCTCAGAGCAGAAAAAGGGGGGGGGAAATAGCTATTCCCTTTAATTTCCAGCTTCACAGACTCAAGTGCTGCCTGCCCTGCTCTCATTAAGTGTGTCCTCGCTGTCTCTTGGCCAGTTTGCTCTAAGGGTATAGTGAACTCAAAGATTTGTGGCTGGAATGAGCTGAGATGTTTGGAAAGAAAATAGCACGTTTGTTTTATATAAAGTAGTACAGCCAATGGAGGAATAGCCAGGACTTTATTGGGCCAAAATTAGCCTCCTGGTGTTAGCTAGACTCCTAGGCAATCTCACCTTGTTGATGAGTAACTACGTAAACAATTTGAACATTAATGATGCAATCAAAGGAGTTAATCTTTTGTAGCTAATTCTACTCCTGTTGAAATTGGTGGGAGATTTGCCTCTGGGTCCTTCAGCTTCTAGGCAGGACCTTCAACACAAATTATAGTAGGCAATGTGTCATGCACTGTGACAGGAACACAGGAGCTGTCACAGGACTTTGTGTGTCACAGGACACGAGATGTAGTAGCTTTTCCTTGGCTTCTCCAGAACAGTCATTTTGGGTAAAAGAGTTTCGCAAACAGTTTGTGAAAAAACAACCAACCAAAACCTGAGCTGGAGCTCAAATGACTTTGATTCATCTTCTACATAAGCATCAGGTTGCTCATGGCCGAGTGCTCCTCCTCCCATGAGCAGGGATATGCGTATCTACTGAGTGGCCTTGTCTACACCCAGATCAGGGGGTGCCAGCAATATCTGCCCTGGAAAGGAAGCTTTCTGGGCTGTCCCTGAACTACAATTTAAAATGGTCTGTCAAGCTCTTGTATGAATATGCCAAACCACTAACATGCTATGTGGTATCTGCAAGTGATAAGCTTCTAGAGACAAATTAACTTTTGAGCCTGATATTCTGAATCATGCAAAGTTTCCTCTGATGAGGCAAAGAAGCCTAAAAGAGGATGCAAATGTAGGGGTTTTTCATGTCTGCTCTGGCACACAGCAAATAAAGATACGAACAGAGAAGGTCAAAAAGATCTGGTAGTAGTACCAAAGTTACTACTCTCAGGTGACTGTTCTCCAGGCTGGAGGCCACATCCTCCAGAGAAAACCTGGCAGAACCCACTTTTGCTGGCTTTTGAGCTGAGCTGCAGGACCTTGCACTGAAATGGATGGGGCAGGTTGCCACGAGAGGCTGCTGTGTGGGAACACCTTGCAGAGGGCGGTGACAAACATCCACCCTCTCTGAAATTACCTCTGCTGTCTACGGGTGAGCAGGAGTCATGTCTGAGGATGAGGCACTGTTGGTTTCCTCTGCTTTGGTCGGAGCTCTGCAGTCATTGCACCCTTCTCTCCCACCCAGCTGCACATTTCTCCTGCCCTGTCTGCACTGCGCAAATGCTGGAGTCGCTTCCTGGGAACTGACTCAGAGAAGTGATGTGAAAGGGTCTTGGAAAAATGAAACATTGCTTAATCCCATGCTACACCAGTTCCCTGACCAGCCTTTCTGCACAAAAGGAGCGTGGGAGCTCATGTGTGCGAGGAAGGTCATGGTGGGTGAAGCAGGACCGGTCCTTGCTGCCACAGCATGGACTTAGCGTTGGTTGGAGATGACCGCAATGCTACACTCAGTTGTTGATAAGGACACAGTCCGATGAGTCATTACCCTTCTGAGCTCAGAAAATGCTTCTTTTCTGTTGTGCACTTGGCCTCTAACATCACCACCTGCACCGTTGTACCAGCCTGTTGGAGGGGCTGTGTAGTGTAAGCTTGGCCAATGTGCTCTAAAGAGAAAGTGCCAAGCTCCCTCCATCTACTTACATAATTGGTGGTATCCATCAAACTGCCTTCGGCCTCAAGCCCATCAAGAAGATGTATTAACAGAAAAGGAAGCAATAAAATGTTTAAGGAATAGCTAGTTCATTGGTATATTTTATAGCTTGTTAATTTGCACTCTATGAAGCCTTTCTGTGTGCTTGAGCAATGAGGCCAAGGTCTTTCCTTTAGGAGTTTAATAGAAACAGGCACACATTTCATTCCTGGAAGTGACTACAGGCCTGTTATTGATTTGTTCCTATTGATGGCTTTGGTAGCTTTTGGCAAAGGACAGTGGATGTAAAAATGGAGGAAAGAAGTAGATCTCAGCAACATATTGTTTTGCTTCCAAGCACCCAATGGCTGTGTGGGCCACAGATTAACAGGGAAGTGATGTTAATTATCTTTGCCTGCCAGCACAGCTCTGAGGCAAAGCCATATCAAGCACTGATGAACAAATGCGGGTTGTGCGGCCGCTCTGTGCTGTTATCGGAAATGGCCTCTGGTTCTGAGGTCTTCCAAGGTTACTTCTGAGCACTTTGAGTGGGACACGATGCAATAAGCATGCCCTCCCATTTAGATTATATTTGCTATGACCTACTTTTTATGTCTTTGATCTAATTAGGACTATTCTGACCCCATTGTAATTCCCCATTATTTGGAAAGAGTCTGTATTTGCAAGTGATATTCTGATCTGCTTTGTTCTTAGTTTCAGTTCATTACTCAGTCAAAAGGACTCCTAAATCTCCTTCCAAGATGTTCTTGGTCTTAAAAGTGCTATATCTACACCTGCGATCCCTGCTTATGATAGTTTAGTAAATGCATCTGGCAAGCGAACCAGGAGGTCCCCTTCAAGCAGCTGCCTTCTTGGCAGCTCCTCGAGACATGACCTCCTGAAGAGATACATCTTCCATCCAAGAGGTGGGCATGTGTGTGGGGATGTGGATGGACTGGCATGTACTAGCTTGCTAGGTAGAACCATATCCGTGTGGGCTCTATCTAAACTCACCTTCCTTCCTGAAGGGCAGAGACTACAGCCAATTTCTTTTTGTTGTACAATTTCTGTTATTCTGAAGAGTCAGCCAGGCTGCAGTGGACAGGATACATGGGAATTGTGAGGCATCTTCTGCCAGCCCTGGGCAGGAGGACGTGCACATGGCAGAGCAAGGCGGAAGCTTTCCAGAGAAAGGAAAATCTCTGGAGACCTTCACCTGAAACCAGGCTGGAACGACCAAATGCTGGATGCACAGAATCTGAGCAGCTGCTGGATTGCCTTTTGAACAGGGACAAAAGAGAGGAAGGACTGAGGTACAACCTTCCCCGAGGTGCCTGCAAGGGCAGATGTGGGCTCAGTCAAAGAGGAGACAGTCTAGAGGGATAACCAAGTGTGGAGCCTGGTGGTGCTGGGTGTGTTTGCTGCAGAACCAGCTCACCCTAGTTCTTTCCAGCTATCCCTGCTGCTCTTCCCCTCTCCCTCCTACAGGGTCCCTATAGTTATTTACCAGCCCTAACATTAGCAGAAGACACACTGACATGGCTGCATGACCGGTGAGGGAGATCCTACCCATCTGAGAGTGTGCAGATGAGAAGCCTGCTTGCTCCAAGGGAGGATGGAAGGAAGCAACGACTACCTGTGGCTTAACGCTTATCGTCTCCTCTCCTGGCTTTGGTGGTTCAGCAGAGAGAAGGAGTTCTCACCCAGATTTCTCTAGAGCCTAGAAACCAGCATGATCTTGGAGGTGTCTGTGGAGAGCGTGACGTTCCCAGCTCTAGGCTGTGCTTGCACTGGACACGCTGTTTCTTTGACTGGGTTTTGTGCTCTGGCCAATGCATTTACTGCAGAGTGCTGCTGCAAGGGCAGCATACCAAGTGCTTGACTCACCACTTGCTTTGCTTTTTACAGGGTCCGCGTCCAGTAGAGTCGGGGTGCTTGGCTAGCCTCAGGTCATCTCCTGAGGCAGTCAGATACTGCAGAGAAGCGCAAACCCCTTCATTTCACATATGGAAAATGGATTTCTGTGGAGGGCAAGCAACTAGCCAGTCCTGAATAACACATCTCTATCTGCCTTCCACAGATAAGGTCCTCTTCTCCGAAGGAGGCCAAGCGTGGTTCGTGTTGCCTTCTCCCCCCATCCATCAATCCTGCTCTGGCCTGAAGCAAGAAGACTGATAACCTTTTCCAAAGTACTAAAGGGAACAATCTGAATCGCTTGAGGATGAGTCAGGTTTGGATGGTTTCCCCACATGCAGGCTTGGCAGCTGGCCTAGCACCCTTGCGAAAGGATTAACCAGCTCTATCCGATCACAGCTAGCGGGGGAAGAGCTCTTCTCAGAGTGGCTCATGTTTCCAGACTGGAGCCAACCATGTTGTGCACAGCTGAAGGTATTTGAGGGAGGCACATCAGGTGCCAAGTGCAATGTCCCTGGCAATTTCAGTCATGGATGAGGGTCTATGTACTTGAGGATGAGGCTGAGGTGAAGGGGGCCATGACAGTGTCTTGGGGGAGCTTTGGGTAAGCTGTTTTCTGTGATTTCCCTCCTCATCACTTCTTTGTGCGTTCTCCACCACCGAGGGCTGTGACTTCTGGCCCTCTCCTCTGAGGTCAGTGAGAAGTTTGCTATGGACACCAAGGGAAGGAAGACCTGCCCATTTCTGGACTCTGAGCAACCAGATGTTGCAAGCTGAAACTGCAAATCAGATGGAGATGCTGTGTTTGGGTGTATGAGAAGCTGGTCAGATATGGTCAGGCACCAGTTGCCTAAACAGGGGCATTTAGTGGTATTTGAGATGCCCTTGGGAATATTGCCTGATTGATTGGTTCAGAAGGTGATGGACCTCCTGTAGCTCCTGGAGGGCCAAATCTTCCATCTCCAGATGGACCTCTCAGCCACCCTGGCATAAGACACTTTTGTATGGGCAATGATTGGAGCCTGCAGAGGCTGTTGGATGGAGGGCAGTGGCATGAGTAGAGGGAGACAGCGGTTTTGACATGCAAAGTAGATTTTGGCCCTGTTTGCAAAGACTGAACTAATGCATGGGCTCATCCTCTGAGACTGGGTGTCCTGATGTCTCAGCATGTCCCTCCTGGTCACGCCTTGTAGCTCTGTCAGGGAATCTGGGGCAGGATACTCTAGTTTTCCATGGGTAAGGGGTCTGTTTGGGGAATGCCAGATGTATCTTTTCAGTATGTAATATCCTCCAGCTTAACACCCCTCCTGACTGGAAGGCAAGCACTAGATGCTCACATCATGGGTGTGTTAGGTTTGTGTAGCAGGAGAGGGGCTACAAGGGTGGCTCCTGTGAGAAGCTGCTAGAAGCTTCCCTGGCTCCAACTCGGACCCACCTCTGGCCAAGGCCGAGCCCATCAGCGACGGTGGTAGCGCCTCTGTGACAGCATATTTAAGAAGGGGAAAAGACTGCTAAGAGAGCTGCAGTGAGGAGAGGAGTGGGATGTGAGAGAAACAACCCTGCAGACACCGAGGTCAGTGAAGAAGGAGAGGGAGGAGGTGCTCCACGCGCCAGAGCAGGGATTCCCCTGCAGCCCGTGGTGAGAGGGCAGGCTGTCCCCCTGCAGCCCATGGAGGTTAACGGTGGAGCAGAGATTCCCCTGCAGCCCGTGGAGGACCCCACACCAGAGCAGGTGGCTGGGCCCAGAGAAGGCCGTGACTCCATGGGAAAGCCCACACTGGAGCAGTTCGTGGAGGACTGCAGCCCGTGGAAAGGACTTGCATTGGAGAAACTCTTGGAGGGCTGTGAGGTCCCTGTGAGAGGGACCCCATGCTGGAGCAGGGGAAAAGTGTGAGGAGTCCTCTCCCTGCGGAGGAAGGAGCAGCAGAGACAACGTGTGATGAACTGACCACAACCCCCATTCCTCATCCCCCTGCGCTGCTGCGGGGGGAGGAGGTAGAGGAATCAGGAGCAAAGCTGAGCCCAGGAGGAAGGGAGGGATGGGGGGAAGGTGTATTTTTAAGATATGGTTCTATTTCTTATTATCCTACTCTGATTTGATTGGTAACAATTTAAATTGATTTCTTTTTTTTCCCCCAAGTCGAGTCTGTTTTTTGCCTGTGACCATAACTGGTGAGCGATCCTTCCCTGTCCTGGTCTCGACTCATGAGCCCTTTCATTGTATTTTTTCCTTCCCATCCCGCCGGAGGGGGAGGAGTGAGCGAGCGGCTGCATCATGCTCTGTTGCCATCTGGGCCTAAACCACAACAATGGGTCAGCACTTGCTCATTGGACTCCTCTTTTCTTGCTTAAGCTCTTCCACCTCCAAAGGGACTGAACCTTCAAGTTCAAAGATGAACTTTCCAGGAACTGTGTCAGGTAGGTCCTGCAGCAAACCCAAGCTACAAAACCTGCTCTTCCCCACTCAACCCTTGCTGTGTAATTTCCATGGTCCCCATACCCATGGAACCCTTTGGCCATGTGGGTGGGAATTCATCTCACCAGCTCCAGGGTGGCATTCAGCTCTGGATGGAGACCCAGATATGTAGGAGTCTCCATGTCCACGTATCCGTGCACGCTAGGTGTCTGAGCTCCCATTATACCCTGTGGAAAGCTAGTTAACAGAGACCAGCCAGAAAGGTCTTGATTCAGTTGTAAATGTGCAGGCTCCTAGCACTGTGTGAGATGCTCTCCAGCATCTCACTTGGCCTCTAGCTGCTCACAGGGCATGGGTTTTCCAAAGCCCTGCCGCACATTGTCCTAAACTTTCCACCTCTCTAAAACATTCCCATCCCCAAGAAGCAGGAACCCTCCCACCCCCCCAGGTCTCTCCAACTTTCCTCCAACTCTAAAAAGCAAAGGGACAGCACAGCCTGATCCACTTGTCCCCCCCTTTCCCCAGCTCTTCCAAGGGAACGCTGTGGCCCGTCCTTCTGTGGTGCTTCGTGACACCAGTTTCTCTGAGGCAGCCCAACCGCAGGGCAGAGGCGAGGCACATTCCTGATAGGACCAAGATAGCTTTTTCCCATAGCTCCCAGGCAGTGGGAACGGGGCACTTTTTCAAAGGATTGCTGTGCATAAAGTTAAAATAACAGGAGGAACAGAGTGGGAGATCCAAGCTGGATTATAGTACTTGGGGCTCAATTCTTTCAAATTAAAAGAGACAAGAGAAGATGACAAAAGGATGCACTTGGGGAGCTTCCAAAATATTTCTGTGACCACTTTGATATCTCTTTGGTCTCACAGCACCACGGGAATAAATTTGCATGATTCCAGCTTGTACATACAATCTGAGCTGCAGCTTTATTTTTAATAACAGGGATTACCCAGGCCTGTGGTTTTGTTGTTGTTTCCAAAAGATTTCTCCTGCTGTTGGGGTAGATGAGTCCCTCTTCCTACCCCCCCGATGGAAGAACAATATTGATATAAGGTCTAAAGCACTTAAAATCAGATGGGCTGAGTGTTGTTTTACAGCTTCGAAGCCCCACGCTGTCTTTGTCCCTCTCATTTTTCCACAAGTTTACAAGCCATGGAAAATCTTGTCTGTTTTCAACTTATAAATCCCCATAGGCTACAGAATTGCCTCTCACGAGAAAATAAATAGACAGGTACTCTGGGGTCACTATGGTGTTGTAGGTGACACCCTTTGAAGCTTTCACAATGGAGCCCATGCTGCTTGTAAGAGCAAGGAAAGGGGAAAATTGCTCCTTATTATTTTAAAGTTGTATCTTGAAAAACAGGAACTCGTGCCAGGACAGTTTATTTTGGTTAAACCCAAGTTGTGCTGCAATTCCCCTGAGGCAAGGCTGAACTTGAAGGCATGGAGCAGGAGAGAGACACGCTCAGGGGGAGACTGAGTGTTTAATCAATGCTGAGTGATCGTCGATGCTCGGGAGCATCAGCAACAGGGTTGGA
This sequence comes from Gymnogyps californianus, assembly GCF_018139145.2. Taxonomy (NCBI): domain Eukaryota; kingdom Metazoa; phylum Chordata; class Aves; order Accipitriformes; family Cathartidae; genus Gymnogyps; species Gymnogyps californianus. The sequence goes on along the minus strand of NC_059472.1, from coordinate 3,915,490 downwards.
TCAGGTAGAAAATGTCATCTTCTCTGTGCATGTCCAGACAGCTATAGGCAATGAGGAACACTGGGGACTTAAGTCACAGCTGAACTTATCTTGTCCAACACCTCGATGTCACTGGAGCTTGGCCTTGGTGCTGTTTTGGCTTCACCTGTCCCACCGTGGCTGCAGCTGGGAGGATGCAGAGGCTATGTCTACACCAGTAAATTATACAGGAGCATCCCAGGGACCTGAATATGATCTATACAGTTAACTTGGATGGACCGCAAGGCAGGGACTGGGGGAGCAAAGTCCCTCCCACTGTAAGAGAAGATCTGGTTTGTGACCACCTGAGGAACCTGAACATACATACGTCTATGGGACCTGATGAGATGCATCCCAGAGCCCTGAGGGAATTGGCTGACATAGTTGCCAAGCCACTCTCCATGATATTTGAAAAGACATGGCAGTCAGGTGAAGTCCCTGGTGACTGGAAAAAGGGAAACATTGCACCCATTTTTAAAAAGGGTAGAAAAACCTAGAACTACCGACCTGTCAGCCTCACCTCTGTGCCTGGGAAGATCATGGAACAGATCCTCCTAGAAGCTAGGCGAAGGCACATGGAGGACAGGGAGGTGATTCGAGACAGCCAGCATGGCTTCACCAAGGGCAAGTCTTGCCAGACCAACCTAGTGGCCTTCTACAATGGAGTGACTACATCACTGGACAAGGGAAGAGTTACGGATGTCATCTATCTGGACTTGTGTAAGGCCTTTGCCACAGGCCCCCATGACATCCTTCTCTCTAAATTGCAGAGATATGGATTTGATGGGTGGACTGTTCAGTCGACAAGGAATTGGCTGGATGGTTGCATCCAGAGGGTAGTAGTCAACAGCTCAATGTCCAAATGGAGATCAGTGATGAGTGGTGTCCTCAAGGGTCCATATTGGGACCAGTACTGTTTAATATCTTCATCAGTGACATAGACAGCGGGATTGAGTGCACCCTCAGCAAGTCTGCAGACAACACCAAGCTGAGTGGTGCGGTTGACACACCTGAGGGAGGGGATGCCATTCAGAGAGACCTGGACAAGCTTGAGAAGTGAGCCATGTGAACCTCATGAAGTTCAGCAAGGCCAAGTGCAAGGTCCTGCACCTGGGTCAGGGCAACCCCCAGGATCAATGCAGGCTGGGGGATGAAGGGATTGAGAGCAGCCCTGCCGAGAAGGACTTGGGGGTACTGGTGGATGAAAAGCTGGACATGAGCCGACAATTCACGCTTACAGCCCAGAAAGCCAACTGTATCCTGGGCTGCATCAAAAGACGCATGGCCAGCAGGCTGAGGGTGGTGATTCTGCCCCTCTACTACACGCTGGAGAGACCTCACCTGGAGTACTGCATCCAGCTCTGGGGTCCCCAGCACAAGAAAAACATGGATCTGTTGGAGCGGGTCCAGAGAGGGACAAAAAAATGATGAGAGGGCTGGAACACCTCTGCTGTGAGGACAGGCTGAGAGAGTTGGGGTTGTTCAGCCTGGAGAAGAGAAGGGTCCAGGGAGACCTTATCGCAGCCTTTCAATACTTAAAGGGGGCTTACAAGAAAGATGGGGACAGACTTTTTAGTAGGGCCTGTAGTGATAGGACAAGGGGTAATGGTTTTAAACTAAAAGAGGGTAGATTTAGACTAGATATAAGGAAGAAATTTTTTACAATGAGGGTGGTGAAACACTGGAACAGGTTGCCCAGAGAGGTGGTAGATGCCCCATCCCTGGAAACATTCAAGGTCAGGTTGGATGGGACTCTGAGCAACCTGATCCAGTTGAAGGTGTCCCTGCTCATTGCAGGGAGTTGGACTAGATGATCTTTAAAGCTCCCTTCCAACCCAAACTATTCTATGATTCTATGATTCTATGAACTTAAACACAAGCTTACAGGGTGTGGTTGTGGTTTGGTCACACCAAAACAGTGTTGCATTGCTGCGGGTTTAACCCTGCGGGGCTGGACCGATCCACTGCTAAGTAAGCAATGGAGGAATTCAACCACAGCTGCCAAAAAAACACCAGATCATACGATGATGGGATAATTCAGGTCGCAATGGACCTCTGCAGTCTCTAGTCCATTCTCCTGGCTCAAAGCAGCACCAGGGACATCCAGGGATGCTGGGTGTTTGGTTTGTGGTGAAACGCCAAGAAGGTACCTTACCACATGTACACCTTGGGGAACTTAACCTGTGGCAAAGCAAGGCTGTTCGTTGCATCCTGGGACATACACAGTCACCTCCGGTCAAACTGCTGCTTCCTGACAGCACCCCCAGGGAAATGGTGATGCCAGTGGATGGGGATTTTCCCTTCACTCATCCTTTCATTACTGGAGAAGGGCCTGTCAGAACTGGGAATCGACAGAAGGAACGAACTGTTCCTGACCAGTGACTGGGCTGTTTCGCACAGCCTTTGTTTTCATCTGATTAAAATGACAGGAGCAGGGGCATTATCAAGTTGCTGCATGCTACCCAACTCAGGGTGGCTGGATGTCTCCTCTGTGCTTACAGGGGAATTGAAGCTTTATGGTCTGTATGTACGTACACTGTATAAGAACAGAGTACACACACATGAAATTTTTCCTCCAACTATTCTCCCTGCCTCCAATACTTGTGCATTAAAGGTCTTCCGAGTTGCATGTTAGTTTTACACATTTAGCAACCTTCAGTGTATTTTTCTTCATCACCTACTGTCCTGTTGACTTGTGCAATTTTTAGCACCCACAAAATCTTGTGGCAAGGATTTGCAGTTTGACCACGTTACATGAAGAACTGCCTTGCCTTTCTTTGAAGCTTCCTCGTGTTGGTTTGATTAAAGGCCTAGATTTTGCATTAAAAGAGACCATGAAAAATCAGTCTGTGTACCCTTTCTGTGCCTTTCACGGTTTTATAAATCTCTGTCATCCCTCCTACTGCTCATCTTTTTTTCCAGCCTGAAAAATCCTGGCGTGCAATTCATTCCTAACTTTCAGCTTGCTGAAACCTGAGATGATGTTTTCATGGTGCTTCCAAACCAAGATCTTGTTCCAGCCCATCATTTTAATCTGCATTTTGAAACCCCACTTAAACCATTTCCGATCCTTCCCATATGGAACAAGCAGCACAGTTTGATACTTAGAGCAGCTAAATTTTCCATACAGAGAGATGTGATCATTTTATGAAGAAACGGAAGTCATCTGAAATAAATGTCAACGGGAACATGTGCCTGTTAAATGTGAGCAGCAAAAGCAATAATCACCCAAGCCCCATGAGAGTACGTGTCATCTCCTCCTTGTTCACCTGCCAGGGACATGGAAAACAAGCAGCAATGCAGGGAAGCAGCACGGACTGTCAGATTTGAAATCACACCGGGGGCTTTGGAGCCAAACCTCTGAAACTGCAAACTCCAGCTGTGTATGTGAGGTCTCCAAACAGGAATCACCTTGGCTAAACCTCCCTGTTCCTTCCAGGAACACGACTGTGCAACAAGGGCCCTGGAGACTTCCGCAGTATCTTCCATCCCTTTGCAGTCCCCTGGAGACTCGGACAAGCTGGCTTTGCATGGAGAGGGAGGAAGGCTTATCCTACTGGAAAGCAGCCGGGATGAACACAGCTCAAAGCTACCCTGAGATGCGGCAGTGGAAAACATTGGAGGTGGCAAAACAGAAAGGGATGAACAAGAAATTGTAAAAAACCTTAACTCATTTTACCCTTCGGATCAGGAACCAGCAGGGTCCATTTTTTCTTCTTGCTCAGACTGCTTTCTCTTTGCAATGTTTGCAACAGTCCCCTGACCCAGAGGGGCTGTGACTGTGGGTGCGGTGCCTGCCATCAGGTGGGAGGAAAGGAATGGGGGGCACCAATTCCCCGTCCTACTGGGCTTGTGTGCCCACTTGCTGGATGCTTTTCTGTCCAATATGTTTGGAAAAAACTGTTTTCCCTTTTCCTCTTCCTGAATTTCTGACCAGCTCAGTCCTACCCCACATTTGTTTGTCCCTTCGTGCTCCCTTGTTTTGTTTTTATATTCAGGAGAATCAGCTGTTTGGAGAGAGCTGGAGCGTCTGAAGCTCTGCATCATCTCATCTCTCCTCCACAGGCTTTTCTGTTCCAGGAGAGTTTTCCTTTCCACGCTCTTCTCGCCAGACAGATTTTTTTCTGGGAATTGCCTTCCTGATACTGCCATTCCCTTTTTGTCACATCTGCTGTGTTGCAGTTTCTCTGGCTGCAAAAGCAGCATTTTCAAGCTGGCTGCCATAGTCAGGACTGACATACTCTTGTCTGGAAATCGCTGGACAAGAAAGGGCTGCTGAGAAGGCAGATTGTCATTACAGATCAAAATCTTCCCATCAAGGACATCATAGGCAGTAAAAAGCATGTGATTTAATGGCTTTGAGAGTTAGCTACTGCACTCCTTTCTGTGTTTTTATTTTATATTGTATTGATTTTATTTTATTGTATTACATTTTTGCTCCCTAAATAAATCCTCAGCCTTTTTTTTTTTCAAATAGGGAGAGCCTCACCTCCCAACATAGAAACAAAAATTCTGATTTTGCTGCAACTAGACAATAATGAACATCTTAGTCAGGATTAAACAGCCACAGGGGATGGCTGGTCCATAGGAGCAGAATGGGAGAAAGGAAGATGGGGAAAAGCAAACTTTCTGACTCAAAACAGTGGGGTGAGCTGAGAAGCAGGCCTCCTTGGACACCACTGCCAGGGCAGGGGCTGGCTGAAAGAAGGATTTTGAAAAGAGCAGGGATGGCATTTCTGAGGATGTGGCCCCCTTTGAGGACGTGGGTTTGAGACGGTTGAAGAATCATCAGGTTTGGTCCATCTTACCCTGTATATGACTGCTGGGTCCATTTCATCTTTAGCAGCACAAGGAGGCTGAGTAAATCTGGGTGTATTTATCTGGTGCTGAGGAGGGACGGGAGAATCGAGCAGATGGCATTCACTGTAGGAAAGCATCTCCCAGGGAAATAGATGGAAATTAAAGAATCAGCCATGAAATCAAGAGGCAGAAATTAGCCATAAAGAAATAGGTGGAATACATACAATTTTTTCTCCATTTTATTTTGTAAAAATTAAGGAGGTGCTCATTGCTTCAGTGGCTTATGCTGACTGGGTGCAAGAGCTTGAATCCCTGGCTGTTAGTGCCCGTGTGTCTGATATGCATTTGGAAATGGGAGCAGAAAGAAGAGGACACACCATCTCCATGGGCCTTGTGGCTGCAGGCGCATCGGTGACAGCCTCTGCATCCACAAATGGCTGCTGCGAAGGGAAGGATCACTGGTGGGAAGAGATGGGCAACGCTGTGGTGTGCCCCTGACACAAGGGAGCAGGGTGGTGGGGACGAACACGAGCAACTTGCTCGGGGAGGAGCTGGAGGGGGCTAAAAATAGTTTCTGTCGCAAATGCTTTCGTAGAAGTGTTCCCACCTCGGCACAAAGGGATGGACTGGGTGCCTTCTCAAGGGCCAATCTTGCCCTATTTTTAGCCTGGTTTCGTAAGGAAATGGGCGCCTGTCCATCTCTCCCTATGTTCCTCCCCGCTCTAACTTTTCAGTCTTTCAGCTACCTGGAACTAAACGTGACAACGGGTTGGAGACCTCAAAGGGAAAACGTTCTGGCAAGTTTCTCAGCACTCAAGAGTGAATGCCCATGTTGAGAGAGGCTGCTACACCACAGCCCCTTGCCCATGCTGCGGTCACCAGGGATGCGTTGCCTGGTCAACCTACTCTGCTGCACACGTGCTGTCATCTGGAGACATGGGAATGATCAGGGGTTGCTGCATAGGGAAAAGACATGTGCCTGTGGATGTGGATGGCATCTGTGATGACTCAGGTGGTAGGGGATGGCATGGGATGGGAGCACGGAGGAACCGTTGTTGCGTGGGGAGCACTATGGGGCATGGTGGGTCTGTGACCTGCTCCTGGGTAGGAGGGTGGGGGAGCAAACGGGGCTGGTGGCAGAGCATATAAAAAGGCACTCTTTGGCGTTGGCTTTCCCAGTGCAGGAAATGCGAGGAAATGCAAAGTCCCCATATAAGGAAGGGCAGGCGAGGAGCCATGAATCACAGCAGGGCAGCGAGCTGGAGAAGGACTGCAGGGCATCCTTGCCGGAGAGGTTGAGCTGGGAGGAGCCGCAGCCATGCCGGAGCAGCACGAGGTGCCTTTGGCCTCCTGCGGCGTGGGAGAGGCGACGAGGAGATGGGGACTGGTGGTGTGGGAAGGGCAAAGCCCCTTGCACCCCTCCTTGGGTGGGATCATAGGCTTGCCTGCTCCTGGGGAGAGCTGAAGGAAGGCTGCCAGGCTGTGTCCAGCTTCCGCAAGCATGGCCCCGCTCCTTTGTGCATCCTCCCTGGGCTGCCTCCTCTGTTGTTGCTTTGAACGGGGTGACTCTGACATGCCTGAGCTTGTGTGTGGGACCTCACCCCAGCCCAGCTGAGGTGAATCATGAACAGGTTGCAATGCTAAGGAGACAGGTTGTCCAGTCTCCATCCTGGGAGATGAGACTGGATTCATAACCTGGGGGTTGTGGGCCAGGACCATCCCAGGCAGCATGTTGTGGTATGTCCGTCACCACAGGGTGGACGTGTCCCAGGTCACTGCTGGGCCAGGAGGAAGCTGCCATGTGAGATGGCATTAGCAATGGACACAGCCTGTCTTCATGCCTTTTATTTCCATCCTGTCCTTTACACTTGCATGTCTTTGAGATGCCAGCTTGGCTGCCCTGACCTCACGGCCCTGAATCCTTCAGTGGCCTATGTTTACTGTAGGGTCCCCACAACCACCACTGTAACAAACGACTGGTTTTTCTTCTGTGCTGGCCAGAGATTGCCTCTCTTCCCAAACCCTCTTTCTGTTTGATCTCTCTCATCCTATCAAGGCTAAAACCAGACTGCAAACCTTCAGAGTCATTGGCAGACCTTCTCTTGACTTCAGCAGCCTCAGGCTTTTGCATCATTGCTCAGTAAATTACCCAAAACAATTTTGGGAGGAACTATTAAGAAAAAGGATCCTGTAGATGACCAGTGGTCAGCCATCACATGTAAGTCTGTGGATGCTCTTATTCACCATCTGTATTAACTCCAGATGTGCACAAATTGAACAATATGTTTGAGAAGCATCTACTGGCCTGGCAAAGTGAAGTAATTTCCCCCAGATTTCCCTTTTTGAATGATTTGGTCCTATCTTTCTGGACATAGCTCGTTTTTCACAGAACCTGTGGGATTGCAATTGGAGGCGAGGGGACATGGGGCAGCTTACTGGAATGGTATATATTAGCATTTTTTTCTGTCCTGGGTACAGCTGACTGGAAAAAACACTCTCACCACTTGGAGGGGAGGAGCTCATGAGAGAGCAGTGACTCTTGGCAGTCCCCATTGAGTGCAATAGAAGGCATGGCAGAACCGTGCGACGTGGAAATGGCATGGCAGGGTGAAGCATGCCCCACGCACTGCCTCAACCCAGCTCTGGGTCCGGCTCTGAGCATGAGGCTGTCCCACCAGACCCAGCCCTGGGACCATGCAAGGTTTGCGCCACCATCAGCTCTGTGCAGAGCATGTTCGGAGCCCAGTGGTTTGCACCTGGGAGCAGTGTGGATCCTCTGGGCAGGGGCACTGCATGACCAAAGAGTTGGATCCACAGGAAACCAGCAGTTGCTGGTTCATGTTGGGACGCAGCTTTGGGGGACACGATGAACACTGTTTTGGGAGCGTGGACTGTGTTAGGGCTTTGGGTCTTATCTGGTCATGGCTGGGTTTCCTCTTAGCTGGTGTCAGGATCAGTATGAGGATAGCTGCACACTGGCTGCAAACCTATCTTTCCTGCTTGGTAAGAAACTCAAATTTTACACTACATTCATGGTTTGTAGTGAAGGGTGTTTCAGCGGGTGTCTCACTTGCCATAAGTGATGTTTGGCTAGAAAAGCCTTTGGTTTTGATCTGAAGGCATAAAGAACTGGCAAATTCATCCCTTCCCGTACTGACTTGTTTTAGTGGTTTATCATCTGTATTGTTAAAACATGAGCTTAATTTTTCTTTTGAATTTGTTTTGTTTCCTAAATACGAGTTTGAGCCATGCTGTCACACATTAAATCTCTCCCGCAGACACTCCAAAGGTTTGTGCTGACCTTATCTCACTTTTCCTTTGCCAGTAGACAGCCAACCACTGGGGCAGAACAGCTGATTTATCCCGATGTAAATCAAAGCACAAACATATCCCTAACCTATTTTTATTTGGCCAAGAGAGATTATTGAGTACAGCTGCGATTACGTGAATGCAGTGGGTGACCCTTGTGAAATCTGGGCTGCTAAGAGGCACAGATAATCCTGCGTGATGCTGTTATGACTATCACAATCACAGCATGACCTGCGTGGTGGGCACAAAGCCCGTGAAGGCACTGGGGAGGGGTAGGTGTGCAAATACACATGAGCACAGAGAGCTCTGGTATTCCCTGATAGCTTTCTGTGCTGAATCTGGAAAAGGTCCGGATGTGGAAATGTGGTTGCTGCCCACATTGCCATATTTCCGCCTCTGCCTTTTGGACTTGCATCCCTGTGGCTTGCACTCTCCCCAGGTTCATGTGGCTAAGTCTTGCCCTCCAGCAAGCCGCACTGCGTTTCTCAACCTCCTCCTTACCGGCTGAGGAGCCAGGGCATATCCTGACTAAAAGCTAAGAGCGTGACACCGCGCCAGGCAACTGCAATTTTTGCCTCAAGTAGGTGGGTGCAAGCCAGATTTGCCCCGTGTTAAAGCTTGACCTTTTGTCATATGTTCAGCATCCTCAGCTAAGCCTTTGATTTTATTTTTTTTTCAATTTTATTTATTGCTGTTTTGAAAACCTGAGAATACCCATGGATCTGCTGTTGTTTTCTCCAACAGCACCTGCCACAGAGGGAGCCGACTGCCAAGAAAAATAAAAATACTAATCCCTCAAAGCCTCTAGCTGTGCTGGCTTTCAATCCTTGCCCTGCTGTAGCAAACATCTACCCCACTGCAGCGCAGGAGATGTAGTTAAGAGACAGAAGTCTCCGGTTCCCGGCTTTTGAGTAGCTCGTGTGGAGCACTCTGAAAGCTTACTCTGCACCCACTCTTATCTAAACATGCCTAAGCCCCAGCACGCTGCTTCAGCTGCGCTGGCTTTACACTTCAGGCTGTTTTGAAAGTGAATTTGTAAAGCCATTAACATTATTTAAACAGTTTAGCCACAGAATTACCCGGTGGTGCAATCCAGCTGCCAGAAACGAGACATGAGGCTCCTTTGCGCTGCGGATCAAACGAAACTCGGCCAAAGCACGTGGGCTCTGGAGGATGCCAAAACCAGGGGTGATGGGGGGAGTGAGAGCTCGCTGGCTTTCCGCTTAGCGGGAAATGTCATCAAGTGTGGGTTGTAATTTTTTTTTATGAGCTGGTTTGGGTCCAAATCGGACCAAAACCAGACTTTTTTTCCCTGAAGTTTCTGGAGGACTGGAAGACATCAGGCCCCTGGGTCTCCTGATGCAGTTGGCTTCCCAGGGTGCCCATTTCAGCTGGTGGCTCCAGGACCCAGGTTAGGGACACATGAGGAGCTCAGGGCTTGTAGACAGAGCTTCCCATGCCCTGGATCTCATGGCAGACCTCACCAACATCACCTCCTCTTGGGCAACATCCCCCAGCTCCTGGTTTCCTCCTTTTAGTGCAGAAAAGGTTCAGGGGAAACATGCCCAAGAATTTGGAGAAAGACTCTGGAAACTGAGCTTTTTCAGACAGTTGCAGATGATTAATTCCTCCAAGCTGAACCTGTGACAAGGTTCATGTATAGTGGTAAAGTCTGGGCCAGTCTGGGTCACATTAGCTGGGGCTTTCTCTAACCACCACGGCAAGACATGCTCCTTGTCCTGATGCAACTATAATAAAGATGGACAAAGTGTAGAGGAGTGGAGAAACTGAGGCACAGAGACCTCAGATGACGTCTCTGAGGCTTAAAGGGGGTTTCCAGCAAAAGTCAAGCTATGCTCCTGCAGACCCCGATGGTACATGATATTCAAGGCAGGATCTTTCATATGATGATAAGAAAGGTGAGAGCAACTGCCTAAAAACATGCCAAGGTCAAGGTGTCGACCTTGTTGAGGTGTCTGAATCAGGATTTTTTCTCTTGCTCGTCTCGTTCTCTTGGCTGGTGTCTTAGGACGAGCCCTGAAATCTGCCTTTGTTCAGAATAAAACATTATCTTAAGTACCAGTATTCTTCCTTTTGAGTGCATTGCCTTAATTGGCTATTTGATTGTATTCCTCTGAAACTTTCAGACATGCAGCTGGGAGAAACAATGGGTATTGTTTTATATTTAGACTGAGTGTTAAAAGCTGAAACACGCAAAGAGACATAAACTGCTGGAAGGGCTCAGACCGTCAGCTCCCTCTGCTGACCTGCTCTGGAGAGAAGCAGTGCTGCCAAATTTTAGGACTCCTCAGGCTGGAAAAGTGAGGACTGAAGGGGCATATGACAATATTACTCCAGCAGCACAGAGGTGGAGACTAGGGGAATGACTCTTCACAACCCCTGCCAATGCAAGAACTAGAGGACACCAAAAGAAGCTACTGTGGGACAAGTTCAAGAAAAAGAGGTGGTTGTTCACATAGTGTGTCATAAAACTGTGGAGTGCCTTGCTGCAGGAGGTTATGGATCTGGAAAGTTTGTGTATGCTCAGAAAAAGACTGGAAAAGTCTGGGAGAAAAGTTCACTGAAGACTACTAAATGCAGAGATCCCTTTTCTTACCTGGGAAATATCGCAACCCACAGGCTGCTGAATGCTGGGAAGTGTTTTAAGGAAATACTGTTATATATTTGTTCTAAGCCTATGTTCTTTCTTGGGCATCCACTGTTGGAGGCAGGATGCTGACTCACGCAGCTTGTTCTCCCGTCAGTCCCAGGGATGGCTGAAGTGTCCAGAAGAAGTGATGTACGCACAGCTTGGTGAACTGGAGCTGGGGAACGAAAGCATTTTGGATGGAGGCAAAGAAATTCTTATTTTAGTGGGAAAATGGATGTGGTTAGATTTTGTTATTGTCTCAGCCTCCATGCTGAAGGAACTGACAGCGTGGAGACATCTACACCAAATGGAGATGTTGCAATAGCACTGAGGATATACTGACCTTGGGTTCAGACATAGCTAGGCAGCCTGGTGACTCAGTTTTTTTCCTTGAATCCTTCTTTTGGAGCTAGCGTGGACATAGGCTGACATGGCTGACATTTGAATGTAGCCTTCTAGGACCAAGAAACCCATATCAAACATGATGATCATGATTTGAATGGAGGTTCCACCAACACTAATGAGGCCACTGCAAGAATTAGGTGGGAAATGGCACCTAAATAGCAGGAAGACCAATATACAATGAATGTTTCTGAACTCTGGAAATGAAGGGATTGTATTAATATGCATGGCATTGAGCTGGAGAATGGTGATTCTTTTGAGGTGTCTCCTCAGAGAGTTAACAGACTATCTGGGCTGCTTCAAACAGATAATCATAGGAACAGAAGACTATACAGGGACCCTTTTCTGGCTAACTGATGAATCTTTTCTAATCTGCAATGTTAAATGAGCTTTGTGGAGGTCTTGTCACTATGGTTTGATATGTTCTGGATGTCTCTGGATTATTGCCTTTCTGCTAGGCAGGTGGCTTGCAGGCTGGACAGCACAGAGATAAGAGAAGGCGGCATTATTAGGGGAGGGAATATCCAGAGTCTGAACAGACAGTGGAACTCAATTTGTCCAGACAAGGTGACATTTTCATTGTTAACACTTTTCTTTAGCATCAACAAGAAATTTAGATCATTCCTGAAGACCAGATGCTGAGGAGAGCATTCAGCAGAAATGCTGATCTGGCACCCTTGTGAGCCAAAGGCATGGTTTTCTGTCAGACGCTGCAGGAAAGACTGCACAGTTGCCTAACATTATTCCTAAGTTTGTGGAATGATTTAAATAAACATAGCATTTAGGTTTTCTGAGGACATATCTGGGTACCTGATTTGTCAATGTCATTGACCCCCATGGGGTAGCTGTGGATGGGATTCAATTGTTGAAACACTCCTCATTTGAAATGGAACCTGTGTCTTATCTACCAGGCTCATGTGGATGTCTTAGATACCCTTGGGCATCTCAGATGTTTCTAGGTGTCTTCTTTTAGGCAAATGAATCCACTCCAAGCTGGGTATCTACTGTAGGTTGGGCTGGATCAAGCTCTAAGCTTGTTGACTTAACTCCAGTGACTGTAGGGGAAATTCAGACACCAAATTTACACGGGAGCACCTAAACTTGGGTGTCCTAATCTGGAGGGAGTCTCAATCTGCACTGCCTCCTAGGTAGGTGAATCAGGAGGATGGTGGTGAGAACATGACACGAATGCAAACTATTTCATCGTATTTTCATTCTCAGACAAATCCAGGAGGAGAGAACACAACATTTGTTTGTTATTCAAAATAATGCCCCTCTCCTCCACTTGTGACCCCACAGCCACACCAGATAGATTTCTTTTGTACCCTGCACTTTGCAAAGTGAGGGATGATAAGCGAAGGCTGGCCTCGAGTACAATTGTCTTGGGGCTTTTCTGTCCTATTGAGGAAAATGGTGGTACTCTTGTGACAATATAGGTCAGCAGTTAGGTCTCAGTGGTCTTTTCAGGCTCTGTTCCACTTTCCAAAGAGCCCTCTGGCCAGCTGGACAGGAGTTTGCTTTGCCCTCAGAGCAGGCAAGGTAGCTCTCGATGTAACTGTTTAAGGAAGAATTTGCCATTTTTGTCATGGCTGGCCCCAGAATTGCTTTGTTTATCCATGGTGACATCAACCATGAGGATGGCTTAAAGAAAGTTGTCCAGCTTTGGAACTACATTCTTTTCCTTTGAAGAGCACTCAAGAAAAATGTTGAATTCCCTGGGAGATAAAGCCTTTGCTTGATGGTTTAGAATTCTGTTTATACAAGAGCTGGAGATGAATGCCTGAGAATCCAATGCCCTAATACTTCTGACGACCACAGCTCAGTAAGATGAGAGCTCATGTTGCACCTGCCTCCCTCTTTCATCTTAAAAAATATTTATTCCTCTTTCTCCCAAAAGGTTGTCAAGACTTCCCTCCCTGAAAAAAAAATAAAAAATTGACCTATCTCAAAAAAATAGTTGTATCTCCAAGTCTATCATCTGCTAATTTACGCTGTAGGATTTTCAGGAGAGAGGTTTTGCGAATAGACAAAGTGAGAAGCCATTTCTGCCCCACCAGACTAACTGCCTGTGTGATGAGCCAGGCAAATGAAGAATAATTACCCTTATGGTGGGAGTACAGTCCAGACCCTCCCATACCTTGGAGTATGGCACGGCGCTGACATGCCAGCAGACCCAGTTGGGTTGATAAAGCTCCTAGCAAAACAGACTGTAGCCTGCCTGGTTCCTACCATGTTTCTCTGCTGCTTAGTGTGGAGGCTGCTGAGCAGACCGGGCTTTCTGTGGACCTTCAGGATGCCTCATCAGGTGAACTGCCCAGAGCTGGAGATTCCAGGATCCTTGTCTGGCAAGCTGCCTTGGAGCCTGGGCTCTGTTCCTTTTTCTGGGCAGTAAAGAATCCAGAGGAAAGCTGTATTTTGAAACAATACCCAGATGCCACCCTCCCAGTACTATCACTTTCCTCTGCACAGTGCCAGCAGCATGGCATAATGACGACATATACAGCCTCTGAAATCAATAGCGAATGAGCAACCATTGAAAGATGATGCTGTGTGGCAGTGCTGGGAAGCTCCCAGCCCCACGCCTGACTTCCCTCATCTGTCTTCTTGGTCTGCCATGATGGGTTGGCACAATCCATGTGTCTCCTGAGCACTACCTAACATGGGCGATCTCAGCACGTGGGACCTCCCCTCTGAGCAGAGCAGAGTTCTGGTGCTTAGCAGCTTGTTGATATATGTCTGCCCTGCCGTGAACGCTGCCCTGACCACCCACACGCAGGCTGACGATTTGTGGTGACGAGGATGAGGTTAGCTCACACAAAGCTTTTGCAGATAGAAAGCTGATGTGCAAGCACATTTATGGCAACTGTGAATTTGCTGCCCTTCTTCTTTGCCCTTTTTTCCACAAGGCTTTTTTCTGCTGCCACTGAAATCGCTGGGCGTTTTTCCGTTGACTGAGATAGGAGCATGATCTTCCTTTGAAGAGAAGTAGTCTGCATTCGTGGCTAGAGGTTCAGAAGCATGAATCTACCAGGCACAGAGTGGCCCTAATTCCTTCTACCCTTGCTGCCTATTCACTGTCCTCTGCTCTTCTCAGGGCTCAGATAAACGGGTATCAGTTTCTCCCCCTTGGAACCAGTCACTTTGGGAAGGGCAAGGCATTGCATGGACTGGACTGACGACATGACTCACATCATTGCCGTTGTGGACAGCAGGTATATGTCTTGGCTTGGGCGGGCTAGGTAGCGCTGTACGCTTTCCCAGAACTGTGCTGAGAAGTCTGTGCTGGTGGGAGCTTTCTATAGCCAGCTCCTTTGGAGAGGTGCAGAGACCACAGCACTGTCATCTCCATCACTGGCAATAGGTCCAGTCATCGCTGAGCTCAATGCCTGCCTGGTGACCTGCTGGTCTGCCTACCTTCCAGCTCAGTGGGGGGAAAATTCTAGGAGCATGCAGTTGTCTCTTCCTTACATGCAGTCATTCCCCAGTGTGGTGCCAGCCTTTCCCACAAATGCATTTCTCGTTATCACTGATTATTGATCTGATTATTACAGATTATCTCTGTAACAGAAGGGCTGCCAACTCCCAAAGCCCACTCAGGCTGGGTGGAAGCCCAGGACATGGTCCAGCTGTGAAGTGCTGAGACCATGTGGACGTGGGAAGAAAATGTCTTGCTTTTCCACCAGGAAGAACTCAGCACCTTCCAGAAACAGGCCTTGGGTGGAGGGGTAGGGATGATGAATATAACCACCCCAGGGCATGGAGGACATTCTCTTTGTTGTCTTGTCTTCAGATGCATGATGTGGTTCTGTCCAAGACGGACACAAATCAATCCATATCAAAAAGGGTACAGAGAGCCAGGAATGTCTCCAGGTCTTTGCCATCTGTCAAGGCGCCAGGTCAACATTTTCTTCATTCAACTTGGATATCTTCATCTCCAATCCTCTTGTTGCTCAGTGGCCTTTCCAGGCAGCCACACACTGGGTCTATCCATCACCTCCGCCATGGACGGTGGCCTTGTGGAAAGTGGACAGGACTTGCCAAATGAAAACTAGTGAATGGACCAGAAGGAGAAAATCATCCATCTGTACACCAAAAGGCTCCTTTATAACTTGTGCTGAGGTGACAAGGAGTGGTTTTCTGGACTGAAATTGGGCTGGATTGAGGTGTTCGTTATTGACTTGTGGAGGACTGTAAAAAGTGACACGATGCAACACTCCTGTACCAGAACCCAATCTTATGGAACAGATGTAGGGAGTCCTGGCCAGGGTTCAAACCTCTATGTGGGTGAGAAAAGGCCTGGAAAAATCCTCTAGCTGCTTTTGCTGTAGAAATTATAATATGCATGTGTGCTGATAAACATAACTTGGAAGCTCTTGTCTTTGTCAGATGACATCTTTTTTGTTCAGCATGATTTTTCCACAGTTGATACCTTGATGGCATCTGACCCAGTAGGGCATGAAGGAGAAGGAATCCAGGGCATTGAGGTGTAACCCTGGTGATGGCATATTCTTGTAGCTGCTGGTCGCAGGACACAGCAGGTTGGCATCAACACTGCTGCTCATCTTGTTAGCAGTGCCAGCATGTAGGGAAGGTATTTTGATGTGCTAGAAGGCCACCTTCTGCCCTCAGATGTGCATGTGAAAAAAGACCATTTTCTGTAAACATCATGCAATTTTTAGCATATTTAAAGTTCCAGTTTTTCCATGTTTGAAAGCTGAGTGCAAATAATTTTCAAATTCTCGGCAACTCATTCTGGACTTAAATGCTAACTTCCATTAGATTGACTGAGATGTCGGTCCCAGGGCATTTTTACTGGCTAAAATTATTACATGAAAAATGGAAACTTCTTGTGTAAACTCCCAGTTCGACAGAAAATGGTGGATTTCATACAGATAAGTAGTTTCCCACCAAAAATTTTGAACAGCTCTAAAATGTTGTCAAATGCTTTCCCCAGATTGGAAGGCACAGATGAAAAAACTGAAATGAAGGCTGAGAACATAATTCAGTTAAACAACACATGCCAGGAATTTAGCCTCCTTTTCTGTTTTTAATTTGTCCCCTAGGGGATGAAGGTTTTCTTGATTGTACACATTATAGGATATTATTTTTCATCTAGTTGTAGTAAATATTTCTCAGTTAGTGACATTTTCATGTCTGGTTAACTTTTTGTAGGGTACACATATTAAACAGTAATGTTTTTGATCTTTGATGAGATTAATGACATTTAGGATGAGGGCTGTGCAATGAAATTAACCCTCCTGAAATATTTTCGAGCGTTCACTTAATGTGTGCTCTTTACACCAGTTTTCCTGCCAGAAAAGTCATCCGTTGGCATACTCACTATAAACTCAGCAACAGGGTAGACACATGAGAGGCAGATTCATTTCTTCCTTTGCACAAATATTTGCAAAATTAGGGTGTGGGCTTTTTTTTTTTTTTTTTTTTTTTTGACATCTTTGCCCATCTCTCTAGCATTGGCATCCTAGATTTAACCAAGTCAGCCCACATTTCTGAGTCAGACAGCTGGGAAAAACATATAAGTGAAAGCAATCCATATATTGCTGGAAACATCACATCGTTAAATGCCAAGAGGTTCTGTCTGAAAGGATTGAGAAAGAGGCAAATGCCAGTAATTGGCCCCGACACAAACTTATTTATAGTAAGCCTAAGTAGGGTGAAGTCTAGTCCGCTGGGTTCACCTCTCAGGATCAGGCCCTGGGTCTCCTGGGATTTAATTTCTCAGAGAACCACAGGGATGGCAGATGGGAAAGACTTGTTAGGTCATCCCGTCCACATGCCCCGGCAGGAGCAGAATGAGATTGTCTCTTTGCTTCGTTCTCAAGTGCCTCATCTAGATTTAAACAACTCCAGCAATAAGACTGTTATTGCAAGAAAATTCCACTGCCTACATGTACTTTTGCAAAACCGCTTTTTTAAAGCTCTTGACGTCTGTTTGTTAATTTTGCCTGAATTGCATCACAAAAGAGAAAAGTGGAAGTATCAAATGTGACCTTGGGCAGCTCAATCTATCTGATGACTTAAAAATAAAATTAGAGCACTTATCATAATGAAATGGGTTTTGCATGGACTTGCTACAGGGCAGAGTTAATATTTTTGGCTATCCTAACTTTGCATTCTTTACATTAAAGTGCTTGGACTTCTTTAAATTTAAACTTTCAGTTTAAATTCAGTGAATTTCCAGTGTTTGTAATGCTTTATTTTGGCACCTAGACCCTGTAACTTGCTTACCTGAGAATTGCTGATATGCCTTCAACCCTGACTCCATCTGGGTTTAAGTTATTTTTAATCTGTGGTTTTATCTCCTGTTTCCAGGCTATCTCTGACATGAACTACTTTTATTAGCTATGTGGTTACATTATGCATGCTTGGCCCTTGCTTAGGTAGGTGAGGTTGCAGAGATGTCCGTGTAAAATCAAGGACAGGCATATGAAAGACCTACCATAGCAACTGGAATTACTCATTTTCTTTTTTTGCTAAAGTAAAAGGGTCATGGGAAAATACGAATTCAGCAAACACGAAATTCTTCGTTTGAAAAAACTTGGGTTTAAAGTGATTTCACTGAGCCCAAGGTTAGGCTTCAGTGGAACCTGGCCAGAATTATGGGCCAGGAACTCTTGAACCTGCCAGTTTTCAAGCCCTGGGTGAGTTCACATAGTGATTAACCCCAGGAGCAGGGGAACGTTGGTGCTGCCTGCGGCAACGCAGCACAATTGGTATCAATTTCTATTTTGCTACTACTGGCTGTGGAACTGATAAAATGCCAATTCTGTTGGGTGTGCACCATCTTTGGAAAGCTTCCAGTTTCTAGGAAACTAAAATTATACATATACTGATTTGAATCCAATTTGGACAGGAAATTTTTTTTCCTGTCAACTTGGAAACTGTGCTTTCCTGCCGATTAGAGTCACAATTGTGTCATTTTGTCAGTGATACTCTCAGTCTAATTAATGCAAATGAAAAACCCTGTGTAACTTTAGTATCTTTGTTTAGTTTGTAATATAAATGAAAGTCATATCCCTGGAGATGAGCTGCTGCATTATCCAGGTGTTTATGAGCTGCTGTACCACATTCCCTTCCATGCTTGTGAAAAAGCACCGAGAAATTCTTCTTTAGCGTTATTTTCAAAAGAAAATTTTTAGCCTCTAAATCAAGTCTTTCTTTCCCTGCAAGGAACTGAATTCTATGACAAATTCAGCCCTCACTTATTCTAACCCATGTTATATGGCAGATATGCATAGACTTAAAGGAGAATCTTCCATCTTTATTGGAAGGTATTTTTATCAGAAACAGTTAACATCTGAAAAGACTCAGCTACCATACGCATGGGATGGTCTGCTCAGATACTAACAAGAGAAAAAGCTTAAATGATGGACTCAGATTTAATGCCTAACAACTGTTGGATGCATGCAGTAAAGTGAAATGAATTTTGCGTTCTCTCTTCTTGGAGCAGAGATGCCTGGGTTGTTTTTTAGAGTCGGCTTTCATTCTACCAGAAAATGGCAATCTGCTGAAAGAGAAACCTTTTGTAGAAATCTATGCCTCCACGACCAGGGCGGGCACTGAGATCTCAGCATGGCTAATGGGATGCTGCTGTCCCCTTTGTCACACCAGGGAGGCCAGGCTGGCTTTGGCACTGGTGCCCCATGTGTGGTGGTGGTCTGGCAGGACGTTGCCTCCTGAGCTACTCTCCTCCAGAGCAGTATGCTGAGCATGCATGGTGCAACGTGGCTGAAACCTTGGGAAGCACTGCTCAGGTGAATCCCCGCTGACCCTTGTGAGCTGCCACGTGAAGCACAGTTAACCTTGCCTTGGAAAAGAAAGAGCTAAAACAGCAGCCCACAGCTTTATTCCGTGGAGAAGAAAAGTGCCTGATTGTGCCCTCTCTTTGCTGTCTGAGAACCAGCCAAGGAAGGTCTGTTGTGGAAAGGTTAAAAGGAAGATCTTTTGGGAAATACAAACAGCAAGAGGAGCAGAAGGTGGAAGCACAGAAAGGCACAGGCTGGGAGGTGTCTTGGAGCTCCTAACACCAGGGCCAGGGTGTTGGCCTGCGCTGTGGGTAGGAAGCCAGGAGAACAGCTTTGAGCAAGGAGGACAAGCAGGGAGACAGATGTTTCTTGGAGACAGAGGCCAGCAGAGAGCAGGTCTGCTGGTTCACAGCAGGTGGGAAGTGCTGTGAAGGATGAATTACAGCAGCTTTCTTTGTAAGTAAACATGAACACTAGCAAAGTCCCTGGCTGTAACACTGACTTCTGGTCCCATAAGGAATAGTCCTACAAAGCTCTTACAGTTTGAGTAATGCTCAGGCCAGAAGGGCAGCAGCTACAATGCCAGCTCATCTGCACTTGCCACCTATGTCTGTCGCGGAGTCTCTCAAAATAGATGAGACAGGTACTTGAAATGAGATTTATTCTAATCAAAAGTGTTTAGCAATCCAACAAACATTAGTAAACTACAGGTTCGGATGTCTGTCAAGCAGAACTAATACTACACAATCGACTTAAGCTTAAGTTATAGGGATGATGACCCAAAGTGCGCAATCACTCACCCAATAAGGCGAGGGCTCTCAACCTCGAGGAGTTTCCTTAGGCAGCGTCCCAACCTAAGGGGAAAGTCCCCAGAGATCCACTGCTCCAAGGAGGACTGACTCAATTTGCCCTCCGGCAGGACTCCATTTATACCCTAGTCAAACCTGATCTGTGGTCATATATGGTCGGCAGTCTAGAAACTTCTCTTGACCGAGGCGTTTCATTGGCTGAGGGCCTTGTCTGTCGACCGAAGGGCTGTGCCTTTCCTATCCCTTGACTGAGGTGTGTCCAGTGACCGCAGTCACCCCCAAACCGTGGCTTCTAGTTTTTAACTCCTTCCTTTCAGCGTCAAGAAGTTTCAGTCTTTATCGGGGTGGGTGCACCTGCCGCAATGTCTACAACAGTAAATTTGCCAGCGTCAGGGAATTCTCTACTACCTTGAGCTCAGTGGGAATGATCTAGGCACATCTGTACTGCTAAACACTCCTTACATCCAAAGCGAGGTGGCTGTATGCAAGTTGCCTGATGGGAAAAGCCCAGCGCTAACTCTTGATTTTTGTGCTGGGGAATCATTTAGGAGAGCGCTATCTGTCCCTGGTCATGCCAAGGGCTGTGCGAATGGTTTACCAGTACAAGAGATGACATTCCGGTGTGATCCCAGGAGTGTTTCCCTGCACAACTAAGGTTGCTGACATAGAAATAGTGACTGTCGGGCTTGGGATAAGAGCAGAAGAAGGAGCAACTCTACTTGGCTGAGCTCTTGTGGGTTTTACAAACATCTGCAAAAGAGTCCCTTTCTAGTTACTCAGTGGTGGTAGAAAACCAGCATTAGTTGCTCCAAGTGTGTAATTAGGGATTATTCTGATTTCTTTGCTGCAAAGCTCACAGGGTGCAGCAGGGACTGAGCCAAGGAGAACCAGCTGCCTTTCCTGGCTCTGGAGGTTTTCCCATTCCTAATGAAACCCTGCTGGTATGGGGCTGTGAGGCAAGACCCTCCTGCCCTGGCTCTGTGAACTTCTCCAGGGAATGGAAGAGTTTTCCTCTGGATTTAACTTCATGGCATGATGCCTTTCACATCAGTCACTAAGGATTGCCTGGGAGAGGGGCTGGTGGGTCCCATGGTTGGGTGGGAGCAGGACAGAGCATAGCTCTGATAGGAACAGGGTCTCACTGAGGAATTACAGCAGCATTTGTTTACCTCCAGCTCAGGCTGGGGTGGACTATGAGAGGCTCTCTAATGAACACCCAGTCACTTTTTGGTCAGAAGAAGAGGACCTCAAAGAAGAACAGAACAGCATTTCAATTACATAGTAAGTTACAATGCACTGTGCTCTTCACCCAGCATATTATTATTAGCAACTGCTTCTCCTGACAGGTAGCCTGGTTATTCAATGTAATTTTCCCCTTGTTCTCTGCAGGTTCCTCTAAGCACAGAGACCAGCTCACGAAACCTGGCTCTTCTTGTTATTTTTATCCAGGAGCAGCTGACAGTAAAAGTGACAAAAGAATTGATGGGGGAGGTGGGCCAAAGCGTGAAAAATCCGGTCGTAAAAGCTAGAGTGTTTGCAATAAAATATCTATACATAAAGAGAGAGGAGGGAGGGAGAAGCAGGGCTGGACAGAAAGCAGAGCAATGAGCTGTGAAAAGTGACATCTGGACCAGACGAAGAAAGTGTAAATCCAGCTGTCAGTGCAATAATATCCCTTGGAACCTTGGTCTTGTTTCCCTTGAGGGAGCTCACGCTCATGCCAGTAGCTAACGTGGGACAGTGGTTGGACCCAAAGGGATGATAAGGTGCCGTAGGGTGAAGAGATGTGCTTGGAGCCTCCCAGGGTCATGGGCAGAGCTGGCAAAACCCTCTGCTGCTGGCTACGACTACTACGAAGGGCCTTTCCTCTTTGATGATGAAGAACAGAGGTTGCTGCAGGGATTTGGGTTTGGGAAGATGGTCTGGGCTGCAGCGGGACCCATGGGCTACCAAGGCAGCGTAGCAAACTGCATCACAGGTTAGCAAAAGCAGGTCAGGAAGAAAAGGCTTAGTTAAATGCATGAAACAAGTGTATTCTTAAACTGTGCCCAACTTTTTGGGGCTACTCTGAGCCCTTTGCTGGGTGCAAGGCTCAGGAGAAATGATATTTTTCTCCAGTTCTGTTTGGGGACAGAGAAGGGATCAAGAGCTGGGAGCAGGAGATAGAGGAGATACCAGCCCAAAGGCAGGTGAAGTGCTTTTTTATATACGTCAAAGAACAAACTGGATGGCATTAGAGAGCAGGGAGCAACCTCCTGGTGAGGTTTCTTTTGGTGCAAGGAAGGAAATTGATGCTGAAAACAAAACTGAGTGCCACCTGAGATCTCTCTCTAGGCTTGACCCAGTGCCCTCCTCTTCTATCTCAGAGACGGATGAGGGCTCCAAAGCATGCCTAGGAAAGGAGGTGCTCTCAGAGGGCATAGTGATGCTGTCTTGAGGTATCAAAATGGGAATGAAAGCTTCTATAATCACACAGCAGTGGACATCAGAGCTGGCACTGGGTACAAAGGATGGTGATTCCTGGTATCAGGCACTGGGTTTTCAGGGGTCCAAATACTTGTATCCCTGGCCTGTGCTGGATCAGAGATGCATCCATCCAGTGGGGACAAGGGAGAGAAGACTAATGAACACCAGCAAGACCCTGAGGTGTATCCAGCTGTAAAAAGCCTGAAGAATTTAAAGCAAGGAAGGAAACTAATTTTTTTTTTTTCCTTTGGCAGCCCCTTCTGAACTGCAGGATGTTTAACTCTGAAATATGTCTCTGTTACACTCGAGCTCATGGAGTAGCCTTGGCTGGCTGCTGAGTGGTGAGAGCATATGGGGGACAGGAGTAGTCTGTGGCATTGCTGTCTGCATTTGGGCTCTGCAGGCTGGTGCATGTGGCCACGTGGGGTGGGATTCACTAGTCTGGAGGCAGAAAGAAAGCTGAAATGCAGTACAGCATGGACCATGCTCTTGAGGTTGATGTTTGCTACTATACCTCATGTAGCTGTGGTGCTTTAGGGCATCCTCTAGCAGGTATTACCCTGTAGTGTGGATGGGCCATTTCTGGCTTAGCTCTCCCCATGTACCCAGAGTGATGCCCAGCATCACCTCCAGGCAGACAAGACACCCAGAAGACCTTCCTAGACGTCAGCCTCCAGGCAAAAATGAGCGTGATGAGTGCTGGGCATGCACCAGGCCTTGGTCCGCCTGTGAGCCTGGCCACCCCTGTGCAGCAGAGACACAGCTCTGCTCCCTGCATCTGCTTTAGGGTGAGGTGGTCCACGCTCTGAACCCCACTGACTCATGCTGGGAAAGCCACTGGCTTGGGGGTGGACATTGCCATTTTAGGACCCACATTTATTCAATCAAATAAACAAGTGGGATGTGATATTTTAATTCACTGTTTACCATCTTCGAATACACTGCTCATCACAGGTCTCTTAATGTGCTCTCTCCTCAGCTTTGCCCAAGCATCCTTACTCTTACCCAGGTCACAGCATCCATGACGGATGCTGGCAAAAACTTGTGGAAACCCAGAGGACATCAGATAGGGATAGAAGATATTGTCCAGAACCAGGGATTGTAATCTGCTGTTTGAGGACCTTTCTGGGGCTCCATACAATGAGAGCTGGAGCATGGATGAGCCACTCTCTGCATGCATGCACATGTGTGTGTGAACAAGGGATTTGCTTGGTGGCTTTTGGCAGCACAGAAAATACTTAAAACTAACACCATTTCCAAATCAAGGGCTGGGAGGCCTGTGCTTCTGGAACTAGTAGGAACTGGTTCATATTTAAAGTGATCCTGGTTGCAGCTGCTTTTTCACCAAGTGTGTGGCTCAGTGTGGGTCTCCTGGCCACAGAGTCTTGTGAATGCACAAAAGGATTCCTATGCCTGGACAAATTCATGGAAGAAAAATACCGTGAGGTTTATTAGGAAGAAATACAACTCTTCTGACTGAAGTGGAGATATTCTGGGGAAGTTTTACTGCAGTCCGGCCTTGTTTGCACGCTCTTTCCTGGGCAAGTGCTGGCTCTGATGGGAAACAGAAGACTGATGGAGCCGGACTTCTGGCTGTCCTCTCTAGGACAGACCCCTGAGAAGACCCCTGTGAGACTAATTGATAGGCTGCAGCTAATAAACTGAATCTCACATGAAGATTGCTGGAAAGTAACACTTCCAGCTAAGGCCCATTGACTCTCTCTGCTTTCAGCACACGTAAAGGACCAGGTGATAAGTTTTACCTTGGCACACAGGTAATTTTTTTTATTGCAGGCAAAAGTACAGCCCTGACAGCTACAGCTGCACATAATGTCTTCTTCATAGCATCTTCTTCATACTGCCCTGCCAATGCTTGGTGGAAGGCACAGCTTTTAGCAGAAACATGGTATTTTGGTCTCAGAGGACAATAAATCCCAAGCCTCTCATCCCAAATAGCTTGGTAGCTGATGTCAGTTCTGAAGGGGGTCTACGGTAATCAAACCAGCAGAGAAAGGGCTGAGATCACCTCTTCTCCATGGGCTGCCACCATCCCAGGCTGAGTCTGTGTCAATCAGCAGGAACCCCAAAACTTGCCAGCCACATTATTACCATTTGGAGGCAACATTTCTCCCTCGTTGCCTACAGAAACTCAGTCAGCTGGCATAAATCCTTCAGAGCAGGAGCAGATTTCCTCTCTACATATCATTTTCAGCCTCTGAGCTGCTAGCTGAGTATTGCTAATGATTACTCTTGTGAAATACGGTATCACAAGGGGTGGGAAGCAGGGAAGGCAAAGCTCTTGAGTGTTACGTCAGTATCTGATACTGATCTGTGATCCAGCCATCCGTCTTTGGAGCAGCTGGGATCAGTTCACATTACGGATATTAGAAAAGTTTATTTAGGGACTTACAGGGAAAGAAACCTTACAAATGTTATGAGATGGTGGCAAATCCTGTAGGACCAGATAGAGTGGACCCATGGGAATGGGTGGGGGCTGCCAAGCAGCTGCCCACTCTGTGCTTAGTATGCACGATATTTTTCTGCTGGCAAGAGAGTGTTTCTGCCTTTGTTTTTGAGGATTGGCTTGCCTTATCATGGTTAGTGTAGTGGACATGTTTTATACCTTTCCTCAGCCACTCAAAGCCCATGTGGCTGGTGGATCCCAAGAGGTGTGTATTGCTCATTGCTAAGTTAAGTCCATGCTGTACCGAAAACCTCCCAAACTAGCTACTAGCTGGTCTTGGGGCACTTCTAAGAAATCCTCCTCTCCCTGCTGAAGGCAGTTCTGAAGGGAGAGAAAAAGGCTCAAGAACAGGGGAGAAGAGAGGAAGAGGCATGGCTTGGCACTGGAGAAAGGCTCCTTGGCTTGTTCCTTGATTGACCCCTGCATTTGGATGGTGCTGAAGTGTCTGAACATCTCCATCATGACATCTGCATGGCCTGTGTGGGCACAGTACTGCAGTGAGGGTCTCATGAAGGTCCAAATGGCGAAGGGACATGAGGAAACCTACAGCAAGTCTCAAGGGCTTTGCTAGGACCCTTTGCAATGCAAGGGGAGCTCTTGAGGGCATGCTGGAAATTGATGTCCTGTCAGTCTGGAAAAGACAAAGAGGGCCAGATCCTTGGGAGGGGTAAATCTCCAGAGCCTCGTGGAAAGCTAGGAACCTAAATTGACTTACAGCAGCTGAAAGTCTGTCCTCCACATCCTATTAAATAAAGAATTATGTCCTTAATCCCCAATCTTTCCTTGCCACCCTGGTCAATAAATAACTGCTGAACTCTGTCAGTGCATCTCAGTATGCTGCTTCTGACAGTGGAGCAGATGTCTGAAGAATGACTGCAAGAAACACAGATGCCAGAGCAAGACACTTGGCAAACTCTCTGCCTTTGTTAATCAGTATTTTAGGGATTTCCTGCCGCAGAAGGTGCAGCCAGATCGCTGTGCTAGGTTGTCCCAGTGAAATCCTCCACAATTTTGAATAAATCCTTTGTGATGTCATGCATAGTGTTGGCCTCCATGACCTCCTGTGGCAATGAGTCCCACAAATTAATTACATGCATCATGTAGAAGCAAAGCTCTTGCCTTCTGTTGGTATCAAACCCTTTGCCTGACTGTCTCTTTGGATAGTGGTTGGGTTCTAGCATGATCAGCAGTCAGAAAGCATTCCTTTTTTGCCATGTATGGCACGCTTTGCCCTAACTGGTCCCTAATTTAAGGAGCTCCACCTCAGAAAGCACAAAGCACACAGTGCCTTGGGATCTGAATCTGGAGATAAGCCAGAGGAAATGCATGGTCCTTCCTCATTTATTCTCTTTCGACAGCCAAATGATGACCACATGTTTTTTGTGTTTGTCTCAGGTGATCTGTTTTTCCAAGGACTAAACACATAAGCAGCTTCAACAAGAAAAGAGGTGGTTTTGCCAGTAATTGCTCAAGTGGCCTCAAGTTGAACTCCTCCCTTTTAGCCTTCCTACCACTTTGGACTGAACAGCAGGTGCCTTTGCCATATAACAAACTAATCAATGTTTTTCCATAAACCCATGTCCAAAAGTGCTTCATATCTGTTTAAAGAATGAGCTCCATGTCATGTCCTCCTCAGGAAAGGACTGGAACAACCCTGAAGGCAACATGGGCTGTCAGCTTTGGTCCACTCCTAATCATCAAGCCTCTTCCAAAGAGGGATGTTTCTTCTGCATGGGAGTTGTCGGGGAAAGCAGTGAGTGACAACCTTTCAAGGGGGCACAGAGCTGAGACAAATGTTTGACATAGGAACAGGGCTGGACAACGTATGCAACTATTGCAATATGACAGGAGGTCAGGCAGAAGAAACCTTATCTGACCAAGACTCTGATGAACTGCAGATCTACAAGTTGGGGATATCAGAGGAACCGTCCATGCATTTCAGAATATTTTATTTCCAAAAATCTGCAACTTTTATTCATGATAAAGACTGGCTTTGTCTGCCATCTGAGATCATTTAGGCTGAACTGGAGAAACTGAGAAATAGTTTCCTAAGAATCAAGGGATTTATGTGGAGCATTGACAGGAGAATGATGTTTTAATCACTGATGTTTTTAAGTCTTTACCAGTAATTTATGTTTATTTTAGCCTATCTTTATCCAACGAATAAATAACACTGGGAGGAAGGAAGTCTTTATTAAGGATTCAACCTCCTTTCCCTGTTCAGCTGAAGAATTTAGAGATTGCAATAAATATGCTTTTGAATCCAGAAAAGGTTTTTCAACAGAACTAAGGCGGGCCAACACTAACACTCCTAATCAAATAAAGACAGAGATATTAAAATCATCAATCCAAAACTTTTCATGCCATGTTTCTACATCAGAAGGAAGATTGCTGGGTATAACGTGAAAGCCTAGAGCCTTTCCCAAACATCTTGTTAGTGAAACAAAAGTCTGCCATGAGGGTCTCTTTTGGGGTAGATATTAGTAAATTTGTCTAGAACTGACTGGAATGCTTTCTGATGATTTTTTTTTTTTCCATCAAAAAATGCTGATTTAATTGAAACTGAAACTTTCCATGGGAACATACCAATTTCAATGAAACCTTTGCTGAGAAAAGTTTCTCAGGTCCCAGATTGAATTTGTGGTCAAAACCAGAGAGGAAGGGAGTTTGTGTGCCATTTTATCTGAGCCTGGTGGATATGGAAACCCCGTAGCACAGGGATGACAGTGGTTCAGATCCCTGCTGCTGTGAATACTGGCTTTTACAAAGCGGAGCAACTCAACACAGATGTGACAGCAATGTGTCTTTGCAGTGATGAAGACTAACCATGTACTGGGCTCTATTAGTTTGACTGGGCAAGGCTCTCAGCAACCTGCTCTGGCTCAGCCCAGCTTTGGGCAGGGTTGGTAGTCTTCCAGCCTGTGTGATTCTGCAATAACAGGAGTAAATATGGGCTCGCTTGTGGTGGTGGCTGGAAGTTGGGTAGTTTAGTTGGAAGAGGGTGAAACAGAGATGTGAACTATGGTAGGCCATTTAAGTAAGTAAAAGTGACCTGTCTATGGACTGGCCAAGAAAAAGTAACAGCATCTGCCCCATTCTCTCTGATTTTTTGTGAAAAACTTAATGATTTCATTTTTTTTCCCCTCAGTCAGAAGTTCTTCAGAAGTTCTGAGAATAAGGAAACCATTTTATTACCCACCCCATTGAGTAGAGGGGGAGAGATGACCCTGGGCAGGTACCTGCCTCCAAGCTGCCTGCATCCTGCCCTCCGTGGTCCTTCCCTGAACTCTTCCCCTGGTCAGATGGTGCTTGCCCTGTCATGCAGGGGATTGGCACCACCTGCGAACACATCTGCCTGGCTGGCTGGAGAGATCAGCAGGCTCATTAGGTACGTCATGCCTAAATTTCTTGAGAGTTTCCAGAAGAGAAAGGCGGAGAAATTCCCAGTGTACTCTGTCACCGATTTATGTAGCTTGAATCCATAACTGCTAAACAATGAGTGATCAGGGTTTGTTTGACAGCCTGGTCTAAACCTTTGCACATGTTAATGTTAGCACATATTTTCGTTCTGATGCAGAATTCCCCTGGGATCAGGCTGTGCTTGCATGGGCCAACAGGGGATGGAAATTTCTACCAGCTGCGATCAGGGCTTTCAAACCACCACAGCGCAGAGCAGGTGCTTATTATTGCAGCAGGCAATGGCAAATGCCATGTCCCAGTGAGGCCAGACTGGTTTCCTCAACCCAGCCACCGTCTCCCTGCCTCTTCCTGGAGCCATCCTTCACCTCTGGGTAGGAGGGAGGCCAGGCTCCTAGCTGACCAGGTAAATCACATTCCCAGTCTTGTTCAGATAGAAATAATAAGCCTAAAATGCTGGACAGAGAAGGATCAGGCTGGGAAGTTGCATATTTCAGCCAACACGGTTCTGTCTGTGTATCTCCAGTGTGATAACGGGGCCAGCCCCAGCTCGCTGGCTGCTGCTTTTCAGGCCAGCATGTCAGAGGCTTGTGCAGAAAAAGTTCAGTTTTCTCAGCTAATGTCTTGACGGGCCTGTTTTGTGTCCAGCTCTGCTCATCACATTGCCTGTGTCCACGCAGGAGGTGTTTCCGTATGCAGCCCACAGCCCTGCTCATGCTGCATCACATTCCAAGACAATGCATGGGCAGGACGTGAGTTATAGAGCTCATGGCACGAGCTCTACCTCTCACCCAGCGCAGCAGGACAAGCCCTTTGGGTTGCACAGCTGTGATTCCACATGGCCAGAGGTAAGTTGGTGTGTGCAGGATCTGGCCTGTCAACCTGCCAGCACTTCCCGTCCAGGAACGAGCTTTGTAAATCCAGTTGCTGTTTACTGAGCAGCTCCCTGACAGGTTCTAGGAGCACTGGGAACATACATCAGGGTGATGAAAATGCTCATGGCCAGGCAGACTGTGGTGGCTGCAGCCTGTCTCCCAGAGCTGGGCCCCTGGGAGCTGCTAGAGGGGAGCACCAAAAGACTCAGAGATAACAAAACTTGTTTAGCATCGCTGCAAGGTCGGTGCTGCAGCATGTGGGGGCAGAGATCAGTGACCGGAGACACGTACATTTATCAGGGCTCTGTACAAGCTGCTTTTAACCCGCTGAGGTGGGGCATACCTGCTAGGCCAATGGACAGGACAGTTTCTTGATGGCTTGTGCTGCTCAGCCCTGATCTTGCTCTTGGCACCTTCCATCCTCACTCTGTTCTGACCCCTTATATCCAGCCATGCTGTCACCTCTAGAAATGGTTCCTTGTCCTGAACTTAGTGATGGCTGTTTTCTCTCCTATCTATCTGTTCTTCCCAGGATATTGGCAAGGTACAGCAGAGGGTGCCTAAGGAGGCACACCTTAGCATGGACCATTGCACTGGGACACCTGCATGGCTCAGGCACTCCAGCAGGTATCAGCCATTAACACAAAAAAACCCCCAAACAATTCAGGGATGCTTCAGAGCTTGCCTTTTCAGTTATTTAAGAGTTGAAGCTAGAGATGGGCTGGCACCGCCATCTGGTGCAAGTTTCCAGGAATTAACCGGCTGTGAGCAGCTACAGCATGAAAATACTCGCCTGGGATTTTATAGCTGGCCAGAGCAATGCTGGTTATTGCTGGTCCCAGCCCAACACTGCTGGACTGAATGGCTCAAGGAGAGATCACCTTGATCCTTGGCATTTTCCAGCCTGATTTTCCCCTCAGAAATATTTGGGGCATAAAACAGCAAGTTGCTGAATGCAGGGATGGAGAAAAGAAACAAAAGCAATCGGCAGTGGAGGCCGGACCCCTGTTTTTCATAGGGAGCATCTGAGTCTATCGGGTTGCTAAAATTTGGCTAACTCCTGTCTTTAAGACAGATGATCTTTTAACTTTTGTATTTAAGATGGAGAGCTGAGCATCATCCTGGAAAAAACAGTTTCGCTTCCTATTCATGGGGGCAAAAGACTACAGAAGTCCCTATATAAGACCCAATAGCCAAATTTTTATTTTCCTCAATCTCAGTGGTTTCATCTGCTTCTTGTCTGGCTAAGGGGAAGGGGGAGCCGTGTTCACAGGCATCACCAGCACAGCTCAGCTGAAGCAAGGAGTTTGCTGGGGCTCTGTGTGTCACGGCACGAAGTTAAAAGCAAATGTCTGGCACTAAACTAATCCAAATGAAGATATTTGATTTGAGTTTTCCGGGAAGAAAAACAAACAAGCAAACAAACAAAATGAAATCACTTGAGCAAAACCACAGCTTTTTCTCACAGTGAAGCTTGATTTTGCAAAACTTGCCTTTCCTGCTGAGCAATTGTTCCTGCAGACAATTCCCACAGCCTTTTCAGAAAAGCAGGGGGTCACCAGCTGGCATCTTCTGGGCTGTATGTAGTCAATTAGTTCAAACCAATTAGGCAATTATTGGGTGTTACTAAACCGGAGTTAATTTCAATAAATTGAAAACAGCTGAGGCATGTGGCATCAAAAAGCAAATCCAAAGGATTCCCCAAATCAGGTACTTCCCTCTCTGCACTCCCTTTCAGAAACCTTACCTATGATGTTGGCCTTGGCCTTGTGATGATGAAAGAACGTCATCACCTTCCCAGGCAGTGGCACACAGAGGTGTCTGACCTCATCATAAAATGAAGACGAGCCTGTCCTGAATCCTCTCTGGAAGAGCGAATCCAGTTGTCCAGATTGCTCCAGCAGGGATGCACATGCAGCCAAGTTATTTGGCGGGTGAACTGCGATCCCCAAGGATGAGCACCCATCTGAACATTGCTCTAAGAACATTCTTCCTCTACCCAAATGTCTCCTCCCCTGACATGGCATTCTTTCCAAACAAGAGCTGGAACAATAAAAGCCAGAAATGAGACTTAGAAATGGGACTGCCGCTATCTTTACAGTGCAAGGCGCTAAATGGGACAAGTTTCCCCCCACGTTTCTAGGGATGTACAGAGAATGATGCAGTTGCCTAAACATCTGGTACTGCTTGAGATGCCTCAGGATACCTGAGAGATATATAGGGAAGGCCAGATAGACCCATAGGACACTCATATCCTGCTGTTGTGGCAGCTGGATGTCGGTGGGAATACCCCATATGGTATGAAACACCTGTGTTAGGACACTAGATTGCACCCTTAGCATGCAGTAAACATCTACATGTAGACTATGGCTACCTCTATAGCCAATCTCCAGCTGAAATCCTGTTCTGTTCTGTGCAGTCCTGGACGTGCCACGTCATACTGGACTTGGGCTAGACCCTGGTTCTGGGAAGGTACAGAGTTGTGCTGGTGGGACTGGAGAAGAAAGCACTCAAAAAGAAGTTCTCCAGTGCCCATGCCACTGTAAGGAGTGATCTGAAATGCAGAGAGGTTGAGCTGGCAGCAGCAGACCAACATGTGGCTATTTCCCAGCACTGGCTTTGCCCAGGGTCTGAACATGAAGAACTGGTTGCCAGCAAATGAGGTATTTCTGTGTCTTAGGTGGACCAGACCCTTAATTTTCTTCCAGCTGCTCTACGAGCTTTGTGCCCAGCTCTCAAAGTGAAGGAGCCAGCTTTTACCCTGAGCCTTCCTCTCACCTCCCTTGCTCCTGTGGCTTGCCTTGGTTCCCAGAGTCCTACATCCCAGAGGCCAGAGGCAGCAGAGCCAACTCCTACCATCCCTTTCACAAATCACTCACATTTTATTTAGTTGGATTGCAGGGTCTTCAACCGGCTGTGTGAACAAGTCCCACAAGACCCCAAACATCCTCATCTTCCTTCTGACCAGCTGAGAAGTAATCCCTCAGATTTATTTGAACTGAAGTTCACAGTGGTAAAAGTTGGTGATCCTCTGCACTGAATAGCCTGTCTCAGAAAAAATAACCTGTTGGCTTGAGCAAACCTGGTCTTGAACAGGGTCCTTTGCCATTCTGCAACACGCTGGGCAGCAAAATATCTGTTGGATGCAATGGCAAGGATTTGAATGCTTCTGAAGGATTTGAGCTGGTCAATATGTGACTGAAGACAGGAATGTGTGTCTGGTCTCGATGTATTAATTTTTAAAGGGGAATCACTAGGGAAAAAGCAGGGAGGGTTTGGAAGATAACAGGCTGCTAAATATATTCCAGCACAAAGCTGACAACAGCTAGAGCCACATGTGATATGCCTCTGGAATCCTAGCAGGGTTGATTTATCTTGGTGTTAGGCCTAATATACTTAAAAGCCCTTTATAAATAACCCAGGACCTTTTGCACTTGCTGTTCTACAGACTTGCTTTGTTTATTTGACTGGTTGAGCTGGACCTGTCATTTTTAATGAAAATAAACTCCTTGTCAGAGACCTTTTCCTTTTGGGACCTTCAAAAGGACACATACAGCAATTCTCTGCTTCTCCCCTGCTTCCCAGCAGCCCCATTAGTTCTTATCTTTTTGGCTTATGAAAGGCGAAGAGGTTTGGGGAAAGGTTAACTGGGCCCCTGTGGGTTATGTTTCTTCTGGCCTACAGAGCTTGCCTCCAAAGCTGAACAATGAGGCTTCTTATTTTAGGTCTGTTTTTTTGAGGGGTAGGCACCCAATGTGCTGGTAGAGCCGAAGTTCACCCCAAAGAGCCAAGAGGCATCCACAGAGGAGGGTGGGTGACAGACAGACACATGTCCTTGGTTATGGTTTGGAGAGGGTGTAGGAAGGTGAATCCCACCTGCCCCCTTGCTACCTTATCGCCTCCCGGGTATTTTGGGCTGCAGAGAGCCACCATGACCTGAGCTATCACCACAAGGCTGGGGGAGGAAAAGGGAGTAGTGGACAGCTTTGTTCTGTGAAGAGAGAGATGGAGGAGCTCTCACCTCCTGCCCCTCCAACCCTGGTCACCACATCTCACCCTGGGGGATGATGCCATGCAAAGGGTCCCCACATACTGAAGCCCCTCAAGGTGCAAGCTGAGGGGTGAAGCTGCTGACACTGATATAAGCCCTTGCCTCCTTTCTCCGCTGATGGTGCATCTATCAGTGGTGGGAAATGGGTCCTATGGGCCTGACCTGCTAAGGTGAGACTGTACCAGCCATGGCCAAAGGGTCTCTTGTCTTTAACTGCTGGAAGTCTGGTTTTCCAGCTCTGGAGACTAAAGATTTTGTGTGTG
Organism: Gymnogyps californianus; assembly: GCF_018139145.2. Classification (NCBI taxonomy): domain Eukaryota; kingdom Metazoa; phylum Chordata; class Aves; order Accipitriformes; family Cathartidae; genus Gymnogyps; species Gymnogyps californianus. The sequence continues at coordinate 3,882,200 of NC_059472.1, read as the reverse complement.
AGTGCACCAAGGAAAGGGGGTTGGCAGCTTTACCTTCTAAATCGGGGCACTTGCTTGTTTCTAAAGGTTCGGCTGAGCTTTTCTTCTGTACCCAGAAGGACTTAGTTTTAGTGATGACAAAGGCAGATGTGCAGGAGTGTCTGCAGCCTGATACAGCTTTGACGGTGCCAGCTCAAGACCTTGGTGCTGTCTTAGAGAGGGGCTGAAGTAGATCTAGCTGGATTGTGAAGATGTCAAACACTGGGACAGGTTTTGTGGTCTGCATCCTTGGAGGTTTTCAGGACCAAACTGAAGAAAGCCCTGAGCAACCTGGGCTGATTGCTGAAGCTGACTCTGCTTTGAGCAGGAGGTTGGACTACAAACTTTCTAAGGTCCCTCCCAGCCTGAATTATCCCATGAATCCTATGACCTCTGCTATGGCCACTGCTGGAGAGAAGAGAGAGCTCAGCTCTACCTCAGACAACTCTGTAGATGGGCTCTTGGCCCACTGAAGAAGCTGCAACCATTTTTGAGCTTGTCCAGAGATGTGGGCTTCAACGGGGAGGAATTTGGGGTTTTGAAGAAGTTCATGCTCAGGCTGGGACTGCTGGGACCCTCCTGCTTTGGGACTGTATTTGCCACATCTCTGTTTCTCACTATTTTTTTTTCCCTTCTGCCCCCTGAACTTCAGGTAATCTCTATCTGGAATGAGCTGGTTTATTTTTTGCTATACAGCTGTTTTCACCCTGTGCTTTGCTTAGCTCTGGCACCAGCATTTCTCTATTCTAATAGATCATTGGATCAGCAGAGGGAGTGCAAGAGCAAGGAAAAAAGAAATGCACACACTGAATGTAAGGGGGGTTTGATCTCCTGAGGTGCTCTATGAGCCTCACTCAGAGATGAACTAGCCCTGCAGAGAAGTGACCCTCCCGGCCACCTGCGGAGTGAGTCCTTCTGCATTTTCATTCACAAAAGGGACATCAGACTTTCTCAGCAATCTTTCTTCGCCTGGTGGATGTGAGAAAATCTCCTGATTGCCTTGCAGCAGTACCAGCACCACAAAAAAAGCAAATCAAAAAAGTGTGAACCCTCCAAACTCAGAATCCAGGTTAAAAGATTTTCATACAGGTCATTTAGAAATCAACAACATTGCCACAAAAAAAGTAAAAACATGTGAAAATCATCTAGTCAGCTACTATTTCACCATTTAAGAGAGAACAAAAGGGATGAAGAGCTTTGTGCTAGCCAGCAATGTGACTTGGTGACCCCTAGTTTGGCAATGACACGTGTTGTCCTTGTTATCCGAAAAATCCAAGGTCCTCAAATTTAGCAAGTTGCACAAGGCTGCATTTCAGTGCCACTGAGGCCAAGGCGATTTAAGCACACAGCTGAGTGCTTTGCTGAATCAGAGCCTCAGCCTGTAAATATTTGTTAACTTAGTCCAAGAACATAGGGAACACAAATCTTATGGATCCAATGAGTGGCTGGTGCATCAGTCAAGGCACTCGACCCTTTCTGTTGTTTAACCAAAAAAAAAAGGACTTCAAACAACTATTCAAATATCTACCCTTTGTTAATCTTTTCCCAGTAATTTTTAGCCCAATAAGCCAGCACATCATATGGCTACCTATAGACACAAGGTATTATTACCCATTCCATTTGCGATGGAAAAAAGCAGAGAAAAACTCCCAAGAGCATTCAAATTGTGTAATTAAGATAAAGGCCAAAAAATCAAAGGTCTTTGCTCACATCTATCTGCCTCACCACGTGGTGGGACCATTTTTTCCATGTCAGCTCCCCAAATAATGACACCATAGTAATGAGTCCAAATGACTTACAGGAGAAAAAGACCTGAGTCAAAGCTCACGAGGTAGCTCATGGGTTTCAGCTCCCATTACCCAGTTCCCATGGGTGATCTAGGCACCCATGAACATCCAGCCCCACCTGCAAGCTGAAAGGGCAGTTAGCCATTTTGCTCAACTGCTGTTCATTTGGGGTGCACCCTGCCTATGCTGTTTGATCCAAGGCTGGGAAAGCTGCCTTCTGTACATTACTTCTGTACATTACTACTAATAAATGCCCATCAGGAGACAGCTCCTAACTCCCAAGCCTTTGTACTCCCCAAGGAATACTTTATCTGAGAGGCACTGAAGGTCCAAGGTGAGATGTATGGCTTCAGTAAAAGTAACATACTCTCAAGGTGATGTGGGGCTCCTCTTGGAAAATCTCTGGAAGAGCAGTCTCTCTTGTGCACCTTCTTAGGACCACTGATCTGGAGACTGCTAGACTTCTTAAAAGCCAGCATCCAGGTGTAATTGCTTGGGCTGGTCCCGACGGACTTCATTCAAGAAGGGTTTGGTCCAGCCGCTCCAAAGGCGGCAGCAGTGAAGTTAAGAACAAGCTCCTGTAACTACTTGCTCCTGGCACTCAGCATGGGGCTGAGGGACAGAGATGATACACTGTCTTTGGCAGTGCTAGGCAACATTTCCTCTGGTCCTGGGCCGCTCTCAGATGAGATGGGAGGTCTCCCAGCTTGCTGCACATGTTGCTTTGTCTTCTTTACCTCTAAGGTGGCAGAACAACGTCTTCAATACCACATGGTGAGACCTTATGGAGATCTGTTATGGGCTGCCTTGGTTCTCTCATAGCTGAGACCTGGTGACAGCAATATCACTTGCTATGCACAGGGTCCTTCCACCATCCCTAGCAAATCTGCTCTCTTCCAGGTTGCAAGAGACGCTTCCGCAGACTAGAGCACAGACATGAGGGAGCAGTAGATCTATGCCCGCAGCAGCTTCCTACCCTCATGCATGGCACTGTCTGGGATGATGGACACCCTGGGGCTGTTTTTCTTACCCCAGTAGGTTTTCCAGCACCAGTTTGCTATAACTGGCTGCAATTCTCCCAGAGCCTGGAGTAGCAGGTGAGAAACACTGAAAAACATTCATTGCAAACCCCCTGTGGGTGCTGGACTTCCTCTGAGTCTACAGGAGAAAGCTGAGAGCCCTGGCCTGTCAGGGGCCAGGAAAGACCTTGGCCATCTAGATGGGAGCATGTGGAGAGCTCTTAGCTTCATGCTAATGTGTGTCTTCCCACCCATGCGTCCCAGAGCCATGTGCTGGAAGGTTTGGTTAACCACAGTGGTGGCATCCACCTGAGCCAGGAAGGCAAGAGATGTGGAGGACAGCCTCATGGCATTCCAGTGTCCATGGCTCTGCGATGACCAGCCACAGCCCATCCCTGACGTCTTCGAGTCATGGGAGTCTTGGATGTACCTTGGACTTAACAACCAAAAGCCAGGGAGTCTGAGATCCTATGGGAACCAGGCCCTAGTGTCTGGAAAGCCTGGGGTGAACTCCTCAGCTATAACACTGGGTGAGCTGCCCTAGGCAGCTATCAGCTGTCCCCAAACTGCCCCAGCCTGAAGGTCAGTGCGGCAGGCTCTGCATAACTGCATGCCAGAGCAAACGCCAATTGCCTATACCCAGGAGGTCACACTCCAGCTCCTGGCCAAAGAAAGAGGCTCCACACGAATCCTCCAGGCAGCCTTGCTTCTGCCTAAAGCCACTGCAGGCTTGTTTCTGTTAATGGGCTGCAGCAAGGGGTCCACAGCCAACAGGACATTACTGATCCCAGAGGGCACCATACCGATGGCAGTTGGCGTGAGATGCATCTGCAGAAGAACAGACTGCAGAAGTGCTTGTTGCATTCCTAAGTCCCTCTCATACCAACAGAAAAAAATTTTGCAACGTGTGTTTCGTTCTTGCAGAGGGTCTGGGCTGGGCCTGCGGTGCTGGAGCAGGGCAAATCTCACTTTGTTGTTACTCCCACTCTGAGGGACGGACCTGTTTTACCACTCTCATATTTCGTGACAGCACAGGATGATGGAGGTTCTCGACAATGATTGTTTGGTGTGTTGAACTGGCCTGCAATTAATTCTATCATTTTTCTTTTTAAAGAAACTCATGAAAGAGAGCTGCCAGCTTTGCTGAGGTACTTGTCATTCACTTGGCCCACCTGGGGGATGGTCAAGTTGGCCTTGTCCAAGTGTTGTAGGGTCTGCTCAGGGACAGTCTACTCCAACTGGAGCTGCAAAGACCTGTTCCCAGGTGCCCTCAGTCTTTTTTATTCTGTTTAGCCTTTTATTTTCCCCACCGTTTTCTGGTGGGGAGGTTGGTGGGGAGGAAAGAAGGGGAAATGAGTTTGCCTTGTCATGAATTACATCTCTTCTGCCTCCCTCTCTTGTCTCAGTCTGGGAAGTTTGCCTTAGGACCGTGCCCTGGTTGTCTTGCATGAGGAAGCCCTGTGGTCCCTTCTGTGCAGGGTGCGACGGTGCTGCACAGTTCCTGAAGAGGTCATTGATGCACTGCGCATGGCCGGGCCGGTGCTGGGCTGGGCTAAGGACAGCTGGACCCACAGTTTTCCCATCCCAGCCATGTGTCCCAGCCGTCCCCACTGTACCAGCCACTGCCCCACCACAGCCACGTGAAAATTGTGCCCCCAAAAAGGAGTCAGGCTGCTCCAAAAGCAAATTGATTTACTAGCAGATCAGTGGCTGAGTCGAGGCTACACGCCAAGCCTCCAGACTTCGCTGACTCTGCATCCATACCCTTACCTGCTGCCTCCTCCTCCAACTAACAGTGATATTTGCCTCCCCAGGTTGCTGGCAGGATCTGAAATGCCTCCACAAGCCTTCAGCTCTGAACGAGGTGTCCCCGCTTGTAACTGGGCATCAATATGAAGCCTCATCCCGCAGCTCCTCCTTTCCTCCCCTCTCCAGCACGCATCTCACCCTGGCCTAAGCCCAAACCTGAGGCTTGCATCTTCTTACATCCTCTCTCAATTTTTATTTCCCCTGCGAGGAAGTCTGGTGCAATGGGAAATGCACCATAAACCAAAGCACGACTGTACAAGACTGTGAAGAAACTCCCCAGGGAGGTGCACACTTTCCTTTCAGGGGGCAGAGCTGAGAAATGGTTGTGAGTCTGTTTTTTCCTCGGAGGGGAATGAATTCACAGCTTGTCCACCCCAGCCAGCAGCAGGGCTGGGCTCAGAGCAGTTCATGTAGGTCTGCAGAGCAGACACTGTTCTCCATCACCCCTCGGGCTGGTGGTCCCCAAAACCATGCCAGTCCCAGTGATAGTTTATGGTCTCCCAAAAGTGCCAATCACAGAGCAGGGTTGCAAGACACCAGGGAAGGATTTGCAAACCCAGCAGGGATGCTCTTGGCACAGCAAGTTGCTTTTACACCACACCCCGGCTTTTTTCCCTTGTTTTCCTAAAGAAGCAAGATTTATGTGAATCATCCTGGGTAGTTTCAACCCAAACGATGCCGAGTAGAAGAGCCCTCAAGGAGATTATGTTCCCTCCAGATTTGCAGGGGGAAAGCAGCCACTGCCCTTGGGGACAGTGGCACCGAGGGGGCCCTCCCTGTGCTTGGCAGGATCCAGGGCAGAGCCTCGCTGAAATCACAGGCGAAAAAATGGGCTGAGCTGTGCCTCTCCATCCATGGGACCCCCTCTACCCTGGTGCCCGCCTCTGCCTGGCCACCCTGGCAGCTCCAGGTGTAAAAGGTATCGTCTGAAGCCTGTCCCAAACCAGCAGCTCTCCCAGATGGAAATGTGCAGAGGTGGCATTTTGGGTCAGCAGGGCCCTGCCTTGGCTGGGGAGAGTGGGAGCCGGTGGCAGGGGCATGGATGTACAGTGAGCAGGAGACATTGGGGTGGGTTGGGAGCAGGAACAGGTGGTAAGGTGGGACCGTGGCTTTGGGCATGAGGTGCCACCTAGCAAATGCATCAATCTGCAGGCATGGACTGTCCCCTCATGCCGTAGAGGACAGGGCTGGCAGAAACCCCATACAACCCCCTATTTTGCCATTATCCTGCTCCCAACCTGCTTGGCTTCATCCCCCACCTCTTGATGTACCTGGCCCCTTTCCAGGCTGCTGCGTGTCACGCTAGTGCCAGGGCTTGCACTGACAGCTCCCCCAGCCCTTGGTGCTGGGGTCTACATGCAGCCTCATGCATGGCACACTGGCTTTTAAAGCCCCTCCCAGTCTCCTGTGCTGGGGTGGACCAAGGCTTACGGAGGGGTGCAAGCCAGGAACCACGTCTCTTGGCTGTCCACATCAGGACGCTGATTTCCACAACTCCCATTTGCAATTGCAACAGCCCGTTTTGCAGGAGGAGACACAGAAATGAAGTGAACCATGAGACCAGGTGGTTCTTCACCCAAGCTGTCTACCAAACCAAAGTGGTGTCCAGTGTAGGGTCCCAGGCCAGCTGGCACTGCATGTCCATGCTGGACAACATGGCTGAACCCCTCCATGGTCTAACAAGACACACCTCATGGCACCTCCTTCCACCACCAGCAGGACAGAGAGGCCAGGATGACCTCTGCTTTCCAACAGCAAGGCACAAAGCAAATGTCCCATTCAGTTAGTCCGTCAGACGGGGCTGCACACACAGCCATCGAGTTCATTCCCCATCCGGGGGGGATGGCTTATTGCCACAGGAGATGATAGGACTGGGCAAGCCTGGGCGTGTGTGATGGGAGGAAGAGAATTGAAAGGGTAGGATGCTTGCATTCATCCTGCCGGGTTGTCATCTCCCCCCTGGATTTATCACCTGCTGCTAATTAGAGGCAGCCGGCTCTGTCTAATGCGGACAAGCCCCAGCCGTGTGCTTGCAGGCAGGGAGGGCACGGCTTGCCACGTCCAGGCGAAGGGCTCTCAGATGCTCGAACTCAGCTCGTGTCCTCAGGAGTTCTTGGGCTGAGCGGGAGGGGGAAATGTGAAGGGCAGGAAAAGTGAGGCAGGCTCTGCTGGGGCAAGCGCAGGCCAGAGCCAAGGTTTTCTTCTGGCAGCTGGCACCAGACATTCACAGGGGGATTTTTTTTTTCTTTTTTCTTTTCTTTTTTTTTCTCCTGAAGTGGCCTGAATAGGCCCTGGAGGGGAGAAGATCATTTAAACCTGACGTGTCCCCTCTGGTCCTTCCAGCGTGGTCAACCCCGAAAGGCTGCAGATGTTCTTTCCACCCTCTCTCACTGTCCCACCTGCCAGGAACTGCAAATCCCACCCTCCACTGAGTCTTCCCCCCCAGGACCCCCTCCCTGGATGGAGGCAGAGGAAGCCGCCCACACCACGCCGAATATCCCCCCACTGTCTTCCTCACTCCCGGGGAGACCAAATGACACAGCTGGGGCTGCAACTGCATGAGCCACGGCAGGGCGAGGAGGAATCTCGGACGAGATGCAAGGAGTGGGAAGGACCCGCGGCGCAGTTTGGTTTGGCAGCCCCTTACAGACAATAAAAGGTCAGGCTGCAGAGGAGCTTGTTTTGTTTTTTTTATTTCCCTGGCTTTTGTTCAAGGCTGTGTCCTTAAGGACGGGGATTCTCTACCCCGGTGGCAAGCTGAGACCATGGGTGGGCGGCTGGCTCTTTGTGCTGGCGGGTTTTTTAGCGCGCAAATGATTTTGCTTGAGCACAGGCTGCAAGAGGAGAAGTCTGGGGTGGGTGTGAGCTCAGGGCGAGAAGGTGGTGGAACTGGGCACCAGGATCTGGCTTGGTACCAGGTCCAAAACCTCAAGCATCTTCTCTTTCACGCTGAAGTTTTAGGGTTTTCCGGGGGACCCGGTGGATCAGGAATTCAAGCACATATTGTGGAGGAAGCTGCACATGTGGAATAAAATGAGGGCAGTGCCTTGCCAAACAGCCCCAAGCAGAGCTTGAGATGAGGCAACAGGAGGGTCTGTATGGAAACGGTCAGGTAGGGGCTGACGATGTGGTCCAGTGGTCTCAACAGATCAGCTGCTTCACCCCTTGATTTTGGGTAGGGTTTGATGTTTTAGAAATGGTGCTGTTGCTTCCTAAACTTCTCAGGGCAGCAACAGCTTCCTACAGCTGTGCATCACACCCAGCCTGATCCCTGCTGTCCCACAGCTGGAGGGTCAAAGACCACAACACACTTCTGTCACACAGAAAGGGGTTTGCAGGGTCACCGTGGCTGTGCATCGCCGACAGCTCGGAGAGGTGAGTTAAGCTCTCACCTGGGGTATTCTGCCAGGCTTCACGCAACCACCTCCTCTCCTTGGCCACTGTGCAAGGCCATAGGGAGATGCAGTGAGCCCCTGTGAGCTTAGATGCTGCCATTATATCTATCTTCTACCTGGGCTTTCCTAAAAACCTCAGGACGCAATAAGGAAACAGGTTCTTGGACGTAGAGCAGCTGTTTCAGGCTCAACCCAAGCAAGACTAGACCTTGGTTCCTTGGAAGATGCACAGGCTTTGATGCATGGGCCAATATCTTCTCCTGGTCTCCAGTACCCCTAGTAATGTGGTGCTAAGTCTCAGGAGCCTGCTGAGCAGCTCAACTGCCTTTGTGGGCCAGACATGTCTAGGAGTGATGTCAGGCTAATAATAACAGGCTGATTGTTAATAATAACAGTCTGATCTAGAATCTGATTCATGAAAGCATAAAGAACAGAAATATAATAAATGCCAGTCAATGTGGTTTTATGGAAAAGGGGTCTTGTTGTACCAAACTTGATTTCATTCTTTTAGATTGTAAGGTTGGTTCGTAAACATAACTGCATATGCAACATGCTTGTAAAATATTAGATTTGTACAGCGTGGCATTCCAGTGGGGGAAAAAAGCACCACACATCAGTAGAGCATGTGTTAAATGAGCTAAGAGTTGGCTAACTGACAGATCTCAAAAAGTGGTGATCAATGGGGAATCGCTAATGACTGGATTTGTCTGTTTCTTCAGTGGAAAATCCTAAGCCCAAAGCCATGCAGCCTTCTCCACCAGTGAGCTGGAAATACAGGCAAAATTGCTCCTGAAGAAGCTGGGAGGGGAGAAAAATGAGGTGGACGAGGGCAGACAGCCACAGGAACTGGTCAGTCCCTTTTGGTATGAAGCCGTTGCCATGCAGACTTTAGCCCAGCCAGCTGGAAAAGGACCACAGTGGTGGGCTGAGGGATCGAAGTGCGATGGGCCGCGGCTCAACCTCTTCACGGCATGACGGATTGCATGGCGACAGCTGATGGAGCCAGAGACATCTCTTTGCAAGGCTCTGCATCCCGTAATAGAAACACTCTCAACAGAAAACAGATGACAGGTTGAGTAAGGGGTGCATGTAGGGAAGTGATTTAACTGCTTTAGATGGAGTCTGAAATAGGCTACAACATACAGTTCTGGTGTCCACACTTTAGAGAGGATACTGAATTGTCTGTGTGGGGAGCATGCAGTCTGGACATAATTCCCTCTACAGCTATGGACACCTTAACCCTAACAGAAGGAGCTGGAGGAGACAGCTGCAGTGTCAGGAGAAGGTGCATGCCCCAAGGGGAGTATCTCTCTGGAGTCTCTTTCAGTGACCCAGTTTTGCACCCTATGAGCTATAAGATATCCTTTTCTTCTCTGGGATCATTATAGGACTACAGGATAATTCAGGCTGGAAGGGACCTCAGGAGGTCTCCTGCTCAAAGCAGGGTCAGCTATGGGGGTCAGCCCAGTTGCTCATGGCTTTATCCTGAAACTCTCCCAGGATGGAGACTGCAGATATAACAAGTTGAGGAGCTGCAACCAGAAGGACTCAACTTTGCTTCCCAGGTGTGTCACTTGGCTACAGCTGGGGTAGTAACAGACATGTGTCTCTCCGCACTACCGAGCTGTGTTGTCCCCCTCAACCGAGCAGATTTGCAACCCAAAAAGAGCCCCAAGATGTCTGGCCCTGCTATTTGGCAGCACCAGATGAGTTTTCATGATAGCCCTTTATCACAGCCCTTGTTTTGAGTGCTGAGCATCCATCCACTGAAAACGGGTGCCTTGAACCGGGCACCCCGAAACCCATTTGGCCGTCCTTCTCTGTCACCCATGGCTGCCTGAGTGCTGCAAAACAAGCTGGTGTTGTTTGCCTTAAAGATCAAAGCTCATTTAAATGCATTCCTTCTCCCTGTCTCCACCTGATATCCAGACAAGATGCCCTGGCTTAGGTGAGTCAGTCCCTGGCTGAAGTCAGCAGCGTTGCCAGCCTCACAGTTATCTCTTCGAGGCGGAGGCAGCTCTTGCGTCGTGCTTCTCCCAGTGCCGAGCTGTCAAGTCTCTAATCATCTCCCGCCCCCGGTCCTTGGACTGAGCCCCAGCTTGGCCATGACACGTCCCTGGAGGCTGCCCGGTTGCTGTGGGAGAGCTGCTCAGCCTCCTCTGCTCTGCGAGCCCCAAGGGAGATGTTGCAACAGAAACCAGCACCTGCAGCCAGGGAAGGGCATTTTCCACAGCCACTGCTTTTGCAGGGAACTCCCTGGCTGCGTGCGGCACACGTAGCTCTCCGTCAGGATGCGAGAGAGGCCGTCAGCTGAGGTTTTTTTCCTTATTCTTTTTTTTTTAAGGATGCGCTGACAAAGCTCCAGGTGGCTGTTTGGCAGCCGCGCTTTCTCCTCGGCTGCTGACACCGACAGTGAGTGACTCAGCCCTTTCCAGGCTCTGTGCAAGCCTCTTCCCCTCCTGCCACTCAAATGTTTGCTCTCTCTGACGGTAAAAACAAATTCTGCCCCGAGGTCCTGCCCAGTGAGTGGCTGAGGCAGGACAGCACAGCTCCTTGCTGTGGTCACAGCATGCAGCAGCAGTTTGTAGAACCCCCTTTCTGAACCGTGGGGGTGGTCGTGTAAATCTGGGCAAAGAGTTTCTCCTTCTCCTCCTTGCTCTGTTTGCAGGGAAAGCTCCCAGGGCAAAACCCACCCCTGGCGCTCCGCGTTCCTGTACCTTTGCCAAGCAGTGCCTCATTCCCCACTTGACTTTTCAGCTACATTTGTTGCGAACATTTTAATTTTCTTCCCAACCCAAGCTCTGCCCTACATTTTCATACCTATGAGCATGGGAGTTTCCAGATACCGCAGTGCAAACAGGGCAGCACCTCCCACCCTCCTGTGCCTTGTGCCCAGACCCACAGGGTCCCCCAGATCCTGGGGGGAGGCGAGACCTTCACCCCTGCAGCCTGCAATTGCTGCACAGCCTCTCCCTGATGGTGCATGTCTCCCTGGGCACAGAGGGAAGCTGGAAGACCCCTTTCAGACAGCATGATGTCCTCAGGTGGAGACGTTGCAAAAAGGCCGATCCCAAGCAGGTTGACAGGAGCAGTGATGAGAGCCGCGCTGTGCCCAAGAAGAGCCAATGTTGGCTGTGACAGCCAGCAGCAGTCCAAAATAAGCAAAGAAGGGTTCCATCATGGCTCAGCACGTAGCAAACAGGGACCAAGGCAGCCCTCACAAAGCATTTTTATCCAGTCTCGTGAGCCTGGACCATGGCGGGTCTAGACTTTAGAGAAGACCCCGCAACCTTTGCCTCCGTGGCTCTGCAGAGAGCTGACTTTCTGAGGTGGGTTAGTAACATTGACAGGATGAGCTCTGAGTCATGGGTCATCTCCCAAGAGTTTGGGTCTCTCCAGTGTGGGGGTGTCTATGTGAGCGGAGTGTCTGGGGTCCCTCTGTGGTGGTGGAGCTCTGAAAGAACTGTCCGTGCCAGGATGAGATTAGTCCCTCCTGATTCTCCAGTATTGACTCTTCACTTGGTCTCTGCTGACTGGAAAGGGAGCCAGGGATGAGACCACACCGTGGTCACCCACCTTGAGCTCGGTGGATCGCACTGCTTTTGGTGTTGGCCGGACTGAAGGCACCGCAATATGTGGCTGTGATGGGGCTTGTAGGTACCCACCTCCTCTGCTGAGAATGGGCTAAGGCACTGCAGACCATGGCACGAGTTCGGAAGAGATCCCAGGACCTGTGAGTGGTCAACTTAGACCTTTCCAGAATACCCCAATTTGATGGACTTTCATAGTGCTCCTCTTAGGGGGGGCAGGAACCTGTGCATGAAGTGGCAACAGCCTAACACAGAGAGTCGGGGTCTGGCCTGCAAAGGGGTGCACGTTTTTCAGTGACGGAGAGCAAGGAGGAATGTAGGCAGGTAGGAGGCAGCGTGTACAGGCAGGAGTGCGGGTGGGTGTTTCTCCAGCACACGCGCCCATGTTCAGAAGTCCCCCTGGCCCTCCTGGTTGGGAGGCGAGGCAGCAATTAGGCTGATTGAAGGCCCAGTTGCTTATTGCACAACTGTAAAGGCAGTGCCCCTTGCAGCTGTGTGGTTCAAAGCCTGCAAGGAGATAAGGATCTGCCTTGCAGAGCACTTGTGGAGCGCTGGGGCAATCCAAGGACAGCTCTGGCCACGCCACCCTGCTGCAGCCCTCCCCTCTTCCAAGCTGGCATCTCGCTGAAAAGCCTTCCTGAGCCTACAGCAGCATGAGGGGAGTTTCCACCCCGCTTCCCCACTTACCCCACCCAACCCCTTGTAATTACTCAGGAGCTCACACAATTAGCGTCAGCTTTCCTTGCTTACCAGCCTGTTCATGCAAGCTCCTGCTCCTCAGCCACCATGGAGACTCTGCTCTTTGCCTTCCTGCCTTGGTCATGGGGGGCAGAGTTAAAAACTCAACTGGTTTCGTGAGCGAAGCCTGTTTTCATGTCCGATGGGTAGTCTCTGCCAGTGGTGAAGCACTGAGCAGCTCTCCAATGGGTGGGGTGTGTGTAATGTCTCCTCTGGGCGGACTCTTGGGTATCTAACCAAGGTTAGGCTATGCTCTACTGGACATAGCACTTAGGTCTTTCCTTTATCATCTGCTGTTTTCATTGGTCTTGCAGGAACATGGCGTTGTTGGGAGCTCTCATGCTCTGCGGGGTTAAATCAGTCATTGGATTCAAATTCTTGGGGTAGAGAGATGGACAAATGGCTCTTACAAGCCCTGTTGCAAATAGTTTAATCATTGAGACTAATCCTGAACCATCAGTCTGGCAGTGGAAGTGTAAGGAAACCTGATCACACTCCTGAATTTGAAGCAGTAACATCAGTGCCCACCTTGCAACAGCCTTGAACCAGCTCCCCATGCAGCAACCCGCTGGCCTGTGCCCTCCTGCCCTAACCCGGGACTGAGCTGGTTGAATGTTTTCCCCTGGAAGAGCTTTGCTATGGACAACACTCACTGGAGAGGGTCAAAAGCTAAAAGCTCCCCAAGATCTGCTGGCTTTGTTGACCTGTGGTGGTTCCCAAGAGCCCACCTCTTCAGCAGCCTGGCTGGTACATTATAGTGCCTGGTTCCTCCAGGAGTCCCAGCTATGGGGCAGGACTGAGGGTGTGGAGTTGGAACTGGATGGTGAGAGTGGGTAAGTAAAACCCATCTCATGTCTTCCAAATCAGACCTCTTTTCCTAGCAGGCCCTTCCTGCAGAAAACATTGAGTCTAAGTCATTTCAGCCTTCCCCCTCTCCCAGGCAAGGGAAGATATTTTCCCATAGACGACATGTGCCAGTTCCTACAGAAATGCCGAGATACCTGCCATGTCTCCGAGTGTCCCATGTCCTGCCTAGGTCAGTTGCCTCCGCAGTTTTAACTTGGCAGTTAAAACTCTCAGCTGGTTCTGAGCCTGAAGAAGAGCTAAGCTGGACCGCAGCTGACCACAAAACATTAGTGGGGTTAGGGATAAAAATCAAATAACAGAGGTCATCCTTCCATCCTGACCTTGGATGGAACAAAATGTCTGTCCTGTTCTTAGAAGTCCTCCAAGGGCTTGAATACCCTGTCCTCCCTCCAAAAGTCCATTTCACCAGCAGAAAGTCTACCCTAATATTCAACCCGGTTCCTCCTTGCTGGTGCGCTGACCAGTCCGCCCAGTCTACCTTCCTGGGTGGACTGAGGTCAACATGTCTTGTGTTGCTCAACTGGGAGACGCTGCCCCAAGACCTCAGTCACTGAGCAGCTGCTCTCCACCCAGTAGGTTTAGCTGTTAAACTGGTCTATAATAGGAGAAGCAGCAAGGGAGGAAGAAGCAGACATCAGATCTCCAGCTGCAAGATCTTCCTAACCCAGGCGTCCCTGGCAGGTGTGTTTGTGCTGGCAGATGATGCATATTTAGGAGCTGGTTCCTCCCATTGCTGCTTCATGGCAGAGCCCAGAGAGGCTAGTCACAGTCCATCCAGGTATTTGGTGTGTTTCTGGTACAAGGGCTGCCCACTGCGTAGGTGACCTCAAGCAGTCAGGCTCTTGCATGCTATGATTTATTAGCCATGGGCCCTTGGGGGCCCAACAGGGGCCCTCAGTTGGGCAGCTTGTCCAACAGCACCCTACAACCTTGCTACGGGGTTTGCTCTTTCCATGCGGGATAAAAGGCATCTCTGAGCCTTACAGCATCTTTTATCCAACTACCTCAGTTGAGACACGCTGGACACAGGATGACGGTGTGTGTGGGCTCTGCGTATGCCAATTATTTGATGATGAGGTGGGTACTTAAAAACCATGACACACTTTGGTAAGTGAGCAACGCAATTAGCTGGCTCAGCTAAGGCAAGTCCACTGCTGCAGACCAGCTCTGGGGTCTCCCTGCTGCCAGACACTCCTCTGGAGAAGACCTCGCTTGGACTGGAAGTAAATGCTGTGATGGTTGGACTCTCTCTGGCAAGGCTCCTGACCCTGCTGTGATGATGGTGGCTATGCTGGGGGCCTGCTGGAAGTGGGGGCTGCCTGGCCTGGCAATCACTGCTGAAGACCTGCATGATGTTTTGCTAAGGAAGGGCTGGAGATGGAACATGCAGTGACTATGCTGGATGGGACAGAGAGCAGCCCATGGGGAAAAGGGCTTTATGTGAACACCTGGAGCCCTGGGTGCACCCCTAGCACCTGCCTTGGCACTGGGGAAATCACTTCTTTCTGCCCCAGGCTCCACTTTATCTAATCTGGCTGCAGCCCATCATCTAATTGCATCAGGTCCAACCCCTTTCCCAGCCACCTCTGTTGCCTGTGCCAGGAGCCCCCAGGAAAGGGGAATGGGATGAAAGGAGGAAAATAACCCAGGGAATGGCTGGGACACATTTGGGATGGGACAGGAGTGGGCTGAGGTCTCCAGCCAAGGGGAGGCAGCAGGACCCCGACACCCCCTCCCTGCGCCCCTCCACCGTCCCTTGGCCAGAGTTCGGCTCTGCCTTTGCCTCCCCCATCTTGAGAACTCCCCCAGTAGCAGCACCGCAGCACGCAGGGATGTACAAAACAGTGAACGCTTTTTATTTCGCTGCTGGAGTGTAACCACCGTAATTTCATAAAACTCAAAAAAAAAAAAAAAGTGATTACTAAAAGGCATACATTTTTTTTTTCCTTTTTACACAAGACGTAAATAAACAGACAAGTTTCTTTTTAAAAAGGTTATAAAGTGTCAAGATCCTATACCTCATCTGCATATTTAAAGTGATGCTGTCTGATACAAAAAGCATTGGGTATAATAATTTAGCTATGGCTCAGACCAAAAAAAAAAAAAAAAAAAAAAAAAGAAGTCATCTGGGCTTAATCTACATACTACTACGATTGCCCACGGAGTTAAAAAGGAAAATATGCAGTTCTTTGTTGCACAGAAAGAAACAGCAGGGAAGTTGGGAGTTCATTGGGAGATCATCGTCTAAAGGGAAGCCGAGCGCGGCGAAATGCCCCCCTCCCCGGGAATGTCTGCTAGAGCCTGCGAGCGGGATCACAGCCGGCCCGTGACCCCCCCGCTGCACAAAGAAACCAGCCACATTTTTCTCCCACCAGACAGTATCCCATCCAAATCCACCCGCCAAACTGCACCTACCCAGCCCGCTGGAAGCAAATAAGATATAAGACCCTGGAAACTGCATGGAAGTCATGAATCTCCCTGTGCGCTTTCCCACTAGGACTAATAAAAAACAAACCCAATGAAAAAAAAAAAGAAAACGACTCGTTCTATTGTAGATAGAGCAAGACTCTTGGCTTCCTTGGGAAATCTGTTATTCATAAACATCCTCATCTGAAGCTCTCAGCTCAAGCACCACAGTGTCAGCCTTACTGCAAGACTCATAACATTAATTTACAAATGCGAAGTCTTTACACATCACCAAACCTTTCTTAAATAAAGAGCTGGCCATTTGCGGCAGCCGCGTTGCCTTCCTTCCCACCGCTGCCCCCACCACGCACTCCATCTGACTGGCAAACGTGGAGAACAGAAGGGACACACGAGCCTCTTAACTGAAACGCAGATAAGGGCACGCGTGTGCCACTGGTGAGAGGACACAACTACAAATTGCTGCTCAGATTTATTCTCCCATGCGAGGTTCAGCCATGATTGATTCCTGGGCAAAGCCTACAAGCTCTTGGTCTGATGGTTAAGGCATCTCTGCTTTGCCATGTCTTGAGTCTCCAATGCTCTTGCTACCAGTTTGGAGCCCTGCCCCTGCAAACTATGGAAAGATGGCGGGTTTCCATGGAGGTGAGGGAGGTGGATAGGGGTGAGGAGGTATAAAACCCAGTTTGTGCCTTTGCTTCTGCAGAAAAGGGCAGGTGGTTAGTTTGTAGCCAAAGCCATGGGGGTGTCTGTTCCCTATGACATCTGCCAAGACCCAATGGAGACAACTGGAGCAATAGCAGACTCAGCAAGTATGTCAGATTTTTAAGGCTCTCCTTTCAGCATCTTGGCATCTGAGGTGAAACGAGGATTAGCATATAAGGAGAGACCCTGAAAGCAGCCCAAACCGTGAGCCCTTGGCTGCTTAGGCCTCACTCTGGTGCTATGTGTCTACTGAGCTCCAACTTCCCCTCTTCCCCAACTGTCCCAAGATTTTTGTGAGGGAACTGGGCTCTTCTTTGAGATTTCTAACCCAAAACCCAGTTGGAAGACCCCTCAATTTCCCCAGCCCGTTATGTTTCTGTAACCCTCCCTAGACTGAAACATCAAGGAGCTGGCACCTCAGAGCTAGGAGCCCAAGTCCATACCAAAAAAATCCCTAGTATCTGGCAGTCCAAGCCAGAGAAATCTTGGAGTGGGTTCAAGCTTTCCATGCAAGGACGGCAGCTCCTGGGCTGCTGAGGTGTCCTGTCCACGGAGCAGCACACGGGAGGTGACAGCAAATTCCAGGACAGGGGGGAGATATCCATTAAAAAAAGAAAAAAATTAGGACAATTAAACCAGCATGGTTTTGGGTTTTTTTTTTTTGCAGTGACTCATAAAACTTGACGAGTATCAAGATGCTGTTCTGCCAGCCAGAGGCGGTCAGGATTTGGCCACATGGATTGTACCAGGTCAAGGACTGCTCTTACACTAGAAGCTCCCTGTTGTTAAGGTGGTTGGGTTGACGCTACATAAAGCCAAGGAGCACTGCAAAGCCTGTCCCGCTCCTGTTCCCCCGAAACAAGCCCACCAAGCTGAGATTGGGTATACTCTCATCAGAGCTCACCACCGAGCACTTCCACCATCAAACCCTGCATGGAGGATGTGAAGAGTTCCCGTGGCCAAAGGAGGCTGAATTCAAGCCCTTCTGTCCCCGTCCCAACCCCAACTCAAAAGCATCGTGGCTGAAGCCCTGGACCGCTTGCCCTGGGCAATCTGCCATGTGATGCTCCCATAAGCATGGGTGAGGAAAACATTTCCCCTCCTCTTGCCAGGGCAGAAATATCTCCAAGCCTGCAAAGCAACGGTTCCCACTGCTTTATCCTAAACTCTTCGCAAGTCATGGGCACAGCCTGTTGTGACCGGGGAGCACATGGGACCGTGAGGTCTCCTGGCTGAGAGGTATTGGGGCTGTCCCCGTCGCAATGCCGAGACACCTCCTACTGCCCCTGGGGACGAAGCAGCACCTATTTTAGCAGCAGGAGGACACACCCGGCCAGGAAGGGGACGGTGATCCACCCAGCGGGACTGCTGTAATACAGGATCAGGCCTTTGCCCAGTTTCTCACCCTTCCCAGCCAACG
This sequence comes from Gymnogyps californianus, assembly GCF_018139145.2. Lineage (NCBI taxonomy): Eukaryota > Metazoa > Chordata > Aves > Accipitriformes > Cathartidae > Gymnogyps > Gymnogyps californianus. The sequence goes on along the minus strand of NC_059472.1, from coordinate 3,864,428 downwards.
CAGATCCTTCGACCATTGCTGCCTTCCCCATGAGACATAGGAATCAACAGCCTGGAATGTGGCAGGAGAAACTCAAGGGACCAAGGGCTGTCCCACAACGCGGAGGCTTGGACAGGCCTGAGGTGTGCAGTTTGACACCTCCGGGACCATGCATGGAGGGTCCCCACCTCACTTGGCACCACAGCCCGTCCCATGGGATGGCCATCCCTGCTGTACAGTGGGGCTGGCTCCCATCGGGAGGGGAGGAGTAGCGCTGGAAACGGCTCCAAGCTCCTCCTCTGCCCACGTGTGGTGGCATAAAGCCATCCCCTACCCTTCTGCAGGTACTGAAGGTGTCTAACCAGCCTTCCTCACCGCTTATCCCAAGAGATGAACCCTCGGAAGCAAATGTCTCTGGATAGTCTACGTTTTGGAAGGCACACAAACCTTTGGAGATACCCAACACAGAGCACTGAAGGCATCTCAAGTTGGGCAGCCTAAAACCACAAGATGTGGGATGACTAGCCCTCCTTGCCCCAACAACTGCGATCCTCTGCAGCAGAGGGGTTGAGCAGCAGTGAGCTCAAAGGATACCTGGAGCATCCCTTGGGCCACACGTATGCTCTGGTAAATGGTGGATGGCAGCCAGCTGTGACCCAGTGCTGGGGATCAGTCTGGGGGGCCATGGGTCACCTCCCGGGCTCCACTGGGCAGTGATGGGAGAAAGAAAGGCCAGAGGACATGCGGAAGACAAACAGGGTTTTTTTTAAAGTTTTTTTTTTTTCCTTTAATTAGCAAATTTCTTCTTATCCTCGTCAAAAGAAAAAACACCCCCATGCCCCCTACGTGCCCACCGCTCCAGCTGCTACAAGTGTTCAAAGGCAGAAAGTTGAGATGTTTAATGTCCCGGTTCAGGGGCAGCTCTGAGTCCACCCCACCAGGGCACATGCCGAGGGGTTTCGGGGTGCCAGGCGCTGCGTTACAGATGTGGGAAAGGCAGGTGCAAAATTTGGTGACGTGCTCTTGCCAGGAGCACTTAAAATCCCCCAGGAAAGCTGCAGCCCAGCCCCTCGGCCAGCAAACGCAGCAGTGGAGGACATGGACGTGCCCTGAGATACACATTGCATCCCCAGGGCATCACAGCCAGAATTGGGGTTTGCGCCACGGCTTAGTGATGGGGACACAACAGGAGAGAACCCACCACCCTGTGCATTGAATTTGGAAGCTACAAATAAGAGCACCCCACACTTTGGGGGACCCAGTGCTGACCTTGCACCCCGGCAAAGCTGGGTGCCTCAAAGCCCCGCCACAGTCCCCGAGTTTCCCAGCGCCTCTGCCTTCGCTGCAGCAAGCCCCCAACGAGCCCCATCTGCAGCATCCTGGCTGGCACTGAGGCAACGGGGAGATGGTGAAGTGGCAGAGGGGCCAGGAGAAAGGGAATGGTGCTGGAGGGACTTAGCTCAGCCCTTCCTGTGGCCACAAGGCCAGCACCAAGCTATGAGCCCCCTTCACCTCTCCCTGCTATCACCGTCTTTCCCCCTGAGGCCACTGCGCCATCCCCACCTCTGTCCCTGCTGCTGCAGCCCTTATTTATAGGGAAGAGGTGGGAAAGGGTTTTTCTGGGGGTACTCGGGCCCTCCTGCTCCCCATCCCTTCTCAGCTGGCACAGCCCTGCCTGCATCACCCCAAACCAAGCACCCTTCGCCCATCCGTCTCAGTGCAATGGGAGGGGAAAGGGAGGAGGAGGAAGGCGATGAAGAACCGTCATGTGAGCTCATTGCCTGCTAACGCCAAGAGTCAAAGGGCAGCGCCGCCTTCCCTCCTTGGGGCTGTAGCTGGAGAGAGCAGCCTTTTTCAGGGGTCCGGCAAGACGACGGTGCTGTGAGTGCTGGAACACGCTGGTGGTGCTCCATGTCCCCCCACCCCAGCCCTGGCAGTGGGGCGGCGCGTGCGGTGCGCGGGGCTGGGCGAGGAGGTGAGGGGGTGGGATGTGTGCGAGTGCCCGGGTGTCTGTGTGCACGGATTTTGGCAAGAGGTCATTGAGGTTACATGATGCAGCATTTGTTCTTGTGGTTATGAGGGTCCTTAAATCGGAGTCTCTGCTTTGGTCGGTATTTTTCCAAGTACGTCAGTTGCTTGCTGTTGATGGCTCCTCTGCGCTTCCTGTGGGGACAGAGAAGGGCCAGCACAGTCAGCGGTGTGGCAGGAGAAGAACCCCCACCCTGAACCCGACCCTATCGGGGTGCTGAACCCCCCTGCCTGGAACAGTAAGGGATTTTGGAGGCTGCAGCTGTGTGCATCCTCCGGGGATGGAGACGGGCACCGACTCCAGCAGCTTTTCTCACTCATCCACCCTGCGAGTCTCAGGACATGGAGAGCTGGGGAGGAAACGCGTGGGCAGCTGCCAGAAGCAGGGCGCCTGCCGAAAGCCCCCCAGGGATGCTCCCAGCTGCTGCCCCAGCCTCCTGCAGCCCTGATGCAAAGGCACAGGGGGCTCGATGCCAGCAACCTCCCTTCTCCTCCCCTAAGGATGAGAGAAAAACAACCCTGGCACCCCAAAAAAACCCTGGGATACAGCAGATCTCTCCGTTCCCTCGGAGAGGAGCAGCTTTCTCCCCCAACATCGAAACGCTGCTTGACTTACTGTCGGATGAACTGGATGGCATCTTCGTACTTCATCCCACTCTCGATCAAGGCCAACGCGACAAGGACAGGAGCGCTGAAAGGCAATGGCAGTGGCGGTCACTCCCCAGCCATGCGGCCCAGAGGCTGACATCCCATCCTGGGGCGGGGGGGAACACCGCAGGGCTGTAATGGCGGCATTGCGGGCAATCGCCGGCGCTGGCTTTCAGTTTGTAATTTCTTGCCATTTGGCTGCAAGCGCTGCCCCAAGGAGCGGCTGGTTTTGGGGGTAAAACCCCCAGGATGGGGCTGGCAGCTGTTTGCTGCTCTTGTAATGAGCACGAGGACTTTGGAGGCAAATCTATTGGAAAAGTGGATGTAAATACACATGCAAAACCTGACCTGCAGTGAGGGGAGGAGCAAAACACTGCGGCTCTTGAAACGCAGTGGCTTCCGGTTGTAGCGGGAAGCGTTCTGCAATATTTCCATGACGAGCTCTTAGCAAAAGCAAAATCGCCGTGGGGCACCGGCAGGACAGCACCGAGCAACTCAGTGCCCAGGATTTGGCCATAAGAAGTGCAAGGAAGAGCTCAGGCAGCAGCTCCCCCCGTCAATGCCTATTCCCACTAAGGTCTCCACCTTAGAAGGAGAGCAGGAATGGTTTTCCCTCTTCCCCCTTCATGGGTGGAGTGGCAGCCGGGGTGCCAGGCTCTGACTTACCGCCCCAGGCCGGCCACGCAGTGCACGGCCACGCAGCAGCCGGGGTCTTCGCAGAACTTGGTCTTCAGCAAGTTGAGCCAATCTTCCACTATCTTGCTGGGAGGAGGCGCTCCATCATCGAATGGCCAATCCTGCAAGGCGGGGGCAAGGTTGGGGCAAGAGAGAAACACTGTCAGACCCTAGGTAAAAACTCAGGGTATTGCTTTTTACTCAGGGCGATGGTGTTTGGGGCCTCGGCAGTGGGAAGGCAGATGCGTGTGCTGGGAACTCGGCTCACAGTGCAGCTCCGCAGGGATGTAGCGGGTTTTGCAGCACCGTCCGGCATGCAGGAATCGCCTGGTCGCTTTGGCTCAGGGTTTGCAGCCATACAAGTCTAGTTCTGGGGTCCTCCCATCTCCTATGGACAGGTTCAGCCTTCAGGAGCACCTACAGGACCTGCAGCATGGTCCACATGTCCTCCTGCCTCTGCAGACCAGGGTGGCCATTGCCTGCCTCCTCCCCATTCGGTTGACTGCACTGAGCTTCGGGGAGCTGCAAATCCCATCCTTCCCCCTGCCAGCTCCTGTCTAAATCCAGCACTTGGGAGCACAAAGCCACTTTGTAGGAAGTTTGAGCAAAGGTGGCTTGGAGATGGCTGAAATCTCAGGGCCTGATGCGGTGCCGAAATTCAGCTTGCTGCAACACGTGGAGGGGAAGGTGACCTCGCAAGCCCCAAAAGGATGCTCTGGGGACCCCTTCCGCAGCCCTAGGGAGAGCCGAAGGGCTCCGTCCTTCCAGAGGGACTCCTCCAAATAGGGACATTTAAATAACATCCTTCAGGAAAGGCTCTTAAGGGGGGAAAAAAAAGCACCGATCTTCTTCTAAGCTTCATCCTTGAGCTGCATGGACTCAACATCGAGGCTCAGTGACGAAGTGGGTAAAACGGGTGCTGCATTAAGCATCCCCCAGCCCTGGGCTCTGCTATGGGGGAAAAGTGTCCCCCTCCTTGCCTGTGACTGGTGCAGCTTTTTGGGGAAGGGATGGTCTCTCCCCATGGGCACCAGCAGCCAGTCGAGGCTGCATGTCTCTCCCAAAATGGGGAATTCTCTCCCAAAATGGATTTGGCAGGAGGAACGTGGCCACTGGCTATGCAGCAGTGGGAGAGGGGGATGGGCAGGGGAACATTGCTTGGAGGGAACGTGGCACGGCGATCCCCGGTGAGTGGGAAGCATGGGGCTATAATCCTCATGTTTGAGGAGTGAGTCACTAAGCTGCTGTGCTGGAGTCATCCTTGGTGTAAGATGGCAAAAGTAGCTGCTGAGCTTCACTTCACTTCAGTGTTTGAACAGGTAATGTGATTTCAGTTGGGCTTTGCTAGGACAGAAGCACGTTGGGTTTCAGGGTATCCTAAAGCTTGAGCCAGCCCACCGCGCACAGCCCATGCCCATCCAGCAAGACCATGTCCTCCCTGCGGTGCCCGGAAAGCACCGCTGCAGCCATGAGTGCTGGTCACCGGGCTTGCACCGGGGAAGACACACCGTATCACAAAATCGTCGACTCATAGAACGGTTTGGGGTGGAAGAGACCTTCAAATATCATCTAGTCCATCCCCCCTGCCACGGGCAGGGACACCTTTCACTAGATCAGGTTGCTCAGAGCCCCATCCAACCTGACCTGGAACACTTCCAATGATGGGGCATCCACAACTTCTCTGGGCAACCTGTTCCAGTATTTCACCGCCCTCATCGTAAAAACTTTCTTCCTTATGTCTGATCTAAACCTACCCTCTTTCAGTTTAAAACCGTTGCCCCTTGTCCTGTCACTACAGACCCTGGTAAAAAGTCTTTCTCCATCTTTCTTATAAACCCTCTTTCTATATTGAAAGGCTGCAATAAGGTCTCCCTGGAACCTTCTCAGCCCCAGGCTGAACAAACCCAACTCTCTCAGCCTTTCTCTACAGCAGAGGTGTTCCAACCCTCTGACCTTTTTTGTGGCCCTCCTCTGGACCTGCTCCAACAGGTCCATGTCTTTCTTGTGCTGGGGTCCCCAGAGCTTGACGTGGTACTCTAGGTGGGGTCCCATGAGAGCAGAGCAGAGGGGGAGAATCCCTTCCCTTGACATGCTGGCCACTCTTTTGATGCAGCCCAGGAGATAACTGGCTTTCTGGGCTGCAAGTGCATATTGCCGGCTCATGTCCAGTAGTCCTTCATCCACCAGTACCCCCAAGTCCTCCTCTGCAGGGCTGCTCTCAATCCACTTATTGCCCAGCCTGTATCCATGTTTGGGATTGCCCTGACACAGGTGCAGGACCTTGCACTTGGCCTTGTTGAACTTCATGAAGTTCGCAAAGGCCCACCTCTCAAGTCTGTCAAGGTCCCTCTGGATGGCATCCCTTCCCTCAAGTCTATCAACTGCACCACTCAGCTTGGTGTCACCTGCAAACTTGCTGAAGGCGCACTCAATCCCACTATCAACATCATCGATGAAGATATTAAACAGTATTGGTATATCCAATACAGTATATCCATCCTGCACCATAAACCTTCCTACAGTGAAACCTGCACAGCGCTGGTTCTCTAGCAGGATTTCTGCCCCACCTCTGACCTGCTGGAAGAGCTGCCAAGCAGATGGCCATGGCACAGGACACCCGCGCCTGGCACAACCTGGTAACTGCCATCAGCTCTAGAGATTGCTCGGGATCCCCTGCGGCACACAGAGGAGCCGAAAGCAGAGGCGTCGTCCAAAACACCCAGGGAGCGTGTCCAGGACGGGACAACCGTACGTGTGGGCACCGCGGCTGTGGACGCTGGCACCCAGGCACACCACGCCAGTCAGGCCTCAACTAGCTTGTGCCTATTCCCCAAAGAAAGGCATAGGATATATAGATATAGTCTATATATATAGATATACTTTATATAGGTATATATAGAGGTATCTCTGTATCTGCATGGATATATCTATCCATAGATACATAGGATATAGATATCCCTCTATATGATATACCTTATATAGTTTCAATATAGTTATAGAAACTTATATATAGAAGCTATATGGTTTCTAGACAGTGTCTTATATAGTTTCTATATCTAGGATATTGATATCTCCCTATATAAAACATATCCTAGATATAGATATGTCTCTATATAAGATATGTAGAGAGGTATGTATATCCTAGGTCTAGAAACGCAGACTGGAAGACTCCAGTCAGAAACAGGGTAAAGGGCAGAATTTGGTGTGTAAGCAAGCAAATGTGGTATCCTACATACAGATTCTATATGTAGGATACAGCTATCTTTCTGTGTAAGATATATCCTATAAAGACATAGCATCTCTATCTAGAGAGATCTGCATCTGGAGGATCTGTATCTAGAGAGACATAGGATCTATTATCTACCTATATCCCAGAAGATCTAGGATATAGCTATCTCTCTCTATAGGATATACATTATCCAGAGAGAGCTATATAGAGAGGACCTACACACAGAGGACCACCCCAGGAGACACGAGGCACTTCAAAACCCTTTCCTAAATAATGAGCAGAGCCTCACTTTCCAGCTGGAGCTGAACTCCCTGGCAGGGCAATCACGCCTGACATCATCTCCAATTACTTATCAGCCAAGATGCAGCCCAGGCAGCTGCCTGCTCTGCCTCCCTGCCTTTTCCTGCTTGCTGCCTGCTCCCTTTCATCCCCCAGAGCTGCACCAGCCGGCTGCTGGAAGAGCAAAAAACCCGCAACCCCCCCCCCCCCCCCCCCAAATAAGATAACGCCGGGGGTAACGGGAACCACGTGGGTAATGGGAACCACGTGCATCTTCCACGTGGGATCAGGCGCTCTCATCCCCTGGATGCTTTAAAGCCCGAGCAACAGGCAGGGAAGGCAGCTGCCGACTCAACTGTATGAGTCACAGTTTCGGGTGCGTGGGCAGCACTTTCTTTTTTTTAAAGCACCAGCTCCATCTCAACCCCGGGGAGCGGGGAGCTCGCCTGCCTCGCCCCGAGGATGAAGTTGGGCTTCAAACCCTGCTCCCGGGCAAGCGCGATGCCGCTTCGGTCTATCTGACATGCAGGGTGTTTAGCAGACCTTAGGGACGGGGATATTTAAGCAGGGGGGTGGGCAGCCTCCCCGGCACCCATCCTGCCGCCCACCTACCATGACGGTGATGCCGTCCTTCTCCAGGGGGGTCTTGTCATAGGTCACTTCGCACACTCGCACAACCGTGGTGGCACCGTATTTCTTCAGATCCTGGGGAGGCAAGGAGGGGTCTGAAAAAAACCCTGCCAGTTTGCACCCCAGTTAACCCCAACACATTCAAGCCCTGCTATGACCACATGGACCACTATGGACCCTAAAACAGCGCCATGCCCCATCTCTGGACCCTCAAGCAAACCCCCCGTGGTCCATCCAGCCCAGGAAGCACAAGGAAACATGAAATCTCAGAGCACCAAAGCCGCGTGGCCACGGTAGGATTTTTATCCAGCACCTTCACGACTCCTTGGAGTCACGAGCGCCAACGGGGCAGTTTATTTTTAAGCCCTGACAGCCACACCAGCAGGGACTTTACACCCCAGGCAAAGAAACATCCCCGACACGGGCGCAAGTCCCCCGAAGGAGAAATTATTTGCGCCCGGTGAGGTCGCAACTCCTGCTGCAGAAATGCACGGAGGCGGCAGGGGGGGTCGTAGCGCAGCCCGCCGACCGCGCTCAGCATCTTGCAGATTGCTCAGGGGCTCCTTCTTGACCTTGTTGCCGTATCCCGTCATCACTTCAACACGCTGCAGGCTTGGGCGTGGGACTTGGGCTGTTTCCAGCGTGGCTTATCGCCCGCCGCAAGGATTGCCCTCGGATTACGTGCCGGCGTACCGGCCTCGCCAGGCACCGTGTGAGATCATCCCCTTCAACGATCCATCTCCTTCGTTCCCTGTGTGCGCTCACCAGGCCATGGCAAACCCCCGCAGAGTCAGCAGCTCGGCCAAAAATCTAAGAGGCTGGAGGAAAGGGGAATTTTTCTCCCTTCCCACTGGTGCCATCCCCGCTGCCTTGTGCATGGCATGCAGGGTATGGGGTGGCTGTCCCCACGTCGCAACAACCTTCCTGCGGCTCTCTGAGCTGGTGGCACTCACACGTGGTTTTTTTGGGTGTGCGTTGGGGGGACTTCCTTGAGCTCAGAGGATGCCTCTGGTGCCAGCACGTTGGACCTCAATGCAGTTTAGATCTAAGGTAAAACCCCTTCGCCAGGCTCACATGCAGCCCCACATTCCCCCGCGAATGCAGTAACATCCCAAAACGACTCCTTGTAAGCAGAAGCTGCTTGTGCTGGCTCGACTGAACCTGCAGGACACGGTGTTTCCCCCAGGCATTGAGAAAAAGAGCAAGTCGAAGCCTTTTGCCCTGGACCACGGACACGCATCCATTAATCTCCCACTAACTCCCAGCTGCTGCCAGTGCCGGAGGCAGCGCTCCCAGGTAGGGCACCATCGCTGGCTCGTGCAACACTGAGCCCTCCAGCTCCTTATGCACCGCCCAACACACTCTGGACCTTGGAAAGACGCTGGGATATTTGGGATGAAAAGTCCTTATTGAGGTGCTGGGAGATGCAGGGGAGGTCGCGTGCATCCATGTGCATCACTGCAAAACCCCTTGACGTGATGTCCTGGTGGAGCTGGCAGGGGATGCAACAGGAATGGGGAAACTCTGCTCCATCTCCGCCATGCCCAAACACCATGCTTGGGGTCCTCCAAAACATCCTACCCCAAAAAGCCGGCGGTGATTGGACCTACCGCCCTGGGATGCCACCGGGCACTGCGGTACCAAAGGGGATGTGCCGCTGCCTCATCCTACACAGGACTGATCCCTGTTGCATCTCAACATCAGCTTTTAGCCTCAAAATGTGCAGCTGGGCCCCGGCCCCCCACTTCCAGCCTCCCCTCCTTACCTCCAAGAAGGTGCTGAGCGTGGCATTGGTGGGGTTGTGGGTGATCAGGAACCTCATGTTTTTGTAGCAGACCTCCACCGGCGCAGGGCGGTTCATCCGGGCCATGGTGGGATGGGAGGAGGGTGAGGTGGTGCTGACGGCGGTGGGGCAAAAACCCAAGAAAAGCGTGGCGTGGAGGGGAAAAAAAAACCCAACAACTCCTCTGTGCTTAAAAAATAAAAATAAAACAGGATCGAGAACTCAGTATACAGACGTTGTGCAAATAATCCCAGCTCCTGGGAGCGCGCCGGCTTCCTCGACACACTGCAAGCCCCCCGGGGGAAAAAGCCAGACGGGAAAAAATAATATTAACGATAATAATAATAATAATAATTAAAAAAAAAAAAAAAAATCCCTTTGCTGTAGTGTCGGCGTCCTCGGCGTGTGTGCGACGGCGAGCGGCTGCCGCCTCCAGTGCCGCGCGCTCCCTGGCGCTCTAGAAAGGCCTCTGCATATGGGGGGGGGGCGGTGGCGGGAGGGTGACCCCCGTCACGTTACCCCATCGGGGTATGTGGAGTACTTGGGGGTGGCACGGGGGGCCGGGAGCCTACGGGGCGGCGTCGGCGGCGTCCGGCAGCGGTCCCTCGCTGGGGCGATCCATGCACGGGAGCCTTGAATGGTTGAGTCGGAGGGTCGGGATGCCGGGCGAGACGAGGCGAGGCGGCCGGGCGCTGCTTTACGGGGCGGGCTGCCGGGGGCTGCGGGGCTCAGAGCTGCTCCTCAGCACCTCCATAAATCTCGGCAGAGAGCGAGGCTGCAGGGGAGGGAAAAGGAAACACGGTGGTGAGGGTGTCCTCCTCCCCAGGCTGGCTCCAAGGAAGCCGCTGGCTGGTGCCGGGGGGGACACAGAGCCCCCAAATGCACCAGCGACCACCGCATCTCGTACGAGCATCCCTGACCATGCTCACCTTCGCAGGAGACCGTAGATTAGAAAGCGAGGTGGTATTTAAAGAAGTAGCTGAAATATCATCTGAAAAGCTGAAATGGCACTGGAAAGCCAGGAGGGCAACTCACTTTTTCCCCGCAAAAGGGAAAAGCACATGGCAGGGAAGGGGCTTGCTCTCATGCCACGCAACATCAGCACCTGGCTGGTGTATTTAAGCACCCGAGCCATGTGAGCTGACCCCCCTGGCACCCATCCCGTCCCCCCAGACCTCACCTTTGCGTCCTCGAAATGCACGGCGAATATTTCTGCCCCAAATGCGGCGCTCTGCCCGAAACCAGCCGCCGCTGCCCCTAATCGGCCACATGCTCCCGGCGCTGCTCGAGCGGCTAATGTCCACCAAATGCACCTCTAATGCTCTTAGGCAAACTAAGCTGCCTGCAAATGAGCTTTCTTGGGGAGGGGGGGAGCAGAGAAGAGGGTTGCGGGTGTGCGGTTTCACCAACGCTAGTGATGGATGTGTCTCCCTGCTCGCTCACCCGCATCCCCATCACTGCCAGCACATCGCTCCCTATAAAGTACCCCGGCCTCGCAACCTGGGGCATCTTTGCCTTCAAGGATGGCAATGGGAAGAATTAAAAAAGAAAATCAATTCCCACTGTGGAAATGCCAAAACCCAAGAGAGGATGGGCCCAGGGGGGAGGCAAGGGTGCTGCCAGCCCTGTTCGGAGCCGAGGGAAACCCGGTGCTTGCCCAGGTCGTTACCCGCCGGACTCTTGTTTTGAAGCTGGTCCCTTCCCCGGGTCAGTGGCTGCTTAGTGCCGCGTGGCCGGAGCCTCAAAATAGACCATAAGCACATAAGTAACCCGAGCTGGGCCAGCATGCACCCCCTTGCCTCTCCTCCTGTTGCCCCAGTGCCCAGAAACTTTCCCCTCCAGGTTGTTTTATCCTGGTGCAACAAGACAAGGTGGGAGCAGGGAGGTGCACTGAACACCGACCAGCTCATCACACCAGCTGGGTGCTGTCGCTGGGCTCCTCCGTGCCTGAGCATCATTTCCAACCTGCTCGCTGGCTCCTGCTTCGCCAGTGGTCGCCGGGAATGAAAAAATCAAACAGCAAAAAATCAAATCGCAAAGGGGAAAAAAAGCCAAGCGAGGTGGCAAGGGGAAGCATGGCTGCTCTCCTAAATGTACCCAGCTTGGCTGCTAAAATCATGGCCTTTCCTGCTGGCAGGGCACTAATTATTTATTATCGGCACCACGTGCGAGCCCTGGCACTGCCCTGGCGCACAGCGCATCTCTGCACCCATGGGTTTACAGCTGGGATTTTGGAAAGGAGCTTAGAGGGGGCTAGGAGCTGGGAAAGGGCCAAAACTCAAAGGGATTTCGGCACTGAGCCCTCCTCAGTTCCTCTGCAGACCCTTGTATGTCCCTGTCCCCCTGAGTTGCCCTGAACTCCCTTGTCAATCACGTCCCATCACTCCTGACTCATTTTTTTTGCCCGTAAAAAAATCGGGGGAGATGGGACATAACCAGCTCTGTGGTTTGCGATGGTGACTCGCGGCTGAGCAGCGTCGAGCCACGGGCTCCTTCGGTTAGGGTGCGTTGTTTTGGGGTGTTTTTCGAAGGATGCTGAAGAACAATAATAATCCCCCATGCAAGGATACTCTGCGAAGTTCAAACCCTGCCTGGGCTGCAGGGGATGAGTCGGACATCCCGGGGGGGATTTTCCAGTCTTCATTGAGAAAATCAGATTTTAGCAGCTGATGGAGGCTGGAAACTCTGCTGAGGGATGGGAGCGAAGTGAGAGCTACCTCCCAGCAGCATTTTGGGTCTGATTCAGAGCAGCTCAGGCCGCAGGCGATGCTCACCTCCCCCTGGGGCAGCTCACCCTCCCCAGCTGGACCATGGCAGCTGGGATCTTTGCTCAAAGCTTGCAATGCTCCTGCAAGATGGGATGGGAAACCTGCTCTCCCCCCAGGCTCAATATGCTTTCCCAGTGATGTCCCCACCTAGCTCTTCACTTGAGGGGTCTGCTACCCCCCCCAAGATGAGCTCACCATGGCTGGGTAAGAAATGGTATTTCTGGAGGGTAATTTTGGGCTGGTTTTGGCTATGTGGCTCCTACAGGTCCAGCTGCCGAGCTGCGGGCCAGCATGGCCACGAAAAGAGCCAGCAACCCAGCGAGTGAATGTTTCCCAAGAAAAACCTGCTGGCAACCCCCTCAGCAAGCTCCTTCCTTCCTTCTCCATTCACTTAAAGGAAAAAAGAGGTTAAAACCCTCCAAAGGGACGGGAGCTGGGAGGGATGGGCAGCCACAGATGCCTGCTCAAAGGGAAGAGCTGCTGGAAAGCAAGCATTGCCCCAAATCATCCCCTTGCAAACCCAGTTTCTCTGAAACAAAGGACCCGAGGATCTTCTGCTTTTCCTTTTAACGCCTTCGGCTCTTGGCTCTTACAGCTTCCACTGTGTTTAACGACATCTTGCCTTCTGCCCCTTTGGGCTCGATGCACCAGCATGAGGGGTGCTTGCAGTGCACAAGGAAAAGCAGCAAAAAGTAACTTTTCCCCCTCCAAACAACCTCACACCCCTTTTTAACCGGCTGCAGGGTCATGTTAATACAAACCGTGCCCACATTTAACCGTGTCCCAGATTAAACCCACCCGCTGAGCAACCCCGTGGGACTGGGAGCCGCTGTGAGCACCAACGCCAGCATCGCACACCAGGAGCGGCAGCTTGCTCCCCACTGTCATCCAACACATGGTTCATGCTCCATCGGCGCTCTGAATCCCGTATAATTTTTTATTGGCTTGGGTGTGCTTGCTGCCAGTAACGGAGGTTCACTCGGAACTGCTTGCATACGAGAACAGCTAGTGCTCCTTTCCCACAAGGTCTCCTCTCCAGTGGAAGCGTTTCAAGTATTTTGGCAATTGCACGTCCCAGCAATTCAGCCCCGAAGCCCATAAATCCCTAATGGATATTCAATCGCATATCATCCCCAGTGCTACAGGCTGCGATGCTGATCACCATATTAAGCATGGCAGAACAACATTGAAAAGGGTATTTCAGCTAATATTAATAACCTGCCAAGTGAATAAATATCCTTCTGGCTTGAGCGCTACGGGGGATCTAGATGAAGCACGTGAGGACACAGTAAGCAGGACCTGGATGAGGATGCTCAGTAGTGCAGCACTGGCCTGTCAGGCTCAAACCCATCAGGGTGAAGCCCAATGAAGGAAATCCAGCATGGATGACCAGAGGAGCCAAGTACCCTGCTGCCACCGTCCCCCTGCCATGCCCAAGGCCGGGGAGGGATGGGGACCACCTCCCAACAATGTGCCCATCACTGCCACCCCAACATCTGCAAGCTCATCTCAAAGCTTCGCTGGCAATACTTGCCTTTGTATTTCCACAAGTATTAATGCGACGTGGTGGGCTTCTTCCGAGCAAAGCCCCCAAAAGGCACACATACCGTGCGAGCCACAATGATGTTTTTCGCCATGATTGTGGAAGTTTCTGGTTCTTCCACAAGAAGTTTTGCAGCCAAGAGCCTGGCGAGGATCCAGGGTGAATGCACTCCAGTGTGGCAAGAGAGCAATGGAGGATGCTGCTCTCGGGGATGGGGACCACCGAGCCATCACCTCCCTACCTACAGCCCAAAGCCGAGGGGGATCACGGGGCTCTCCTAATTATTCCTTTGCAGTGCAGCAGCTCCATTACGCATACCTTGGCCTCGTCCCAGCCATCCAGGGACAGAGCCTGCAACAGCACGGATGAGGCTGCTCTTCCTCCCGTCACCCTGATGCAAAAATAAAGGCTAGGTCATCTTCACTGCAGTTCATGAAAGGGCTTGGCTGGAGCGGTGAGCAGATGCCAGACCTGACGGCTATGCTGCTGGTACTCGAGCTAGCAGGACGCAGCTGGTGAAGTCAGGTTTTCCTAAACACAGCAACTCCCCAGGCAAAGGAAAAGGAAGCTTTGCAGAGCCGAACAGTCGCTCCACGTGGGCTTTAGCAGCGGGACTTGGAACAAAGGCTCTTACTCACCCAAACAATATGTATCTTACCCATATATAAATATAGCTATCTCCCGAGTGAGCACATCTCACGTTCAAAGTTCACCTTCAGAAAAATCTAACAAAACACCCATCTGTGTTACATTTGCTCGACCTCTCCCCTGGTTTCAGCCCACGTAGCAAGACACCGACCAGCCCTTTCCCCTTACAGCTGATCAAGCCCCACTCTCCCTGCTCCCGATCCCACCTCTGCAACAAGCGTTTCCATCACTCTGAAAACTGAATGCAAGTTTCTGAGTAGTCCCAGTTATTACCACTCAGCAGTTCTGCACGTATCTACTACCACTGCCACGTGTGACCACAGTGAGCAGGTCTTGGTTGCACACATGAGGAGATCCACCAGCACCACCAGCGGCACCACCACTGCCACCAGCATGAGCAGCACCACCGTCACCACTGCCACCACCACCACCACTGCCACCGGCACGAGCAGCACCACCACTGCCACCATTGCCACCAGCACCACCGCCAGGGAGGATACGTCCCAGGACACAGAGAGCCACAGTGCCGTCCCCAGGCTGCGACCGCAGCTGGGACCTGGCCAGAGGAAAGCCAATGTGCTGAGATTTCCTCCAGCCACATCCGTGTGGAAGGAAACAGGAAAGATCCGGGATGAGAGCAACGGAAACAAAACACCCCGCAGGAGCTGGCATCTGGGGGCAGAGGCTAAGTGGCCACCAGCACATCCTGCTCAGCTGGAAAGAGCAGACAGGGATGTCCCGGAAAAGCCATGCCGGGTACCGTGGGGAAGCGGCGGCGGCTGCAGGGTATCTGCTGCCGGGAGCAAAGCAGCACCCGGCACCATCTGCCGGGGAAGTGTTGCAGGGTTTTTCCTCCAAGGGGTTATTTTTTCATTTGTTTCTTTTGCCGCAGGGGATGTTTCCTGAGCAAAACGGCAAGGAGGACTAAAATTGCACAGGTGCAGAGGGAGAGCAACGGGCAGCTCTCGGCAGCCCACCAAAACGCACCTGCAAGATAAACCAGGTCATGCGTCTTCCTCCACATCCTTTTTGGCATGCAGTAAACACTGGCTAACATGTAAATTCGCAGAAAAGAGCCGTATGGCCCTTGATTTTATAGCTCCGGTCAGATTTAAGGAGTTTGGTGGTATTTAGACAGCGAGGAAAGATGCTGGCATGATGTCGGTGTGAAGATTTGCAAGCAGGAGGCACTCAGGAGACCGGGAAAGAGGGAGGAATGGGAAAGATGAGACAGCGAGCCAGACAGACAGATAAAAAGAAGAGCACAGTCTTCCCAGCATTGTGCAAGCTGGGAATGCACCAGAGGCCCTGGTAACGTGACTGACCCCTTTTTATCTTTTATTTGCACCTTTTTTCTTTGAAGAGAGGCTGAGGCACAGTGTGGAAAGTGCCTAAAATGGCCCTTTGGGAGTTGTTTTTCCCTCTCGCCCGCTTTGGAGACGGTTCACAACGCTGATGGGACCTGGACCCCGTGCTGACGCAAGGATGCCTCTGATGGCCACCAGTGCCGGGGCTGCCTCTCCTGTCCAGTGCTCGTGGGGCAATGCCCCAGAAGAAACGCAAGATGCTCCAGACACCCCCTGAACAGCCCTTTAGCTGCAACTTCAGGTTTTCCCCTCACCTACAAACCCCAAGCGCTCGAATTTGAGCTGTGCACGGATGGCATTTTTTTTTTAACCTAACTCCTTCTTGCACCAGAAGAGATTCAGCTACCAGAAGCAGCTCATAAAAAACACAAAAAGGCACCAAACGTGCAGCACTGGGGGGAAAAGGACTCCCCACCCAGCCGAACACAGCCCCTTGCCCGTCCTTCCCACCCCATCCCTGGCAGCGGACGACTCACGGGCAGCCGGCGGCGGCCCCGCTCATAGCGAGATCCTGGTTTTATGATCCGGGATATCCCCTCCGCCACCTTCCCCCAGCAGCCACGAGGAGCTTGCAGCCGCGGTGCCGACGTCAGAGGCTTTTCCTGGCTTGGATTTGAAGGGAAAGGATGAAAAAAAAAAAAAGATGGGGGCGGAAGAGAGGCCAACTCCATGGGGAAAAGTAATAGCAGGCTTTGGGCTGGCTGCCTCCCAAATCTGCAGAGGGTGCGTCCCGGAGGGTTTTTTTTGGGAAGGGGGGTGAAAGGCTCGGTCGTTTGGGGACGGCCAGTCCCCACGCTCTGGTGCCCGATGCACAAGGAAGTCAGGCACCCAAATACTGGGGGCCAGCTCCCCCCGCATCCTTCAAGGATTGCTTTTGGCCAGAGCAATCAGGAAAAAAAAGCAATTCTGCATCTGATGGGGCATTTCCAGGCTTCCTGCCTCGCCCAAGAGCATCCTTGGAAAGAAAAAAAAAATCCCAAAGCAGCATCCTTGCCCCAAAACACACACAGGGGGACAAGCCGACCCCAGTGGTCCCCCTCGACAACTGCCACCGCCACGTGCCTCTCCCACCCTGAATCTCTGGCACGGCTGAACATCTGCTCATCTTTTCTTGTCGTTTCTCGCAGCGTTTCGAGCGAATTTAATACTCGTGGCAGGTGTCTGAACGGCAAAATGTGGGGGGGCAGCGACGCCTCTTATGGGGGAAGCACCAGGAGCATGGGCAGTGGCAGCTCCCTGGGAAAGGCACGGGGGGGCTGCTGTGACCTCCCCTTTGAAGTACTGCTTGAGCCCGTGCCGGGGAGGCTATTTTTGGGAGAGGTGCAGTCTGTGTTTAGTTATTCCACTGCCTGCCCCCCCAGCACTGGTATTTTGGCCCCTGGTCTTCAACCACCCCATTTTGCACCGGACCTGAACTTTGCTATTTCGCATGTCCCCACTCGGTGGTGGCATGCTGATGTGAAGATGTCCCTACACCGCTGGTCCTACCTTCTTGTCAAGCCAACAGCAGCCCTGACCAAAGGGCACTGGCAGCCTTCTCTGCGTCATCGGCGTGCCTTGCACAACCCCGAACACCAGCCGGCCGCGGTGGCTTTAATGGATGTTTGTTGACGAAGAAGGGGGCTCCAGGGGACTCAATCTACCCAACGGGTGGATTTCGACCTGCAGATAGTGTCGAAAGTACACCCTGCTCCATGACATGCTGGGGATGGCAACATGGGAGAGGAGAAAACATGCTCTGCCTGTGATGAGCTCTGTGGAAAGGTCTTCTCTGGTGGCATCAAGCTATAGCAAGCATTGACCAGAGAAGCCAAGCTCTGGAGAAAGGCAGCTCTTGCAAGTCAATGGCACCAGGCTGAGATGGGGTTTGTGGGTCCTTGAGCTTTCTCCATCATCCAGACCCTGTGCTCGCAGGGACTGTCCTCCCAAACCATCTCACCCTTGCTCCCCAGCATTGGGTCAACACATTTCACCCCATGAAGACAGGGCCACACATATTGTGACAGGCTGCTGGGAGGTGGCAACACGACCGGCCCTCTCCTTCACAGTGGGCACGGAAGCACTTTTGAAGGCAGCCATCAGCCCATGAGGACAGTGCTGCATGGAAAACCCTGGGATGGCTCCTCCTTGTCCTCACCAGCCCTGACCACTGTCACCCCGCAGCAGAAACCACCCCTTGAAACAGCCCTTCCAGGGCTGTCCCCTCTCCAGCAGGATGGGACAGAGATGCTGCACGCAGGTAATAAGTACTCCCCCAGGGCTACTAATAATACAGAGAGACGCTGGGGGAAACATGATGGGCGTCAGTCAGGATAATTAAAAGCTGTCGACCAAGCAAAGGGAGATGGGAAAATGCCCTGCTCCTGCGTGGGATGCTGCAACGTCCGATGGTGCCCGGGCATGCTGCAGACCCCTGGCACGCCAAGCTCCTGGCTCACCCCACCAAGCCCAGGTCCTGCAGAGAAGGTTTTCCCTGCAACCCTCTTCCAGAAACCTCCTTAGCTCCAGCAAAAAGTCATGGCAGAACCCCCTGGTTGCTGCGGGACCATTGCTCTGCAAAGGCAACATGTCGGCAAAGCTCTGGGGATAAAAGCGGGTACCTCCGAGCTGCCAGTTTTGGATGCACGGCTATGGGCATGGCCTGATTCTGTACCCTCTCGTACCCCCCTGCACCCGGCCACTGCCAGGAACAGGGACAAAACCCTTTGGTCTGAGCCGCTGCCGCTCTTGCGCAAAAACCCAGCGCCAAGGGACACTGCTGGCAGGCACCAAGAGGTGTCACCTGCCCGTGCGAGCTTGCAAAGCAAATAAATAAGTGGTTTTCTTTCCAATAAAAGATCAAAGGGGATGAAACGCCAAAAGTTGCAGCTGTTCTCACTGGTGGGACATCGGTGTCTCTGCTTGCTGTGCACAGCCTGCCCGTGGCCAAGCCCAGGTATGTAAAGTGTCCTCGGCCCAATTTACACCCCATCAACATGGGAGACGGGGGAACAAACTAGAAGGAGGAAGAGAAGGGAGGATTGAGCATCACTTCAGAGGAAGAAGGTTGAGCCAGTGCAGAGACTTTTTACAATGGCCTGTAGTAACAGGACAAGGGGCAATGGTTTTAAACTAAGAGGGCAAATTTAGATTGGACATACGGAAGAAATGAAGGTGATGAGACACTGGAAGGGGTTGCCCAAGGAAGCTGTGGATGTCCCATCCCTGGAAGTGTTCAAGGTCAGGTTGGACGGGGCTTTGAGCAACCTGATCTAGTGGAAGGTGTCCCTGCCCATGGTCCCTTCCATGCCAAACCATTCTCTGATTCTATGACTGCCCAGTGGCCAGGGTGGCCAGGTGGCACCGCGGCCCTTCCCTGAGGCTCTCCATGCCAGCATCCTCCCAGCTCACCTCTTCATCGAGCGGGTTCCAAACTGGATGCTAGATTTGCCAAGGGATTAAAAATCCTTACTGGAACAGGACTCTCTGAGCTTTAGGAAAACGTGCTGAAAACCCCTTTTGCAAGGGGACCAGAGTCCTACAACGCTGCAGCTCAGGACATGGTCTTGGGCTGCAGAAATGGGCTCCCCCATTACAATCAAGTCCGTCTCCCTCCAGGCTGCAAACCAGAAGCGGAAAGCAGACTACCGGCACTCCAGACGAGCACGTTTTAAATCACATCCTCACTTGCAATGCAGTGGTGCTCTGGCATGCCAGGGCTGCTCCCAGCCGCTGTCTGAGGCAAAACCGGCTAAGAAAGGAATTGATGGCAAACTATAGAGATCCCAGTGCTTCTTGTCACTTAAATGAACTGTCTTTCGATACATAAGATGAAGAGAGTCATCTAATCATATTCCTGTCATTCACAGGAAGGATTTCCAGCAGTGGCTTTATAAAAGCCAGCAAATGCCCTGGCATCTCAGAAAGAGAAATTGCAACGATTTGCACGAGCAAGAAGCCTGCTCCAAACAGGAGATGTCAGAGCTGTCACAAGATGCTGCTACTCGCTCCTCTCCCCATGCCAGCAGGGAAAGCAAGGAGAAGGTCGTGCAGCACAGCCCAGCTGGCTGCGATGGAGCATGCCCAGGTGATTATGGAGAGCATGGAAGGAGAAGGACCACATCCTCAGGGGAATGGCAGGAAGAGGAGGAAACCTATCCTGCCCACAGTGCTGCTGTGGAACATCATGTGAACACCGCAACAAGCAGGGATGCCACGTCCCATGGAACGCTGCACCCAGGAAAAGCAAATCCAACAGCGGGATGTTGCAACCCCAAAGCACCTTTCCAGACTGATACTGCTCTTGGGACAACGTGGAGGTGAAGCGGTCATCGCACAGCACTTTTCGGGCCGGAGGAGTCCACAGTGAGAAACACCATGCTGCTTCTCCCCAAAACACCAACAGGTTTGCAAGAGAGCATCTGACTGCTCAATAAATGCCCAGGAACGCTTACTCATGAGCACGCTTTGGCTTTGACTTTCCTTCATTGGGAAATTTGCATAAAACCAGTGCTGCCTTTAGGGAAATGCAAATTCTCTGCAGAAAGGGAAGCGTTTGAATGTGCTGGCTGCTCAGACGCGCCGGGCAGGCAAGCTATGCTTTTATCACCTGAAAATTAAATAGAGGCTGAGATGTGAAGCCTCCCCGCCCTGCTCAGCAGGAAAACTTCCTCAGCTCCTACGGCCGGATCCAGCAGGGATGGGACAGGCAGGACGCGGTGTTTCATCCGTGCTCTGCACATCCTCCCCAGCCCCAGGGGTAAGCTTTAATGGCCTGGAGACACGCAAGCTGCTCTGGCTCTGCTCAGCTCCTGGATGGTTTCAGAGGCGTTTTGACACCCCGGCGTGGGTGGCATTTCCAGGCCACCCTTGCTGTGCTGGAGCAGGCTCTAATCAAGCTGAAAGCAAACGAGCTTCCCTGGGTAAATTAAGCTGCAACCCCAAATTCATCATTTATGATGAAGTCAACAGCCAGCTACTGATGATAGTAAATGTTTTTGGAGATGCACATGCATATGCTCTGCCTCTCGGCGGAGTGAAAGGCAAAGGAGGTGAATGAAAAAGCAACCCCAATAACAAGCAAAAAGCCAAAGCTGCTGTGTAGGGGAAAGGCCCTTCACACAAGACCTGAGGGAGAAGCAAACCCAGGGAGCCTCACTCCAACTCAGCGATGCTCCAACCATCTCAACAGAGGCTCCCAGAGACCGAGCTGCTGCGCTGGGCTCCGAAAGGCTTCACCATGGGGCATCGCAGCCAGTGGCAAGAGTGCAGGGCAGCATCCCCCCAACGTTGCCGGCTGCATGGGCCACAAGCAAAACGGGACCGTGCCTAAAACCCAGGCTGCCCCACCACCATCCCTTCCCCCCTCTGTCCCCACTGCACTCGCTGGGCACTGCCGATCCCTGCCCTGGGCTCCTCGCTCAGCAGCACCAGGTGATCCTGCAAGTATGGGCTCTGTAAGGGAGCCATGGGACCTACGCTGGGTGTTCCTGGTCTGCCAGAAACAGAGGTCGTCAGGAGCAGCTCAGCCGTCCGGGTTAAATACTTGCTTTGAGATCCGGCCAGAGTGGTCCCTGCCTCTCTGCTCCCAGGGGCACACAAGATGGTTTCAGCCTGGGGAAGGAGGCAGGCAGCCGTTGCCAATCCTGCCTGTCACGAGTGCACCCCGGGAGGGTTCTTCTCCATCTCTTTTTCATGCTGTTTCCTAAAGAGCCAGGCTGCAGCAAACGGAAAATGCAACATGGAGGAAAATCTACGGAGACCTTGCAGAAGTGCAGAAACACCCAGCACTGACTTAGGGCTCAATCAATTCCCCCATTATAAGCTCCTGTGGTATGAAGAAGCAGCTAAATGAGGGCATTTCTATTAATATACCTGGCTCCATGCTGACATCCGTACTATTTTAACTAAGCAGAAAAACCATACTACAGTGACCTGTGGGGCACTGTGCATAGAGTACTCACAGCAGCCACCACAAAGGATGTTTTGCTGTTTCACAAATAATTTAAATTTGGCATTGCACATGACAACCAACAGCAAAACCAGCCCACGGATGGGCTGTCCCACCGTGGTCCAGCCCGAGGGAGCAGAGAGACAAGGGCCACCGAACACGTTCCCTCCAGCCACAGGGCACGGGGCTCATCCACTCCAGCGCAAAGTCAGCTGCCACCTGGCTTGGCTCAGCCCTGCCGGCACGAGGGCATCGAGATGTTGATGGCCACCTTGATGAAGGCACCCAGGAGCCGATCTCGCCTTGGGGGAATTATATATATATATATAAAAAAAAAGCGTTTCTTTTCAGCTTGATCTGTTCCCAGCCTGCTTCCCTGCAAACAGGCAGCTGTAGTGGGATGGCACTGTGGGCAGCATGGGGACAGGGATGGGCAGCCAAGGGCTGCTAAATGAGCGCTGTAATTAAACGCTGAGGCATGGTGTGAAACTCCGCTGCACGTTGCCAGGTGGGAATTTCCCTGGCATTTTCTTTTATCAGCTGGTTGATAAAACACCCCCGCCCCATTTCCAGATCTACCGTAAGTGTCGTTCGTCAAACAGAAGGAGCACATCCTCTCCGCCGTCATTAGCATGCTCTGGGCAGGCATTTACTAGAAACACACCAGAAGGACTTCCCTCAAGCTCTACTTGTGTGCTGCATTTGCTCCATCCGATGGTGACACCGGAAGAACTTTGGGGACCTCGCCAAGAGGCTTCCCTGCAGGGTCTGGAAATGCTGTCACACCTCTCCTGTGAAGCTGGACCTGCAGCGTTCCCGGCTGAGCCTTCGCGAGCCTGCAGGACTGCGGCAACCTGCATTTGGATGGATGCACCCATGAAGCCTTCGCCTAACTCAACTGCAGAGGGGCACCTGCCCCAAATCTGCTGCCAGGAGACCGGCACAGTGCACGAGTCTTTCATAGGGGTAGGAATAGGAGATTTTGGCTAACACCAAGGTTTAACTCTCAGCTCACTCACTTTGCCAGCACAACCGCAGGCAGGAGCCGGGCAGGAGCACTGTTGCAGGCACTGCTGCCTTTAAAGCTGGTGACAGCGTCACCAACTCCTCACCAGCAGCACACCCCAGCCATCCTCCCAGCTTGCAGCCACAGCCCCAAGGATGAGGATGAGTCCCAGCAGCGGGGACCAAGGGTGCATCCCTTTGATGCCAGGGTGCCGATAAAACCCCGGTCCTTGACCCGTCCACTTCAATAAAACAAACAAGAGCTCAATGAAATCTCCGCTAACTTTAGGAGATGCCAATTTTAGCAGCTCGCGGGAGGAACTGCTGCCCAGCTGCGTGCATGACGCCTCTTCTGCGTTTTTATCCCTAGCAGAGCTTCAGGCATACAGTCTGGTTTTCTTAATGCCTGAAGACAGTTTTGGGGAATATACAGCCATTTTCAAAGTAATAGAGAAAAGAAATCAGTATTTTAAAGGGTAACAGAGGGAAAAAAACCTTATTCTGGAACAGCATCTGCAAAAAACCCTGCAGTACTAAGATTTGCTGACAAAAATGGCACCCACATGTGGGACATCCCTATTCTAACTCCCACCCCAAAGCTGTGCCATGAAATAGAAAAGCCGGGCAATGAGCTGCCCCGTTGCCCCCACTTGTCCATAGTTCACTGCCAGCCTGGGCTTGTTATCTCAGGGGAAAAAGAGTAAGCTTACGTGGCTGTTCTGTGCAAAAGCTTTTTGCACATTTGCCATCATTCAGATGGGCTTAAAATGTGGTATTTTTTTCAACTTTCATTTTTGGAAGTCATTTATCATGCCCCTACGTTTTAGCAAAGAGCAGTAAAGGGATGGAGGATGCTGAAGAGCAGCTCTGGGATCCACAGCAAGACATCTTCATGTCAAATTAACCCAGCTTTTTAAAATACGAGATTTTGAGTCAAACTTTTAGTGTCCAAATCACGCCTTTTTCAATGAGTTCATTTTCAGGAAGTTGTCCTATACACTCGCCTTGAAAAATGTTTGTCTCTGGCTTGCGTCCATTAAACCAGATAATTGGGAGTTTATAAGTTCATAACTTGAACTGAAGTCAGAAAGTTTCGTCTTTCATTTTCCAGAGGTGATTCACAGCCAGCCTGGCCCAAAACGCGGGCTTGCTTCAAGTTCACTGTCATTTCAGAGTTCATTTGCAGTCTCAAGTGATGCTCTGCTCCTGCCTAAAGTCTCCTGCACTCTTGTCCCGGCTCAGTGCCGGCGCACACCGGCATGGCTTGTATCTGCACTCCCCAATGCCTGCGTGGACCCACCTTGTTCACCTTCATTGAGAGAAATGCCCCTGGATTTGCTTCTTTGCTAGAAATTCAGAGGGACGTCAAGCAAGGATTTTGGTCCTGGGGCTAGATATTGTGGGCTGCCCCATGCCCGAGCGATCATCCTGGATGCTGAGCACAGGCAGAGAGCAGGCAGCAGAGGCGGGGCACACGACCTTGGACTTTTTATTTCTAAAGCGGACATTTGAGCTTTTCCAAATTGAGCTTTTTCCCTCTCTGCTACACCAATACAAGAATTCAAGCTTCCTTATTTCACTGAACCCAGCTGTATTTCTGGTCTGCAAAGTCAACAAGAAGAGCAGCCAGCTTTTTGGCTCCCTTGGAAACTTTGCAGTCCAAGAAAATCAGACGAAACATTTGAATATGCTCAAGCTTGTTCGTCAACAGTCTGATTTCTTAGGGACCTGACCCTGCATTCAGGCCGACCGACGCTGCACCGACAGCAATATTTTTGGGTCCTGTGTGAAATACTCCTGCAATGGCCCTGCTGCCAAGTCTTGCAAAAGTTCCCAGGCTGAGGGGCTGCTGCTGGATGTGAGGAAGGAGCATCCATTGCAGGGTTCATGTGAGTTGCTGAAACATCTCAGGTCACCAGGGAAGGGTCAGAAGCGGGGAAAGACATGCACCATGTTAAATACAACTCAATAAAAGCACCAAAATACATACAGGCAAGTGCCTGACATTTCACATCAACTGTCACAGAAGGGTTGAGGTTGGAAGGGACCACCTCCAACCTCCCCAACCGATGAAGCATCGCCATGGGCGTCTCACCATCGATGCCCTGGCACCTTCATGGACATCCTGCAGATGACACAGTCACCGCACTCATGCGTCCCCAACATGCCTTGATGGATGGATGAGATTCCTGGTTCTGGCTACTTGGATTGTGCTCCTCTCAGGAAATTTAGCATCTAAAGTACATGTCTAGCGTTAAAGGATGTAATTTCCTCTCTGCCCTGCCCAAGGTCACCGAAGGACACGGACCCACACATAGGGTATCCCAGCCCATTCTGGAGACACAGATCTCCCTTCCCAGATGTCCCCTTTCAGCTCCAAGCAGCACCAAACTCTTCCCTTGGGGTCCTTCATGTGACAGGAAAAGCACCCCTCAACCCCAAAACGTGGTCATCACCCCAAATCCTCCAAGGAGGCTTGTCTGCAAAGCCCGTCTGAGGCGTGGCGCCCGGTCGTGGCCCAGGGACGAGGCATCTGGCCGAGCCTGCAAGGTGGAAAGTTCAAGTGGCTGCTATTTATTTGGCTTTGCAGAGAGCAGTCGCTCAGCCTGAACGTAGGCCAAGCACCTTCCCATCGCAGGAAGCGCCGCAGGAGTCTTTAAATAACCACCAGTGGTCAGGGCTTTGGTTTACAGCTTCGCTTGATGGAAAACCATCCCTCACACCACGTCTGCTTCAGCTCTTTCCTGGGTATAAATGGCATCTGCCCACCTCCCTACCTCCTAGGTCTTCATGTTCATACCCACCGGGCCCATGTGCTTCACGGAAGCTTGCTAGAAGCAGAAAAATATCTCCGAGCATAGGCATAAAAACACGTACGGGCTTTTCGTCCCTTGTGCAAGATGAATTGTACGCCCTACGCTCAAAGCTTCCCTTTGCTTTCGTGTAAATTAGCGGCTCCTTGGGGCTCTCCTCACCCTCCCCATCCTGCTGTTAAAGTCCATATGTAACATCTCATCATACTTCAACATTGACCTGCAGCCTTTCAGCACCACCATAAGGTGCTCCTCACCTTCCTGCTGCTGGGCTGGTGAGTTGCCAGTTCAAATGGTTAAAACCAAGAATAAAGAATAAAATCCTTCCCCCGGGGGAAGCAGAAAATGCCAAGATTCCCCCCTCCCCAAAGGCATTCTCATATATTTCCGTGGGGGACGTGAAGCCAAAAACTTTGCCAAGAACCTGGACTGAATGGGTCACCCAGCAAATCCTGCTTTACCGACGGAAAGTTCCCAAATGCTGTTCACTGGGAAGCCTGGCTAGTTTGGGATTTTGGCAATGAAGGCTTGCCAGGACTCTGGGGGATAGAAATGAGTTTTTTTTACCTATAGCTGTCATTAACAGGTTAACCTAAAATGACAGCTGGCAAAAGGAAGCTCCGTAAACAAGCAAAATAGCTTTTTACAGTCAGAAAACAAGACCTTGCCCTGACCTCCTCTTGGGCAGATTCACTGGCGCACAGCAAACCAGTATTTTATTCTAAACTGCACTTGTAAAAAGTAAAAAAAAGCTGCTTCCTTGACACTTAAGTCAGGTGAGGACACAGCGGGCTATTCTGCCTTATAAATAAGCCTGCTCTTGTATACACATGCATTTTAAAATAAGCTTATGAAACGTAAACACACAGGCTTTCACAAAAAATAATTCAGCTTCACTGAAACCATTTAATTGGGGCTGAGCCAGGCTTCCTTTGCCGCTTCAGAGATCTGCGCAGGGGATGCTAACTTAGACCCAACCCCCCCTCAGAGACAGATGTAACACTCTCACAAACACACAATTCCATTTTCAATTTCTGCAGCCCTCCTGTCCCTTGAAGGGGCATCTAAAAAAATGCAAAGAGGAGCAAAATCCGCTATTTTTCCTAAGGACCATCCCTGGAGCTGCATTTCTGCCTTGGTTTTGAAGCATGAGGTTATAGGAGGGAGAGGTTAGGGTGGGAAGGGTTTCTTCAAACACATGTGTAGTGTGAGCAGTTTCCATGCTGCCTACCTTCTTTGCGCCGTTGAGACGGGTAATTTTTCTATTTGCCCCTGTCCTCTACGCCCCAGGAGAGGAGCCAACCACCAGGAAATCTGGGTTGTAAAAATAAAACACAGTCTTGGCTTCGGAGGGGCAGGTGCAAGGGGAGAAACTATTTTTAACCCTTATTCTGCAAGTAAGGGGAATACCGGGACCCCTCTGAGCAAGGCTTGCCTGAGTTTAGGAGATTTATTTGGAGGCAGTGGAGGGGTCTGACTGGTGGTTAATCCTGGTGCTGGGCGCTTGGGGCCAGGGGAGCAGACATCAAAGCATTCCTGCATCTGCTGGGGAAATGGGACAGGCGGCAGACAGCGGCTCTGCCTCCTCCCTTTGCGGCTGCTGGGGCGACAGGCAGTACGGACCTGACGCTTGCGGCTCTCCGTGACCCAGGAAAGCTGTCAAGATGCCTGAGCAAACTCCTGGGGCTGGATCTTCCCACTTGATTTGTTGCATTTCCATCCTGCTGCAAGCACAAGCCAGGTGAACCATGAGGAGAGGAGCTGGGGATGCCCAATGGGAAATAACATGACCCCAATGGAGACCCATCGCTGCCACCAGCCAGAGAAGGTGTGCGTGACTTTCTTCCTCACCAGCTAGACCCAGACAAGGTGTGTGCGACTTTCTTCCTCGCCAGCTAGACCCAGACAAGCACCCTTCAGGCTCTGCACTTTGCTCCCTCTCTAATTAAGAGAGAGAGAAAGGGCAGTTGCCATGTCTGTGGAGCAAACCAACTTCTGGAAGTACCTCCCGTCCCTTATACTAACCATGGCGGAAGCATGGGGAAGTCACCTCCCTCACTTAAGAGGTACGGTAGGATAACTCCCAGCCTTGGTGTGCATACATCAATTGCACTGGAAATAGGTTATTTTGATCTGTTTCTGCTGACACCATTCTTATGCTTTAGGACCTTTCCAACCACCCCTGGGCACCACGATGTTAACCAAAGTCCTAGCCATGAGGATGGAGGACAGCAACCTTGAAGAACCAGACCTTTGGTAAGATCCTACTGGCTGAAGGAGACAGGCACAAGGAGCACACCCCAAAATGGAGACGGCGGAGCACTGCATGGGTAGTTTCACCTCAAGTTTGACTGAGCATCAGTTTGGGGGGATATTGCAAGGCGAATACTCTAATTTGAATAAAAGCTAGAAAATCAGTTTGCACTGAGGGCTGCTTAAAGTCTTCTGCCATTTGTTGGGGACTTTTTGTTCCCCTGTGGCAGGAACACACTGGTAAATTCAATGGTCTGGCCATCAGAGACCAACCACCCAGGAGTCAAACAGCTGGTCCATCAGCCCCAGGGGAGATTCAGGAAGGACCAGCTTCCTTGATGGAGGAGGCAAAAAGAAAATTTTAGGCATTTGCCCTCCATGAGCAGAATACCAAGTCCTGACGAGTCAGGGAAGCTGGAAGATGAGCTCCCAGCATGCTCACGAGACCAGTGGCTGCTGTCACTGTGTCTGTCCTGGGATCCACGGTAGAAGCTTTTCCTACCGCAGAGAGAGGACGGTTCAAACCTCTCGTGGGTGGGTTCTGCAGCAATCCAAGAGTTAACATCTGGCCTCAAAGATGAAGAGCACATGAAGGACTTAGCAGGACCTGACATCTCATAAAGGGTGGCTAAGGTAACTTTGTCAAAGGCTGGCATTCAAGACTTCTCCATCCAAGGAGCCAAATGGCCCCAGGCAGGCTGCCCCGGGGGACTTCTGGGTATACTGCATAAATCTCCAACCTCATTAAAGCTCCAAAGACCACAGAATCCAGCTCCTGACCTTCTCCGGAGCAGAAAATGACAAAACGTTTCCTGTTATTTATAGCAGCTGGAGAGCCTGATGGGAAAACCCCACTTGTGAAACGTGGGCCGCTTGCCACGGTTGCTCTGCAGAGAACAGTCAAGCTGCTCCGAACTCCTGCCCGATGGACTGCTCCACCCCTGCAGCCACTTCATCCCGGGCAAGACCGTGCCGAGAGGCTGCGCAAGAGGAACAGGCGTATGGATCTGGCTCCCATTGGCTCTCCCACGTCATGTTCGCATGGCACAACTTGAATTAGGCAAGGCTGAGCAGGAGAGGGGCTTCAGCTGTGGGGCTACAGGGACCTGGCAGCCCTTGAGGAGCACCTTTACCCGTATGAGGCTCCACCTAAACGTGGCTGACTTTACCTTGGAGGTGACTGTCAGCTTTTTAGGGAAACTGAGGCGAGGGCATAGCCCCTTTGCCCACCTCCACTAGGTGCTACCCACCTCCTCAAAGCACGGCGGGACACGCACTGGCACGTTTGTTTGCTGGCAGCCGAATTTCCACCACCCTGGCACGCACCAAAGGTGCTTTCCAGCATGCTTAGTCACGCAGGTGCAGGAAACCTCACAGCCCAAGGCAAGCTCTTCCTGCAACGGGACAGGCTTTGCTGCGGGCTTGTCGGGCGAAAGCCTCCCAGCACCGGCCCCGCTCAAGACGAGTGTTTGCTGTCACACTGTTGAGGAGGATTCCCATAGCTTCTGTCTTGAGCCGGCGCCAGCGCGGGTTTTCTGCTCGCTTCCAGGCCAAGGGAAGCAAGCTGTTCATCACGCGCTGCCGTGAGATGCTGTGAATGAACTTGCCAGCCACGATAGGAGCAGCTGGCTCTGGAGCTTGCCGGGCTCGGCTGCTGCGACGGCGGCTCTTCTCTGGTTGAAATGCTGCGATGGCACCCAGGGCCATGTACCAACCACTGCCCTGCCACAGCCTAAAATAAGCCGCCGGGCTGGGGGAACGGCAGGGTGACAGTGAGAGTCTCCCACGCCAACGCAGCGGTCAGCAGCTGCTGGGATTTAGGACCATGCTGGGAGCAGCACAGGTCACACTCCTGAACTTCACCTTCACCATGAAGCTGTTGCTCCCGCCCAGGCAATGATGCTATGGGTAGGATTCAGCTTGAGAGCAGAAACCTGCATTTAGGGACCCAGGAGTCTCATTATAGTCATCATAGACTCACAGAATGGTTTGCGTTGGAAGGGACCTTTAAAGGTCATCCAGTCCAACCCCCCTGCAATGAGCAGGGACATCTTCAACTAGATCAACAGAGACCGTTTCAGCTCACTCTAAAGGAGTCACCTGGTGCCTGGCTTCTTGGCAGGCTCCTCTTGTCCTTCTCTGCCGCAACTCCACTGTTGATGAATCCTCACACTCCCGTGGCCACTGTGGGAGACGGAGACCCCTACACACCTCACCCTCAGCAACAAAACCCCAAACCAGAGCCATGGCCAAAAACCTAGGGGCATCTCCGAAGAGCCCAGTCAGATTTTCTCCCAGGGAGATCTCAGCCCTTGTGATGGACAAGCTCCTTCTAAATATCCCCAGGCGGTTTGCCTGCAACTCCAATTAATAACACCGTATTTTGCCAACAAAGTTGGGTCAGCAGCAATTTATAGACTTCACGTTGGTTAACCTTTTCCCACCAAACAAGCCCAGGGATATTTTGACTCCCTGCCCTTGAGAAGTTTATTTGTGTAGGACCTGTCCACTTACCAGCTTCTGGCAATGAAAAGACACGCAAGGAGTGTAACCGCTTTCTAATAGCCAGGGAAAGACTTTACGGTTGTGGCCGGGGCTCCCCGGCACTGGAGCTAGAAAAGCAGAGCACCTGCCAAAGCTGCCTGAGAGAGTCCAAGAGGCTTATAATTAGCCTGGGAGAGAAACCAAGGCGAGTGCAACGGCCCAGCCATCACCCCCAGATGCAATGAGATCTTCTGCAGAGACCTTGTAGGTGTTCTTTTTGCTGGAGGCAAAATGCGTGGACTGGGGTTGTGGGACCCCGAAAGAAGACCCAACAGAAAAGGCACATCAGAGAAAGCCATCCCCACTTTCAGCCTTTTCTATGTCCCATCACCCAGGAGGAGACGACCCAACACCAAACTAATTCAAGCTTCCCCAGTGACCTCCACTACCCAGGACCACATTTCATCATCTGATGCTCCCAGCATTTTGAAGCAACAGCAGACGCAAAGAGTGGAGTCAAGAAAATGGACTACCTTAGCCTTTGCCTGGCAAGGATTTCATGCCTTTCAGAACCAGAAGGACCAAGGAGGAAGATTTCTCCACCTTCCTCCCAAGACGTGTGGAATGCATCTTTCACCCGGGACGGCGGGCTGCCGCAACTCACAGATGTTTCCACTCCGGGTAGCCCAGAAACCTTCACTGCGATTCAAAAGAGCTGGCCAAAAGAGATTCGACCGAGACTCCCGCGCTGCCTGGGCTCTCCTGGCAAATGATTTACAGATGCTGCAACTGGCTGGCGTGCTCTTCACCCAGACAGGACAAGCATCTGGCAGGCCAGATTATTTAAGAGGCATTACTGCCTTGTGTGGAGGGTGTGTCCTGGAGAGCCTGGAGATTTATTGTCCAGATATAAAGTGACTGAGCTCTGTCCCAGGAGCACCACGAGGGAAAAGCAAAGAGTTTCTTCTTAAAAGAGCCTGCTAATCACGATTGCAATTATTTGCACATGAAGGGGAGGCCAGGAGGGCAAAGGCAGCCCAGGGTGACAAGGGGAGGTGACACAGGGCTGGCTCAGCGGGTGCTGCCAGCCGGAGGATGGTGTCTGGTGTGGTGGAAGAATGGCCGTCCCAGAAAGGGGCAGAGAAAGCTGTGCCTTTTAACAGCAGTTGGGGTATTTTCTCCAGCACTTTCTTCTCCCTCCAGTTATCTTGTGGGAGCCTGGAAAGACGGGTTGTGAAACCCAATCCCTCCCTGCCGGCAGCTCTGTGGGGACGCCAGCGGCCAGAGCAGCTTTGCATGGGGGCAGGACCAGCGTCCATCACATTGCAAACGCCAAGACACTGATAATTAAACTGAGTGGCGAGGAGAAAGCCTTTCCCACCATATACCTCCTCCCTGGCCTGGCTTGTCCCTGCAGCAGGGTGGACTCGAGCAGCGCTTCTCAGACTGGGGCAAAGGACACAGCACGCTCAGCGTGATGCAATATTTACCTCTTCTTGAGATTTGGGTGAGGTCATGCATTTGCATCACTTTGGGCTGTATTTGCTCAGGGACAGAAAGTTAAATCCTCTGGGTTTTGGAGTAAATCCCAGTCCACAGCAGTAGCTGGAAGAAAAGCCCGGTACGGTGCACTGGCTCCCGGGTGGCTCCTCCAGGCCAAGCGGGACCTTGCGTGGTGCCTGACATCTCCGTCCATCCCACCGATGGGCAGGACATCGGGTTGCATCTGGCAGCGGTTCGCGAGGACACCGGTCACAGCCACGCGCCAGGCTGAACCGTGCACGCCTGCCAGCGGTGCGCATCCGCATGACGTGCCTTCTCCCGCCTCTGTTTTCAATTAAAGCCGCTAATAATTTTAGCAAGAAAACCCTGAACCAAGCGCATCCCGCGGCGGGCTTGCTAATGCCGGCCAGACGTGCTGCTCCTGGCAGGTGCCGTGGTGGCCACAAGCGTGCAGGTGTCTTTGCAGGGGGAAACTAAGAAGCAAAAAAAAAAGTTATGGGTCATTGCCATCAAACCAAGTCTTCCAGGCTCAGGAAAACTGAACCAAGCCAGTCCTGGATGCTTTGCGGACTGGGCTTGGGTGAGGCCCCGGGGCTGTAATGGTTTTATTTAGGGCGTGCAATAACCTTTGGCTCCTATTGTATTTGCGTTTGCCAGAAAGACAGTTGGTCTGGCTGGATTAAAGCCGGCGGTAATTACATGCCAATGCCTCCTCTGTAGCGAGGAGGGGCAAAACGGAAAAAGAAAACCGCGTGGATGTCCCACTGCTTGCTGCTTCATGCGGAGACGGCCCCTCGCCCTCCCGCAAGTAGAAATCCGGCTCGTGTCCAGCATTAGTGCTTTGGAAAGTTATTGACAATGCAGTCCAAAAAGGAGGAAAGACGTAGAAATCACTCCCGGTGTCAAAATGCATTTCGTAAGCAACCAGCCGTATCCCCTGAAGGACACCCCCCGCCTTGCCCAGCCATCAACCCAGTGAGTAGCCTTCCCCGCTTCCCCAAACGAACGCGCAAAATTCAAAACAGATGCTCCAAAACGCCTGGTCGAAGACGTTCCCTTTCATCTGGTAATTGCTGCTTCCGAGGGAGAAGATCTTAAGCGGTCCTCAAACCCTCTTGAATGATCCAGACACTGATTTTTGTCCTTTTGGGGTTCAGAGCATCTTTGGCTTTGGCATCTGAGCCACCCTGCTGCTCCTCACCCCACCTCCCCAGCAGTTAATGGCTGGCCTCAGCCTCCTCGCCAGCATTTGCACCCCTGGGGCTGGTTTACAGCCACTCGCTTGCCACCAGCCGCATGCAATCCCACTGCAAGGGGTGCCACGATGCCACCGAGATGGGCACCACTGCTCCCCCAGCACTAGCTGGGCATGGTGCAGGAAAGCCAGCCTGGGGGGGGTGCAAAAATGAGGTGCAAAAGGCAAAACTAAGATGTTATTTTCAGTAATGGCAGTGGTAACACCTCCATCTAAAACTGCAGCAGAAGGAAATCCCCCCCTGTTCTGACTTACGCAAGCCTGAATTTAATTGAGGTACATTTGCACTGAGGATTTCCTCTTGTCCTCTTCAGTCGCTGCATTTCTA
The DNA here is from genome assembly GCF_018139145.2 of Gymnogyps californianus. Classification (NCBI taxonomy): domain Eukaryota; kingdom Metazoa; phylum Chordata; class Aves; order Accipitriformes; family Cathartidae; genus Gymnogyps; species Gymnogyps californianus. Next base: position 3,831,281 of record NC_059472.1, on the reverse strand, counting down.
TCTTTGACAAATAAACAGCCAGTCCTCAAATCTCGGGCTCTTTATTGCTTGTGGTTCCTTCCCCTTCGTTTCTAAGAAATGAATAACAGGAGTAGAAGGTTGCGAAACACACGCTGACCACCCCGGCTTTAAACAGTGAGAAATCAAATAAATGGGCAGAGAGGAACGAGGAAGATCGACTGGAGGGAGAAAATGCCCAGCTGCACCCACCACGACTGCTGGAAGCTGCGGATGCTGATTTAGGCGGCGAGAAAACATGATGCAAAAAGCAAAACCAGCGATACCACCAGACGAGCGCAGGATGCGATGCACTCCCGCACTGGTGCTGTGGCTGCGAAGGAGCCCACGGGCTGCTCGGAAAGGACTCAGGGTGGAAAGTTAATACCCGATGCGATGTACTAAACGACCACGGCCTGGGGAAGAGGGGCTCGGGGTCAAAAATCACGTAACGTGGAAAGATGTGACGGGGTCTGCTGGTTTCCTCCCAGGAAATCTGCCGCCGATCCTCAGTGCCGGATTAGCATCACTGTCCCCAACAGCGGAGATGAGCGTTAGGGGGAATTGTGTTATACCAGCCGAGCAGCTTTGCTGGAAACTGTGGGAGATGAGAATAATCCTGCTAATAACCGCAGAGCCCAGCTCCTCCTCGATGATGCCAATTTACACGTCGTTTAATGGGGGTGCTGCACGATGGAAGGACACTGCAGGGGAATATAAAATCCTGCCTCAAATGGAGACACGCTGATGCAGTTTAGATTAGGCAGGATGAAAAAAAAAAATAAACAAAAATAGGTTCTTAACTAAAGGAAAACTTGGAGGAATTAAGGAGCTGGTGAATGATGGCACCTGGAGCATCTTTCTTTCCATCAAAGGTACCAGCTGAGCTCCGCCTGCTAAGGAGAAGGCTGGGGTCCAAATCAGGACAGGCAAACCAGCGTCTCAGCATCACCAGGAATAAGAACAGAGCTTCCAAAGAAAGCGCAAAAAGGCATCGACGTGCAAAGAAAACCCACGGCAAAGATGTGGCAGGGAAAAGTACGAGTGGGGGAAATGAGACCCCAAGGTGAGAAATTACCACCTCTGGGGGGGAAAGCAAACACCTCGCAGCTCTTCCTGTATCTGAGCAGGCTCCCAGCCATCACCCTGAGCACAAAGTTTTGCAAAGTCTCGTGCACAAAGCCTCAAGTCCCCTTGGTAGGGTTTTAATCAAAACGTATTGCATCCTGGATGGTCCAACATACCCGAAGGGGGACCGGTGGTAAGGAGCCGCGCGCGTATTTTGCTCTGATGAACTTAAGTGTTGTAAATCCACTTCAGCCTTTGAGCAAAGCGCCTGGCACAGCCGTGCACAGGAAACTTCTGCTTCAGAAGACCGGGGCTGAGATTAGCATGAGATTAGCACGGCCGGGAGCGCGAGCGGTCGTGCCGCTACCCGAGGTTGCCAACTGAAAGGAGAGGGAAGGGTGTTACTGAAGGCTGCATTAGGAAAAAACACCTCATGCTCGCCAAAATGGCTTTTGCATTGCAAAAAAGGAGCACGCTAATGAAATTAGATGACGGCTTCGAATCAGAGAGGATGGTTGGGGTGTCCTTCTGCAGGCTGGGACCATCCCTGGTGAGGACGTTGAGAGGCGGCACAGTGGATTTTCCTCCATCAATGGGAGGATGAGCTGCAGATGTGAGTCACCGGGGCTGTCTCCACCGCAGGGACGGGGAAATCTTGATGCCCTTATGCCCCCTCCATCCCTTCTCAACCAGGAGCGCTGGGCTTATTTAGGTTGGCAGACCCACGGCACTTGGTACAGCCTGCCAGAGGATAAATACCACAGCAGGGAAGAGAGCCATCCGAGCTAAAAGCCAGTGTGGGTACAAGAAGAACAAGGCCAAATGACTACCAGTCATCCACAAATAAATTTAAGCTGGAAACGAGAGCAGTTTGTATCCGTGTGAGCAGCAAAGCTCCGGCAGCAGCTTTCCCAGAGGACTTGCCAGGGTCAAACGGCTCATTAGTTTTAAGAAGGAAGCAGGCAGGGGGTTTGTGTCGCGGCTGCCTGTAACAGCGGGGGGGACCGGTCTCCAGACCAGCCAAAAAAATCGGTGGTGGCCCTGGGGCTGGCTTCGGCGGCATGTGGGTCTTCTGCCACAGCCCGCATCCTGCCCGGCAGCCATACCTGCGCCAGTGGGGTATGGAGGGATGCAAACTGCATCCGCTTGCTCTCAGAGAGAGGGAAGCTGCACAGGGAGAAAAATAAAAAGGCACGGCTCCGTTTTTCCAGCTGACAGGAGCTTAAACACTGGCTGGGATTTGGGCTCTGGGCCCTCCGCGAAATTCAACTTGGCTTGTCTTAAGACAGCGGCTCTACTCCCCAAGCACCCTACAAGCATTTCAGTAATAGCAGGGGGAATCAGACCTACTCGTCAAGCGTGTTGCTATTTGTGCAAATGCTGTGTACCGGAGGGAAGCTTGAAGAACAAGTCCCCTTTTTATAGCGCGTTGTATGCTGGCAGCGAGCCTGCAAATTAGAAGGAATTCAGAGAGGAGCAGCAACAACAACAACAAAAAAGCCTAAGGGGCTGGAGGGATTAGTTTTGGAGGAAAAAAGAAAGAGAACTAAGTGTGTGGTCCACTGGATGCGACTTCGGGCTGGGACTGCACCCACTGCTGTCCCGTCCACGGCAAACCTCCCTGTACAATTTGCAGGTTTCCCTACCTGTCCTTAAGAAGCAAGATGTGTTTTCTCCCACCTCAGGAGACAGCTCTGCCATGTCCACGCAGAAAAAAAAAAAAATTAAAGAAATTATATACGTGACAGAAAGTTAATTAAGAAGCCACCAGAGCAAAGGACAGCCCACGAACAAAATCAGTTTGAGCTGGGAGCAGCTGAGCCACAGCAATGAAGGGTGCGCGGGGAGGAAATCCCCGCTGCAATGGGGTTTCTAGGGTGGTTTTACCCCAAACCAGCTCAGCTCATCCTCAACCCCTTTGAATGTGCATGCAGAGGTGCAAGCTCCCTGCCTGGATGCGGCCCTGCTATCGGCATCCCTACCATTTGGGGCACCGAGAGGGGCAGGAGGTGACCGGGATCATGGGTTTAATCACCAGCCTTCAGCCTGGCTGCGCTTGCACTGGTGGCAGGGCCCCAGACAGGGGACTCTGGCAGGAGCCCAGCACTGTCCCTGCAGGGAAAAGCTTGGCTGTCCCCAGCTCGGGGTACCCAGCCTCATGGGGACATCCCTGGGACCAGCAAATTGCACCCCCCACCCCGGGATGCATCACCCCATCACCCTGGGGAGCACCAGCGCAGGGACATTCAGAGCCCTTCAGGGTGGGGAAGTAGGAATGAGATGAATTGTCCTGTTTGTTGACCAAAACTCCTGTTTTTCTGCCTGCGACACAAGCAAGCACGAAGCTGTAATTTGCCACTGACGGGGTGTAGGAGAGAAGGGGACAGAGAGGCTGGGACAAGCCTTCCCTTAAATGCCCCCTAACGCCACCTTAAAAAATAATGAACCGGGGGCAACGGAGGTTACTGGTTTGGTATGAGAATTTTCATGAGCATGAGAAAAAAAAAAAAAGACCACATTGCTCCAAAGTATTTTTTTTTTTTTTTTTTAAGCAAGCTTCAGGGGCTCTGGGAGAGCAAGGCTCACTGCAAAGTTTGTTTTCTGTTGTGCCCACGTTACCAAGCAGAGCCGGATGAGGAATGTGTGGCGAGGGGCGCCCGGCCGGGCTGTGCCCCTGGGTAAGTGCTGGCGGCCAGGTACGATGGCACCATGAGGGCTGCCAAGCCTGGGCATTGCCTGCAGCCCAGGACACTGCTCAGCAACCCATCTTCCCAGTTTAATGCAAGCTTTGCTTCCAGCAGCACTCCATTTCTGACCATCGTGTTGCACACGCAGATAGTAAATAAACGTAATATATATTAAAAATGTTTTCTAGAGGTTGGGATAACCAGGGCAATTCCCCCAGTGCCTTTCCCCGGCGTGCCAGGGTGCAGCGGAGTAGCCGGCAGCTCCCAAACCCTTCTCCGGAAAAGTTCAAACCCTCAAATACTTGGAATTGCTCTTTGAGGGAATTTATTTTAAAGCCGCTTTAACGGCAGCTGGGAATTACCAGGGAGGCGCTTTGCTCTGCAATTTCCCAGCTGCTGACCCCATTCACATGAAGGGGGCCCAGGGCGGTCGCCCAGCTCGGGGACATGTGCCGAGCCGGCACCGCCCAGCATCGCACCCGAATTTCCCCTTGCCCCGGGTTGCAGGAGCAGCACGGAGAGGGCTGTTGTGCATGGCAGAAGCAAGTTAACTCCCGCATCCAGCAACGAGGGCGTGAGCTTGCTTAGCTCGGATGTGGTGGGGTTATTTAAGACCTTGTTCCCATGAGGGCTGAAAATTGCACCCAACCGTGTAGCTTCTTCCCTGGAGCAAGAGTAGAGCTGGGAGGCTGTGATCCTCCAAAAAACCAAGCTAACATCCTGACGTGCTGGTGGCACGTTGCTTTTTAAGAAGTATTTTTTTCTTAAGATAAAAAAAAAAAAAAGGTTATTGAGCAAAATCACCGATGGAAGTCTGCGGCTGAGCGCTGGCAGGACTGTGAGCGACAGATCCTGCTTGAAGACTGGAAGATGCCACCACTGGAGCTGCGGTTGTTCCTCTCGCAAAACCTCTGTGCCCCTCTGCCCACCCTGTTGCCCTGAGAGGGTTATGGAGCCCTTCTCCGCTCCACACCTACGTGGGGACATCCTGGTCACCCTGGCTGGGCTATCTGACTCAAAACCTAGAGATGAGGTGGTAGCCCCTGGAAGAGGTGCAGGCAGGTGGGATGGGTCTGGTGGCGGGTAGAGGCAGCCCCATGCCCAACCGCTGCCGGATGTGAACCCACCTGCCAGTCGGCAGCCGCCAAGTCACCCGGAGCGAAGGGGGCCCCCGAAGCCACAGGCAAGGGTTGGGCTGATAGGCATCAGCCCCCCCAACGTCATGGTGCCCGTGGCCCCACACCGGGTTTCTTCTCCCTGTTGTCATGCTCGAAAGACACTTGTGGAAAAACACAGAAGAAAGGAGAGGGTTTGAGTGGCAGGTTGGAGAAGGAGGCAGGGAAGAAAACAACTTGGCAAGGAGGGAATGGCTGAAGGACACAGGCGTTTCCATTTCGGTGCAAAACTCCCAAGGGTGCCACTCGGAGCGTTTATTGACCAACTCGCCCGCTCTTGACAAGCTGGCCTTGCAAACCGTGGCAGGGAGGGATGCTATTTCTGGTCAAGGCGCGTACAACGGCAACACTTTATTAACTCTATAATCAACCGGTGACCTGCACGGGACTCAAAACACACAGTCAACGACTCTCCTGGAGAGGTCTCTGGCTCTGCAGGCACCGCACCTGCGTTGTCACCCCAACATCACCACAAAAAAGCCATCAAGTGGTCTCGTGCAATGCTTCAGCGGATGAAAAACAAAGGGGAAAAAAAAAGTCGAAGTCCAGCCAGGCAGGTATAGTCTGCTTAAAAAAATCAAGGGGTGCACCCCTGACTCCAGCAGTGCAGCAGATATAGAGGACTGAGTTGCTTCTCTCAGTATCAGAAGGAAAAATAAACATTGTCATAATAAAATAAAAAAATTAGATGCAGCCAGGTCAGGTTCATTAAGGGTGAAAGGCAACGGTTTGACTCCAAACCCAGCTGTTCTCCCCAGCCTGAAAGCTTGCATCGATACGATCTTCCCCAGCACAAGTCTGTGCGGGAACTTGTCATCGCCCCCTTTCCTTGCAACACGGTAACATGCCACATCGCCCCCAGCTCTCAAGTTAAACATCTTATTAACTGCAGTGACGTAAAAGAGGAAATCTCCGAGAACTATCGCAGAGATGAGAGGGAACACATTTACCATCGATCGGCTACGACGCTGCTGTAGAGAGATCCGCACATAAAAAAGCATTCAGCCCCTCCTTTCCCCCCCCTCCTCTAATCACTCAATGCCATGGGAAACTAAACCTGACATCCAAACAGCCCAGATAAGAGAGACTCGCAGTAAAAGTATTTTTAAGATTTAAAAAAAACCAAAAAAACTTGCCTTCCAGGAAACCATTTGGATACAGACCCTGCGCAGCTGCAGCCACCCTCCGTGTTGTAGTCAACCCTCCTGCTTCGGCTCAGAAATCAGGCAGGGTGGGGAAGAAAAGGGGAAAGAAAACAAAAAAAAAAAAAAAAAAAAAAGGGAAAAAAGAAGCGATATTGCAGCTGATGAGCTGCGAAAGGCTGTTGGCAAAGTGGTCCAGCAATCATCTGAAATTCAGACAGTCACGTGAGGAGCCTGTCTGCAGCTCCCGCGCAGCCCAGGCTCAGCACTTCGCCGAACTGCACACGCAGCAATTCGCTGCGTCGAGACCTCCCGCCCCACTCTCACCCGTTTTCCAGCCTGTGCCCCATCCGAAAACCCCCAGAAGGTTTTTTGCACTGCAAGGTGACCGAGGGCTTCATGCTGAAGCTGCTCCAGCCACAAAGGTGCATTTCTGCCATGCAAGCGCAGAGCATGATGAAAAGCATCGCCAAGCTGCAAAACCACCCTCCCTTTTAGGTTTTCCACCTAAAACCCAGCCCTGCAGGCAGCGGTGTCTTCTCCACCAGGATGTGCACAGTGGCCGTCACCCCGCTGCATCACATGGGGGTGGGGGGGGGGTCCCACCAGCGTGGAGGAGCGCCCAGGAGAACATGTTGTACCTGCTCCCAGGGCCAGCCTGTCCCTGGGCAACCCTGGGCATGCCCAAAACCAGCCCCCGAGCTCCCCGGGCAGCCATGGTTGCATCAGAGAGCAGCCGGGTGAGCCCAGACACCTCCGGGGCGAGGTGGCAGCTGGCTTTTTTCTTTCTTTATTTCATTTTTTTTTTTGCTTTAATTTTCACCCGGCACGTCGCTTTGCACCCAAGGGATGCTTCAGGCTCCTTCCTCCCCCGTCCTGCATTGCCCCGCGGTACGGCAGCTCCCGGGGACCCACCGGGACCAAGCGATCAGCAAAGGTCCCTCTGCAAAAGCCGTGTGGCTGCACAGAGCCAGCCTCACCGTCCCACCCCCTAAAATCTTCAGGACAACGAAGATGAATTTTTTTTCTCTGCTTGCACCCATTCTTCACATAAATTAGCAAGAGGAATTAAGAGACTTAATGCTCCATGCTGCCTCGCCTTCACCGCCCGGCTGGAGATGCACTGCATTGCACTAAAGTCAGGCAGATACAGTGGGACTAAAAAAAGAGCGTGGGTTTTTTTTTTTTTTTTTTAAAGCCGGATTGCCTTTCATGGCGACTATATTTATAGGTAGAGCTGTTGAAATTTTAAGGGCTCCTTGCCACAGGAATCCGGTTGCGTCTCATGTTCACAAAGTGGCGTAACTTGGCAAAAATGAACAACGGACCGATGGGCGCCGCTTCCCTCCCTTAATTTTGGATAAAATCAGAGGGGAAAAAGAAAAGATGCAAAAAGCGTGGGGGAGCCGTGCACAACCCCGCCACATGCCACAATCCATATCTTCCAGGTTTGGAGCGTGGCTAACACGGGACTTCGCACCTGCCCCTGAACCGGCACTTTCCTTTTCTGTCAATGACCAAAACCAAAAGCTTTTGCGAGTGTTTATTTTTGCTTTCAGTTTGGCTATCAGTGGCACACACAAAGCCTCCTCTGCACTTCGTTTTATGGTTGAAAAACCCCAGCGGGGTTCAGCTCCGGAGTGGTAAAACTCGCTCTCCCCGTCCGAAGCCACCCAGGAACGCCATCCGCCAACACGCCGCGGCACATGATGCCCAGAAACCACGCAGTCTCAGCCCAAAAGTTTGCAATTTTCTTACACAACAGCACGCTATGCTGCTAAAACCCCATTTTATTTTAATTTATGCTATAAAAGCACGTTACGTCACGTCCAAAGACGCTACCACCCCGCTGAGCACGTCTGGATGCTAAACTTTTATTTCCCTATGGCAACGTGTGCCTATTTAAGACAAAACCCAAACCATAATTAAAGTTATTGATAGGAGCCAATGTTTACTGTTTGCTATTTTAATATCAAGTGCTGTTGGCTTTCAAGCCACTGATTTCCATTGCTTGTAGGGGATGATTAAGCTGGAAACGTGCCTGAATGCCGAGTTTTTTTTGACGTTTCTACGGGCACTTCTGCCGTCAAATCAAAGAAATGCACTTAAGAGGCTGATCCCAGCGGCTGCTTCTCGTCGGGGACCACCTTGACTGGAAGCCGGCGAGTGATTTTTGAGCTATCAAGACACACATAAAAATAAAACTAAAATAGCTGTAACGAAAGCTTTTTGCTTCTGCAAGCAACCCTCTCCATAAGCAGAGCCAAGGGGGTGAAGGCTCGTGGGGCTCCGGTAACGCGACTATTTTCAGCCTTGTGAAAGTTAACAGAAGTATCACTTTCCCAAAGGAATGAATTTCAGGTTGGAGCACTTACCAAAGGTTAAAAGTCTCTTCCTTCACTTGCCCACGGGTCAAATTTGGCAGCCACTACTAGCATCTGACATGCCCAAAAAGCGGCTGTGTCGGGGACTGTGCTGCAACAGCCCCCACTAGCTGGCACCTGGATGGTTAACTCTGAAGCCTAGTGACAACACACTACGAATTTCCTGGATGCATATAAATATTGGTGCAGAATATTGGTGGGAGTACAAAGCCCCCAGCTTTAAATCCTCCTGCAGCATTTTCAACATACGCTAGTAGCAACAATACGACCAAAAAATTAGCAGTCATAACAGTGGAATTTAAATCCAGCTCGTAACAGGGTAGGGAGATTCATGATATTTAGTATACAAACAAGTCACCAGCCCCATTTATCCACACTACTCTTTTTCCATTGCTATCAATAAATACATGACTTCATTAAGGCTCAGTTTTCTTGCTGATCATCCTTTAGCGAGAAGGATGCACAGAAAACCAACCCAGCAGCTTCAGACGCTCAGTCGCCCCGTTTACATTTCAGCTCCTTTGAGCAGAAAGATGAAGACGTAACCAAATTAACTGCAAATTGGCAGCAGCACAAACTTGCCAGATTCCAGCTAATTGCTCGGATTAGTAGTTCCAGTCGCATGCAAAATCCACCTTACCTACGGCAGAGAAAGGCATTGCGTGGGGTGTCCTCCTGCTACGCGACTCGCCTGCTCGTGCAGTGGGGCCCATCACCCTCCCCTAGCCCCCAAGCCATGGCCAGGCCAGCGAAAAGCCTGTTAGCCTAACAGAAACATGCTCAAATATGGCCCAGGAGAGGCCGTCACTGCTGCAAGCGCTGATGCAGTGAGCACAGCCCCATATGTTTGACGCTGTTTTCTTGCAAAGAGGTGGGAGACATCCATTGGGATGGCAAGACCGGGCAGCACGGAGTACACGCTTCCCCCCTGGGCCCCTTGCAACACTGAGCCCTGCGGTCCGGCCTCGTGAGGGTGGTGAGGTCCCTTGGAGCCTGAAAGCGTTCATGCCCGCTTATTTGCGCTCTGCATCACACCCAGCACGTAGCGCAGTGGGCTGCGTGCCTGTCAGGGTGCTCTGCTGCTCGGAGCTGCCCTGGTGCCGTGCAGCGCCGTGCACAGTCCCCCGATGGGGTGGGTGACTGCAGCGTGCAGCATCGCACATGGCCTCCCCACCGGGGCTATGGTATGGCGCAGCACCGTGCACGGCCCCCCTCCGCTGCTACCAGGATGGCTGCGCTGTGCAATGCCCTGCTTGAGCCCCACTGCTGCTACCAGGATTAGAGCACTGTGCAAGGCTGTGCGCGACCCCCCCCTTACTGCTACCGGGGTTATTGCACCGTGCACCCCGGCCACGGGCCCCCCGTGCAGCTATACCGGGGTTATTGCACCGAGGAGCCCCGCTCACGGCCCCTCCACGCAGCTCCCGGGGTTACTGCACCGTGCAGTCCCGCGCACGGCCCCCCCATGCAGCTCCCGGGATTACTGCACCGTGCAGCCCCGCGCACGGTCCCCCACCGCTTCCGGGGGCATTGCATTGCATCGCGCAGCGCCGCGCACGGCGCCCACCCCCGCCGGGCCAGCAGCGTGCACCGCCGTGCGCGGCCTCCCCCGCACGCCGCGATCGCCCCGCTCCCGGCCTCCCCCCGCCGGGATCGCCCCGCTCCCGGCCTCCCCGGGGGGGGGGGGGGAAGGGATCGCCCCGCGCCCGGCCTCCCCCGCGCGGTGCAGCGCCGGCCCCGCTCTCCGCTCCGCGGACGGCAGCACACGGGGCACCCCCCCACCCCCGGCCGCATTGTTGCGCGGGCGGCCCCACGTGCCGCCGCCGCCGCCGCCTGCCCCCACGCCGCCGCGCCCGTCCCGCGCACTGACCTGCTCGCCGGCTCCGGCCGTGCCGTGCCGTGCCGTGCCGTGCCGTGCCAGGCCGTGCCGTGCCAGGCCGTGCCGCTCCGCTCCGCGCCGCCCGCCCAGCCCCGCTCGCCTCGCCGCCCCGCGCCCGCACATGCAGCCGCTGCCGCTGCTGCCGCCGCCGCCGCCGCCGCTGCGCGCGCGCACCCCCTGCCCGCCCCGGCCCCGCCCACGCCGAGCCCCGCCCCGCGCTCCGGCAGCGCGCGGCCGCGGCGTCACGTGGCACCGGGGAGCCAATGGGGAGGGGAGAGAAGAGAAGGCAGGGCTGGTGAAGGGGCGGGGCTAGGGGAGGGGCGTGGATGTAGGGGAGGAGCTTTGTGATGGGCGGGGCTAGAGAAGGGGCGGGCCCACACGGGGACTGGGCGGGGCCAGGTAGAGGGGGCGCAGTGAGGAGCGGGGCGTGAGGTGAGTGCGTGGGGCGTGAGGTGAGTGTGGCAGGAGGAGGAGGAGGAGGAAGAGGAGGAAAAGGAAAAAGAAGATGATGAGGAGGAAGAAACAGAAGAAGAAGAAGACAAGGAGGAAGATGAGGAAGACAAAGAGAAAGGCGAGGAGGGGGGCCTGGAGGAAGGGGCAGGGGCAGGCAGCACAGGCCTGGGCCTGCTGCAGCGGTGCCCCCCCGTCCCCCAGGCAGCACAGGCCGGGCAGAGGCCCATGAGGGCCCCCGCTGTCCGGGCCGGGTGCGGGGAGGCGGCCGCTCATTCCTGAAGCGCTATAAAGGATATATTTAACATCTTACCATGAGCGGTGCTGGGTATGTGCGAGGCACGGTGGTGTTGCCCTGTGGGTCACCACCCCAGGGACTGGCATGATCCAGGAGCTGCCATCGCTCAGCCTTTCTGGCATAGGGCCTCACCTCAGGTTGTTGACCTTTGTGGCTATAAATCCCTGTCTAGATCTGTGGCGTAAAGAACTACCATAAATTCAAAGGAGTAGGAACAGAGCACCTGACGTCAGCACAAGTTGCCTCGTTTCATTTATTTCTGATTTATTGAGGACTCTTTGCAGGAGTCACCACGGAGGCAGCCAAGGGCTTCGCAGACATTAAAGGAATAGTGGGATAGGGCTTTTTGGGGTGACAAACAGGCATAGTGGGATGAGGTGATTCCTCAGGAGTCATACACAAATATGTAGAGATGCAGGGACAGCGGCTGAATATTGGGAGATCCTCAGATGTGCTTTCATTTCAAGGATGTTTTTTCCTCTTCCTTGAAACGCACTAAAACAGTGCCCTCTAAACCAAAACTGCCTGCGAGTGCTTTATGTTTCCGAGAACATGCTTTGTTAAAAGGGCCAGGAGGCCTCCTCTTTGCTTAAGGGCCAACCGGTCAAGATCTACAAGTCCTCCAGCAGATCTTGAGAAAGGCTGATTTCGCATACTGAGTGTTTCCAACAGAAAAAAGAACAGAGAAAAAGGAAAGAAAAGGTTCAGAATTTCTTAATGCATCATACAAAGAGAATTAGTAAAGGAAACAAGTCAGTTTTACCAAGGTTTCTTAACACAGTGAATCTTATGCAACTGTATGCAGTGTATGTCTTTAAATATATAAAATGGATCCTTTGCTAAAACTATTGAATCTGATGACCAATTTCAAAGGATATTGGAGACATTCAATTTCTGCAAGTTTGGAAACGGGCAGCTGGATAAAAGGGATATCCATCGGTACGCCCAGCTCTCCCCTTCCCCTTCTCCTCTTGAGGGAGAGGCACAGCATAAGCTTAACCTTGATTAGACATCAGCAAATTCACACCTTGCAATAGACGTCGGCTGAAAACAGAAAGAAAACTGTTACTTCCCTTGCTATTGATATTTAGGTTTTGCTGTTTGACTCCCTGCCCCTTTTTCTAAGTGAGAAAATTATCTGTTATTCACATCAACGTTTTTAATGAAATACTCAGAGCGTGACTTTCGGTGGTGCTAGAATCAGTCTGGCAAAGCTTAGCGAAAGCTCTGGAGGGCAGAAGTCCTCCTGCTATTCCTGGTGATGGTAGGACCAACTGAGAAACCCGCCTGCGAATGCTTTCTTTAAAAGCAAAAAATTGAAAACTGAAACAAACAAACAAAAAATCCAGCACAAAGGAAAACAACTTTGCAGCTGCTCTAGTTGGTTGGGTATTTTTGGTTAAATCCTTTCTTGTTAAAACAGCATGACCCCTTTTCCTTCCATGGGGATTCCCAGGCATGACGGGGAACTGCATTTGGCTCTGAGGGAATACGTTTGTTTTTCTGTATCCTTTACTGTTTGTGAATATGATAGACCCGCCTTTGCTTTCTACAGCAAATGCCAGTAATCTGTTTTTATTTAGTTGAGAACCTGAGAGTGGCGGTTGGCAAGCTGTTCTTTGCTTACCATTTGAAATGTCACATGGCAAATTCTAGCGCTTGAGCACAATCTCAGCTTGACAGCTCTGGCAAAAGAAAAGGGGCAGCAGCGTGAGCCTCCACCACATTGCCTCAGAAGTGCCATCAAACCCAGCTTGATCCCTCTTGCATGGGTGAGGCTGAGGGCTTGCTGTGCCTGAGAGCATAGCTTCTCAGCCAAGGGTGTAAATTCATACCAGTTTTGCTGCTGCTCTTTAGTAGGGGAACATTTGTCCATTGCAAGCTGGAGGGAAAAAGGAGGCATTAAAAATTGATATGCAACGCAACTGAGGAACACCTTCAGGTCTTCTGGCAAGCCTGAATCCATCGTCAGTCAAGCCCTGCCTCACTTCTCTGTATTTTTGAGAAACAGGCAGAGGGAAATGTTTCCACAATCAGGTCACTGCCTTAAGAGGATCAAATAGGCTTCATGTTAGCTGTAATTTCCTGAATTTGAATGGATTTTCAGCACAAATATCGACAATCTCCTGTGCACGTTAGCATCCTTGAGCATGTTTTTCAGCGTAATGCACTGAAAAGCAATGTGGAAGGATTGTAACCTCTGCGCAGATACTAATCCCAGAGGGCTGTATTTGCCTTAGTGTTAGTGGAAAGCCTGGCCATGTTTTAATGTGTGCTTGTCAAAGTGCTTATATTACAGCTAGGTCACTTTCCTGAATCAAGCCCACGCAGCCTCCATGTTTGCGGAAAGGATGGAAATGCAATCCATACACCTGCTTTGTCTGAGTTTCTGTAATCTTTTTTTCCATGGTCCTTCCCTACCCCTTCTGTCATTTACATTTCAGCCAAATGCAGCTTTCTTCAAGCCAGGACACCATTAACACTGAACTGAGGGAAAAAATTACTCTCCTTTTTGCCACCTGCAGACAACACTTCTCATGGCTGCTGTGTTAGAGAGGGAAGCAGCAGAAAAGTGATAATTCTGGGTTGGAAAGGTTGCAGGAGGAACTACTCCTCCAGAGTAGGAAGTGAAACATGGATTCTTGATATGTCAGTGTCAATATTTCAGCACAGATGCCTCCTTCCCATCCACTAACTGTTTAAACTGAACAAGTCCTCCACTGAGTTTCTCAGCCACTGAAGCTTGTGTCTTGACTCTCTACACCTCTTCCTTTGATGAAGCAGTTACCACATCATGTTCCTCTGGGACTTCAACATCTGGATGAGGTTTCCAGTCACCAGTCCTGACACAGACATCACATTCACCTGCACTACAAGCAACGTGGGTTTCTCCAGCTTGCAGAGGTCCCAGAAGCTGCTGTGCATTGACTAGTGGATCCTTTTTCTTTCTGGGAGAGATAAGAAAGTAAAAAAAAAAAAAACAAACCCAAACCTATGCAATAGTTCTGATTCAGATTTTATTTTGTTTTTTTTTTAAGCTAGCTTTTCCTCCAGGAGAGGCTCAAAATGAAGCACTTACTTACCTCTTCAAGAAGAGTCATTTAATAGCTGGACCAGCACTTGGAATTCACTTGAAGGCACTGACTAATTCAGCACATGAGCGAAACTGAAGTTCACTCATACGTGGTAACGCCTTTCTTTTTCCCACACTCATCAAAACCTTGTTTGCCTACTTCACAGATTCCCCAGGTATTAATAGCCAACGAAGACTTCAGAACAGAAAAAGCTGGGCCCAGAGACTAAGAGGTTGCATTTGCGTGTAAGAGAGATGGGGGAGGTTATAAAGGGATCACTACCGGGTGCTGCAGATAGCCTGGCTTCTTGCAGCTGCCCTCCTACACAGCTGGAGCTCAGTCCTGCTTTCTCAGGCACGTGGCATAGTCCAGGGCTTTCGTCTGGGCTGAGAACGTGGTTAAATCCTTGCAGGCACCACAACGTGGAATGGCATTTTAACCACATCAGGGAAGGCAGGATGGGTCTCCTAGGGCAGGGCTTCTTCCTATGCGGTCCCTGCACTACTGGTGGTCCCTAGCATGCCTGAAGGTGGTCTACAAAATGATTGCAATTAAAAAAACCAAAACCATACACATTGCATTCCCACGCCTGCAAGCCAGCAATCAGAAAGGAGATGAAGTAACAGTAATAGATAAACATTTTGAGTTTTAGGTCCTGGTGACAGTTCTTGCAGTGATGCTATGGTCCTCAAGTTTTGTCCTTTTTTGTGAAAGAAGGTGAATTGCTCATTCAGTTTAAGGAAGTTGGTGGGGGGGCGGCTGGTTGCCCCACTTCATCTGGCACTGGAAACCTGGGCTGGTACGTGCTGCAAGAACCCTGCTCGCTGCCAGAAGTTACCTGCAGCCAACCCCACATACCTATTCAAAGAGCCTTCCTTTTCCTCATTAAGGGACATACTTGCATGATCTTCCTTGTATGATAAGGAGCAGTGCCTGCTTTCTATCTCACACCCAGGCCTCCAGACTTAGCCAGGCCTAAGGAAAGGATTATTCTGCGTAACCAGCTCTACCTGGGAGTGTAGACACATCCTAAGGACATGATACTATCGGTGTGGGGGGGAGAGGGTGTGCCCCAGGCGACCAGCAAAGACAAGCGCTGTGACTGACAGGCTGGTGTGGAGACAGCAATTGGAAAAGGGTGAGAAACACGGAACTCAGAAATGTCTCTGTGCCTCAGAGGAGTTTCCTCCTTGGTCCCGTGAGAAAAAAAAAACAGTGCTTCATTTCTTTTGGTCGGGGTGACTTCGCTATTTACCCTGGGGAGGATTTTCAAAAGGTGCTGCTGAAAATCGACTGAGGGAAGGGAGCTTGCCCACCTTCATCTTAAACTTGATAATGAAGTGTCTGGATTACCAGCTGAACCTCAAATAACTTGACCTGGCACCATTCAAAGCCAGCAGTGTCCTGAAGCTGTACGTGGGGTAGATCTCTGGCCCCAGCTCTGATTTGTTCTCCTGCGAGATCTGTAGGATCTCACTTGGCTAGGCATGCGTTCATCCCTGTGTGGATGCTCTTAGTGTAGACGAAAGCATCTTGCTGGGGTTTAGCTTAGACCACTTTGGTGAAACCTAGAACTTTGGTAAAAAACCAAGCACTTGGAGCAGGATCTGACCTTTCCAAGGAGTTTTGGTTGCATTCAGTGATGGATGTGAAGGAAACTCATGGTTCCTGGGATGGTGGAGGCAGGGGATGAATGAAGCAGTTTGCAGTTGGGAGTGTGGGAGGTAACAGGGCTGTTTTTCCCTTGCAGAAGTGCTTCTGGCGATCCACCACGGGTGTGCACTCTTCCAGGAGACAACTGCGACTGGTCTTTAAGCTTAAACTGGAGAGGTGCCTACTTGCAGTACTCATGGGCCCCGGTTTAATACTGGTGGGGGCAGCAGGGTGAGCAAGCCTTCTGCTAGTTTCCTCTCCATTTCATGGAAAGTGGAGGCAGGCAAAGGTTAAGTGACTTTCCCAAGGTCACGTAGGAAATCAGTAGGGCAGGAGGCAGGTCATTAGGACATCCTATCTCCATAATATAACAAGAGGTGGACCAGAGGTGCAGAGAAAGAACGGGACTTGCCCAAGGTTGCGGGATCTTCCCACCTCCTGAGGCACTTGCCCTGGCAGCGAGATTGTCACATACTTCCCATATCTCCACTGCAAGAGGTGAATGGGAAGGGGTGTGGGGGGAAACAAGCCGGTTGCTATTAATTCAGTTGAGCTTGACTGGACATGCACAAGCAATCTGGAGAAGGAAATAGCTCTAGTTCTGTCTGGTTCAGCAGAAACTCCACCCACTGAAGCTTTCCGGCAGGAAATCAAGTTACAAACATTACATGATCTGAGCAAATTCTCATACACTGATCCTACCCTGGGGACAGGACACTTTTGCAAGCTGCTTATTGAGGCTGTAGATTTAGATACCTTAACCCTTTCTGGAGTGTCACTCTGAGGGCATCACAGCTTCTTGTGCTGGCCAGGCTGTAGAGATCACAAGCGAGAAGAAAATGGATTTACAACTGTTGGGGTCGTTCTTCATCAATAAAGAAGTCCTGAAAGCTGTCTTTATGTGGAGGAAAGAAGGGGAGGGCTGGGGAGTCTTTCTTCTGCTTGCTTTTCCTACTGAAAAATTGAGATCTGTCAACAATATGTTTCCTGGAACACCCTAAAGATGACTGAAAAACGAGTGGTTTCTGGCACCAGCCTGACCGTGGAAGTGAAACCTCTCAATGGAGAAAGGAACTGAATTGTACTTGGACTGTTTCAGACCCATTGTTTTTTATTAGCAGAAATGCCTGAAAAACAATAGGAGAAAAGCTGCCATCGTAAGAAGTCAGACACCTACTGCTTCAGCTAAGGGTTAAGATAAATTGTAACCTGCATGTTTAAATGACATAATGAAACTTAAGGAAATAAACCTTGACACTTGCTAATAGCCCTGAGATTTAAAGTGAAAAAGCATAGAGAGGAAGGGAGCTTTTCTTTTCACAGAATAGGAAGCAAAAAGGACCACAGCTCATATTTTTCTCTTTATCCAATTACCAGTAATGTAGATGAATGTCTGACACTGAGCAGAGAGGAAAGGTGGAAGCTGCCTGCAGTGACAGCAAGGCTGTTTTTCACATGAGAGCTGTTTCTGGGGACTTGCAGCCCCTCAGCACACTGCTGGAGAGTGGGAAGGTGGGGATGGCCCCTGCTAGCAGTGCTTCCCGCCAGAGCACATGGTGTGCTGTGTCTCAGGTTTCCTTTTTGTTCGTCTAAGAAGCAGAGCATCTCCTGATGAAGGTCACAGCTTTGATCCCCATGGCTTGCTCTTGTGTTTATGGATGGCCATTATTAGTAACACAGGCTAGTGCATGCACTACTCTGTGCCTGCCCTTGTCTGACTGCAAGGGAGCCGGGGCAGGATAACAAAAGAAAGTATAAATAGAGTCTTTTTAAAAGCCTGTTAAATAGAAATAGACTTTTAGGGAGGAGAGAGAAAGAATGAGGCGTGTTACCATAGTAACTGCCAATGGTTTATTTAAGAAGGGCAGAGAAACAAACACCACAAAAAGGCCAAGTCAAGAGGAGTTGAAGATTGCTGAAGGAATCTGTCAGGATACGGACATGGAGGGGCCAGGTAAGAGCAGTGAGCTTCTACTAAAGCTGCACTGAAAAAATTTGTCCCACTTTACCTCTTGCAAAGTGGTCTGGAAAATGTTACTATGAAACGTGCGTTTCCAGTTAGGGAAACTGTGTTTCCAGCTTTTTGGGGGGTGGAGGGTGGGGAAATGCATGAGAACTAATGTCAGATTGGTGAAGTCATCAGGAGCAAAGGGCCACGTTACCTCTGCCCAACCTGAACCCACTTAGTGCAAAACCCAACTCATGCTTTTGGTCGTCTTGACGTTAGAGGAATAGCAGAGGACATTCCCTCATGTTGACATTGGAGGAATGTTTTTTTGTTATTATTTCTGTAGGTCTAGAACCAAATTCAGCCTTGACATAGGTACATCTGAGAAGTAGGCAGTAATGTGATTTTGATCCCGCTCCTCTATGTGGATCAAGTATTTTGAAGACTTTGCTTCTCTAAGTAGCTCTTGCATTTCTCTCTCCAAAGTAAGGTCGTTGCAGCAGGCAGAAGCATTCAGGCTTCCTCACTTCTTCCTCCAAGCTCCCACTCCTTAAAGGAAGATCCAAAGTAAGCTTTAATCACAGGATCAGGGAGATTTGAGGCTGGAAGAGATCATCTGCAGCAGAAATAACTGGCAAAGCCATGCGGTTTGCAAGGCAATTTTGCAGCGTTCCTGGAAATGACTAAGAGATCAATTGGTGAAAGAGATCAGGGCTCGTGTCCTCTTTGTGTGTGTCGTAAGTGCAGAGACGTCTGAGGGCTGGCCGGAGTAGGTCTGACTGGCTTTAGTGGTCAGACGTGGTGCTGCGCAAGAATGGCTGCATTGCTCTGGCCCCTGGGAGTAAGAGCTGCTCCCGATCTGGGCAGAGCTTGCCCGTGTCTGAGTCAGCCACACAGCTGGAAAGCTCTGGCTCCGTTTCTGACCTTGCCATAACGTAGTGCTGTGGGATCTTGGGTCACTTCACTCCACTGGATCTGGTTTTCCCACCTGTAGAGGCAAGGATCATGTTTGCATTTTTGTGCCCTGCCTCAGAGGTGAGTAGCCTGTAAACTGTCTGGGAGTGGGAATGTCTTCCTGCTTGTTGGTCCAGCACTAATCAAAGCAGGAACCTGATCAAGAGAGGGCTTTCGGGAGCTCCCACAATGTCAGCTATTAAAAATTGGACCTGAATGTCCTTTTCTCTGTGCATCAGCAACATGGGAATCATCTTTATTGTTCCTTTTCCCCTCACATTAAAGCTCTCACAGGGTCAGGAACAAATACCAAAGACTGAAAATGCTGGCAGCTGTGGTGGACAACGGTGCTGTCTGCCTTCCCTTATCTCATCTGCTATCTCGCTTTCTCCGCAAATATTTTTGCTCAGATTATGTATTTCTTAGGTAAAACGGCTGATCGTAACGATTTGCATTCATTCTCCCTGTGCCCAGGAGGCTGCATCCTGCCTGAAGACCGCCTTGTGCTAAATGCTGCACATTCACAGGACAGAAAGATGCTTTCTGCCCTGAAGAGCTCTTAACACAAGCAAAGAAACAGCAGATAGAAAAGCAGGTGTGATGGTACCCAGAAACACCGCAACGGGACTGTTCCACTCTTGACCTTAAAAGATCAAAGACCAGAAGCAACTCGAAAGTCCCTGCAGTCAGGGTGTCTTTTGCTGTTTTGTTTTTAATCTTTAGTTTCTAAATCAGTGTAAGGATTTCCCAGTTCCTGACTCATAATTTTGAAAACCTCAGGGCTGATACTACTGGAAGAGTTCAAACGGCAGAGAAGCCACAAAGAGAGAACAAGCTTCCCTGTAAGGAGAGCTAAGAATTGCAAAAAATGTTAGTTTCTTCTAAAAACTGTACCAGCAACTTTATCAGGGAAAGGGAAACAACTGCAAAAGTCTCCTGCCTCTCTGCAGTGCAGGGCAGACACCATGGACTTTCCCATCCTGTTTGGCTTCATGATACAATGTAAAGCAATACTGTGTATTCACACGACAGAGCGGGAGACTTTCTGTTGGGTTTCTATCAAGAGGCTCCTTCCTCTCACCAAGAGGGAGGCAGATCTTTTTAAAACTCTGGAGTATAAGCTGAAAGCCCTGTTTGTTCTTAGAGTAATCCAGAAGATTGTCCTCGATTTCCTTCTCCAACACCTCTCTGCTCAATGAGTGCATTGCAGCAGCAGTACCACAGCTCCTCCACATTACTGATCCCCTGGATGAAATTTGATGCACAGCTTGAAAGGCTGATGCCTCTGTGAGCCCATTAACACAGACATGTTTGCCAGGGGATGGAAATTATTTCATCCAAAAAGGGCCCTAGTTTACCTAACTCAGGCCAATTTTTGTGCAAAACCAAACCTACGGGTGGCATATTTATTTTTAGGTTTTCTCTTCATTTTCTCCCCCAGAGCAAGAGGCGAATCAGAACCCAACTGCTCCACTTTCTACATTTCCCTGACCCTATGGAGAGTTATCCCATATGCCCACCCATGCATGAGAAATTCAGGGTGAGCATTTTCGGAAGGTTTCACACAGCCTTTGATGTCTCCTAGCCTGGGAAATTGGTCCTCCTCCTGCTTCCCAGCTTGGAAGGTCTCACTGTGGTATCTGCAAGAGATAACGCTCCCTTTCGCTGTCTGCACTCCAGGCCAGTCTGACTGTTTGCCTCTCTGCTGCGGGACTGCAAAAGGGATATTTCCCTCCAGATATTGCAGAAGGGCCCTCTTGGAGAGGTTGGCCCGCCTGCAGAGCTGGGCAGTCTGCACCGCTCCTCTCCTCTCTTCTCACAGAGATTGAGTTATGCCAGGCTTTGACCTAAGTGAAACTGCTGACAGTCACAGGGATTTGACTAATCTCCTTAGGTCGCTGTGAAATTTGTGATTCCTTTTAGGGAATAGAATTTTTTTATGATTTTTTTTTTTTTTTCCCCTTTGGGCGAACTTGCAATGTAAAAATAAACTGAAGCCCACGGTGGGAGATTAATTTCCTCCCGAACTCAGGAAGGGCAGTCAGTCAACACAAGATCCTCCTGGCTCATCCCAGGAGGACGCTGCTCCTGGATTCATTCCTGGCGACAGCTGCTGTCCGACCTTGCCGTAAGACTTCCTTCCCCAGTGCTCTCCTTCTGGCCCTGCCGTAGCCCCGTGGGGTCTGAGTGCAGCCCATGGGCACAGCCCAAGACATTTCCTTCCCTCCTGGCTCTGCTCTGCCTCAGAGCCCTCTGCTAGCAATACTTCTGGGTGTGGGGAGATTAAATGATAAAGTCCTAATTTCTAGTCATATTTGACCTATCTCCTAATGAAGGGAGAAACCCCATCTCCCCAGGTATCCAGCCTCCAGGCACTTATGAGTAATTTTGCCTCCATCCTCGTGGCTCAGAGAACCTCTTTGCAGCCTGGCCCTGTAGTCTCCTCCCAGGGTAATTGTGTCCTTTCTGTGCAGAAAACCCCACTCCTGTGGTTCTCCCCATCACTCCTGCTGCCAGCACGCTCCTGCCCTTTCCAGAATATGGGAGGGTTTGCACCATGCCTGTGATACATCTCCTAGTTGACCAGCATTAGCCCACCTTTCCTGGCTCTCTGATCCTTCCTGACCCAAATGATGTTTAAGGGTAGATTCATTATACCTTATAAACTCCTCAAACACCCTGAAAAGAGTTGCGGTTGCTCTTGCACCTGAAACACTGCGGAAACACTAGACCCACCTTCCATGTGGAGATCTGTACGTGGGTCTCTGTGGCAAAGAAACCTCTGCAGACCCCTTGGTGCATATGGTTGCTGCACAATGCTAGTATTAGTCAAATAATTAAGAACTGGTTGCTCACACAAATGCCAGAGCCCGGCTCATTTTTGCTGTGCTCCAGGAGTTCCCATTTCTAGACATTCCCATGAATTAAGCTGAGCAAGCTGGCAGGGGAGAAACGGTCTCTGAATGTTGGCATGAAAAGCCCCACCACAAATTCAGCTGTCATTGTCCTTCTGCTTTGAAAGTTTTAAGCCCTTCAATTAGGGAGAAATGACAATACCCAGAGTGGGATTCCTTTGCTCTTATTTTGGCATGTAAAATGGAGATGTCTGACTTCAGATGAACTAGTCACCGTCGGCTCCCTTTATTGCCGACGCAGAGAAATAGGAAGAACCAGAGTGTGATTCAATCTATAATAGTATCTGAGAGAGGTCAAAAGAATCATAGACTGTAAAAGAAGCTGAAGCTGCGTGGCCAGACATAAGATTTTACGTTTTAGATGTCTAAATTTAAGTGAGATGAATTCCACTCCTGTGACTCAGGTTGTCGATCGCACAATGCAACGACAAGCTGACCACACTGAGTAATGCGGCTCCGATTTCATGACTTACCTTCACCCCTGCCTCTTTTTCCTGCCTGTGTAAAGGTACAGCACTGTCTTGTTGATTCATTTCTTAGCCCTCAGTGGCAGGACTATGCAAGGTAGCATCTAGCTGGCCACTGAGCATATGCTTGCCTTCTGGGGGAGCAAACATGTGGCCTTACCTCGTGCTTCCAGGTTGCTGTATTTTCCCTCCTCCAAGACAAGACATCTTTGAATTAATAAAAGTGCTAATGAGTAAAGTTGCAGGCAAAGTCTAAAGAGCTCGAGGCTGCAATGCTGAGAGGTCAAGAACAGGCTGAGGGCTCATGCTGGCTGGGGAAGCTGGGGAAGAGGGCCTGGAATAAGGGCAAAGAGGGGAATGCTGTGGGGATGAGCATATGAACATGAGTCATTTCAAAGATGAAAAGCACCTAGCACAAGACAACATGAGAAAACCCTAGAATCATGGAAAATAGGGCTGAAAGGTGGACTCGGAGGCACCATGTAATCTGCCCCAACAGAGGAGGTCATATCTAGGTTTCTAAAGCCAATCAATGAAAGAGAGAGGTGATTTTGCTGGAAAGGCATAGAGACTCTCCTGCTTGTTTCCTGATGACTTGGATCTATGTCCAGTGGTTCACATGGTTTATTGTGCAATGAGCAGTGTTGCCTCCCTGTGAACTGCAATGCTCTCTTTATTCTCACAGTGCATTGCTAGAAGTTCTTTTAAAGTTTTCCCTAGAATTCCCTGGCTAGGTTATCCCTGGAAATCACTAGCTGGGAAGCAGGTTTAACAAGCAGTCGGGTCCTCCTTCTCTGAACCTCACGGGCATGTCATTGACGCCACGCTGTTCTAGGACCCTGCTTCCCCAGTGGGAATCTGTTTCTTGTTCCCTGTGATATGTGGCAATCCTCTGCATTTGAGATCTGAAATAGAAGTGCCAGACTGTGACAGGGAAAAGTGCCTTGGGCAGGGCAGATTGGAGAGAGCTGGCAGGGACCAGAGTCACAGGATGGGTCTTGGGTGCGTCTCTACCTCTCTTGATTCTTCTGACAGGGAGAGGAGGACACGGCTCAGGGCTGTGCTTCTCTCTCTGAGCTAAGGACAAGGAGAAGCTGTGCACATGCCTCTGGGGATGCAGTTCCAGCTGTGCAGTTAACATCAGTGTACAGAGCAGGCACATGATGGTGCTTGCTGTAGAGAGGACAACAGAACCTGGCTAGGTGATGGTAGTGGTAGGTAGCACTGTCCAGGAAGGGCAGATGGCTTTGCAACCAGTAGTAACCCTGACTGACGGGCTCAAATTCAGATGTAACCTGCTCAGTAAGAAGCCTCTGGTGGGACGGAGATCCCTTGGTACTGAGCAGTATGCAGATGCAGCCAGGTTTTCAGATGCAATTGGAAGTGGCCTCTCTAGTCACTGAATCCTCTCCTGGCTAGTGCCGGCACTGTCTGTGGGTCCTTGAGGTGCACCTGAACTTCTTTGCCCATGATCTGATCCTGCCTAGAAGTCATATAGCCAAGTAAGTTCAGTCGTTTGCCTTAAGTGCTCAGTGCTGGGAGACAGGGCCTGCTGGGCTAGGAGGCTCCTACACCCATCTCCTATTCTGAGGTCCTTAAAAAACACAAAAGGCTTGCTTCTTTCACAAAGCCTAAGAGACCTTGAATACTTTAAATCATATTAGCTATTAGTGCAGCAATAATTAAATAATGATGAATGCTCCAGAGGGATGTGCTCAGTAGCTCTACGACCTTGCTGCTAGAAATTGTCCCCTCCTTTCTGCTCATAACCCTGGTGTTGCTCCAATTAACCTTTGAACTACTGAATAGATCCTCATAATCCCAAAGAGATTTCCATGCCAATCTGGTGGAGACTTATGGGAAAGAGCAGTGCCTTAAATTGCAAGCTGGTTGGGATGGGAAAAACTCCTTTCCGTTTCCGCATTCTTTGTAGCTTTGAGATACTGAATGTTTGGTCTAAACATATGTTAGGTGGTGCGTTAGCCTGTGGTGATGCCTGAACTTTATCCTGAAATACTGTGATATGTGGCAATCAGAGAGGAGGGGTGAGAGGAGCATTATTCATCCCTACATGCCATACCTGCTCATGTGGCCACACCTTGTTGTGTCAGTGGGTGCTGAAGGCACGTAGCAGTGAAGAAATTTGGATCCTGGAGGAATGGGTCGACCTCGCCTGAAGTGCCGATGGTTTGTGGTACTCCACACTATCAGTTTTACTTCAGTCACCTGAAATGCACCCTGTTCTCAGGGTGCTGAGGTGCTGAGTGCATCGAGAAGTCAAGCCCTTTTACCACATCTCGTGGTAGGCAGCAAAAGGACCAAGGCTCTCTGGAGATTTGGGCTCTGTGTCCAAGTGCTCTACTGTGGGCAAGGTGATGTGTCTTTAAAAGGCATCAAGATCCTGGTCCAAATGTTCTTGTCTCACACCAGTAAAATCTGAGTGGTTATTGCTAAGATTGCTTTGCTGTCTAAGGGAGAGCAGGATCTGGCCCACAGGGAAGGCTGAGATAACCATCTCCACCTGAAGGTGTCAGCCCAGGCAGAGGAGTTAAGCTGCCAGGAGAATCGCCTTGATGGAGGCAGTGAGTCGCACGTAGAGATTTGGAGCAGTTCAGACCGTGCTCTTGTGTGTTTGTGTCTCCCCTCAGTTCCCACGCCTCTGCACTTCCTTGTTTAGCCCAGGCCCGGAAGCAAAACTGCTGAAATGCAAGGAGGAAAGTTATTCTCATGGTGTTTCCAGCCCAAACAGAACCAGGAGGGAGAGAGGAAATCTCATGAGAAAGCTTGACAGATTTCCAGCCCAGTCCCACTCAGGACCATGGAGCTACTGGTGTTTCATCTGAGCCTCTGGGTCCTGGGCTCTCACCACATTTCTGTGCACCTGGAAGTCCCGCAGCACCAGAGCAACAGCAATACTGGTGTCCAGCACCTTCCTGCAGTCCCACGGATCTCGGCTTTACTCTGCTCCAGCCCAGATTCAGTGAGGAACAGTGTATTTGCTGCTTGTTCCCACCATGGAGGAGAATGGTGAGGCTGTGGGTGACTTCTGCAAGCCAGAGATGTTTCTGGTGGAGATGAAGCTCCTCCTTTCTTCACACTCAGGAGATAACCAGAGACTCTGAGCTGGAAAACAAGCTCAAAGTCCAGTGCTCTGCACTGGAGCAGGCAATGGCACCAGAATTCTAGGTATCTTCTCTCCTCAGGTATCTCCACATTTCCCCATGTGAGACGTGTGGTCCATCAGGGAAAGAGGTTGGATGGGGGGACTGTCCTGGAGCAGCTTTTTTGAATGGAGTCCTAGAAGTTGGCACCAATGCAGCCTCTCCTGTCTTACTGATGCTCCATCAGCTGTGCATCGCAGATGAGGCCTCCCGACTGCGTGGGAGTGGAGGGTGTCAGGGGATAAGATGGATGCTGCACCCAGGCACTGTCAAACATCATGCTAGGATGTGGTAAGAGCACGAAGCACCTGCTGGTCCTTGGATGGAGCCTGGTGATGCCAGGATGGTCAGCTCTGGGCATTGCTATCTCACCCAGTGCAACCCTAATCTCCATTCTTGCTCAAGCCCTCTGAATGCCTGGTCCCGTTTGTCTTGATTCCCTTCCCAGCAGCAGTCTGTGCTGGTTAATTGCAGACTACGTTAAAACAAAAAGTGTTTCCTCATGTATTTGGCTTTAAATTTATCACCCCTTGCTGCCACTGAATGATGGTGGTAATTAGGAGTTTGCTGTGTCCCCAGCTTTTATTCTGCAATGCAGCCAATGCAGCAGCAATTAATCCCCGGCAAACACAGAGGAGGTGAATACAGCAGCGCTAGGGACAGAGATAATCTTGGGATAATTTATAATTGCAAAGCTGTGCTCGGAGCAGGAGAGACCTCCGGGAGTTGCTTTGCTTTTCTTTTCAGAGGGGAGGCTGACTGACAGAGGGCTGGCGTTGGCTGGCTTATTTGTCCTGTTGTTTGCATTGGACCACTTCCATTTTCTGGCACTGAGGGACTGGCTTTGGGATGAATTTTATCTCACTTTAGGAGAGCTGAGCAGCCTGAAGCAGGTCACAGCTGAGCAGTGGGAGAAATGCAAGATCTGATTCTTCCCTGTTGTAACTGTGAGCAACTTGCCCCAAAGCGGTAGAGAAAAAAAACCCAACAGAGGGGCTGGGATTCATGCTTGCTATCTTACAGATCCCTAAAGAAGCTCCAGGAGTGATGCTCTGCCTTTTCTTTAGTTGTATAAGGACTCTAGGGAGCCGGCTTTTAATGTAGGTGCTTCAGTCAAGTGTGTTTGAAATTCCTTCGAGGCTGCCTTAGCACAGGTCCCAGTCACGTCACCAGGTACAAAGCGTCTTGCACACATAAACCCTGTGGGTTGCTGCTGGAGGGAGACAGTGGCACCCTCAGCTCATTCTTCATTGCAGTTGCATTTTCTCCCCGCTCTTGAGCCCAGCCTTCATGGGAATGGTTGCCCTCCTAGGAGGACAGGGGTATGGGCTTGGCCAGGAAGCGCTGAAGAAATCCTGGGTTCCCATTTCTCCAACGAGATGAACACAAGTTGCTTCAAATGTGGTTAGAGCACCATAACCTATTCCCACTTCTTTTTCCCTCCTCGGGGCTGACATTGCAAGGAGTGATTGATGGAAGTTTCTTTGGGTTAGAAAGGAGGCTTCTGGCAGTCCTCATCCAACTTTCGTTAACCACCTCGAGAACTGCTTTTTGTACATCACACCTCCGGGTTGATCAGGTGCTAACCACTGGGACTGGGTGATCCTGGGAGAGCAGACAGCGTCCATTGTAATCCACTTAGGTTCACCCTTGTTCCTTATCTTCTTTAATTTTTTAATTGTTGGGGAGGAGGTGTTTCCAAGAGAATCTTAGTGAGGAACAAACTGGGAGGATGCTTTGCTGTCAGCCGTCAAGACCCATCACAGCCGAAAACCCCAAGCCTGCCCAGGCAGTGGCACCCGCAGTTGCTGTGGGCTGACCGACAGTCCTGAGCATGAGAGCAGGATTTGGCTCATGTTTTCCCTTTGAGAGGTGGAAGGCCTTAGTCATATGTGAATCTATTTCACAGGTGCTCCCTGGAATAGGTAAGCATCACCGGCTATTTTTTAACCCACGGATGGAGACGTTTAGGCTCGACAATGTTATAAGCCAGAGCCAAAGCTATGCGGACCTGTAGTGAAGCTGGTGGTGTGTTACTTGTGTGCTTAAAGTTAAGTGTTATCTTAGAGTCTGATGGACTAGGGTTAGGAATGACACCCCAATGCTCACTGAAGGCAGTGGGAATGTTTAGCAGATATGTTTTGGAGAGGTTTTTTTTCCCTAGTGACCTGTAACAGGGCTGTTTCATGCTGAGGATCAGGGATGATGAGGCAGAGTTCCATTAAGATAGGGTGTACAGTATCTGTACAGTAAAATGGGATTAACAGAGCCAACAGGGGAAATATGGTAGGAAACATGTAGTCTTACAACGAACAAGCAAAGGACAGGCAATCAAATGACCTTTTTCCAAACACGTGGTAGGTGCCAAGGAGATGGGTACCAGTCATTAGGGACAGGTCAGGAAGAAACTTTCACATCAATCAAATTCTCTTTGTGAGAATCTTTCTGGAAAGGGGAGATGCAGTAGCTGCCATGTACCTTGGCTCCAGCAAGGCTTTCATCACTGATCTTCTCCTAAAACAGCTAAAGCACATGACTCAGATGCTTGTTAACATGGCTTCCAAGATGGGAAGGTGATGGTGAGCATGGGTCTGCAGGGTGGATGAACAAATACAGAGGAAGATTATTCAATCTGCAGGACATGCAGAGTCAGGAAGGACTGAGAATAGCACTGGAGGATGAAATTGGGATGAAGGGTGGCCTCAGCTTGGTGGAGGAACAGCCTTTCAAAAGTAGGATGAGATTCAGTCGGGAGATACGTGGGGTGGAATAAGGCAGGAACATCCAGCTGCACAAATACAGAATGGGGAACAACCGGTTCGGGCAATGGGTTACCAGGGAATGTGAGTCAGGAAATCCACCCTCTTCTGAAGAGAGCAAAGAGCATACTGGGAGGTGTAAACAAGCATATAGCCTAGCCTGAAACTCCAAGTTTAGTACTTAGAAGTGGGGCAATGTATTTCTGGATCTAAGTCTAGAAAAGTGTGATAGAAAGACCTGGGACACCTGACCTAGGAGGAAAAGTTTAAAGAACTGGGTTTTTTAGCTTAAAGAGGAGAAGAACAATCTCCCTGGGTCATGACAATGGTTTTCATGATGTAAAAGGCTGCTGTAAACCAAAAAGAAATGTCAATAATGTCTGTTGAATGTCTATTAAAAATGTATGTTGAATTCTTCTGAGTTTAAATATAGCTCAGTTAATAGAAGAGGACATTCTTCTGGGAACTGGAATTGTATACACTTAATTAATGATAATGAACACTGCAGGATATGAGAGCCTGCGCAAAGATTTTGACTGCAAGGTGTTCCAGCAACACTTAACTCGGTTTGGACATCTGTGGTTTGATAAAGCAGTTGCCAAACAGGGGTGGAGAGAAGTATTAGTTATATAGACTACAATAACTTCTATTCTTGCCTGTGTTCAATATGATAGTCATTGTCCGCTGAAACCTCTTGGGAACTTTGCACTTTTCTTTTATTAAATCTGGCTGTTTAATGGCTGTTTAAACAGAGCTGTATTATTCATTCTGAAATAGCATGTCCAGTATATTTTTCTTTAGGTCTTAAATTCAGTCTGTTATGAATTAATTTGCAGTTCCAAATGGCCTGAGGCAATGTTTCGGTAGGTGGGTTGTTTTTCTGCCTGTCTGTGGCCCCACAGATGTGAATAGATAAATCAGGGTGTGGATTGTCTGTCCTCATTGAACAAGTGAAATGGTGAGGACAGGGAGCAGCCATACTGAGTAATTCTCTGGTGAATGGTGAGTAGTGCTTCCCTTTAGATACTTAGGAGTGCATGGTCTTCACCAAGGCCACCCAGGGCTGCAAGTGTGAGGCCTTGCACTCTGAGATAAAGAATTACTCTTGGCTGCTGTAAGGCTGTTGTCCCTAATGAAATGAAGAGGAATATGAAATGCTTACTGTGCTGTGGACCTGCTGCCCAAATCCTGCTCAGGTGTTGTCAGCAGAGGAGAGCCCCATGGTGCCCAGTCTCAAGAGCTCTTTGCCATTCTAGGAGATGTTGTAGGGGTGTCCAACACCTTCTGATCAAGGAGGAGCATCTTCAAGCTGTTGCCCAAACCTTTGATAGCCTCACTGGGCAAGTAGCATCTCGGGGCTGGGAGTGGTGGCGATGGCAGCAGATTCCTCAGATGCTTGGGCTGCTCTGCTGCCAGCCCTTCAGACACCCAGAAGAACTGCACAAGATGACAGCCCTCAGATGTGTGAATAGGAATGCAACAAATGAATGGTGTGTAGAAATCCGTGCAAATCCATTTTAAGACAACTAAGTATCAGCTTTGGGTAATATTTATAAAAGTCTGTCCTCAGTTGCCAGAGCCAGAAGCTCTGGTGTCCACCATGGTGTGCTTTAACACTAGACGTGTGCAGAAAAGCAACATATTTCCCAGGTGCTTTTCCCTCCCTTTGCTGGTGGACTTCACCTGCTGAGCTACTCTGAGAAAAAAACAGCAAGAGGAGAAGGCTCCAACCCCTCCTGCATCTCACATGGCCCAGCATAACAGTGGTGCTGTGCTCTGGCTCTTGTTTGCCGGTGGCGCTGGAGAGGAGTTGACAGAGCCTTGGCCTCATCTGCCTCCTCCTCCTCCCATTCTTCATCCCCAGGAGCTGGGACTTCCTGTGGTTTGGCAGGAGCTCTGTAAACATGTTCCCCAAAGTGCCTCCCCCCGCCTGCCACCGCTGCACGCCCTTGCAAGAGAGGAAACACCGCAGCCGGGAATGTGGAAGGGGATTTCCACGGGTTTTAATGAGGTCGGCCTCCTTCACCCATCCGCGGGGCTCGGGGATGCTGGGATTCCTCCTGCCGGCCCCGGTCAGCCCTGGGAGAGATCCTGCCCCACTTGGTGTAGGGCTTGGACAGCACCCAAGTGGCACCACGGGTGGTTCCCAGCATGGGGCGGCTCAGCTGGCTCCATCTCAGCTTTGCAGCCTGGTGGCCACCCTCCAAGGGCTTTGCCTCCCCTCCTTTTGCAAGGGAGTGGGAGGGCAAAAGAAGCCCTTGGAGGAGAGGTCGTGCAAAGGAGGCCTTCAGCCAGGGGAGCATGGGTGGGGGGGGGTGCAGAGCACCCTGGTCACCTTACAAAATAGGGGTGCTCCAGGCACCTCTATGTCATCTCTGGCTGTGGTCTCCTCTGAGGACCCATTCCCTGGCCGTGGACGTGTGGCACAGGACGTGTGAAATCCATACAACTGTACGTTCTTCTTGCTGAATTAGGGATGCATCTCAGTGGGCACCCGTCTCCAAACCCTTCAGCCCCCACAAAGGGTGCCCAGACATGAGCCGTGCTAGCTGGCACGGGTCATGGACTGTGCACAGAGTTAAACATCTGCATCTCGGACCATCTCGTGAGTCCTGGCTCTGCTGGGTTATAGCCAAATACCTACCCCTGTCCCGCAAGGCCATGGGGGCGTGGATACCATTCTCCTATCCCACCTCTTCCAGGTTGAGGTGTCAGATCCTGGCTGCGGGCATTTCTCCTGGCACTGAGAGCATCTCCAGGTGCCTAGACGATGTGACCTCCTGAGATCCCCCCCAACTTGAATCACCAGTCCTCGGGTGTGAGGGGGAATGGGTTGTACGTGACTTTCCCATGTGGGGACCAGGAGAGGGGGACAGGCAGTAAATGCAGTGCATGGGTGACATCTAATGTCATATTGGGGTAACACAGTCTGGTTTTGCCAAGCTGAATCCTACTAATTGTAGGGGCTTTGGAGTGAGCAGGAGGATCAGGCCCATCTGGCTCTGAAGGGGCACCTTCTTCCTGGGGGAAAGAAAAATCTTTTGTTTCCAGGCAGCAAGAGACAGCTCACAGCATTTCACTCCTAGCTTCATGTCACGGAGCTGTGACCCCATCGTCCTGCTCTGCACACAGCCGGTCTGCTCTGCACCGCTACCGTTCAGGTGGGACCTGCCCCAGATTCTCCCGCTGGGGGACCGTCACCCTTCCTCAGTGGCATTTGAACACCTCGGTTACGCCGAGGCCGCCTCCTCCTTCCCACCTTTTCCGCATCCCCGTGCCTGCCAGCCCTTGCCCACATCCGTAGCAGTAATTAGCTCATCAGGGCTAATTTTCCTCCGGCAGAAGACAAGAGACTTTACCAACTTGTTTGTTAGGGAGGGTGAGTTTGAGTGGCTCTCCCATCTCCAAAACATTTTGCGGAGGTGAGAAGGGACTTTGAAGGCTTTACTTAAAATTCTGATCGATAAATGACTTTGCACTTGGAAAGATCAGGTTGTATTTTGAAGGAAAGCATTTTTAAAGTATTGTAAGGGAAATTTCAAGATTGAAGACATTTTGCTTGATTAGATCCACTTTTCAAACACTAACATTAATATTTGGCTTTTTGCCTTGCTTTGTGAGAGGGTATGTGCATGAATGCATATATACATATATAAGTATTTAATTTAAAAAACTCATGCAAGACACGAAAGAGCTGTGAAAGAGGACTCCTTCACACTGTCTCTTCCCAGGACTGCGGGAACAGCTCCTTGTCTTTACCGCTACCACCTTGGAAAATGTCCAGGCCAAGGACTATTGCCATCTCCCCGCTTCGTTAGGTCTTCACAAATAGACACTAATCAGCAAGACTATTTCTCTCCAGTTGTCTAATTGGGGAATGCAATTAAATTTGAGCTGTGGTTCCCAATAGCTTGGCTATTTCTCTTTCAAACCTGAAGAAAGCCTTTTATCAGCCTGCAGGCTGTGGTGGTGTCATGCTGCTGAAGGATGCTGTCTCTGCCCGCCTCTGGCACATCCTCCAGGAAAGGCCCTGCAGAGGATGGACCTCTGCAGATTGCAGACAACAGCATGTTCCTGGAGCCCACTGTAATTTCTGGTTGGACTCGCACGGATGTATTGACCTAGAAGCCTCTCCTGATGTAAAAACTGAGAATGACAGAGAAGCTGTTATTCTCCCAGGTAGATAAATGTTTACTTGGGCACATTGTAGCTTGGATCCTCTATTTTGTAACACCTCTCTGCTCGTGAAAGGCCTGTCTGCCACCAGAAGTCACTTCTCCACGGATGAATTTGGTAATGTCCATATCTCTGATCCTTCCCTAAACCATTCCTGGTTTTTAGCCAGGCCTTATTTTTGGCCAGAAGGTACATGGCACATCTCGGTTCTTGTTTCTTAGGCAAAATCCTTCCTTCTCCTTCCCTCCCTCCAAAACCAGGTGGTTTCCCCCATCCTGCCTGCACCAGCCTGGACCAGTGATGAACCCATCCCCAGTTCCCTGCTCCCAGGGCATGGCTCCAGGTCCTGCACCAGAGCCACCATGACGGCCCTGCTCCTGCTGGTGTGACCACATTAGATTTGCAGGGCAAATCAAAGGGTAGATGGAGATGTACAGCTCAGCCCAGGCACTTTATCAGCCCAGAATAACGGGAATAACATTTTTTTTCTTTTCCCCAGCATGCCATGCTGAGTGGAGGCTGGAGCCTTCACTTTCCCGGAGGCTGTTGGAAAGCTAAATTAATTTGTTAGTGTTTATATTTTCAGAAACTGCTGCAGCGCCTTGGGGAGCCACTTACAGCCCCATCAGTGGCTCATTGATGCAGTGGCTCGTTGAGCCCAGGAAAACAAGCACCATTAGGACCAAAGCAAACCCCGACTGTTCCTCTCCTGCATAATGATAGTAATTAGTGCTTGCTGGCACTTTACAAGCGTTAGTTAATTATTCCTCAGAGCTTCCTCTGGGAGGAGAGTTGCTATTTTTAGCGTGTTTTACACACAGGGAAACTGAGGCAGCAGATTTAGGGTTGTTGCGGAAAGGACAGAGATGGGAACAGAGGCCAGCACTGTGACTGCAGTCCTGAACATGCCCACTGCTTCTCCCTTTGCCCTAAGTCCACTGAAACACGTTTGACTTGCACGATCAAATCACATATTTCCTAGTGCTGGAACGCTTGTTTGGATTGGAAACAGCATTTTTTTTATTTTTTTTTTTTTCAAAATGGGGCATTTGCCTTAACCCACCAAACAAAACATTTTTTTTTCGCCTCCAAACTGGCCATTTTTGGAAAATGAAAATCACGGATATTTTTGGCTTTCCTGTTGCTGCTCTCTTATTCCGCCTTTTCAAGGCAAAACTGAAGAAATTGAGAAAAGGGTACAACTAAAAAAGTCCAAATGCACACACAAAGAAAAGGGGGCTAAAAATGCTTCATGGGCAGAAGGCCATTGGGATGCAAACCCCTGTTCCCTCAAAGCCTGCAGACTGAAATCAGCTATAAAGCTGCTTAATTCTTCCCTGATGGTTTTTAAGCAGCTCCAATATTTTGCAAGGCAAGTTTTTTTTCAAGCCAATCATTTATTGCGCCTCATCTGGGTTTATTCACTAGGGTTTTACTGTCCCATAAAGTCCCTTAGTTGCTGGAGAGGACAGATGTTTGGTAAATTTGTCTAGATAAGTGAAAGAAATACATATATGCCTGCTTTGTAAAGATGCCAGGCACAACCCTCTTGTTGTGTAATTTTACTGTTCGTTTTGCAATATATGAGGTTTTTCTGATACATTCAGCTCCTAGGAGCCTCTAACACATGATATTCTCAGGCTTCATGCTCAAAAAGTAAATTCTAGCTGAGAAATGCAAGCTGGAAATACAGCAGAAAGGCAAGGGTAAGACATCAAGGTTGTTGCTGCTGCTGCTACTGCTGCTGTTATTATTATTCATAAATGTCAAATTCTCTTGTGGGTTTTCAAGCAGGGCATGTGAGTTTTAAGGCCTGACTCAGGATTTTTCAGTGTCTGGAGCTGACTGGAGTGCCTCTGAGTGCCAGTCACCACGGTGGGAGCAGTCAGCACAGCCTAGCACAGGTTCTAGTTTCCATCAGTTCATTTCTCGCTTGGCCCATAGGCTGATAAATACAACATTGCTGATCATTAATAAAGCATACAAATCCTAGGATTCATATAGTCAGCTGCAAAATTTCTGCTGACCTGGGCTTGGTTACCAAACAAGCAGACTTAAATAGGGCTACTGCTTATTTCCAAAAGTGTAAAAGGTTTCATATGAAATTAGTTTTTCAGTTAATTAACAGGCTATGGCATTTTGCTGAAATTATTATACATGCAACACCACCCTCAGGCAAATATACTTAGGATTCAGTGTAGATATCTGTCTATATCTGCTCTCTCCTTTCTGTGGGCTTCATATCTCTGGTGCATAAGTATTCGCCAAAATCCTTGAATCAAACATCTGCCTCCTCAAGAAAAATCAAGGCCAAGCAGGGAGCCAATTGTTTTATTTTCTTTGCTAATGACCCATCTCTTTTCAGTGTGCTGCAAAAATCCCTCAGACCTGAACGTCTTCACTGTACATCCCCAAATCGTGATCTCAGTCCTGAATCCTCTGCTTTGGCCTCCTGAGGGGTTGTGAAGGTCCTGTTAGCACTGGTGAGACCCTGGGGGAAGACAAGGAAGATGCAGAGCTCTCCCACTGGAGAGCAAGCACATCTCTGGCTTCTCAAGAGATGGTGCTTCTCCTGCCTTGAAAACGTCCTATCTCCTCTGCTCCTTTCCCCTCCCTCACCATTGAAGTTTCTGGCTGGAGTTGGCATTATTTTCCTGGTTCATCCCAGGTGCTTTGGTATCTGCCCATCCAGAGCTCAGCTGGGAAGAGGTCACAGCTCATGGCCTCTCTCACATGGCTCTGTGATGTGGGAGCTCCCATCTGCCTCCATCCTCAGCCCTCAGGCAACACCACCACCTTACCTCTCCAGAGTACCAGCAGTCCTTCCTGGAAACTTCTTCCTCTGTGTCTTCCGAAGTTTCCAAGACTTGCTGCAGAGCAGATGTAAGATATCTTTGCTCTCCTTGTCCCTTGTTATCCACCCGTTAGCTGAAGCTCTTATCCCAGCTCTCCTTGTCACACATTGTGTGACAGTGTTCACCTACCACCTGCCCCGCGCCCGCCTCCCCCATGCCTGCCCTTTGCTCATTGCTGATGCCACCTCTTAGGAGCATGGACCTGATGGGGACAGTCGCCATTCGTCTGCTGAGCAGCGTGACTTCAGACTACGTGGGCCTGGCCAGGAGGGTTGGAAAGAGCTGCTGCTGTGCTGCTCTGCAATGGATGAACACCTGGTAAGACCTGCTGTCTGAATCTCTTCCTTCTCCCAGGGTTGAACCACAGGGCTGATGTGGCTTCTACCTTAAATGGTTCCTGTTTTGCAGGTGAACAGAGGTTATAAGTATCCAGGCTCTCACTATCTATGTAGACAAGTATGACCTTCAATAAGAAATTTAGCCATTTGAGGGCTTGTGTAGAAGCTAAGTGGTGTTCAGACCTTTTGCACTGTGATGGTCTTTACCTCTTCCCACTAACACTAGGAAGCCCCCAGACTAGGCTGGTCTTCCCAAGGACAAAGTTATGGTCCAAGAAACTGCATTTCTCCAAGGAAATCTGCCCTAGAAACTGTTTTAATCTTGCAGAAGCTACTTGCAGCTCCATAAGGGAGGAGAAGAGCACGCTCTTTCTGGGCTTCTTTCCATTTGCTGCTTTCCTGAGCTCTGTAACGAGAATGGTACTGGTTGCACACCTTTGTGGCATGTCATGGGGAGCCAGCAAAGGTTCCTACCAGGGCCATCACTTGTTCAGGCATATGTGAACAGAAAATGCTAACCCCAAGCCCCTGCACCCCTGAATGTTTGCAAATAAATTTGTGATAAAACCAGCAAGAAGGCTGGCACTTGTCTAAAGACACGGAAATGCTTTCACAAGGAGCGTGCCTCACACCCCAGCTGTGCCTCCCTTCACGTTGTAAACCAGCTTAGACCTTTCCTGAGAGCCCGAGCGATTCCTGCAAGGTGCAGCGGAGAGGGTGAAGAGGTGGGGTATGAAAAGACAGGAGGAGCTGCTGAAGTGGGACAGCAGCTCTGAGCAGACTTCTTGCAAAGGGACCATGCTTCCAGATTTGAAGCAAGAGCTGGGCAAGAGCTGCTGGTTGATGCTGGCAGGAGCCGCTTCTGCTGTTATCCCTGGCTTGGAGCAGGAGATGACTTAGAGCATCCCATGGCAGGGACTGAAAGAGTCATTGTTTCTCACAGAGATGTTCACGTGCCAGCTGGTGGCCACCAGGGTTGGTGGAGTTGGGGCACAACACTGCTCAGAAGCTACTCCGGCGCATTTCTTGGCCTGTGGTCCTTTGAACAGATCTAGGATTGAGACAGGGATTTGAACTGTTATCCGAGGGATGGCAGCCAGTTCTCCACCCCTCTCCAATGCACAAAGCTCCCATTAAAGGAGCTGTGTTGGAGAGAATAATTAATCGGTATAATGCAGTTATCTGCTTATCAAGTTTCTTTAAGCTCATTTCCTTCCAGCCTATAAGTAGAGAGAGATTAAATTGCTATTTGAAACATTATTTTGCAGTGTTATTCTGCAATTCAGTATTTGTTTTCTTTCTCCTTCACTGTCCTAATTACATTCCTATTTTGACTGCTTCATGTTTATAGATTATTTTAATCATGTTGACTTGCTAGTTTATGGGTTTGAGCTCTTCTTTGTTCTTCTTTTTGGAGAATAAGAACTACAGTAACCGCTTTTCTTGCTGCAAAAGGAGCCTGTCTATATCTCTGTTTAGATGAAATGGCCTTTATTGCTTATATTTATTTTTTCACACCTATTTGGGTGTAGAGATAATCCTCAGACACAATCTGTCCAATTCTTCCTCCAGTATTTCCTAATTTTTATCAACAGGTTTCTCACCAGCCGCTGAATATAAATCAGAATTGCCTGGGGCATTTTTTTTTATTATCTCCAAGAAATAAGAGCCAGCCCCTTGATGTGGAAATCCAGGTATCTTGTTAAAGATAAGGACACCTCTCAAAGGAATAATTTCCTTATTTATTTTAGGTGGAAAATGACACTAACACAAGAAAAAAAAAAAGAAAAAAACCAACAGCTCCTTTCTCTGGTCTTTCTGTTGTAACCTGCACAGCTGAGGTCTGGCCTTTTCTGCACTTGTGAAGGAGGAGGAGGCTTGTGAAGGACGGAGATACCAAAGTGATGGTGCGTACAGGGTAGCAAGCCAGGTAGTGTGTGTAGG
The DNA here is from genome assembly GCF_018139145.2 of Gymnogyps californianus. NCBI lineage: Eukaryota > Metazoa > Chordata > Aves > Accipitriformes > Cathartidae > Gymnogyps > Gymnogyps californianus. Next base: position 3,793,957 of record NC_059472.1, on the reverse strand, counting down.
ACAGTCAGGGTTTTGGCTACAAACTGAGGATGCCAGTGCTTAACTTCCAGGCTCATTTATGGATTGCCCTAGTGAATCTGCAAGCTGCTTTTTGTCTCCACACCCCTGTTTCGGAGGTGTAGCGGTGCGTGTTTTCAGGTTGTTGCTGAAGACCTGTGCAGCAGGCAGACCGAGGCTGTGTTTGCACGTAGGTGAACTGCGGTCCAGGGTTATTCTCGGAGCAGGTTCAGGGATTCAGCGGTTTCAGCTGGGATGTTTTGGAAAGGGGACAAACTTTCACAGGCAGGCCCTGGATCCGTGCCCAGAAACGGGGCTGGGTGGACGTCAGCAGTTTTGGTTCAGGGAGGAAGGTCGTGTGAAACTGCATCTCGGATCTGCCCGCCCTTGTGCTCGCTGTTGTTTGCGGCCGAACCCAAAGACCTGGAGCGAAGGGCAGAGTTTCGCCCGCGCGGTGCCCGGGATTTACATCCTCTGCTGGGAGCCTGCTCCTGCAGGAAGACCTGCTGATTGATGGGGTGCATGATCATTTACCCCACAGAGTACAGGTTGACCAGTTCTTAGGGGCATCCTTTGATGTGTACCTCTCTGGTGGGTAGGGGCTCTCAGGCTGGTCCTGCACAGCCCTCTCCTTCCCCAGTAAGATCTCTGCCCCTCCAGTTTCACAACACTGTGTGTGTGTATGAGTGCATGCCAGGTTGATTCCTGTTTTCACCTGTTTCCCAGAGCCTGTTTTCTTAACCAGTAGGTTTCACTGCTAACCCAGCAGCCACAGGCTCCTTTTGCTCCTTTACCCGATGTTGTTGGTTATGGCTCAGAGTGCTTAAGGGATGGAGAGAGGCACAGCAGCTGCAAGATGAATTCAATGAGTAGCAAACAGGGGATGCTTGCTGAAGGTGCTCTGTGGTTGCAAGGCTTGTTGACCATGTTCGAGAGGAGAGACATGGGAAGTGTGCAGACATCCACCATCCCTGGGTGAGTTCTGGATACCCAGCAATGCAGAGCTCTGCCTTTCTCTGAAATGAAGGTGGGAAGCTGAAAAAAATCATCTCTTTCCACCATGATAGCTGTTTTTCTGTTTTATTAACTCACTACACCCAGTTTATTGCCCAGTAAAAAGGAGCGTGCTCTCCTTTTCCTCCTTTAATTAGCCAAATTAGCTTTATTTGCCAAATAAACCTTTGCAATGAAAACATAAACAATCTTTGATATAGATTTCCAACCCCAGTAGCTGATCTATGATCCAATAAAAAAACCCCAAACCTTTAATGAACGTGAAAGGGAAAGGCATATGATTTTTCTTCAAATAACTCATGGAGGAATTTCTCCCTTATGCGTCTGCCTAATGTACTAGTCATGTCTGTTCAGGCAACGTATAACAGAGAGAGTATGAAGAAGGCATCCGGTATTGTTATTTTTGCTGTGTAAGGGAAGAAGTTTGGCATGTTGTTTTGGAGATGAAGAGGGAGAGACATCCAGATCAACCCTACAAAGTGTGACGTTGATCTGACTCTATAATGCAGACATCTCCATCTCTCCCCGGGTTGTTTTGCTTGCCATTGCAGTCAATGGATCTTGGGCAAGTCTGAACATTGGGCTGGAAGGATGGAGATATCTAGCTGTGGGAGCTGGACCTCAGACCCTGGAGATACAGGCTGTCCTCCCAGTGCAGAGCAATGGGGAGTCAGTCCCAGGGGGCTGATGGGTGGCCCCCACCCCACTGCTTGACACCAGTCAGCCACAGCCCTAGGGATGCAGGCACTACGGGTTACTCTTCTTGGAGCAGGGGATATGAGTGGATGAGGGCTGTTGTGCCTTTTTTAGCTTCCCAGCTCTCTCCTCAGTCTGAACTTCTTTTAAATGGGCCACTAATCTGCTCGTAGATGGTAGAGAGGACATTGCTTATATCCATGTTTTGTGAACCCGGTGGTTTCTAGCGTGGTACCACATTTCCACTGAGACTGTAAGGTGCATTAATATTGAAGAGGATGGACTGTACTAATAGTATGGTGATAAGATGCTCTATCCAGACTGCCCCAGTGCACCCTAGTAAACTCTCAGTTTTAGGGGTTCCTCTGCCATAACATATCTGTGCTCTCCTGATCCTGGGGAGGGTGCCTCGAAGTTGTCTTTGAAACAGAAGAACAGAGCTATCTTTAGAGGTACTGAACCTTTCTGATGGCACACAAGAAAAGTAAACTCAGCTGTGCTATAATGGGGCAGGGGAGAACTAAGACCATGCAGGATGGCACTGCTCAGAGACCTTGTGCTGGCCATATGTCCAGTCCAACCATGTCTGGGAGGGGGTAAGTAGAAAGGAGGGAGACCCTGGTTGGTAGCATGGCACGTGTTGTTCAGGGTTAGTAGAGAAACTTCTCCGTCAAAATGTTCTGAAAGGGGTTAAGATAACAGCAAGCAAAATAAGGCATTTCCCAGCAGTGATGGAGATGCAGGGACTGGAAATAACAACATAAGTTGCTGTTGTGTAGTCAAGCACTAATCTTTCATCAAAGAAGGGCAGAACTAGAGACTTAGAGGTAGAAGGCCAAGGTTCATCTCTGACTTCTCCCAACCGACTCCTACATCTGTGGAAACAGCTGTGGGACAGCCATTACAGCATGGCAGAAACAGAGGGACATGGTGAATGAGAATCCAAAAGCTACTGTATGGGTTCCATCCAATGGCCATCTAACCCCAGCACGCAAGCCCACACATAGGAAAATTTGTCTGCGAAGTCTTATCGCCTGGCTATACCCTCTCAGCTTTCAGAAACCCCCTGCTTGGAAAGGAGGACGTGAAGGGGAGAGGGACGCACTGGCTGTGTATGTCCCTGTCTCCCCTTCTTCTCCTGTGACATGTCTTTTAGGTGACTGAATGATGCACGGTGCGGCAGATTGCGTGGCTGTGACTCTCCAGCATTGAGCGGGGAGAGATGAAGCCTGAAGGGACAGGCAGGGACACTGGAGTCTTTCTTTACTTGTTAAGTCCCTGCTGTGCTACCCTGGAGTGTAAGAGACACTTTGGCCCCCAGGAGCATCCTAGTGGCCAGGGACAATGAGCAACCACACAGCTGCAGCAGAAAAGAGCTTTTGGGTCCAGCAAGCCTAGCTCTGCAGGGAAGAAAATACTATCTTAATGTGGAGTAGGTCTGTACTGCCTTATGGGAATAAGAGTTTGATGTTTATCCCGGGATCAAAACATGTTGCAGAGCCTCATAACTCCATTGTACCCACCAGGAGTCAGAGAGAATAGCTGGTAACTGTTGTCCTGCCCAGGTCCGGTCTGAGACATACTGCTTTGCTCCAACTGGAGGAGCTTATCAAATAGTTATTCACTAACCTGCACCCAGAGGTTTTGCTGCTGCTGTATTGACTCTTCCCGGCTCTGACTCATGAGTGACTTCATGATCTCTTTGTGTATTTAATTGCAAGTTTTCCCTCCATAATTTGCTGGACCTCCTATAGCGTAGTCCGTGGCTGTGACTTGTACGACCCTCAGTGCAGAGAAGATGACTTAGATGGGGAGGAAGGCTTTAGTATCAAATTACCCTGAATGTGGTTGCGGTTGGACAGAAGTAGCTCCTCTCCTCACACCCCAGTGTGCACGAAAAGCTCTTTAGATATAAGGAGTCGTATTGCACGTGTTGTGGTAGATGAGTTTTAAATAAGACTTTGCTCGCAGGCCTTTGCCTACTGGCAAAAGTGCTCCAGCGTTGAAGCAATGAATTGCCATCTATAAAAGCGCAATCTTCAGAGGTGACCTCCACACTCCTGGCACTAGCCCACGTTAATCTGCTTAAACGCGGCATTTTCACTTGGCTTTATGGGGTCCTGGTAAGTCGTTCACTGGAGGAGGTGGGGACGAGAGAGGGGAGAGAGAAGAAAGGGGGATTTAGATTTGCTGAAGAGATGCTTTTTTTTGCAACTTTGAAAGCTCAGATCTCTGGGCTCTGTGCCCTCTTTGAGCCATTTTGATGAAAGACTCTTAACTGCTTTTGTTCTTTTTGCTTGGAAATTTAATATATACCATAAGCTTCTGGGCCACAAAAGATGCAGAGGCACTCAGAGAAACTGCCAGCCGCGAATCCCCGGAGCTCCAGCTCCCGCCCCTCTGAGCTCTCAGCAATCCCTTTCCTTGCCACAATTTCCCTCTGTATATGATGGAGATAGATAGTAATTCTTTTCTGATCATTTTTCACCTGTCATTAACGTGGATTTTGGCATCACCCCAGCCATGGAATTGATAATTTTTCACCTATGTTATAAGGCAAAATGATTTCCAGAGGAAGGGGTTAATTCACGTGCTAGTACGCTAGAAAGATTTCTTGCTGCTGGGAACTGTTTTGTCCCGGGACAGAGAAATTCAACAATACTGGGCCTTTGATTTCAAGCTGGTTTTTTTTCATGCCCATCAGCCAGCACTCCCTCAAGTTCACCTTAACCTCCAGCATAACACACAGATGGGTCTGGAAATGACCTGGTTTTTAGGTCACTGATGCCCATTTGATGCTGACTCTGCAAACCACGTGTTCTTACTTTCTGACATAAAAGAGGAATACAGTTTTTATGCTCTGACTTCCCCCTGCTGTGTTATGAGGCCATGCTCGGTATCCTGAGCTGCTCTGTGAAGCAAGGAAGTGAGAGCAATTACTTCAGCCATATGCTGGAGACCTGCTCACCCTTCTGAATCCCAGAGGTAGTTTGCAAACCCTTCACCATGAGGGTCCTGACTCTCCATCACTGTCTTGCTCTGCAGTTATTTCTGCCATGTCAGAGCTCTGAATGCTGCCACAGGATCAGAAGGGTAGTATTTTAAGCATATTTTTTGCTGGTGAAAATAGAGTAGATGATTTATTTTAATTTTTAAATGAAGGTACACTGGTTCTTTGGGTAATAATTTTGCTTAAATTCTAGAGGCAGGGTTGAAAGAGGAAATGGTATATTGACTGACAATCCAGCTTATTGTAATTTCTTTCTCTGCTTTGTGAAATAACTCATTAATACCTACATTTTTCTCTGCAAGAATCAGATCAGCCTCATCTTCTGTGTGATCAGTTCCTCAAAACCTTCACAAAAGTCCCTTTCCATATTTCTTGAACAGTGTGAGTAGTGTTTAATGTAGGCTTTTGAATATTTTTCAACCTACTTGACCCAAAACTGTACATGGGATTGCAGTACAGAGGTTAAAACCCCTCCTTAGTCCTGCTTACTTCTTCATGCACCTAAGGATTTATTTAGCTGTGGAAGATTGCTCTGATCTCAAAATCCTTTGCAGAGAGAGACTCTGCTTTCCCAAACACAGCTCCTCTGCTACAGGGGTGGCCCAAATCCCTGTGTCCTTGTCCTCCCTGTAGGAGTAAGCAGAGTTATTGTGGAAGAAAATCAAATGTACCAAAAATATGTGCTTGGCCTTCCTGAAGCCAAATAGAGGAATTGACTGAGAGGGGAGGCAGGAAGGGAGAGGAGCACCCACCGCTCCCTACCACTGCCTACCCTGGCATGCCCCCAGTTTGGGACCCCCAAGCATAGCTGACTGCTGCACCCATTGATGGTCATGCAAGAGGAGGGAGGTGTGATGGCACCATCGTGTGTGTGACCCAGATGTGGATGCAGGGCTGTGTGCAGCATTGGGGGGCATCTCGTGTTGAGCACGTCCAGTTTGGGAGGGACCTGCTCTTTGGGGAAGGTGATGCTGGTCTCCAGAAGAGCTCATCAGGGTGGGTTTTGCTGACTGAGATCTGCCTTCATGCTAATGCCACCTCCGCTGGCAGAAAATTCGATGACTGATGCAGAGTTGCCACAGAGCGTCTGACGTGCAGAAACCAGCACAAACAGCAGCACTGCATCACTGTTTTATACTCGAGGGACAATTAATAAGACAACCATTGTAGAAAGAGTTCCTAGTCATTGTGCATGAGGTGTGGAGTGTGACACAGTTTAATCACCCTGCTTCTGACGGGTACTGCGTGTGGTATTGTCACAGAGAGAAGGTAATTATGACTCTAGCAAGAAATTATGTTTAATAGTTCTTATAACATTCAGGAGTTTTACGAATGTGTTTTTAGGCAGCTGTAGCAGACACAAGGAGCTTGAGACCAGGCACGTGCTAAGTCAGGTACAAATGCAGCACTAATGATAGGAAATAGGAAGGAGATGACCATGAAGAGGAGGTGAGCAAGGCTGGGCAATGCTAATTTTAAATGATCTAGAAGCCTTCATACCACACCTCTTTCCTTCTCACCAAAGGGCAGGGGCTAGGAAGGATGTAAAAGACACTTTCAAAACTTATATTTGACACTCAAATTTCTTTAGACAGTGTAAGCAACAGAGAATCCGTGGATGGAGATTCCACTTTGCTTAGGAAAGGAGAAGAGACAGAAGCTCTCTGAGATACTACTACAGCTAAGGAAGATCTTTTTTCTGCAAAACTGTAATAAAATCTGACATCATAGTTTCCTGTAACTCCAGTCCAGTGATACAAGTTTATCTTCAAATAAATATATTATTTCCTGCTTTAACCTTATCAAGTGATCAAGCTATTTTGCATTTTATGCCGTATCTAACGGTGTGGGAGTCCTTTGAACAGGGCTGTCGGTGCCCTATTGATTCTCTGATAAGCGAGAGAGATGCCACATTGCTTTGTGGTGTCTAAAGGGTACCAAATGCATGTCCACATGAGCTCTGTAGCAGGGTTTGATATGTAATGTCAGAGAAAGAAATTTCTTTTGATAACTTTCAACAGTTAAGCAAACTCCATTTATTCATTGAAGTAACGAGGATCATGTCTAACTCAATGCTACCAGTTTGGCAAAAGTTTCTAGATTTATGGGTGTCACTCTCTTTTCCAGATGTTCAGACATTCAGGATGAGGCATGATCTACACTACAGCACATCCCACCAAACATCAGTGTCGTTGGCGTCGCCCCTTCAATCCTTTGTAGGTCAGCAGCTTGCTGCCGTGATGACCTCTTGGGATACCTCAGGGAAAACTCCCCATGCTTTTGCTCCAGAAGCACAGATCCTCTGTCCACTCTGTGTTAGCATGTAGCTATATGAAGTCTATGAGACATGGTTAAGGGGTCCCATTTCTGTCCCGTGAAGGGCAGTGGTGTTTGTCTCCATCATTCAATTATGCACCTACAACATTATTCAGAACATGCAGTGCTCTTCAAAATGCAATGTTAGAGCCCTGCTTAATCATTTCAGGAAGATTCATTTTTGGAGGGTTATACAAACTCTATTTAAATTAGAAATCGCATCCACTTTTCATGCCTGAGGATTCATAATAAGAACAACAAGAGCTCGCAGGCACAAATAAGGGCACGAGCGAATTTCTCATCATGAAATTACCACTGAGGTTATTATTGACTAGCTTTTGTTTTTCCTGATCATTAATGTTGTTCTGCTTCTCTGGATGGCTTATTGGCAAGGAGTGCAGTTAGCATCCTATGCAGCAAACACATGTGAGAGGCAATATAAATGTAAAATGAGTTAAGTGAGATGCTATTATTTAATGCAGACTTGCAAGCTTAAAATGTCAGGTAGGAATTTTGCTCAGAGAAAAGAAACAATAACTGACCCAAAAGGATGGATTTGTTTACGAACTGCATTGTACCTCATGAGATCATTCACATCGACACTGGGTATGATTCCTTTTTGGAAGCATTTTACATTATTTTTTCACTAATGCAAATGACAGCGCAAAGGTAGGATTGATTTGCCAAACAGAGATGTCCAGTGCTATCTGAGATGCCTGATGGCATCCAAAAATCTCTATGGGACAGGTAGAAATAGCACAGGACTTATGAGTGACCCACCTCTTCCTGGATCGATAGCTCAAAGGCATCTGTGTTAGAGTGAATCATTCTCTGGGCTCAGTTGGCACTGTTCACCAGTGCAAGGACTTTATTTTATGGGCTTCTAGTGCCATTTGACATAGCCCATGGTACCCAAACTGTTTGCATGGGGTTGGCAGAGAGAACAGAGGCCATACAGTAGAGCTGTGCCTGGCTGAAGCTGTAGTTGGAGCCAGATAGGATTGCCTAGGGTGTCTAAAATGGCACTAGAGACCTCTGTTTAAGCAACTGAGTGCTGCCCATAGTCTCCGTTCATTTTAATGGGAGCTCAGACACCAGCACACAGGTACATGCCAACACCTAGATACGGATATCCTAAATCTGAGTGCTACCTGTGATGTCAGGTGACTGGGAAAGCTCTAGGTTTTCTTTTATTCCAGGCTGGTTTTGATAGAGCCTGATCCAAAAGCATATGCAATCATCAAGGGTCTGCTCACGTGGCTAGTTCAGCGTGCACGTGGGTCCAACCTCAACCACTGTTTACATTGCTTATGTGAATGCTGAAATACAAATGGTCTGATGTGGGTTGAGGAGTATGTGAGGTCCAAGTGCCTGTTTGTGCAGCATGGGCAGATGAAGCACAGGCAAAGGGCAGTCTGTGGAAAGGTATCTGAGCTTGGCTTTCTGTAATCATGATGTGTCTGCTTTGAGTCTGGGCTACAGTCAGTCTCACCACCTCCAATGTAGACTTGGCCAGATCATGTTCATGATCAGACCTGCTCTTCATCTTGCAGTTTGTATAGACTCCTCTGGATCTTGATATCAGGGCTGTAAACAGGCTTAAACCTCTCCCAGTTCCATTATTGGGTAAATGAGCAGCAGAACTGGAGTTTGTAAGTGGGACTGGATGGGAGGCTGGAGGGAGAAAGCTTTTTTCATGAAACAAACAGGTGAAACTTCCAGGCTTTAGCTACCCATTAGTTTAAGTATTAGGTGATAACTGTAGCTAAAACGCATCGCCATTAAGGAAGGTCTCATTAATCATTTGTCCTGCCAGTGCTAAGCACATAAGGTATCTATCCGTTCCCAGGACAGATTGGTGTTGCACAGTTTGGCCACTATTCACAGTAATATGATAAGAAGAGAAAAGCATATTTATCTCAGTTAGTGACAATGAGATGTAAATTAGAGGCATTCTCCTCTTTCACCCCACTCACAGACACTTGAGTGTTTTCCCCCAGCTACTTGCAAATAGCAGCTTATTCAATTAAGAAGTAGAGCTGAAAATAACCCCCTTCTCCTCTCCTTAAGCTCTCCCTTGGTTCCTTCTGTGTGGTACCAGAGATAAGTGAAGACCTTTCTCCTTACAACAGCCTTCTGGGTCAACAGCATTAACTTCATTTTATAGAGGCAGATCTGAAGGACACAGAGAGGTCAAGCAACTTTCTCAGAGCTGTGGAAGGAACGGGAGGTGGCACGAAGACCTGAACCTGCTCCTCAGAGGGCTAGCATTCCATGTCAAATCAGCAGAAGGATTTTTGCTTCCTTTATAATTTGCAAAGTGATGATAACAGGTTTCTCTGCACGGACGGTTTGAAATTCCTGGAGGTGGCAGTGGCAGAAAGAGAGATTCCCCTGTTTCTTCTGGATTGAAAGGAAAATCAATGTCAGTGGTATAGGCTATATAGTGATGTTGGGCTAAGCTGTTCCAGTGCTGTCCTACCCACTTAGTAGATATATCAGGGGCAGAGTTTCACTGTTCATTGAGCATGCAATAGCCAGGAATGCAATGCAAACAATAGCAGTATGCTTGTCTAGCACTGTCTAACCCTGTCTGACTATACCAGAAAAAATCCAAATAGTTGTTTCTTTGATGTACCAGTGCTTTGTAAACCCCTGAGCTACTTGCTGTGCCCTGTGGCTGAAAGAAATTTGAACCCTCTACCCTTTACTGTTGCATGGTGGGTGTCTAAGTCCCCTGAGTACGCCTCACCTCTTCCTGAGAGTCACAGCTGGAAGGAGACTCTAGACTTTGGGTGCACACTGTCATTCAAGGGTAGAAACCTTCCTGCTCCTACCTGCAGCACACCAGACACTCTGTATGGCTGTGAGTTGAAAAATGTGGATATTTCACACATATCTGGAGAGCTGGAACTGCTCCAGGGATAGTCCACAGGCAGGACAGGACACAACGGAGTGATATCAGGGTGGCGTTGGCTGGGCTACACGACAGAGTCCCAGCAGCCACCTGGAGAGGTTGGGTTGTCCGTCCTCTCTGCTTATCTCCTACAGTGACCAAGGGGTCAGATACCCTAGGAGGTCCTGGCAGTTCGGCACCGCTGCAGGGCCAAGGACGTAACACGAGAGCCGTTTCTGGACTGCGTGGGGAGCAAATGAAGTCTGGCAGCTGCAGGCTGGCTGTGCCCATTCTAACAATGCCTGCGCACAGCTATTGTCTGCAAGGGCATACACCATCAAATCTCTTATTCCATTTGCGGCTCCCTGGGTTCATGCCATGTGTTTGAAAGTCACTTTCCCAGAGTAGGTTAACAAATACAAAAAGCGAAATGCTCTTCTGCTTGCAGAACAGGAGGAAAAGCGTAACGGCTTCTCCTTCTCTCTTCCTCGATATTCAGTGCAAGCACAGATGTGGATATAGTGTATAATTCCACGGGAATGCAGCTGTAATTTCGCGTGAACTAATACCCACTTGTTATACCAGCTACTAGAGGGGAGAAAGGATCCTTCTAGCTGGTTTTAGCAGACACCTGGCCTCTCTGTTTTCGTTTGTTTTCCTGGTAGCAAGATCCCTTACCACTTTTGTGTGTGCAATTAAAGATGTAAAGAGCATCTAGAATTTTTTGGCGTGAGCTGGGTGGATGGATGCAGAAAAGCTATGGCAAGGCAGGATGTTCTTGGAGCTGGAGTTTTTCTTGGACATCAGCCCAGGGTTTTTTGGAACGGGAACCAGTTTTACTGAAAGGTTCACGAACTCTCGAGGACTGGGCCCAGATTTCCTCCGTCAAAGCTCCACACAGCTCTACTGGGACAGACAGGAGCATAGCATAGCTGTAACCATTCCAGGAGAAATTTTGGCCCTGCAGAATTCAGCTTTGCTGTATTTGGCCATCACTTCTGCAGGTAAGACAGGATGTCAGCACACTGGGGAAAGGGGCTGCAGTGCTGGGTTATAACTGGGAACTGGGTGCTTTACAGTGGGATTCTGTTGAGTGGGAGTAATACGCTCAACATAGAGAACTTACAAGGTCTGGGGGTTTCGTCATATTATCTCCTGTGTTTTGTCAACCATTTACTGCCTTTCTTTCATCTCTTTCCCTATTCCCCTCATTGGTTATGCCCACTACTCCTCCACAGTGATCAGGACTTGTCTCCTCTAGAGCAGTCCAATTGCTTTCATGCTGCGTTGGGCTCTGCGCTGCGGAGGATGCAAAGCCAGCTGGGACCCTGTTTGAACACACTGTGAGGCGGGGAGAGCTGAACCTGGTGAAATCTCATCTACGTTGCTCACTGAGCAAGGGGTTTAGAGTAAAAACTACCCATGGCAAACTGGGGGTTGTTTTGGAGAAAACTGACTGGTTTATTGCAAAATAGGCTGGGATTGAACTGGTGTTTATGCATCTGAGGATGATCAGGGACTAAGGTCCTGGAGGTGAGTGGGAAGCTAAGTTACATGATGGTAGGGACAATCCAGTGAGACCTGAGTCCGAAGGTCTCTGCATAACACTCTTGACAGTCATAAGGCTGCTCCAGGGCTGACTTGAAAAGACGAAGAGCGATACTGTGTACAAACAAAATCTCCTTTCTTCAATTCTTTTCTGGCTGAAAGCACATCACTTTTGTTGAGTATCCTCTCCGTTACGGTGTCCTCCCCACATTTCCAGTTCTAGTTGCAATTCCCAGTGTACAGCTACATTGCCTGTCACCCTTCAGGTTTAACCTGAAAGCCAACATCCATTGCACAGAGGCACTCAAGCCTCTGGATTGCACATACCCATAGCACATACCTTGAGATGCTACAGGTAGTCCTGCCGTCATGGGATAATCTGCCAGCAAGGAAGTGTTCCTCCCGGCCTCTATTAGTTGAAGGTTACCGCGTGCCCTGAAGCATGAACATTTCTCAGCCTTGACAAAGCTCTAAAGACTCTGCTTTAAATCATAAATAACAGAAGTCTGGATTTTCTTGTTTCTCATGTAGAATGGGTTTCCAAAAAGGCCTGAGGCACTCTGGTACATTGGCAGATCTGTAGCATGTTCAATTGCAAGTGAATCAGTAATGAATATAGTTGTACAAGCTTTGTGAGGTTTGGACATCATAGCCAAAAGTCTTGTACCAATCAGACTCGTATTACCACTTCTCTGGATATATTTATTCTTGGATTTCTAAGGTATTTTTTCCCATGCTCTGTTAATTGCCAAATGGAGGAAATTAAGTTACACCATTCTGGGGAATAGTAACCTCACTGCTTGATTTCCATCATATGTAATATACTTTATAATTTAGGCACATGCTGGAGTTCTTTGCCAAATTATAGGTTTTCTGAGCAAAGAAAGTGCAGTTTTCCACACTTTTGCTATAATATGCCTCCTTGCCGGTAATACTGCTTTGACAAATGCGCCTTTCTGCTTTCACTGATTTGATTGATTTTATGCTCAAGTTCTAACTGTGTTGGAAGAAATTACTCATTCTGGTAATAATTTTGATAAGTTTATCAAGGAATTTTCTTCGAATAGAGTTACATTTTTAGGCAACTCTAACTGATCTATTGTCCTGCGTTCCCTGGACCCTCACCTCACTGGAGGGCAGTGGAATTTAAATAATAATTTATACTGCGTGTGGATGTAGTTGCTGTAGAGCTGGCAGTAAATATTAATTCTGCTATCCCAGCCTTCTTTTCCTTCTTGGGAATAAAGAGATTTTTCTTAAGTACATTATACCTTTCCCATGTTAACTCTGTGTTAATCATGTAAGCCATTATATTTTGAACACACGACTCAATGCCTTGCTAGGCTTGTGTCTAAATGAGAGAGCCATTTATCAAAAAAACGTGCCTTTGGGAGAGATAGCTTTTTCATTTAAATTAGGATTATCCTATTGTTTGACAGATCCCATTAAGACCATCTACTGAACCCAATCAAAGACCTTCATAACAATGTGAAATGGTAATAATAAGGCAAGGTTCTGTTTTCCTGACTCAGCCAAGGGGATATAATTAAGTTAACATCAAAAGTTATTTTAAGAGTGCTGTCTAATAATGTGGCCTATTTTGCTTTTACAGGCTCAGTTGATTCCATTCTCCTGTGGCTCAACATTTCAGTGTAAATATTAGTATCTGAATTTAAAACAAAACTGTTTTTTGTCAGTAGTTTTCCCAGCCATTTATGCACTTTCTGCCTGATGCTGGCTTTTATGTTTTGTTTTTGTTTTTTTTTTCCCCAGGGAGTTCCTTAGCGCTAGAAACTCCAGATATTGACATCATCATAAGGGACTGCGTTCTTGGGAAAGACTTGGAATAATTTGATTGTTCAGAGAAGTCAGTCTTTCCCTGGTTGCAGCCTGGTGGCAGGCTCTATAATGTCCTCTCCATGATACTGACTGCTCCAGCTCACCTGCAGCACGTCCCTGAGCACTGAGCATGTGGGTAACTTGTCCACCATCTCTGTCTTGGATATATCCCTCTTCCTGCTATATACTCCTCCACTTATGCTTGGAGCAGAGCTTTCAGCCAACTCTTACCATGTGTTTATTTTCATCCTGTATTGGCTGGTGTCGTTCTTTCTTGCTCAGTCAACTCTTCTATCAAAAGCCAATAAGTATTGCATTAGATGACTTGTCAAGGTCATCTTCTTTCAGCTTTTTTCTCCGTGACTTTTTTTGTCTTCACATTCATGCCCTTGTCCATGTTTGTGCAGCATCTGGAGTACCATCCTGGCCTTAGTCTCTCCTCTCTGCTTGTGTGGAACAAGCATCACCTGATGACTGTGTTAGTCAGCTAGGAGTTATATTCCATGTAAGATAGCAACCTTTCCTTGTTTGATCTTCTTAATGGAAGTTGGATATACACCTTCAGTGTTACCAGTTATTAGTTTAGTTGGTCCTTTTTCAGAGTGAGAAAATGTAGATATTTTCATTGACTGTTTAGTCACGTTAGCCTTTCCAAAAATTTAAACTGGTATGGTATACTGCTGAAGGAGAATGCTGTTTAATAAAATAATTTAATTCCAGTGCTGTCAGTGGTATCTTGCTTGGCATTTTTACCATGGCTCCATAGAGAAAAAAGTTATGAATCATACAAGGAAATTGTTAATGTAAATCACATATTGCAATGTATAAATTTTTGCCAATCTGTTTTCAGGTGAGGAAAACAGTTTGGTGTCTAAAACAAGCCATGGGTTCAGTAATGTGTACAACAGCAGTGTCAATCAATCAAGAGCATTGAAGGAAGAGGAGAAGATGACTCAGTTGCCTGCTGAGGACATCAGTTGTGATGTCCTAGCGCCCAATCACAAGGAGTGAGTTAGAGGAAACCATTTGCCTTCCCTTCAGGGGCAAAGTGAGCGAATCCACTAAAACCAGCCTCAGTCTCCTCTTACCTCTGATAGTTTTTAATGGGAGGAGATGGCTCCATTCCTGATGCTTCGGCAGCGGTGTAGCAGTCCATGCCCTTGGTGCTGGGTTTCTATTTCAGCCCTAAGAAGGTTTTTGTTCTGCAGCGCAGCAAGGTCATTAATCAACAAATCAGTAACAGCACCATGAAATCATTCCAGTCATGTCTGAAAGGGAGACTAAACCCCACTTTGGTAGGCAATATCACTTCTGAGACAGGTACATTGGCAGCTAGGTGCTTCCCGGGCATAGGGTCTGCGGGAAGGGGGTGGCAGTACTGCCCTTTGCCATTTTAGGTGGTTGCAGTCACCGACCTTGCTGCTGCTGCTGTTGCTCAGGGAGCGGAGCACATCGGGGGGCCGGTTGGGAGCTCCAAAGTGTGAGCTCGGAGGCTCCACTGCAGTGGTGGCTGCAATGCTGGCAGCACGTCTCTGTCCTCCTCCCCACCGCCACACCCTGAGCTCCCGCGAATTAAGGGCAAAGAGCAAGATGGGCAAAAAGGGGAGAGAAACATCTTCACTGCTCTGAGGGCAAACATGGGCATTGGAAAATGCCCCCTTCGGTGCTTCAGCTAGGGTCAAGCTGTAGAAGCATTTCATTACTGCTTCTTCTGCAGAGCATTTGCTCCACAGTTGTTTTTTTTTTCCAGAGCAGGTACTTGGGAAGTGTTAATCCCAGTCTCCACTAATACCCTGTACCTGCTTGCTGCCTCTGCCACTTGCTCCCATCAGGGAGGCTCTGCTCTGGCAAGACCTGTCATACATATGAGGGAGCCTGTAATTTCCAGGGGGGCTCTGCAGTCCCCAATTTGAAAGGTTTAAGAGGTTTCCTAGCTGAGCAGGAGAGGGCAGCAAAACATAGAGATTGAGAGAGAGAGAAGGAGATCCCCTTGCAGAGCTTGCAGGAGTTCATTTAACAGTTTCAGGAAGGGTGCACTGGTGTGGAGTGGGATTTGGGGTTGTCCAGTGCTGCGCATGGGAATGTTACTGCAGACTGGACAAAGTCGCTGGGGTGGGCAGTTTGCTATAGCTCACGCTCCGAGCAGTTCTGCGAGAGAGGTGATCTGCACCAGGCTGAAGAAGGGGTCTCCTTGCTCCTTAGAGGATGGTCAGAGTTGTGGAAACCTTGATGCCCTGCAGAGAATGATGTGTAAGAGCCAACTGCCTCAGAAAAGAGCAATATTTTCAATGAGAAATGTGAATACGGGGCATTGGAGAAGGAGGTACCTCTCTTCTTTCTTGCCCCATGACATGCAGCCAAAAGTTTCCAAACCGCTGATAAAGGGGAGAAGATAAGGGCAAAAATTCCAACAAAAAAAGACCAAGATCTTGGCAACAGTGGGAACAAACACAGTCCATATAACAATTGGTGTGGAACAAATAAGGAGTGTTGAGGAATGCAGTTACTGTGGCAACCTGGTAATAATAGATAGCGGTACAGAGGTGGAAATAAAAGTGAGAACAAGGAAAGCATCTAGAAATATGAATATGTTAGTCAAAATCTGGAGTAATAAAAACCTTGTCAGGGCATTAAAACTGAAGCTATGCAACAGCATCGTTATGCCGCTGGTGTTTTATTTGGCAGAAGTATGGCCAGAGACAACCGCTCCGGAATAAAACGGCAGGGTTTTCATGCATGGTGTGTATGAAGAATATTAAGAGTTAAGTGGGGAGAAACGGTTATAAATCTGAAAGCACAGGAAAGATCAAGATGGATATCAGAGCATCCTGAAATCACACCCCAGAGCATTAGAAAGCACTAATTGGGCTATGCAGAATAGGAGGGGGGTTTATTGGACTGGCACAGTGGTAGAAATGAACAGGGGGATTCCCAGGGCTGTGTTCACATGGGATATAGCATGGGGGACAGTGTTATACACAGACCTGGCTTTGAGCTTAGTATGTTAGTCATTAGACTTCCAGGTGGAAACTTAGGCTGCCTCTTCTGACTTCCAGGGCTCAGATACCAAAGCCTCTTCAGATACAAAGGATCTTCAGCAAAGATCCCATTCCCACTACACTGACTACAGGTCTTCTCTAGCTCTAATTACTGGGATTTGTTTGGACCAAAAGCTAACATGAGATAACACTCTGGGGGTAACACTGGTGGAGATACACTGCCACCATCCACTAACCCCGTGAAGAGGCTCTTCAGAACCAGGCTGCTCAACCCTCTGGAGATATTCCTAGATTGCCTGCACACCCTTGCAAGGATTAACATGAAGATTAACCCGATTGCTGCCATGGTTTTGCATCACATTGATCTAGGAGTCAAAAACTGCCTTCTGTGGACACTGTAGAGAAATAATATCTGATTTTCCTAGCAAGGAGGCCAGAAGACTGATTCCAATGCAAAGGGAAGGTTGTACAATGAGGCCCTGTAGATCAGCAGGAAAAAGGGCAGCCATGGCCAGGCAGTGGGCAAATTAATTGTCCTGGCAGCTGAATATGATTAGACACTGTTAGTGTAGCACATTAGTTTTGATGGTAAATAAATGTTCCCTTCTGTGGGAAAAGCTGCCATTTTGAAAATTGCTTTTGCGGCAAAATGAAACTTCAGTGAAATGAAAAAAAAAGCCATCAAAACCATCAGTGATTGTACAAACATTATGTTGTGAAGTAATCAATACTATTCAGAGAAAATATGAAATATACTCATTTTCTTTCATCTCAGCATATTTTCAGATGGCCCAAGGAACTGTTGCTATAATAGGCAAATATATAAACACAGTATTGAAAGGATCGTAATATAAAATTAGGGTGAAATAAAACAGAGTAAGAAAGTCAAAACGAAACCTCTCTGCTTTACTGAAACAAAACATTTCAACATCAGAGTGAAATGAGTAAGTCAAAACAATCCCTGTTTCTCCAATTTTCCCATCAGATATTTCACCGAAATCAACATGTTTCAGCACAATGTCTCTGTTTCCACGAAATGCTGTTTACAGGTGGAAAACTTGTGTGACAGATGTTCCCGGCTTGCTCTAAAGATGGCACACCTGAAGAATAGCATCTTTGTGGCCAACAGAGTTGGGCAACTTTGGGAAGGGAGTCATGGCAGCTTTCCCAGCTGAGCTGCCCGTGATGCGTATCCTGCCTCTTGGGATCAAGGACCTTTGTGAACAGTCTTTCCATCACTTAGCAGCAAAGATGATGAGGGACCAAAGGTATTCTCTGATTTATCAGGCTTGGTGGAGTCTCGCCTTGCCTGACTTTTGTCAACTCAATTCAGCTGCAACCCTGGTCTGAAGTTTCCAACTTGTAATGTCTTCTTTTTTTTGTTTTTTTTTTTTTTGTTTTAGGAATCCGCACCACCAGAATTAATTCAAAGAAGGAACATGTTTAGTAAAGCGGGGAGTTTCTGCTGTGGTTGATATTGTTTTCCTGACATACTCATTTGAAATTCAGCTAACATACTCTTCTGCAGCATTTGCAAGCAGGGAGGGAAGGACTGCGACTTCAGCAACAGTAATATGTAAGTGCTATCATTATTAATAACAATCTATATTTCAATACTGCTTGGAGGCCTCAAATAAGATTAGTGGCTCATTATGTTAAGCTATATGTAAATACACAGGCACAGAGTGTTTTGTAAAGTAGCTCTTATCGAGACCAACAAGACGAAATAAGGGAGAGCGAGAGGAATTTTTGTGACTTTGAATTTATAGAAGGGGAAAAATTTAGATTAGGTATGTTTATGAATAAAACTGGTCAAAAGAGACAACTAAATTTTGGCTCTTTCAGGCCAAGGTGATCAGCAGTCTTGTGAGAGTTTGGTGTTTTATAAAGGGTTTCAAGAATATTACCTTAGGATAATGTTACCCCCCCACCCCCGAACCTTGTCAATGAAAGCAACTAGAAAACAAGCTGTTCATTGAGACATGTTATTCATATGAACCTCCTACTGAAATGGTTAGATGTTGTCTCAGGAGACAATTTCTGGGGTACCATTCCCTCTGGATAGCTCTAAGGTGGAATCACAGAAGTCTGCTTACTTTTATGGAATAGCAAAAGAAAAATTGTTAATACAGCAAACAAAGAAGGACCAGTGTTCAGTGTTTTTTTTTTTTTTAACCCTAGCACAAAATTATCCAGAATAACTTGTGTGCATTCTCCCCCAACCATAGCCAATATGAGCCCAAAACAGCCTGAACTGTTTGAAATTTCTGTGAGGAATAGTCCCATCTTGCATTCTTGCAAGTCCAGCCTGTGGCATAGTCAGAGTGTCTGCATGTTTTGTGTGTGCAGCACAAAATACTGCAAAAAAAATCCAGAAAACAAAACCAAACCCACCCTCACATTCCCACTTGTTCAACTCATGCTGTGACCTTGCATGCATTGAGAGGTTCAATTTACACATTGACTTTCGGGACCAAGATTTGTGTCCGTGGGTGCCTGGGAACTTCTATATCAAATCCTTTATTGCATTCCTGTCTCTTACCGTTTTCTGTCTTTGCACATGGTACTTGAGGCTACCTGAAATAAAGCCCTTTGGAGGCAGGGGAATTTCACACACCAGTATGTCTCCTTACCATGCAACTTCTTGGTAGTTCCTTTGCTCTAGGAAATGTGAGTTCTTTTTCCTAGAAAAACCAGCTAAGCACAAACTGCTGTCGTCCCAGAGGACATTGTGAGTTTTCCCTGATGGCCTTCTGTCCTTTGTGTCCCAGCAAGTCTGGGTTTTATGTGACATGAGGACTTGATCTGGAAAGGAGAACTGAGCCTCCTGAAAAGTGAAGGTAGGATAAATCTTTGTTAAAAGCCAGTTCACTCTGTGACGAGGCTAAATCAGCCCTGTTGCTCCAAGAAGCCATTAGATGAACGGGTGACATGTTTAGGGATGGAAGGCAGGAGAAACTCAGTGACTGTCTTTAGTGGCATTCATTAGAGCTGTGTTTCCTGCAAAAATTCATCTCTCTCTGGCTTTCCCTCCACTTAGGGAGAAATAGTGTTCCAGCATCTCTGCAAGGGGGACGAGGTAGGCGCCAGTTACTTTATAATTCTTTTCTACATTCGTATTCGGAACATGTTTTATCTTGACCAAAATAACAACATCACCACCAGCCAATTCCCCTCTACCCCCATGCTCCCCCAACAGCAAAAAGTGCAAACTGAAATGGCCAATTCTTAACTATTTTTCCGCTCTGTTAAGGTTGCATAAATCTCAGGTTTAAAGCTCAAGGCAAGCAGAGCCCTGAAACATGCAGGAGACAGATGGAGATGAGTGTGCAGAGACCGGCTGCTGGAAATGAGGTTTGCATGTGTCAAGGCAGTGTTGCATAGACCTACCCTCCCTTTGGCAGACTCCCTTCTGCTATTGGAGGCTCCAGACCTGCCTCCAGCTGAAGGAAGGCCCTCTAGCTGCACTTATTTGACTTAATGAGCCCTACTAGGTGCCTTGACAGCCAGACCCCTTCCTTTCCAGTGTTTGCAGGCGTGGCAGAACTGATAATTACATCCCCTCTGTAGTCTTCCATAAGGGGTGGGTGTGGGCAGTTGTTTATTAGTTTTGACAGTGTCTTAGAGTCATTTCTATGCCATTTATGGCATTAAAGACTAGTCAAGGCTTCTTAGCAAGAGGCAGAACTGATTGGGGGCTGGAGCTGAGCTGCTCTTGCTATGGGAGAAGAGGAGCAAGAAGAGCACGACACAACAGGATGGAGATTTGTCACGGAAAGTTCTGGAGAGCTGGACCTGCTGCCCCACCACAGCAGCAAGCGATTGGGATCTGTTCTGGGGAACTGCCAAAGCTCTGAGCCCTCTCTCAATGGTAGCAGATACCCTGTTTTTCACAGCAAAAGAGGCAGCAGAGCTGTGGCAATATGTCACAGGCGGTGTGTGGGGACACGCACCCTTGTTTGGCTGTGGTGAAGGAGAGGAGGTGGAGAAGAAAAGCAGGGGCTTGGAAGGAAGAGGAAGACAAAGTTGCCACAACCCCTATTACTGCCCTTTCCTTTGATAAGCTCTCAAAAGCCATGTTTTTGGTGTGTACCCAGAAAATGAAATCCAATCATTCACATCTTCCAAAAACATAGTGTAAAAAATTCAAAACTTTTGAGCTGTCAAGGGGTGATGGATGCTTACAGGAAAAAGGAATCAAACTATGGCAGGTTAGGTTGTTCATCCTGGACCCATGATGAAGGCAAACATTCTTGAACCATTCATAAACTGGTGTTTCTGCAAAGCAACCAAAAGGTAGGGTGGGTGTAGGTAAGTCAGTTGGCTTCCTTTTATTTTTGCAAAAGCAAGAAAATCTCATGCTAAAAACCCAGCAAAATCCAGCTTCCAGTTCTGATGCTTTTTCTCTAATAAATGAGTGCTGATATTTTGTTTTCTGCTGGGCTTGGGGGATCAGTGCAGAAATCAAAGTTAATTTAACTAACTGGGACAAAATAACAAGTTTATTCCTTAACAAACAAAACAAAATATTCAAGCTTATGGCTAGTAGCAATGGTTCAAGAGGGCTCGAATCCTGGTATAGTCTCTGGAGACAAAATTTTTCTGAAGAAACAAAAAATAGCAACAGGCAAGAATTTCCTCTCTACAGAGAAACAACACTCAATCAGTTTTAGTAGATAAAATGTTTTCTTAACTCTTATGGCATTTCACAATTGATGAACGTTTCCAAAATAGAGATAGTTAAAATATTATCTCTTTCCCACAAGTCTTTTCGGCTTGTATTCTGGCTTTGTTACAGTTGTGTCCCAGGCAGTTTAAATTTATAATCTCACCTCTCCACCATCTATGCTGAGCTGACTAATTAGCGTGGCTGCCATATGTGGATATCTCATACCCTCACATTGTGTTTTGATGTATTTTGCTATCATTTTGAACTAGGGATCCAAAAGAAGGCAAATATTGTTGTGTTAGTCAATGTTTTTGTTCAGCTGAAGAACAGGCATAAATGATCTCAGGGTATCTTAGCTCTGTCTGTTAATTAAAACCATAGGAATGATGCAGGATGCTTTTCTACCAGGTCGCCCTTTTAAAATGATTTGTGATTATTGAAGACCAGATGGTGGCTCTACAAATAGGAAGACGGTCAGAAAAGAGATGACCAGCAACTTGCTCTATTTTTCCCTTAACTTGTCTTCAAGGAAATGGACACAAAACAGGGTTTTCTCTCAATATTGCTCTGAAGTAATAACTCCAAAGTTATCGTACAGAGAAAAGTTACAAAATGCATTTTGGTGTTCAAACTCAGGCACCGATGCCTGGAGAATCAAGTTTCCTCCAAGAACCTGTTTTCAGCTACATCAAACACAGAGCTTTTCCCAAATCCATGGCAAATACAGTCACCAAAAGCAGGACTCTTCACCAGCAATAAATTGTGTGCAAGAAGCTTCTGGCACAAGGACTTCAGCTGAGATTCCCAGCAAGAGATGTTGTGCCTTGCCCACCTTATTTCATATATTATACTTCACATTATTTCAAATTCTTTTGGAAATGTTGAACTTGTGGGAAAAAAAGTCATAGAGATGCCAAAAAGAAAAATGAATCCTCCATATCTAAATGGCAGAGACTTTTTTCTCAACTAGAAGAGAGGGAAGTTTGGCAGGGACCCCAGACATCAGTCTGAGCGTTGAGCTGCTAATGAGAAAAAACTTGTAGACCAATGATGTGCACCTACCTAAAGATAATCTGGCAGTCCAGGGGAAATACGGAAATCTATTAAAAAAAAAAGAAAAAGGGGAAAAAATGAAGCATTCAGCCAACTGAATACTATGAAAGTATTTAATCTGACAGTCCTGGAGATGGTGCATATATTTCAATAGCATAAGGTTCCACCACATCATTTTGCAAATTTATCGCCGTGCTTTCCAGAGGGGATGCCGGATCTTTATTGACTGTCGACTGTTTTTTCTCAGTGCTGAAGGAAAGACAGCCAGGTCAAGAGGTAAAAGCACGCCTGGCTTTGCGAGAAAAGCAGACATCCGGGGGAAACAACCTTTTGTGCTGTAAAGCTATTATGCAGTAGCAAGCTCATGTTTGCTGCCATTACTCAGGAAGGAAGTACTTAATGCATCAGCCTTGTTACTTTACACACTTTTTAATTTATCTTACTGTCATACTGACCACCAGCAGTACTTCACCGGTGCTTTCAACGTCTGGTCCTCGCCTGAACCCTATCGGCTATACCACTCTGTCACTTCTCCGTCCCTTCCAACTTGAGATATTCTATGATACTGTGATCTAAGGTGCCTTCCCTTTTCTGGTATGCAGCGTGCTTTCTTAATGTCTTCAAAGACCATGTGTTGTGCTTGCAATTTCCCAACAGTGAAGCCACCAAGGAGAAAGACTTAAAGACTGAAGCTGCATTCTCTTTACTTTCTATCCTCTCTTCCTCTCTTGAGTGGCTCTTAGGGTTGTCTTCAAGCAGGTGGGGTCAGGGTTCAGTGGTAGCCACTCACAACTATCTAAATATGGTCATACTGGAGAAGAATAAAGGATGGGAGCTTCAGGACAGGCTGAGAGAGCTGGGACTGTTCAGTCTGGAGAAGAGAAGGCTCGGGGGGATCTTATCCATGTGTATAAATACCTGATGTGGGGAGGTAAAGAAGACAAAGTGGTGTCTAGTGTCAGGACAGGACACAACAGGCAGAAACTGAAATACAGGAAATTCCATTTAAACATAAGAATATACTTCTTTTTTTTTTTTTTTTTTTTTAATTGTGAGGGTGGTCAAACAGTGGAACAGGTTGCCCAGAGAGGTTGCGTGTCTCCCTCCTTGGAGATGTTCAAAAGACAGCTAAGCACACTGCTCTAGCTGACCCTGTTTTGATCAGAGGGTTGGAGTAGGTGATTTCCCTGCTAACCTCAACAGTTCTGTGATCTTCCCATAAAAACATCCCAAATTATTTTAAAGCAGAGACTCTTTATACCTGAAGATTAAAGCATGTAAATGAAAAGAGGGAGGCTGTTAAAACTAAGGTCTTATCTAATACTCTTTAATTTCTAAAAGCTTTATTTTTTCTCTTTTTCTTGCTTAGTCAGATATTAACTGGGTTAGGACCATAGTAATATAACAATACTCTTGATGTTCCCTTGTGTACAGCGAATGCAAGGTACTTCATCTTCAGAGATAAATGATCTAAGGGCTTTTCCCGCAGTAAATCCATGGCAGCTTCAACCTTTCAGCCCCTGCAGCACTCTTCGCCTGGAGTCAACAGCTAAATCAGTACCACTGTGTATAAGCACGGGCAATGCCAAACAGGCCAGACTTTGTTTTGGAAGAGACCTGAAAAAGATTTTGAAGTCTTTTCACAAATGCTGGCATGTCAACAATGATTTCTGGTCAAATTCCAGTAAGACACTGTCCAAAACCAAACAAGCAAATAAACAAACAAAAAGTCCCACGGCTGGGTGGTATCCTTCCTTCCTTGTCTTCAAGCCTGTATGTGCATATTCTTATATAAGTGTCCGTGCATATTCATATATAATGTCATGCATATTCATATATAAGTGTCTATGCATATTCATATATAAGTGTCCAAAAAGCTAACACTTCTCTTTATTTGGAGGTCATTGTATTCTAGTGAGTGATTTAATTTAAAAATAGGTAAAATTTAAGAACTGGAGACAGGTTTTCTGCTTCTATATCTGTTGTTAATAATCCTTTCATTCATCATCACAGTGTTGTGGCAACACACCGAGGATGAAGGACTGTTGTCCACAGTCTACTCCTCTTCCTTTGCCTTCTTTTGATAACCTGAATTAATTTATCTGTGATGACAGTATTTTTCCCAGATAAATTTGGAGTGTAAGTCTCTTTCCATCACTGTTGGTAAATGTACTGCCATTGCTGGACATGAATTGCATCATACAACTACTTTCAGGGAATTCTACAGTCAATAACCATCCATTATCCTGGCAAAGTCTCAGCCCTTACATCTCTGTTAATTACGACTGTTGCAGCTCTGCAGTAGAAAAATGGGCTTGCTGAGGAGGTCCGATTCATTTTTCTAAGGACTTCAAAGATGATGATGAGAGACTAAAAGCAGAACCAGTGTTTGTGATACCAGGGATGAGCAGAAAGCACTGGTAGGAGTTGGTCTTATCAGATTTTTTCCGTGGGAAGGTGGGATGCTATCAATCCAAATGGGCCAGAGATTCTGCTAGGACTTTATAATTAATATCGAGCACAGCTCCTGGAAGCTGCTTCATACGTCACTGTGACAATGCAATCTCACAGTTCTCGCTCCACTTGGAGGAGAAGAGGAGCTACAGTGGGATGGTCACTGAGAGTCCTGTTCCCCTTTGCAAGAGATGAGGATCCACAACGGTCCAAGCTGCTCAAGCAAGAAACCAGTGGTCTGACTTGGGCTTATTTTCTGGCTGTACATAAATTAGATCTAGTTGTCACAGCAAGTGATGAACTGGTGAAATGAGGGACTGATGATGTCTTTGCACAGAGCAGAGAACAATGAGGAGCAAAACACCTTTCCTGTGTCTTGTCCTTCCACTGGTATCCACTGCTTCCCATAGGACTGGTATGCTAGAGGCACTCACCCAGCAAGCACATTAGTTTCTTGGATTTTCTGTTATTAAACATATGGGGCATGTCAACAGTGACTTGGGTCCTGTCTTCAAGTAGGGAAGTTCCTAAAATCAGCGTAGTCACCAAAGCAGATGATGGGAGGGTATATCAGAGAAGAACCATTTTCTCTATGACCTGTCCTTATAGTCCTCTTTAACTACCCTGTGCTTGCCATACCCTGGGGTAGGACACCAGGAGCTCTGTTCTTGGCCTGTACAGATGTTCTTGAGTCCTTTCAAGGCTGTAGACAACTGGCCAAGAAGTACTATGAAGCTAAAGTGCAGGGTTTGTGTTGTGTGTGACCGGCATCTCCGCCCCTCCTGCATCCAGGAGGGACTTTATCCCCTCCAACATAGCCTCTCCTCTGACAGGAATCCATCTAAAAATCCCCCCAAAACACAAAGTGATTTGAAAGTTCACAGTCTCCGGAGCAATGGCAATGAACAGTCGGTAAGTTGAAATATCACTCATATGATATTCATCTAGTATCTAGTCTTTGAAGAGTTTGAAATATAGCATGGTGTGTTCAACATTTTGTTAAATATTAACCATGCCTAACACGAACATCAGCCATCGGCAGAAATCTTTTCTTAAGAAATTATTCCCCACTCAAAATTCCAACAGAAATGGAAGGATTTGGAGCTGAAAGAGACATTTCCTTTTATGAAAATGCTGTTACTGGCAGTCCTTAAAGATGGGATCAAGGGATTTAATAAATGTAATTTAGTTTTTATTACTGCTCAGAACTGGAGCTACTTTGGAGTGAAATGGGTATGTGCTGTGGGAAAGTGCTACCATAAATCTCTCCCCATCAAATGAATCTGCCCCAGAGAGGTATTTTAGAGCAGTGTTTTGAAATGGGAAGGGTAAATCTAGGCAGTGGTTTGCAGGAACCGTATGTGTCTGTGCCCCTTTTCTTCTTTAATCCAGTCAATCACATCTGATTCTTATGTCTCAGAAACGGATGTCCAGCTCAATTGTCTGGGAACTATTCTCTCTGATATCTTCCTAAAGAAAATTGATTAATTAACACATTTACTGAGTGTTGCTCCTACGCTGCAGTGGGTCTTTGTTGTGCAGAGGGAAGATAGGCCCTGTTCCAAGTCATTCCTTCAAAGCATCATCTGTAAATTTTAACTGTGTTAGCTAAAGGCTGCAGTTCTCATGCAGTCAAGAGTAGCTTTCTCCTTGTTCATTCTCTACTAAAAGGTAACTTTTGCTATTTGGAAAACATAAGATGGTCCAGAAAATCTCATAGTTACTAAACTGAACACTGAGGGAAGAGATGTCTCAAAGGAAATTTAGGTTAGCCAAAACCAGTGTCAGGATTTTTCCTGCAGCGGGCGGGATACAGCTTGAAACAGCCCTCTGTCTGACAGGCAGCAATGAGTCTCTGGGAACCAAGAAATACAGCATGGCCGAGGAAATATTGAACTTGTAAGGAGAAGTGGCGGAGAAAGTGCTGATAAAAACACACTTGCTACTGGAATTGCTGATCTGTGTCATTTGCAATATCCTGAGGAAGGTTTTGGTGTGGGTTTTTTCCCATTCAGCAAATTGCTCATGAGCCTGCTCTACTTGCAGGTTGCCTGCCAGCACCCTGCGAGCGGCATGCTGGATGGACGGCTATCTGTCAGTATCTTGCAGCCTCTGGAGTCCTCCACTCCAGCGCCGATGGCTGGGCAATGTGGCAGCCAGAAAACCAGGTTTCCATCCTCCTCTGGGGAAGAAAGAAACACTGAGGTTTCATTATGAATTGCAACTGGTCTGCATTTTGGGATATTTGAGTCTCCCATGGTATTACATTGGGCCTTCTTGGATTTTCACTTAACATAGGCCAGGAGTGGTCCACTAAAGTCATTGGGTCCAGCAGATGGTCCAGCCATCTAATAGAAAGCTGGTGCAGAAATGGGCTAAGAGTATTCAGTCTAGATCCTTCCACTTCCAAACGTTTCCCAACATCTTCTCACAAATTTAATACTTCTAGTGCCAAAAACCTAGGGAGTGATGACATTCTTCAGGAAGAAAGCAGGAGAGATCAAGGATATTTCCATTGCCTCAGGTCCTTGCCATAGCCCAGAGTACCTGGGCTGTAAATCCCTCTGTGATCCTAAGAGGTGAAGAGTGATTCCATTTCCCTGTGGTATTCTGAAGATCGTATCTTGGGTAAATATATCTGGACAGGAAGAGAAAGGGAAAGTAATTCCTTGAATGTCAACGGCAGTTTTACCCCAATTCGTAAGGATGCTTTAGAAAATCCCTTCAAAGCTTTCTTTGCTTGAAGTGGGACTTCTCCCTTTGTCTATCCAGCAAACTGATTCTTAGGCCATCTCTCCCTGAGATGCTGAAATGAAGCACTGGTCTCTTGACAGTGAGAAAATCCAGAGTGAGAAAAGACTGACAGAAGAATGAACTGGAGGCGATAACGTGACACTGGCAGCATTTGTCCCTTTCTGCGCTGCAGCTTGACTATATCCTGCTGACTTCTGAATTTTTCCTTAATGGAAGAACACACACCTGCCTGTAGAAGTCTTGTTAAAAGCCTCCAGATTGGCACTGATACCGTATAATGAATTTTGTTTTAAGCAAAAGCTTGGGAGGATTCGCTTATTTGTAAAGCTCAGACAGGGTGTGATGGATTAGTGCTCTGAACGTTAGATCCACTGAAGGAATAAACAGATACAAAGGCTCAGGTGCGGAGAAAGATGTCTTAGGTGGATACTCTGCTTGATTTTATAATCTCATTCAGATTGCTGCTTAATGATTTATCACCACTCTTTTTAGAAGAATATCCAGCTTTGATTAAGGGTCTCAAGCAGTGGAGATTTTTCCTTCATCCCGTCATAATAAGCTCCAATAGTTAACTGTCCTCTGTTAAAATAAGTGCCTCATTTCCGTTTCAAACTTTGCGGACTTTCAGATCGAAACTAATAGCTAGATCTTTGTATAATTAAGAAACTTCCTCCAGCAGAAAGCTTCTGGCAGGGAAAGAGGTTGCAGATCATCATAAAGTCTTTTTTTCTGAAAGAAAAAAGAAGCTAAGTCTTGTCACCTGTCTTGTTTCGTGTGGCTGCACTAATGGCAGAAGGGATTGCAAAGGGTTATAGTATCGCAGCTGCAAACTGGAAGTTAGCTGGGCAATGGTGGAAAATGAACAGGGTGATGCCAATTTAACGGAGATGAGAATGTGGCCTTTGGGCTTCGTGTCACAAACATGCAGACAAGTAGTTTGGGGAGATGGCTTTCCCCTTTGTGCAGTAAGTTTGGAAAATGAACAGGTTTCCTATTTAGAGAAGTTTTACTTGTATAGGCACAGAATATAACACGATCAGGTCCAGATTTCTCTCTCTGTTATGGTGTAAAAATAGGGTGTACACACAAAGATGTTTAACAGTGTGCCTTAGGAAATGGGAATCCATCCCTTTCTAAAACGAGCTAGAGAGAGAACTTTGTACCGAACAAAGCAACTAATAAGCAATGAAATCTCGCTTGCCCTAAACGCTGCTGCAATTCTACAGTTGAGCAATTGGAGAGCTCTTAGGTTGTCAAAAAGAATATTCAGCAGTTTTACCATCTTTGCGCCTCATCCCTAATATATTCATTGCTGCCTTTCAGATAACGACATGTTCTGATTACCCTTGTAGGCAGTGTACCTTGTACAAAGAGGGGACGACTGGCACCACCTCAGAGCTAAGCTGCCTGGCTGTGTAGCAATCAGCTCGTGAAAGCTGAATCCAATGAATGGCTTCCTTCAGACAGCTCAGAATCAGGCAGGAATGTAATTGAACAAGAGTCATAATGTACTTATTGATCCCTTCAAGGTCTCCGATTTCCTTGAAGGCAAAGGAAGTAATGAGCCTCGAGGAGCAATAATGCACCTGCAGTATTGAAATAATGGAGCTCCCAGCTCTGAAATGTTTGATTCCTGCTACCTCTGGAAATCTGCTCCTCCCCTTGGCATGGAATGACAGCAAGAGAGAAAAGCTAGGCTGCATATAATCAAAGATTAGCACTTGCAGCCCATGTGTGCAAGGGCATGTGAGTTTATGGTCTAAGCACTTGATGAAGGACGAGAGGTGGGCACAATGAATTGCGGGCAAGAAGATCATGAGGCCAGAGTGAGGTAGTTACAGTCGTATGAAAAATCAGTGGCTACAGCATCCAGGCTGCAAAAGCCATGTACAAAGTGCTGCAGCTGATTTGAAGTGATTGCACTTTGAAATGAAAACTGATTCCAGACACTTCATTTTTTTCCTGGCTGCTCCTAATTATGTAGTTTGTTAATACAGCCATCACCATACATTGTGATACTTGGCTCTTATTTAGCACTTTTAGTCAAATGGTGCTTGGATATTTGATGAACAGTGGAGAAAGACAGCCATCCTCCTTCCCTTACAGATATAGTTAGAGAAAAAGCACCTTTGCTTCTCAGCTGTGTGCTTATGACTTCTCAAATGGTTGCTCCTAGATTTGATTTCATGTCACAAATGGTGACGATAAATGGAGGGTTTCCTAAAGACCAGAGAAGGAACAAGATGAAGTAGAAATGGCACTGGCTTACTGCCCCTTGGCTTTTAAAAAGCCTCCTGTAAAACAGTGTCATCTAGCACATCACCATGGTCTGTATGTCTAATCCCTGTCACCTTAGCTAGAAAGTTTACTGTGTTAGGGATCATCTTTTTCTCTCGGGTTTCTCCAGTGTCTAGCTTCTTGTCTGTACTCAGAGTGATGAGTTGCTCATAAGAAAGGTAATGTCCTATATTCTGCTTCTGCCCAGTGTGATACCACCTGAACATCCTCCATATGAAATGAAAGCAGTAGTCAATCCTTTAAGACTGCATGAATGTCTTCTGCATAAGCCTCAAATAGAGACATACTCTCCACCCTTCCTCTGGGATGAGACGTGGATAATAGCAGGCAGGCTGCAGTGCTACTAAATTGGGATTATGTCTGTTTCTTAGTTGATCGTGTGATTGACCAAGTCTTAAACATGGGTAGGAATGTCACACAGCTATTGCAAAGTGGTTGCTCAGCTACTGACGTGAGGTTGCTGGGTTGGTCATAGCCCATCATCTGCACTCAGGACACCTGTCACCCAGCGAGGCTCTGTGCCATGTGTTGTCATCTGTCCTAGCCAGATAAATCATGAGATTTATCCACTCCTGCACTAGAATAATAGGAAACTGAGAATGACAAACCAGCTAGTGTCTTCTAAGCCATGACTTACACTTCCATCTGCTTTATGAGACTAACTAAACTGCTTGAGGTCATAGCATTTTGAAGTGGTAATGCTTCCTTAGTTAAAAATAAGGACTCTTCAGGAAACTGAAAAAAGACACATAGTTTCCCCAACAGTGATTACTTTTTGAGTTTTTGGGGTTTTTTGGGTTTTGTTTTGTTTTGTTTTTTGTTTTTTTTCTCTTGCCTGATATTGACATTTCAATTTATGCTAATTTATACCACTTGAAAAGCCCAAATAAATCACTTGGGCGGAACTGAAGAGAGGGTGAGTGTAAGGAAATCAAAATTATAAAGTTGATGTCTGCTCTAAGATAGCACTTGAGACACAAATCATTTGCAATCACTGTAGCATGCATCTAGTCTGTATGATACTTAATTAGTTTTTCAACAAGTGGTATGAATTCCTTTGAAAATTTGTGGACCTTTGTTTACTGCCAACCAGCCTCCTCATGTCCACACAATAAATAATCATAGAGCTGGGGCCATCTGGAAACCTGAAAACAGGATATTTTTCAAGTCTTGATAAAGAAGGATTTAAAAAAAAAAAAAAAGGCAAGAAGGTATCAAAACTTTCTCCCTTTTCCCCAGTTATTCCAGATAGAAAGAATTGTGGGAAGTGTCTTCAGATGGCTGGTTTGATCCATTGACTTTTCTTTTCTATGGTACCAATAAAAAGTTCGCATCAACGGGCAGAAAGGCTGAAGGAAGTGATTTCCTGATTGTTGCCCATGAGGCCACAGTAAATGTTCTGAAGTTGGATCTGAACAAAAAGTGACCATGGGCAATCAATTTGAAAGCAGTCACAGTCCCTGGAGCCAAAACTCTTGAGAAGAACTAGTTTGAGATATTGATAATGAGACACAAAGAACAGAGATACGGTGCTGGTCAAGTCCAGGCTGGCAGGTGCTCATCCAAAATTTGTTCCAGAGTGTGGTAATCGAATGGTTAGAGAAGACTGGGATGAATGTCTATTGGCAAAATTTCCTTGCTATCAATGCTAATTCAAACACTGAAACAGGTTGCCCAGAAAGGCTATAGAGTTTCCATCCTTGGAGATATTAAAAAACCTGATAGGACAAGGCCCCGAGCAATCAGATCTAATCTCAAAGCCCTTTTTTGAGCAGCGGTTTGGGCAAGAGGATTTCTTGAGGTCCTCTCGGACTTTAATTTTGTTATGATTCTGGCAACTGTGTGCACACTTGTTAAAGGAGGATGCACTCCAGAAGGTGCGGGGAAGGACAATGAGAATGACAAAAAATATTGCTTCATAGAAGAAAGCTTTTGTACGTCAACCATGACTTATTCTTGTCCCAAATTTCTTCAGAAATCATTCCTAAACACAAAACTCTCACAGAATAATGAGCAATACTCTTATCCTGGGTAGCTGGTTGTATCTAGCGTGCTTGTACAGATACCTGCATATATAAGGATATATAAAACATAAGGATCAGCAGGAGACACACTTCACACTGGGAGATGTACATAGTTGTGAAAGATGAAGGAGTTGCCCTTTGCTGAGGCAACAAGTTGTTACTTAGTCAGTCAAGTGCCGGAGATAACACATGCAGAGAGGCATTTGCCTCTCCAAATGCTTGTTTTAATTAAGAGGAATAGCAAGACTGTCACCTGAATAGGAAACAAGCCAGAGCTGGAGAGGAAAACCAAATGTGTTCAAATGGCTAGGAGATCCTGGCTCTGAGGACAGTGCTCTACAAGGAGGTATCCTCCACAGTGAGAGATACAGAAGGAAAGAGTCTGTCAAGCTGAGTAACAGAGAATTCTACAGTAAATCAGGTGAATAAAGGGACAGAGGGAGAGATCTCAGTGTTTGCACATTAAAAAATATTTTTCTTTCATTTCTTCACGTAGGTTTTTTATGAACATTTTTGAATTTCTTGCCACAGGTCAGTGAGAATGCCAGAAGTCTGGGTGGAGTAAAACAGCAGTGGCTAAATTAAAAGGGGGAAAAAAATCCATCAAAAGCCATTAAATGTAAAGATCGCAGCTCTGTCAGAGCAAGTCCCTAATGCTAGAAAATTATCCCTGTGTGCTGGCCCTGAGCCAAATAACTGTTCTCGAATTATACTAGGCCTTGCTCAAAGCTTTTATTCCCCTTAGCGTTTAATACATGGTTTAATATATGGGTGTAGAGCTGACCTGCTGTGAAAGACATTACTCATTTCAGACCATTTTCTGGCAGTCACTTTGCAGCCAGCACAACTCTGGAAAAATTCCCCAGAAAAGCCCAGAGATGAGAGGTGACGGCAGTGCTCTTGTTCCAGCAGAAGCAATGAATTTGTGGCAGAAATTGCCAACTGAGGAGCTGTGTCCAGGATGAGCCAAGGAGTCTGATTATACGAATACAGTTGCTCCCCTTATACATCTATGTATTGAGAATAGGGTACCCTAATGCCTTGGAAGAGCTGGATGTTAGATCGCTGCACAAGGAACCTGAACTTTTAATCCCAAAGGAGCTGGAATGAAATCATCCAACTGGCCAAACTGGAGCTGTATAGCAAGACTCCTTTCCTATTGAGTCAGAGGAATCACTGTGATGCCTTTCAACAATATTTCAGCACAAAACCTAACCCCTTTACATGGCTATTAATCTCACATGCCAGATCTGAGCATACTTGAAAGCCTTTAGTGGAGATAACACAGCCACAGAGGTTGCCCTGAGGTCAAAACCTACTGCTGTGGAAATGAAATATTTGCATAACCTTTTCTTTCAAGAATTTATGTGATGCGCAAACGCATTCATTCAGGCTGCTTCCTCAGTGCTTTGTTGATACTGCCAGACAGGGGAGAAACAATGCAGTGTATTTCTGGGAAAGAACATGATTATCAGCCCTAAATAAGCATATGGTAGGGCTATGATAAGGAGTACATGGGACAGTTGCCCCAGGGAGAAAGCAACTAGATGTAGCCATCCCTCTCCAGGCCTGTGTTCCTGTGATAGGGCATGGGCATGTCTTGCATCGGTCAGTCAGTTCAATTGCTTGGTCTTTCTGGACACCCTGGGCAGCAAAGACATGTACATCAGTAATGTACAGGGTTTTTCTCTCTTCTTGTGGCCGCAGATGGAGGGGAGGGGCTGGGACAGATAGTGGGTACTGCCCACTCATTGTGCATCTTGGAAGATAAATGAATCTCCTGCAAGACAACTGCTGCACCTGCTCACCAGACCAAAATCCAACTCAAGAAGTTGGTCTATAATTAAGCTCAGGGCTAGGAAGCCTTAGCTTTGGGTTCAGAACTTGCAGCTACTGCATTTGTCCTGAAAATGTGTATGAAATCAGCATTGCTGGGCTTACTTTTGGCCCATCTTCAAGCAGGACTAACTCCCTGGCAATCTCTCAGCTAACTCCTCCGGAAGAGTATGAGTTGTTGAGTTTGTTGACTGTGATGCCAGGTTACACCAGCAGATAATGTGGCCTAGGGTAAGTCTGAGCCCCACTATGACTGTGCCACAGTGGATTAACGTTTTTGCATTGCCCGTAGGAAATGTGTGGCTATATTATTTCACTAAAATTTGAAACATGGTTGTGGTGGGTTGACCTTGGCTGGACGCCAGGTGCCCGCCAGGCTGCTCTATCACTCTCCCTCCTCAGCTGGACAGGGCGAGAAAAAAATGAAAGGCTCAAGAATCGAGATAAGGACAAGGAGATCACTCAGCAATTACTGTCACGGGCAAAACAGACTCTACTCGGGGAAATTAATATAATTTATTGCCAATCAAATCAGAGTAGGGTAATGAGAAATAAAAACCAAATCTTAAAACACCTTCCCCGCACCCCTCCCTTCTTCCTGGGCTCAACTTCACTCCCGATTTCTCTACCTCCTCCCCCCGCATGGCACAGGGCGATGGGGAATGGGGGTTGCAGTCAGTTCATCACACATTGTCTCTGCTGCCCTTTCCTCCTTGCTCTCTTCCCCTGCTCCAGCGTGGGGTCCCTCCCACGGGAGGCAGTCTTCCACGAACTTCTCCAACCACAGGCTGCAGTTCTTCACAAACTGCTCCAGCGTGGGTCCATTCCACAGGGTGCAGTCCTTCAGGAACAGACTGCTCCAGCGTGGGTCCCCCATGGGATCACAAGTCCTGCCAGCAAACCTGCTTCAGCGTGGGCTCCTCTCTCCATGGGTCCACAGGTCCTGCC
Organism: Gymnogyps californianus; assembly: GCF_018139145.2. Taxonomy (NCBI): domain Eukaryota; kingdom Metazoa; phylum Chordata; class Aves; order Accipitriformes; family Cathartidae; genus Gymnogyps; species Gymnogyps californianus. The sequence continues at coordinate 3,759,606 of NC_059472.1, read as the reverse complement.
AGGAGCCTGCTCCAGCACGGGCTTCCCACAGAGTCACGGCCTTCTCCAGGCCCAGCCACCTGCTCTGGAATGGGGTCCTCCACAGGCTGCAGGGGAATCTCTGCTCCACCATTAACCTCCATGGGCTGCAGGGGAACAGCCTGCCTCACCAGGGTCTTCACCATGGGCTGCAGGAGAATCTCTGCTCCGGTGCCTGGAGCATCTGCTCCCTCTCCTTTTTCCCTGACCTTGGCGTCTGCAGAGTTGTTTCTCTCACGTGTTCTCACTCCTCTTTCTGGCTGCTGTTGTGCAGCAGTTTTTCCCCCTTCTTAAATCTGTTATCCCAGAGGCGCTACCACTGTTGCTGATGGGCTTGGCCTTGGCCAGCAGCGTGTCCGTCTTGGAGCCAGCTGGCATTGGCTTTATCGGACACGGGGGAAGCTTCTGGCATCTTCTCACAGAAGCCACCCCTGTAGCCCCAGCGCTACCAAAACCTTGCCACACAAACCAAATACATTGGTATAGCACCTCTTAGGATAAGGGTGTTGCCGTGGTATAAGAATGGTTCAAGGAAGAAAGTGCCTGGATTGTTTCTTTCTCAAACAACTTGTTTGACTGCACTGCTAGTGCCTGCTTAGCAGCTTCTTCTCACCTTCCTTGCTCTCCTCCCACACTTGACTTCTCTGGATCCCTTCCCAATGTATATTCCTATCTATCAGGATTAAATTAGACCTCTGCAAAACAGAGTCTGCCAAATCATTTTGTACCCTATGGCATGGAAAGTCATCTACAACTAGCACTTACTGCTGTGTGCTTGAGTGAGTTCTGAATTTTAGGGAAGCATGAGGTGTATTTTCAAATACGTAGCTAAAGAGATTAGTGCTCACAGTGATGGGAGGAACAGCAAACCTTTGCGGCCCTGGGTGTCATGGGACAAGGAACTGAGCGGGGTTTTCATTTTGCTCTATGCTTTTCTTTTGCACAAATGAGAAACCAGCTTGTTGGTTCTGGAGATTTGCAGCCAGCTGCTGAGGCTTTTGTGATGGTTATTCCCATTTTAATCTGTCTCCTGGGCATGAATGTTAAAAGTACTGATGCACTGAAGGCCTGGATCATGGGTTCAGTGTTTGGCTGAACACTGGTTGAACAGCCAGTGGGGCCAAAGCTTTCACTGGAGGTTGTGATGAAGCAGGCTAGCTATTTGGTGAAAGAATCATGAGAGCCAGAGCTCATCTTTTCTTGTTGTCTGAGCTACGTGGTGTTCTGCTGAAGGTATCCAAAGAGTTTTCCTCTGACCTGCCCTTTTTGCATTTTTGTTTTGTTTAGTGTCTCCAGGTTTCCCACCTGAGGGCAGATTTCCCACTGTCTGGTGTGGATCTTTCATTTAAAGTCAATCTCTGTCATTCAAATCCCAGTCCCCTTCGACCTTCTGGGGTTATTAAATGTTTTGGTTTATTTTTTAAAGTAGATGAGTACCATCTGAAATGCAAAAAGCAGAGGGATTGCACGTGGCTGCCATACTACACTTTCTGTGTCTGTCTTCCTGGTGTTACTGACCTTCTGATAACTTTCTGCCACTCAGAAAGGCCAATGTTGCTGACGTTCCTGCTCTCAGTCTACTCAGGTTTTTTTGTTTCTTTTAAACTGCCTGTTTTGCTTCCTCTAAGTTTTCTTTCAATCTGCTGTCTGTAGCTGGAGAAAGCTGCCAATCACATCTGCCCGGAGAGTGACTATCAGTGGATGCAAGTGTGCATTTATTGTTTTCTTCTTGTTAAAAATCAAACCAACCTACCTTTTCATTGTATTTAATATGCTTTTATACTCTCAGAAAGAAAATATTGTTCCTTACTGATTTCATCTGACAGAACACACACTGGTTGGTTTGTATTTATTTATTTTTCTTACTTCCTGGATTTTTCAAAGCAGTGAAATCATCTCTGTCGTATTTACTCTTCTGTTTGTGCATGAGAATCAATAGTTATTTTGCCTTAAATGTATCAGAAACATTCTTAGGTGTGAGATAATCTTATCCCTGCCCGGTATTATATGGAATGAGTACACCTCTTAAAGAAATATTATCTATTGAGAATTTGCTTTGAGATGTGCCCTTTATAGAAATGCATTCTTAGAATTAGAGATTGGAGAAGACTACAAGGAATCCCACTATGGGCAAGAAAAAGATAAATGTTCAACCCTCGGCATGTGTAAAAGTTGTGTGCATAACATTGCTTCGAAAACTACCAGAAATAGTAATTGGCTGTTACTGGATGGTCTCAGAAGATGGGTCTGAGGGTCGAGAGGGAGTTTCTATGCAGTTAATGTGCCTGGAAGGTCAAATTCATGGTTCCCCAGGCAAGTACTGAGCCAGTCAAGCTACCAAGAGTGAAGAAGGCTAAAATATGAGGCCGTGTTGGTTTAGTGCCTGATCAACATGGAAACTAGAGTTGTGTGAGCAGGATCTTGAGCACATAGGATGCAGGGCATACATTCCTGTTTCACCAGCATTTAAGGCTATTATGCCTGGGCTGGAGCACTGCTTGCTCTGGAAAAACCTCCATTTACTTAGTTGTTGAGAGAGTCTGAGAAGTTTGGGAAAAAGTTTTTGCTCTGAAGTTTCCATATCACAAACTATGGACCTGTTGAAGACTGCAAGATCACCTTTAAATTATGATCAGAAGGAAGAGTGTCTGTGCACATACATGCTAAAAAAAATAAATGGATGACAGCAAAAAAAGTTCAGTTCAGGTAGACAGCATTGCTACAGCATGTGCTTTCTTGTTTGCGCTTCCTTTGCTGAAGAGGACACTACTGATAGTATTTGCTTAACAGGTGAATGCTCATTGCTTTCTACTTTAGGCAGACTGAAGGATCTGCCGGCTGAACCAGTCAGGAAGCTGTAGAGATGGCTGCTCACACCTCCCAGGATGACACAGTCCATTAGAAATGGGATGAAGTGCCACCTTCAAGTGTGAGGGAGCGGTGAAGGCCCGAGGAAGAGGCAGGTCCTCAGATGCTGCAAACTGGCAATTTATGCTGGCAGCGGCTCTGCTCATAGATATTTTGTGGCTGTTGCATGAAGAGCAATGGTCACTCACAGTGTCTGGCAAACTTCAGAGGAGTGCCGAGCATCAGAGTGAATGCTGCTTGGCAAACCCAGTTCATTTTAGAGCACATTCAGCTCTACGGCTTTGATATGGAAAGGAGCTGGGGAGAGGTCTCCCTGGGCTCCTTCTTTTCCTGCAAGAAAAACAGGAAACACCAGAGGATAAAAGAGCAAGGGAGAAAAACCAAAGCTCCATCTAACAGAGCAAGATTTCACCCAGTTTGTTGGGTTGCCTCTGATGAGCCAGCAAGACACACTTCTGAATGGATCTTGCAGCTTTTTTCTTTGGAACACAGCTTCGTGATTTTCCCTTTTGAAGCCTCTACATCGCTTCCCATCTGTTTGCTTACTCATGGAGGGAAAATGTATTCATTATTTAATTCTTTCTCTGAAATCATGTTTGTGGACTTGATTTCATGTCTTCAAAGTTTCCCTTTGTGTCCTGTAGAGCTCCAGACTCTCTTATTAATGTACATTTTTCTTCTCTTTTGGAAACTTGATCAAAAGTGAAACACTGGTCAGAAATGTATACGATGTCTAATTTATTAGATGAACATAGCCGTCTAAAACCCTAAAATTCTTACTAATGCACATCCCAGTCTTGTAGAAACTTGTGTGTGAGTCATCCCACTGAACTGTAGTTAGTACAACTGCTCTCTGCATAGTGTGAGGCAGATGTATATGTCTGAATGCATGCAAAGAAGCCAACAAAACACAGGGCTGGCTAAGGAAGTGCCAATGGACTTGTTTTACTGTAAAGTGCTCCTACTCCCTAGCTTGAAAATCACTTGGCTGGATAGAAGTCTCCTTCCTGACTCACCAGGCTTCATGGTTACTTCTCTTTTATGAGAGATAACTTCTCTCATAAAAATTACAGCATTAGTGCAAAGCCCATCTTCACACATAAGACAAGGCCAGAGCAGGACAGTACCGATCAGTTCAGAGAAACCTCTGCCTTGATAAAGAAATCAGGAGTGAGGATTTTTGTCAACAAAGTCAGTATTCCCATTCCCTTGGTATTCTTCCTGTACTGCCCTCCGGTACTGCAGTCCTCCAGCAAAGGCTGGAGCCCAGGATTGACCTTGTCAGAGTCATTAACCCTTTCCCAAGCAGGAATTTTTTGTTTGCATGTTGGAATTCCATGTCCTAAAGCTCTAATTAATTCATATAAGCAACTGTTCTTGATGAAGAAGTTGTACTTTCAAATCCCAGAGCCTTCCACATGAAGAATTCAATAATTTAATTCCAGCCACTGCAGTGAAGCAGAGGTAATGTACTAAAATCTATGTTCCCTCCTGGACTCAAAGTCCTGTAGAAGCCATGAGCTCCGCCTGGCTGAGGTTCATTTGGAAAATTAAAATTTCAATGAAAATATATGCAGAAAGCCAAAGAAGTCAGATTTTGTTTCTCTCTGGAAAGCAGTGATATCTTGCCTTAGCAACTAGCCAAATCCAAAGCCTTAGGATAACCTAAGTTGGTTTTACTCTGCTTGCTTATACAGCGCAAAATGCATGGAAGGCAAACACAGTGGATATCTGTGGGAGGAGCTGTTGATCAGGGCATGGGCAGTCACACCCAGAGCTCCAGCAGAAGCAAGGCTGGAGTACTGAAGCCAAGGTGAGGACATGGCAAAGTGATGGTATGCAGCAGTCTGAAGGGCAAGGCAGGAGCCAGCCTCACGGGTCCGGGAGCGTCAGGACAAGGAGTTGAAGGTGCTGAGAGCAGGAGCTAGGAATGGGACTGAGCAGCCCAGAAGAAGAAATAGTAATTGGGGCCACCAAAGAGCTGTGGCAGTCCAACAGGGAACAAGGTTGAAAGAGCAGGAGGCGGATGCAAGGACAATGCCTGGATATAGACAGGGAAAGGGTAAAGAGGTTAAAAGTATACCATTGGAACAAAGTGTTTGGAGTTTTAGTTTTATGCTACCTATGATTTTTTAAGAATCATTGCTTTGGTCTCCTATTGCCAATAGCACAGACCTACACACTTTGCTTGGGTGGGTACGACTTCAGAGGGCAGCAGAGGAGGGTGTGGACAGAAAATTGTCCCAGGATGAGAAGTGTGCAGATAGTGAGCTGGTGGGACAGGTAAGTTCAATCCAGGTGCTGTACACGGAGAATAACATATGTGCCCTAGCTACAAACATCCTGTAGCCATAGTGTCACTGCATATATAGTGAGAGTGCCAGACAGAAATTTAGTCCTGCAATATGTGGTTAAGTCTGAGCATCTTTCTCAAGTGGTGGGGTGATGGGAAACTGTAGAAATATCCAGGTAAGCGGACACAGTTTGGATGCGTATTATCAATAGTTGTCACTGGAAGGAACCAAAGCTGCAGTGCTTCAGGCTGTCATTCCTGCTGGTTCCTCTTTGACTTTAGTGGTGCAGTCTAAATCTATGGAGGAAGAAGATCTGGGCTTTTTTTTTGTGTCTTAATTTTCTCTGTGCAATACTACTGGGCTATAATAGCCATCCTGAAATAAATTCAGCTGGGTCTAGAGTCTAGTTTCTATGGCAATGTTTTACAGGTAAATAAGGGTCAAAGTCCATTCTTTGGTCCGGAGGACACATCTCAAGTTGGCATGTGTATGATTAAACACTCTTACCTGAAATGGGCGATCCGTTCTGCCCTTTGGGAGCAGTCCCTGGCCTGTGTTACTCCTCAAATAATATTTAGACATTGTCTGGGAAAGACTTACTTGAAAGGGGACACAGTTGCTTCAAGTTATGATGGAAGTGGTCCAGCCAGCGGCAAATCAGTGCCCAAGCCTGTCTCCTTCTTACCTTTCCAGTGTAGACCACTCTGTATGGCCAAAGAGCTGGATGCAGAACAAGGACGAGTCTGTAGTCAGAGCTTGCCTGGAAGCTTTTAAACATGTTGTCGAGGTTGTGATAACCTCTGCGACCTCTGCAGCTGATATTTGATCTGCGTGTCATGTATTGTCTCTCCTCACTCTTGTCCTGTTTAATAAATATTCTGAGTGTGGACCTGCGTGTGTGATCTTACCACAGCCAGCAGATTCCCGGCAGGGTCTCACCTCTCTCTCCCTGCTGCAGGGAAGGCAGCACAGAGCCCTGAAATGTGAGGCAGATTAAAAATAACCATTGTTTCTGCACATAAAAGTGCATCTTTCAGAGCCTTGTGACTTGCCAGTACCCTGCCCGGATGGCTGCTCTGCTGAGGCAGCTCTCGGATTGAGACGGAAAAGGCACAAATAATGGCTCAGGTCACGCACACAATTCATCATCGTCCTATTAATCAGGATGACTGCTTGCCCCCCCATACCCTCCCAACACACACATCCCTGACTGGGTTTCAGGATCTCAGAGACCTCTTAAAGAGCCATTTTGAGAAAAAAAAGAGCCATGCCCAGCAATGCTGCATGAAAAGGAGTATTTGCTGCTGTGGTGATGTTTGCCATCAGAGCAAACAATTTCTTATGAGCCTGCAGGAACATGCTGCAACGCCAGGAAGGTAATGATCAAATTACCGTGCTCGAATGGCTAGCTGGGTACATATTACACCTCCCTTCTGGCACAAGAAATGTGTCAATGGCATTTGGTCAATCCTAGCACATATATTGCCTGAAGATATGGTTGGTTGAGGAAGAAGTGGGGGGAAAGCCTGTGGGCAAGCAAAGTCTGAATAGTTTGTAAACTGTTAAATGAGATGCCCTAAGCCAACCTGTAGATGTTGCACTTGTTCCCTTTACGCAAGATGCCTTAGGTCAACAGCTTCTAAGACAAAGATAGTCCAAGTTATTGGAAGTCATTTTGTATCATAGACCTGTTTTGGACTGAGCTCATGCTGTTTCTTAAGAAAAGACATCTTCTTAGGTAGATTTCTGTCTTTGACAGCGGTACAAGAGTTTTCTTAGGTACTCATTACACCTCACAACAAAAATTGCATTTTACAAAGCAAACAAAGCTTTAAAAACATCTTCTTGAGAGTACGTGTTGGCACTGGCAACTAGGGAAAAAAGCATAAGCTAAGAGAAAGAAAACAACCCAAACTTTGAAGTAACAGAAGATAAGACATCTTGTTGGTTTTGTAGATTTATTTAGCTTACTCTTCCCTTCCCAAATCATGTCTCCTTGCTTTCACACTTTCCTGCCATCTCCCAGACCTGACTTTGGGAATCTGAGGTTGTTGGTGGGGGGCCTGAGGCAGAAGGGGCTAAGGCATTGCTGGAACTAACTTGGATCTGGTGTCATAGTCCCTGGAGCCTTTGAGTGATTGCAATGATGTTGGAGCTGAATACTGGATCAATATTGGAAAGAGGGATCTGAGGAACTGGCATGACACTGACGTTAAAGGTAGGGGGTTGGGATGATATTGGTGGGAAGAGGGGACATACTGAAAGACCTAAAGCTGTCTGTTGGAGTGAAGGGTTGTGTGTTTGTGTGTCCACTGAAGGGAGGAGGGGGTATTGCTTACATGAAGAATGTAACAGGTCCTGGGCTAACAGAAGGACATAAGAAAGGCTGTATTGGCTGTGTAGCCTCGTGTGCTGTTTCTGACAGTGGTCCAGGGTGATAGTAGGTATAAGAACAAGGTAAGCATGTATTTCCCTAAATTACTCTTCTGGCATCTGACTACTTGGTGTTCAGAGATTTCCTGACCTGGAGGTGGTTTCTGTGTATTTTGTAAAATCAGTGGCTCTCTGGGCATGAATGTGCCCATGAATACTTGCCACTTTTCAGCACCTACAACATCCTGTGGTGAAGAGCTCCTCAGCTTCACGATGAACCTCCTTGGGTTTGTTTTGAACTTGCTCCATGGGTTGATTTGAAGCCTCTGTCCTATTCTTACTCTCTTTCTCTGTCTTATCATCTCCATTACAGAATAAAGTGCAACACTGGGAAAAGTATCTGATGGGACTAAGGAAGAGTGTGTTCCTCCACCAGGTCACAACAGAAGGGCATGCCCAGCCAAGCCTTGTCACTATTGCTTTCTTCTCTAGTGACCCTGGGGAAGCCAGGAGAGATGAAGGGGTAGAGGGATAGAGGAATGAGGGGATGGAGGGACAGACAAATGAAGGGATAGAGGGACAGAAAGATGAAGGCATGGAAGTATGGATGGATGGAGCAAGCCCAGTGCCCACTCTGTCCCCACAGCTCCCACCTGTGTGCTCAAGCCATCAGTGAAGCCCACAGATAACAGCTCCCTCCAGGAGCTACAATTTTAAAATGGTTTAAATTTCTGGTGACACATTCAATGGAAACAGGGCAGATGGCAACTCTGCTGATGGTCTTTATGAAAGGGTCCAGTTCCTGCTGGACACTGACCTGATGAGGACCAGCCAACACTACTATCAGTGTACTCAGGATTCTTTGGTTAAATAATGAAAGCATATGCATTTTGGTTCCCCCCCCCCTTTGTTTTTTTTTCCCGTTATTGTTTTATTCTGACCACATCCCTCTCCAGCTGCACATTAACATTCTTCCTCTCACCAAACCCTCCTCCCTCAAATCCTGCCCATGCTGCTCCCTTTCCTCACTCTTCCACAGAGCTGCTTATCATCACACAGTGAAACAGGAGCAACCATGTGGACACTAGTGTGGAGTCGTTGCTCACCACTACAGCATAGGAACCAGGAGGACAACAGCAGCAAGAAGGGCAGATTTCTCCTTGCTGTCTCTTTGCTGTGTGGCAGAGCTACCATGCTGCCATGGCCATTTCCAAAGTGATATTGCCTCATTTGCCTTTACCTGGCAGCAGAAGCAGTGGCCAAGGTGTGTTGACTTGGGAAATTGATAACTCTGTGGATGGTGCACCAGAGATAACCCTTTACTGGCATGTGCAAAATAACAGGGATTTCCACCTGCAGTATCTGTTACGGTGCTTTCCTTATGGCTCTGGAGCACTTACTGCCACCCATACATTTACGTGATAGGACACTGCCTACAGCTTGATATAAAGACCTCTAAAGAGTATGGTAGGTCACTGGAAAAGAAAAGACATAAAGCCAACACGTTGTCAGCAAGTGATGAGCTGGTCCCTAGTGGCGGAGGTGATGGTGATAGAGCAAGAATGTTGGTGAGGGTTCTCCTGTTTCTAGCCTTCCCCAGCAGATGCGGTTGTAAGATCACAATGAGAGTTGCAACTTGTTGCACATCCTGGATGCGGTTTAAATTGAGAAATTGGAAGCGATCTGAAGTGAAAGGAAAATCATTTGGTTTGCTCCCTTCATTTGCAGCACATTTTCCCTCTAAATTAGCTGGCATGATAGTTCAGTCACTGAGAAAGGAGAAGAAAAAAGAGGCCTGGGAATCCATTTCATTGCGTTTCATATAGGGCTGAGTTTCAGCTAATAATGCTTTTGTGCGTGGCAGAAGGGAATCTGCTCTGTGAATGAAACAGTGCTCAGGCACTTGCATGCAGTGAGCTGAAGCAGCAAGTCGCTGTCTGGATGCACAATGCGGGTGCACCCTTCACACATCAGTTCTGACCTCTTCTGGGAGGCAGTCAGACAAACCCCCATGCAAGGAGAGAAAGGGGTTTGTTTGCCAGGGAGTGCCTTTAAGATCAGATGCAAGCAGCCTTCTGGGATGCCTATCTCAGTGCATGCCTGTGAGCAAATTCTGTCGCTGCCAACATTTTTGAAGTTAATATCTGATCTTAGGGACCTTTTGGTAATGCCTTACTATTCAATAGAAGAGATACCAACAATTAGATGATGAAATTCTACCCATTTGCTGGACCTGATTCACTTAGATTTGTATATATGGTAGGTATGAGGATGACTAGGCTTTTTTGGTTCTGCATTGACTGAGAAATAAAATCCAAAGAAGAAATGCATGAGCACTCCCCTCCCCACTGACACTGCCTTTCATTCAATACTTTTAAAAACAAAACCCAGACCTGAATATTACTTGAGGCTAGTGTGTCCTTTTAAAATGGAGCTCATGAATATTTCTTCTTATGTGCAACCCTTAACAGGACATATTGGTAGTTGAAGTTTTGGAAATCCAGTATGGGACAAGTTTCTGCCCAAGAATGGGCTCTGTAGTAGGCATTGCTATTTTGGGATATGGGAAGACCTCCATGTAGAACAAAGAAGAGACAGTTGCGGGAAGGTTTTGTTAGACTTGTTTAAATGATGGCTCTGTAGTAGAGACTGGAGGGCTTAGAGACTCCTTCAGTTGTTTGAGCATGTCACTTTCGGACATGCTACTGACTCTCACTTCCTCATCCGTGATATGGGGCAGTTGGACTGAAACAGATGCAACATTTTGGGTTAGCCAGTTTTATTAACCAGCTTGGACTAGATGATTGTTGTAGGTCCCTTCTAACTGAAATGGTCTATTCTATTCCAGTTGATAGCAGCTTCAGGAGGCAAAAAACATTTTCTCTCTCTCTAACACACTTTCCACCAAAATTTGTTAACCTCTTAGTTGTTAAGTTCAGGACATCCTGGCTATAAGTCTTAGCACAAATTTATTAGTAAATGTCACTAAGAACAAAAGCACAGGGAGAATAAATACAGTAAGATTTGGGAAGGATGTTCCTGGGCCGTTCATCACGTCTTGCAATATAGGATGTAGAATAAAGCACTTCTACATAGTGGTCACAGCAGACAACTCGGGAATGTCAGAACAGTGAAGCAGCCAATCCAGGAGAGGGGACCATAGGATGTGTAGGGCTCTTTCCAGAGCAAAATAAATGTTGCAGGACTTACAGAAAATCTGCTGTTATCATGCTGTATCTCTCATTGACAGAGGTGTTTTCCCAGTGATGATTCCAGTGGCAGGACTTGGACCAGTAAGGCCTCCCTGTAGGAAACGTGGCTGGATTGAGTTGTCCTGTAGGCTGCAAACTCTTCCACCCGGTGTAACTCTCCTAGGGTGAGCTGCTGGCTCTTTGTGTTAGTTTATATCAAGAGAAATTGTGTTGCCCTGTTGTGCATAGGGTAGAATTCATGACTGCACGTGGGCTTCTAAAATTTTGACATCTATATAAAAGCATGACTCTTAGATGCTTTTTCAATCAGTGGGAGCTAGCTAGTGATAAAGTAGGAACACAATTGTGTCAACATAAAATAGTTGTCCATGTTTGTTATTTCAATGTCTGTTGCCATTGCTTAGCTTGCCACTTGGGCTGCCTCGAGGGTAATCCTCAGTGGCTGAATAACGGATACTCCTGTGATTGTAAATGCTCTGGGATATTTTGGCTAGTCTCCCACTGCACCCAGCCTGCTGGAAGGGTGCTGGCATCCCAGAGCTCCTTTATCCTACCTGCCAGCCTCAGATGGCTGAAGTAGTCTATTGTATCTCTTGTGGCATGAGATGCATAAATGCAGGTAAATGAATCTTTCCCAGCAAGACCACCATAGATGTAGATATCCGTATTGTAGATACTTACATTTGACACTATTATATTTACAACAGTTAATGCGACACCAAATCCCTGTGTCCCAGCTAACATGATCTTTGAATATAAGCTACTCAGAGAAGAATAAGACTGGCCCATTGATTTATTAACCATTTCAATATATCTACATCTTTTAGCAGGTCAGTTGATATCACAGGATACAGAAGAATATTGAAGCTGCCTCCTTGTTTTATGGAAAGGTTAACAAACAGAGCTGTCACCTCATAGGAGTTCATTTAACCTAGTTTTGAAAGCTCTTCTAGTGAGGGTTTACACCTTTCCCTGGGTGAGCTTCTCCAGTGCCTGGCTGCTTGGATAAACAGCTTGCAAAAGTCTATGCTCTTATTTCCGCGAGCTTACTTCAGACAAGAAACGTCAAGGCTTGATTTACCTGAGGCAATCACCGATGTAAAGCATAAGGTTGACAATTATTGTTGAAGAAGAAGCAGATGGGAGGACACTTCTTCTACCTGACCTTACTTCCCTCTCAGAGGACAGCTGTCACCTGTGACAGTCGTGGCTCTCTGGCAGTGCTGAGTTTCTTGCCTCTGCTAAATGGACTCTATTTACTCTTCTGTTCATAACACTGGTTAGCTGGAAAATGTCCAATTTTGTGAGTAACAGCTGTTACTTTAAAAGTGACAGGCTCTATTCATCTAAAACAATCTCCTATCTGAGCTGTACAACCAACCAAACGGACCTATCCCACAGAAACTCTGTTGCTACAAATATGCAATGCATTAAGACTCTGAGGAAGGCAGAAAGCATTTGCAGTTTGTCAGGAGAATAAAACAGCGTAGGTCAATAGGATCTGAAGTACTAGCAGTATTTAGGCAGGTCTTTTTGCATCAAATTTTTCTGTTGGGTACCAGCTTGGTCCTTCAGAGAATCAAAAAAGTAGACAGTGGGCTTGTGTTATCTTCCCAATGTTGTTACCTTTTCTTCTATGACTTTAAGGAAAACACAATGGGGCCAATTTTCATTGTGTAGTATTTTAAATAATTTGCTAAAATGGTCATTCTGGAGGCTCCATCAGGAAGTGGAGTTACCATGGCAAAGTGAGATCACCCTGCATTGGCTATGCAATTATCACTCACAGGACCTTCTTTTGGCCTGTTGCAAGTGGGGAGAACTGTGTCAACTTAAACTTCCTTCATTTTTTGTCAGTGAGTGACCTATAGCTTGTGGAGCTGCAGTAACTTGAACCTGTGTCTCATTCTTTGTTTTCCTGGTAGCGTTGCATTCAGTCATGACAACACTTTGCATTTCTGTAGTTCCTCTTTCCCATGGACTTCATTAAACTTAAAAAATGAATGAACATAGCTTCACTTCACTCTTAATTAGACAATTTTTCCCCTTTTCAGATTTGCAGGGACAAAAAGTCTGGTTTTATGCAAGACATTTGCTTTCCTTTGCAGAATGCCATGGATGAAAGTCACAGGGACTGTTATTTGTTTCTGCGACAAGGGTTCAGGGGAGTCTGGAAGCTGTGAGCCTACAGAGATCTAATAGACACAAGAGAGCTTGCAAAACAACAGCTCCTGCTTAGATTTAGTGGCTTTAAAGACCAGGCAAAACCTATGATGCATAAAGAATTGAGGACAGACACGGGAGAGCCCAAATTATCAGTCTGAGCCTAGCCACATGCAGACAAGGAGACAAGAAAAGGGACCAGTTGTGATAACATGTAGGGAAAATCAGTCCTGGCTTCCATTTGAGATTTAATGAGGATTGGACGGGGAGATACCTGGCATATTCCTAGGCCGCTAGCTAATTTTGTCTCTGAGACACAACTTTGTGCTGATACCTGTGTTGTGCTTTCCTGTCTGTAAAACAGCAGTCCTTCCTGGTCTATGAAGTCCTGGTTGGCAGAGGAAATCATAGAGTACAAATGGCTTGCCACCTCTCCCAGGCTGTTCTCCAGAGGCGAGTCCCAGAGCCGAGTTCAGAGGTTGACCTGTGCTTGTGTTTGCTGAGATTTCAGATCTCTCTAGGCTCCTGCAGGTGTTCCAGCTCTCACAAATTCAGCAATTTTTGCATTCCTGGAGGTATGTAAACTAACACTGAAAGATTATTTCAATTGACTTCCAGCTCCCTGGAAATCTGAGAGGCAGAGATTTTGCTCAGGCCTGCCCTTGACTTTCCTAGACACTTCCCACAAACAGACTTACCTGTGTTATTGCTCTGTCCAGAGAAAGATTATGGGATCTTCTGCTGCCAGGACCTCCTCATGCTGTTTCCCCACTTGGTTACCTCTTTCTGATGCCCCAACACAGCCTGGAATAAAAGAGTTAATCCACGTGCTTGTGTTTGCGTACGTGTGTTTGTGCATGCGCAGAGATCAGAACCCCCTCTTCCCCCAAATAAATGATTCAGGGATCTTTTTGTTTACATACAGATTCATTTAAAGAAAATAACAACATGGACAAGAGAGGCAAGCACTCAGAAAAATTACCTTTCCACTCCTTCATCCTTTTTTGCCTCCTCATCTAGTCCCTATCTCTAGTGTCCTACCAGCATGGCCTTCAACAGTCCTTTACTGTTACACATGCATTTGGTCATTTTACAGCTTCCCTACCGTTTATGGGGTTTTCTTCTACTTGCTGTGGTACAGCACTATTTCTCATACTCTGCTTCTCAAGGGATCCATTAGTGTTTCATACCCCCTTCTGGACCACTAACTGCTAGTCGCATATAAGATGTCTTCACTTTTCTACCTATTAACTCTCAAAGAAACTGCAGGTAGTGATGGTGGTAAAAAGCCAGGACTTCTGACAGCTCTTGAAGACAAAAATAAATAAAAGCAACTCACTTTTAATCAATTGGTGGCATTTACAACAAAATTCAGAAAATGTATAGCGCACCAAAAGGCAGGCACTTTTAATCCCTAAATTTTGTTGAAAGGCTGCAAAAATGTCTGAGAATTGTAAAAGTGTTTTTGGCTTGTGGATAGCCTCTCAAGTCACTGCAATTTCCTGATGCTATAATAATAAAATCCAGAAAGACTGCTCAGCCCAGCTTTTCAGATCAAATTGATTGAAGGAAGACTAATTCCATGGAAACCACAAAATCTGCTCCATTTTCTTCTTCTAAGACCCTCATGCATGACTGAGTCTCATTTACCTCTGCACAATTTAGCATAATTGCATCTCTCTAATTTAAGTAGAACTTTTTTCTGGCAAAGATGGTTAGAAAGATGAGATTGAATGCCTTCTGGAAACTGCACGGGGCTTTAGTCTCTGCACTATAGAAAAATACAAACTTCATTCTCCTGATGCCTTCACTGTTTCAATGTCTTCCGTTTCCATGTGGGGTAGAAAAGGGACGTAATTCCTATCTGGTACCGATTTTCATTCTCTGAATACAGCTCTTCCTCAGACACAGGCACTTGATTCAAATCAATATCAGAACTTATGGAGAAAATCAAGAATATTTCTGCTAGCTGTACTGATTAAGGAAAGGAGAGGAAAACTTGGGGTCAGGCAAGGGGAGATGTTGATTCTTTGGTAAACACATGGTAAGATGTTTTCAATGACAAGCGTAATTGAAATGCACAGTGCAACAGACTCAGCCCGCACAATGAGATGTCTCTTATTTTTCCTGTCATCTTGGGAAACACTGAAGTTCCTGTGGCTGTTTTGGTTTGTGAAGTAGGTGCTGACAAAAATCTATATTTTTGCTAATCTGTATGCTTTGAGTGGTATATAAATAATTATGAAAGAAGTCAATAACAGCTTCTTGTCTTAGTCCCCAGGCTCTGTGTGCTAGCCACAGGAGAGCATGCACCAGCATGGTGACAGCAGGAAAGACAGGGCAGGAGCAGATCTGTTGCACGTTCATGCTCAATTCCTACTCTCTTTGAGGCCTGGCAATTTTGGGAGAACTACAGAGATTTCTCCTGGAGTCCTAATTGCCACCAGGGTCTAAGGCACATTACAGCCCCATGGGCAGAAACTTCACAGATGTTTGCTTTGTGAAGGAAATGGACCACTTCCCAATCCTGGGACTTTCTTTCCCAGTTGTATGTCTTTTTCCCTGAGGAAAATGGCCACTGCCACAGAGGTTGGGCCAGTCCTCAGCCCATCAAAAGTTTGTAGGAGACCAGGCTCTGAGGGCTGGGGTTTGATGACAAGTGAGCAGAGCTCCCAGTTGAGATGCTCATTGCAAACACTGCTGTGCAGCAAGTTGCTCCCTCTACACATCACAGCTTTTTCTGCGCCTGCTTCTCATTCCCAAGCTTTTACTGCTGTACTAAATCACTACTGGAAATTACGAATGCTAACGGCATAGTGGCCAACAGCAAAGCTGCCCAGCAGGAGGTGAGCTCTTGGGCCCTGTATGATGAATTTGCATTGCTGCAGCACCAGGGATTCTCATGAAAGGATCAGGGCTCCGTTTGGTGGGGATCTGTATGAATAAATAATAGCAGAGCTCTCAGCCTCAGGGATAAGAAATGTGCAACAGCATCTAAAGCCAGTAAGAGAGGAGGGGGTGTGAGACTGAAGGAGGAAAACTGCCTACCAGGGACAAATAAAGGCATTTGTTCTGCTTAGCCTCAGCCAAATCCTTGTCCAAGTCGATCAAGGCTTCATAAGCAGGTAAATCATACACAAACACACCTTCATAAAAACGAAGAGAATTTAACTATATTAATGAGCTATTGTTTAAGATGGTTTAGTTTCTAAACAGACTATGTTAAAGGTGAGGTGGGATGTGTACAGGCCACTGCTGATAAGAAAGAGGAGCTTGCACACAGTATTGGCTTTTAATTTCAGGACCTGATTAACCACTTGAAATTCATTGCACTCCTGGTTTTGAGTGTAAGCCTCTCAGATCACGATCTAACCCAGTAAACCTGGCTAAAGGGACAACCAAGTGACCTATAAAGCCCCTTCTTAATTACAGCATAGCTTCTGGGGCAGGGAAGAGACAGCAGAAGGGATGCTGCTTGAAGAATATCAGTATGGGAGGCATAAATTAAAGTAATTTATAATATTTAGCATTTTTAAAGTTTGATATTTTCTGTCTGACTGTTATCTAAGGCATTCCTTGACACAAGAATTCCTCCATGTGCAGAAAATAACATGAAGAACATTATTTGTTCTGTTTAAAAAAACCAAACCAAAATAAACCTGATCTTTATACCTAGACTCTTACATGGACAGCAGAGCAAAGATCTCATTTTACAGCCTGCACGCGACACCTTTCCTTCTATGAAAATGACTCCGTGGCATCTTACGCACAAGTTCACAGTTATGGAATACAAAGTTTGGATGACCTGAGGGCTAAGTTAATGGCCGCCTGTCCAGGCTGTAGAGCTTGCAGTCGCCCTGCTCAGAACGGCTTGCTGGATCTGGGCAATGCTCTCTACAGCAAATGGAGCCACAGGAAACATCCTCTGCTGTCTCCTGCAGTTCTGACATGGAGAAACTCCTTGCTCTGCTGGAAATCAGGCGTGCAAAATTCCCGTTGTGCGACTCCAGCTTTTTTAATTGGCATAGAGGACCTGAAGAAAAGGGTGAGAATGCTGTAGAAATGCTGGGCTAGAAAAGATTTCTGGTCAAGCCATTTCCTCAAGAGGGTATTGATTTGGACTGAAACCATGCCAGTCTAACCTTTCCTTAAATATCTCTGCTGATGGAAATTTTGCAGCTTCCCTGTTAATGTTTAAATAATTTCTGTAGGCTTTTGCTTTCTTTTCCTAATTACTTTGTAAAGTTAAATACTTTAACACTTTTGCGTTTCTCTCTCAAGCAATCCATTCCCTTTTTTTGTCTTCTTGAGTTCCTCTGTTTTGCCTGTATTGTTGTTTCTTCAAAAAGACCAGATTCTAGCTGTGGCTACAAGTGGACAACGTGGTTATGCAATGTGATCTTCTTTAAGAGCCTCGTATATTTATCTAAAGATAGACTCAGACTAAAAGACCTTTTTTTTTTTAAATTAAAACTTTTCCCAGGTCATCACATAGATGAAAATTCATCTTCTAATCAGAGACTGTCATATGCCTTTAGGTTAATGGTGTAAAAAAACACCTCTGGGACTTTTAAACATTAGACAATTAATTGCCTGTAAAACTTCTGTTTCAAAATTTGAGGTGCCTTGTGCTGCTAATGAAAGGTAGAAGACATGTTGCACTTCTTTACTAGTGAAATCTCAGATACCTGTTTAGGAATGCCACAGACTAGCAGAGTACTTGCCTTGTACTTTGATACTCAGTGGGAATTTAAAGCACACAGCAAAGAAATACTGGTATTTCTTTCTAGTTTTGAATAATCTTTCCTTCATGCTTGATTTCTCTCCAGAGCATAACAAAAGGACAGCCAATAGCCCAGGAGCCCCGTTACAAAATTCTTAAGGGATGCTGGCATGAAATTCTGACGCTGGTGAATATCCCATGGGGGATATTTAAAAGGTAAGCATTGCTCAGATATTTATGGCTTAATGTTTTGAATCAGCCTTATCTTGCCTTCTTTCCTAGTGTCTGTAATGACTCGTGGTACGATTAAGGTCACTTAGATTACACTTCTTGAATAGATGCATGAAACACTGTATATCATGTCTCCAAATCTTTTCTTTGCAAATGAACAATATTTCTTACCTGGCCCTTCCTTCCTATCAGTGTTAGATGCTGTCCAGATAAACTGCCAACACAATGTTCAGTGTGAATCCTTAAGGCCAGCAAATCCCCTTGTTTGGTGTCAGAAGTGTCACATTATTCTTGTTTGCATCCCAGCCATGGAATTTTCCAGCTCTCCCATTCTGCTCCTGACTGCAAGATATATCTGGTGAATCTATTCATTAGCTACTTCTGGAAGAGGGATGTGGGCAACCACAGTATTCAACAGAATGCAATGGACCTCATATGTGAAGTGGCTGGCATGAGAAAAGCTGCCTCTCTGCTATGTCTTTTGGTCTCCTAGAGCCTCTTAGAAATCACTGCAAATGTACCAGGAATGAGAGACATCATCCATTAGCATGTTAATATGCTTTGCGCTTGATGCCAAGCCTTGATGTCAGTGCTTGAAAGCAACCAGAAATGTGATGTGTGCTGATCTCCAGCACCTCAGAGGGATATTGCTGCTGAGCGGGGAGGAGAAGTCACTGTGCGCAAGAATGGGAAAACAGGCAGTTGGTGTCATTTCTTAAACAGCTTCATCATGCTGGAGGACGGGAGAAAGCTGGGCTATCTCAACTCTTTTCACATGGCTGAAGTATTGTGCTGTGCCAAAAAAAACACTAGCAGGGCAGAACTGGGGAAAGGGCTTTTAAGAAAGGACATACAAAGTTGTTTCATGAGGGAATTCACACCCAGCTCACTGCTCTGGACAAGTTGAAATTGCATTTATTGCTTGACCAGAGAGCTGTTTGTGAGGTTCGGGTCTGTACATCCAGCACCTGAACTGTGATCCGACTTCTGCAAACAAATAGTTTCTCCGGGCCTTCATGGCTGACAAATACACCCTGCGATTGCTGTCCTTCTGAGTGCAGATCGTGTACCAGGGTTAATTGAACCAAGTTCAGTTGCTAACCCAGTCTAATTTTTTTCCCAGAAGCTTCTGAGTAAACAGCTATCTATCCTCTGTCTTGAAAATACAAACTCAGCAATGGACTTGCCCTGGGGGTGATAATTTTTAAAGCAGTGCTGTTTCTCTCTAGAGGTATGTAGGAGTTCTCTTAGACCTCTGTTGTAATAGACTATAATTACCGGTGCCGCTGCATCTTTATTTAACTTAGCTGTAGCACAGACAGTGGCCTAGAGGATGCAGCTGTTAAGGCTCTCTGTGAAATGTCTGGGAGTCATACCGTATATATCCCACATTTTCTATTTTGAAAATGGCTCAATTCTGATAAGACTGATCTCTTCCATCAATGGATATTCCAATATCTTCCATCAGTGGGTACTTGGGCTTCAACTTCTAGCTAGCAGCTGGTTTCCAGAAGAGTCATCTCTGATTTGCATTTCGTTGCCTTCCTGATGAGTGCAATGCCTCCCTATTATTGTCACAAGAAAACTTGTTCAAAGTCAAGTCCAGGCATTGACACTCATGTGGAATTAGTTTGTCAGATATCTACGTCACCCTTGTGCAACATGCTTTCCTTTAAACCTGCAGATGTCTGGAGCAATTTTATGTAGTAAAAGTACAATATTCTCCTGAACACGAGTACCACTGCTTAAGCAATATAAAAGGTGATTCTTCCACCATGTGATCTTTCAGTGGGAAAACTAGGGGCATTGATAAAATCCAAATGAAGTCCAAATGAATGCCAATACCAGTTTCTGAAAAAGGAACTGAGGATAGTTCCAGTTGTACCATAGTGCAGCCACGAAAACCTCTGCACTGATTTTCACAAACCCAACTCTAACCCACAAATCCACCGGCTCATCCTCAGTCACAGCTTCCACCTGCTCCTGTTGTGGATATCTTGCCTCCATTCTGCTGAAGTCTGTGGGTTCTTCAGTGTTTGACCCTGCACTTCTCTTGACTTTGAACAAGTTTTCTTGTGACATTGATAGGGTTGAGGACCCAGAGGTGGGATTAATTTCACCTACCTTAGATGGTGCCTGCATTTCTATCAGTGTCAGAAACACCAAGCTCACCTTATAGACACTGCAGAGGAAGAGGCACTGTCCATCTGACTGGTTTTTAACATTTGAATTGTACCCTGTGATGGACTATTTTTTCCCATTGACTCTAAAAGCACCTTCATAGCTAGTTCAGTCGTAGACATGTACATTTTAGACCTTCTGATGAGATGAATCCAAATCACACAAGCTGTTGACTGAAGAATGTAATTTGATTTGGAAATGTTGTAAATCAATAATTTTTAATCTGCTTTCTCTGAAGGTGTTATTTTTTGAAAAATAATTTTTTCCTGTTTTCCATTTTTGGTTTTGCTCTTTTTCTTTGGCTCTTGTTCGTCTTTTTTTCCTGCTATCACTGCATTACATCCCTCTTTCGTAAAACAGTTTTCTAACTTTTTCTTCACTTTCTGTTCAAAATGTAAGAAAGTTCAGGAAAACTTAAAAATAGAATTGCTTTCACATACTAATATTTCATAAGATGGAATTTTAAAAATTGTTATACAAAAGTTGATTTTACATTTTCAACAAAAGGCTAACTTTTAATGAAATAAAAAGTTATGAACTCTAATTACAACAATGAACTCTAATTATAACATTTCATATTTTCATTGATACTGAGACTGACTGCAAACGTAGGCACAATGAGGTCTCTTTTACTGACACATCCAGAAATAGTTTTATCTATAAAATTTTGATGACATGGACTAAAGAACAAGTTGTTCAATTCTTGGAAGGGTTTTTTACTTAAATGTTACTCTTTTCTTTCACTGTAGAAAGGACATATAGTTAAACAAATGAATAAAAATAACAAGAAAAGACAGTGTAGAGACCTGGAGAATAAATGGTATTCAGGTTGTGGAATTAATCCAAAACATATATTATGCTGTGATTATCTCAGTGGCGATATCTCTGATCTGCTTATGATGATTTGTTACGTAAGTGTTAATATACAAGATGTGAGCAATTTAGCAAACCTGAAACCCCTGCTCCCCCAAGTGCTGGTTCAGGCAGCATGGGGTGATCATACAGGGAGGATGGTGTGGAGATACATGGTCCATGCGGCCCTGCTGGGACATCACCAGGAACAGCGTGCGCAGTACTGACATCCCAGTGTCAGAAAGACGCTGCTGCAGTTTAATAAGGTGAAACACAACCAATCAAGGAAGTTGGATTTCTCCAATTTCGGAGAGATGCAGGGGAGAGCTAGTGTAGCTAATTGGATGTTCAGCCATTGACTAGGTGTGCATGTTTTCTTTTTGAATGCAAATTCCTTCTGGGCATAAACCCCTAGCAGGAGAAGAATTAATGGAGGTACCTGGTGATTTCTGCCGAGACTGTAGATAGTTCGAACCTGGTGCTGTCTCTTTCCATTTTTTGTGCAGCACCTAGTATAAGGGGATCACTACTAAGCTGCAATTATTACTATTAATGAAAGAGCATATAAAAATTATCCACTTCTCTCTAAGATCTGCGGAGACATTTTAATTTAAATAGTAGACAGTGAATCTTAAATTGCATCCTGTTAATATAAATGTAGCTAAACTCCTAAAAGTGGCTGGGTGTAAACTTAAAAAAAGATTTGATCACAGTGAGCCACACCGAAATTTCTACTTGGTAAATATGCAAATCACAAAGCGCTGCACCACTCTGTCTATTAAAACATGACATAGTTGTTGGTTACTGTGG
This sequence comes from Gymnogyps californianus, assembly GCF_018139145.2. NCBI lineage: Eukaryota > Metazoa > Chordata > Aves > Accipitriformes > Cathartidae > Gymnogyps > Gymnogyps californianus. Next base: position 3,737,881 of record NC_059472.1, on the reverse strand, counting down.
GAAGGGGACTTAGCTTATGCTAACTTTTTAATGCTAACTTTTTTCACGTTTTGGGGGGAATATTTGAAATGGGGGTGGGTGGTAGGATTGTGTAATCAGCCACCTTATCTTTAACTTCTCATCCAATTTCCATTTTGAATGTCTTTAATGGAGAAGCAAGGCATGTTTAATTGATTGCCATTAAAATCTTCAAAGGAATTGGCAAGATGAAAGTTGTTTCTAATTACTGCATTATGATGTAAGCTTAACGATACGCCACTTCTCCAAATTGATTTTATTAGAATTTAAGATGAGGAATTAATTGAGTCTCTGTATTGATCCATTTTATTTTTCCACCATTTAACATGTCCAGTGAAAAAAAAGCTATTGAGCTGTGGAATAGTAATGAGGACTTAAGAAAGAAAGTCGAAGTGAAGATGGATTGGCCAATAAAAATAACTTATAAAAACCATAATGTGATGGCAGAATATAGTGGCAGAGACCAATTTATCTCTAGGTTAATTAGGGTAAATTAAGGTTAATTCTTTTGTTATTTAACTTTTATTTCTTTGTCTCGCTTCATCCTACCTGTTTGTACTAGAATAACTGCTTGCCCTAGTAAAGAAATATTCTGCAAATCTCCTTCCAGTTCTGCTAAATTTGCCTCTGAAGATCTCTTTAGAATTACCCCCAAAACCTAAAAAAAACCTCCATGCATATATTTAATCTTTCCTGAAAACCTTCTTAAGGGTATTTAAGATTACTTTCTTGGTCTTATTCTCTTAGTACCGATTCCTGTTTTTTTCCCTATATGTCAGTGCAAGACAGGTGCTTTTAAAGCACGAGACACATGCTCCATGCTCTCTCATATATGTTCTCCTCAGATGTGGGCACTGAAGATATCCTGATTGGGTTCATTTTAATCAGTTGCTGTTTGTCAACTAAACCATAAGTACTAGGCATGCGTATGCTTTTATTGTACAACAGCTGTACAACTACGCATGGACACATCAACTCCAAGAGTGTGGTTTAACAGAACACGTCTAGTCCTTCAACCAAGTGGGTGAGGCATGCCCATCAGATCTGCTATGGTGAAATGAGCAGCAATTTGGTCTTACAAATATAACCCATTAAATTATTTTAAACTGATAGTTATTTTCTGTGTTACACTGGGGTAGCTATTCATAACATCACAGAATCACAGAATGGATGAAATAGGAATGGACCTCTGGAGATCATCTAGCACAGTGCCCTACTCAAGTAGGTCCAGCGAGAGCAGATTGCACAGGACTGTGTCCAGTTGGGTTTCAAATATCTCTGCGGATGGAGACTCTACAACCTGTCAGGGAAACCTGTATGATCGCCAGGGAAAAGACTGTCTTTGTGTCCTGTGCTTGCACAGCACAGCAAACAACAGGGTCTCATTCTACGTTTAGAGCTAAGGGCGTGGTTTCACCACATTCTTCTTCATAAATCCTGCAAACAGAGCACTTCCTCACATTTCTCTCTTAACTGAAACTTGCCAAATTTGAGCGAAATGTATTCTGAGGGTAAAATGGTTCTCCAGAAATTCATTGCTGTAGCTGACATTTGAGGAGTGCTGTTCTGGCTTCACTGCTTGTGTTGGGCAAATTAAATTTGAGATTTCAAAGTTCACACTGATGCTTTCTCTATCTTTCCTATTGATTATGCAAACTGGAATATTCTGTGTATACAAACAGATTGCAATGTAATTAAATACATGATTTATAATTGTATTTTAAGCTCTGATACAATTTAGGAGAAGCTGTGTCTATTTGAGCCTCGAAGCTGTAAATTCTGCTGTTCTCTACAGCAGAACTCTAGCTGTAGAGTTCTGCTAATACTTAAAGCTGTAACACTGATCAGAAAGAAATGAGAATGGACATACTGGAGATGTTAATTATAACCATGCCTGGTTTATCCTTGGCGTTATATCTCTTCATCAACACTGCTATCTTTTCTTTCAAGACAGAAATCCCCAAATCAATGATGTTCTCATTCCCGATGCAGGGAGAAGAAAAATTGTAATGAAAGTGTATTTTAATGGTCACCTCAACAAAAAAATTATCATCCTGAAGTAATATTCCTCTCTTCCATTGGAAAAACTCTTTGGCAAAGGGAGAATGATGCCAGCTTTCTAGCCAAGTGGGGCTCTAGGAGATAATTTGTCTCTTTTGTCCCTAAATAATTTACACATGATGCACAGCCAGTCTATTTGCAGCCATATAGCAGATACTTATCAAAGCTCTGTCTAAGTAGCTCCTTTGTTAAAACCAGTAATAGCCTCTTATTTTAAATAACCAGCTCTAGCGGTCATGACATCTCACACATTTGCTAACAAGTGACATTAGCATGGATTAATTGACAAAGTGATTACAGAAATGGAGTGCTCTATTCAGGAGGAACTTTAATGAGCTCCTAGAGGATCAAAGACTCTTTGGGAAGTTCAGATATTGCCCATTTCTGAAGTTCAAACACTCGACCAAAGCTACTAGCATTTGGAACATTGTACTACAGGAGAAAGGAGTGTGTTCAATAACAGTCCAACAGGGCAAATAAAAGTAAGCGGCAAATATCTCAAAATCTGGCTTTTTTAAAATTCAGTTTTCAGTTAAGATGCCAGGTGTAAAGCCAAATAATTGTGTTGAGTTTTAAATGAAATGTTAATTACAGAAATCCTCAGTGAAGAAACAGACCTAAGATGCAGCCAGAAAACACTCATTAAATAAGGAGTGATGGCTTGGTAGGGTAACTAGGTAAACTTTAAAAAGTTTTCTCAATGGTAAATATCAAATTCCTTTTTGTTTATATCTTGCAGAAATATGGTCTTAGCTCCCAAATGGGCAGATGCCTGCCTCACCAAAGAGACACTGAACAGCTGCTGAATGAACACAAGTATTACTTGATTGCTTAAAATTAAAAGTAAAATTAAGAGCTATGAATCTTTATAAACATAAAACGTAACTATGTCTCATTTACTCACCCTCTGGCTGAGGAAGAAAATGTGATGGAGCACAAGAGGGCTTGATTAACCCCATCTAATTTGCAGTGCCAACAAGAACAGGTCCCGCAGAAAAGCTTGGAGGTCTGGCAGAAAACTTTGGGGGTCTTGATTTTATTTTGTCCCTAAGTTCTTTGTAGTGGAGTAGTGACACCATGCAACTGTTATGTCTCTTACATTGCCATGCATGTGCACATGCACACATGCACACATGTATTTGTATGAGTTGCTTCTAAAAAAACTCTGGAGGCCAGGAAGGGAACTATTTCTCTTTGGAAGTGTAACTGCTTTCATGGGCTATATAATCCAAAGGTGGAAATAAAACAGTATTTTATGAGTTCTTGTATAAATTGCTGCAATTTATTTCACCACTGAGCATTTGACCAAAGAATGGTGCTAAGTGCAAGCTAGTGAATTCACCAGGGAACGAGAACAAAGTAAATATATTTTGTGAAGCATCAGGTAGGGGCTGCAGTCTCTTTTTCTTTGTCCATTTTCCTCTCTTTCCCACTCATTTGTGGATCTTATCTCTCTGCAGAGCAAATAAGGCTGCATCACCGCTCTTGCAACTGGTATGTTCTTGGCTAATGGAGCGGAGCAAGGGGATTATGCACTGGTAGTCTCTATCCCTCTTGCAAGATTTTCCCAGATCTATTGGCACTGATCGCATGTCTGAGCAAGCCCATGCATTAATCTATGCCCACTTCACTGAATTCTTCCCATAATTAACTGTGAGGTGCCTGTCAATGCAGAGGTGGGAAAGCCATTGGGTTTTTAAGTAAGTGGGGTTTGTGTGGTGCCATATACCTGAGATAAGATTCTTCTCACCTAACTTCAGCTTTTAGACATCAGTTCAAATCTAACTGTCTAGGTTCCCTCAATAGTGAGTGGAAAAAGGATAGGAGAGTCTTCAGAGAATGATCCATTGTATCCTAAAATAGGGATCCAAGAACTGCCTTTTTTCTGCAACTTCTATGTCACTGCTGGCTCCTGAAGGAGCCTGATCAACTGATTGTAATAGATGCCTAAGTATGGGATGGTAAGTATGTTGAAATGAATCCCTCTTCAAGTGATGGTGACTTGGATAGGGTAGAGTACTACAATTAATTGCTTGTAATTCAATGCAACTCACATGCATTCCAACAACAGAAGAGGGCAGGATGTAAAAAATGGCTTCTTACATTATCATAGAACCATAGAATGGTTTGGGTTGGAAGGGACCTTAAAGATCATCTAGTTCCAACCCCCCTGCTATGGGCAGGGACACCTTCCACTAGACCAGGTTGCTCAAAGCCCCGTCCAATCTGGCCTTGAATGCTTCCAGGGAGGGGGCATCCACAACCTCTCTGGGCAACCTGTTCTAGTGCCTCACCACCCTCACAGTGAAGAACTTCTTCCTTATATCTAATCTAAATCTACCCTCTTTCAGTTTAAAGCTACTACGCCTTGTCCTATCACTGCATGCCCTTGTAAAAAGTCCCTTTCCAGCTTTCTTCTAGGCCTCCCGTAGGTACTGGAAGGCTGCTATAAGGTCTCTCTGGAGCCTTCTCTTCTCCAGGCTGAACAACCTCAACTCTCTCAGCCTGTCCTCATAGGAGAGCTGCTCCAGCCCTCTGATCATCTTTGTGGCCCTCCTCTGAACTCGCCCCAGCAGGTCCATGTCCTTCTTATGTTGGGGGCCCCAGAACTGAATGCAGTACTCCAGGTGGGGTCTCATGAGAGTGGAGTAGAAGGGCAGAATCACCTCCCCTGACCTGCTGGTCACGCTTCTTTTGATGCAGCTCAGCATACAGTTGGCTTTCTGGGCTGCAAGTGCACATTGCTGGGTCATCTTGAGCTTCTTGTCAACCAACACCCCCAAGTCCTTCTCCTCAGGGCTGTTCTCAATCCACTCATTGCCCAGCCTGTATCTGTGCTTGGGATTGCCCTGACCCAGGTGCAGGACCTTGCACTTGGCCTTGTGGAGCTTCATGAGGTTCGCACAGGCCCACCTCTCAAGCCTGTCAAGGTCCCTCTGGATGGCATCCCTTCCCTCCAGCATGTCGACTGCACCACACAGCTTGGTGTTGTCGGCAAACTTGCTGCGGGTGCACTCAATCCCACTGTCCATGTCGCCGACAAAGATGTGAAACAGCGGCGGTCCCAATACCGACCCCTGAGGAATGCCACTCGTCGCTGGTCTCCACTTGGACATCAAGCCGTTGACTGCAACTCTTTGAGTGTGACCATCCAGCCAATTCCTTATCCACTGAGTGATCCATCCGTCAAATCCATGTCTCTCCAATTTAGAGACAAGGATGTCGTGCAGGACAGTGTCAAATGCTTTGCGCAAGTCCAGGTAGATGACGTCCATTGCTCTTCCCTTATCCACCAACACTGTAACCCCATCGTAGAAGGCCACCAAATTTGTCAGGCACGATTTGCCCTTAGCGAAGCTATGATGTTGGCTGTCACCAATCACCTCCTTATTTTCCATGTGCCTTAGCATAGTTTCCAGGAGGATCTGCTCCATGATCTTGCCAGGCACAGAGGTGAGACTGACTGGCCTGTGGTTCCCTGGGTCTTCCTTTTTTCCCTTTTTAAAAATGAGGGTTATGTTTCCCCTTTTCCCATCAGTGGGAACTTCACCAGACTGCCACAACTTCTCAAATATCATGGATAGTGGCTTAGCCACTTCATCCGCTGGTTCCCTCAGGACCCGCGGATGCATCTCATCAGGTCCTATGGACTTGTGCACCTTCGGGTTCCTTAGATGGTCTCTAACCTGAACTTCTCCTACAGTGGGTGGTTCTTCATTCTCCCAGGCCCTGCCTTTGCCTGCTGTGTCTTTGGTGGTGTGGCTGGAGCACTTGCTGGTGAAGACTGAGGCAAAAAAGTCATTGACTACCTCAGCCTTCTCCATGTCTCAGGTAACCAGGTCTCCCGTTTCCTTCCGGAGAGGGCCCACATTTTCCCTAGTCTTCCTTTTCTCACCGATGTACCTCTAGAAGCTTTTCTTGTTGCCCTTGACATCCCTGGCCAGATGGAATTGCATCAGGGCTTTGGCTTTCCTAACCTGATCCCTGGCCGCTCAGACAATTTCTCTGTATTCCTCCCAGGCTACCTGTCCTTGCTTCCACCCTCTGTAGGCTTCCTTTTTGTGTTTGAGTTTGTCCAGGAGCTCCTTGTTCATCCGTGCATCCAAACGCCTCCTGGTGTTTGTGCCTGACTTCCGCTTTGTTGGGATGCATTGCTCCTGAGCTTGGAGGAGGTGATCCTTGAATATTAACCAGCTTTCTTGGGCCCCTCTTCCCTCCAGGGCTTTATCCCATGGTACTCTACTAAGCAGATCCCTGAAGAGGCCAATGTCTGCTCTCCTGAAGTTCAGGATAGTGAGCTTGCTGTGCACCCTCCTCCCTGCCCTAAGGATCTTGGACTCCACCATTTCATGGTCACTGCAGCCAAGGCTGCCCTTGAGCTTCAAATTCCCCACCAGCTCCTCCTTGTTGGTGAGAACAAGGTCCAGCATAGCACATCTCCTCGTTGACTCCTCTATCACTTGGAGAAGGAAGCTATCCTCAACGCATTCCAGGATTGCTTATGCCCTGCTGTGTTGTCCCTCCAATGGATATCGGTGTGATTGAAGTCCCCCATGAGGACCAGGGCTTGTGAATGTGAGGCTGCTCCTATCTGTCTATAGAGGGCCTCATCCACTTGGTCTTCCTGGTCGGGTGGCCTGTAGCAGACGCCCACTATAATGTCACCTGTCCTTGCCCTTCCTTTAATCCTGACCCATAAGCTCTTGGTCAGCTCCTCATCCATCCCCAGGCGGAGCACCATGCACTCCAGCTGGTCATTGACATAGAGAGCGACACGTCCTCCTCATCTCCCCTGCCTGTCCTTCCTAAAAAGCCTGTATCCTTCCATTCCAACACTCCAGTCATAGGAGCCATCCCACCACGTCTCCATGATGCCAATAAGATCGTAGCCCTGCAGGCGTGCGCATGTCTCTAACTCCTCTTGTTTATTCCACGTGCTACATGTGTTTGCATTGAGGCATTTAAGCTGGGCCCCTGATGAAGCTGACTTACTGCCTGGAGTAGCTGGAATTCCTTTGTGCTGCTCTTCAGGTGGTGCCCTGCTGACCTGTGATCCCTCTCCAGGCTCTGGGCATCTATTGCTGGCACTGACATCAAACTGATAGGAGTGGGATGGATTGAGGTTCCCCTCCCCTGGCAAATTTAGTTTAAAGCCCTCTTCACCAGCTTGGCAAGCCTATGACCGAAGATGCTCTTCCCCTTCTCTGACAGATGGACCCCGTCAGCCCCCAGCAGACCAGGATTCTCAAAGCGAGTCCCATGGTATAAGTAGCCAAACCTCTGGCTGTGGTACCAGTCCGTAACGATTTGTTGATTCGCCAGATTCGACTGGTCCTTTCAAACCCCTTCCCTTTGACTGGGAGGACTGACGATAAAACTACCTGTGCTCCAGAGTCCCTCACCACCACTCCCAGGGCTCTGTAATTCTTCTTGATACTCCTAAGACTGCTCCTGGCTGTATCACTGGTGCCCACATGAAACAACAGCAGCGGATAATAGTCAGTGGACTGTACGAGGCTTGGTAGTCTTTTGGTGACATCCCTGATACAAGCCCCCGGTAAGCAGCACACCTCTCTAGAGAGTGCATCAGGTCGGCAAATGGGTGCCTCCGTACCTCTCAGAAGAGAGTCGCCTACTACTATCACGCACCACCTTTTCTTAGTTGCGCTGGTTTTTATATGGGGAGCAGATCGGGCTGCCTTACTCAGCTCCAGCGTGTCTCCTGATGTGATAGGTCTTTCCTGTTCAGTTGGCAGAGCGGTGAAGCAGTTCTGCAAGGGCACCTCAGGCTTTGGGGGAAGTCTATTCGTCCTGCAGGTCCTTGCCGTTGCAAGCTTCCATTCTTCTGCATTATTGCCCCCCTCCCTTCTGTGTGTGCTGGTGGAGGAGTTTTTGGCTGTTTGGCCATGGGCTGTGGGTCCACTGCAGACTGCGCTTGGAACCAGCTACCTAACTCCTCCTCAGCCTCCCTGATGCTACGCAGCCTTCTCACCGCCTCCTGCAGCTCAGCCACCTGCTGCAGGAGGCCCTCCACCTGGGCACACCTTTTGCAGGCAGGTCTGCTGCCCGTCCCTGCCCCAGGAGAAAGGTCTAGGCACTGCCTGTGGTCTGAGGTCTGCACTGCAGCCTCTCCCTTCAGCAGCTCCATCTGGGTGGAGGCATCGGCCACCGCTGGGGTAGATGGTGCAGACCCCCCAGCCGGAGCTGCAGCCTTCGCTCTCAGACGAGTGCCCACCATTCTGCCTCGAGGGTCAGGTAGGATGAGTGCCCTTGGCCTGTGCAGATGGTCACAGAACGGTGCCCGGTTGGTGGGTTATGTGTCCTTCAAGCCTCGCCACTCGGCCAGTGGAATGCCCCTCCTTCGAAGAGGCCCTCTCCCGCGCAAACTGCCGCGCCACGCCCTGGCTGACATGCCACGCCCTGTGTGCCCGCCCTGGTCACCATCGCTCCCTAGGGCTGCCCTTTGCGGGAGTGGGGTGTGGTGGCCATTACTCCTGGCCCGCCCATGCCTCTTCAGCCGCTCTCCCTCATGAGAGCTGCTGGCTCCCGGCAGGTCTCTGCGCTCCCCTGGGGTTTCCCCAACTCAGCAGACCCCTCCAGTACACCGCGATCCCCTGCTCCACTGTGGAACATGCCTGCACCGGAGCTGATCGCCTTGGTGAGTCCAATGTCCTCTCTCCTGTCTTGCTCATTCCAGTTCATGCTTGGTCCTAGGTATCAATGGCGTCTCTGCCATGGGAAGAGGTACCCAAGTAATTTCTAAATATTTTTGATGAACTTTTTCTGGCAACACCTGTCTAGAGCAAGCAGGAAGCATTGGAAGTTCAGCACAAGAACAGCACAATAGCAATTACGACTTCTTCAGAATGCTTAATATTCCTATTATATTGTATGCATACATATTTAAATGCTACATGCTTCCTTTTAGGAATAGACTGCTAGTGGTTTGAAGTACCCATAAAACTGCTGGAAAGTGACAGTGCCGATTAATCTGTTGACAGATTTTTTGTTTAAATATTAACAGAACGTTAAGCAAATGTTGGCTGCTGCACTGAGATCCCTTCAGAGCGCCTTCCTCTGAAGTGCTGAGCATTTCCAGACACTGAAAATGTCCCGGACACTGCAGGGTGGGAAGGGTATCATAAATTTTTAGTCCCTTTTTCCCCACAGCTGCTAAACACACCATAAATATCATCTACCCCTGTGAAAAAGAAAAGATTTGTAAAAGCCTCATGCAGATTGTAAACCCCTTACAGCAATAACCGATTGAGTTGTGAGCTTGTGGAGGGTATAGCAGGGAAGGGCTTTGCTTCTGACTACTTCACCTAGGCAGTAGAATAAGAAATGAAGGCGAGGTGTTGAATTTATCAATCTGCTCAGTTGGTGACGTGGGAAACCTTGGAAAAGCCTCTGCAGAGGAAGGTCATTTTGATGCAAGATCAAGATGGGCTTGTGACATATGACCCAGGAGGGCTGTGTCATGGTGAATTTGGCTTCCTTGGTGCTCATAGATGCTGTGAGTCGGAAGCAAGAGGTTGGTGGAAGCCAGGGTGGAAGTCAGGTCTAGCTCAGTCTTGTCCATAAAAAAAGACATGGGGTACACAAAATGAACTTTGACTTCTTTGCTTTTGATTTCCCTGGCCAAATACATGTACCTCAGAGAAGACCTGGATTGCAGAGCAACTTACAGACCGTGTGAACTTGAGCATCAAATTGAGAGAGCATCAACATGACAGTAAAGATGCCTCCTGCTCTGCAGTTTCAGTCTGCTACTTTTCCCATTTGCTTTTTCCATCAAGCATATTCGTGGTTCTAAACAGTTTCTTGTCATTTCATCCTTTTACCTCTTTTATTCCAATGGGTTTCATATCTCAGAACCCATCCATCACACTTCAGTTCAGTCTTGTATTGTTGCTGGAAGCTTCCCAACTTAATTTCTATTATTTTAACATGTTACATAATAGTCTGAACATAATTTGTTGACTCTTTCTAGCTGCGCATATTTTTTATTTAATGAAGGTTGTGATAAAGACTTCTTCAAAGATTTTAAAGTATCCTTACTGTAATCTTACTACCCTTCAGTTATAATATTAACTCCTTATGGACTTTTGCTTTACTACAGGTTCACTCCTAAATGTTGGTCATTCATTTTAGTTGCACATTGCAGTTCTTTCTATCCAACTGTAACTGAATATGGAAGAAAAAGGGAAAATTATTTCTTTTATGCTAATTGAAGATAAAGACTCAGGAAAGCCAGGTTGATAGCAAGAGGTCTGCTCTGGAATTTGCATTTTTCTGACTTTGTAAGGGTAGAGGGACAGGGGCTGTGAGCTCTTCCTGTCTGGAATGTTGTTTACAGGAATCAACATTGACAAAATTTCAGTATTGCTCCACAGTTCATTTTTTGTGCCTGCTCTTCTTTTCTGAGTGATATTTGAGCTGCAGCAAAACTTACCCTTTTTTTTTCAGTAAGAGGCACAGAATAGCCATCACTGCAACAGAAGAGGTGACTGCAGCTTGAAGCAAAGGCTACCTTCAGTCACAGATGGCTCGTGTCACAGTCAGGAGGGAGCATTCAGGTCTCTTGGGTCCCTATTCCTTCCACGGTATAGACATTCCTCTTAATCTAAAAATTCCATTTGTTTTGCTTCCTTTAAAAATAAATCATCGGATCTGGTTTTTGATTTGAAATTAAATGAAAAAAGGAGCAGATAGCCAGAGAGAAAAGGCTCACTAAAACAAGAAAATGTATAGGTTTCTGTGGAATAAAAGCCAATTTGCCTCAAAAAAATTCCATAATAAGATATTGATTACAGTTTTTCTTAGGAGTTTACTGTTGAGTCAGGGACAGCTTCAGTAAATAATACCAAAGATCAAAAATTCTCAAGCTTTAGTTTCACAGTAAAGGGTGATAATTACAGTCTGGAGTAGTTTAAACAGATTAATAACTTCTCTTAGAGAAATATAAACCATGGGTGTGACTTATGTTCTTCCCTAGGCAGACAAGATTCGGATATTAAAAAAAAAATATTAGGTGACATAAAACCTCATGTAATTTCCTTATTTTTTATTTCCTTTATGTGTTTACCCATATTTTTATTTTATTATTTTCATTTGGTTTTGCTGTTCTCTGATTTTCTGCTGCAAAGGGAAGCATTATAACAGTGATAGTTTTGACAAGTCGTGCTCAAACACGCTGTGGGTCCTTTGATGTCAAGGTGGGGATTCCTGATGCCTCTGATTATTTTGACTGACATCCTTTTAATTTGTAGGGGAGCGTGCAAACCTGATAAAGAGTCTGTGGGAACAAAATGCAAGGTAAAATCAAAAGCAATATTTTCTCTATTAATGCATACGTACGGTTGGCAGAGTCCCATTTTTCCATGAAGACTGTGCCTGGTTGACTGTAAATGATTATTACAGGCTCCACACACAGCTGTCTTATGCCATTTGAGATGCTTTTGAGTATCTCTTTTGGCCTCCAGGTGCTTCTGCAGAAGGGTTTGCATCATCAGTAGGTTTTCTGCCATAGCTGTCAGTCCTGTGCAGATGTCTCGCACACCAAAGCGTCTCAAATGGCCCTAGCTGCTTATGTTCAGGCAACTGAATTGCACCCCATGGCAAAAATTGCAAATAAGAAAGGTGAAGTTGTACAAGTTAATCACAAAGGGCCTGTGCTGAAGTGCAATGGTGAGACTGAGGGCACAGGCAGTGTTTATTGGAGGTGATACCTAGCACAGCCAGGATGCTTCTACTTAACTCACTTAGTGCAGAGGCAATTTGCAGGCTGCTACAGCTCCAGGTATACCAGATAAGTGTGTACTATCTGCATGGTGAACTGTAGCACATCAACAAGAGAGGAACCAACCAGCAAATGCAAAATAATGATTCATAAAGGTGGATGCTATGTTTAAAGGGATCTGTGTTCTTTGGACTGCTGAGTATCGACACACAGCTGTCTGTTGCTGTATAAGCAGCAATGCACCACGTTTCTGTTCACCTGAGTAATGAATACACAAATGAGAAGTCTATTACTGAGCTAGTTTTATGACCTTGGAAAGGAAGAGAAGCAAACAACAAGAGGAAAGAGGCAACAGCAGCTGCATAGTGAAAAAATCCCTATAGTCCTCACCACTCATGTGGGGGAGGACTCAGCTGCCTACCCTATCATCCCATCTGGGTGAAGATAGCTCTTGTCACCAAGTCCATAGCCACATGCCTTACAAAGCACACATACCTTATGATGTGGCTCACCTCAGATTTCTGCTCTTAATACTATGTGCGATTAGTAGTATTGTTGCACAACTAGCACTGCCAGGGATATATGTAAAGATGGATGATGAAGGTTAATGTACCCACATACCAATTTCTATGGCCTAGGTACTTTTTCTCTGTGTTAGATGAAAGTATCCATATTGTCTGGCTCACTGTATGTAACAGAGTTTATAACCATGCAAATATATTGAATGAACTCAGGCTTCCTCTGCAAGAAAGCTCTGGAGCTCAGTCTAAGTCTGCACTTGGTTTTGAGAGTTGGGATTTGAGAGTCTTGCTGTATGGACGCTTAACTGAGAAGGTACGCCTAATCTTTAGGCCATGGGTGGAGAGCACAGAACTTGCAAAATGTATTAACAAGCATTGAAGTTCTTGTTATGACCTTACTAAACTCTTTTTTGTACATTTAACAAAGTTGGGTTTTACTTCTCCTTTGAAATCTTTTCGTATGCCACCAGTACAGAATTCTCACTATTTAAAGGGAGAACTTGGCCAGCATTTTCTGTATCTTCTGTGGAAAAAGTGTTATATCACATATTAATAGCCTCATCCAGAAGGAATATCTTAAAAACCAGGGATATTGTGCCAGAAAATGAAAAGAAAAATCAGGGTCAGTATTACTTCGGTGCTTTTTTTTTTTTTTAATTTTCCAAAGCATTGCTCTTGAGCAAAGCCTTCCTCTTTCATCAAGCATGTCTTGCTTCCCCCTTCTTCTGCAGAGATACTAAAACCAGTCACATGAGTGTTACAGTGAAATATGGTTTTGAAATATTGTTTTCTCAGCATGGAAATCTCCCATGGTTTTTTTTCTGTATGTATTTTTGCTGGTTTTGTAGTGCCAAGAGCAGTTAACACATATGAGGCAAGAATAATGAAGCTTATCTTTTGCAAACAGGGAGTTGTGATGTGGGTCTTGGCTTTTGCCAACGCAGTAGACCTCAACATGCTTTGTACAGTCACTCCTGATAGTAGCACCCTATGGCTGGATAGTATCATGGCTGGAAACCAATGCCATGGGGAGAAAACAGGCTCTTTAGAACAAAAAGTTTTAGACTAATTAGAAGCTCTATAATAAGTCAAACAACAAAAAAACGGGTGAATCTTTATCCAGAGCAATCACCTGAAAAGGCAGTGTGTGATACTACTTGTAGCTAATCATCAAACAATGGCAAATACAGATGGCAATTTCCCTTCAGGAAAAGAGAACAGACGGTGCAAACAGACTTTTTGAGCCAAAGCTACAGATAAATGTCAAGCAGGAAGCAGTTGGTTTAAGAACAGAACTTAGTTAATGTTAGGTCCTGAGAGCATGAAGAAAAAACCCATGATTTTCATTCTCACTTTATCATGCAGCAACAGGAACATCTTAACCAGACTCATCTCAGAGGTTTTGGGAGATCTTCCTTTACAGGGTTCTCAATGTGGGTTCCTTGTGCTGGGCCAGTGAAAGGAGGGTTTGCTGCCTATGCCTGGCCCAGCGTGGCAATGAGATCTGGAAGGCTGCCCATTATTTTGCATTTTAGGATCTAAGACTGTAACTGCAGACTTTTTGGTGGGGTACAACTTAACTCATAATGATAGGACTTGAGCAAGGGAAGATGTCAAGTCCTGGATAAAAATTAATGATCTAATTTTCGAGCTGGAAGGACAGTAAAATCTGTGTTAAACAGCAGTGTCTGATGAACTTGTACTGGCTCTTCTTGGTTCATTTGGAGAATATTTCTCCAGAGCCATAAGCTGTTCTAGAAATGGAATAAAGTGTTGCAGCCCAGATATTGAGGAGTAAAGAGCTGGACTCTCGTCCTAGCCAGCACATTTACCCTTCTGAGTAACAGAGAAGGTAGATCACCTTGCAGAGTCTGATGTAGTCTGAACATGGGAGAAAGCATCTAGATCCTGATTTTAACTGACATAAAACCACACCAACAGATGTCAAGACACCCCATCTCATTCTGCCTGAGCTCTAAGCTGGCTGGACATGAGCAGCCTGCGTTCATAAAAATGTTGGCATATCCTATCAGATATATTGGGGTGATAATGCAAATGGACAGCTTTTGGACGTGTTCAGCCTTCCTTCTGGTCACCTGCCCATGCAGGCATAGTGGCCTGTCTGCCCGTCCTGTTGTGGACATACCTACTGATTGCAAATGTCTGGAGTACCTGCTGAATGACTTTCAAGGATCACCTCCTCCAAGGGCAAGAACTGTCCATCCCCATGTGCAGGAAGGCAAGCAAAGGTGGCAGGAGGGCTGCACCTGGGGGGGCAGGAATAACTCTATGCACCAGGACAAGCTGCGGGCTGGCTGTCTGGAAAGCAGCTTTGCAAAGAAGGATCTGGGGGTTCTCGTGGACAACAAGTTGCACATGAGCCAGCAACATGCCCTTGCTACAAAGAAGGCCAACATCTTATCGATGTGTATAAAAACCCAATGTGGGGAAGTAAAGAAGATAGAGCCAGACTCTTCTCAGTGGTGTCCAGTGACCACGACAAGAGGCAATGGGCACAAAGGGAAATACAGGAAATTCCTATAAATATAAGAAAAAAACCCTTATTTACAGGGAGGATGGTCAAACACTGGAGCTTGTTACCCAGAGAGCTTTTGGAGTCTTCATCCTTAAGACATTCAAATGCAATGTCAGGACATGGTCCTGAGCACCCTCCTCTAGCTGACCCTGCTTTGAGCAGGTGGTTGGACTAGATAACCTCCAGAGGACACTGCTAACCTCAGCGACTCTGTCGTACTATGAAGTCTTTTATCTTCCAACATCCGCTCCTCCTCCTTCATCTTTTTAATGAGGATGGTAATCCTCTGTCTCTTGGAGGGATGTAATGATGGGGAAGTAAGAGGGCTCTCTGAAGGCTGGATGTATGTAGGGATACTGACTATGAACGTGACTTTCCTGTCCTTCTGAGCACATCAGCAATACTCACTGGGCTTGTTTTTGCTCTCACCTTCATGGGTATAATAGCACTGGACTGTCTCTGTCAAAGCCAGCTGATCTGTACCACTGTGAGCTAAGACACAGTGACATTTATTAAATCCTTTCTACTTTCAGCTAGCTGCAGTGTGGAGATTCTCAGCTTCATCACCAGAATCGTTGGATCCCACCTTAATAACAAACCCATTTAATGCTTGATATGGTGTTCAAAGAGCCTTACAAGCATGGGATTGTTTATTTAAAATGTGCTTTGATAGCAAAGGTTGAGTTTACTGAGCACTGAGTAACAACAAAAATAGCATAAAAATGGTGATCATCTTAATACTATACATTAGCTCATCAGGATTAATGTTATTATGACAAAAGCTGGACAAATTAATGGGAATTAGACTGCTGTGATTTGAAATTCTTATCTTCATTTTTGGGCTGAGTGAAATCTCTGCACATGATAAAAGGTACCAGGCAATAAATATACCAGCTCTGAATAAGTCAACTGCTATGCTATTGAGAGTGATCTTGTACGGGTAGGAGATGAAGTAGGTGATACTCCTAGTTTTGGGAACATGGAGTTCTCTGCTTGCTTGCATTTTTTTTCTCAGATTTTGCAGTCCTAGACATAATGCTATAATATGCCATCTGTTTTTGTTAGTTTGTTTTTATTTGCCTGTCTCTGGAGGAAGCATGAACTGTCTTTGTTCAGCAATGTCCAAACCTCTCATGGCACTCTTCCTCCCTCCCTTCTTGCAAGTTGGATGGAAGACACAGCAGCGCAAAGGCTAATCGATCCTGACCAGTCTGGAGTTTATATCACTGACAAATTCACACAGCATACAGCCAGAGGGAACAATTGAAATTACTTCATTTCATTTCCAGGGGTTTTCTTGGAATTCTTTATCGTTTGAACAGTACCTTAAAATTTAGAGGAAACCTCCTCCCCCCTGCCCAGTAATGGAGAATCCACTGCAACTTTAGTAAGTTTTGGTGCTTCACTACCCTTGCAATTAAAAGTCTTAACTTCATGTGCCTCTGAACTTCCCAGTGTTAATCTCCTAGCTATTTGGTAGATACTCTTCCCTACCCATCCACTACTGGCAACTACTAGAAAGAGACATAGGAAACCAAATGATCCTTTGGCTGCCTGGTACAACCACTTTTAAATTCTTACTCAGTGTTCTGCTAAACTGAAAGCACCTGTTATACAATATCTTTTCCCTTCATAGAAATTTATGCTCTCATTTTAGACTCTTTAACTTTCTTTTTGTTGAACTAAAGAGATCAAACTCTTCCTGTTTTTCATACAAAGATTCATTTTGTATCATTATATCATATTGTGATCTTTCTATGATTTGCATAGCTCCTTCTTGTACTAGGGACATTGGAACTAAACAAAGGGAAAATGATCTTAACATGTCACCCTAATATATTCTGATTTGCACAAAGTTCTTATTAGCCTTTACAGCTACAGCATGGAGAAATATATTGCAGAGAATTGCAAGTTAGACTAAACGTCACTTTACTCCACAGGAAATGAATGACTTCAGTGCACTATAAGTAGCGTAAGAAATCTTCCTGTAAAACAATGGCAGCATCTTCTGGCTCAACATTTATGAATTACGGGAAAGGTCTTCAAACAGTCTTAGTGAAAGTCCATGCAGTAGGTCAAAATTATGCTGGCTAAAGAAATATTACCTTTGTTTTATGTTTGTATAGAGAAAAATAGTATAAATATGCTTCTGATGATTTTTGGTTTGTACCCTGGCAGATGTGATGAAGGACAGTACAGAAACTGCGATGGGAAGAGATGCTTGCCCCTTTTATCATGAAATTTCACCACATAGTTTATCTCTCAGCACATCTTTTTGTAACAGATTCATAGTGCTTGGACAAAGCTCAGGCTAGCTCTTGGAGGCCCTTCAATGTGTTTCAATATCATTTAGGATGTGAGGTCTGTCTGGAAAATATTAAAGCTTCTCAGTCAACACAAAATGCACTGAAATCATGGGTGGGCTCATGAGATTGCTGCTATCGTTGCTTTCATATTGCAGATGGCTCTGTTTTCCAAAATG
The DNA here is from genome assembly GCF_018139145.2 of Gymnogyps californianus. Taxonomy (NCBI): domain Eukaryota; kingdom Metazoa; phylum Chordata; class Aves; order Accipitriformes; family Cathartidae; genus Gymnogyps; species Gymnogyps californianus. Next base: position 3,720,521 of record NC_059472.1, on the reverse strand, counting down.
GTCAGACAACTGCCATAGATAGCAGTAAGGTTTATTTCTGTTTCCTTGCTCATAAAGCTCCAAGTTGTACCAGTGCAGAATTGTTTTACATGCTCCAGTCCGCTACAGGTCAACATTTAGTGAAAAACCCACCATTCCTTTCACCAGCCTGGAGCAGTAATGCTATGCATGTGCCATTGGGAAGCAAGTGGGTTTAGTCTGTTGCATTATATCATTATTGAAAAAGCACAGGCTGACCATACTTGCTAATGTCTTCATAACTTCCCTGAGTTTCAATTTAGTACTTGTGAGCAACCAGCTAATCGAATGTGGCCAACACAAACCATTTGAACCAGTTTCCTAGTCTATAAGGTCATCAGAAGGTGAGAGTGATTTCAGATACATGCTCCTGTGAACGAACCTCAGGCTTTTCTTGAGGGGGTCCATTTCAACCCTTGCATGCCTGGAGACTGGGAGATGGGAAGGACGTCTCGTATAAAGTCCTTCTCTAAGTGTCCAGCTGACTGCTTTAAGAAGCAAAACAGGTCATTCAGAGGCTGGAAATACCTGATGTTTCAATGATAGAAGGAAGAGTAGTAGATGCTTTAAGATTGTCTGGCCACTACACACAATGGGGGGTATTGGGTAATGGCATGCACCCTGATGCTATGGATGAAATGAAGACCACCTGACCGGCTCATTTCCACTGCTTCCCCTATGTTCACCGCATGCCTCTTGGGCCCGTATAGACTTCGGGCCATGCCGATGTTGCACCACTTGCTGATTTGATAGCTACCTGGCCGAAATTAGCAGCCTCAGTCAACTTCATGGCAGGACAGGAGAATTCTTTGCTCATTGTTATAGTGCAAATACCATGACTGACTGTTAAAATGCTCACTTTGCCGAGCTTTATTGATGTGCGTGTGTATAGGGGTATGCATGTCAGTGAATCTAAGTGTTGAAGGAAAATTCACTCTAGAATATCATCTTCACTCAGCAAAGCAGTGTGTCTCCCAGATACTCTGCAAGAGCACAGGAGGGTGCAAATGAGGTCTGGATAGCTCACTTTGAGTCAAATAGTCAATTCCCCCAAATACCTGCTATTTCAGATTAATGCTTTTAGTAAATAAAAGGGTGTGAAAGGGTTTTTTTGGATAACACCAATAAGCATCAATATTTTTAAAAAGCTCAATTTCAGGAAAAGCTGAATGCTTTTTTTAGCATTTTTTAAACAAAATTTGTTCTGCTTTTTTTTTTTAACAACAGTAATTTTTGTTTAAAAGCTGAAAGATTAAATAACCAATGTCCCCCCAAGCCTTGATTGGTTAAAGCTGCAGAATACCCTCCTCATGATAACTCTCCTCAGCAATTAGAAGAGGGTCCATCCCTGCTACATGTTTCTGGTGCCTAACTAACTGCAGGGTTTTGTTATTCTTTTAAAAAACCACTCCTTGGTTTGTTAAAAGAATTCTCCCTTATTCCTGCACGTTGGCAATATCAGGCTGAGACGAGTCTTTCAGTCTCTTCAGTGTCTGTGGTCTGAAGATTCTGTGGTTTGTTCTTGTGGCATCCACAATTTCTTGGTGGTGTTATACCATACTACCAAATATATGTCTTTATTTTCACTGTCAGTTAAAATAAAATACTTGCAGCCCATTGTGACTCAGTCTTCTTGATTCTAACAACATAAGGGGCAATGTGAAATATTTGTTTTACCAGGAGTTTTTGGAGTGAGATTGGCTAACATTTTTTCAGCTCATTAAGATTGTCCAGTAGCAACTGGAAAATACCACAAATGTGAAGTGATGACAGGATCTGCAAACCAAAAAGCAATGCAAACAAAAGGCACTAATAGTCTTTATATGGTGGGACTGCATTTTACATAGGAGTATTGGCACAGCATCAGCAACCAGCACAAAGAGCTGTGCAGCCACAGCAGAGCATGTCTCAGTCCCCAGCAATAACCCGACAGTTCTCCAAGCTCATTTCTGCACATTAGACTCACTGCTCTTTGTCACAAATCCATGAATAATGCATTGGTTCAGCAACGAAGTTGGCAAGCTGAGACTCATCAGGACGGGATTTCTTTCTTCTCCCCTTCTCAGAGATCAGAAGCATCAAACGAAGCTTTGTGGGAGGTATCGATAGCAGAAACGGTGAGCAGAAATGATTTGCTCTTCAGACGTCACCCCCAGGATGCAGTTGTAAAAAATCCCAGGGACATAATAAGCCACCCAAGGAACAGGGGTATCCAAGGGAACATGGTTTCCTGGATGGGAACCTTTCTAAGAAAGACATTTACCTGTTTGCTTCTTAATCAAAACTAGCCACTGTAAAATTAGCATATTCTGAATACTTATTCATGCCTTTCCCTTCCTGTGTCTTCCAGACAATCAGAGAAAACAGAGCTGGAAGGGACTGAGAAAATGCACAGGATTAACTATTCTGTATTATTCCGTGATGGATGTTTGGACTGTTATTGAGAACATGCAACATTTTTGGACATGCATGGAGAATGTCCCATCCCTGTGCTATCTATCCCAGACTTCCTTCATGCTCCTATTAGAAAGGTGGCTTTTGGGGGGGGTTGGGTTTTTTTGGTTTTGTTTTTGTTTATTTTTTCCCCAGTACCAAGCCTAACTTCCCTTCTTTCAGTTCAAAACCATGTTTTTCCCCTCAGTCAGAGTGCAGAGTGATGTATTCTCTCTCTCCTTCATTCCTCCTTCTCTGGCAAAGAAAGTCAGTTCCCGTTTTCCTCCCTGGCATGCCATGTTTCCCAAAGCACTGATCACTATTGGTAGAGCAGAAATATAATGTCTTTTTTTTCTCTCTTTCTTCTTCCCCTCCCCCCCACCCTGTTATTCCCCCAGTAGTCTGATGCTGTTAAATCATCTTGAGCTTATGACCAACAATAAGTGGTAAGAAAGTTTGATAGAACTTCTACCCCATTTATTGATCCTGGCTTGCAGAAATACTTGTTAGGAGTATTCTCTTTGGAGATGTGTCTGAGGTAGGAGTTTCAGAGCTAATGTCCATATGGGATTGGGGGGCTCTGGTTGCAGACTCAATGTATACTTCCTCTGTTTGTATATTTTGAAAGGTACCGAAGAAAGAGGGAACCCCTCTTCTAGTTACCTGACAAGTATATTGAGTGTAGTGTACCCCATCCTCTGCACCCCACCTCCTGATGGACGTGACAAGGGTTGGACAAGGGTTTGCACTGTCCAGCCGTGTGTCGTTAGCACTGATGTGAAGGCAGCAGAGGTGGGGTGGCCAAAAGACCAAATCCAGAGAGGCTTCCCAGTCAGAAGGAGGATACCTTGGCTACTTGGAGTGTCTTGGATGGCAATAAACACTTATGTTTAGGTAGCTGACTCTCATGACGTGCATCCATTTGAGGAAGAACTGAATTCCTTACTTGGCTCCTTTGGTGTTTGCCACTGGTGCACATGTAGAAGACACCGCTATGTAGATAGTATCATTTAAGTGCTGAAATGTGGAGCTGAATCCCACCCTTGGACAACAAAAGTCTTTAAAATTCACATACGGAATATTCTTCTAGATGCATCTTTTGCTGTAAAAGGTCAAAGTTTTTTGAAAAGTGGTTGTCATGGTTTAACCCCAGCCAGCAGCTAAGCACCACACAGTCGCTCACTCACTCCTCCCCCCTCCCCAGTGGGATAGGGAGGAGAATTGAAAACAAGTAAAACTTGTGGGTTGAGATAAGAACAGTTTGATAACTGAAATAAAACCTAAAATATAATAATAATAACAATAATAATAATTGTAATGAAAAGGAAGATAATAAAAAGAGAGTGAAACATAACCCAAGAAAGACAAATGATGCACAATGCAATTGCTCACCACCCGCTGACTGATGCTCAGCCAGTCCCCGAGCTGCGATCCACCCCTCCTGGCCAGCTCCCCCCAGTTTAAATACTGGGCATGATGTCATATGGTATGGAATATCCCTTTGGCCAGTTTGGGTCAGCTGTTCTGGCTGTGTCCCCTCCCAGCTTCTTGTGCCCCTCCAGCCTTCTTGCTGGCTGGGCATGAGAAGCTGAAAAATTCTTGACTTAGTATAAACACGACTTAGCAACAACTAAAAACTTCAGTGTGTTATCTACATTATTCTCATAGAAATCCAATCCACAACATTATACCAGCTACTAGGAAGAAAATTAACTCTATCCCAGCCAAAACCAGGATAGTGATGATTTTGACAAAATTTCATTATTAAAGCATGAAAAATTGAGCACCCTAGAAATAATGCAACAGCTCGGTTTCTCATTTCAGAAAACCTTGGGCATTACTATTCCTGACTTCAGTTGTCTTAACCAGTCCTGTATGACTCCTCTTGTTAGCTGGTGGCTTTAGTGGAGTTCTATTACATGCAACCATTTCCTGAGCAGCCTGAACCCTACATGGGACTTGAGTTCCTGACCTAAATGTGGTCTCCTGACTATGTTACATGAACTGGAATTAATCATCAAGATAGACTGGCCACGCAGTTTTCTGATAAATAGATATTGCTCGGTTCTGCAATTACCAGTTAGGAAGCTGGGGACGAATGGTCACTGAGAGTTCAGATTGCCAGCGATAACCAGCCTAACTTCTAATTACCAGTGCAGTTAGAATGCCAATTGCCTATTTAGAATACCAATGTATGTTCATTTGATTTTACATTTTAATTTAAGTAGCATAACTAAATCCTAATTTTATAAAGAGTGTTTTTCTATATATATAGGTTGAATTTCAGTAATGAAATGAGCTAGAAATATTCCAATGCATCAAAGCAAAATGGAATGCCTTGATTGAGCTGAAACAATTAAGGAATGTTTCAGACAATTAAATTTTGTGAGAAATGTCAAAAATTGGCTTTTTTTCATTTCAGTATAACAAATCTGTTCTGAAGATGTCATAATTTCCACAGAATGGAAATCTCAAGTTTCTATGAGCTTCACATTTATTGTTATTGGGTTTTAAACTCCTGTGAAAATGACTTCACATATTTATTCCCATACAGTAACTGTGAAATAAATGTATTTCTTTCAACTTGTGATTAGTTTGGTTTGCATTTGAACTTGTCTGATGGCTATTTCCCTTTTCCCCCTTTCTTTTTAATTATATTTATTATTGTTTTTTAAATTAGTCTTTGAGCTCAGAGCATCTGCTTTCCTTGGGTGTGTACAGACAGCTCGTAGGTCCACACTGACGCCAAATGGAGACTCAAGGAGATACGGCACTTACGCAGTCACGAGCATAGAAGGGTGATGTGACTCAGGCAGTGAGGTTGGGGTGTGAAAGCCTTGAAATGCAGATACTCATCCTGACTTGTCCGTCTGTCCCATTTGGGACAAGACACTGTCCCTTTTAATCACTCTAGGCCTGTGGTTTCCCAGCCTCTCTCTGCTCTTTGCTTGTAAATCCAAAATGAAGAGACTGTTTCTCTTGCAAAAAATACACAGCTCCTAGACTATTGTTTTTTCAATCTGAATCTGGTACAGAAAATGAATTTCCTTTTGCCTTTAGATTAGGTCTGATGAATTTCAATAATATGGTATATTATGGAAATCTTGTAACTATATTACTGAGTTGGCATTTAATAAACAAAAGCAAAGTGTGAGTCTCCTGATTATTGTTAATCCTTTTCTTCTCCTGTGAATAACAAGTTCTTTACACAAGGACAAAGAAATTCTTACGACTGTTAATCACTGAAGGCTGTTAGAAAACAATGACTGCTGGATTTTCAATAAACTGCCTCCTGGTTAGGAGCAAAATTAAGTTCAGAGTATGCTGGAAAAGAAATTCCCCATGTCCCTTAATGTCAAAGAGAGCAGGGCAGAACTATCTTCTGCAGAAAACATAATAAAGTTGATGCTTGGATAAATATCCATAGCTGTTTCTGAATTAACGGCAAGACTTTAAGGAACTCCCGGTAAAAGCTGTACACAACTATTTTGCCGGAGCAAAGAGAAGGATATTTTGTGGGGAATTTGTTCCAAAGACAGGTAATTGAGGTAAAGAAATATCCTTGAACTGAAACTGATTCTAACATCTCGTTCTCTAGAAATGTATTTAAGCGTACATTTTGCTCTGAGCGTACAAACATTGCCACTGAAGTCACTGAAAATGACCCTAAAGCTAAGCCAAACCATGCTGAATTGAGTTTCGTCTTTGTTTTAAGAACATGGTTATTAAGCAGTTAACAGTGCTATTGCTGTAGCTTCTCTTTTGCTAAGATAGACTAATAAACATGACATTTTTAATGTATAATTTGCATAATGCTTCTGTTAATTTGTTATTTTCATTATGGCAACAGAATGGAAACGACATATTATGCCCATAAAAAATATATAACAGTGCTAATCCCTGTAGTCGTTATACTGTTAACTGAATTGCATCTTTTGCATGGTCATTATTATTATTTATAAAGCCCCTTGATAAAGGCTCAGTGCAATGCAATGGGAAAGTTTCCTGATTTATCAAGGAAAAAATGAAATACTAAAATGAAGGAGAAAATCAAGAGGGAGGGCAATTGGGAGCCAAAACACAAACTGAAGAATAGGCTTCAATGCAGAGCAACAAATGGGCTTGTCTAGAAGTGAGATTTTTTGTAACAGCCATTTGCTCTCTGGATGTGGCGTCTACTAAATTTAACCCCATTGTGTCAGGCGCCTCATATACATATGGTGTCCTGTGACATCCCACTGCAAAATAATTATGCAGCGTGATCATTACAGGGAGAAAGAAGCAATTTTTATGTACAGAGAGCTGTGGAGGAAGCCGGCCTAACACTTATGGTGTTGTCCTACAAGGACCCCCATTGAGTTCTCTGCTCTGTAGAAATTTCTTGCCTGGCCTTAGAAAAGTCATGTTGTATCCCTACTTGCCAGCTACGGCACACAGCTCATGTATTTCAAAGGGAGAACATAAAAATCCATAACAGACAACTAAGGAATAACATTCCTGGGTAGAAAATTCATGGTTTTGCTCAAGTCTGTATTAAGAAGGTCAGTGCGTATTTTATTTTAGCTGTGTTTGCGTGTCTACATGTGGATATCTAGCACCATTAGCAGTGCCGTAAGTTATTCCATAGCTCTGTATGGGGCTGGTAGAAATGACACAGGATTAATGGAAGACTCATACCTTCTGACTGGCAGCTAGAGGCTGAACAAGATACCCCAGGGCATCTCAAGGCCTCCATGTAGGCAGCTGAATCCATCTCCAGGCTCTGCTGAGAGTATTGACCAGATCTTCAGGAGCTATAAGGGGTGTTTGGATGCCTACTGCACGTTGCAACATCAATATACTGACACCTGTGACACCTTAGGTGTTATAATCTCAAATTGTGGGTGCAATTCTGTTACTTAAATAGAGGAATTGAGTGACATTTTAGAAACCTCAGTGTATCTGAGACTTGTGTTCAGGGTCAACTGATATGACACATGACGTATATGAGCACCATGGTATTTTGGCCCAGGAGCTTGCAGCTGGGAGAGTTATGTTAGTGTCATCTCAAACGGCACTAGGTGCTTGTGTGTGGGCAATCAGACTGGACCTTATGGGTTTACTCTAATTTTGCTCTGTTATAATCTTGACTCTGATTGGATATAAGGAAAGCAAGTTGCATGGGTGAAGGATGCTTTGTGGAATATGAATAATCATTGCTTGTGTTCTGCAGACAGAAACTGAGGCACAGGAAAGTCTAAAATTCTGTAGTACACTCAGCTAGTAAAAATGGCAAAGACATTAGTGAGTAGCAGTTAGTATAGTCCTCAGGAAGGAGAGAATGACAATATTAAAATAAAAACTATGTGAAGGAAGGGGTCAGTTACCAAGATGTTAAGCAAGAGGATTCATCACTGTGATTTAGGATGAAAAACTCAGAGAAGAGGTATCATCTAGCATAGGAAAGTTATGATAACAGTACTACCATGCAAAAGTTGAAAGAAGGGAGGGAATAATCTGTTCTCCATGTTCCTCATGAGCAGGTCATGAAATAAGAAGTGTTACTGCAACAAGAGAGATTTGGATTAGACACTGGGAAAGAAAATTCTGACAGTAAGCATTGAGAAGCTGGAATAAATTGCCTGAGTTAAATGTGGACTTTATCCCAGAAGGCTTTATAAATGGGATGGGTAAACATCTGGAAAGAATGACCTAGGGACGGGGAATTAGGCTACTACATGATTTCTTGATGTCCTGCCAGCCCTAATTTTTGATAATTCAGTGCTAAATTATCACTACCAATGCCTAGACAGACAGATAGAGAAGGCGACAAGTGACCCTCTTCTTCCCACCTCCCTTTCTACCCTCTTATGATTCTTTGGTGCCAAACTTTAATAATTTTAAGTTCTTCTATTTGCTGTTCTGTAATGCATGTCTCTCTTTCTCCCTCTCTCTCTTCCCTTACAATTCATCCATCACCACTATATCTATCTAAATGTGCCTCATCTATAAACATCATGCATGATTACATATCCCTTATAACCTCCTCTGTCTGCTCCCCACCCTGCACAGACTCACACAGTGCCTACTGAATAGTGCCATTAGTTACTCAATATTCACAGCAGTGTTGCTGTTTGAGGTAACACTTTTATTTTCTCCTGCACAGCATCACTAGCTGACTTACAGCCCTTTCTCAGAGGGAAAGCAAAAATGAGCCATTCTCTCATCTCATTCTCAAATGTAAAATAGTTAAGTACTATAGGAAGCTATTTCTTTACTGCTTTTGTGCTTCTGTCCCTTTAGCCACCTACACAGCTGCCAGATGATATAAGACTGTGACAGACAAGTTGAGATAAATCTTGCTGCAGCGATGTGAGATGCAGCCACCTGCTGCCAGGGACTATCACACTTTCAGGATGGGAGGAGGCAGAGGGATGCAGATATCTGGACTTCGGTCATTGAGCTCACAGCCTGACCTATTTGACTAAAGTGCCCACAAAGGTGCAGTGGCACAGTAAACCTGGCTTGGACTGATGTATCTGTGGCCTGATGGTGCTGCTCAGCTGAGGAGCAGTAGCATCTAGTAGTGAGGAAGGGAGTATAGCTGGGTGTCATCTATGCTTGTAACCTAACAAGGTCAGGGCACAGGCCATTATCTGCTCACTTCACCAACAGATAATGACCCTTTGGATTTTTCGCATGGTGATGACCTTGAAGGTAGTAATGCCATAAATTACTTCAGCAAAAAAGTATCAGAAATCTCAGAGACAGGGAGATTTGAGATAATTGTTTGGGGAGACAGAGACAGCAGGAAGGACTTTTTTAGTGTATTGTGATGGAAAATGTCAGTTTTATATGCCTGAGTTTGTTATGTTGCTTGAAAAGAGGCTGTCAGATGGGCCATCTGGAAAAAGAAAAACCTGCTCTTTCTTTTGGACTGCTACTGAATCCACTCTTGGCAAAAAGCAGTTGAACACATGGTGCAACAGGTTAGGAAATCTCAGCATAGAGTCGAAGACCTGCAGACATGCAGACCTCAGAGACACCAAGATGTAACCAGGAGGTTGGGACAGATCTCAGGGAGGACAAGAACTTGCTGAAGGGGAGAGATGTGTGGGTAGGGTTTGATGCTGCTCAGAAATTCACTGAGTTAATTAAAGAGCATGCAAGGACACAGTGGGTAAATGAGTGCTGTGTAGAAACATTTTAATAGATTTTCTGTCTGACAAAGATATAATGCTTTTTAATAACAGCTGTGTCACTAGCCAGGGTAAAACCCTATTAGCGTGGAAGTAGCTGGGCAATGTGTGGACATGTGCAAGGAGTTGAGTTACCTCAGTTTAACAAGGTATTTCTCATTAGCTGAACACTGTTAATGACTGAATGTATGAGCCTCACCTGCTGTGAGTGCAGAGTGAAAAGTTTTGACTCAAACAGCTACCAAATGTTTCACTTGGCACTTAGAATTGGACAGGAGAAGTATCTTTTCACTTGATGGTATAGGCCTAGAAGATCGCTTTTATCAAGAAAGCTTTGGGATTGGCTTACCCTTAAATAGTTCTCATGGCAGCTGCATCAGCAATGCTTCTGTGATCCCACAATCCTGACCTGAACTGTGGGAGTTATAGAGCATGTGACATGAACTGGGGGATGTATGGTACAGTGGATAATGCTGACAGGAAGGGTGGGGTTTGTAGCCCTATTAACCTCCTCCCCTCTGCTTTTTCTTGGGTCGAAGGATCTGTAGAGGGGCAGGACCACTTCCCTTGAACTGCTGGCAATGTTCTTCCTAACATAGCCCAGGATGTCGTTGACCTTCTTTGCTGCAAGGGCACATTGCTGTCATGATTGTGGTCAGCTTGTTGTCCACCAGGATCCCCAGGTCATTCTCCACAGAGCTGCTTCCCAGAGGTTGGCCCCCAGCCTGTACTGGTGCATGGGGTTATTCCTCCCCAGGTGCAAAAAAATTCCTTAGATTTCTGTTGATCCATTCCTCCAGACTGTCGAGGTCCCTCTGAATGGTAGCACACCCTTCCAGTATAACAACCACTCCTCCCAGTTCTGTATCATCTGCAAACTTGCTGTGGGTTCACTCTGTCACATCATCCATGTCATTAATGAAGATGTTAAAGTGTATTGTCCCGAATATTGATGCCCGACAGTTCAGCTGGTTTTCAGTCCACCTCAGTGTCCACTTATCTAGTCCATACTTCATCACTTTGTCTATGAGGATTTTATGAGAGACAAGTGTAAAAAGCCTTGCTAGTCTATTTACATTCAGTAATTTTTCCTGTCCTAACATACACTAAAAACCCCCATTTTGATAGTTCTCAAATATTGCATCTGCAGAGACGAGGAGCTTGCCTTGCCTTTACAGTGCCAATATAATTACATTTGGATAGGTGCCGTGACCACTGTGAATTGTAGGACTGGTTGTAGCAATCTACAAATGCTAATATATCCACAGCTGCAGTGGTTCTTTTGCTTAGTGTAAAAGTGACCTCCTGTGTTGACATGATTAAATGTGTCCACTCTTTTTAGACATGTCCACACTGGAAAATGCCTGAACTAGCCCTAATGAAGCAAGTTTAAGTTCCTGAACAAGTCTTTGTGTGGCACTACCCAGCCTGGTCTCAGTGAACCCTGGTGAAGCATGATGCTGATGTCATTTTCTCCTGCCACCAGCACTGGAGTTGGCCAGCATGACAGCATGTTGTCTGCATGACAGCATGTTGGTAAATGCATCAGTAAAACACTGTGCTCCTATTGACATTCCAGTAAAGCCCTTATGCAAGGAGGCGGCACTGATATATTCATGGTATAACATCTTCCTCCTCCTCAGGGCTGGTTTAGTATAATTATTTTGAGAATAAAAAAAATGCAGTTTCCAAGATAGATAGTTATTCAAGAGGAGTTGAGGAAGAGAGGACAAGACAGGCTCAGCACATACCCGGGAAAGTGTGGAAGACATCTGAGGTTGATTAGAAATCAGTTCCAAAGCAATTTTGCAAAGGAAAAATACCAGCTTAACTGTGTCATGTATCCCACAACCACCTCCCCTCTGAGTAACTCTGTCTATATACTCTCCCTTAATTGGTTTAAATGGCCTTTGCTCCTTTATTTTCTAAGCTGAGGTTCATGTCTTGCAAGAACTGGTTGTGTTTCTTTTGCTCATTACATTAACTACCGAGTTGGAAGAATTAATTAGTTGATTACGATAAAGTCTAATTACTGTTTGCAGTTGGATTAATTAACCAAATTCCCAGAGCTCCCTTCTACTCCCTAGTTGTTCCAGTGTAAGCAAGAAGATGCATCCTAAGGGGTAATGACTTGGTAAACTACTTAATAAGCACCATCTGCAATACACACCTTTCCAAAACTCAGAAGTTGGAATTCAGCCCTTGGATGTACTTTGAAAGCTTGTCATTGGGTAGGACAAACGGGAGGATGGAAGAAAATATTCACATATGTGACAGATGCACTTGACCTCCCTTAACCAAACCAGCAGCAGTTTGGTACAGACTCCAAAGGAGGTAAAGGCCTGAGCTGTAGCTGGGCGAAGAACTCCTCTAGGAAGCCCACAAAGGAGCAGAGTGACACAGTGAAAGTTGTGGGTACAAGGAGTCTCGTGCATACCTCTCCCATTGTATGCAATTTGACTACGAGCCAACCACTTTATCCCATAAATATGATGACCTCAGTGAGCCTTCTTCGAGCTCTCCCTGCTAGGCAGCACGGCTGCATGGCGTGATCTCCAGCGAGATCTTTTACCAACAACAGATTGTTGGATGAGCCCAGTATGAGTTCTCCCTGGATGGCAACTGGACTGCATGCCAGGCAACTCTCCCCTTGAGCAGGGACACCTCTCAATGTTAAGAGATATTAGCTGTTTAGCTTAAATAAGTTTTAAATAGAATGAATCACTTAAAATTATAATGTTGTGTGATTTAGTATGCTGTTTGCTTAACTTTACTTACTTAGCATGAATAGCTAGATTTGCTGAAATCTCAGGCTGCAAGCTGTAAACTTTCACTTAGATTTACTGAACGTGTACCTACTTAGTCAAAACAGGGGCCTCCAGAGCCAGCGTAAATCAGAAGATAAGGAAGCTTCAAGGCTACAATTGTCAACAGCATCTGCAACTCGACAAGATAACGAACCGTCTGTCTGGAGACAGTGAAGGAATCCAATAAGGAGTCAGAAAGTGTCAGGCCAGAATCACTATTGGACCAAAGGGTGTGTGGAAGACGCGTGAAGAGAGTGTGGAGAACGCGCAAGGGGCGAATGAATAGTCTGTAAGGGTATTTCTGCCCAGGGATTTCTTTGTTCAGGCTCTTCTGTTGTTCTGTCCTTCCTTTTTCCTTCCTTCTCTCCTCTCCTCCTCCCCTCCCCCCTGCTTTGGGGGCACCCAGCTCGAGCTGACTCTGCTGCTGTACTACTCTATTAAGTTATTTATTTTTATAAGACTCGATGCCTGAGAGTCTGTTTCAGGAAACCAAGGGCTCGAACTTCGGAGCGAACTAACACCGGGTGCCTGGATGGATCAGTAAGTGATTAATAGCATGCTAAACTTCGAAATCCTAAGTAAGTGATATAAAGGATTGATTGTGCACATATAATTCCCTTAGCCACAAACTGTTGACCAAGTCTGGGACTAAGATTGGATCCAGCCGCACCTAGACTCCTCTCTGAGAAGGAGTTTAGAAAGCAGAGGGGTCCATTCTGAAACTCATGACTCAACGGGAGGTTTTCCTTACCCTTTGAATCTCTTAGATATAAACCGTTGACCAAGTCTGAGACTAAGTTTGGATCTAGCTGCACCCAAGCTCCTTTAGGAGTTTAGAAAGCAAGGGGGTCCGTTCTGAACCTCGTGACTCAATGGGAGGGTCTCCCTTACCTTTTTGCATCTCCGATCTCTGTCCAAATCAAGGAAAATCAATTCTAACTCGATTTTCCTTTGTATGTTTCTCCCATGTAGTAAGCAATACAGTGAACCTTGCCATCGAGCTCTGTTAAGTTGCACTTTTACAGATTCGTTAAGGTTCCTAAATCACTCATCCGTGACAACATAATGAAGCTGCATAACTGATGTGAAAGACTCTGTGGTTGAGACCAGTTTTCATGTGTGAAAGAAGACCTGCTCTGAAAAAAATTCTAGGCAACGCCGTGTAAAAAAACAACAAAAAAATGAGACAGAGAACAGCATGGTCTCATTGCCACCCATTGGGCTGGCACAAAGAAACTGTGTGGGTCTGACATGAACAGAAAGACAGGCTCTGTAGTTGCCTGGAGCATGCTTCATCAAAAATGTGTTCACGCCTTCATCAGTCTCTGTCAGGCATGTCATTGTCAGTCCATCTTCATTGCTGGTATATTGGACTGGGAACCTTGGTGGCTGAGATGGGAACATGTGCCATTTTCTGATAGCCCACCCTACATGGTGTTCACTTCCAGTAAAAGACTACTACTGGTGCTAGCACCGTTTTTATGCTTTTGCTGTATAACCTTGCATGCCCTCCAGGCCTGTGAGTTAGTATGTGGTGTAGGTTTAGGTGCGACTCCTGCCTGTTTTCAGACGTTTACAATGTACGCTTCTTCAACCAGCTCATCTCTTTTGACTTTGTGAGGACGAACAAGCCTGTCTAGATGGAAATTCATCTGAATTAGGTCAGGTATCTACTTCAGGAAGAGACAACTGGCACTCTAGAGAGAGCTATCACTCTACATTGACTACAAGGTAAGCCCAAACAAGAAGCTTGCATACAGACATTTCTAATTTCATCTATCCCACCCTGACGACTGATGAGTTTAGTGGAACTGCATAAAAATGGGAAAGAGGAGGCATGTGACTGTATCCAAGCTAGACCCTAAGAGCGGTAATAGGCCAAGGAAAGAACAAGAAGAATAGGGTGCTTGGATATTTCCCTCACCCAAGTTCCAGCTTTAGTCATGGGACATAATCTGAAGAGTGATCATGTTCTGTAATAGCGCAAAATAAGCACAAACATATTTGTAGGGCCAATGATTTTGGTTGTGACAGGACTAACGGCTTATGTGTGTGCATACATGTATTTGCAGTGTGTGAACAAGATACATAACAAATTGGTTAATATGTTATAAGAGATACTGGAGTGTATAAACTTCTTCCATAACAGTAAATGAACCAGTGCAAGTAAATGTTCTCAGACACTGGCACTTGCTTTGGCCTGGGCTATGGTGCCACCTCTCAAAGAGTTTCTGAGACAGCTTAAGGGTTAGCATGGCCAGTGATCATCTGCAACAGGCAGTTGGACATGGTCACACTGTTTCAGAGAGTAAAACAGCTTTTTATGGACATAGTGACAGAGAACAGTCTGTTGTATGTTTAATTTATCACTATAGAAGTAGCCATGCTGTCTGTAAAGGTAGCGCCAGTAAAGAGCCTTTGCCTTCAAACTACAGACAACTTCTTCCTTTCTTACTTCCTTCATTCTCAAATGTATTGCAGCTTTTTTGGCTGTTCAAAGAAAGGAAACTAAAATATCAGTTCCCACGTTGGGTTTATCTCATATCTTTAAACTGCTGAAGGTAGGAGAGGTAGACCTCAGGAAGATAAAACAGCATTTGATCTCATATCTACAGTTGCATCTCCTACTGCTGAGATGTTCCAGGATGGCAAGGAGTAAACTGAGCAAGAGAGGAGGCTTGTTAAACCTATTGCTTAGTATTTCTGCACTATCTGACTGTACTTCAACACAAGAAATATTTGATATCTGCCTGGTAGAAAAGCAGCATGTGGAAAAGAAGTATTCAGTTTGAGATTAAGGAAACTAAATCTAGAAGCCTATGCGTATATGTCTACCTGTGCACTGAGTAACTAAGATTTCATTCTAGTCAGTAGATATTTAGTAGAAACCTATGGAACAATTCAACTGACCAGGCAGGAGGGGCTTGATTGAATTGCCCACAGGTAGGCAACCAGTGTGGTTTGAGTTATCCTAGGGTATCTCAAAACATTCAAGCTTATTTGGAAGGTACAACTCAGGATCCATGCTCCATACCCTTCTGGAGAATCAGCTGGAGGCCAGGTGGATGTCTTCTAGGACATTGCAAACATCACTAGTCACCTACACGTGGGCAACCAAACCAAGCTGTTGGCATCTGGCTGAAGAGAAGCTGAGCAGTGCCACTGACACCAGTGGGAGGTTAGACCCCAAGTGCGCATGGAGTTATGCACCTTTACGTGTCTTAGTCTCAGCTGGAATCCCATCCAAAATATTGATGCCTGGAGTATGACTTCATTGGGAAACAAATGTTGCTCTGAACTTGAGTTTAGTTCGGACTGAGGGTTAGGAAGTGGTACCCTTGGTTGAGTTTCCAGTTTGCAGTAACATCTAGAAGAATCATAGGAGTACGGTCCTTCTCAACTTCTTACAATCATAAATTGCCTCACCTTACTGAGCTGGAAATGGTTATGTGATGCTTTGCGTGGTGGTTCTTAATGTGGTTGGCCAGTAGATGCAATGTGAAAGTCTAACCATGATGGCAGTAAACCCACTCTGTTGCCAGGTAATATAGCATAAAAGAGAGGAAGACCTTCTCCAAAACTGTAAGTAAATGCATTAAGTGCACCCTGGCATCCAGCAAAGTCAGATGCCAGAAGAAGTGTTTTGTGATGTTGCCAAAACTGTTCCATTCAAAGCACTAATTGTACATGACAAAACCAGTTATATGTAATGACAAAACCAAGTTCTGTTGAGAATGGGATAGCTGACTGCTTTTTTCACTATGAGGTTCTTTTTCCACCATCAACCCCAATAATTTCAGCTCAGCAGTACAAAAATTCAAGGCTCTCCCACAGCTGCTCTTCACACGCTACTGTCTGGCAAGCTGGCTTCCTTTCTGATTGATTTTCTTTATTGTCCAATTGAAATCTGGAAGTAAACCTCCCAGCAGCACACTATGGAGAGAAATGTTGTGAATTGGATAATACTATAGATTATAGGTTATGCAGTAAAGTGAATGGACAGTGGAGACAACATCTGGAAGTAAACATGAAGAATTTCGTTGTGTTAGGTGAAGGCTGAGTCACCACACAGCTGCATACAAAATGCAGGGAAGAGGCAACAGTTTTGTGGGAAGTTGGATGCAAATATATGCCAGAAAATAGGAGAACATGAGAGAAACAACTGTAGAACGGTGCTTTGTGAGGTTAATCTAAATCCTATATAAATCCAACAGAAATGCTTAACTGAAAGGGTTATTGCCTTTTACAGATATGGGACCTGAGACTCAGAGAGGTCAGGGCTCAGTCCAAAGTCACACGGTGAGTCAGTAGCTGAACTGAGTGTCTAGAAGTGAAAGTATGGTCCCAATGAAAAAAATTATAATTTTCCAGACTTCAGCGGAACCAAGATTTTTCCCTGATATCTCTCCTAGCTTCCACTCCTATGTTCCATTTGTCAGACCTTAAATTGTTCCATTTGGAAAATTCTCACAGGGAGTATTCGCCATAATTGATCGTTCAGATGAAGAAGGTTGCTTAAATGGAGGAGACAGATGGATAACATTTGAAGTTACTAGTGTTAGCAAAGGCTTCATGTAAAGAATCATCTATCCAACTGAATCCAAAATCCATCGATAACAACTTGTAGAGTGTCTGCACCACCAAATTCAAAGCTGAGTCCTGTATCAAGCTTTAAACTCAACCCATATTGCTCTTCTGATTTGGATATATAATTTGTGCAATTTCATTAATTTGCTTTTATGTCATGTTTTGTGAGCTAAATATGAAGTTTTCCAAAGGAAATTCAAAGCATTGTTAATATTTATTATTAACAAATATATGATAGTTCCCCAAACTACAGTATGTTTCACGTGTATAGAAAATATGGCACTTAATAAAGATCACTATAATGAAAAATGTCACACAATAATTTGGAAACAAAAGCCCAGATTCTAACATCAGGTTGAAAACTCTCCATTGCTTGAGATCTTTTTTTAGCCTGCATTTGTTTAAATACATTGAAGCTCTTGGATGTAGCTCTCCAGGGACTGCAACTGGAGACATCACGGCGAGCTTCGATGCAGAGAGCTGCTGTTTGTTGAGGAGCAAGAGTGGATAAGCTGGAAGCAAGGCTGGCAGCAAGATGAGCTGGGGCAGTGCCCTCACCAACAAGGGCTCAGTCCCACAGCACCTGACCAAGAGCAGGTCTGGTAACAGTAACCAGGGTCAGCCAAGTGTGCAGTGACCTCCAGACAAGTCCACAGAAATGAGGAAAGTTCAAGGTCATGCCAGGAATCCAAGCCAGTGAGTTGGGTCAGGTTCAGCATGGTATATGGCCAGGCAGGGCAGACTTATGGCATAGCTCAGGCAGGGACCGAGAACAAACAACTGAGCTTCAATGCGTCTCCCAAGCAAAGAGGTGCTGCTCCCATGGAGGCATCTCACAGCTATTTCTCACAGCATTGTGATCCAAGGATACAGAGCGGTGTGTATCAGAGCTGGCCTTCAATGCAGGCAGTGAAACCTTGGGTGGAGGAAAGTGGGTTGCAGAGCCTGTTGGTGCGCTTGGGACTGACACTCGGCAGACACTTTCAGTTAGGTGAGATGAAGCCCACAATAGACGGCTTTCTGAAAGCTGCACTTTAGATAGAGTGTAGGCTATAGGATAAGGCTGCAAATGAAAATTTCTACCTTGACTTAGGCAGCAGAAGAGACCAGAGTGGGGATTCATGCCACCTGACCTTGATAATCTAAATGCCAAGTTCCTTTTCCGAGCTGGGAGTCCAAGCTACATTGTTAGTGAAAAAAAAGAGGATTCATCCCATCCCAAGAATGGTTAAAGATACTATGCTTTTAATGTGCCTTTCCTTTCACTGTATCAGGAGTCATTCTGATTATTTAGGACCAGACATCTTAAGTCTGGTTGGAAAAAGTTATATGACGTGTCCCACCTACCAGGGCAAGATGGTCACAGTGGCCATTTCTGGCCTGAAAATACCTTCTGAATACTGAAGATATAAAACCTGCTTTGACTCTATGGGTGATTTCAAAGCAACTTCAAATCAGAACCATTCAAATCAATTTGAATGACATCAATGCAGACAGGATTATGCTCTGTATCTCAGTAAATTGCTCTGTTAATTTCTCCCTGCAGTAGAAGATCACTCTAGCATTTTGGAAGCAAACATATTGCAATTCAGGCTATTCTTAATAGCAGCTGAAAAACCTCCACTCTCATTGTTTTGTTTGATTGGTCATTTGTATATATTTACAACCAGGGATGCATGATGCTTCACAGATGATTATATTTCTGAATAAAATCCTGACAAGAATAACTAATATGTAGGATGTTTTTATTTCTTTGCTGTTCAAGATCCTACAAAACCATAAAATGATTTTTCTTAAGTTGAAAAACAAAAGATTTTCAATCATATATGATACACAAAAAGAAAAGAAATCTTTTTTAGTAAAAGAAAACTGTAACCAACATGTAGTGTTCTGGTTGAATTAAGAACAGAAAAGCAGACACAGCAGTTCAGATGAAGAACCTGATTCTGTAGAACTGCTGAAAAGAAGAAAAGAACCTTTTCTAAAGAATTTTTTTTGTTCTTTTATTATAGAAATGAGATTAGAAGGAAGGGATGAAGAACAGATATTTTATATTTTAATTTTGTTAAAGGTTGTCAGTAAAATCAGAACTTCAAAGACTACTTTCTGTCTGTCTGATTTGCTGTGTGGATTTCTGTTTTAATGTTAATTCTTTTCAGGTTCTTCCTTCAGCATACACACGTTTTTCTGTTCAATAAAGAGCAGATTTTCACACCTACTTTTTTAGTATTTAGTACATTCTAGTCATATAGAATGAGGACATTTAATTTATATTTGTCTACAATGTCTGGAGAAATTGTATCTCAAACTGCCTAGTTTAAGATATGTCCTCAATGTAATTCTGAGCATAGATCCCAGATTTCTTATACTCCTTAGTGCTGATTACAGCAGCAAAATACAAGTCTACCACTTCCTTGTCCTGACATTCCCAGTTTGCTTCTTTCCCTTCTCTTGCAGAAGGCTGGGCCAGGGCTGAGCTGGGTTGCTTAGACCATCTCCTGAAAGGTAGGAGCATTCAGGATTGACTATGCTATTGGTACTCAGTGCACATCTTTCTTGGAGGGGTTTCTGCTGCCAAGCATTGGTCAATGATGATGGGTGGTTGTCTATGCCTTGGCTCAGTTCAGTGCCATTTTTTTTAGGACAGTATATCTATGCTGATGCCTCTGTCACTGCAATGAATGAGAATTCTTCCAACACCTTACTGGAGGCAGGAACCACTCCAGGCATGATCTTTCATCCTGGGACAGTAGTGACCCAGCTCTCTCCTAGTTTATAGGGTAATTTTCGTCCTAAAAGATGCGATGACCAAAAAATCAACTTTTCCCAGACTGACTCACAGTGAAGCTAAGGAGGTGAGTACCACCCGGTCCCATCAGGATCTGCCTCCTATAATCAGGAGAAGCACCCCAGAACAAGCAAGTCTCCTACAGATGCTTCTCCAAGGCTGAGAGCATGCCCCTCATTACAATCCTTTGCTTGAGATCACAACATTTCACCAAGTGAGAGGCAGATATTGAAACCCAAGCACTCGCAGGCGGTCAGAATCTCACTGTCATTGGCATGTGGCGCTAATCCAGTCTGATGCTGCTGCTGGCATTGATAAGGAATTACCGTGGTGGGTGTGAGAGTTAATCACATACCAAAGTGCAGCTTGTTGCTTAAACATCCAGAACTCTCCACTGCATGCAATATTTAGCAGAGAATTACCGTACCTGACAGATGTACCAAATGAATGGAATAATCATTTCCTTTCATAGAAGGATGGTTTAAATGAAGCAGATTTTGCTGCTTTGGCTGAAATGATGAAAATATTCTATTAACATAACCAATGCTAAAGGAGATAGTTAATAGATGCAGGCCAAAATGTACCTTTGGGTCTGTATCTCCTTTTTTTTTTTTTTTAATAGCAATGTTTTCTGTCTGAGAATTTTTATCTTTGTTTGCTTCTGGAAATCATCGTATTCTGAATAAAGCTAGTGGCACAGAGGGCAGAGTCTGGGAGATTTTCGGTTTGCTTGAATGAAAAATGCAGCTAGGCTGGTAGTGGTAGTCTTCAGGGCAGGGAAATGATTGTGTCATAACTGTGGGGAAAAAATAAAAGGCATAATTTGTATGGACCTAAGTCAGGTACCTTCCAAGGCAAAAATATGATAGAATCATGATCAATAATTGCAAGGCTTCAAGTCAGTCCTGGCTAGGACAGCTTTTGTGAAGCACCTGCAGGGAGTCACAGGATATTAATGGCATTTTTTCCTCTGTAGCTCTTTTGAAAATAAAGCATTTGATATGAGGGAAATTCATCTGCATTGCAGGGCTCTTCCCTCTGCCCCCTTTCTGCTTTGGTTGTTTGCCACTGGCTGCCAGACACTTTTCTTTAAATCCCTTAACAGCTGTGAATGGAAACATAGCTGTGTGTGGCTTCGATGTCACCCAAAACCTGAGTTCATTCTCCTTCTGTGACACAGATTCTGAGTGACATTAATCTCCCCCTGGGCATTCACTGGCCTTTTATCCTTCCTGCACTAAATGCAAGTCTTGGGGACAGAGGCCTTTCCCACAGTATGTGTGCTTGTTTGTATATAATTGCAAACACAGAGCATCCAGCATAATACATCCCTCGTCTTGGCTGGGGCCTCAAGCTGTTATTGTAGCACAGAAAAAGAGGGAAAAAGACAAATGTTTGGCTAAACGGCCAAATGAATGGAGGTAAAGAAAACCATGACTGAGGAGGATGGGTTGGAATAATGGGATTGGTTCAATTATGAAAGAGGCGACTGAAAGAGAGGACAATTCTCTACACTCCGACTAGGACAAAAAGATTTCATTCAGTCTTTAGGAAAAAAAATATTCTATTGGGAAGAATAGCAAAAAAATTGAGTACCTGTGGAAGCGACACTTGGACTATCCATCACTGCTCATTTTTAGCCACAGTTTATCAAATACCTTGAGAAATGGTACAGGTGTCAGTAGTGGCTTGAGAACGCATTAGGACTGTGCACCAACTGCCAAGAGTTAACAGCTTATATTTTAATATCTTCTTGCTGATCAGTGAAATATTGGTCTCTCAGATGAACCTGCCTAAGTGCGAGAGGATGGCCAGTGTTCCTTAAATTAGCAGAGAAGGGCCTAGGAGGTATTGCAAGGATTCAGAGGAGTTTATGAAATGTTGAGAAAGGTAATGTTAGGTGAAAACTGCTCCATCCTTCACAGCAAGGCACTGAGCCAGCAAAGTTCTGGCTACCTAATTGCTGGCAAAACCTCACTTTCTCAAAGGAGGGATGTTTTCAGCTACAGCTATTAGCTACAGACACCTCTCAGCCCCCACTTTAAGGAGCAAAGATGCTGCTGATGTGGGAAAGGAAATATCGAGGGAGGGGAAGGTATCAGCAGTCGTGGAGTAGAATATCTCTGTAGGTCTCCCCTATACTTAATTTCTCTAAGCTGTATCAGCGAGCTTTTCACACAGAGATTTGCGAAGCTCTGCTTAGTATGGCATGGCTGTACTGAGAAAATAAGCAGAACTGGGGACGGGGAAAAAAATAATAACCAGCATTATAGCTGATGGCAGGACTAGATAGCTTCCCATCTAAGAGCGCTTCTGATTATGTTCCCTATGCCCCAGGGAAATCTTGTAAGGTAGATCAGTATTAATTTTCACTACTAATTTTCAAATAAATACATTTCAGTAATTTTAATGGGAATTCAATTTCCTTAACCAGTTAGAGAAGCTGAATCAAAGAGAGTTCCAATGACCCGGGCTCATCCTGCCTTGGATCATACGAGACACTGCGTGGGTTGGGGTGAAGACCATGCCTTTGTGTCAGGCTGCGTGTCCCCATGCAGGAGCTGGAATGCTGGTGGGACTGAACCACTGTTCCCTGCTCCTGGCACATGATAGTTCCCATGGCAGCAGTCTGAGAGGGGAACTCAGGGAAATGACCACGTCCTGATGGAAATTTTTACTTAATTAAAAAAAAACTTTATCAGAAACAATAGCTCTAGTCAAACTTGGTGTCCAGGCATCATAGGATATCAGTCAGCCCATTTCTTTATCTTGTTTGCAATGTTAGTTGCATGGTTGCAACTGAAGGCTGCAGATAAGGACTCCATTTCCTCACCCCACTAGCTCTGGATGAGATTTCAGGTGCAGCACAGACCTTTTGCTGGTGTTCTGCTCTGGCCTTCCCAGGTGTTATCCTCAAGCCTAAGCTTTTGTTGCAGGATGAGGAATGAGCACCAGTCAGCTGGGAATATACCCCAGGCCACTGCTGTTCTGAACTGAGTTTAATCTGGTTGCTCAGAAATGAAAAATTCTTCCACTTTTTACAATCTCTGAAGTGAAATCCTCCCACCATCTAAGATAGCACAGTCGTTTAGGCCGGGTACTGACGGATGTGATCAGTGGGGTAAGAGACATCTTCTACTGTGTCTGTGGTGCAGTTCTTTTGCCTTCACATTGATGTTATGGAGAGCAAAGCCCAAATCTTTCCATCTGTTCATCTGTAATAAATCATGCAAGCCATCCAGCTCAGATTTCTTTTCTCATTGCTTCTATATAGATCAAACCTCATGCTATATATACTGCCAGCACATTATAGAATTATTTGAAATTTATTTAACCTCTGATTCACTAATCTTACCTAAAACTTAATTATATATGGAACCAACCATTCCTGTCACTTTCCCACTCACCCAACACACATAAGGCTGATTTATCGTTGCTCCAATTTCATTACATCGCAAATAATTTTGTCTTCCTCAACCTCCACAGAGACCTTCCCTACCAATTAATATTTGACATAGATGTTTTATGAGAACTAAATTAGAAAAGGATGCCAAATCATGTTTTAATTATTACAAACTACTTCTCAGAAGTTTTTATCCAAAGGTAACAGGTGGGTATGAAGAAAACGTGTAGCTCCCCATTACTGTGAAATGAGACAGATTACTCCAAAATGACCCTTTGAAAGTAGGCATGTTTAGTTTAAATCGAAAATCCTGAAATGCACTGGAGTTGCTAATTGTTCATGGTAAGGCTGCTAAATATGTAAATTTCTAATTAAAATATAAATTAATCCTCACAAACGAATACCTGCTATCTGCAGAATGATGAGCAGAAGTTTTATGCCACTAATTAATGTTATCGCCTATTAGCTTTATTTACATAAGTATATAATTCATGCTGCTTTGCTTTTGCTGATATATAGCAGTTAATTTTTTTTTTTTATGGTATCACTCTAAAATAATTACTGTCCTTTCGAACCTTCCCTGTGTATTTTAGGCTTCTTGGGTTGCCTTTTAACATGTCAGTAAGTTAATTGAAGGTATTTTTCCATTATTAACTCTATACTTGATGTCATGGGGTAGGAGGAGAAAGAGTCGGGAATTGCTTTGAAACATTCCAAAATAAAAAAAAGTCAATACTCATTATATTCAGAGTCTTGATGGATTAGATAATTATTTAGCATTCACAGCTTTGATTTTTTTATAGGACAATTGAATAGAATATAACTGTTGTATTAAAAGATTATAAAGTTCTTTCTGGATTAATAAAGCGTTATAAATGCACTGGCACTCATCTCATAGGTATGAATATGTATAATGACATTGTCTGTATTTCAGGCTGGTTTTCTAAGGGAAAATATGACTTTTTGTCCTATTGTGTATATAATGTTATCACGTAATAAATAGTATGCAATGAATTATCAACAGCAGTGGCAACAGAAAGGAAAGACAAACATTGTTTATGAATGGGACTGCAAAAATTTCAGTTGAAATTCAATAAGGGACACTCTTCAGTAAGATATTCCCTGCCATCAAATATCATTATTTGGGCAGCTTTCTAGTTCATATTTAAGTGCTTTTTCCAATCTGCCCTCTGAATGCAGCTGATGGATTAATTTTCCCTCTTCAGGTATGGCTGCTTGGAGAAAGATATCAACCATCGTAAATTCATAGCAAAGCTGCTCTGCTGACTTGGCTATGTCTCGTATTCCTCCCAAGGGCCAGCTCGATGCTTGCACTCGATCCTCTCTCTGTGGGGAACCGTTCCCTAACAACAGATGGGGTAAGCAATCATTTGCCTGAGCAAATCAAGAGAGAGAATCCACTTCAGCCTTTCCCGCTGGGATCAATTCCCGCTTTCTGAATGCCACATGCAAAGGAAGTCCTGCCAACCGATTGCAAGCTGCTACTCCAGTTTGGGATTTGTTCCCCTACCACCATAACTCATGGAGCCTGGCTTGTTCCAGCGTCCTGTTTACTGATACCATTAACTTTTACGGTACTACAGTGGTAAATGTTTATGGCTGGTCTTTGCTGGATTAATCTTTAATGAGGTTTTCACTAAACACAACTGCATGCTTTCTGACCAGAATCTTGCAGTAACACATGAGGAATTAAAATGCAAATTCACGCCACTCCTGACTTGAATTAGTTTTCTGAGAACAACAAACACTGGTCGAAATGATGATCAGTTAATTTGATATCAACTTAGTCCCCATCCCAGAAGGAATCTACCCAGGATGGGACAAATCAATAATGAACTATTCTATGCTGAAAATTGTTCTCCTTCTTTCAAATTGTGATCATGTATTTAATGGGTAAAGAAATGAAAATGGGACTATTTGAGTTTATTAACGAGTATCCCACAGGGTGTTATATCACAGTGCCTGCTGAGATCTGCAATTAAAGTAAAAAAGGAGTTCATTTCACAACAGGAGTTTGGGGTTTCTTGGTACAGTTTGGTTTGGTGTTTAAGATTGTTTATTGCCTTCACTGTGTATGAGCTTCATTCGAGAGTTGCTGTTATTTTAAAGTTTGCTCTTTTATTTAAACCAGTCTTTGGGATGTGGAGGAGGCTCCTAGGAGAGTTCTTGAGGAACTGGCAAGGCCAGGATCACTTCTCAGAGAAGAGCTTAGGGTGCAGGCTGTAATAAATAATACTGATCAAGGAGCACATTCACTGTGTCTTCTTCCAGCCTTGTTGCACCACCTACTTATCCTGCTTGGAGGTTTACATACCACTGGAATATTAACGCAATGGTGCCGGCTGACTTTCCTGTCAGGTAACATGCTATGGGATCCCATGCATATTGGCTGTAAATATAATTGCTTTGAGTGTTATGCTGATTTGTACATTGACAGATAAATCCTATTCATATTCCAGCCTCTCTTGTTCTAGTGATCGCACCCTGCTGTAGCCCTCCTTACCCATCCTAAATAGCCCCTCTGGTTCTATTGTTACTGTAGGATTTATGTACAGGTAGCATACCATGGTCTTCCTTTTCTCTTTTAGAAGTTGCCTAGACCCTTAGCTGCTAAAAATCACCATAGTTCAGTTGACTATAGTGGAACCATGCTAATTAAAAATGTTTGAAGAACTGGCAAATTAAACTCCTTTAAATCTATTTTAATGGGCTGTGCTATTCCATTCTTATTTTTTAATTTTAGCTTTATGATTAATTTCTCGTAAGACCAACAATCTTTTAGCCAAGGAATATAGTGAATACAGTCGTATGGATTTTTAAATACAATCAAAAATGCTGCTAGGCACCATTTGATAATAAACATCTAAATGAACGATAAGAAATTCCTTTCTGTGTTTTACGTGGTTTGTAAGACAAGTACCAGACTGCATGGGTCATTGGTCTGCCCAGAATGGCAGTTTCTGCTTATATAGGGAAGTTCCCCTAACAATTTCAAAATGTGTAAGTCTCATCCTTCACCAATGTGCAGAAATCTCTTGAGCTGAATGAAGCAGCTGTTTGAAAGTACTCAGAGACAATATATAACACTTTAGGAAGCACAGTAAAAAAAAAAAATCATCATTCACTAGAAATTTCTAGAGACATAAGTTAGCCAGAAGTATCCTTACTTGATCAGAATCTTCCCTTTTGTTGGTTAAATAGTCACCAAGAGGGTTTTTTTTTAAAAATAAAGAATCTTTATTATATTATTCTACAGTAGTTTTACTGCTTATATAGAGCCTTTCACCTGGGGTTCTCAGAATAAAAATAATCGAAAATTCTACCGCATTTATTAGGGATACACTTTTATTGGTCTGAATGTACTGAAGAAGCTAAGCTGGACTTTATTACATTTACATAAAAGCAACATTTCTAATTGTAATAGTCCTCAGAGCACAAGATTGGGCTGTGTTTGCAGAGAGGCAAAGGGTTCCTGCTGAAGTTCAAGCAGGGCTGTGCTCCTTCTGGTGTTTAACGATTTGATGTTACTGAGCTGTTCCATGCTTTGTTAGGAAGATAAACCTCCTCGTTGTTGCTTTACACATTTCCATTCCCCAAAATGTCTGCCTACAGCATAGATGCCTTTTAATGTATTTTTTTATTAAAAGGCAGTATTGTCAATACATCATTAATGACACATATTAATGAAAAAATAAAGTTTTAGAATTTTAAAGACAGGTTTTACTTTTTAAAGATAGATTTTATGTTTTTACAGTGCACATGTCTAACCTTGAGCTGATTGCTTACACTGTCTTTACATGCAGTGGAAGGAAATGGGTGCTTCTAGGCACAGTTCATCATATGTGTTTTAGAAAATAGCCTTAAGGTGCCTGTCTCCTACACAACAAAATAAGGTGAACTTGCCCTGCAGTTTGCCCAGACACATGAACTCTCTCCCCTACTTGTATGCATAAGTGGAGTCCCTACAGTACCCTCACACTGCCATCAGAAACGCAGCACATTTACGCATGGATGTGAATTCGGTGCGATGTGTAATGATGTAGGAAAGCTGGTGGGGGAAGGACGCAACAGACCTTGCTCATTCAATCACAACTGTTTGAAATGACATTTGGAAGGTAGCAACAGGCAGCACTTAACATTTACGAGGAATTGCCTCCTTGCACTCCTGGGGCATTAAGTGTTCATTGCTGTCTGTGTAGGAGGGGTAGTGTGTGGAAAGTGTAATTTGCAGCAAGTATTTACTGTTTCTAAAGGTTTGTTGAATGCCAAGAGATTCTTTCTGCTTTGCTTCTGGAGAAGGTTTTTCACTTGCAGAGAGAAAGATTAGCAAAGTATATGTGGAATGAAATGTGGAGCTGGAGAATCCTTTATCCAGAATTACGATGCTGTTCTAATTTGAACACATCTCTCACCAGAGAGCACATGAACTCCATTGGAGTCTGATGCTTTTTCGCTAACACATTTTGCACTGAAAACTCCCCTGTTTGACAGTTGTCTATACATAAGACTTTATTCCTTCATCTTCTATCATCTGCCACCAAGACTGAAGTCTTATACGGAACTTTGCTGCTCCACGTGAATAAAGACAGCAGAATGTCAGCTTGTAGCTTCAGTTTCTTTTTGTGATTGTCTTTTTCTGGAGGTGTCCTCTCCGTGTTCCCAACCTGATCTTGGGAACAAATGGAGGAGAGAAAGTCAAACCCTTGGACTCAGTGTTTCATGGTGGGGTGTGACTATGAGCCAGCTTGACCCAGCAGATATGTAGCCTGCTTAGCATGACACCATGCCTCACAGTATAAATGACGCATCGTTGCTATAAATTTCTACATCCCAGGCTTCTATGTCCCATCAATTATGACCTCTGCATTAGGCCTTTCTACGTTTTCTCTTGATTATTGTAAATGCTGGAATGCTCAAAAACCCTGAGGAGCACTGCAAGAACATGTGGGTGATGCTGAAAATCCCCCTTGTTGGCTCCTGTGAATCTGCTCATAGCCAACTTCCCTGAGGAATTAGATACAGAAAATTGTCCTTTTGGTGTTTCATGAACTAGCAAACAAAAGAGACTTATCTTAGACTTTTCAAGGTGGAGAGGTTGCAGATAAGCACAAAGAAATGCTCTGTCAGTAGCTTCAGTTACATCAGCCCAGCTCAGGGTGTGCAATTCTGAGTAAACGGCAAAGCTGCTCTGAAAAAATAATGTCAAAAGATATCTTTAAGCTCTTTCTCCAAAGGGACAGCACATTCTGGCTCATTCCCATACAAGCAACAAAAATCATAATCAGGTGCAGAGTCAGCCAGATGAAGAAAGGAACAGCCAAGGCCTCTCTATCTCTGCTAGTAATGCCCCTGTGGATGCAGCCATGGATCTGATTTGCCTTCGCTGTCACGCTGCTGATTCTTGTGCCACTTGTTGTCCACCAGGACCCTCAGGTCCATGTCAGCAAGGCTTCTCCCTGGAACATTTTCTGTTTATTTTCTATGTTTTCTTTTAGAAAAATTGCATAAAATGTCAAAAATCTGTAGATATATTAGTAAACATATGTTTGAATTTTCTGGCCAAAAATTATGATTTAAAAAGCGTCTGCCAAGTCTTACTCCCTTTTCAGCTCTGCATAGTCACTTGGTACTTGAATGATACTTCAGCCTTCACATCTAACCTTCCATTTATAGATGCAAGCAAACAAATGACCCAATTTTCAGAAATTCTGGGCAGCAACAATTTCCTTTATTTCTCTGGAAACTAAAACCCCCACTCAACTTACCAGTGTCACTGAATGTGCAGGCTCAAACAGCTCTTGAACAGATAATACCCATCTCCTGATTGAACCTATTGTGTTGTTGGGTGTATTATTTACTGTCTGTGTAACACTTCAGGCTCTTCAGATGTAGAGTGCTATAGTAATTCAGGAGAGTTCAGTGAAAAACGGAAACAATTCTGTGGGAGGCTATCACAGAACATTTTCCTACTTTTTGTTGAAGTTTCAAATTTCCTGACAGTCTCTGGTTTACTTTCCAAAGATCCCTGATTTTTCTTTGAGTATATGGCAGAGGAATAGCTGAATTGGTTAATAAAACATTTCTTGTGTGTTATTAAAGTTTTTAAAACAAGAAATGTGGACAGTCCTGGCCTGAACTAAACATCAATAGATAGAAAAAGGGTTTTGGCAGTTTCCTGCGATCTACCTGGCTGTCATGTGAGAGCACCAACCCTCTGCCCAAAGCCAGACTAGATGTTCCTCATGTCTGAGCCCTTCCTTCTACCCCAGCTGGCTAGTAGGTATTAGCTGTCTCTAGTGGTGTCTGAAAGATGAAGTCTTTCATGGATTCCTTATACCCTTTTCCATGACTGACTTGGCAACTTGTGTGCCAGTACACGATCGTTGTTTTCATTCTCCATAAGCCTTTCTGATGTTCCAGTGGGGTACATTTCCCAGACCCTGGCACTCATGAAGATTCATGCTGAAGGAAGTGGATCCCTCTACAGGTGGATTCATTAGAAGGCAGGCATCCTTCGCGTCTCCCTCCATTACAATACTCAAGGCCTTTCAGGGCAGAAAAATGGTGGTATTTTGCTTGTGTCTGAATGAATGTTTCTATTGTAAGCTGGGGAATAATCAACTGTGTGAGCTGTGCTTCAAATTAAAATCCTTATGCTACCGAAGAGGGCAGTTATTTTTTTCTCACCCTGTTTGGTTTATCTATGTAGAGGTTTAACATTTTTCACTCTGCCAAAACAAATTGCTTTCTATGGTGGGATTCTTTTTTTTCCCTTTACAGCCTGGGCATGTAGAAAAAAATGTAAAAACAATCAATGCCAGCTGAAAGATGGATACATCCTCTATTGAGTAAACAAAGTTACTGTGTATTGGCAAAAAGTTCCCTGCATTGGATTCTTCATCGGACTCAAGTTGCCAGCTCCAATAAATCAGTATGCCGGACTTCTACTTAGTCAATGTTTCTAGACAGCAACTAGAGAGCATCATACGTTAAAGTGTAATGAATCGTATCAGTAAGTAAGTCTACTCCCTGCCTGTGTTAGAATCTATCAATATAACAAAGTGGCTGTCATCCTGATGTACGGATAGACACTCACCTTATAGATGGGTGCGTCCTTCCCTCCCCAGTGAAAACACCCTGGGCTGGCTGAAGAGGAAAGTATCCCTCATTTTTTTCCACGTGGCCTGGGTTTGAGGCATGTACATCAAGACGAGAAGGTTTTGTGGGGAGGAAGAACAGGGGATTTGAGAGATATTTTACCTGTGATCATGAAAAAGTTTAACCACCTAAACAAGAGGTTTTAACCACCTAAATCTCTGAGGCTTGGAAATCCTTTTCCCACACTGACAGAGCAGGCTCTGTTTTTATCAATTACTATTTCTGATTGTGATTTGGGTCAGAGGAATGCCTGAATAATCCAGCTAGATTTGACATTTAGCCCATCCTGCTTTTTTTTGGGTTGATTTTTTAGCTTAATGCATGTAGAATAAATGTGATGAATTACATCTGGTGGGGCCCAATGACTAGACAGGGATAACTGTGTAAAGTAGTCATGTCTCTTGTAGACTACTGTATTAAGCAGGATGCACATGATTAGGCAAGATGAGCCCTCCATGTCCAGAAGAACCTTTTTATTTGTAAAGACAAAGTAGGCAAGGAGTTGGAGCGGGAAGAGCAGCAAAGAGGAGGTCAGCAGCAAACTTCATTGGTCAACATAAGCTGGAGTCCAATACAGAACTGCTCACTGATGAACTGGTCCTTTACCTTTCCATCAACATTAGAGAACTGCATGGAGAATGTCCATCAACTCTTTGTTTCTTCCCCCAAATGTCTTTGAACAACTAATGTTTTAAATGAGCTAGATGAAGCTGGTGAACGTTGATCGGGAGTCAAGTGTTAATGGGATTATAGAAACTTGTGTGGATAATTTTTGGCACCTGTGTCCTAGAAGCTGGGCATTGGACGGGGAGTAGTATTTCTTTTTGGTTTCACATTCAAAGTGAATGACTTCTTAGTGTAACTGGCAACCCCCCCCCCGTCTGTTATTCTAGTACATATTCCCTTGAGACTTGTCAATTGCAGCAAAGCTCTGCAACTGTTCTGATGTAGGATCAGTTATCTCCTGCTTAATCAAATTGTGGTCCTTTTTCCTCAGGCTCTGTGCAGGGAGCAGATGGCACTTTTGTGTTGTGACACAAAAATATTTGGCCTTATCATAAGGAGACACTTGGCAAGAGACATGGTAAAGTGCTGCTGCAGATGGCCCAGTTGAGTATTACTACAGGAGATGTTCAAATACAGTTTGCTATGGTTGTTTTCTCAGGACTTTGTTGGCATAACCAGCAGGTACCATGCTGGCTGTAGGTTGAGGCCCAGAGACACAGCCAGCTTTTCTTGAGAATAATGTCTTCATCAGGAGTAAAATTGGCTCCTTTCTCAAGACACCCATTGCAATCTTCTTTGAACAGGAAGTGGTGGTCATATGAGGATGAACCTGAAGGAGAGGACGTGCATGAAGCAGAACAGACTGAGGTGCTGATTGTCCTTTTGCTTAAGAAAACTGAAGTACAAAACTGTCTGGAGGACTCCATCATTAATTTCTAGGCTCATGACTCAGTTTGGCAAAGCTCACATACCCACTTGGTCAGGAAATACTAGGATAGGGCATAAAACTCTCATAGCCTGCACCTTGTTTTTGAAGGGAAGTCTTTTTCGAAGACAAAATTTTGAGGGTGCTTCTCAGAGAGTGCCAAATGCACTCTTTGAGTGCCAAATTACTTGATCTCCTCTAGAAGATTGCCCCAAAGCTGATTCTGTTAACTAAGGATGCTTTATGCTCAGACTTCACCCTATAGTTAGTGATCCATTTTGCCCCAGAGGATCACAGCTGCTGCTTGAATTCTGCACAGAATTCAATTTCTAATGTCTCTAGGACATGCATCATTAAATCATTTGAAAATCGGAATGCAGACGTTGCACTGGCACCAGGAGCCAATGAAAAGCCAATTGCAAGATACAAGCACAGGCTGAGCCATGGAGCATTGCACTGTTGCAATAGGTACCAGATGGAGTCCTTGCATCATATTCACATTCAACTTCAGATATGCTAAACTTGGGTGTTCCAGCCTGAAGCTTATAAACACATGATCCACTATGGCCAAATCTTTGTTTGGTTCGATGGGAAACAATATATTTGAAAGCTAAGAGCAAAAGGCATTTGGGAAGCTAATACTGGGGAACTGTCCTAGCCTTGAGTGGTTGAATAAGCTTCTCTGTAGCTTGATGAATGAGGGTTGAATGCCTCAGAAGAAGGCAAAGACGACATTTTGTCAATTAGCAAAAACTTTTCTTTTCTGTCAAGTGTCACCTTCATTCTGCCTGAAAACACCTCAAGTCAGAGGACCCAGCCCATGAGCATAATTCCCCACTGACATGCAGATATATAGTTGTAGTAGACATCAGTGGACTGCATCAGCTGTTGGCTCAGACAACTGAGTTCCCCAATGACAGTGTTGATAATCCAATCCCAATCCCTTGCTCCCACTTCACAGAAGACTTTTTCCTACCTGGTCTCAGGGGAAACTTCTTGACACCTACCCTGCTAGATTTGGTGGTTATTCTGCCAAACTAGTTTTGTGAAAAGCCTTGTTCTGTAGGAGAAATGAGATTTGACATATGCAGGTCTAACTATCCGGTGGTTGCCTTTTTCACAAGATTTCAATGGGTCTGTTACTCTGTGCTGCCATGCAGAAAGGTGGTTGTGCCAACTTCAAAAGCTGTTTCTCGCTTCTATAATTTGACACAGAATAACCAGTTTGGTTTGTTCCAAGTATTTAATTAATTTTGTCTTTTATTTATGCTCATAAAGGCACTTAGATTTTTTATTTTTTAAAAAAAATCTGTATCCAAAAAATTCTATGAATGTTTCATGCTAACAGATTTCATATGCATCTGCTCCTGGATGCTCACCACAGCTGCACGACTGGTCAACTTAGCCAAATAGAGTTTTTTACATTTCCTGACTGGTCATATAAAACTGAATTAAAGAGGTTTGGAGGAGGCTGTGAATGAATCACTTGAACTTTTCATTCAAATGGATATCCTGATAGGATAAGGAAACATGTACTTTCTTTTTTGAGGCTCCTTCATGAAATCATGGGTAGATTTTGCAATAGGTGGAGCAAAAAAATACCTATAGCACTCTTGTTCTCCTCAGGAGATCCACTCCTGATGCTAAGCAGAAGAATAAAGCAACAGTAAGGGAGAACAGCTCACCACCAGATGATTTTGGTGTGAGCTGACAAGCATTAGGGAAGAAACAATCTAAAAGGGAAAGGAAAGCGTGTGAAGGCATACGTTCATGAGTGATTTCCTTCCGCTCTTCGCAGAGTCATTTGTCTAAACATGAGCCTTTCGTACCTTTTAATATTTCCTGGGATTCCCTCCAGCTACTGTCTGAGCAGGGCTCAGTTCTTTGCAGCTTCTTTATCACATCAGACTGGCACAGCAACCGCAGGTATCTCAGATACATTAGGCTGTCTGAAATGTCACTAAAGAGCCTCTTTTTAGGCAACTGACCGGAGCCCTAGGGGCATGATTCAGTCTAAGATTGTCACTTAGATGTGGCTGTCTCAGCTTCCACCACAGTTAATGGACTTAATGCAGTCAGTGGATATCTGGGATGATTTGTCTCACCATGAAGTACCAGTAGCTTCTGGAACTGGCAGCAGCAAAGCCCAGTAGGCCAGTGAGAAGAGGAGAGAGCAGGCATAAGCCTTATGAAACCCAGTGCGCCTGTGCTACCTTTTCTTACTGGCTTTTACCCTGGAAATAGCTCAAGATCAATGGGTGGGATTCAGCCACTTAACTTTAGATATCTTCTGTGAAGATGTTTATGTGTGATCTAATTGTCTAGACTTCTTTTGTACTACTTGACAAGAAATAAGTGCTCTAGGGCCAGACTTATCTCATGGATTTCAAATATCTCAGTAGATGTATGAAACAGGTCAGATGAATCAGGTCCCAAAAGTGTGTGTTACTAATTAATGCATCCTTTTGGCCAGCTGTAAAATTCCACAAAGCTTATACGATCATTGTAACTTTAAAACATTTACATCTCTGTCAAACATGGTTTAAACTGGCCTTAGGGTTTGCTACTGCAGTGCTGATGGGCAAAAGGAGGGAGCAAGATAGCGTAGGCACTGAAAGATGGAAGGACCCCTAAACATAATTACCTGCGAAACTTTCTGAAAAATGCTGCAAGTGAAGCAACCATAAATACATTAAGGAGACAAAGTCAATACACATTAAAGTTGCATGTAGTGCTGTTCATTTGTGCCCTCCCTTTTGGCTCTGGATGGGCAGATATATGCATTTAACACCAGGTAAAGTCCTTTTAATGATGGACACAGACTCATAAATCCCAGGAAACTCTCCATAGCTCACAAGGACAATTTCTTTTGCCCCACTATTTGTTCTCCCATAGAGTTAGAAGAGTAGAAGATGTATTACAGTCTAAACCTACCCTTTGGTTTATGTAATTTAATGTGGCATTTAGTGAGCTCAATTCCTTTTGCCAAAGGGGCAAACACTCACTTTTAAAATAAATGGCATTTCTGTGTGGGCTATTTTGGCAGTTGATCCCTCAGAAATATCACATGCTCACAGCCCCAAAATGGCAGGACAGGAATGAAGAAAGAGGTCACTTGGCCTGTCCTCTTGCACCTGGGCAACAGATACAACAGAGGCTATGAGGACCTACAATGGGCAGATAGAAGATCAAAATCTCCACTCTAGTGACTGTGAAAATGAAACAAAACAAACAAAAAAACAGTTTAAGAAACCAAGAACTTCGAAGTGATTATATCATTTCCCAGAAGGCTCTCAGGTGTTGTTATTAAAATTAGGGGAGGAAGAAGGGAAAAAACCCAACCCCAAAACTACCACCTGAGCTATAGAATCATAGAATCATAGAACTATGGAATAGTTTGGGTGGGAATGGACCTTTAAAGGTCATCTGGTCCAACCCCCCTGAAATGTATGTTTCATGATAAGTATCTACTTACTAAAGTGCATTGACAGAAATTAGTTAATTAGCTAATTGCATAAAGGGCCTCAAAATGAGTTTCTTATTGTATATATGAGAAAGTTTTAGGTGTTTTCTGGGTAACCAAAACTTCATGTTCAAGGAAACGTGACTTGGAGTTTGTATATTCAACCCTATTCTGCCTAGACTAATGGACATGTGAAGAAGGAGACATTAATCACTTAATCACTTAATTGAGAGGTCTGCAGGGGATGCACGTTTGCCCTATGCTCCTTTGAAAATCAGTAGAGAGAACGAGGTTCCTGCAGAAGACGATTTAGATGTTTAGCTGATTTCTCCCCTACAGGTCACAGGGAGAGAAATGGATGTTTGATTTCATTGCTTAGGTAGGTAAGTTTCTACTGCTAGGTAGGGTGCATCTGAACTCTCAACATGGTGTAGGACTGTTTATTAGAAGAACTGTTATGTAACACCTGTTATATTCTAATTTAAGCTGTAGCTTATTTTGCAATAGCTTGTCCATGTAAATGAGTCTTTATCCAACCCATTTTGTGATCTCCCACAGAAATGGTAGTCACTCCCAAAAGAATATATTCATGGACACCTTGTTATGTTTTGTTTCCGAAAACCCACCACACATTTGGGGTGTGATCTAACATATAGACACAACCGCCAATAAAATTAGTGTGGGATGCATTTCTCAAAATGAAGAGCAGAACTGGGCCTCTTTGGGCTGGGGAAATATTTGCAGTAGAAATAAAGCAGGTTAGACGGTAACTAATTCTGAGTGTAGACAAGCTTTTTCAGATGGGCAGGGTTATTCAGGCAGACCTTCTATAGGGGAAAAAGTAGAACTGACTGGCCAGAAATGGCAGAATGAAGACACTAATGGTATATAGTGCAAGTCTGTGCATGTTTTTTGCTTCTGAAGTGAACAGAGACTACCTTTCTAAATCGTGATGTACTTTCCAATGCACAATAGCAGATGATATAATAAAGGAGTTCTCATACCAGCAATTAAATACACTGATTCCTTTGATGAATGTTAGATAACAGCAGAACTATCTCATTTTGCTGCCGTTTTCTCTTAGTATCTAAATGACATTTCATTTTTGTCTCTCTTTAGGAAATATGTTGCTTCTGACAACCAGCCCTGTGCTCTGTATTCAAACTGTTCCTCTAGTCAAGCAAACCAATTGGCATGGAAATGTATCAGTGCACGTGATGCAACACAGTGACCTCAAAAACTGACAGCATGGGGACAGAAAAAGAGAGAGAAGGTGCTGAGCCTTACCACCCTGCACTCATTGTCCATATCTCTTGTATTAAAAAGTGATTCTTGGGTGAATCTTAAAAGCCTAGAGCATATGGTTTCTCCAGAAGCAATGAATCAAAGTAGTATGGTTTATGCAGGGAAGGCGTGTTAGGTGCTTGTAACCTAAGATACCTTTGAGAATTTCAGGAATTCAGATGCTTTCACTTTGGGAAATAGTGTTGCTCGGTGATAGGTCTCCCCATCCAATCTTCATCTTGAGCATAAACCACTGTCCTTCTGCGAAGTGCCAGCACTGGTGAGATGCCTTTGGATATTCCCACTTTATGGCAGTTACCTACTTTTTCTGCTTTCTCATTTTCTGCTGCTGCTAGAGTACTTGGAGAAAAGTTCAGCAGAGCAAGGAGAACCCCAGGGTATTTGTTCCTCGAACCCAGAAGGTGCTGGTGCCTCTAATTTCTTTCCAGTTCTTTTGTCTTTGGCCTCTGCAGAAACAGATGAGCTGTGATTAATGCCGATGAAAGCATTAAGGAGATGATTTCCTCTCCTCCCACAAAAATTATTGACTAGAACGCAGAGTTTGAGAAAATCCAATTAAAACTGCATCATATGGCTGTATTTCCTTCACAATCTATATAAAGGGATGGATAAGGGGCATCTGCTATTCCCTTTCTCTCCATTATTTAGGTTGTAAAGTAGGTAGTCAAAGCTGCTCTACTCTCGAGCATCAGTTCTGTTACACTTCACACATTTATCTCATTTTTAACAGGTATGGGTAACAGCACTTTTTTCTCTTTAACAACAAGTATCACGCTTTCAGTTATACTGTGTGCACTCTGGGTGACTTCACCATTAGCAACACTACATTACCTGTCAAATTAAGACATGAAGAGTGGGATTGAAGAGAATTGAGTAGAACTTGTAAATTAAAACATTTTCCCTAGACCATCTGGTCATGACCTTTTCTCTTCTGAAAACTCAACCTCCTGCCCTGTTCTGTGGGCGGGATATATTTTAACATGCACTGCACAGATTTAAAAAAAAAATCCCTCTGGAGTTTGGATACCCATTTCCAATTGTCCATAACAATAATAATTCCATCTGCAAAGAGCTGTAGACATGGGACTTTCTTGCAACACAGGACATTCCTACAGTACTAAGAATATTTTTTCAGTTCTTTCTGCACTGAAAGAAGAAAAATATTTTGCATATAAAGGCACAGCTGTAATTGATGTGGATAGGGCAATCTCTGAAGACCTCGGTATTAAGGAAATGTTCAGGCCTGTGTCTTTCATGTCCCATGGAATTTTTCTGTTGACTTCTGAGGAGTAAGATCAGGCCCACGGACACTTTATCTCCTCATCTATGGCTCTGCCCACAGCAAGTCAATTTGTTCGGAACAGTTTTACCCCTATCAACACAAATGCTTTAAAATGTACTTGATCAACTACGTTTGTTATTTCAACCAGCTAAGCCAGACTATTTGTAAGAATAGAAAAGCAATTATTCCATTGTCTCAGGCCAAAGTTACAGTGGTTTAGCTAAGCCTCTTGGGTTCTGATTTTGACTGTCTGGTCTCCTATTGAGTCTTGCAAATCTCCAGTTTAGAAGTCACTCATCCATCAGAAGTCCCGACGGATGAGTTTGGGTGCATCTCACTCAGTTGCTTTAAAGCATTGCCATCCTCAGATGTCTTTCTCACCTTCAGATCTTTCTATCCTAAGCTTGCCCCATCAGAGGTGGCAGAACAAAGTGTGCATCCATGCTTTGACAGCCCCAGTACTACTTCCTGCTGCTGGCAATGGTAAGGTTGCATTGTGAACTGGACAAAATTCAACAAAGGTCTGCATTTTGACTTAAATTTGGCATGTTGGGTAGGTGGGCTGAAGTAATCCAAAAAGCTGTCTATACAATAATACTGGTTTGATGTAGGGAGTGATTAGTAAGCAGAATAATCCCATTCATACTCCTTCCCACTCAGATACTCTTATCCTAATTAAGAATAACATTACTCATTCTGGTTTACTTTATATTACTTTCTAAATGGTTTAAATAAAACTGAAAAAAGCCAGTTAGGCAGTGACACAAGTAAACTGATATCATTGTATCAGTAGAACAAGAAATATTTTCCTATGCAAGCAGCCTTTCAGCCTTCCAAGCTACACTGGGGCTATGACACAGACACCTGGGTGCCAAGACTATAAACATAATGATAGTATACACAGTGCTCCGTTTAGGACGCATTTTTTTATTTATTTCATTCCTTCCAGCCTTAATTGGCATGCCTCATAAGGGATCATCTCCAGTGCCTCTTCCAATGCATATTAATCATCTGGGAATGCAGAGGAAACTACCTCTGCTGTGACAATAGCTTGATTTCTCTCTGAGGGAAAGGGATTGAATCTCAGTGCCTCTCTAATGACATTATTTGTTATTTTCAGGACAGACAGTTGCATCCTAATGGAATTCAAACATAACACGAGATAAAAAGAAATAAACAGTTGCCAATGTGCTCCTTATAATTACCTATGCAGTGACATAGAAGGTACTTTGTCACCTGCCAAGGAGTTAATGACTTCATAACCCTTCGCTCAAGATAGGAAAGTCCAGTGAAAAATGGGACGTCCCTTCATATATTGTAATAGCTCATGTAGGATTGATTCTTGGTCCCTTTAAAATCCTATTTTATTGTTCTGGCATTCTACTTTCTAGTGATGCCAATGCAGTGTGTCACATTGCAGCCTCTGGCATAGTGCAGAGGTGCTCAAGCTGGCATGGGCTTGGGTATAATTTAAAGTTATTCATGTATTCACCCGCTGCTTTATAAACCATGGGTGAAGAGGCACTGACAGCAGTCTATCACCCTGCCACCCCACTCTGTGAGGAGTCATGACCTTAGATGCCCAGCTTCAGAAAAATGTCTGCAGCTGCAAATCCATCCTGCCACATTGAGTAAGCCCTCCAAGATGATATCTAGAAAGTCTGTATGGGCTGCCCCAGAGGGAATATGATGGTTCCTGGGCCAGCTGGTGAAGACTGACTCGTGTCTCCATTGCCTAGGACCTGGTCTGGCCCTCCTTTGGGCCCTCTGTGGCAAGTCAGCTACCATGAGAGACAATTTCCGTTGCTGTACGTTGTTGCAGCCAAAGGTGTAGTGTTTTTCTGCAAGGATCCCTAAGTGTGTGTGCCCTGGGCATGTTGGTAGAGCATGTGAGGCCACAAAGCCTGACAGGAAAGTGCTGGAGGACTGTTCAAAGAGAATGGCCATACTTGATATGTTCTGTGTCTGTAGTGGCTGTCCATAGTTGATCGTAGGCCTAATTATCCTGTGTACTGCGTGGGTTTCTTCTTTGGAAGGGATGGCGGGAGTGAATTGATATGTTCAACGTAGGCAGAGAGGCTGCATCTGTACATTCCCAATTCCAATAAACCAAAGATCATTCCCAATTAAGAGTTTGAATGTGGCTACCTCATTTGGAAGGACAAGAGAGTTCAATAGTGTGGTGATGGGCTGTGCCGTGCTAGAGAATGTTCCTGGGCACATTTCATTTACTAATACAGTTGTGCCTTGAGTGTATCGGAGCTCTGCAGTGAACTAGGGAATGAGAGAAGCCTTCCTCTTGAATTTTGAGGAGAGTTTAAGCTGTTTTGTGGAAGGTGCAGATCATGTTTCCTCTGCAACTTCCTTCCTGCTTGCTATAGGAAAGTGGACACTAGACACGCATAAGACCTCTGAAATCCAAGAATACATCTTGGCAAAGCATACCCAGGTCTTCTGAGGAAAGTGGGTAACTTCTATGCCTTTTGAGGATCTTTTGAATATTCAGAGCACAGAACTGGAAGGAATGCCAAAATCACTGACACCAGTCCTTGCTTCAGAGTTTCCTAACAGCCTCCTAATAATGGTTTGCTGAGCTCACAAAATAGTTGAGGGATCAGGATATGCCAGGCCCCATGCTAAGTGGAAAAACGGAGATACTTTTGTGCATGGAGAAAAATGAGAAGAAAAGCATAAACGGCAATTTCTCCCAATAATGAACAGATTGTAAAACAAGTCTGTCAGTGACAGTAAATGAGGGATGTGTTCCTTAATTACCTACCAGGAAAGATGTAATGAGAGCAAATTATAGACAGGTTTGCATTTCTAGGGGATAAAAATCAGTGAAGCTCTGTTGATGGCACCA
The DNA here is from genome assembly GCF_018139145.2 of Gymnogyps californianus. Taxonomy (NCBI): domain Eukaryota; kingdom Metazoa; phylum Chordata; class Aves; order Accipitriformes; family Cathartidae; genus Gymnogyps; species Gymnogyps californianus. The sequence goes on along the minus strand of NC_059472.1, from coordinate 3,679,783 downwards.
ACTCATGTCTAATTTCTATCTAGGGAGAGCCTGGCTCCATCAGCTTTTGAGGACACTTTGAGACAGATTTGTTTTCTTTGTTGAAAAGAGATCCTAGGCTTTAAAGATTTTTTAAAGGATATTTAAGTTCTAAAAAATTTACATGACTGTTTTCAGCACAGTAACAATTGTTGGAGTGATGGTTTATTGTGAAGATAAAGGAGGGGATAAAGAAGAAGGGGCGAAAGAAGAGAGGGAAATGAAGTTGAAAGATTTCCATCTGGAGTGCAGCTACAGCTGTCGTGCTGCACTGGGATCTCATGTTCTTATTCTGCTTTGTGGGTAAAATATCATGCCAGACTACACTTCCCATCACACTTTTCAAAGCAGAGCTGATCTCCTATCATCTGTTTAACAGAACAGGCTTCTGTTCCCAGCTGGAGCCTTGAGATACCTGTTGCTACAGAAATAATAATAAACAATAACAACACAATGTTATCTTTTCATTCTTTCTTCCTTTCTTTTTTCTTTTTTTTCTTTTTTTTTTTTTTGATATAGGAAGTGTTAAAGTAGAAAGTGCTGTGGTGCTTTTATAATCACTTGTCAGTTCCAAACTCATCTCTGGACTTATTTATACCGTAATTATCTCTCAATGACATGAATGATGAAGTGAAAATGCAGTAAGTCTTCCTGATATTGGATTCTGTTGACTCAGGCCATCCCAAGGAAGCATCATTGTTTTGAAAGGAATAGGGAGAGAATGATTAATTTCCTTTTCTGAGCATAAAAGGCATTACTTTATGTGAATTCTTTAGTGCTTTCACTGAAGATTGGGCAGGTAATTGTGGTAACCTCTGCTTTTTTTCTTCTTCCTGCTGGCATTTTTAGAGGTCAAGTAAATTAGAAGTTTTGATGCTGATTGCATTTGTTGAAAGATGGGGTTTGGTAGACCAAACTTTTCTAAAGTTCAGAAGTATATATGCAGTACTATCTGAGAGTCACACTGCTGGAAACAGGCTTTCCTCACAGGGCCTGAACTGGAGAAAAGAAACCTCTTTGTGTTCCTCTAACCAAGAAGTCCAAGTGTCTGTATTTCCATGGGGTCAAGATTGATAAGAGTAATCAAATGTGATAGATATCTAAAGAAACATGATGGATCTTGAGAAGGCAGTTGGAGAAGATGAGCTTGTCTCTGCAGGTCACCAGTTTTTTGCATTTCATTCCTTAGTCTGATGTCCACTCAAGCTGGTTTTCTCCATTTGAGCTGGTTTTCTAGCTACTGCACTGGCCAACAGCCTACAGAAGTGTAGAAGAGCAACACAAGCATATATGAATCATATATATGAAGACACTTTGTTGTAGTTTAACCCAGCAGGCAGCTAAACACCACACAGCCGTTCGCTCACTCCCCCTCAGTGGGAGGGGGGAGAAAATTGGAAAAAAAGGTAAAACTTGTAAGTTGAGATAAAGACAGTTTAATAGGACAGAAAAGGAAGGGAAAATAATAATAATGATAGAAGAATATACAAAACAAGTGATGCACAATGCAATTGCTCACCATCTGCTCATCAATGCCCAGCCAGTTCCTGAGCAGCAGGCCGCCACCCCCTGGCCAACTCCCCCAAGTTTTATTGTTCAGCATGACGTTATATGGTATGGAATATCCCTTTGGCCAGTTTGGGTCAGCTGTCCTAGCTGTGTCCCCTCCCAGCTTCTTGTGCACCCCCAGCCTCCTCGCTGGCAGGGCAGTATGAGAAGCTGAAAAGTCCTTGACTTACTGTAAGCACTGCTCAGCAACAACTAAAACATCAGTGTGTTATCAACATTATTCTCATCCTAAATCCAAAACACAGCACTATACCACCTACTAGGAAGAAAACTAACTCTACCCCAGCCAGAACCAGGACATATTTCCAGACTACAGGCATGTTTATAACCAGACAGGCAGCTGAATCATACCTAAATACTCTCAGAGAAGACTGAAAAGTTATGCAGCATGAGGAAAAATATTGCTGTGATTTCCCAGCTTTTGCACTACAGCAAGAGCAATCAGCTGGGACGGGGGAAGACGTGGGATCTAGGATGAAACCAACCTGAAGGAGATTGGACTTAGAGAGAGATGTGAGAAAAGGGAGCAAAACTCTTCCCTAGTGGCTAGGACAATCACCTTTAATTAGAGTCCACATTTCTACAGGAGCGCTTCAAGACAGTCAGTGAAACCCCTAGATCCAAAAATGTTTACTAAGAGACTTTACTGGTGAAAACCGGTAATGACTGTTTCATTCTGATGGCCTCTAGATGGTTTTGAAGGTCCCAGAAAAGTGATGTTCAAAAGGTATTTATCTATTATATGCATTCTGTCAGGCATTTGGGGATCTCTAAAGATTGAAAAAAAAACCCCAAAACAAAAACCAAACCAGTATAAAGACCATAGCCTTAAAGGTAAAATGGAAATATCATTGAAGACCAGAAGAGGAGCTGACTCTATATTTTCTTATGGTTTTGAAGGCTTTTCATTGTATTGCAAGTCAATAAACCAAGCATCGCAAAGGGTTCAATGGGAAAAGAAGAACAAAATTGCTGGTTTGCTATTCAAAGCCCATTTTTTGTTACAGTTATTATAGGATTTTTTATTTAGATTACTGTTCTCTGTGCTTTAGCTAGGACCTTCTTAGACTCTGAGGTCTGAGGGGGTATCACAAGAAAGACTCAAGACTTTTTAACTGTGAAATTTTTTGTTATATTTTTCTTTTTTTAATCGGACAAGATGATTCAGCAAAATGTGGAGTTTGGGGGGGGGGGGCGGTGGAAACAAATGAAAAAAAAAAACCCAAAACCCAAAAAACTTTGATAACATTTTCTTCTGGAAAATCTCCTTAAGCTCCATGATGGAGTTACTTGATTGTGGTTGAGGGAGAGAAAAAATATCCAACTGTTCCTCAACAGCAAAGACCCTTAATAGTGGTAGTAAATCTCTAGGATGTGGAGACCAAGACTCGTGCACCCTCGCTAAGCCTGTGTTAAACCAGGGGGCTTGAACCTGCTTCGTTCACATTATATGTGATGACGTGGTACTACTGTGATGTAGGTGGTTGCTAGTCTTGCCTGTTAGAAGTACTCCTTTTGATATCAAAAATGAAATATCAATAGGATCAGTGAGAGCGCTATGAGAGAATTAAGCGTAATTCCTTGCTTGAAATTATATTTAACTATTCATTTGGGATGGAACAGCTCTAGTACTGGGGACACTGTCCGGAAAGATGGAAGGAAGGCAGATGTATAGACCTGAACCTTTTCAAATAGTGTATTTTGCTCACCAGCACTGGGAAGTTCAAGTTTTGATGGGAATGCTGAATTGAAAAGTTCTTGCAACTCGAAGAATTTCTCAGGGCAGGGATGCTATCCCTCCCTCCCTGCTACAGCCAGCAGGTTAGGATGGAGTGCAGCAAATGCATGCAAGTTATCACCTCTCTTTATTTATTGCTTTCTCAGAAACACCTTGGGATACAAGGAGCAGTTGGCCGTGCATGCAGCAGTGACCCAAGAGGAGCAAAAGTTGGCTGGAATCAAGTTTCTAGAGATTCAAGATATACTGGGGTAAAACCTCTATTTAAGCTCCAGATCTAAATGTAATGAATCTGGTTTTGTCGCAGTGGATTTATGTCCTGAGGACAAAAAACCCATATATGCACACATTATGGACAGCAAGATGGTCTGCTCTAGCCAAGAGTGGATACCTTTCTGGATTGCTATATGAGAATTCAAATAGATTTTGGCATCTCTATTTCCATTGCGAAGAAGGGTGACTGTAAGACAGAAAGTCGTTAGAGCATGACTGTGCCTGTGCATCATGACGAATGAGCAGTTCACTCCCCCACCACCCTGACACAAGCTCAGTCTTAGCCTGAACTTCTGGTACCCTGAGTAAGCTGGAAAATAGCTTCACTTCTCTCTCATGCAGCCACACACTCTCTAAACTGATCGTTAAGGTAAATTCATCTGTAAGGATGAAGTTTTACATTCCTTTTTTGCTGTGTGTTTAAGGATTTTGCTGGAAGACAGTAAATAATCCACGGGCCACCCTTTACCAGTAGTATTTGTGGCATTGCCTGAGAGTAACCAGTACCAGCTGCTTCTGGGGAAAATGCCTCATCTGAGATGACACAGTAAATGAGGGCATTGCTGTAGGCATTAGGATGTGCTGAGCATTAGGACAGGGAAGATATTGCAGAGGACAGGAGTTTAGGGCATACCAATAGCCTAATTGGAAAGACCAGTGAGAAGTTAAAGGGGTGACTGTGATCTGCATTACAAAGTAGATCAGGTTGAATGATTGCGATGGTCTCTTCTGGCCTTGAAGTTTTGTGTCTGTGTCTGTGGAAGGGTTTCATTTAAATAATTCATAGCAAAGAGAAAATTCTGAACAACTGCAGAAAAATTTTCAGTACAAGCCTGCTAGGAACTCTGGGATTTGGTCTTCAATATCTGAGCTCTTGAACTTTCCTAATGAAAATACTAATAAGTTTTTAATTCTAAGCTTCAAGCCTCATTGCAGACAATCATCAATGATATATTAAATTGTAAAATTCACAGAGGGCTTCATAGTTATATAAATCATTCAATTAAAGAGAAACTGCATCACATGACTGAATCAACTGAATGGAGGTTGAGAGTGGATTCAGTTTTGCAGTTTTCTTGAAAAGTATTGTGTGCAGAGATATTTGCTATTAATTTAAAAACTGAAACAAAATTTCAGAAAACTGTTTTTTGCTCATGAACTAAAAAAGGAATATAATAATTATTAAGTATCTTTTCAATGAGAATTGTTTCCTTGTTTCTTAAATGTGTTTTGAACCCTCAGCAACCCAGAATATGGCTTTTTTGCCGTGTGTTGCTAAGCATTTAGATTTATGAGTTTGCACCTGTTTCTAAGTGAAGAATTAGTGGTATGTCTTTCATTTGAGTGACGTTTGGATGACAAAAACATCAGCATTGCTATGTCTGTGAGCAAACACACATTTGCTACCTCTGAAAAGTGTGTGCAACCCATACGCCCCATAACTCTTCTGCCACTCATCTCCAGCCATCCTGTGCTGCTTTTGTCTCGTAGGTTACTGCTGGCATCAGTAGAGCAGCAGGCTCACGTAGCAGCTTTCAGAAATCTGGTACCTGATAATGCCATACATGGTTGTCCTCTACCTGTTCATGACAGGCATGTTTAGCCACAGTGAATACACACATATGGAATAGTCCTGGCTCTTTAGCTAGTCTTTTTTTTCCGCCTGCTTCCATTACATTTGATAGTATGCCTTGTACACTCCACCTGGGTTATGTTGGAAGGCAAAAGCTGCAGAGTGCGTGCTCTCACACCTCAGATTACTTGCAGTGCTCAAAAGGTTAAACACTATTTGCGAGAAGCAAATAAATAAATATATATATATGACTATGTAGAGCATGTGGGCAAGATGGATTGCTCAATGTGTTACAGGACCAATGGAAAGATGGAAAGAAATACGGTCTTCATTGTAATGATTGTGCTTCTATAGCCTGAGGCATCAAAAACGTCATAGTGTTTATGCACGCTAATAAAATCTTAGCAGTAATTCTCTCCAGCCTCTCCATGCACAAAACCTTTGCTACAGTCTGCCCTCTGAATCACCTTTAAGGAAAAAAAATTAGTTCCCTTTCATTCCTCCTTAGGGAGGGATAAAGTTTGCCCTGCTGTAAGACACTTAATGTTGGTGGATAGCATGTAATGCATGTGTCATCGTGCATGGGAGTTTCTGAAGTGCTTAGGAGCTGTCTATTTAGGGGCAAGTGAGAGGGAAAATGGATTGGTTCAAAGGTTTCAAATCTAATGAGTACCTGTTTAAAGATGCATCCCTTAATTATTAGCTTAATACTATTTGAAACCAAAGGAAAATGCCTTCCTATAATATTAATCTGAATATGTGGAGACTCGACTTCAATTTGTCTGATTAAAGTGGCCCGACTGGGACTCCTTTCTCATCTTATGGTAGAAGCGAAACATTTCAGCCTCTCCTGTTCTAAACAAAATAAATGTGAAACTGAAGGTAGTGAATAAATACTGAAAAATCTCCTTGGTTCCATTCTTACTGGTGATTTGGTAGCTAGAACAAGAAATCTTCAGCTACCATCTGTAGTGAATCTCTCAAAGCCCTTTGTGACTGGTTTTCAGAGGTGGGTGGGATGGCTGTTCTTTCACATGGGTGCTCTTTTGAATTCAGAGAGCAAAAGTCAGAGCACCATATTTAGTATTTGGGTGGCTAATCTGCACTTTAGCATTAGGCATTTCTGCATGAGACCATCTCAGAAGTCCATTCCTCTAGCTTACCAGGATTGCATCCATCCATCAGCAGTGATGTGGACCTGTGATGTGGACAGCTGCAAGCCCATAAACAGGGCTTGTTTGCAGAATCTGAGTCAAACACTGAATTGGTTTAATATCTCAAGTATTTGATCTGTTTTGGCCTAAGAATATTAACATACCATGTGAAAATGAGGCCAGGAGCACAGACGGTACTGATCAGCACTGAACAGGGCTTGCCAGTGTGGGTTTTAGGAGATTAAGTAAACTCCTGAGCAGTCAAGAGCCAACTATTACCATTGGCGATACCTGAGCATCCAATCTCATCTGAAGGCTGGATCTGAGAAGTGCTCAGCATCCCCACGTGATCTTGGCGGTGTCACTGCGAAACAAACCAAGAAAAATAAATATAAAGAAACAATGGAGGCCACCAGAAAGAGGAGGGGAGGAGCAGATCCGGTTAGAGTTAAGGGGTGGAATTGCATAAAGGATGGGATTTGGTCTGATGTACATATCTAAGTAGTCATAGACCTAGTCACTATAGACAGTGGAGCACAGAGAGTGTGTCACCTCACTGGTCTTGGTGCATTTTAGCTGTTAGCTTCCAGCCTTGGCAAAGCAGCTGTGTAGCTTTGAGTAACGTGGAACAGCACCTTCGTGTCTAATATCTCCTAACCTTTCTACTGCAGCTTAACCTGTATGAACATAAATTTCTATATAACACAATATTCTTTTGGCACTCATACAATAATGCAGATCAGATGCCATCCTTCACACCTCTATTTCAGGCTCAGGCCAAGAAAATCTGTATGTATGCATCCTGTATGAGAGGAAAGAGAAAGCAGCTGGGATATATACTCAATGCATGCATGTTCGCGTAGACATGTAATTGGCTGCTTCCTCTGCACTGGGGTGGAGCTGTAAATCAAAGCACAGTTATAAAGGTGAATGCTAATGCTGAGTGACACTCACACCCTGGAGGCTGGTAAGCAATAAATAAAGAGCTTTTCTTTCTCCTTAGATGGTGTTAATCCCAGATCTGTAATTCTTCTCTCTCTCTTGCCTGTGCTTTTCTCTCTGGCTCCAGATGCTGGCATTTTGTTTATGAGGGTCTTGATGGGGTTTGTTCTGCTCCTGGGAGGTCTCATCTGTAATTTACTGCAGCCAGATTTATGAATCTGCTTAAGCAAAGTTATTCACACCCAGAACTTCTATTAATCCTAGGAAAAAGGATTTTAATTAGGTATAATGGGGTTCTGAATGGTCTCATTTGAGACTGGTAGTTTATTTATTTGTAGGACCACCTAATCATGATCAAAAATCAGATCTTCCTTTGTCAACCACGGGTATTTTTACTGCAGTCGAAGTGTCTTTTTTAATTATTTTTTCCCACAAAACCTTTCTTTTTTTTTTTTTTTTTTGAGAAAAAGAACAAAACACCAAAACCAATCAACCTGACAACATAGAAAAGTTTTTGTTTAGTAGCTTTTTTTTTTAAATTAAAAAAAACACTCAAAGCATTTTGGCCTAAACACAAAACACTTCAGCATGAGAAAAAGTCTCAATTGCTGCAATGCACAGTCGATGGTTGTAACTTACAACCCATACAATGTCTTTTCAGATCTTCATGATCTTTTTACATTATTTCAAATTTGGGTCCTGAAGTTTGAGGTGCGGTGAGTTAGTTTTCAGATGAGTACCCACTTGCTGCAATATTGTAGTTCCAACAACCTGATGAAAGCAAGGAAAGGTTCATGTAAATGAGTCTTTTTTCAGGCATCATGAAATATGAAAACCCCATATTTTGGGGGTCATACATTTCCTTTTCACTGTCATACTTCAAAACTTTTAAAAGTCTATTTTCTTTAAGTGATCTATTCCTTAGGAAGAGTCTATAACTTACCTGACATCTTCTGTCATTTTGCTTGAGATAACGTGAGTTGTGTGGTCAGCACTAGTCCTGAATATATTATCCAGCAACACAGTACGAGTAATTTTTATATAAATCTTTTATATAATAGATTATAGATTATATAGCCATATATTATCTGGCTTCCCTTTCTCTGGATCTCATGAATATTTTGATATGATATCGCAGAATCATAGAATCATAGAATGGTTTGGGTTGGAAGGGACCTTAAAGATCATCTAGTTCCAACATCCCTACCATAGGCAGGGACACCTTCCACTAGACCAGCTTGCTCAAAGCCCCATCCAATCCGGCCTTGAATGCTTCCAGGGAGGGGGCATCCACAACTTCTCTCGGCAACCTGTTCCAGTGCCTCACCACCCTCACAGTGAAGAATTTCTTCCTTATATCTAGTCTGAATCTACCCTCTTTCAGTTTAAAGCCATTACCCCTTGTCCTATCACTACACGCCCTTGTAAAAAGTCCCTCTCTGGCTTTCTTGTAGGCCCCCTTTAAGTACTGAAAGGCTGCTATAAGGTCTCCCCGGAGCCTTCTCTTCTCCAGGTTGAACAACCCCAACTCTCTCAGCCTGTCCTCATAGGAGAGGTGCTCCAGCCCTCTGGTCATCTTTGTGGCCCTCCTCTGGACTCGCTCCAACAGGTCCATGTTTTTGTTGCGCTGGGAATCCAAAAGCTGGATGCAGTACTCCACATGGGGTCTCTCATGAGTGGAGTAGAGGGGCAGAATCACCTCCCTCGACCTGCTGGCCACACTTCTTTTGACAAAGCCCAGGATACAATTGGCCTTCTGGCCTGCAAGTGCACATTGTTGGCTCAGGTCCAATTTTTCATCCACCACTATCCCCAAGTCATTCTCCACAGGGCTGCTCTCAATCCATTCATGATACTTGAGATTGCCCCGACCCAGGTGCAGGACCTTGCACTTGGCCTTGTTGAACTTCATGAGTTCAATAATTTCTCTTGGGCCCGCCTCTCAAGCCTGTCAAGGTCCCTCTGGATAGCATTTTTTCCCTTCAACTGCACCACTCACCTTGGTGTCATGTGCAAACTTGCTGAGGATGCACTCAATCCCACTGTCTATGTCATTGATGAAGATATTAAATAGTATTTGTCCCAGTATGGACCCTTGAGGGACACCACTTGTTAGTGGTTTCCACTTAGACATTGAGCCATTGACTATAACTCTTTGGACGTGGCCATCCAGCCAATTCCTTATCCATCTAACAGTCCATCCATCAAACCCGTGTCACTCCAATTTAGAGGTAAGAATGTTGTGGGGGACTGTATCAAAGGCCTTACAGAAGTCCATGTAGATGAAATCAGTAGCTCTTCCCTTGTCCAGTGATGCAGTCCTTCTATCTAGGAGCAGCTCTGCAGGGGAGTTATACAGGCCCCAAAAATGAACCAGGGAGAAACCAGGCCTTAAATCTGTTAAATGTGTGGTACCACACTGGATTCTATCCATATTTAATTATGAAAAGCTGGCATTGGCATGGTGGTAAGAAGAATATAGAGCAATACACACTTGTCCTATACCAATAATGCGGTTGATGTAAAACAGAGCAAGGGCTCTGGTTTTAGGCTCTAACCAATTTGAGAGATGTGAAGCATTATGAAAGACTCAGATGACTACAAATCACTGCTGAGATTCTTATGAGATGTGGGAAGCTGAGAGCCTCAGAGGATTGACTCATAACAGGCATTTAGGTCCTAAAGACTGATTGATATATTGCTTTGCCTGAATGCATCAATGCCAGTAAGAAGGGCAAATCTGAAAATTATGTAATCATTCACTGGGGAAGTAGTTACAGTGTGACATGTCAACCATCTTGATTCAACCTGCCATCCAGCAAGCTGCACATCAGGGTTTTTAATTTATTAAAATGGCTGTTTTATTTTTCCTTTTAAAAGGATTTTATAAACAGCACATTTGAAAGACTGATATCGAGTGTCTTTTGCTTCATTAGTTTCTCTCACCATATACTATGTCTTAGAGCAAAGCAGGGAATTATAAGGCCATTATAAGGATCATAACTATTGCTGTCAATAAAACATACAAGGATGAATTCAGAAAATAATTACCTCTGGGTCCAATTGGCAAATAAAGTTGATTTTTTTGGTGATTTTTATGTCTTTCTCTACAGTAGGCATTAGGTTGGGACTACTCTAGACCTAGGTTTCCAAGAAGATAACATCTTTTTCCACCCGGTTATTTTGTCCTGGCAGGAAAAGGACAAGTAAGCCATTTCTCTAGGCTTTCTTGCCATCTGGCCACTTGATCAGAGATATAACTAGGAAACATTTCAGATATCTAGAAACTGAAGACCAACAATCTGTATATCCCAATGTGCAGTGACTCCGGCAAGTTCTGGATTTGTTGGCTTTTCTGCACAAATCACTTTGGGCCAATGTTGGATGCCTCTGCTTCTAATGTGAGGGTCCAGGAAATGGACAGAGAAAAGGGAACTTGCATGGGACACCCTCGGTCTATTCTACTGTGGCACATTGCAGTGTCTTGGGTGTTTGGTCCTAGGTATTAGGGCTCCTGGGATTGCTCTAGGGAGGGAGGTATCACCCTACAGTGTGTCAGAATGGAGTCAATACTCTGTACCCCTTTACTTAACCTCTGCTACCTGGTACCTGAAGTTATGGGTACACATAGTTCCTCCCAGTCCTAAGTTCCCAGAATTTTAGTGAATAATTGGTAATCCTGACCTTTTCAGAAGGGAGATATTTGATTTTTTTTCCTTTAGAAACACCTTTTAATTATTACTTAAGTATTTCTAGTCTATCAAGTAATGTACTACAGTAGAAAATGAAGTTGGTCTTGGTTTTGTCAAAAAATAATGAACCTAATCCAGATGCTATTGATTGTAACATTTCCTCTCTTGAGATTTGCCTCAGAAGGTTTGTCTTCCAGTGCTTTGATCGGCTTGGCGGCCGTCCCTTGAAACCTCCCTGGTGTACAAAACGCAAAGTTAAAATCCAGATATCACACTTGTGCATTTTATCACTGAGGATGGGAGGGGCAAGATCATCAGATTTTCCTTCAGCTCACGTGAGATGACTGTACCTTTTCAGAAAGGCAGTTGGCTGTCGATCCCTGCTGTCACTGTGCAGTTCTTGGAGATCTCACTGAGCCTGTGGTGGGACATTGCTTTACTCAAACTCAGAGAGACTGATCTGCAATGTGGAAAATGAATATCTGAACAATGAGTTATCAGCAAGAAGAATGTGAGAATGAAAACATGAGGGAAACCATAAAAAATCAGAAAGCTTCAAAAAAAGTATTGCTTTTCTGTAGGACTTTCATAACTCAGTTTCAGGGAGTGAAGGTCAGCAAAGTTAGGGTAATCATTGGGTGGGGGACACTTCAATCTGCCTGTGCTCAGTCAGCCGGATGGTGAGGCTGGATGGCAGCCAGTAACTGAGCCCTTGGATTCAGCTATTTTCTTTTCTCTTTCTTTCTTTGAGTGTCACACTTACAAAATCAGATTTTTATCATGAAATGAAAAATTGATGATAGGGAGAAAAAGAGATTACATACAATTTATCTTCTCCTTTCAAATTAAAATCTTTCAAGTGATTTATATAAATATTATACAGATCAAAACTCCATATTGTTTTTGTAAAAACAAAGTGTGAAACGTCAAGAATCCATTCTGGAGTCATTCTCTTCCCGTTCCTTCATCATCACACACCTTCCAAAAATTTATTGTACACTGGTACAATAGAGTTCATATCCCTGCTCACCTCAGATTTGGGCCTGAACATTTCACGAGGGGTTACCGTGTGTTGGAAAGGGTTTGTGTTAGAGCAGCATTAGAGAAAATGCTGACAATTCTGGGTGATGTGGTGGGCTGGAGACAGCACGCAGGTAGCAGCAGGAATGCAGCTCACCTGACATTTGCTTTCCCCATGCCAGTAGCTGGGGTCCTGCTCTCAGGGACAAAAGCAAAACTTCACTGATATTCTAAAGGACTTTTCAGGCACGTGATTGGGAAAAAATCTGTGAACCAAACAAGGCATGAAATATGTTACTGCACTGTATGGCTGAAAACTGAGCCAAAACCCAAGTCCGAACACTCCCAGCCAGCAGTGTTGTTGCCTCTGCTCAGCAAATCCTGTGCTAGATTGCTTTCAAGCATTTGAGCTCTTCATATCTGCTCTGGACCCGGATACAGAGAGGCTGCAATGCTGAACATGGCATGGAGGCAGCTGTGCCTTTCTCTGCTGATGCACGGCACTGTGTCAGCAAGGCAAATGTAAACTGCAAGACTGGTGTTTGGCCTCTCAAGGATTTCCACCAGGGTATTGACCAAATTCTCCAAGCATCTTCACACCGTCCCCCCCGGCCCCATTTTGCCTTTGCTTCTATGCAAAGATTCAGCACTAAGATCAAAGTACAAGGTTTAAAAACACAATTCTAAGAGCTCAGTAGTTTTCCTTCTTCTACAAAAACCTCCACAGGAAATCAACAGTCCCCCAAATAGGAAAAATTTCCTTTAACAATCTCACAGTGCTCCCCTTTTCATGATTTTGGGGACTGCCTCCTGATTTAAGCACACTTGGCAGAGGTAATGCTGATGAACTATCTTTTTTAACTGCAAAAGGCTTCAGTGAGACTGCTGAACAATGCCAAAGGCAGAATTCATAGGGAGACATTAAATAGTAAAGTTTAATATGTTGAAAATAGTTTTAAATTGATTAAGGTTTATAAACAACACAAGCTTGGGTTTTCAATTTTTCCAAGTTTGTTTTTACTTGTTCCTTATGAAAATTAATCTATTTTCTCACATGTCATTTTTTTTGGTACCTTTTATAGGTTGGCTTGATTGCTGTCAATTCATTTCTTTAATGTAAGCAATTAAACGGTTGATCGTTTTGCTGGCTTTCAATTATCTTCCTGCCTGACAATTGCTCCAGCTGTAACTAATTTTCCTTCTTTATGTTCATAATCCCAATCACATCAGCTGTGTCTTGCAGACAATGGGAATGTCAGGTGTTAGCTGAGGTGAAGGAGAGGGAGTTGGAGAGGAGGCAGTGGTTGGAGATTTGGTCTCTTGCTTTGTGTCCCTGATCCTTTTTCCTGGTGTGAACTGAGACATGATCCCTAGGGTAAAGAATGGTGTGGCTGAGGCTCTGAGCAGACTTCCCGGTTGTTAGATGAGGTGACAGCTCGCTGGCAGTCAGATGGAGCAGACCCCCATGCCTTGCTATATGTTTATAGGGAATTTGCCTGGGGTACTCAATGCGTAGAGGACTATGGGGCTTATGATAATTTGGGCTCAGGGCCCACTGAAGTGTTTCTGGAGAACCTGAACCTACGTAAGAGCTTTGAGGGAACAGGAAAGGGTGGAAAGAACACAGAGTCCAAGGCCTCAAGCCTGGGATACGGACTGAATTGACAATCCCTCTTCACATTGGCATAGAATCATAGAACGGTTTGGGTTGGAAGGGACCTTTAAAGATCATCTAGTCCAACCCCCCCTGCCATGAGCAGGGACATCTTCAACTAGATCAGGTTGCTCAGAGCCCTGTCCAACCTGACCTTGAATGTTTCCAGGGATGGGGCATCTACCACCTCTCTGGGCAACCTGTTCCAGTGTCTCACCACCCTCATTGTAAAAAAGTTCTTCCTTATATCTAGTTTAAATCTACACTCTTTTAGTTTAAAACCATTATCTCTTGTCCTATCACAACAGGCCCTACTAAAAAGTCTGTCCCCATCTTTCTCATAAGCCCCCTTTAAGTATTGAAAGGCTGCAAGAAGGTCTCCCTGGAGCCTTCTCTTCTCCAGGCTGAATAAGCCCAACTCTCTCAGCCTTTTCTCACAACAGAGGTGTTCCATCCCTCTGATCATTTTCGTGGCCCTCCTCTGGACGCACTCCAACAGGACCATGTCTTTGTTGTGCTGAAGACACCAGAGCTGGATGCAGTACTCCAGGTGGGGTCTCATGAGAGTGGAGTAGAGGGGGAGAATCCCCTGCCTCGACCTTCTGGCCACGCTTCTTTTGATGCAGCCCAGGATACGGTTTGCTTTCTGGGATGCGAGTGCACATTGCCTGCTCATGTCCAGCTTTTCACCCACCAGTACCCCCAAGTCCTTCTCCGCAGGGCTGGGCTCAATCCCTTCATCCCCCAGCCTGCATTGATCCTGGGGGTTGCTCTGACCCAGGTGCAGGACCTTGCACTTGGCCTTGTTGAACCTCATGAGGTTCACATGGGCTCACTTCTTGAGCTTGTCCAAGTCCCTCTGAATGGCATCCCCTCCCTCAGGTGTGTCAACCGCACCACTCAGCTTGGTGTCATCAGCAGACTTGCTGAGGGTGCACTCAATCCTGCTGTCTATGTCATTGATGAAGATATTAAACAGTACTGGTCCCAATATGGACCCTTGAGGGACACCACTCATCACTGATCTCCATCTGGACATTGAGCTGTTGACCACTACCCTCTGGATGCAACCATCCAGCCAATTCCTTGTCGACTGAACAGTCCACCCATCAAATCCATATGTCTGCAATTTAGAGAGAAGGATGTCATGGGGGCCTGTGGCAAAGGCCTTACACAAGTCCAGATAGACGACATCTGTAACTCTTCCCTTGTCCAGTGATGTAGTCACTCCATTGTAGAAGGCCACTAGGTTGGTCAGGCAAGACTTGCCCTTGGTGAAGCCATGCTGGCTGTCTCGAATCACCTCCCTGTCCTCCATGTGCCTTAGCCTAGCTTCTAGGAGGATCTGTTCCATGATCTTCCCAGGCACAGAGGTGAGGCTGACAGGTGGGTAGTTCCCAGGGTCCTCCTTTCTACCCTTTTTAAAAATGGGTGCAATGTTTCCCTTTGTCCAGTCACTGGGGACTTCTACATGACTATCACTTCAGCTAGCTATGTTCCTCTAGGTTGCACCATTTTATAAACTACATCTCACTTGATCCTTGCCTTCTTCCAAACACTGTTCTGTGTTGGCTGCTTCCTGAAGCTATGAGTATGTGCAAAGACAGTAGACGAACGTGTTCGCTCTGTTAAATGTATGAGTTTGCTGGAATTGTAAGAACCCTAGAGGAGAAGGGGTCACTTTGGGAGATGTGTACACTTTGCTACCACTATTTCTGCTTGCTTGTTGTACTATCTGTAGGAATATGTGTAAAAACAGAATTCCCAAGCAACTTTAGATCCTGCAGGATTTGTCTTCTAATGCTGGTTTTCACTGAAATGTTTTGCAGATGGTATTTCCATCATGGAAATGATCTTGCAGTGGAAACACTGGTGCATCAATCCTGGTGAATTTTAGGACAACTGTTTCAGGTACATCCTGGCTGACATGGCCATTGTGAGCAGTGACAGGCATTGATGGCAGATGGATCAGGTGAGGGAGTTTGTATAACTCCACACTTTCTGGGCATCTTCCCCATTAATTGTCACTCTACAGGAGAAAATAAGAGGTTTCTGTTACAACACTGGATCTTTCAATTCAGACGATCTATCCTGAGGTCAGAGGTTGAGCCATTGCTGTTGAAAACTCTTCCAGGAACACAAAACAGTTCTCTGTTTTTCAGAAAAGCTTGTATGTTTCTTCTTTTTCTTTTTTTAGTGTATTGCATAATGTTGGAATTTCTCAGACTACCCTGATGTTACCAGGCACCTGCTGTAGCCCCTGCAGCATGAAAATGCTCCTTGCAAAGAGAAGAAGAGGCCTGAATCAAATATCCAGTGAAAACTGTGGAAAACTGGACTTATGCAAGCTTAATATTTTGAAATAGAGTGTTCAGAGCGGTTGTTCACCCTGTGGTGACTGGAGTCACTCCCTTGTGACTGGAGTCACTCCCTTATGACTGGAGTCATAAGGGCCCCATTACCCTGATGGTCCCTATTCCTGGCTTGGTTATTTAGTTCAACTCTATAGAGGGATTAGAGTATAGAAAGTACACTAAAAATGTGATCTGGCTCTCAGCTTGTGAACCCAAAACATTGTGGCAATCCAGTGCCAAACTTGCTGACTCCAGAACCACAGGCATCTCTCCCATCAGGACAAATACTGCAACAAAGCTAATTAATTGCAAGACTAATTAGTCAGAGAAGAGAACTAGCACAGATATCCAGCTTCCTGGGTCTCACTTGACTTTTTTTACAGCATGGGGCTTTGCCCAGAGTTGTCTCAGCATGTTCAGAGCCAACCCAAGGCTCTCTAACATAGCACTGCATACTCTGATGGAGATGCATGTTCCACCCTCATCTTTCTCCCTTCATTTCTCACCTGTCACTGCCTGCTGCAATTACTTGGAAACCTCAAGTACTGTTTTTCAGGGTAAAGCTTAAAGAGATGGGTCCTCATGGCAGGAAGCTTTTAGTGCTGGAAACACTGTTCATGTGTTCATGAAGTTCGTGTGTGGGAAACGACTCATGTTGAATCTGCTTACACTTAGAAAAAATTCAAAGGATGCTTCTCTAGGCAGGATTCCATCTTAGGCAAACTTTCCTGTTCCTCCTGTTTCAACTATGTCTGTGGTGTTGTAAATACTTAATATTGAGCATCGGTGTCGTGATAACTGAAGTCAGCAGCACTACACATGGTCCTACAGGCAAAAGAGGTTGGCAAACTGGAGCTTACACTTCTCTGAGCTCAGAGCAACTGAGAATTAGGGACATCACAATAGCTTTGCTTTTTCTACCTGTGCGAGGCACTGATTACCCTTTCAGTGCTTGCTGGAGACACCTGTGCATCAGATAACTCTGTCTCAAGGGCTGAAGGGAGTTATAGATAAACTTGTGCCTGAGAGCAACGTGCTATCAGGGAATCCTATCGTCAATTGCACCACACAGAAGCCCTTTTTCATGAATCTCAGAAGAACAGTTTATCTCGAAAAATGGTTGTGAAGGCTCACGAAAGGATTTTCACAGCTGGACTGAACACCCCCACCTCCCATCCCAATACTAGAAAACCTATTAAACAATGGGAGCAAAAAGTAAGCAATTGGAATTGGACCATAGGGGTTACTGGAGACAATTTATAATAGTGTTTCACAGCCAGAAGTGTGCCATTAACACCGTCTCTCACTATAGCATGGACCATGGGAAAGATTTGCTAGCAGTCGGGGGGATCTTTGTGTAGAATGAAGCAAGATCTTTTCTCAGCAGTTTTCAGAAAAATATGAATGTAATTAACGTAAAATAATACATTAGTTTTACTACGTCAGGCAACTCTGTGAGAAACACAGTGGAGACAGTCTTGTCATTTCCAATACAGTCAGACATGTCAGGTGAATAATCTACATGAGTTCTATATAGTGAAGAAAGAAATAAAGAGAGGTAACAGAGAAAAAGCAGAAAGCAGTTGTTTCCAAAGAGGTATCTATCTGATAGACAGAGGTATCTGTCTGAAAACTGAAGGAGGGTCTGACTCTCATCTGTTAACATGTTCAGTGAAATATTCTATGGTAGTGGAATATTTCACTCATATAACTCATAATAACTCATCTCTGAGAGGTAGCAGAGGAAAGTCAGCCTCTGTCTTACATTTTGGCAATAGTTGGGTAACTTGCTGTGCCAGGAGAGCCTCAAGAAAGTGAATGGGGAAATCTGGGTTGCTTTTCTGCTCAGGGTTTTTACATAATGAACAAATTTTGTCAGTGCTGTCAAGGATGCTACATTTGCTAAAGACTATCCAAAAATGGATATCTCCCTAGATGATGATCATAGAATCATAGAATTGTTTAGGTTGGAAAAGACCTTTAAGGTCATCGAGTCCAACTGTTAACCTAACACTACCAAGTCCACCATTTAACCATGTCCCTAAGCGCCACATCTACATGACTTTTAAATACCTCCAGGGATGGTGACTCAACCACTTCCCTGGGCAGCCTCTGTGATGGATGCACTCGACACCTTAAACAAACTAGTGGTACTTTGGTACAGTCTCCAAAGGAGGTAAAGGCCTAAGCTGTAAACAGGACAAGAACTCCTCTAGTTTCAATCTGTTCTCTGAAAACCCACAAAGGAGCAGAGTGACATGGTGAGCATCGGTGCATATGAGCTTGGAACACTGATCATGCGATTAACACACGAATAGTGGGTGGCTTTTCCAAGACTCATTTATCAAGGAACAAAGAAAGTTGTGGGTACAAGGAGTCTCATACATACCTTTCCCATCGCATGTAATTGGACTACGAGCAGACCACTTTATTCCATAAATACGACAGACTAAGTAAGCCTTCTTTGAGCTCTCCTGGCTAAGCAGCCTGACTGCATGGCGGTGATCTCCCCTTGAGCTGGGACGCCTCTCAAGGTTGCTCCTCGAGGCAGAGAGACCTTTTACCAACGGCAGATCTTTGGTGAGCAACTGATACCGCGTGCATAACCTTGTAGTACGGTAACTTTGATTTTGTCTTGGTAACTTTGATTTGTGTCTTGGTAGTTTTGAATCGATACTCAAATGATTGTGCCATACAGTAACAGAGTGAACCTTGCCATCGAACTTTGTTAACTTGCACTTTTACAACATCAACTTAAAACCACTTTTGCTAATACCTTTGACAGGGTTCTTTAAGTGATCTAAAATTTGGGTTTTTTTGCCTTTCCAGGAATGATATCAGGAGTGATACCAGCACACCTCCCCTGGAGATCCAGTTAACCATCGAGGGATTGCTTATCCTTCTTGAAGGAATAATCTTCGCCAGCATGAACCAAGTTCAATTCACACATCGACAAGCCTGACCCACAGGGTGGAGACCCTCACTTCTTTTATTTATGCTAATCAATACGGTAACTATAGTACATTCTGCACCATACATGTTTCTCAGTTGTGGGTGCAATCTACTGTAGCAGCAGTTATAAGGGAAGGCAATGAGAGCACCTTGCCGACTGAGATTCGAAAGGTAATTTGGGATAATGTGACTCAATTCAAAAGGGATTTCCAATCTTGGTGGCATCTAGTTAATTTCACTTATGACTCCACTAAAGCCACAGATTTTGTTTTAACAATATGCAATGCTTCGGTATACACCATATACCAAATCATTGCGCTGGGATTAAGTCACAATGGAACTGTCCCCTATCCATTAGAACGTAAGAGTATGGGCCCAACAAAACGGGAACAAATGGCAAACTATTGATGTTGATGCATGTGTTGTACGGGAACAACAAGTATTTATTTGTGAAAGTAACACTATTAAGGCCCAAGACATTTGTGTTGACACTGAACTGTCTGTCATTTTGAAATACATCCTGATGAAACCTGTGAGACTGTACTATGTTGGAAATGGATGTATTTGTATGAGAACCCTTTGTGATTCTATATTTATAGACAACACTACTGTAGAGACATACAATCACTCAAATATCTGTATTCGTAATTTTACCCAAATTATGTGATGTGACTTTAACTATTTAGCTCCTGTCATAACCCACCAATTGCTACAATCTAACTATACATTGTATCAAGATTTATTGCCTACCCCTATTGGAATGAATCTCACATTGGTAAGAAAACTGTTGCAACATGATGACCTGAGTCAATTGCTAAAATGAATTTGGAACGACGGACAAAGAACCCTGATTACCATCCATCATGATGCAGAGAAGATACACCATGTCCTAGAAAGAGTGAAGAAAGATGGAGAACATCACTGGTGGGAAACTCTTTTTGGATGTTCCTCAACAGCACCTGGAATTTTGAATTTGATGCTGCATCCAATTGTAGTTTTGACCTTATTATGTCTACTGCTTATAATCATTCTGTATATCAAAGTTTGGCAAAAGATGAAACAAATTATGTCAATCCAACACGTAAAACATATATAATCAACTGATTCTGTATGTGAAATGGTATATAACTAGTATTAATTGTGACACTTAAACTAAACCAGTTAGTTATCAAATAATTGTACTCTTACCACTGATCTGCAATACGCCACGTATTTATGACATAGAGGCAAGAGACAACTGTAATGCCACTCAATGAGTCAATAAAAAGTGGATTGACTGTAGTCATGGGGTAGAGTGTGACAGATGCACTCGACCCCTTAACCAAACTAGTGGTAGTTCGGTACAGGCTCCAAAGGATGTAAAGGCCTACTTCCCTGAGTAGCCTGCTACAATGTTTGACAACCCTTTTGGTGAAGAAATTTTTCCTAATATCCTTTCTAAACCCCCCTGGTGCAACTTGAGGCCATTTCCTCTCATCCTATCACTTGTTACTTGGGAAAAGAGACCGACACTCACCTCGCTACAACCTCCTTTCAGGTCGTTGTAGAGAGCAATAAAGTCTCCCCTCAGCCTCCTTTTCTTCAAACAACCCCAGTTCCCTCAGCCACTCCTCATAAGACTTGTTCTCTAGACCCTTCACGAGCTTCATTGCTCTTCTTTGGACACACTCCAGCGCCTCAATGTCTTTCTTGTAGTGCAGGGCCCAAAACTGCACACAGTATTCAAGGTGTGGCCTCACCAGTGTCGACTACAAAAGGATGATCACTTCCCTAGTCCTGCTGGCCACACTCTTTCTGATACAAGCCAGGATGCTATTGGCCTTCTTGGCCACTTGGGCACACTGCTGGCTCATATTCAGCCGGCTGTCAACAAACACCCCCAGGTCCTTTTCTGCCAGGCAGCTTTCCATCCACTCTTCCCCAAGCCTGTAGCGTTGCATGGGGTTGTTGTGACCCAAGCGCAGGACCCAGCACTTAGCCTTGTTGAACCTCATAGCATTGGCCTCGGCCCATCGATCCAGCCTGTCCAGATCCCTCTGTAGAGCCTCCCTACCCTCAAGCAGATCAACACTCCTGCCCAACTTGGTGTCGTCTGCAAACTTACTGAAGGTACACTCGATCCCCTCATCCAGATCATTGATAAAGACATTAAACAAAACAAGTATAACAATGTTTGTGTAAAACTGTATGGTTTAGATAGTAGCACTTCGGTTGTACTTAGGTCAGACTTGATGTGACAATGATCCCTCTGCTCCTAAAACCTGTGTATGGAAGAGGTGCAGAGAGCCAGCTGTTAGTCTCCAGTTTTTCATATTTAAAATGAGCCTGAGTCACGTTTTCTTATCTCTGAGAAATGTCAATTGTATTATAGACTGTAATCAGGCACTGGGATGCATGCAGTAGCAGGTAGCATGGCTGGTAGTACAAAAAGCATCCTTCTTTTTCTTGTTATGGACTTACTCCATTTAGGTGACAACTCAGCCAGATAGACCTCATCCATCCCTTACCTGACCATTTTTTTTGCCTGATCTCCCTCCTCAGCTATGGGTAATTGTGACTTTCTCCAATGGTCTTACAACAGCAGCTATGGAGATAGATGTTATGGCAGTGTTACTGTCAGATTTATATAATCTGAGAAATATTTTCTCTGAAACAAATGAAAATAAACATGACTTGGGAAAAGAAACAAACAACTTAACTTTGTCTTTTGTTTTAGGATTGCTTCTCAGCTCTAATCCAGAAACAGAGTCTGTCAGGATGCCTACTTGTTTATATTCCTAACAAGATGAGTATGACAGGACAGTCAGAAACTGCTAGGTAAATCACAGGTATGGTGACCATTCTTCAACTCCAATTTTAGACATCTCTTTCCTTATAGTAAGACAAAAAGCCCGACATTAAGCAGATGCATTTCAATGAAGCTTGAATTAGTTGAGTTGAGCTAGAAGACTCATGAAGCTATTTTGCATAGCCGCTTCCTTTATGCTATTTATTATAATTCTTGCTAACAATGATCTCCCCCTAATTTATTCCATGTTGTAGTCTATCTGGTACTTTAAACTCCAGTATAAATTTTTATAAAAAATAAGTTTCAGAGCTCATTCAGCAAATTTTGCTGGAAGTATTTATTGGTGCTCATTGAGCACTTGGAAAAAACTAAACAGTATGGACCGATTTCTCATTTTGGTCATAATGATGGATACATATACATTTTAGTCCTATTGGTGGATATATATGCAATGCATCTACTGCTCATTCATATCAGTAACATATACACACACATTACTATTCCAATAATACAATTTATAAGTCATTCCAGGTTACTATAAGTGGACCCAGAAATCCAATACCTCATTTTGGTCCTTTGAGACTTCCAACTATAAATCTCTGAGTTGTTTGACATGAACTTCTGCCATTTATTTCCCCTAGGAGAAATTAACTGGGAATATTTTGGCCCAAGCAAGCCTAAAAGACATTCTGTCCATGTTAAAGATATCTGGAAAAGCTTTGTCGGAGAAGCTCAGACGTCCTCACTGGAAAAGAGATGCGTATTCTTATTGAGTTTAGTGGAGCTCTAATGATATTATCTGTGTTTGCATAACAAGAACAAAAATATACACCATGTCATTGAAGAAATCCGGGTACTTTATATCTCTAAATTCTCTGACGGAAATCATAGAAGAGTCCTTTACCCATCACTGATTTTCCTTCAGCAGCTGTTGCAGAAAGTGTTGGCACTGAGCAGTTAATTTTTTATATACAGTCAACCACCATGTAATAGGAGATGTGTGTCAGCAGGGTCCAGATACACATCACTAGTCTTGCTGTAATCCAGAAATCTTTAAATTGTCACTCTCTAATGGAACAAGAAATGGGTATTCTAAATTCATAAAGATTTATAAACATTCACTGCTGCCATCTGACAGATATATGCATCACCTGCAGTTTTCTCATTCTTCAGCTCTCTCCTATGAACCATGGGAAAATGATGATCCTGCACCCTTACTGCAGGGGTGAGAAATCTTAAGAAGGTCAAGTTAGAGAGTCTGAGTGAACTGGATGACTAAAAATGAACCACAAAGGAAGAATAAGCCACTTAAACAGATAAATTATGAGACAAAAAAATTGCATAGCAGCTTGCATTGTGGATGACTTACTTGTCTTGTGTTTGACAGGGTAGTCACTGGATGCCTTTATTCTAGGTCAGAGGGACTGTTGTGTGGCATTGGAGTAGTGTACAATATTCTGGTTTTGAATAGTCAGTACAAGACAAAAGGGTTGTCAGAAAACCGTTTTTCTTCCTCATGTACGAAGTTGACGTTTCATTATAGAAAGCAATACCCTCTGCCCACACACAAGTAATATGTAAACCTCTTAAAACTGTATTTTGGGATATTGCCTGCAAAGAAGAAAGTTAGCATTCACTCCTGAAACTGGGAAGCATTTCCACTGAATTTCATTAGTATCATGAATCAAGCTCAGCATAATCCACAAATGAAAAGACTATTTTACCATTAAAGTTCACCCTGATAGCCCTATATTGACTCCACTTATCTGTGTTTGACTAAAATGGCATCAAAGTTTGATGTGACAAATGGAGAATCTGTCATTTCCTGCTGGGAATTTGCCACAGTCTAATCATCTTCAGCCTTACAAAAAATGATGACTAACTTCTAATAGGAAGTGGGGTAGATTTAGCTTCCAGCCACTGGGTTTTGGTCTGCATTCCTTCTCCAAACTGAAGAGCCCTATTGCATCTAGTATTTCTCCTGCATGAATTTTCTTATTTTCTCTAATCAAACCACTTTTGATTCCTATTTTTTGATAAGCTAAAAGTATCTGATGTCCTTTACATTTCTAATGGTGGCATTTTTTCCATCCCTCAGACCTGGCTCTTTCTCTGTATAGAGTGTTAAATTATGCATCTGGCCAGATATGGAAATGAAATCACCTCCTAGTATATATCTATGGATTGCAGGATATTATTCTCCTGAAAGCCTATGCAGATCTGCTGATACCATTGGTACAGGGCTCACGTTCACTAGACATCAACTCCTTCATTTCTGGGCATATAGCTGTGTGTGGCTGTATTAGAAGATCTGTTGCTTACACAGTTCTGTCTTAACCAGTGATCCTAATCGCTCTGAGTCCAGAGCTAAATACATCTATCATATGAGTAAGGAAAGGGGAACAGTGATGTGGCTACTTCCCACTGTATTCAGGAAATTGCTCTACATCAGCATTAGTTAATGGGTCATGGAAGAAATACATTCTCTTCCAGCCTCTCCATTAATCCTGCTACTGTCTTTTCATAATCTGCCAAGGTTGGTATTGTCTATAAACAATAGCAACAATGATTGGTTTTGTGTTTATTACATGATCATTGATTTGGGTATGAAAGCAGGTCTCGTTGAAAGCTGTGCAAGGCTTGCTGTTGGCATTGAGATCCCTCAGTGTAGCCTGTCATCAGTTCATGTGTCTATAGTACATAGGGATAGTCTTGCCCGGATATCAGGCTCTGTGGTACTGAATGCCTCATGCAAATCTTATTTTGCCATGCCTGTGCAGATGCTTTTGTCAAGGATGTGTAGATGTGAACAAGGACATACACTTGATTGTACGTATACTTACACATACAAGTGTATGTATACATATACTTGATAGTGTACACTTATTATACTAACAAGTGTGTACAGAGTTTGAGTAACACCACTGTGAAGCAGGTGATTGTTCTTACTCCTATAGTATAGCTCAAGAAACTGGGACATTCATAAAAGGAAACAACAACTCCTAGGTGAGGCTGAGTTGATAAAGGACGTTGGTGTGCTGGTTTTGGCTGGGATAGAGCTAATTTTCTTCATAGTAGCTGGTATGGGGCTGTGTTTTGGATTTGTGATGAAAACAGTATTGATATAATACAGAGATGTTTTCATTATCGTTGAGCAGCGCTTGCACAGAGTCAAGGCCTTTTCTGCTTCTCACCCCACCCCACCAGCAAGTAGGCTGGGGGGGCACAAGAAGCTGGGGGGGGACACAGCCAGGACAGCTGACCCCAACTGACCAAAGGGATATTCCATGCCATATGATGTCATGCTTAGCATATAGAGCTAGGGGAAGAAGAAGGAAGTGGGGGATGTTCAGAATTATGGCGTTTTGTCTTCCCAAGTAACTGTTAGGTGTGATGGAGCCCTGCTTTCCTGGAGATGGCTGAACACCTGCCTGCCAATGGGAAGTGATGAATGAATTCCTTGTTTTGCTTGCATGTGCAGCTTTTGCTTTACCTATTAAACTGTCTTTATCTCAACCCACGAGTTTTCTCACTTTTACCCTTCCAATTCTCTCCCCCATCCCAGCGGGGGGGAGTGAGCGAGCAGCTGTGTGGTGCTTAGTTGCCAACTGCCAGTTGCCAGTTAAACCATGACAGTTGGGTTTCCTAATTTCCACAATGACCCTACTCGTAAGTCCAGCCACCCCCATCTGAAAAACAGATTCAGAAAAAATGAGTCTGCATAAACTGGCTCCTCCATAGACAAACACATCAGCATGTGTCTAACAACGAGGCTCTTCTGACAAGGTCTTGGTTTCAGACTAGATTCCTTGGATTCGATAGAGATGAGACCACAAGTGTAATTACCTATAGAAGAGAAACAGGAAATGGATTTGCAATGCATTTACGGAAGAATTCATTAATAATCACCATTTATTTAATCCTATCCCAAACAAAAGGATATAGATGTGCTGCGGTTTTCTCGGGGAGTGTGTGTGTATGTGTGCACATATCATTCCAAAGTATTTATGTTGTGTAAATCAAAAGAAAACACACAGTGGCAATGCGAGGTGGTCAATAAGAGATTATGTTAAGCAAACAACAAGCATCTGTGAAATGCATTTTTGACTGACGATCCTGAGTATAGCTGTAGATAGCTCCAGCAATTTGTGCTCAGTTTTAGCCTCTTGTGATTGCATTGGGTAAGTTACCAGCTACAAGCAATTTGTAATTTTAAATTAGTACAAGACTCATGACATTTCTCTTTTGGGACTGTTCCAGTGAGTGGTTCACTGCCATCATCTACACATTTAAATAGGTAAAGCTGCTTTGGTCAAACTCTATCTGTCAGCTACCTGTTCCTACTGTTTCCTTGGAAGCCAAAAATCAGATAGAAAAGGAGTGCAAAGGTAAACTTTTGTTGACAAATCTTCATGTTTTCTGAGTTTTCATTATTTCGGTTTAATTCTGGTTTTCACTGGAGAGATGTAAGAACTAGTGATTGTTAATGTTTTATTTACCAGCTCCTCTGGACTGGAGAAAGTGATTATTAGATGTACAAACAGAGAAAGCTGGGTGGAAGTTTTAAAATGTTTTGATGTGCTTCTGTCAGCTAGCATCTTCTCTGCTAGCTGCCAGTTTGCTCTTCAATATGTGGAAAGGAAACCAGAAGGAAAGCAAACTGAAAGAAAGAGGAAAATTCATGGACAAATTTGCCAACTTCATCCAGTGGGGATGACCTCCTGTCCCATGGCTGTATGACACTCTTACCCTGCCAATACTGGTTTTGTGATCAGATTGGAGCAGAACAACTTTTAACTCCTCTGCTTTTGAGGTTTGTTTCTCAACATACTGTGGTAGGTGAAGAGATGAGCAGTGATGGAGTGGGATGAAAGAGAGACAAAGAAATAGGAGAGCAAGGTTAATGCCTCTGGATCTTCTCAGAAAGTGAACTCATTACCAGGAGGCTGTATTGGGTTTGCGTGGCAAGGTTTTGGTAGCGGGGGGGGGCTACAGGGGTGGCTTCTGTGAGAAGATGACAGAAGCTTCCCCTATGTCCCATAAAGTTAATGCAGCGGGTTCCAAGACAGACCCGCCGCTGGCCAAGGCCGAGCCCATCAGCAACAGTGGTAGCGCCTCTGGGATAACATATTTAAGAAAGGGAAAAGAAGTTTCAGGGGAGTTGCAGTTGCAGCCAGAGAGAGGAGTGAGAAGATGTGAGAGGAACAACTCTGCAGACACCAAGGTCGGGCAAGAAGGAGGGGGAGGAGGTGCTCCAGGCGCCGGAGCAGAGATTCCCCTGCAGCCCGTGGTGAAGACCATGGTGAGGCAGGCTGTCCCCCTGCAGCCCATGGAGGTCCACAGTGGAGCAGATATCCACCTGCAGCCTGTGGAGGACCCCATTCCAGAGCAGGCAGATGCCCGAAGGAGGCTGTGACCCCGTGGGAAGCCCGCGCTGGAGCAGGCTCCTGGCAGGACCTGTGGACCCATGGAGAGAGGAGCCCACGCTGGAGCAGGTTTGCTGGCAGGACTTGTGACCCCATGGGGGACCCATGCTGGAGCAGTCTGTTCCTGAAGGACTGCACCCCATGGAATGGACCCACGCTGGAGCAGTTTGTGAATAACTGCAGCCCGTGGGAAGGACTGACGTTGGAGAAGTTCGTGGAGGACTGTCTCCCGTGGGAGGGACCCCACGCTGGAGCAGGGGAAGAGTGTGAGGAGTCCTCCCCCTGAGGAGGAAGGAGCGGCAGAAACAATGTGTGATGAACTGACCCAAACCCCCATTCCCCATCCCCTGGCACCGCTCGGGAGGGAGGAGGTAGAGAAAATAAGGAGTAACGTTAAGCCTGGGAAGAAGGGAGGGGTGGGGGGAAGGTGTTTTAAGATTTGGTTTTATTTCTCATTATCCTGCTCTGATTTGACTAGTAATAAATTAAACTGATTTTTCCCCAAGTCGAGTCTGTTTTGCCCGTGACGGTAATTGGTGAGTGATCTCCCTGTCCTTATCTTGACCCACAAGCCTTTCGTTTTATTTTCTCTCCCCTGTCCAGTTGAGGAGGGGAGTGATAGAGTGGCTCTGGTGGGCACCTGGCATCCAGCCAGGGTCAACCCACTACAGAGTCAAAGTCCAGTATTATTCTCCCCCAATCCAGATCACATTTATATATTTTTCTAGACAGAGCTTTGCAGAAGCAGTGGCTGGAGAAGCCTTAAGACAGTTACCTAGTGGTCATATTGTTCTCCTGATTTGTGGGAAACCCGGCTTTGAATCCTTGAGCAAAATCATATGGCAAGTGGATCTGTGCACAGCTCTTCTCCCTCTACCCTTCATCAGTACAGTGAAGAGCTCGAGCAGGTCCAGAGGAGGGCCACAAAGATGATCAGAGGGCTGGAGCACCTCTCCTATGAGGACAGGCTGAGAGAGTTGGGGTTGTTTAGGCTAGAGAAGACTCCAGGGAGACCTTATAGCAGCCTTCCAGTACTTAAAGAGGGCCTATAGGAAAGATGGGGAGGGACTCTTTATGAGGGAGTGTAGTGATAGGACAAGGGGGTAACAGTTTTAAACTGAAAGAGGGTAGATTTAGATTAGATATAAGGAAGAAATTCTTCACTATGAGGGTGGTGGGGCACTGGAACAGGTTGCCCAGAGAAGTTGTGGATGCCCCCTCCCTGGAAGTGTTCAAGGCCAGGTTGGATGGGGCTTTGAGCAAGCTGGTCTAGTGGAAGGTGTCCCTGCCCATGGCAGGGGGATTGGAGCTATATGATCTCTAAGGTCCCTTCCAACCCAAACCATTCTATGATTCTATGAATATGATTATTTTCACTGAAACACCTATGGAACAGGAAATTGCCCAAAAGAGAAAAAAAAAGAATCAGATTATCTAGTCTATGCTTCCAATATTTATAAGTATCTTTTGATCATGAACAGGAACAAAGCAGTCAACTGCCAGGAGACACTTAATGAGGTAGTTCGGGAAACTGAGCTCTCAGATAAGTACGTCTCTTGGGCATCACCATGCTCCAAAGAGGGGTCAGATCAGAAAAACTGTTCAGACAGTTCATTCTCTGCTTTGGCGAATACAGTGCCCTATTCCAAAAATATGGCCTGCTTTCATGTCTTCATTTTTTAACTGTTTTCAGTCTTGGCACAATTTTCAGTTTTACCAACACTGATCTGATGTTTACATTCAGATTGTTGATGAGAATATTAAAAAGTTACTGGGTTCATACTGATCCCTGCCAAAATTCCCTAAAAACACTTCTGTTTGTTGGTGATTAGCTATCGTTAACTACTATTTGTGGGCTATCATTTAGTCAGCCCTCGATTTATTTGACGGGTGATCTAATAGTATTGCACAACATAATTTTTTTAAAAACAATTTCATCTCCAGATTAGACAGTATTTCCCACCGTAGCAAGTTCAGATTCTGCTCTTTCTCCCTGACAGCTTCTATTGGGTGTCCAAGCCTGGGTGTTGGAAGTGGGGGCTGCAGGGGCGCCTCTGTGAGGAGAGGCCGGGGCTGCCCCGTGCCGGACACAGCTGGTTCCAGCTGGTCCCAGCCGGCTCCAATGGCCCCACCGCAGGACACAGCCCAGCCCCTCAGCCAAGCTGGGGGCGCCTGGGGGAAACCAGGTTTCAGCAAGGGCCAAAGGCGGCACAGGCAGAGGAGGAGGAAGGCAAGGAGGGAGCAGCAGCAGAGGGAGCCCGAGGGCGGAGGAGGAGGAGGGCAGGAGGTGGTGCAGGCCCGGAGCAGGGATCCCCTGCAGCCCTGGAGAGAGCCCGCTGGAGCAGAGACCCACCCTGCAGCCCGGGGAGGGCCCCACGCCGCAGCAGGGGGATCTTTCCTGCAGGAGCTGCGGCCGTGGAGAGCCCAGGCGGGAGCAGGTTGTCCCTGAAGGACTGCAGCCCGGGGCAGGGCCCGCGCTGGAGCAGGGAGACGTGTGAGGAGGGAGGAGCGGCCGAGAGGGGCTGGGATGGACGGAGCGCAACCCCCATCCCCACCCCCTGCGCCCCTCGCGGGGAGAGGAGTCGGAAGTGAATGGCTGAAGCTGGGACTGGGAAAAAGAGGTGTTGTTTTAATTTTGTCTTTGTTTCTCACTACCCAAATGCATTTTAATTGGCAATAAATTAAATTATTTTTCCCCAAGTTGAGTCTGTTTTCCCCATGATGGTACTTGGTAAATGATCTCCCTGTCTTTATGTTGACCCATGAGCTTTCTCATCCTATATTCTCCCCTATCCTGTTGAGGAGGGGGAATGAGAGGTCGGCTGGATGCATGGATAGCAACTGGGCAAGGCTAATCCACCACAGTTCCCCATGCCATGGCACTCTTTGCTCCTGTGATCCTCTTGTGCTGCCAAGCCAGGAAGGAAGTTAGGACTCTCCTTGCTTGATGAGAGCATGGAGGCAAGAAGTTGACTCCAGCTCAGAGGAAAGCAACTGGGCAAGTTCTGGGAAGAACAAATCCCTTCTGGGGCTCATTACCACCAGCACCCCACTTCTTGCTCAGCAAGTTCCTGGGGCCTGGCGCATCCCTGCATCGTGGTCCATTTCCTTGTCTCCTCCCACCGGCCTATTTTGTTGGAGGCAAATCTTGGTGAGAGAGCCCCTGGGCTTGGCTGTGCCCTTCCCTTGTGCCCTGCTTGTGTCTTCTGAGCACAGTGGAAGGGCAGAAGAGAACCAACATGGTTCAAGACATTTCTGGGAGGAATTTCTCCCAATCTTTACACGGGGGGCACCAAAAGCAGAACAACCCCACACAGCCAGCCTGTCCTGGCTATGGAAACACAACCATTGCGAGTGAGGCACTGCTGACAGGCAGCTGCCATACCTGCAGGGTGCAGGAATGGCCTCGTATTTGGGTGCAGCCCTGATGGGACCATGCATGGCAAGGTGGGTACAGCTGTGTACATTTGACAGGTAGAGTGTTTCACCTCCTGAGTTATAATTATATGAATGAATGTTGAATTTCTTATTGCAGTATGCATATCTTTCAGAAACTCCTGAAAACATAATGACCAAGTTGTCCTGTAGGAAATGTTATTGCAACACTGTAGCAACAGTGTATCATAATGCCATACCTCACAGGAAGAAAGATTAATTTATTTAAAACACAACTAATTTCAGTCTCTCACACTCACAAGCACTGAGATGCTTTTAAACAGCCTGCCCAGCATTCAGGCACTAAGACACCTGTATCC
Source organism: Gymnogyps californianus (assembly GCF_018139145.2). Lineage (NCBI taxonomy): Eukaryota > Metazoa > Chordata > Aves > Accipitriformes > Cathartidae > Gymnogyps > Gymnogyps californianus. Next base: position 3,648,875 of record NC_059472.1, on the reverse strand, counting down.
AGGGAGTCTGTAGAGTATTGTTTGCAATGATGTGGAGGACAAGGAAATCAGTTTTTGAGACCCTCCCCACACTTACTGGCTTCTTCTTAGGCGTGTGCTGGTGGTTTTGGATGTGTCTCATTATACCGTCCAGGAGCTGACAGCGATTAATCTCTTTATCCTGTCCCACCGCTGTGAGTCATTGGGATTTAGTCACTGCCTCTCTTTCAGAGCTGGCTGTCACGAGAAATATTGCAAGAAGTTTTCTGCTAGGATCTCAATGGCCTGCTACTGTAGGTGTCAGCAGCATATGACATTTTGCAGCCCTTCTTCTTGGGGTGTTTTGCATCTGTGCATTCACATTCAGTCTACATTCATATCAGCATAAACATCTCTTCTATAATTTATCACAGCCTTAGAAGATTCCTGGGCTTCTATTTTCTAATATATTGTAGGCACGTTGGTATGTGCTGGTAAAAAGATGATAGCTACCTGTTATGATTCGTAATTTTTCATCTCACAAATCTCCCAAGCTCCTGGTATTGCCCCTAGTATTTCAGCAATATACTACAGTAAACTTTCCTCCTTCCTGGCCTGGGATTACATTTTACTTCCTTCTACAAAATTATTTTGTCTATAAATTCTAATCTGATCTAATCTTCATATTCTATTTTATTGATTTATGGTGAGCTTTATGATGCGCCTTGCTACTTTCTCATCCTCCTTTATTCACTTCATATTATGCCTGCTTATCCAAGACAAACCAAAAAAGTTTGAGAGGAAAGGGAAGAGATGCTTGCTGTTGGTAGGACAGACAAAAAGAAATCTTTTTAGTAATGGAAAAAAAGTATTGCGTTCACTTTTAAATGATATTCTAAATACTTTTTCTGTGAGTTGTCGTAATAGTCTTTCACTGACTTTGTGGCTGCATATTTATTAAGGGCTACCTTGTAGATTAATCAAAACTTTATTTGTTATATTAGAGATTTCAGCTGACATCAGATAGACACCTTGATCCAAATTCTCTGTGCAGCTTTCATAGTTGGGAGTGGCAGCTGACCCTATCCTGAGATTAACAGCATAGTGATCAATGACAAATAGTTAATATGAAGTTCAGTTCCACAAATCCCAATTACGAGAAAGTCAAGGTGTTCAAAGGAAAAGTGAGCTGTGCAAGAATGAGGCAGACATTTTTAATAAGCTCATATTAATAAGAAGAAACATATAGTTTCTGATTTACAAGCCTGTCAGCTGTTTCCTATGGTCTTCTGGGGAATTCCTTAGGGTCTTTTCCATATTGTTCCCATGCACGTGTTCCTCTGAAGTTGACATGTTCTGGTTTTCCATTTTCCTGGCAGTGTTGCATCTTGCAGCACTGTGCAGAGCGCAAAGTCTGCATGGTCATCTCATTGGGCTGGCTGGATGCGGGGCCTCTTGGTGCGGCTCTCGTGGTTGGCCTCTTCTTTTGCACATGACAGGGGTGACACAAGGTACCTGGTGGCCTCCCTGGCCAGGTCCATAGCCCTTGGGCACATTCCAGTGTTTTCATGCCCCCCCATTTTGGTGCCTGACTGACCTAATGAACTTCTCCCATCCCGAACATGATGGGCTTATCCAACAGCCTTGTAAAGTCAGGGAACGCAAACCTGCCTTTTACTGTTGTTACTTTCCATTCTCATTTAACGTTCAATTATTCATTTCTTTATTTCTTGTTAAAGAATGTTTTGGTCATTAGATACATACACTTATATGGATATGTATACTCAATTTGTATATATGCATACATGTATATTTACATGCTCTATATACATATATAAATATATGTATGTAAACCGTATCAATGTATAAATATTCACACACATTTGTACGCTCTGTATATACTTCTTATATATAGAAAGAGAAACCTATATTTCTATAAAAATGTACATATTTTTATATAGGAACACTTCCTGGTCCAAAGGAAATGAGCAGCCAATCAGGGGTGCTCTTAGATCATGTGGGTGCCTGTCATGTATTGTCTTGGATTTAAGCTGTCCTTATATGACTGATATTGAAGAAGAGGAGGGAATATAGAAAGGACTGTTGAGAAAATAAGCAGAGGCCTTGAAAGTAAAGCACAGAATGATGCCAGAGGCCTCAAAGGTATGAATACAAATCACAAAGTTCAGTTAAAAGGCACTAAAAAAGTGCAACCTTGACAGCTAGATAGGGACAGTTGAGGGCTTATACGAATTTTTACAGAATTGTGTAACAACTGGTTGCAGGTGCCCATGATGGACAGCACAGGCAAGGACATCTGTAGATTGTGTATAAGAGTGTAACAACATTAACCCATTGAACAGGCACCTTGCTTCAGAATTAGATCTGCAGAATTGGTCTCTCTGGTATCCTTTACTGCTACAAATGTATGCAGTGCTTTGTTATTATGAAAGGAAAATACACCTAGAGAGAGCAGTGGATGAACACCATTGAGTGCCTGTGGGATACAGGTACAGACTGGGGGCCAGACTGGGCCAGAGCATAGTTCATGCCCCCCTTGGCCTATGCACACCGATTTCCTGCAGACAGAAGCCAGTACGTGTATGTGGATGGGGACACAGAGCAGCATGAGCTCCGACGAGCCCCCAAAGAGTCATTTTGGTCAGTTATGCCTGGGGATTTTTAGTCCATGTCACAAATTTCCAGAACCTTATCTGGGAAGTGAGATGGGACCTATCATCTGGCTCACAGTAGGTCCCACAAATCCTTGTGGCTCAGGTTTTAGTTCATAAGGGTTCTGCCTTTCCTAAAATCCACTGCCCAATACCTCGAAGACTTTATGAACACTTCTTTCTAAACACAACTTGAACAGAGCTCAGGAAACATTGGGCATGAGCTCGAAATTGTCTACAGGATTTAGCATCTTCCTTTTTTCTTTGTGAAAGTGTTTTTTTTAGTAGGGTTAGTAGAAGAAAATACAGGAATGAGGCCAACGTTAAAGAATGATATGGGAGATCTGTAAGGAGGGTAATGCATCCAGTTATAATTTGAATCCTAAACTGTGTGCTGTTATGTGTAACTGCAGTCTGGCACTGCTTTTAATTCATTTTGTTGGGCCCATCAAGGAAAGCAGACTAAAGCATGCATTAGTCTACTTTTTCACTTGGCATTTCTGTATCCATCAAGCCCTTTCAAGTAGCCTGAGAGTCATTTCACATTATGACCATTTTCCTTTAAGTTAGGCCAAGTCAAGTGTGGAGAATTAAAATTAATTATTCAATGAAAACAAAGGCTGAAATGTGATCAAGTTTAGCTATTTTGTTTGTTTGTTTGTTTTTCTTCTCTCTAGGTGTTTCAATTCCCCAGGCTCTGTCCTCCTCTTGTGTATGGCATTTTGAAAGGCAATGACAGATTGTAAATTCAACCCAAGGTTGCTGAACCATTCGGTAGAGTCAAGGGAGGCCTGATGAATTTCTTTTACGCATCCTGCATAAGCGTGTATTATACAGTCGTTAACAATGTGAGTGATAGTCTGAAGTTTGTTGCAGTTGCGGTACGATCAATCATTGCACCTCTGTTTATACGGAAAATCTCTGCACCTCCTGTGAGTTGCTTAAACGCTGTTGTGCATAATCTAGTATCCTTGAGGTAAGACAAATCCTGGCCATATGTTTGTGATGTTGACAAGAAGCTTCAGCTTCAGCAATTGTAGTGTGCAAATATAGGTGTCCAGGACTGCTTGAGATGCTGTAGGGTATCTGAGACAGCCACATGTGGCGGTTAGATATGCCTTAGGCTTGTAATAGATCAATGCCATCGGCGTGGCAACTGGAGGTTCTTTCATATTGTTATGAAGTGATAGATCTTTATCGTCCATGACAGTCTGGCATTTCCTTAAAACAGTTGGTTTAAAGTACCAGAAATTGGAATAGAAAAACTTCAGATAACCTATACAGAAATGCTGAGGAGAGCAGTTTTTTTACAAGTTTTTTCTGAATTCGAGTCCTGCAGTTCTGGCAGAAAAGTATGGTCCTCTCTCTCTTCTTAATGGGATTATACAAAGTGATTTTGCACAGAAACCTCTAGCCCCCAAGTTTAACACGTGCTTCCATTCAGAAAGCTTGTCCTTGTTGCTTTTAGTATGTTTTCACTGAAAAAGAAAAAAAAAAGACCTAGTTGAATCTGTTCTCTATATGTTTGGTTAGAACAAATAGAGTTTTAGGAATAAAATTGGCTACTCTGAGCTTGACCAAAAGTTGTGCTTCAATGCTTCAATCTCTTCTCAGAGGACTTAGTAGGTATATGGGCTGTTCCAGAGGTCAAAACACACCCTGGAATAACACATACACATGTCCCTGAATAACACATAGATAAGGTAGATTTGGTCCCTTGAGCCACAAAGGGCACCAGAATGGGACAGGAATTATGCCTGGACCAGTAAGCTGAACACTGCCAGGACACATTTGCCAATCCAGAACGCAAGTGCTTTATGGGCAAAGCTATACCTGTGGCCAAGTCTACAATGGAGCAGGCTGGACAATCAGAAGATAGTGCTCCAGACTGTTCCTGCTGAGTTTACAGGTGTACAGGAATCTAGTTTGGTCTATAATAGCTCTGCCTTCATCACATTGCTGAAGGTTAGGGAAACTGAGGCACAAAATCAACAGTCCTGGGCAGATGACAAAATTATCTTTGTTATGGTCTTTTGCTACTGGTATTTACAAGGAGACAAAGACAGAAAAGGTTGATTCGGTATCCTGCGATGGTATGCAGTTTAAATGCCGGCTAAGGAAGAATGCAATAATACTGCGCAAGTATCGGTAAAGTGTAAAGAGTTAAGGCAAGGAAGAAACAAGTCAAGGGACCATCATGAATAAGCAATTAGGAGTAAATCAGAGGACAAAGTAGGCTCTATATCAGGAGGTTTTCATGGGAAGTGCTGGACTCCTTCTAATGGGAAGATTTAATGATTGTACAGATTATGGTGTGGAAAATGGCTTTGGAGCCTGGGAGACTGATTTATAGCTATACATGGCTTAAGGGAGCTATTAAGATTATCTGGCCTATTTTCCTTCAGTGTTTACCCAGGGCTGGTTAATGTTTAGGTAAGATGGACAGGTATAAAGACCGCTTAAAAATCTTTATTCCTTCCCTAAAGCTTTTCCTTATTTACAGCAAACTTTGGTTTTAGGGTGGTTATTTTGTCATTGTATTCCTTTTCCCATCACCTGGTTGATGTAGAAGGTACTGTTGTTTCATACGAGAGTGGTAGATCTGTACACCTCCACTCTTTGCAGACTGGAGGTGTGACAGGTTACACTGAGGTGATTGCCAAAGTAAGCCAACTGCTACTAGCCCCAGAAACATGAAGTCTCAATGGATTTTAGCATTTAAAGCGGACCTCGCAGCATCTGCTACTGTTTGCTTTAACTCCTGCACACCCACAGACTGCTCGGCTTCCTACAAATAGCTTCAGCAGCCTGGGACCAACTTGCTGCCTCAGATGACACAAAAGGCCCAGAGGAGAGGTATTAGGAGACATGTACCTGGGCCTGACATCTTTCTACTGCTGTTGATGGGGTAAGAGAAATCCTGGCAGCAGCAATGGGCAGTGAGCAGCTCCAGCTCTGGAGTGCAGGACGTGGGGATGCCACCTAGGAATGCAAACCAAAGAAGAGTACTGGAAGAAACACTTCGTTATTAACCATGCATAACATGCTAGTGGGGGAGATTATTCTTCCAAGTAGGTTTTCCTTTCTTCCTTTTTACTTACTCTCTTTTGTATGTTCATTATTTGCTAAAAGGCAGAGTGACTTTCAAATCATTTGGGCTATCTGAAAGCTTCCCACAGAGATTAAACATCTCCTGCATGGAGTTTTCTGTGTGCACATCATCAGAACATCAATCTTCCTTCAGCTGGAACCATAGTGGAGTATTTTAACTGGATGTCTTTATCAGATCTTTGCTGACAGCCTGTCAAAGCATTCCTGGGGAATGACTCATTTGCAAATGGCTTTTCTACCTTTCTCTTCTCCCTTCACTCTTTCTTTTGCTCTCTTTCTCTCTCCGTCTCCTTAAATTGCATGTTATAAATAGCTTTTGAAGAAGGAGAGTTTGAAAAGCAGTGCATTTCATATAAATCAAGGGTAGGATGTTGCCAGGGCTGGAATTCCCTGCAGAAAAAAGTGCATCCAAGCTGTTTTTTGCATAGTTCTGAGTATGACTGTCATAGTGCATCAAATCAATGACCTGTCCTGACTGCTGCCATGTTTGTGATGGTGGCTGGTTATCTCATTGACCATTTTCCATGCCATTCCTAGGAGGAAAGTTTCTTTCCAATCCTGAGTGTTTCTTGTTAAGCTATTTAGCTGTTGTAATACATGAAGACTGATGTTAGGAATTTTTATCTTACATATACATAGTGTGGGATCACACTGTTAATCAGTACTAGGAAAGGTATTTGATGCTGGCTGTTAATAATGCCCTGATATGTATCCTGAGATCACAAAAGATTGAAAATTACATTCCCGTGCCAAGGAAAAATCTTCTAAACTTTCTTTGCATTTCAATGCTTCTGGCTGCAAGTTTAAGGCCTGTGAAGAATTGGTTTCTATTGAAATTTCCCCTTTGCATCGGAGGTCAAGAGCAAGCCAGTTTTTATTAAATGCATTTCCATAGGATGCATATTCTGCATCACTGGAGAAGGACTACTGCCTCCTACAAGGGGCATCCCCCATTCCCCTCTGACTTCTTCTGCGTTCCTCCCTACCCTTTTGCTCACCTCCTGGCATCTCCTTGGAGGAGACCTTACACATAGGTATTTCAGAACTAAGACATATTATCTGCCAACACCCTGCTCTCTCAGATCTTTTCTGCTACTAAGTGGTGTAAGATTGGACTAATCTTTTCTCTCTCACACATCCACGCTCTGTAAATTGAGTTCAAATGATTTGGAGGAGTATAAACCAGTCTGGCACCACTCTCATGAATATCTAATCAGCCTAAAGGCAGTTTGAACCCAAGGCCTTTGTGGATGCAGTTACTTGCTTTCAGTGTTTCTGAATTTGTTATATTGAAGTTAATCAGAAAGAACAATGCAAAGAATCAAGTAATAACCGGTATCTGTTATTTCCATACAGTGACAAGGACGCTGCCAGTGATGCAGCTCCCAGTATTTCATACTTCTCCCTATGCATATAGGCAGTACTGTGCTAAACTTAATTAACTGAAGCGGCCAGAGATGAATTAAAAATATATTAGCTTATCTGCCTAGTGGCTTTCTTGCTTTATAACCAGTTTTAATTGGCAAAGGTTAGCTTTAGCCTTAGGAGGTGAGTTTCCTCTATAGCCAGTGGAGGAGGAAAGGGCAGTTCAGAACAAAAGGCTGACAGAGGTGCTGATAAATCGGCCTGAAGCTGTTTAAAAAGAAAGAGCGGATGAAAGCTGATAAACATAGAACCAACTCGTGGTTTGGCTCTATGAGTGGCTTTCTTGTAAAAACGTCATGCATCTAGTAAGAATGTAAGCCTTTACAGGGCAGAGGGGTTTCTTTCTCTTCTGCCTCTGTGCTCAGCATCTAGTGCCAGGACTGTATCCCAGAAAATGATGGGGTAGCAGAGGTGACATTAAAAGTCTGCAGAACCACAGGAAGCTGTTCTCCTCCCACGGCCCAAACTTATTATGTTGAAGCCATGTCTAGTTGTGTTCTGTGATCAGATAATTAATCACAGCAAGTGGATGTATTTGCATGTTCTAGTTAGGAAGGATGATTTCGTGTTCTTGGCTTCTGGGGTGTAATTCTGTTGCCTAAATATACATGTCATTGCCCTTGCAGATGCTGTGTAATAACCCAGCAGGCCTCTATCAGCTAATCCATTGCGATGTAGGTCTTCTGCAGGTTCTGTGTCATATCTGCCTGATCCTTATGTATGCACTGTGTACCTAAGGCTGTCTCAGATGGTACCAGAGGCCAATGTTTAGGCAAGACCGTACCTCAAGCATCTACCACGCTCTGGACTCTGGTGGGCTTCCAGACTCATTCACAGTCAGTGAAGGTCTGGTCCATCCAATCAGGGATTACAGAATGATTCACTTGACCAAATGAAGGCAGCTAATTCAGGATAAGGCAAACAGTGAGAAAACTGTCCTGACTCTAAAAGGAGCCTGCAGTGAGTTTCTGAGACAGAAACTGTACACTGTAGATGCACTCATTTAGCCGTATGAGTTCATCCTCTAGTGTTCAATGAAGGCATTCCTAAAAACCACCCACCTACAAAACTCTTGCTTGAAAAGGCAATTTCTAGTTGTGGCTTCTGTCTGGAAACTAGCTCATCATCCAACCAGAAGCAGCCACTGATTTTTTACTTCAGCTTTGATGGAACAAGGATAATCTGCTGGTACTTGGGGCCCAGCAGTCTGCCTGCCATACCCAGTAAGCATGGCCCCTGCAGAGCTGCCAGGCGTCATGCCATGGTGCTCCTTGAGCTGCCTTTTCCAGACCACCAGCCGTGCCACCACCCTACCTATCACACCGAAAAACAACAGCAGGCTCTTAACTGGAATGAATACCCGCTACTGATGTTGCTATGTTTCCCCACAGCCAGATATGCTATTTGCTGTTTTCACGTTGAACAAAATTTTAGGTTCAGTCACTGTTTGGAGGCAAGGGTATTTTCAGATTTAAGTATCTAGGCTTGGTGGGAAATCTGAAGAAAGCAGCCTGCCAAAGGATAGGATCTGGCCCTTGCATAGGGACAATTTTAGCAGTGTGAACAGCCAGCAGAGGCAAAGCTGCTGTTGCTGTCAGGAAATAAAGACCAGCTGGGAAGCAGGACCTTCATTGAAAAAAGTACCATGAATAAAATCTAGAAAGGTAAAGAGTGAGGAAGGTGAGAGCACTGCTTTACTTACTGAGCAGGGAAAGCAGATTGAAAATAAATGGCTAATTTTAGAAATCGCTGAGATGAAATCTGGAGGCACAAATAGCACTAAAAACTCGGTGAGAGCTCCTGTTGAGCAAACCTAGCCACAAATGAAAGAGGTGAGGCAGTGGTGAAAGTGTTAAAAAGAGGCTTTATTTCACTACGTGCTTATTCAGCCACAAATCAAGTTAAATAGGAATGAGATATTGGCGATAGGATGTCATTGTTTAACAAGTGGTGTGAGGAAGGGACTTTTTAATCTGAATTTTTAAGTGAAAAATCAAGAATGAACACTTCTGTCTGAAGAGACATGAGAATTATGTTATCTGCAGGTATTTACATTGTAGGCAGAGAGCGTAAATAGTCCGATCAATGGCTTATAGTGTTTAGGGGGACATGCTTGATTTAATAAGGAGCTAATTTTTTAGAGAGTTTTGCAGGTTGGAGTGCAGCTCATTCATTTCTATGGTGTTCCACTTTCTTTTTGCTCTATGGAAAAGGACAATTTACAAGCCAAAGTAACTGAACTATTCATGGTAGGATTCATCCCACATGACTGTGCACATCGTTGAAGAGCCTTTCGAGTGTGTTTGACTTCATCTGTCACCAACAGAGATAAGAGAGAGTGGCATTTGCAGGTTGCATGGACATCACGGACAGCAGAGGTGGCTGTCCCCTCTTCCCTGCCAAGACTTGTCTCTGTATTCGTCTTATTCGTCTGAGGGATATAGAAGTACTGATGACATTTCCTATAAGGAAATTCTTTTCTTTTTTCTTTTTGCTGACAGCATTGTGGGAAGGCAAATTATTTGGAACTTATCATGCTTTGCAGCAGAAAAAAGAAAAAAGTCTCTAATTAATGTTAAAAACTTCTCTTCAGATATGTCAGAGAAAAAAAAGTGTGAGACTCTAGATGAAAAACCAATATGTGGGTCATTGGGTGGTCCTTACAATTTGGGATTGTAAGGGAGTTAGCAGATAATAGATTTCTCTGATGATGAAGACGATTTAGTAGTTGCCAGTCTGGATCAGACCCAAGACCAACCTAGAACACTATTGTCTTTCGAGCAGGTTTAAGTCAACCTGACTGCAGAGGAAGTGTACAAAACTGTTTTTTTCTGAGCAGATAGAGGCTAGTTTAAGACTTGAGGCCTGAGGGCTTTTATTCTGACAAAACTTCTTGTTTAACTTTTTGCTTTTCATCTCAAAACTTTGGCTATTTTATTTATCCATAAAAAATTAGTTTCACTGGGGGTTGCATCTGGCTGGCTCTTACTTTTGTGGTGCCTTTGACAGTCTGTTCCACTGTGGCAAAAGGTTCATTGTCTGAGAGAGCTTTTATTTCCTATTACTTCTTCCCCTTCCCCCCCTTTGCTTATACTAGATTTCCTTTTACTTTCTTAATTTTATTACGAGCAAAGGTGAACAGAAGAGCGCCCAGTCGCCTACTCATCCCATAGCTAGCAAAACCCAGTTTATTTTGACTAGGAATATTTCTGTGCTCAAATGTGGAGGAACAGACAACTCATCACCTTCTACAGCCAAACCTGATCACTCTTTCAAGCTACACTACATCTTCTGCTTCTTTAAAATAGCCCTGCTTTCTGCCAATCGTGTCTGGTTCCCTCCAGCTGGGATGAAAGTTCAATAATTTTATTTTCTACAGAGTTACTCCACCATCTGGTGTATTTGTACCATGCATTTTTTGGCCTGATGGGAGGAACTTTGGGAAATTTGTTCCACATTGCACCTTTCCTGCTTTGAATAAGTTACTTTTGAGCCATGTGTTAATATGTTCACAGGTACCTGCAGCTTCCTCTCCCTGTCAGCCTGAATGCTCTGCACATCAAAGCAAAGAGCTGCGTTGTTTTAAACTATTAGCAGATCTTTAACTCATATGGGATATATCGTTTAAAAATTATATAGCTATACACTTACAGCTACTTTTGAAGTTCGCAGAGATGCACTTCCACATTTTAACCCCAGGGACGCATGAAGACTGTGGAATCAAAACTAGCAACAAAACTTGATGTCACTTGGCCCAAAACTCTCAGAATCATTAAGTTCTGCAGTTGGGAGAGATTCATTTTAGATCTCAGAACCCAGAAATAAAAGATTTTGTGATCATGTTTCCTCTGTGTGCTTGTGTAGCTGTCTGTTCACCCAGGTAACTTCTGTGTCTGTTAGACAGGTTGACCACAGTTGACAATGACAGAGGTCTCAAAGATATTAATCTTCTGCAAGTTTTATTAAAGTAGGTGGAAGGGTATAGAGGTTATTCAGCTGCTGGAGTGAGAAGAGAGATTCAATGGCTGTTCCTCCTAAAGTGGAGTCTGTAAGGGGAGCCCAGCCCTCGCAGCACATAACAGGACCTGTGTATACGATGCTTTGCTGGTTCCTCTGCTCACACAACACACTGTGAAATTTCTGATTTAGAGAATTGGTCCCAAGCAGCCCAAATTCTAAAGATGTAAAAATTTGAGACATGAGGTGGCAAACAAGAAGAATCACCCTCCTACCCCAGACCCTCCTGTTCATTTTAAGTCTCATGATACTTAGTCAAGCTTGTGATTTTGTAGGCAGAAGGGGAAAAACTGATGACTGGATGTTGAATTCTGGGCATCTGTGACACTGAATCTCTCAAATTGAACCTGGAAATGCAATGCTGCATTACTGCAGTTGATGGCTAAGGCAACCTAAAAATCGGATGTGTTGAGAAGAACAGGGAATATGACAAACATAGAAGCCATCTCCCATGTAAGGTCACATCATTTGATCTCCGAAGGGAGAAAAAAATAATGTAATACTCCCAGAGCTACCCAGGGGCTCTTCAAATTCAGGTGACAAAAAGCCCTATGTAAGGACAAGATATTATTGCCATACTGTGAAACATGAAGGCTCTTGCTAGATGTGCACAGTTACACTGTCTTGTCTTTCTTTTGATTGTGGAAAGGCAAATAAGGCTGTTTTCTGCCATACAACAGCTGTTGTTGTAACCACATCATGGATCAGACAGGGAGTACATGCACAAGATACTTCCCCCGCAGGGGGTCCTCTTAGGAAGAAGAAGGGAGGATGAACACAACCCACTGAACTGGGGAAAGCAAAAGAGAAAGAAGATAATCTTAATTAGCGATGAGAGCAAGTGGGGATGTGCGTAACTACGTCTGTGTGTATGTCGAAATGGTAATTATCATGGCTTCCCCACCAACACCCTCACTCCAGTTGGGATGAATGGGGATAATGAACACACCGCTTTTGTTTCACATATATCCAGTTCACTCAATTTGCTGCCTGGTCCTAGCAAAAGGTCTGTGTTTTGTTCTCCTACATGCCAGGAAATCAACATGTATTCGGCAGTGACTGACATAACACTGTTTGCTTTGGATTTTTTATGTATTTTTTCTTCCCCAGCAGCACAATTAGAGATTCATTAGATTCTTTTCACTCCTCTAATGAAGCAACCAAACAGTTTGAACTTGTTAGAAAAGGGCAGTCGCATAAGTAGCTAAGTTAGGTGAAGTCCAATTCAAACTAACTTCCTAGTTCATTTACTTGACTTCAGAGCTCCCTCATGAGACATTTCTGTGCCAAGAGTTCATTTCTTGGTATGACAGATGCTAGTCCATGCTGGTTTTTATATCCCTAGGATTTTGGTTTGCAAACTTGTGTTTTCAGTGGAAGTAAAACATTTGGAGAGAATGCTACAGGGATTAGGTTTTGGCTATTCTTCCACATCTGCCCTTTGGAGCTAGGGAAATATTTGTGAGGATAACTTCAGTAAAGATTTGGAAGCATTCAGATGGTGCAGGGATGGGAAATACATAAATAAACTGTATAGAGAGATGCACAAATTGCATTTAACAGCTGAGCCAATGAATCACCGTTGTTAGAATACATTTGATTTTCTGTGTGCACAGTAATTAAAGGAAATAGCTTGCAGGTGAATATAGAGGGGATAGATTCAGGTCTCTGCACAACAATGACGGCTGATATAATGAAGATCTAATGAGAACAAAATTGAGATTCAGAGTTACAGATGGCATTCCTTTCCATCACTATCTGGGACATTATTTTCTTCAAGGATCTGTAGTATCGTTTTTCTGTGGTGCTTTAGAATAGAACCAGCTGTCAGTAGGACTAGATATATAAAATGGCTGGAGAGTGTGTCAGGGGATTATGCCATCTAATTCTAGCTGCCTAAAAGCTAAGAGCCTTGTCTAAGTCAGCTGCCTAGTGTCCCTGTAGATTTGGTGGAAATAAAGACACTTCAAGAAGACAACTAATTTCATCTACTCTTAGCACCTAACTCAAAGTATTAGGTCCTGAAAACCCTACAGAATTTCCGCTTAACTTTGGGGACTTCAAATTCTCAAGCCATCCCAGTTTTTGGCAATACTGTGTCCTGTCTGTCTCATTTCTGCCAGTGGGCACATGGACAACTTCTACTGCGCATCTAATCAGGTTCATTAGGATTAAGACACTAGGGATTCTTCTAGCTATCCTGTCTGTGGTCATTTATCTCAGAACACACCTAAGTAAGACTCAGGTGACGACACAGTTTTAATAATTCTTTTCTGACTTAGGGCAATGTTTAGAATATTTGCATGAGACCTTGGAGATGGGTTCAAACCCTTTTTTACTGTCTTTAAAACCATGCTTCCTACCTTCCGTGACAGGTCAGAACTTCATAAGTGAGACAAAACTTTTGCCAGTGCCTCAGGTGTTTTCATGTTACTATATTTGAGGTACAGAAAGATTGCCCTGGCATAAGCAACCTTACATAGGAAGAGAAATGAACACAAGTTATGAAACCTGTTTGAGAAGAATCAAATGTCAGGTTTGCTGTAATGGCTTCTGTCTGAGCCTACTCTGAGGTGCGTAACTCATTCCCCGTACTGCAGAAGAGGTCTTCTGACTTGAAGGTGAAAGGGCCCCACAGAGTTAAAACATTGCAATGTTTTAACATTTGAAATCCAAGGGTCCTTGAGGTCTGTGAGAAGTTTACATCCATGGATGAACTGAAAATGCTCAGACTAGTAGGGATATATTATTATCCTGTTATTATTTCCAGAGATCACTTACCTTGTACCACTCTGATCAGTAGCAGACTAAGAAAAATACAAACTTTTCATGGCTACCTGTGTGTTTGCTACAAAGCTAACTTCTTGCCTGGCCAAGTACCTCTTCTTCACTCTTCTTTCTCAGGGAATGTCTCCTGTGGCCTGGTGTTGAAAAAGAACCAGCTTTCACATTTATGAGCAGCTGCTGCTGTCTAAAAACCTGTGGAGATGCTGAACTCAACAGCTGTTTTGTGGTAACTGTCTTCACCTTCCTGTGGCTGCTGCTCTCTCTCTGCTTTTCTTTGGGTCTGTTGAGCTCTGACGGGCTGCTTGAGAGCTCAGAGGCAAGCTGCGGAGAGCAGGGTTTTGAGCCTCCCTGTCTGTCTCAATTACCAGTTGGATCTTCGTTGTGGCTCTTTCTGCCCAACAGGAGGCTGTGGGTCTCAACCCTGTGCCATGCAGTAACAACCATCATCTGAATGGCGTTTATCTCTGTAGTGGCTCTTGTTGGCTTAGCTGGTGGGGAGCCCATGTGCTGGATCAGGCTGGTAAGCTGCTGTTGTTTCTTTTCCGGGATTGCAGGCATCGGCTTCAGGCGTTTTTTGATTCCTCGTAGTGATGTCGCAGGTGATGCCATCTGGAGCATTGCCATATCTGCAGCCTTTTCTGCCTCTCTCCTCATCTGTTTACATTCTCAGAGTAAAGTTTTTGTTTCCTACCAGGGCTCTGCCTCCCCCTTCACCCTGTTAGAGCTGTGAAAACATTTTTGCAGCTCAAGCCATAGCAGCAGATGGTTCTTTACTTTCACCATCATTGTTGCAGTGTGGTCCCTTTCCCAAATTTTGCAACAGCCAATTTCTGGCATCTTGTCTTCGACGTTTGTTAGGATGCAAAACCAATGACAGGCCTGAAAACTGCTTTTGTCCTACCCGTGCAAAAGTGGAGAGTTCACTGCCAAGCTTGTGCAAACCCTGGTTAAGGACTTCTGCTGAATTTTCATGTATGCTCCAGTAATAACCCCAAAACATGTGGTCCAACCTTTTAATCATCACTGTTTGGGAAACCAATGCAGAATCCTATTGTATTTTCTTTTTTTCATCACCATCCCGTAACGCAGGGATACCGATACCTATTTTTTCCTATCTGTCTTTGCTTTCTCCCTGCCTGTTCAGCCTGTGAACTTCTCATGATAGGACTGTCCTTCCTGAGGAGCTAGGCATTGGGCAGGCATGAGGCAATCTCAGTCGCACTCCTACTTACTGTAGGATGATTAATGGCCTGTGAACATGGGCGATAGAAAGATTTAACAACCTGCTGAAGGTTGTATAGCTCAGGGGAACAACCTCAAGGATCTCAGCTGGCCTAACCTTTCTTTCCTGGGGAGGGGTTTTCACTCTTCCTTGTCCTATTCAGTGGTCCTTTATTTCTGGTTCTGGGCTCCAAACCATCACATAGCGGGGGATGGCATCACCTGTATCTTCCCCTCTGGGAAGGTCTTCCCCTCTGCAGTTCCCTAATACCCATGATAACTGCAGCAGGTCTGATTTAGCTTTCTGCCTTGCTATTCTGCTTCTTTTTGAGGCAATGAGCATTATAATCTGTGACCAAATAGCTGCCGTATGGAGAAGCATCATTTATTTAGAATAAAGACTCTTCAGAGAAAGCAGATGCTTAAAAGCTTTAGTGAAGCAGACTGTATGCAAAGCTACCTTCCCTCGCAGGCTTGTCAATCCCTGGTGGTGGGAAAACCCACTTCCATCAGACTGCCCAACAGAGTTGCTTTTTCTCTTTGTGTTTGCATCCTCCTCTTGAAAATAGCTTTTCAACTTTATATATGATTTTTTTATTTCCTTGCTGACTGCTAGTCTCAGGGTGCTCAGGAGAGAGGTGACTATCAGGAACCAAGCTTCTCATATATTTCTTTTTCACGGCGTGCTGTTTCCTCCCCGGTGCTATAGGGAAGATGGTCATAGTTCAGTATTTTGAGTTTCAAATTCATTCCAAAATTTAGACTTTAGAAAATGCCCAGGCCAAAAACACACTTAGAGTTTTATAGAATATACACATGCTTTTCAAGAGGGGCAAGACTAAACCCAACCAAACCCATTTCTCTGAGAAAATCCTAGGATGGGATAGAGAGTGCTGCTGGTAAGGGGAAGAAGGCATTTCAGTAAGAATCTCATTTTAGTGTTAACCAGATTGCAGCCCTATATGATGCTAAAAATGAACATTTTTTACCTGTCATAAATATCAACTTGTTTCTCACTGCCCTATGTGGAGAGAGAAGTGTTTGCTCTTCTGTCTGCTGTTTTCTGTAGATGGAGATTATAGTAATATTGTTATCCTGAAATAAATAGATTTAATTGAGATTTGCTGATTTGCACCAAGGTAGCAGAGACCAGAATCAAGCTCCAAGTCTCCAGTGCAGGGAAAAAAAAAAAAAGCTAAAAAATGAGCTTTGTGAGTGAAAATAGGTGCTTAAGGGTTTAATCCACAAGCCCAGGAAAAAGCGAGGGGGGGAAACGTTGAATGTGGCGAGCTCCCTGCAGACCATTTCCGATGCTGGGACACCCTCTGAGGGAGGAACAAGCTGTCATGCAATTATTTACTCTGCTATTTATGGAACAAACCACACACATTTTCCTGCCATAGCAACTGGTGCAGCACTTGGTATTTGCAGTGCACACACAATTTCTATGAATCATCATTAAAGTAATCATCTTTGTGACCAGTGGACTCTAGCAAGTGACTCATTAAGAGAACCACTGGAAAATAATTAGCACACATACTTGTTTATATGCCTGTGTCTCCACAGAGGTCTCGTTCTTGTTGTGGTTTGGTTTAACTCCAGGGGAATTTTGCTTTCAGTGTAAAACACTTGTTTCAATCAAGGTAATTACCTGAGCAGTACAGTTTTGTGTACAGTGTTTCCATTAAACCATCCTATTTATCATGAGAGTAAATGAAACCATTATAGTTAGTTTTAGAGCAGCTCTTGGCAGTGATCCAGCCCAGTGGCTTTTTTGTTGGGACATGTCTATGTTGATTTCAGCTTGAGCATCTAAAATTGTATCTCGCTAAAAACCTCATTACAAAATGCTTCGGATGCAGAGATTGCTGCCTCAGGTGCTTAGCAGGTTCTTTGAGGTCACAGCCATCTGTGACTTACTGTGGATTTCTTTTGAAAAGGAGTCCCTGTTTTTTCCTGTGTCTTGGCGTAGCTGACATACATGGGAATGGATCAAAGTGGTGTTTGTTTGTGTGTACAAATGCCAGTTTGGCAAATGC
Source organism: Gymnogyps californianus (assembly GCF_018139145.2). Taxonomy (NCBI): domain Eukaryota; kingdom Metazoa; phylum Chordata; class Aves; order Accipitriformes; family Cathartidae; genus Gymnogyps; species Gymnogyps californianus. The sequence continues at coordinate 3,631,645 of NC_059472.1, read as the reverse complement.
TCTTTTTTCAGCCACATTTCAAATGTCTTCTTTTTCTAGATCCACTGCTAACTTCTGAGCCTAGTGCTTTTCAGCATTTGCTTAAGAAATGTTTATTGTGTTCCTAGCAGTGATTTACTTTGAGGAACTGGAAAACTGTTTATACCTTCTGTGCAATGAAAAATCAAAATCAGGAGCAGGATTAAATTGCTTAAACAGAAGTGCTTAGTGTTGTTTGGGCTATTGCAAGGTATTCTCCAGAAAAGTATGACTTTCCTGTTTTCCAGTGTTTTAACTGCCAGCCCAAAATGGATGTCTTACCCCTTGTGCACGGGCAACTGGGTCAGCTTCAGATCTCCACTGACTATAGAGTTAAGATGGCAAGCGTGGAACTCAGTTACTCATGTGGGCATCTAGTGCCGTTTGGGTTGCCTTACTATCTCCTTTCTGGCCTCTGGATGCTCCAGGAGGGCTTGTATCTCTTGTGTGTCTTGTGAGATGTCTGCCAGCATGATATAGATGTTTTGACTACTTTATTACATCTCAAATGACACTGGATTTCTGCATTTAGGCAACTGAATCACAGCCATACAGGCACCTTCATTTAGATACCTCAACTTAGGTGTCTCCTTCCCTCCCATGGAGTTTGTTCCTGGCTCTAATGCTCTGTTACTTGACTAAGCATTCAATTTGGTATTTCATGGAAATACGTACAATGCACAGCTGTTGATTTCTTCAAAGAAGAATATTTTCTACCTGTTGAGGAGCAGTTCCTGCTGTGCTGCGTGTTTTGAACAGCTTGGCTTCACAGTATTGTTGGGGAGCAAATTAAGATGCTGTGATCTGCATGCGAAATTCCTTTCATTTAAGATAAAAGAGCATGACTGTTACCTGCAATGAATTTGTGTGTGCTCAGTAACGTCCAGTTGCACTCATGCTGTTTGACATCATAGGTCAAAAACCTGCTATGAATGCCTGAGAAATACGAAGTCTGATTATATTAGCTATACTTCTAGAGTAATGGGGAGCTGCAGAATGTCACTTATAAGATACTAATTATTAGACTAATGGGCTAGATGCTCTCAATCTTTTGAAACACTGATGAGACAGTGTTTGAAGAGATTTACAGACTAGGAAATGTCCGACTATGCTATTTAAAGATCTCTTCCATGAACTGACCACATATGTTGCTAATGACTGGAGCTGAGCATATTGATGAAATAATTAATCAGTTAAGAAGTACTTAATGGAGACAGGATGTAAGACAATAACCAAAGGAAGAGCAAAGTTGTCCAAAGGATTGATTTTTCTCAGATTTAAGCTGTCGGGCATTTGGATGTCAAATTGCTCTGTTCAGGCACCTCTGCACAGTGGTACTGCTCTTATCTACCAAACTGCGTTGAAAGAAACCTCTGCCTGACAAATCTGGGGTTCAGTCAAGCCATGCAAGTGAGTGAAAGAACTCTTTTTTTGGTGAAAGACCTGGAGTATATGAAAATATAGTATATGCTTGTATTGGGTTTGCATGGCAAAGTTTTGGTAGCAGGGGGGCTACAGGGGTAGCTTCTATGAGAAGCTGCTAGAAGCTTCCCCTATGTCTGATAGAGCCAGTGCCAGCTGGCTCCAAGATGGACCCGCTGCTGGCCAAGGCTGAGGCCATGGGTGACAGTGGTAGCGCCTCTGGAATAACGTATTTAATAAGGGGAAAAAGTTCCTGCACAGCAGCAATTGCAGCTGGAGAGAGGAGTGAGAATATGTGAGAGGAACAACTCTGCAGACACCAAGGTCAGGGAAGAAGGAGGGGGAGGAGGTGCTCCAGGCGCCGGAGCAGAGATTCCCCTGCAGCCCGTGGGGAAGACCATGGTGAGGCAGGCTGTCCCCCTGCAGCCCATGGAGGTCCACGGTGGAGCAGATATCCACCTGTAGCCCCTGGAGGACCCCACGCCGGAGCAGGCGGATGCCCGAAGGATGCTGTGACCCCGTGAGAAGCCCACGCCGGAGCAGGCTCCTGGCAGGACCTGTGGACCCGTGGAGAGAGGAGCCCACGCTGGAGCAGGTTTGCTGGCAGGACTTGTGACCCCGCGGGGGACCCAAGCTGGAGCAGTCTGTTCCTGAAGGACTGCACCCCGTGGAAGGGACCCACGCTGGAGCAGTTTGTGAAGAACTGCAGCCCATGGGAAGGACTCACATTGGAGAAGTTCATGGAGGACTGTCTCCCGTGGGAGGGACCCCATGCCGGAGCAGGGGAAGAGTGTGAGTCCTCCTCCCCCTGAGGAGGAAAGAGCGCAGAAGCAACGTGTGATGAACTGACCGCAACCCCCATTCCCCATCCCCTGGCACCGCTGTGGGGGAGGAGGTAGAGCAAATCGGGAGTGAAGTTAAACCCAGGAAGAAGGGAGGGGTGGGGGGAAGGTGCTTTTAAGATTTTTCTTTTATTTCTCATTATCCTACTCTGATTTAACTGGTAATAATTTAAATTAATTTTTTCCCCAAGTCAAGTCTGTTTTGCCCGTGACGGTAATTGCTGTGTGATCTCTCCCTGTCCTTATCTCAACCCACGAGCCTTTCATTATATTTTCTCTCCCCTGTCCAGCTGAGGAGGGGAGTGATAGAGCGACTTTTGGTGGGCACCTGGCATCCAGCCAGGGTCAACCCACCACAATGCTGAAGGCATAGCATTGGCTGAAGGCAGTAGCTTAAAGGAAAGGAGTGAACAGAGACAATTCCACACCCGGGGCAGCAGGTGAATCCCCTCCTTGCCCACCTTGCCTTCCCAGGTGCCTCTGTAGAATAAGTATGAGGCTATGGACGTGGAAGGCCAGTCAATGGATGATGTGGATGATGGACCCTCTACACCAGAGGTGTTGCCAAGGTCAAAAAGGCCTAGCCGCCATATCACAACCACCTCCACAAGGAAGAAAAGACGAGTTATAGTTGTAGGTGACTCCCTTCTGAGGGGAACAGAGGGTCCGATATGCCGGACAGACCCTCCTCTTAGGGAAGTCTTCTGCCTCCCTGGGGCCTGGGTTGATGACATCACTAGGAAACTTCCTAGCCTGGTACAGCCCTCAGACTATTACCCATTACTGCTCTTCCATGTGGGTGGTGATGAAGCTGCAACGCATAGTCCAAGAGCGATCAAAAGAGACTTCAGGGCCTTTGGATGGTTGGTAAGGGAATCTGGAGCAAAGGTAATTTTTTCCTCTATTCTTCCAGTTGCAGGCAGCGACATTGGAAGAAACAGACAGGCTCAGTCTATTAATACATGGCTCCGTGGCTGGTGTCATAGCCACAATTTTGGGTTTTTTGATAATGGGATGGCCTACACAGCACCAGGCTTGCTGGCGTGAGATGGGATTCACCTTTCTCAAAGAGGGAAGAGGGTTTTTGCTAACAAGCTTGCAGGACTGTTATGGTTTAACTCGGCAGGCAGCTAAACGCCACACAGCCATTCGCTCACTCCCCGCCCCCCAGCAGGATGGGGGAGAGAATCGGAAAAGAAAAGGTAAAACTTGTGGATTGAGATAAATACAGTTTAATAGGACAGAAAAGGAAGGGGAAAAAAATAGTAATAATAATAATAATGATGAAAGAATTAGAATATACAAAACAAGTGATGCACAATGCAATTGCTCACCACCCGCTGACCAATGCCCAGCCACTTCCTGAGCAGTGGCCCCTGGCCAGCTTTTCCCCTAGTTTATATGCTGACCATGACATCATATGGTATGGAATATCCCTTTGGCCGGTTTGGGTCAGCTGGCCTGGCTGTGTCTCTTCCCAGCTTCTTGTGCCCCGCAGCGTACTTGCTGGCTGGGCAGTATGAGAAGCTGAAGAGTCCTTGACTTACTGTAAGCACTGCTCAGCAACAACTAAAACATCAGTGTATTATCAACATTATTCTTATCCTAAATCTAAAACACAGCACTATACTAGCTACTGGGAAGAAAATTAAGTCTATCCCAGCCAGAACCAGGACAGTGTCCACCCCTTATTCTATACCATTTACATCACGCCTGGGTCCCATACTTTCCAATACATCCCAATTAATCACCACTACCTTTCCTGTTTTTTGACATATATACACAGATATCATTCCCTTCGTCTATGGGCCATCCCTCTAAAATGTCTGTTGAGTTCATTTAGTCCATGACTTTGGGCTCCATCTGTCATAGTAGTCCCTCAGGGCAAGAGAGATGGTGTGTGGAGTTGGATTGTCACATGCTGAAGCCAGTTCGGGTTTCATCACTGCTGTGCTTGTCTGGTTCTATCGTTGCTGCACTTTGCCTGGTTTCATCAAAATTCATTCTTTATTAATATGGGTAATTTTTACAGTAACGCCGTTGATGTGGCATATAACAACCATAGTAGTGATGACATACAGTATTATATAGCAATTCACATCATACAATTCAAATCATTGGCTGTTCTCTCCCGAAATCAAATCCCCCTGAGGTACACAGCAGATTTCCCCATCCTTCTGCATTACCCACCAAGTGCACCCAGGTCCTTGAGCAAAAGAAGTCCCACGGATGGGTTTGCCTTCCTACTCTGTCTGGGGGACTGCCCACTGGAAACTGGAGCAGCCAGAACCCAGCCGGAACCAGGACAGGGGTTCATTGACAGGACTTTAAGCTAGACTTGAAGTGGAAGGGGGATATATCAGGCTTGCCCATGACAAATTGTGGGATGACACACCAACGTTAGAGGGACAGGGTGCTAGCGAGGGCACTCAGCCTGTTGCTCTGAGACGTGCTGGGTACACTGCAGCACACTGGAAGTCTTACAAAGATGAGCCAGGGGCTGCTGAGGTTATAGGAGCCAACAGGGAAACACCAGTGAAATACTTCAAAGGAACTAAGGGATGTTCCTCTAAGAAGGTGACACAGCCGACAGCCCAGCTGAAGTCCCTCTACACCAACGCACACAGCATGGGCAACAAACAGGAGGAGCTGGAAGCCACTGTGCTGCTAGAAAGCTACAACCTAGTTGTCATTACTGAAACTTGGTGGGATGAATCCCATGACTGGAGTGCAGCTATCGATGGCTACAGGCTGTTCAGAAGTGACAGGCAAGAAAGGAAGGGTGGCGGGGTTACCCTCTACATCAAGAAATGGATAGAGTGTGAAGAGTTGTCTCTGAAGAATAGCCACAAGCAGGTTGAGAGCTTATGGGTAAGAATTAGAGACTAAGGCAACAAAGGGAACCTTGTGGTTGGTGTCTACTACAGGCCGCCTGATCAAGGGGAGTCTCTTGATGAGGCCTTCTTACTCCAACTACAGGAGGCATTGCGCTCGCAGGCTCTCATTCTGCTGGGGGACTTCAACCACCCCAACATGTGCTGGAAAAGTAGCAAGGCGAGCTGTAGGCAATCCAGGAGACTCCTGGAATGCATTGAGAATAACTTCTTAAGCCAGGTAATACACAGCTCTGCCAGAGGTGATGTGATACTGGACCTGTTGGTCACCAATGCAAGTGAGCTAACTGGTGACATCAAGATTGGAGGCAGCCTCGGCTGCAGTGATCATGCACTGGTGGAGTTCGCAGTCCTGAGGGATAAGGGTCAGGTGAAGAGTAAAGTCAGGACCCTAAATTTTAGGAAAGCAAAATTCCAGCTCTTCAAGGAGTTAGTCAATAGGACCTCCTGGGAAACTGCCCTCAGGGACGAGGGAGCAGAACAGAGCTGGCAGATCTTTAATGATGCTTTCCATAGAGCGCAAGAGCTCTCGATACCCAGGTGTAAGAAATCAGGAAAGGAAGGCAAGAGACTGACATGGATGGAGTCAAGACCTGCTGGTCAAACTAAAGGGCAAGAAGGAAACGCACAGGCAGTGGAAGCCAGGGACAGGTATTCTGGGAAGAGTATAGGGAACCTGCCTGGTTGTGTAGGGATGGGGTCAGGAAGGTGAAGGTGAGGCTGGAGCTGAACTTGGCAAGGGATGTAAAGAATAATAAGAAGGGCTTCTACAGGTATGTCAGCCAGAAAAGGAAGGTCAAAGAAAGCATACCCCCCCTGAGGAGTAAGACTGGCAAACTGGTAACAATGGACAAAGAGAAGGCTGAGGTACTCAACAATTTTTTGCCTCAGTCTTCACTGGCAACCTTTCTTCACACACCTCTTGAGTGGATGGACCACAAGATGGGGACTGGGGGAGCAAAGTCCCTACTGTAAGAGAAGATCTGGTTTGTGACCACCCGAGGAATCTGAACATACATAAGTCTATGGGACCTGATGAGATGCATCCCAGAGCCCTGAGGGAATTGGCTGATGTAGTTGCCAAGCCACTCTCAATGATATTTGAAAAGTCATGGCAGTCAGGTGAAGTCCCCAGTGACTGGACAAAGGGAAAGATTGCACCCATTTTTAAAAAGGGTAGAAAGGAGGACCCTAGGAACTAGCGACCTGTCAGCCTCACCTCTGTGCCTGGGAAGATCATGGAACAGATCCTCCTAGAAGCTAGGCGAAGGCACATGGAGGACAGGGAGGTGATTCGAGACAGCCAGCATGGCTTCACCAAGGGCAAGTCTTGCCTGACCAACCTAGTGGCCTTCTACAATGGAGTGACTACATCACCTGACAAGGGAAGAGCTACAGATGTCATCTATCTGGACTTGTGTAAGGCCTTTGCCACAGGCCCCCATGACATCCTTCTCTCTAAATTGCAGACATATGGATTTGATGGGTGGACTGTTCAGTCGACAAGGAATTGGCTGGATGGTTGCATCCAGAGGGTGGTGATCAAGGGCTCAATGTCCAGATGGAGATCAGTGATGAGTGGTGTCCCTCAAGGGTCCATATTGGGACCAGTACTGTTTAATATCTTCATCAATGACATAGACAGCAGGATTGAGTGCACCCTCAGCAAGTTTGCTGATGACACCAAGCTGAGTGGTGCGGTTGACACACCTGAGGGAGGGGATGCCATTCAGAGGGACTTGGACAAGCTCAAGAAGTGAGCCCATGTGAACCTCATGAGGTTCAACAAGGCCAAGTGCAAGGTCCTGCACATGGGTTGGGGCAACCCCCAGGATCAATGCAGGCTGGGGGATGAAGGGATTGAGAGCAGTCCTGCGGAGAAGGACTTGGGGGTACTGGTGGATGAAAAGCTGGACATGAGCCGGCAATATGTGCTCGCAGCCCAGAAAGGCAACTATATCCTGGGCTACATGAAAACAAGCATGGCTGGCAGGTCGAGGGAGGTGATTCTGCCCCTCTGCACTGGTGAGACCCCACCTGGAGTACTGCATCTAGCTCTGGAGTCCTCAGCACAAGACAGACATGGACCTGTTGGAGCGGGTCCAGAGGAGGGCCACAGAAATGATGAGAGGGCTGGAACACCTCTGCTGTGAGGACAGGCTGAGAGAGTTGGGCTTATTCAGCCTGGAGAAGAGAAGGCTCCAGGGAGACCTTATTGCACCCTTTCAATACTTAAAGGGGGCTTATAAGAAAGATGGGGACAGACTTTTTAGTAGGGCCTGTAGTGATAGGACGAGGGGTAATGGTTTTAAACTACAAAAGGGTAGATTTAAACTAGATATAAGGAAGAAATTTCTTATGATGAGGGTGGTGAAACACTGGAACAGGTTGCCCAGAGAGGTGGTAGATGCCCCATCCCTGGAAACATTCAAGGTCGGGTTGGATGGGACTCTGAGCAACCTGATCTCATTGAAGATGTCCCTGCTCATGGCAGGGGAGGTTGGACTACATGACCTTTAAAGGTTTCTTCCAACCCAAACCATTCTATGATTCTATGATTCTATGTTATAGAGAATATAAAAATACTCTAGAAAAAAAAAATTGTTGACAACAAGAGAGTGTGTCCATCCAGGTGTACCAGTAGTGGGTTGAGGTCCTCCTAGTCCTGAGATTTCTTATGGTGGCCACTGGAACAGGGTGAAGGGCAGAGCAAGTGATAATTGTTTGGACATTTATTTCTCCTTTTTTTAGTGAGAACAACAAAAAAAAAGGTGTTAACTGGAACATCTGGGTCTATTGACCTTTTTTTGTTCTTACTCCCTTTTACGCTGTCATAAGTCCTGGGAAAGTCAAGTAAGTTGTGTTTCCAGACAAAAATTGAAATGTTTTATCTTTTGTCATTTTCCGTTTATTACCGCTTCTGTAAATTACCCTACTGCTAAACTTTTCACATGAATTTATGATTCTTTTTGGCCATCCTAAAACTGCATTTATTGACAGATAATATTTTCTACCAGAAGTATTCCCTCATTCTGATTACAGTACTAAAACTCAAGGAGAAGAGTCATCTCATGAATGGACAATAAATAGTGGTATCCATCACTCCCAGAAATCAAAATTTGTGTTCTATGAAATATAGACATATTACAGTGATGCAGGCAATAACCTGAGATATAATAATGGGGGTGATATAAGAACTAGAATAGAACAGGCTGGAAGACTATCTAAAAACATAAACTTTCAGGAGCTGATGTCCTTTCCAAATAGCATCCTGAAGGAGAGACTGGATTTTATGTCTCAGAATATGTCCAAACTGAACATTTCTGTGCAGCAGAGATAAAAAACATAGTTCCCAATATAGGAAAATTATCTCCCAGGAGCTCACATCTAACATAACTGTTAGGGACCCAAGGTAGCTGGTTGTTTCTAAGCTGCACCTTGCTGCAGAGGATGCAAAAGCATATTTGTAGAGACACTTCTATTTGGAAAAGGGGACAAAATTTATTATTTACTGTAGCTGCAAACTATCATGCTGTTAACCAGCAGCCTGAAATTGAAAAAAACAAGCTCCAATTGTGGGTTTAGTTTTCAAATGGTCAGCAGATATTGTAATGATACTGAATGAATCCCTGGGACAGATACATGAGAAGTCAGTGGCCAAATATTATCTGTTTCTCTCGTTAGCAAGAGCTAAATCAAACTAATAAACTTAGTATGAGAAAATTGAAATTCAATAGTAGATTACTCTATCCATGAGTGAAAGGTTGTGACGACCTTAAAATCAGTCAGTTCTTTTGGTTAACCCAACATTAGTTCCAAGACAAGCATATTGAGTCACAAATATTCTTCCCGCATACTCATAACTTGAACAAAATGTAATTCATTCTGGGGTCAGGTGATCCAGTTGTTTTACAGGCAGCCAGGTTCTGTCCCAGGAAGATTATATTAAAAAGAAAAGAATGAAAAGAAGTTAGAGCTTAAATTTACCTTTTCATTCTGTTTTCTATACTTGTCATTTCTGCTGCATTTACTGTTTGAAGCGCAAGCCGAGTGAAAAACACAACTTTTTTCAAGCAGCAAAGCAGCAATATTTCGTTTCATAGTGTTTATGTTCTGATTTATGCTGGTGCCATAGTGTTACACTCAGTTGCATATCCAATTCCATTCTTAATGTTGCTTCTACAATTTACAATGTTGGCATCTGAAGAAGTAAATGTTAGACTTGCTTATCTGTCCTGTGGTAGATTCTGCTCATGGTGAAGCTTCTGCATTTTTGTGTGTGTGTGTGAAAAGATTTTAGGAGATTTTCATTGAAGTCCATGAATGAAATGCTGTGAGCTCACCCGATGGAAGGTGTTGATGGAAAACTAAACAGCTATAAGAAAGAAAACATTGCTTTTGGAAAAGCAGAATCATTTGTTAAATCACTGTCCTCATTAGTATCTTGTTCTGTTATTTGAAGAAGCCAGTGTCTTGAGAGGCTTAAACATGAACATCAAAACCATGAACACCTATACTGGAATTCATATCTACTACAATTTAGCCCTTAAGAAATTAGGAGTTTAGTCTAGGTTCTATGTCTGGGATCTCATTATGCTCAATAAAAAGAGATACGGACTTCCACAGACTGACCCATCTCACGCGCATTAGGCACAATAGGGAAGGATTCATTCTGTAGATTCAATAACTGCAATTTAGGTTTCCATGTGTAGCTGATGACAAATGGACTAAGAGTCTAAATTCTCATTATAAACAATGGGCATCATGTTAATGCAGTTAATGAAATAGAAAGAGCTATTTTACTGATCAGTACTGAAATAGGAGTATTATCCAGTTCCCTAAACAGAAACATCTAGTGCCATTCAGGTGCCCTAGGGAGACACGTGGGCAGGCAAATATGACACAATCAGAGGATATCTACACCCTTCTGAAAACTGTGTGGGATGTCCTATAATGCCTAGAACACCAGTAAGTTCCCATGGCTGGGGAACTAAATGTGCCACAGATCTCTCTAGAGTGAAATCAGAGTTTTGTAACCCAATGCACACGAAGACATCTCCATTTAGGTATTTTCTGCTGGAGCTGATTCTCATCCTGGTTTATGACTGCATGAATTGTGCTCTGAAGGTGTTTCATTCCTTGCATCAGCTAAGACATAGATGACTATCTTAGATTAGATGCCTAATTTTTAGATAGTTGAAATTAGGTGACATAAATTTCTCCTTCCCTTTAGGGCTTAAGGGAAAAACTTTACTTTCAATGCTGGAAATACTGTAGAGCTGTTACATTTTACAAGCTAGGCACTAAGTGAGGAAATGTGATGTACCCTTAATAGCAGTTTATATTTATATGTTTACAAGCCTGAAAAGCCTGATGGTACTTTCACAACTTTTTGTGTGACCGGTGCAAAAACAGGCAGATGAATGAAATAATGTTATGCAATTTTCATGCTCATGGAAGAAGAAAGATAGTAGTTCAGTGTGTCTTGAAACAAAGTGGTTTCATGAAACCGTATTTCAAATGTGACTTGGGTAAGAATTGTGACACTCATTCATAATACACAAAACAGTATAAAGTTTAGAGCTGATCCTCCTGAAATTTCCACTCCAACCCCAGAGTTGTGCTGAAGACCTTCTCTGAATTCATGCCGAAGGCTCAGATCCTTTCTAGATCTGCTGGTTGCTTCATCACAGCTATGCCTTGCAATAGCTTTACTTTGATTTGGTGATTATGTCCCTAATTCAAAATTCACTGAAGTCAGTAAGAATCTTTCCATCAAATACATAGGACTATGGAGTAAGTGCAGGGTGCCCAGTTCCACTGTACATGCTGTTTTGGTGCTATTTCCATGGGTTTTGAAGGCTTTTTTTCCAAGTTAAAGTCTTCCGAGAGTTGCATTAGTAAGTGAAAATGATGGTGGCAGGGACCCTCAAGGTTCTTCAGACACTTTCATTTTGGGATGGAACAACCATTTGCATCTCGTAACAGAAAGCATCAAGCTCCATTTGACTTGGGAAGCAACGGAGTTGTCTGTGATTGGCCCGTAGAGATTTGCATTAAATATCTTATGGTGCCTAGTCTGGCTTGCTACCCAACTGCAGCCCCCTGTAAATGTGCTTGTTTGTTCTTTTTATTGCAGCCATCTCCTGCAGACACGTAAACGGTTGTTATCAAACACCTCATTGTATTCTGGCTGGCCAGATGGCTAAAAGGGCATTACTGTTCTCTCACTATAAACTGTATGCTTTGCTGCAGGCATTAACAAGGCAATATATTTTTTAGGAACCATTAAATACTTGAGATTTAGGAAGTAGCAGGTATTGCAGTTGTGGGCTTAAAGATGCTTTTAAAGCCCTTCGCTTTGTCCTTAAAAACTCTGCTCAAATGAGGTTGCCTCAGGAGACAAATGAAAATAAAAATAACCCCCTAAACGCAGAGTTTGGTGGTGCTCCTGAGATCTGCTTCTGTTAGGAGTGGAATCTTGCAAGTTGTGAAATGCCTTTTAACTTTCCTTGTGAGACGCAGATCCAGATTTCCATGGGCTCCGTAACGATCTCTTTATTTTTAAATTGTTAGCCTGCTTTCTTTACAGGTACGTCTGTTCCTAACACCTCAGAAAGGAGCACTCTGAGCCCAGAAAATCCAATTAATGAAACAAAGCAAAGCAACCTGTGACCCTGTCATATTTCTTGTGAGAGGTCAGGCTGCCAGACCTTTAGTGAACATTTACTCTATCATATACTCTATGCTGGGTAATAACAGAAGAGGACTCTGTGCTTGTAAAACTAAACAGCTCTGTAGTTAGAGAGCCATTTACAGCTGCACTGTAACCTTCCACCCATTCTCACTCCTACTGTCTGCTCCAAAGTCTTCCCCCCTTTCCCAGTATTTGCATTTTTCCTTTCAAGTGGTGTTGTGTTTCTCCAGCTGAGGTTCACTTTTGTAAGCTGTAAGACCACTACCTATGAAGTGTTCACCCCCAAAGAGCCTACTTGATTTAATATGCATGGGAGACAAGATCTCCAAGTAAAATGCTGCAAAATGTGGAGATTTCCTAAGCAGAGCTCTTTTCTCCTGGGATCCAGTGAGTTAAGAGCCCAACACTGGTTTCTCTGGCCACTCCACCTTCTTCTGATTACTCATTTGTTAGTGTCTGGGCTTCCCACTCACAACATCCGCCTAAGGAAAATATCGTTATCCCCATGGGACCAGCAAGACACTGAAGCAATTAAATCATTAGCTCTATGCTACCTAGCGCCTTCTTAGCATGCCTGTGAATGAGCCTTGGTTTTGTTTTCAAAATCTGTAAGGGCTGTTCCCAACCCATCAGGTCTCAGTGCTATCAGGAGGCTTCTGCTTTCCTTCCATCCATGAGGTTAACGCTGCTCCTGCTGCCTGTTTTTTAGGTTCCTTGAAGGCAGCTTTATATCTTCTCCCAAAAGTCTTGCCCTTGGAAGGAGATGTCTGTAAAACAGCCATGGAGCTATCTTGCTGTTCTTTTGTAATCCCTCCTAGTTCACGACAGGGTGATGACAACTAGGCTAGTGGTGCATGAATTTGGCCAAGTCATGGATATTACTTCCTCACCTCCATCTGTCTGCACCCACCTGCTGCGTGGCTTCTATGTTAAGCTGCTTGGGGAAGGGCTTACAGAGTTCACACAGTTTCTTCGTCTGGGTTTATACGGCTCATGACACAGCAGGAATAAGGACGGTAAGTAGTGATGGGGTTTTGACACAAAATAATAATAAAAATGCTAGTCATCATGAATTTCTAATGCTGTGACTCCATCTTTACCCCCTAGCTCTATTCTTTACTGACCATTGGTACCTTACGCTCTCAGGCATGGGTGGAGATGATACCTGCTATTTTCCAACTGGAGGAGAATAAAGTGTGGCTAGGGGTTTGGTCATCGTCCTGTGCCTTGATAGACCTGGACTCAGTTCACTAACAGACTTCTTGAGCATTTCCTGGCCTCTCCATACCTTGCCTCCCTGCACGCTCTGTTGGGGTACTTGCACTGCCTTGCATCGGAGTAAAGAGGGGAAAACAGTAAAGATTTTGGAATACCTTAATCAGGAAGCCAAAGAGAAGCTACTTGTTCTTACTGTCAGTGCCTGTCACCTCCTTTATGCTGATGAGATGTCAAGTCCGTAATCTGCTGTCCTCCGATAACAGCTTTCCTACCCTCCTTGCTCAATTTTCAACAGTTTCTGTGCTATTTCTTTGCTCATATGAGGGTGCTAACAGCAAGCAACGAAAACCCCCCGCACTGTTCTTCTTCACGTCCTCCTTAAGATTTTCTTTTTCACCTAGACCTGCAGAAAATGTCCAGCAGTCAGATAGCTTATTGGGATAACTTCTTATCATGTTTGTGACTGTATTTTCACACTTCCCATATTTGGAGTAGGCACTAAGGAAGTTCATTGTTCTTCTGTATCACGTACAGCATACCAAGCAGAGGAAGTTTTCATATGTACTTTTTGACATAATAAATAAATCACAGTAATTAAGATTACATAGAGATATCAATACCTGCTGTGCCTACCCTGGGCCATCTCACATTTTATGAATGTCAATTTAGACAGGAAATATTTGCGAAGGAAATCTGAAAGTTTCATGGCATCATAAGCATTGTCACATAATGTATGTTGACCAAATACACAATGAAATAAGTAAATTTACAAACTGCAAGGCCATTACCAGTTTCTGAGAAGTCTGCCAGAAACCGTTAGTCCATGTTTACATCAAATAATTTCAAGTCATGAAGAAATGTGAAAAAATCAAAAGCTGTTAAATGCATAGTTTGCACACATGAACAAGAAGCTAAATCCTTCTAATAAATTACTCAAGAAATAGTTTGCCCAGCCTTTCACCACAATCATAACAATGGGAACAGGAGAATTTGCAGGCAAATTTAATCAATTTCTCTAAGCTATAGTCATTCTATTTCAAGATTATGCAAATCCAAAATTATTTTTCTTTTCAAAAACAAATTACTGCTTGGATTTTGATAACTTCTATTGTCTTTGCTTTTCAGTGTGCCATTGATGTCACCTTATTTCATTTATATGAATGTTTTCTGTTCATTAGGGCAACTCAATCAAAATTCAGATTTTGATCCTGGACTTTCTTTGAGCCTGACAACAGCAAGCAGGTCAAGTCAGGGCCTCAGGGCATTAGAGAAGAGTCACAATTATTGTCTGTAATGCTGAGAGTTCATTTTTATCCAGAGGATCTGTTTTCACACTGCCTAATGATTTCTCAGTTCCATTATCTATTTCATCTAGTGTTTGTTGTTACAATGGTGATATTGCTTTTGGCTGATGATGTTTTAATATAATTTTTCTTTCAAACTGTTAGTAATTTCCAGACTTATGCATCTCTTTTGTCCAAACCTTAATGAGTCAATATATTCATACTCATTTAAATTTCTCTATCTGCCCTTAGAAATGTTTCAGTCTGAAGAGCTGGCATTAACTGAAGGTGGCTTTTGAGTGTCACGCACAATAAGGTATCGTTGTGGACTCTGACCCCATGAGCCTTCATCCCTAATGTGAATACCTTGTTCATGCATAAATGTCAAGCTCTTTCTTGGAGTCAGTTACTGTGAGCGGTTCGGCTGCACTCCTTGTTTTTTCCTGCTCAACATGAATGGTCACTCTGAGGCTTTATCTGCACTGCTGATCTAATTTTGGGCTTCATCTCCGTCCTACGTTATCTTTAGAGAAAAAGATGCAAAATGCTTTTATGTTGTTATCCTACTCCATTTCAAGTTTTTCTAGGGCAGAATGAAAGAGAGAACAGAGAAAAAGAGGGCTCAGGAAAATGGGCAGAGACCTCAGCATCCACCTCTAGGTCCTGGTCCTCCTGAGCTAGTTCAGTCATTGCCAACTGTGCGGAGCTGCACTGTATGAGAGAGGTAAGCCTCCTCCACCTCTGATCTCTCTCATAGATTTTCTTTAGACCTTAAAGAACTCGCTTAATCACTGTTGGCCATAGTGCAACTATATTTCAACTTAAGGCTTTCACCTGAAGACCCTGTGCTTAGCCAGCAAAGAGAGGAAGGCTGAAGAACAGTCCCTGGCTGTGTGTTCTTTAATAAAGTAAAGGTGTAGCTTTTGCTACCCACACCATCTTCTATTGAGCATCCAAGTCAGCAGTGTACATAAGGGATAACTCAGACAGCTAAAGGATTTGCTCATCCACTTCAAGCAGTAATAACTGCTCATGCATTCAGCAGAAAAAGGGCTCCTGTGTCAAATTTTGCTCAAAGAAGTCACGTCTCCACTGTTTATATTTCAGCAAAATATCAGTTATTTGTCAAGCTTCACCCATACCTTTGCACCAAAAGTAAGTGTGATGTGAGAGGAAATCAGAGAGCAATTCCAAGCAAGGCTGACAACCTGATGCTCCCTCATTGTCTGTTTTCCCTAGAATCACAATTTGCTTTTGCAAAGCAGGTAGGTCTAGGAGGACATAATAAACTATTTCAACACAGGAACTGAACTCAGTGGATGCTGTGAACTGACAAGAATATAGCTAATCCTTGAAAACAGGTATTCCTGTGTAAAATAGAGGATTTTTTTCCAATTAAATGAATTGGGCTTGCCTTTTTCTGTGCTATAGTGACAGCAGAGTGCAGACAAGCAATAGTAGAAAAGGTGTTCATATTTTATTTTAACCAGTTGTCCTGGTATTAATAAACCCTACTGGAATTTACACCATTCTTAATTCCCAGATGTTTTAGAAATAAATGAAGCTGTTTCTCCTGGAGACACCAGGGGCTGTGTCACTAATTTTTGATGTCTTGAGACATATATTAGGGACATGACTGATCTTCCCCAGCTTGAGGTGTCTAGAGTGCTTTTTTTATATCGGACTTAGGTGTCTAGGCTGATGCTGTGGACAAAAGAAATCTTGGCAGTGGGGTCAAAGGCATTTATATCTCAGTTCATCTGGCCAAATGTAGGCTTGCCTCAAACACCTTTAACTATGCTGAGTAGATCTCCTTGAGTTATAAAAACTCCACATAGAGGTCTCCTGCCATTTCCCCACTTCGGATAGTCTAGGGCTTGGCACTGGATCCTATGCTGGTGCAACTGAAGTTAGCCTTGATGTGGGATTTAGTTTGAAATTGAGACAATCTAATTAAGTGCCTCTGTGTGCTAAGCGTCTCAGCTCCCATAACAGTCAGTGAAGATAAGCCTTGCTTGAGCTGCCTAAACAGAAGCATCCAGCACATGTTGAGATGCTGTAAGGTATCTTGTCTGTACCCCAGCTGCTGGTCCGAACCGGCACTGGCCTCTTTTAGGTCCTGAATTGTACCTGCCAGCTGTGTGCAGATGTCTCAAACTGAGCTCCCAGTAAATACGAGAGGTATTAGGGTGAAACTCAGTTCACAGAGCAGACACCGAGAGGCTGAATATCTCTTTGTGCTTTCTTAGGAGGGACTCAGTTGCCAACACAGAGAAATTTAGTTTAAATTTAGGAGCTGTGAGATAATCCATCTATTTTTCAGGCAGCTGAAACCCGTCTCACTGACCCTGTTGGCTAGATCTCTGTTGACTCTATCAGGAGCTCAGACATTTAAGGCTCTATCCTGTTGCACATGCAGAGGCATCTAGCATCATATGAGTTCCCATAGGGTGTCCAGAGCACCCACATAGGCCTGCTTGATTTGTAAAGAGTACCGTGCCCTTCTGCAGCAACATCTGGAATCCAGAAAGGATAGTCAAGAACATCTCAATGTTTTCATACACCTGCAGGCAGGCTATTAAACTGAGCATCTTTTGCATATATAGACACCTACATGTGGGTGCCTAAATTCAGATTTGTCAGTTTAAATGCATATGTCTACAGTGAATTGTTTTATAGCGCAGGTCAGAAGAGAGGAAATCCTTTCATTCTTTATACTAATCCTAGAATAAGTATGTTGGAGAACATCCAACATCGCACTCTGTGATACTACTCTTTTTGCACCAGTTTAAAATGAGCCTGACTGCAAAAGCTGTGAGAGCCACATTCAAAACACTGTCTGCAGGATAAGTAAATCTTTCTGTAAAAGAAAAGGCCAATATTTTTCTCTCTGCTCCCAGAGAAATTTTTAAATGGCTGCTGGTGCAATTGCTGAAACTTCATATTCCATAAAGATTTTTAGTGACAGGGACTCCTGCCCTACAATTCAGACTAACAGAAGAAGGTTGCATATAGATTCAGGTCAAATCAAACAGGTTAGAAGTATTTAGTTTCAACTTAATGAATAAAAATCTAAGCAAATGATTATATCTGAGAGTGGAGATTTTTTTTTTTATCAAAAAAATTCAAATGAGCAATTATGAATAGCAATTTTCACAATTTCCATTTTTAAACAAATATTCCTTCTAAGTCTCACCCTGAGGGAGAAAAATGTTTCAAAATGTTCAGTATTGTAGAAATCTCATTTTTTATTTCTTCTAGTTATAAATTCTACTATCCATGGATAGTTTCATAGTATATAAACATTTTTCTTACTCTTGGATTACTTCCCTATCTTCAGTGGGTTATTTACTTACAGTCAAGTTAAGTAACTATCAGTCTGTAAAAAAAGCTAGAAAAACCTTTGTTTTAAAAAGCTAGAAAAACCCAGGTAAAACCTTTGGGTTTTTTCCACGTGTGGTTGCCAACAGCTTTGTCAAAACATAATATTTTTTGTTGTGAGGTGCCTAGAATGACGCATGAGGTAGTCATCAGTGGTAATTATGATCTGGCATCTGTTTAGCGAACTGTTATTTTTCTAATCTTCCACGGAAGCTCTTTCAGTCAAGGTCAAATTCCTCCAATGTTTTCATCTTCAAGGAGCATGGACAATGTGCCTCCTCTCCCCCCTGAATGTGCGAAGACAATTGATATTGTCACTTTTCGGAGCAACCTTCTGAAATGTGTGCGTGTGGTGGAAAGAAACAACCAGAAAGAAAAGAACTTTTACATTCAGAGGAGAACAACATGTCAAAATTCCTTAAACCATGATAAATGTACCAAAATCATCCAGCTCTTTCCAAACAGCGGTGAGTGATGGTGATTTATGACTGTGGAGATTTTTCTTAAGCTAGTAGTTTTTGCAGAAGAAAGAAAGGTCACTGTAAGTTAGGGTGTACATAGCTTATCTTGTTCTCTGCAGTCTGCTATTCCCTTTGAACTAGCCTGTACCACATTAGAGATCTGCGCTAGGGGACTACCATTAGTAATCGTCATTTTTGTCATAACCAAAAGAAAATAAGGGACACATACACGTACACAAATACTTGACAAGCATTGTGTTTGTGAACCTTTTGACACCACCGCATAAATAAAGCCAGTAGTTAGTAGATGAGAAAAGCAAATCCTAACAGGAGAAAAAATAGCTGATCCCTAAATTGAGCAACAAAAAACAAATTAAAGAAGCTGAATGGAAAAAAATTCAGCAGTTTGCACTGTGTCAAAGAGACTGGCCCATCATTTATAGATAACAGCAGTGCAATCCAACAAATGATGATAGAAACTATTGCATGGGTAGGAAAGTGGAAAAAAATGTTCTCCAAGTGATTCCTGTCTCTTTGCCATAGATAATATCGCAGCAAGCCTCACTTTTCCATTGCTCACCTTAAAGATTGCCTAGCTGCAATAGGCAATGGGATGCAAACGCTTGGGTAAGGCCTGAGACCAAGACTTTGTTTCACAAAGATCTCTGGTAGAACACATCACAGAAAGCCTTAAGCATCCTCAGAGTTGCTGGTACAGAAATTAAATATGTGAGTACCATCCACACACCACAGGTCTGTCCAGCCCTTTGTTCTGCCTTTGATGGGACAGTAACCAGAAAAGATAAACGACCAGAAAAATGTGCAGTGAAACTTCCTGAGAACACTCACTTTCCAGTAATTCGCAACTTCCTAAGCAAGAGGTAATCTCATATGGAGGATTCAATGCAAAAGCAGTGCAATTTTCTTTCCTGCCATCCTACTGCCAAATGGGAAGAGAGTCCTGGCTAAAATCGAGTTAGAAGGAGGGTATGACTAAAGAGAGGTTTAACAGATGTCTTTATGAAGGCTGGGAGGGATGACTGGTAGAAATCCATAAACCTGTGGCTAAGACCTGAGTACACAAATGTTGTTAGTTTTAAAGGCAAGTGAATAACCATAGCTTTGAGGTTATCTAGAAATGCTGAACAGTAGGATGAAACTCACTTTATACAGCAGATATACTGATAATAAAACTTAATTGGGACCTCCTTTTTGCTTTCATTTTTTGACTTGGTTTCTGTAAAGAAGTGGATTTCACCCAGCAGAATTAAGCTGACTGATATTTCCTTGATGTTGATTAAAAATAAGCTAGCTGATCTCAGATGGTAGCAAAAGCAACCAAGCAGACAGGAGATACCAGATGACATCCCACTGATTAACCAACACTGTCTGTTAGTATGCCCGGTGAAAAAATAGGAGTGTGCTTGCAGCTAAATAGTTGGGCTAGGAAGACCGAGAAATGCAAGAAATTTGCAGAGTGATCTAGACAGAAATGTTGTCAGAATGAAGTGCAGTAGAGACAAATAGCAGACACCAGGTCAGAATAGTGCAAAATAAGGCTAGCAATTTATTTGTCTTAATCCTCTGACACAAAACATGATCAACTCCACAAATATCACCTTCTCAATTATCTAATATTTTCAATGATGGAGATTCCACAGCCCCCTCAGGCACCTGGTTCCAGTTTCAGCTTGTGCTGACAGTCCTATAGCAGGTCTCGCAGAAGATGGAAAGAGTGGGAATATGCATCCCAGAAAACTGTGAATAAGTTAAGGAAAGAGTAGAATGTGACAGGACATTGCAAACTAGGCACCAATGTCCAGTGCACTGTTTTCAGAAAAATAGATGTCTGGGACAACCTCCTCAGAAAAAGAACCACTGTGTGAATTTAGATTCACACAAACAAGCAAACAACTAGAAAGAAAATAAAAATACTTTCTAGATTCTGAATTAAACCACCTAAAAAAACTTAGTACAGTATCTATTGGCCTAAGGTTTGTTACCATCTTTTAGCTCACATGCAAACCTAATTAAGATATTACACCATATGAACCCAAAGTTTACTTCAGGACTTTTGGAACAAATTAAATTTCTTTGCCTGTGGATGTGTGTCTTGTGGTAGATTGGCTTTGGCTTTAAGCAAGGCTTAAACTATGACTGAAGTTTTTCTTGTGCTTGGGGCACCTGTAAAAGGCTCTCTCCCCCGTGGATTTTCCCGTGTATGCCAGGATTTATGCTTGTTTATTTTCCTATAGTGGCAGTGTCTGTAAGATCTGTCTTCTGCACTCAGCCTGCTATTTGCATGAAATGTAATTATCTACTAGGCTTCAGGCTCTTCTATCGTTTTGGTTAATGAGCTCAGAAGTTATTGGCGATGCACATACAGACATACACAAGGTGGCTAAGACCACCTAGGCTTCATTTCCATGGGAAACCAGCGTAAAAGTGGAACAGTTAACCAGAAAACAGAGAGATGGATCATTTACTGTGAAAAAAGCAACAAGGTCAGTGTGAAGAGGCTGGTTTAAAAGGATGATTTCAAAGAGAAAGAGAGCACTTGAAGGCAGAGTTTGAGGGAAGGTATTTCCTACTCTGCAGTCAACATGAAGCACAGGTTGATATATGAAACATAGAGTGAAAATGGAGGCAAGGGACAGGATATGCGAACTTGTGGGGGCAGTCAAAGAGCCATGGAGCGTCCACCTGCCCCAGGAGACACATCTGCTGTGGGGACATTTCCTCTTCAATGTAATGTGTACATCGTGAGCTGCGCTGCAGGTGGGCTGTCCCCCTATCACAGCACGATGGCAGGGGCTTTGGATCAGCAGTTGAGTGAGCAGAAAGCACAGAGAAGGACCCATCCCATTATCCATCCTTAAACAGTAGACCTGACTGATACTTCAACAGCATTTTATGTGGAGGACCAAAATAGACAGCACTCAGATTGAATTCTTTTTGGTGTGAGATTTTGGGTTTTCCCATGAAAGTCACAAATTAATAATGCTTGCTTTATTCTCTTTTCAAATCTTTGGTAGAAGAAACAAAAAAACAAACAAACAATCATGTGTTTACCACCTTCAGTTCCAAAGTATTGGAGAACCTAACATACAGAAGCAGCTTTTCCCTACCTTTTCACTGCTATAAACAATTCTCATCAATTCAGACATTCAGAAGCATATATGAAGGCACGGAGACCCCTCCAAACTCATCTAACCTTTGTACGTGAGAATCCTGGCCACTTAAGCATAAATAAACTTATAAATTAGGATTTGAACTCCTGATTCTCACCAGGAGAGGGCAATGCTTGACATACATTTATTATCCAGACATAATTATGACTATGACAAAAATTTCCTCACCTCCACAAATATGCGTCCTTAATCAGCCTCGTGGAAGAGTAGGACCAAGACAAGCACTGTCCATGCCCAGAACCATGTTTTGATAGAAAAGAGCAGGATAAAGTCAGTGTTATTTCAAGACTGTGATTTTCAGAGCAATCTGCAGATGGTATGAGCACAGAGGAATCAGTCAGTCTGCATTTAAACAGTTAATTACAGATATTAATGTCTACTTAGTTGCATTAGAAAAATAAATGTAATGGCTTTTCCTGCCAGGAGGGTGCTTCACATAATGGATCACTTTTTGCTGATGTGACTAAATACCTTTCTGATATTGATCCATGCAGAGAAGGAGAGAAAATCTAAAAACACTCTTCAGGGTGCTATAAAACAGCCAGGGAGGCAGCTCAGGGATGTGGCAACATAGAACAGAATTTGTGCCTTCGGAACTGACACATAAAGCACTTCTGAAATCGCCAGGTCTTTTCAGGAAGAGCTGACAGACAAACAAAAGGAGCTGTTTCTTCATCTTGTACATGTCTGCAGCTCCACATGTCCTTTTGGAAGAGACAGTTGATTCTTGACATGCTGGGACCAAGGAGAGACCTGCTATAATATTTGGATATTGGGTGCACATGGCACTTACCCCTCACCTGGACACTCTTGCTGTTAGGTGGTGCTAAGACTCCATCCTATATTCGCAGAAGAGGAGGCTCTAGCCTGGATACACCTGCCTTTGCTCACATACCCCACCTGCATCCCAGGTAAGTCTGCTCTTGGGTCTGGTTGTTGATCTGTTGGCAGGTAGGATGCAGGAGTGGGATTCACTCAGTTACATTGGTTTCTATAACATAGTGGTTTTTCAGATGTGTTTTGTCTCACTCTAAAATAGATGGGTACATTTTTACACTCTAACACTCCTTGACCTTATTAACTTGATCTTAATTAATTCCAAGGAAACCCAGAGTTAGTTGCTAAGAATTCTACCCTGAGTCATTTAAAGTTAGATAATGTGACTCCGGCCATAGGCTTCAAATGCCTTTAGTGTTTCAGCACATGTTTATTAGTCCTGGTAACTCACTGGCCAGTGACTGAAAGTACAAAATTGAGTTGCAGGAGAACTGGAGTGGCAGACAGTTAGGTACAGTTACTAGGGCACTGTTGTTGGTTGGGGTTTTTTTCTTTTTTTTTCCCCAGGGAACATGGTTTGTGGTCCTGACTATGCCTCTGCTTGAGAACATGATCTAGTGCTGGTTGCTTTTCATCTTTATGCCTCAGTCTCCTCTCTCCATCATCTTTTCACTATTTGGACTGTAAATCTGTCAAGCTAAGAACATTTGGAGAGCGGGAGCCTCACTCAGTATCTGATCCTATAATAATCAGCTTATTGCATACCTCCTTATGGCTTCATTGTGGTGCATTGCTCTGCAGGTAAAGAGCTTCATGCTCCTTGTGACTAGCTGTGATGTCCTTAAAGCAAATCTTGCCCAGAGCGGTGAAAATAAAGAAGCACTGATTTCTATGAACTGCTCAGAGAACAGCGGTGGGATCTCCTGTTTGCATTCTCAGATGTTTAACATTAAGCTACAAGTTCCGAAGCTTTAGAGACATTCATAACATCTCTTTGTTGTATAGATTTCCAAGTGTCTGATAGGTGATGAGCTCAGATCGCAGATCCCAGTTTCCATTAAACTTTTGAGAACTTGATATCTTTGAGACCTCTCCCTCTGTATCAAAGTGGATTGATGCTGTCCGAGCAAGGGAAGGACCAGCAGAGACGCACACTCACAGAGTGTGATAATGTAAGCTTTGCTTCCTCGAGAAACTGTGCAAAAACTGTCAGTCCTTTTCAGAGACATTACATTCTTGGCCAGTGCCCATCTCAGTCCTTTTCTTTTTTGTACATTTTCTGGTTTAAAACAGCGTATCCTCATGACAGTGCACTGAAGAGGACTGGAAAAATCCACTACCCTGGGCAAAAGAAGTTGATATAATTTATAATCCTCTCAGGATCATAATTCCAGTCTTTTAGATGCGTAGAAGAAGGTGCCTTGACTCTCAGGTGAAGAATACATTAGCTGTTATCATGCCTCTGGCTTTGGATCAAGCAAACTTCAAATAAAGCAAATGCAGTGTATAGAAAGTAGCACTTCCTTTTTAGATTATTTTGGCTTCTATTAGGTAAAGCTCTCAGGTGCTGTGGGAATATTTGCCAAGATGTCTCTTGGGGAGCAATTTGCAAATCAGTGGGGATGCTGGTGACATACTCCTGTATGCTTTTCTTATCCAACCTCTAGAGCACAGGTCTGCTTGGCAGAAGGTAATTTGAGTGCCATAGGTTTGCAAAGCGTCAACAGAATGAAATAGATTGTCATGCACTAATTCTTCAAGTCCAAGTTATCTGACCCCAGTGCTCTGAAAAAATAGAGAAAAGAGAAGACAGACAGACACAGAAAGAGACATAGAGGGAATAGATGAATATGCACAAAAGTGTATTTTTATGTAAGGCCAGAGTATGAAATTAGGCGGTAGGAAGGGTGGGATTTGGAGGGCGGGGGCTCTGTTACCATGAAGGGGATGGTGGTAACGTGTCTTTCATCCACATAATGATTCAGTCAGCTGCCCATCTTCTGAGAACATTGATTTCAGGGTTGAATTTATATTTTACTGTATAGAGGATCTAGGGAAAATGCTGGCTAAAAATTGTGTGGAAATCAAATCCTAAATTCCCCTGTTCTCTGTAAGTACTAAGGGAGATTTGCTGCCCCACCTGCCCTAGTACCCCTATTTTTTTGTAATACCTAGGAGGACCCATATTCAGTGGGAATAAATGGGAGTAGAGTTTTATTGAGATAGCTGAACAGTGGAGGTGTCACATGAGATTAGTTTTGACATTGTCCTTTTTCACCCAGGTTCACTATCTTGCCCCTCTGAATACCTTTAAAAATGGTGAATTTCAACCAAATTTGAGTTAGGTATAGAGGTTTCAGAGGTAATTAAATTCCTACAAGATTCATAAAAGCCTGGTAGAGAAGAGATATCCAAACTGATGTTTTCCCTGGAAGTCTGGCAGGACTCAGCTGGGCATTCTGTCCAGCCAGGATAGATGATCGGCACATGTTGACTCACCAGGCTGCCAGCACACATGTAGCTGTAAGCACACTGTTTCCTTCTAGTGTGGGCATTGTGGCAGGATAGGATTACAGGGGAGGTGATCAAGGGAAAAGACAACACATCAAAAAGACAGGCTTCATTATTTTTACTTCTCACATAACAGGTTGCTCATGCTGATAGTAGTGGTGGTCCATAGTGACCTCATTTTGCACATGTTGTGGAGCAGTCAGGAAGGTGCAATTCGTTTGGGTAATTACTGTGATTTACTTCTTGAAAAAAATACCTTCATGGAATCCAAATGACCTTCTTATCACCATCATTATTACTATTTATAGTGTTGTTTTTTATTAATCTAGTTCAGTTTGAGACCCAACTATTCTGGGCAATATTTCAACACACAAAGTAGAGACAGACTGTAACCAAGACTCCTCTTGAACTCGGTGGCTCCGCCCATACACTTCAAACCTGATGGGTACCCCTCTTAACATATAACTTTCTTCTAAGATTGTGTTACTAACCCCTTTCGCAAATATATTGGCTGAGTGACCATGGTTTGCTTAGGAGGATTAAAGAAAATTATATATATACCTTAAATCCTCTTCTGACATATCTGCTTATCACCACTGAGAGACAAGCCTTCCCAAAGATAATTTTGGAGTGACTGAGAAATATTTTTGCTTTATAAAGAACAGTTGATTCTTGTTGTTTGCTTTATATTTTTATTGATCATAAAATGTCTGTGGCCAGAGCTTATTAAAAAAATTCAGAAGTCTGCATTCACAGACACCAAGCCTGTTATTCATATTTTGAAGTCTCTGAATTATCTTCCCATGAAATTTAGATACACAGCTTAAGTTTCTTTTGTTCCCATTCAAACACTGGAACAACTGTGGTTCTCGGAGATATTATTTCCTTTTATGCTCCCAGATGAATAATCCACTCTAAATCAATGTGTTTGCTCTAAACCTGAAACCAGACAGAAAGTGTCTTTCTATGAGACAACCCCAGCTGTGTAGTGTGGCAGCCAAATGCCATTAGATGGGCTCTGTATACCCTCTCCCATTAATCACAGCCAACAGAATGGGAATTATCTCCTCAACTAATGGTTAAGACCTAGTATCGAACCAAGATTTACATCCAAGTGACTCTGTGCTCAAGAGCTCTTGGACACAGGTTTTTTTTCTCAGCCTTGCAGAGGAATGTAGTGATACCTTGGTCACTAGGCCATACAGGTAGATGGTATGGATGTACAGACAGGACAGCAATTAACAGCCTGAATGTAGGATTCTGTTATAATTTGAGGCCCTTTGGAGGATCCATCCTAGTCTTCAACTCTATGCATTAGATACACTCAGCTATTTAAGACACTTTCATGGGCCTGCCAGATATGCCACAGGACTTGTGAGAGACGTGCTGTTCTGGAATGGCAGGTGGAAGGAGGAATGAATCCCCTACAGCATCTACAATGACACTACACATATGTGTTTAGGCCACTGAATTCCATCCATTCGGTCTGGGCAGGTCACTGTCTCTGGATCTGGATCCAAAGCCAAACTCCTCCAATGTGTGCCAGCAGTTTTTAGCTCAACTTTGCTGAAATTTTTCACCAGCCTGTGGTTTGAAGACCTCAGTAGGTGAAATGTGTCTCCCTGTCTTCTGTGGGTAGGGATGCCTATATTACCAGCACTCACAGCCAGAAAAGTCCCACCTGATTCTGGCATAAATTTTTAATTCCCTAAGCTCTCTAAGGATGACCTTTATTAACTTCCAGGATTATGAAGATCTTTGTTTTCTTTATAGACTGATCCCTAATGGGTGATATAATGACAATACTACGGACAGGCCTGATCTTATGCAACACAGACTATAACAATATATTGTGGCCCTTTTGGTAGTTGGCAAGAGTGCCTGTCAACAGTAACTGACACTAAAGAGCACTGATAGAAGCCCATATCACATTTAGAACAACAGATTCTGAGGCTAAAAGATTTGCCTACAAAAATGGTTTAGAATGCGAGTGAAATCTTAATGTCTCAGGAATTCAGATACCAAGGTGATAAGCATGGCATAAAAATGGAACCAGAACAGAACAAAGTGTAGCTTTGCATGAATCACTGAAGTCTCCTATTACACTTGCAAGCAAAACACATATTAAACTGCATTACAAAACTATCGTTTGCAGTAAAACGTACCTGATGAATTTGGCTGTTAGTTGTTCTAGATGCACTACCGTGTACCAATTTCTCTTATTTGTTGAAACTAAAGACATGTTAATCTTTGAATCTCCTGGCATTTTTATTTTGTGCCCTGCCATGTGTGTTAACAAATACTTATTCTATTCATTTTTACCTCCCAACATAGGAACATGAACACACGGCCATTAGCTTCTGAGATGAAAGTTATATATATTTTTCTCTTTTTCTGCTGTAGAAAGATTTTTCCTGTTTTCCTTCCATGAAGGTTGTAGTTATAGCTTAGTCCTTTTATGCTTTTATGCTTTTATGCTGGTGCCGGCATTTCTAATGTGTGTCCCCTGGATTTATGTGGATCTAAAAGAACAACTGCACTGAAGCATCTCATAAGCTTCTATATTTTCATTTTAGATTTACTACTAGTAATTACATGCTGCGCATATAACAGAGGATCTAAAATCAATTGTGCACTTTACATTTTACTGGGTACTTATTAATTTCAATATCTATCTCAATTTAATTGACATTCCATGCATAAATAAATGTAACTTTTTTTCAGGATGCAGTGATAATCCATTAGTGACAGTTATGAATACTTTTTAAATGGCTGGTGATGCTGTGACCTGAAAGAAATAAGGAAATACGGGATGATTTATGAGGCACTCCGTCTTCTCCTTGGAGAACTGACCTGTCACCTAAGTTTGTTACTTCCACTTTTTTGCATTACGAGTCCCAGAACAACGTGTTCTTGAAATGCACAAATGATGTTACTTTATCGGATTTGCACGCCACAGCTTATAAAGCAATGTTATTGAGGAAAGAGTACAGCCTTCTGTGGTGGCTAGTCCCCTCCTTTATTTTCCCTTTGCCATGGCTGAACAGTTTTACTTGTGAACATTGATGCTGCACAGGGATGATGATTGCTCAAGGTCCTGATAAGTCAGGAGGAGGACGACGTGTTTCACCACATGACCAGATGCTTTCCGTGGCAGTGGGTAAGGGACGTCTGGGGAATATCACACTGCCGACCACATGCATTTTGCTTGATTTGCGAAGTGTTCAAAGTTTGAAATGACCTTCCTCTGAATCTGCACAAAGCTTGATACGGTGCTAATATCAGCTGCTAGCAGTAGATGGGAACAACACTTCCCATTTCATTGCTTAGGTATGTGCCTGTTCGCTGTCTCTGGCGGGATGGATGAATCCATTTGAGCATAGGTTTGGACTCATGTTTAATTGACAGGACATAAACATGTGATCCTTTAAGACCCAATTAAAAGAGAAGCATGACTTCTTGGGCAGGAGGCACTGTAAATCATGGATATCCATGGACTCCAAGGACTCCTGCAGGAACAATTCCTGTTCCTTTTTGGGCACATTTTTCCTAGGAACTCTTCAGCTACGGCCAAGGATAGGTATGACTCCTCTTGCCAAGGTCCTCCCCAAGTCCCTCCTCTTTTGCGTAGCTCCAGACTAGTCCATCACACTACTGAAACACAGGCAGTGTCCAGCCATGTGGTGCATGGGAGGGTTGTGTCTCACGGGAAACCACGTTGTGCTTGTCACACTGTATGAGCAATTGTCCCTTACCTTCAAGTGTGTAGATGTAGGAGCAAGGGATTTGGCTCATCTACTTTAACATGCATACAGTGTAAAAGCGCATGTCTTCTCTGACTACCTTCCCAATCACTGGTGAGGGAAAGACTCTGTAAGGTGTTATTTGCCTGGCCCATTTCAGACATCTGCTTCTGTTAAAAAGCATTTCACACAGTGCTGCCCTGTGGGAGCTGGCTACCTGTTCCTTGTCTGCAAAGAGAGTCTGTGCGGGTAAGTCAGGTGTAGACTTCTATATTTAGTCAGATATATCTCGGTGTAAATGATGTAACCAAGGGTGCCCATAAGTCTGTAACAGAGTCAGGAGCTGAAACCATTAGTGCTGGGGAGGCACAAAAATCACTAATTTATGTTTTCTTCTCATACCAGTAATTAATAGACATATTGAATATGTGAATAATACTGGAATTTCTAATTAAGCTGTCACAGATGGCCTTAACTCTGCCCTCTCTGCTTTCACTCAAGGTCAATGATGTGATCTTTAACTACTCTTTTCCAAAATTATCATTGCTCAGACTTTCAAATGCTGTCACCAGGAGCAAGGGATAGAACCTGTGATTTTTGTGGCGGATGGAAATTCAAGCACTCAGATGCTGGAATGGTTATTCTCAGCCAATTATTTATAATTTAGGGCTCTTATCTCTTGTGTGTTTGTAATTTCATTTTTCAAGCATTTGAAGTCAGTTGTTTTAATGGCTGCAGAAAAGTTGCCACATGCATTCTGAGGACTGGTCTCCCTAAAGAAAATTGAGAAATGGCTGGCAATCCAAGCAAGTTCAGCTGAGGAATTATTAACTCATGTCTCAATTAGTCACTCATTAACAAGCTGTCCTTGCTTTTCGGTTAGCACAATTAACGGAAATCATTAGTTTCTATCAGCTGTTACCATATTTCCCAACATATGTGGACGATATGCAGTTAGTTAAAAGGGAACTCAGCAATATGGAAGTCAGTTTTGTAGCTGATCAAGAGAAAGACAGTTTTTCCTGGGACATGTGAAAAGGCAGCATCACACACCAGACAGGTCACATTTCCACTGACAGCAGAGAAAAGACTGAGAGAAACGTGACATTTGTGGGTCCCAACCAGTGTCTGCAAATTCCCCTTTCCCCTGTCCTGTTTGACTCCTCTTCCCAGTCAAAGTCGAGTTTGGGAAATCTTCACTCAGGTGGCTGAGAGGTGGAGAGCAGCAGCACTTCAAACACAGCAGGGATGAAGCCAAATGCTTTCTCTCTGCAATGTTCATTAGCCCATCAGCTAAGTGCTTCAAGTGGGAGACTTGCTCTTTTGTTCCTGCTGCAGTGCATCGCTCAGCTGCTGGCACCATTTCATGGGGGTACCCCGTGCACCGGGGCAGGGAGATGGCAGAACCGCACCCAACATCTGGGAGCCTCAAGGCCAGATACAGGTAGCAGATTAGTGCCACATCTACTTCCTGGCATGGGAGAAAACCACAGGGAATGTTGCATCCCAAAAGTCATCACTGCCTGGGCCGCAGGGAATGCACTTGTGATAATCTCAGATATTTAGGAAATTTGCGTGTACAAAGTCCAGGAGCCCAGCTTGGAGCTCAATATGGGCAATGAAGACCTGATGTTTTAGGCATTATGGTCCCCTAGACATGACCTCAAATGTTTTTTGGAGAGGAAGATTAAGCTCTCAAATCTAAATGATGCTTTAGACAACTTCTCCTTAAAATTGCTTCCACACAGCTTGTCTGTCTGTTTGCCTCCCAGGCCTTGATCTCATCTGAAGCATCTCAATATTATCGTCACAAAAACCATAATCAAGAATGCTTCACTCTAAGCCAAGATGTCACGGTCTGATCCTTCATAAGTAGTCTCCAGACGGTACCAGTGAGCTTCTTGGCATATGACAAATACCACTGTTACTTAGCTAGCTGAGATTCCATTTATTTCAATTTACTGCCTGGCTCCTGAAGATCAGATACTGTATGACTCTCTTCACTTTGTTAGACAGCTTCTCTACTTGACATCCTTCAGTGGGACTTGCCATAAGGTTATCCAAAAGACACTCTCTTAGGCTTTCATTTTAATCTTAATTCAGACAGAGAGACAGAGAATTGTCCGTGACCCACTTTTCTGACTGAATGGAGCTGGAGGTACCCTTCACTGTGGAGGGAAATACAAAGTGAATATGAGAGAGTAGATAATGCACTACACACATATTGCTCTGCTACAGGTCTGAAAAGTGAGTGACACTGGTTTAAAGTTGTTGCTGTTGACACTTGGAGCTGTCACTGATCAGGAAATTGTTTTGCACTCAGAGGGGGCAGAGTGACTTCTTATTTGAAAACAGAGCATCAAAATGAGATCTTTCCTTGCGTATAATGAGTTTTGTCTCTTTGTAAAGCAGCTTGCTGTTTCTGCCCTTGGATATCCTCCTGGTAGATCTGGAAGCCAGCAGTATCTTATCTTCCCATTTGGAGGTCTGATGAATGGCACATCAAAAAATCCAGAACCAAAGAGTCCAGTCAAGGGTCAGAAACCAGAATACATGATGTCTGCTCCTCAGTGATCTCTGGAAGCAGAATAGACACAAACCCAACATGAGTCATTGAGGGAGGGACTTTGAATAATGTGTCACTGCTTGGGAGGTTGCACTGGGAGGTTTCCACTTTGCAAACTTCTGGAGCTGTACAACAACACTTCATGGTTGCCAATGGAGACAAAGGCTACAAGGGCAATGCAGAAGTCCCAGAGTGGAAGTTGCCCTTTTAGGATTTCTGTCTGTGGGTGCCACATGCTTGACTTTTTAGGACTTGCCACCAGTTTTGACCCTTTCTACTTCCCTCCTGGGGCATGGCCCAAACATTGGCAGTAACCAGATTCAGTTTTGTTTGTACTGTTGAGGAACTTTGAACTGTGTCTGCTGACTACTGTGAACAGTAGAGTTTGGAGAGAAGCTAAGCTTGGCTATGGTGTCAGTCAGCCAAACCTTTATTAAAGCAAAGTGGCGGGTAGTGACTGAACCTCACAAGAGCAGGATAGTGGAGGAAAGGTTGTTTAGCAGTGTCTGTGAGTAGGTCAACACTGCAGGACTAACAAATCTTTAGGAATATGCTGACTTACAGGCTTGTGATTTTACAACGTCTTTTAGTCGCTCTCATCACTCTCACTTCAAAGAGATTCATGGATTTGACCTCAAAAGCTTCCAGTGAAGGTTGTGGTGTATGCTGCTATCCCTATTTAGCAGTTGCATCAAGAGAGGCATTTTGTGATGGAGAGATTTACCTGAGGTCACAATATCCATTGAAGCCAAGCCCGGAGATAGAACTTGACCTTTTTGCATCCCTTTGAAATGGTTCCGTGCAGCTAGCCCCTGTAGCATCAGTTCTCAAGGCTGTAAGGTTTAACATATTTAAACCTTGCACTGAAATGTTCCCTAAAGAAGAGAATTGTGGCTAATAGCTAAAGTGTCTTTCACATCAAGACATGCAGGGCTGAAGACATGGAGGTAATGCAAACTTCAGGTGCTCAGATTCTTTGCAACTATAACTAGTTGTTTAATAAACACTCAGAAAAATATGTCCTTATCATGGACCTAGGTTTCTAGTTTCAGAGTTCAAGTGTACAAGTTATTTCTTTTTGGGCCAGACTGTAGGAATATTATGGACAAAAATCTTCCTGTTTGCAAAGTGGAGACTGATATATTTATGAGCAGGAATGAAATGACCTGCTGACAGATTCAGTGGGCAAGGAGAATTTTTTCATTTGGAATGGTTCCTGTTTCTATGCATGCTTCCTTCTGTTCCAGTGGTTTGCAGAATAATCAAGAGCGGTACTTAGCTATTGGCACCCAGTTTCTCCATTCTTAAAGCAGAAATGAGAGACAACTCTCAGGATTTTTTAAAAATGTGTTGTGAAAGGTAGATATTCACTACTGTCTAATTTTTTATGTACCTTACTAAATTTAGAAAGTTGGCTGAAATTTCAGGATAAAAATAAGCACTTGCATGGGACTCCTATCCTAAAACAAAGAAGTGGGGAACAATGCCCTTATTTCTTCATTAAAATAATATTTTTTTTAAAATCAGTGCTTAAATTTATATATCAGCCTGAAGATAAGAAATGGAGAAATCTTGCTCTTTTTTTTCAGTTGGGTGGTATGGAAACCAAACTCAGCAAGATTGAGCTCAGTTCTCAGCTTTGTGCATCTTTTGACTTATCTCTTAACACTTCTAACTGTCATTTTCCATGTATGAAATCAGAAAAAACCCAACATTTTCCTCCTTGACGTGTTTTATCTGTAAGCTCCTCTGGGCAAGCCCTTTTTCTTACTGCAGATATGTTCTGTAAGTAGGAAAAGGGTGGAATTGAATCTCTAAACAGACATTTACGACCAAGAGATTTACCTTAGTCCATTATATAATTCATTTGCTTATGTAATTAAAATGTAAGTCAATGGGAGGAAAAGTCTGTGGTGGATGAACCAGCTTGTAGGTAACATTTGTTGATATATATAACAGTCTGTCCCAATCTGGCAGCACCAACTTTCTCCCAGTCCAAGATGGCAGGCATGAAATGGGCGTAATATTTTGAAGATGAAAAGCAGACAAAGCGAGCCAGCAATAAATGTGGAATTAATATGGAGCAGCCTGGTTATACTCTGGACTGATTTTAAGATTTCATCTGCTTCTCAATGAATTACAAAGTTAAGCCGCTCTTGTAGCAATCAGGAGTGACAGAGAGACAACATGTCATATCTGTCTGGAAAATCAAGGCCAGGTTGCATTTTGTGACCACAAAAAATTTTTTTTCTAATCACAAAAGAATGTTTCTCTGTAGGGCTTCGGTGCTGACAGGACGCAGTGTCTTCCAGAGACGAAGGGGATGCGGCATGTTTCACAACAAGAGGTTCTGAGTGCAACGGTTTCCTGCTGACACACCATTTGCCTCTTGCCACACAGTGACTTATGCAGGGATTTGCACTCATCATTCCTGGTTCATTTCGCATCCATCTCTGGACGGAGGAGGGAGGAATCCCTCTGACAGGTTGATTTTGAATTGCTTCCACAGCCTAGGTTGACGCGCAGTTTCTGAGGTGATTTATACAGTAGCTTGGTGGCAGCTTGTTTATAATGTAATGTAGTCTAAAATGATTTTGCTTGCATCTTAAAGTGAGCATTCATCCATCAACACACTCAGAGTCACTCTCCTGGCCCCTACAAGTGCATCTGGAAGGTCACTTTGCTGTTAGGTTTCTCTACCTTGTTCACAGACATTTGTTAAAATAATGAATTAAAATTAGTTAGAATGCCAGATTTTCAGCTGGCGTAACTCTGAAGAAGTTCATTGCAATGGCATAAGCAGGGATCTAGGTCTCTGAATCCTTCTTGAACTACTTGGGAAATCACTCGAAGCATGTTTTGTAAAGTGTTTTAGAGTATCAAGGTGTGTCACCTTGGTACTAATTTCTCAGATGTGCTCACAGAGAGACACAGGTAGGTATCTAGACATGCAGAGTGATAGTGAGGAGGGACCTGGCTGCCAGAGGTATTAAAACTCCTGCAAAATCCACTGAATGTTAAACATTTGAGTCCATACTACATCTGTACATGTTTTTACAGACTTTTCTTCTTTCTTTCTTCTTTCAAAGAAAGATAAAGACTGAATCAATACCTCTGAGCATCAAGATTGTAAGGTTATTTCAAAATCAACCAATTTAGTGCGTGGCTGTTCTGCAAAGATTACTGCCTGACGGAGTTCTTGTTTGCCGTTGCTTAAATGTCAGCTTTACAAATTCAGAATATTTTCAAACCGAGTCATTTCTATGAGGGCATTGTCATGACAGAACATTGTCCTAGCACTGAATGACTTAGAGTTTAAAGCAAATGAGCAAAGGAGATGCATTAAAAAAGTATACATTCTCAATGTAAGAGCATGCTGTTCCTCTTCTTGTAGCTGGCCACCAACTACAAAAAGCAGCTACCTGGCACGAAACATGAACTGGAAGCTGTGGTTTCCCCCATCAAACTACACACAGCATTTCTGTGGGACACCTGCCCTGCAAATGCTTGTGTCAGCTGGGATGGGATGCGATGGGCTCTCTCTTGCCATCACCAAGATCTGTATGTGGCTCCAAGCATGAAATATCACAAACTCCTGTAACCCTCACAGGGTATATCGTGCCCACTGAAGACTGGCCTGACTCTTTTGACTCTGTGGGACCAAAATGCCACTCTAGACTTGACACTGAGCACACTGAAACTCCACATTTTAACTTACTCCTTCAGTTAAAAATGTGATGGTCAAAAGGAGACAGGGTGCTTGAACAGTGGGAGATGAGCAGGGAAAAAACATGCAGTATCTCTGTGTACTGAGAGTTGAGGATGGAAGGAAATATGGCTTAAAGCAATATTTTTTCCAACACTTGTGAAATGTTGAAGCCCTGTGGTGAGGCAGGAGCTAATTTGCTGTGCCAGGCTCTAGTTAGGGAAGAATTACATCCTCTAACTGTACAGAGAAGAAAGTCACTTTTCATGCTCATGCATCAAGGGTTTCAGGCTTCTGTCAGCGTAGGAGCTTTGCCTCTCTCAGAGAGCTCATTTTGCACACAAAGCTCCCCAGCTGGCACACTGTACCTCCCTCCATTTTTACCTCAACAGGAAAAATCAGGGAAATAAATATGCTTGTTTTCCAGTTTTGCGGAGATCAAGACCTTCACCAGTTTGTAAGAAAACCCTGTGCAGACTCTGAGGTTGACAGAAGATCACTGTTGCTGTTCAGAACATCTTTCTGACAGATGCTGTGCTGTTTGTTTTGAAGATGGGTGGAATTTTATCTTTTTTATCTTTCACATTATTAGCAAGAAGAAGTTGCCCATTCAGACTTATAGAAGGTGGTCGAATCAGTTCTTATTAGCTAGGTAGGTAATGCTAACTGGTGCATCTGGATGTCTTTACCCAAATAAACTCTGGTCTAGTGGCATATGTGGGCCCCCTCATACTTTCTCACTTCAGTGTTTCTGTATGTAAGCTTATTAACCCCTTGAATTTATCTGTGTTCTCCGAGGTGGCTAACCCCAGGGACCTGTTGTAACTTCCCACAGACTGAACATGGAACTAGAAAAAGAAAAGACAGAAAAAAGGAAAAGCATCTCTCCACTGACACACCAAGACAGTCAGGAAAAGTCAAAAACTCAAATTCAGATGGCTAAAGCTCAGAGTCGGGACCATGTGTGGGAACACACAAAATACTGAAATTGCCTTGATAAAACACTGCCAGAATTGCAGTGAAAATTAAGTCTTTTTCTCCCTTGTGAATGTCTGAAAGGGCCATTTCAGCAGCAGATGTCTTTTCAGGCTCCATAACTCATCCTGTCCCTGGTCCCTCTGTGGACACAGCTGGGAGAAAGCTGTGCTCAGTCTAGTCCCAGAGTAGAAAGGGCAGTTGTCACTGGGGATGACGCCTACAATAAGACTTTCACAATTACCCCTACCTTCATATCTCTGCTTGTCCATAAATAACTTGCTTGAAAAATCATTTGTAATTATTCTTCTCCTGGCTGTGAGTGCTATAATTGTTAATCAATCTTCATTTTTATGTGGTGATCTGTACTTGTTTCCTGGCTAATATTTTAAATTGATACTGTGTTGTTTTGTAATTATTAATAACTTTATTGTTATTTGAGCATGATGATTGTGATTAGAGGTAAATGCAATTTCCCAATAGAAAATTATTAAGCTAAAAATACTAGCTTTATCAATTTCTATAATTTATAGGGACGTCTTTGCAATGAATTCAGAAAGCAATACTTCAAATTAAAATATAGAACTTATATTCCAGCATTTTGCCAAGCACAAACCTTCTTTTGCTATCATAAAATCTGGAGAAATAATTAAGTAAGTGAGCTGTTTTAAAAACAATTTGTTGGTCATACTTTGGATTACTGTTGCTAACTGATGTACAGAATCATGTTTCTTCTTGAACAAAATATGTTTCTAAAGGAAGACAACTGTCAGGAAAGAAAGCAAAAAACATGGGTCCACACAGCTCATGCTCCACCTTCTCTCAATTTGTTTACCATACTCTAGACCACCTCTGTGATACTCTGCATCATGCAGTGACATCTGGTGTCTGGACTACACACTGCAAATAAACATATAATTAAAAGTCTTTGCCTAGAACATCAGGCAAAGACCAGGATAATATTCCAGTTTGCATAAAATGTGCCATGAAAAAGGAGAAATGCTAATAGCTCAATGCTCTAAATTAATGTGGAAAATACCTCCTAACCATGGCAGAGACTATTTCAGT
The DNA here is from genome assembly GCF_018139145.2 of Gymnogyps californianus. Classification (NCBI taxonomy): domain Eukaryota; kingdom Metazoa; phylum Chordata; class Aves; order Accipitriformes; family Cathartidae; genus Gymnogyps; species Gymnogyps californianus. Next base: position 3,594,892 of record NC_059472.1, on the reverse strand, counting down.
CTCTATGACTGATTCTACTCTAATTTTCAGAGATACCAATGCTTCCCATTCTTTGGGTCAAAATTTCAGGAGCTTTGGACAGCCCATACTTGAGCGAGTCTTTAAAAGGCATTTTGAAGATCCCTTCTACGTTGCAGAAGAAAATGTGTCTGAAGAAGGAAGGAGAGATGTAATATACACTTCTCAATGCCATTTAAATATTTAGACACTAGCAAAGACATCTGACTGTTCTTAATATTATTGAGTAGTTCTACTGCAGTATTAAACAAAGACAACGACCCATTTGGGACCTATTGCAGAGATAGCTATACAAGCATAGTATGCAGCTTTAGACCTTCTCGAAGGAGTTTGGAATTGAAATGATAAAACTTAATTGGTAGACAAAGTAAATCAACAGTAGAACATAGTGCATAGAATAAATTATGTATCACAGAGCTGCAGCAGGTAAATGGATAGGACAGGCAGATTTATTTTATCGAAGATATCATCATTTGTATGAAAAGAGTAAAGTTTACTTGATGTATACTGGCAATCACATGTGGAAAGTTCTTAGGTATACCAGATTTATAACGTCTTCCGTAACTCCCAGGCTCTGGATTGCTATTCAGGCCCATTCCAGAGATCTGATTCACTTGAAGATCATCTCTTTTCTCTCCTCCTTCTGCTTCCACATGTGTGTTTAATATTTTATAACAATTGACTGAGAGCAAGTTTAATATTTCCCTCTGCCACCAGCAGAATATTAAGTTTTCATTAAATGTGTCACTTAGTCAATTCTTTGCTTCATCAATATGCATTTGTCACCAGAGACATTCACTAAGCCAGACCAAAACACAATGAGGACACTAGCTGTCTAGAGAGTCTTTCGGCCTTGCAGCTGTTTGGGTTTTTTCAATTCCCCTGTAGGAAGCTTAGACAACATATTAGAGAAAATGGTTAATTAAAACATAATTCCCAGATACACGGCGATAGATACTCAGGCTTGCTGTGTTACTTCTCCTTGTTGGGTTAATAAATCACTGAAATGATATAATTGTTTTCCTCAGCATGCATGGAGGTGAAATGATTTTTGTAGTAGATTTGTTGAGAAATATTGCAGCAGAATGCAACTTGCTTTCTTCAAATCCCAGTAACTTCAGTTTCCAGGCACCAAACCTGACTAAAAGAAATTCTGAATCCCAGTGGGTCTTGTGAATGGAGGTAATTTGTTGGCCAGGGGGTTAGGTTTGTTTTATTGATCAACTGCATGTAACAAATCATGTGATGCAACTACTGAGACTCACAATTGCCTTTTGTCAGGAGAGGGTGGTCTGGCTTTGTTCACCTACTCTTCTTTCAGGAACCTTCCTTAAGAATCCTCAGAATGTGTGAGTAGTTATTTATATGGCACTTTAGACATTTAAATAACTGTCATGCACAATTTATCATCTCCAAAGCCCACCAGAACAAATGGGTAAATATCATGACCGCCAACTGTTTTACAGATGAGAGAAATGAAGGCTTAGAAGGTAAAGCAAGGACCCTAAAGCTGTCTACCAATTAAGCAGGAGAGAGGAAGCATCTTATTTTTCTTGCTAAAGAGTAAATTCTCAAAGAAATTAACTTTCACGTTGACCATAATTATTGGTGAATGGATTGACCTCAGCAAAGATTGCCACTTTAAAAATGTGCAAAGAGCAAAATGGAAAATACATGTAATTTCAGCAGCTCCTAAAAGAACTTTTTTTTTTTACTTTTAAGCCAAAAATAATGTTTTTATTTAGGAATTGATTATTTTCTTTTAGGAAGGAAGGAAAATAGTTAAAAATAGTCTGAAAACAAAATGTCATATCCCAATTTTCATGAAAAAGAACATTTTGTTCATTCTGGCACAAGAACATGTCATTTCATTTAGATTTTGTTAAGAAACAAAACAGAACAAAATGAAACCTTTCTTATCCCTAAACACCAGTTGGCCCCTAAAACAAGATTTCATTATTTTTCTGCTTTTAACAACTCTTGTTCCATCAAAAGGATTGCTGCATGACAGGTTCAATGTTTGTTGCTCACAGTTGAAACAATAGGCAGTTTTCTTTTTATTGGGACGTTCTTCTTGCATCAGATTGATGCTTTCCTGACTTTTCCCATTCTGAAATTCAGATGTGTGTAGCTTATTTCCAACTCTGTCCTGTCCAGGTAGCAGTTTATAGAGGTGGATAATTTCAAATCCTTCCTCTTTGCTTGCTGACCCATTAATTGCAAGCCATGTATTTTCAATGTGATGCCCTCACCAACCCCACTCCTGCCCTGGTACACAGCAAGGTTTGTAGTTTATAGATAAAGGTGTTCAGCTGAAAGTTAATATCTGTGAAGGAGCCACCGGACAGCTATTCATCTTGGCACTGACCAAGCATGCAGCTGAGCCTGGCTGGTCCAGCAACTTGACACTTTATTTTTATAGATGCTACGTAAATTACCTATCTAGTCCTCTTTCTTCTGGTTCACAAAGCAGTAAGGGCTCGTATTATTTGCATGACCGGATGCCTTAATAGGATTGGGTGCACCTGCCTGGATTTTATGTTCTTCCTCTTTTCTCTGTATGCCTCAGATCAACTCTTGTGTATTGACCTAAAAAAGATATTGCTCCATCTGATTTTCACTCTTTCTTCTCTCACATCCTTGGTTCTGCAAGAAAGTGACTGCATAGGGGGATCTTTCCTGTAGAAGGTTAGTAGAAAAGTGTTGTATTTCCAACATATATTTCTTGCCTATGACTAGAAGTTTCACAGATTACTCAGACACCATGTGAAGAACTATGTGTTTTTGTTTTAAATCTGCCTTGTGCTATCTTCCTGGTGCTTGTACTGGAAAAAAGTGAACATCTGATCCTTACTCCATCTCCTCATGTCATTTCTGATTTTAGGGGCTTCTGCTTTGTGACGTCTATGCATTAAGTATGTGATCTATGCCTTGCAAGCTGAAGAATCCTAGTCCACTCAGTGGCTCCTTACCTGAAGAACTCTACCTTTCTAAGTTGCCTGCCTTTTATTTCTATCTATTGGACTGTATGCAAGCTGACTGATTAAGAAAATAGTAATGAGTCTGTGTTTTTGCACACACAAGTGGCATGTAATAGACGCTCCATCTCATGGGTGGGCATCTTGCACCATAAAGCATCCTTTTAACTATTAGCATAAACAATCAAAAGCCACAGAAACTGCAGCCTGCTAAAGGAATAGCACAAGAGTCACTGTAAATACATTAATTACTGAGCTATTTTACTGATATTATTCTTGATAGTAGGTTTTTGTCTGGGAATTACCGGACGTGTGTGGCTGTGGCAGGGAGCTGTGCTGATTTTCTGCCAACCTTATTAATCTACAATGATTTCGGGGATGTGAGTTTTTTTAATGTGTTTGTTTTCAGATTCTTTTTTTCCATTCTCCAAAATGATAGATGTAGAACTAATCCCATAGACTGATGGATGCTGGAGCAATGGAGTGAGAGTTGTTCATTTTGACAGACTTATTCTCAGCCACTATTTTTCTGAACTCATACTTCAAACCCATCAATTAAAAACTGCTCTGCTCAGGGAGCCCAGACGCAGTACTGCGAGTCCATACACTCAAGCCGTGCATAAGAAGTTGCAAGATGAGAAAAATGGTCCACAGACGAGCAGTGGCTTTGTGTAGTCAGCAGTTATAACAACCTTTCAGCAGCCAAGCAGAACAGAGCTTGTTCACAAAGGTAAACCATTATAAAAAAACTCATGGCAATGCTACAGATTACTGGTGGTCAGGAGACCTTTCAGCATTTGCCCAGTCCTACTATATAAAAGATGGACTCTGATGGTCATTTACTCCTTTCTTGCATTTGGGGATCACTTTTCTCTTCCTTATAGGCTCTTCTTATTTGTCAGAAGTGTTAATCAACACAGTTTCAGTACCACTCTGGTTTTATATACCCCTTGCCTGCAGTTTCCACTGGGAGATTAAATAAGGTCCATGGGATAAGGCAATGCTTGCTATAGGCTGAGTGACGGAAGAATGGCCAATGTGGAGCCTTCATCTTGAGTATGCATAGGTCTGGGGGAGGCATTATTGCATTACACCTTGCTATACAGAGTTTCAAAAGAACAGCAAAAGTCATTCTGAAATGAGGGAAATTCAGCAAATAGTTTTGTTGGAATTAGGTAACATTTTCCAAAACAATGCAAAGCTTCATGTCCATGTTGTGCAAATAAGCCTTTGTAGTGTTTCATTCCAAAATGGCATTTTTTTCATGTGCGAACTGACTGAAAGAAAGAAAGAAAGAAAGAAAGAAAGAAAAGGTTAGATGAGAAGGAGAAAAGTTTGAAAGAGAATTGAATGACCTGAAAAAGAAAGTTTGGCTGTGGATGAATCAAAAATTAAAGAAAGACAAATCAGGTAGTTAATCTGTCCATTATCACCTATTCTCCATGAGGCTCAATGAATTGTCCTTTCTCCTCTTCTGTTTCAGCTGTCATGCCACTGTGTCTGCATTATCCTATGTTCTTGGCCAAGGACCATGACATTGTTCCCATTCCAGCATGGTAGTGTGAGGACCCAGAGCAGAACAGAGAAGGCAGTCTGCTACCAAGCAAGACACTGTGCATGCCTTTGAGCTACAAACTGCTGGCTCCAGCCCAGCACCAACCTTTCTCCCCATTGCAACTGAGTGAGCCGCTAAAGCATCTGATATCCAATATCAGCATATGATCTGACGTTTGGCATCCCACCCACTGGGACTTCAGGAAGCTGAGAGGCATTTCCAGCTCTTCATCATTCTCAAAAAGAGGTGCTAAAATCCTAGTAAGGATATTGCAAGGTCAGGGGAAATAGACCATGAAATGGCTGGGTTTGGGTCTGGAAGTCTGGAGGAGGGGTCATAGCTTAATCCTGAAGACAGGATGCATATAGCATTTTGGAAGATCCCCCAGATCCATCAGCAGAAAAGCACTTAAAATGTTAATACACTTCTGTTTTCTCCTTGTCAATGCGGCTTTGCTAAAATCAACAGCAAGGGGCGTAGATCTCCATCTGTAGTCTGTAATAAGGGGGTGTTGTACATCGGACAAACAATATGATTTATATCCAAAAGGGGAGAGATGCCACAGATCCTTGTGCTCTCAGGGACTCTAATTTATTGCCTAATTAAACATTTGCTGCCAAATTGTCCATCCTGTCATATTTAATTCCTGGTCTAATATTCCAGACAACAGAACACTTAAGGAGGCTAGCTTCTACAAGTGAGCCTTAAATGAAGAAAGATGTTAATGTGTGTTTCCTAATCAAAGTCAATAGTCTATCAGGAGCAATTATTCTTTAGCAGGTCTGTTCTTCTGGCACCATGCAATGTGTATGAATCTGCCAAGGTCTATTGACACCTTATCCCCTTGCTGTAGAGGCAGAAGGCAAGGCCAGCTACTCAAAACTGAGCAAAACCCTTGGGAAGACATCCAGGCAATAGGGACAAACAGAACATGTTTCTATTTATCCTAAACCTAGATTTGCTTCTTTCAACAAGTCTTGTTGGGAATGAATGTCAAGGGGTCCTGAGGCAAGAGAGACTTTAGGACATAATGTCTTAGACTACCAAGTGCTCTTGCTGTCTTGTATGTATTTACTCTTGACTCATTCCTCTGAGATGGGGACTGTGGCAGGTGCACCCGCCCCGATAAAGACCAAAAATTCTCAAGCGCTGGAAAGAAAGAGTTAAACTAGAAGCCGCGGTTTGGGGGTCGAGCCAGCCAGCCATGCGGTGACTGGAGTCAGGTACACAGAGTGCCCCAAGTCAGTACCCCAGCTACCCGATCCCACCAAAAACACCTCAACCAGTGAAATGCCTCATTTAAAAGATGTTTCCAGACCACTGACCATATATGACCATGAGCCCTGATCCGACCTAGGGTATAAATGGAGCCCTGCCGGAGGGCACATTGACCCAGTCCTCCTTGGAGCAGGGGGTCTGCAGTCGGGGACTCTCCCCGTGGGTCGGGAGACCGCCCACGGAAACTCCTGCAGGTTGAGTGCCTCGTCTTATCGGTGAGTGGTTGCGCATTTTGAGTCATCATTCTAAGCTTAGATTTGGTTACAGTTCGTGTAGTGATAGTTCCCAACTGACATCCTGAACCTGTAAATAAGTTGTGTTTTTCATAGTGTTTATGATCTAATATTCCTGTTTAATCTGGTATATCTCAATACAACATAATATTCCTGTTCAATTTGACCATTACATTCTGACATCATTAAAGAAAATAATTGACTTTTAAAATATATCGCTACCTGTCTAGTGTTTCTGCGACAGGGACATGGGACCCCATTGCTGGTAAAATTGGGCCTAGTCTTGAGCTTTACGAAGTCATAATTCTTCTGTGAGTCTGCCCTAGAAGTCTTACAGAAGGCTGCAAAATAGGTAGAAATTCAGACAGACTCTCTCGATCGGAGTCACAGCTTTGGTCGTACACAAGTGAGCTGTTGTTTGGCTGGGTTTGCTTTTGCTGGAGTGCCACACAGAAACACTGTTTAAATAGGAACATCTGAACAAGTTGTCTCCAGATTAGATGAAACATGCAATATTTCATCTCTCTGAGCCTAAATGTTTTGCTGTCATTTTCTTCCATCTCCATAAATTTGCCATCAGTACACCTTGTTTTCTAGGCCAGAAGGGGTGAGGGAAGACAGCGAGAAGGGAATGTTGTGAGACCCTAAGAGAAAAGCTCTCAAGCAGTTCAGGATTGACTCTGCCTACTGGCTGCTGTCTCTTGTCCTTCCACTGTGCACCTCCAAGAAAAGTCTGTCTCAGTTCTCTCCATAGCCACCCTTTACAGAGTTGCAGAAAGCTAGCAAGTCCCCTTAGCCTGCTCATCTCCAGACTGGAGAAACCCAGCTCACTCAGCTTCAGCTTGTGTGTCTCATGCTCTAGCACCCAAACATTGCAGTGACCCCCCTCTGAACTCTCCCCAGTTTATGAGTTTGGGTTTTTTTACACTTAACAGGGAGGAACCCAAAACTGGACACAGTTCTCCTAGTGCGGTTCCACAAGAGCAGACAGAGGGGACAAATCACTTTCTCAACCTGCTGGCTACACAGTTGCTAATACAACCTAGTATGTGGTTGGCCTGACGTTGTGCTATATTGGGGCAGGACTTTTTCAACTGTATAAGATTTCCATCAGCACATTTCCTCAGCCTGGCCAGGTCCCTCTGAATAACAGCCCTGACCTCCAGCGTATCACTCACTCCTCACAGTCTGGTGTCAAGCACAGACTTGCTGAGGGCCCATCCTATTGACTCTTCTGGTGATGGAGATATTAAATGGTTTTACCCTCAGCACTGTCCCCAGAGGAATGACATTCTTAACAGGTGGCCAGATAGGCTTTGAACTGCTGAATGCTACCCTGTGAGCCTGGTGGTCCAGTCAATTTTTCACACATCTTGTTGCCTATCTTGTACCCACCTTGCATACCTTCTTAATATCCAGGCTAGCAGGATATTATGTGACCACACTGAAAGTCTTAGAGTAAAAGGCATCCCCAGTTTGCGCCTCATCCACACATCTGGTCATCATAGCACTCAAGGTGATTATGTTGATGAGGCATAATTTGCCTTTGGTAAATCTGTGCTGGTTGTTCCTAGTCATAGCTTAACAGGCTCATTAAGGTTGGAAGGGACCTCAGGAGGTCTCTAGTCCAACGTCCTACTCAAAGGGGGGTTAACACAGAATTCAGATCAAGTTGCTTAGGACTTTGTCCAGTGGGGTCTCAAAACCTAGGGAGATACCTCAACCTCTCAGAGCTCCCGTTCCAGTGCTTAAATACTCTTGGAGTAAATATTTTTTTCCTGATATTCAGACAGAACCTCCCCTGTTTTAATTTTTGACTATTGTCTCCCACTTCCCCACCATACACCACTGTGAAAAGCCTGTCTGTGTCTTCTTGATGACCTCCCCATAGGTACTGACATGCTGCTATTACATCCCTTCAAAGTCTTCATTTCTCCAGGATAAATAAACCCAGTTCTCTTTCCCTCTCCTCACAGAGCATGTGATCACCTTCTTGTCCTTCAAGTGCCCAGAAATAGATTATACAAGGCTTTGCTCTGTAATTGCCCCATGAAATAAGGTGAGGCTGACCATCTTGTAGTTCCCTGCATCCTCTTTCTTGCCTGTTTTGAAGATGGACACGTTACTTCATTTCTCCAGGCATCAGCAAGGTTGATTGATAGCATCTTGTCTTGGCTTTCCCTTCGCTGCATATCCCTTTACCCAGTGTCTCTATGGATACTGTATCCAGGATGTCAGTAAATGCATGTTCATTTTCTGTGCCTCTTGAGTTTTGACGTTGGTTACCCATTGTGAAAACCTCCTCACAGATTCTCCCACCTGAACAGGAAGGAGTCTGGCACAGTCATGACCACAGCTTCGCTTCTCTTTGGATCCAGCAAATCACAGTAGCAGGAAAAAAAAGTTTGCAGTGACTGTGAAACTGTCTCCAGGTTCAGGGACAGCACAGCTGCAGGTAACTACCCACATATTGGGTTTTTGGGAGGCATCCATCTCCTCTGTGTCTCTTTCCTTATTCATTCCTCCCTCCCTATTTAGCTTTTGTTATTTTATCCCTTAAATTAGTGAAATGATGTGTCCTGCCTCTGTTTTGTTTGACAAGCCAGCATGAAAGCTGGGAATATGTAGATCTGGTGTATACTGTTCTAATTAGCACCCTCGGATAAACCCAGTATTATCATATGGCAGAATTTATATCCCTATTATAACCAATCCCTATTCATAGTGCCTCTTAGCAATTGCTGCCTGTTGATTTTTTGTCAAAAAGGTAAGCAAAGGCATATACATTTGTATCTGTGTGTGAATGTGTGTATGTGCACATAAATACATGGGTTTTATCTGGATTTTCTTTCCTGTAACTTCATTTGTCTAATGACATTTCAATAATATAAACTAAATTTCCCCCCACTATTTACGTTATTCTTTGTAACCTTCCCAATCAAAAAGCTCTGTTTCTTTTTTTCGTCCTTTTTAAAGCAGCAGCAGAAAAAGCCAATACCACCGTTACCTTCCTTACTAATGGCATACAAAGGCTTTTTGAAACACTGCTTTCTTTTGTTGAAAGCTTTCAATATCCCTTTAGGTTGGCAAGTCTTGGTGCCCTCTTTCCGGAGCAGAACTCTGCAGTATGGCCTGATCCATCCTCTCACCTGAGCAAAAGCAGGTGTCTGCTTAGGGTGAACTAAACACTCACTGATTGGGTCTCAAGATTATTGCCTGAACAATGGCAATTAAGTTCATTTGAGATGACGGAGAGTATCGCCCCTCTCCCCCAGCTCTGAGGCCTCCTGCAGGCACTTTGTCCTGTCCATCAGCTCTATGCCAGACCTTAGATACTTTAAGGTGTCTCATATGACAACGGACTCCTATGCATGGTTGGCTGAAGCAGGCCCCATGTCTCCACTCCTATAATGTTTAGACACCTAACACACTTGCAGACCCTTGTGTTTAGACACCTGTTTTATGACTATAAGACTCAACGTGGATCTCACTTAAATATTTAGCAGCAAAAGAATACTGTTCCTCCAGTTCCTGTGGCATGTTTTTTCCCTGATCCTATATCTGTCTTGCCTCTATAGGGCAGACATTTCAGATTAGGAAGTTCTACTCTCTCTTCTCAACAGTTACTATATAGCTATGGCACAACAGAGCCTTGACTTTAGAGGGCATTACTGTAATAGAGACGTTTCTTCCCAATACAGACGTTGTTCTACCCTTTGTCTTCTCTGTTTTACTGCAAGCTCCTCCATTTACAATAAGAAGCTTATGAAACAAGACCTGACTTGTTTACCTGGGGGACATGTGGTTGGTTGACCCTGGCTGGATGCCAGGTGCCCACCAAGCTGCTCTATCACTCCCCTTCTCAGCTGGACAGGGGAGAGAAAATATAATGAAAGGCTCATGGGTCGAGATAAGGACAGGGAGAGATCATTCAGTTACTGTCATGGACAAAACAGACTTGACTTGGGGAAATTAGTTTAATTTATTACCAATCAAATCAGAGTAGGATCATGACAAATAAAACCAAACCTTAAAACACCTTCCCCCCACCCCTCCCTTCTTCCCAGGCTTAACTTTACTCCTGATTTTCTCTACCTCCTCCCCCCCGAGCGGTGCAGGGGGACAGGGAATGGGGGTTGCGGTCAGTTCATCACACGTTGTTTCTGCTGCTCCTTCCTCCTCAGGGGGAGGAGGACTCACACTCTTCCCCTGCTCCAGCGTGGGGTCCCTCCCGTGGGAGACAGTCCTCCACAAACTTCTCCAACGTGAGTCCTTCCCATGGGCTACAGGTCTTCACAAACTGCTCCAGTGTGGGTCCCATCCACGGGGTGCAGTCCTTCAGGAACAGACTGCTCCAGTGTGGGTCCCTCGCGGGGTCACAAGTCCTGCCAGCAAACCTGCTCCAGCGTGGGCTCCTCTCTCCATGGGTCCACAGGTCCTGCCAGGAGCCTGCGCCAGCACGAGTTTCCCATGGGGTCACAGCCTCCTTTGGGCATCCACCTGCTCCGGCGTGGGGTCCTCCACGGGCTGCAGGTGGATATCTGCTCCACTGTGGACCTCCATGGGCTGCAGGGGGACAGCCTGCCTCACCATGGTCTTCACCATGGTCTTCCCCACGGGCTGCAGAGGAATCTCTGCTCTGGCACCTGGAGCACCTTCTCCCCCTCCTTCTTCACTGACCTTGGTGTCTGCAGAGTTGTTTCTCTCCCATCCCACTCCTTCTCCGCTGCAGGTTTTTCAGCAGTCTTTTTCCCCTTCTTAACTATATTATCCCAGAGGCGCTACCACCATCTCTGATGGGCTTGGCCTTGGCCAGCGGCGGGTCCGTCTTGGAGCTGGCTGGCATTGGCTCTATGGGACATGGGGGAAGCTTCTAGCATCTTCTCACAGAAGCCACCCCTGTAGCTTCGCTGCTACCAAAACATTGCCACGCAAACCCAACAGAGGACAACAAGGTGCTATTGAATGAAAAACAGATTTTTACAGGGAATTAGTTTTACCTTTTCTCCTTTGCTGGGTGTGTTGGGTTTGTGTGACGGGGGGTTATGTAGCAGGGGAGGGGCTACAGGGGTGGCTCCTGTGAGAAGCTGCTAGAAGTTTCCCTGGCTCCAAGTCAGACCTGCCTCTGGCCAAGGCCGAGCCCGTCAGCTATGGTGGTAGCGCCTCTGCGATAGCATATTTAAGAAGGGGCAAGACTGCTGAATTGGAGCTGCAGTGAAGAGAGGAGTGGGATGAGAGAGAAACAACCATGCAGACACCAAGGTCAGTGAAGAAGGAGAGAGAGGAGGTGCGCCAGAGCAGGGATTCCCCTGCAGCCCATGGTGAGATGGCAGGCTGTCCCCCTGCAGCCCATGGAGGTTCATGGTGGAGCAGAGATTACTCTGCAGGCCACGCCAGAGCAGGTGGCTGGGCCCGGAGAAGGCCGTGACTCCGTTGGAGAGCCCACGCTGGAACAGTTTGCGGAGGACTGCAGCCCATGAAAAGGACTTGAGTTGGAGAAGCTCATGGAAGGCTGACCCCCATGGGAGGGACCCCACGCTGGAGCAGGGGAAGAGTGTGAGGAGTCCTCCCCCTGTGGAAGGAGCGGCAGAGACAACATGTGATGAACTGACCGCAACCCCCATTCCCGTCCCCCTGCGCTGCTGGGGTGAGGAGGTAGAGGAATTGGGAACAAAGCTGAGCCCAGGAGGAAGGGAGGGGTGGGGGGAAGGTGTGTTTTTAAGATATGGTTCTGTTTCTCATTATCCTACTCTGATTTGATTGGCAACAAATTAAATTGATTTCTTTTTTTTTCCCCCAAGTAGAGTCTGTTTTTTGCCTGTGGCCATAACTGGTGAGTGATCCCTCTCTGTCCTGGTCTCGACCCATGAGCCTTTTCTTTGTATTTTCTCCTCTCCATCCCGCTGGGAGGGAGGAGGGAGCAAGCGGCTGCATGGTGCTTTGTTGCCAGCTGGGCCTAAACCACAGTACTGGGTCAATAAAAAAATATAAAAATTCTTTCCCCTCAGGCCTGAAGACCTCATCCAGCAAGCTACGGAGAGAAACCAACTCTAAGGACTTGCAGAGGAATTAACTGGGGAATTGTAGAGAACAAGGTAAAAGAAGAGATGCCATGGGACTGGAGCTGTAATAATCAGAGGAAAGACACTGTGTGACTTTGCAGGAGCCTTTCACTTTGGGCCAACTTGCCATTCACTGCAGGTCCAGTAGCTGAGTACTGTTGTATCGATGGAAGCAACATTTAATTGAGCCACTGCCTGTGGGTCCAAAGCAGCATTCTTGCAAATGTGTTTCAAAAGACATCTGTGAAGTTCAGGTGTTTACTCCTCACTTCTTCTGCATGACTGTTGCTCACAGATGTAATGAACAGAGATCGTGTTCCAGCGCTACAGTGGATGGATGGATGCAAGACTTTTGCGCTAGTTCTGAGTTGTGCACCTACTTGGCATCTTGCTGAAATTCTAAGCTGTCTTTAAAGCTGTTTTTTTTTTCCCCAGATGGTTAGCATTGTCTTTCCACCTCCTGTGACCACACTGCATCACAGGGAAAGAATATTAGAGCAACCTCTTCTGTATCTGAATGGTGATACATTATGCCATGTACACAGACACAAAGATTTGTATGGGATTACATTCATGTTCCCTAACTTTAGGTGTTTACAATGTGTACATTACATCTGACTAAGTTACCCAGGCTTCTGTTCTAGTTGCTGGAGAACCAGTTAATATACTGAGTGGAGTTAGGTTCAGTTCAGTTTACCAAAAAATGTGTCAACGTTAGGACGAGGTGTGATGTCACTCACCCTGTTGAATCTGTTGATTTGCTGTCTGACTTCCTCAGATGTAGATGCCAACACTGCAGACCACTGCATTTAATCAGCTCAGTCATACTTTTTATAATGAATACACTTGGGGTTTGCTTTAGAAGGCAATGAAGACATGAATTCACCTGGAACATCCAAATTCATTTTCCTGATGCTTGACTAAACCCTCATGGAAGGGCTTTTCTTCCCTTTATTGCCAGCCTGTGCTGGAAGGCCAAGAAGCTCTGCTCCTGCTGTGCAGTCCCTGGAAGAAGAAGAAATCCTTTTAATGCTCTGAGAAAAACTACCTTTCTTCATTTTTGTTGACCCTTTGTGGGCCGTCTTTTTTTCTTCATTCTCCAGATGCAGCAGCTGGTAAAGGAATGCCTAAATTGCCACTAGACTTTGAGGTTTCTTCTTGTCTCCAGTACAGAGATAGGGAATGCTGCAGGCACCAGATTCACTCACTTATAAGTGATCAGTATTGAGAACTACACATTTTCCCTTGATATTTTTATGTAAATGGTGTTCCAAGGATAGACGCAACAGATAATATTTTTCTCTGTTCCTCTCACCACTGAAATGATGCTCCACAGACTTACAAGGAACAGGATAATATGGATCTTAGAAAACAGCTACAGTGCATGAAAGAACTGTGAAAATAAGTGTATTAGGACTTGTGAGGTACTCAGAAAAGAAAAGTAGCTAGAAAAAGCCCCAAAGAAAGGAGAACGAGACTAAACTATAATTGCAGTGCAATCTTTGTTGTCCTCTGGAATACAACTGCATAACAGCGAGAAGATTAGAGTTATTAGTTTAACTATTTTTTTTTTTTTGCTTTTTTTTAAATTGTCCAGAGGAAATTCTTTTGTGCTAATAGATTATTTTCATTCAGGGCTGCTACAGTAATTCACATAAGTTTTCAGTATTAAAAAGTGATGTTGTGAATAAGATAATCAGAAATACTAACGGGGTCTAGAAACAACAATGTAAAAGCAGGGAGGAAAACCTCAAGACACAACAATGTGACACTGGAGAAGTAAAGCAATTGTATGGCAGTTTGTAGAAAGTGTAGAAAAAGGATTTGAAGCAGTTGGCTTAAACCTGAGCATGCGTAGCAACCACATTTAAAAAAAAATGTCCCTAGCTGATAATTTTTCTAGGGAAATGCTGCTTTCTCTGAACCATCCAAGAGACCCTCTCTCTCCTTCCAATGCACATCAAAGCTTCCCCACCCCCCCCCGGAGTTTCTCTTTTAGGATTTCCTTCCCACTCAGTTGCTCCCCAGCAGTTTGAATCCCTTGGCCTTCAAGACATGCTGCAAAACTTAGTTCCATCCAGACTTTCGGATGAATTTTTATAGATGTAAGAATGGGACTTTCACATAGTTCATGTCTTTGCAGTAGGTGCAGAGACATTGTGAGCATAGTACCACCTCCAGGAACTTGGCAAGACTTACTTGCAGGGGTAATTAGCTGATAGCCAGGTTTAATAACTCAGGTGCTATTAAACTTTGTGCTGACACAGTTTTGCTAGTTCCAGTCTGGAGTTAATTGGCCAGACCTTTCTCAGTGTCCTTTGGATCCCCAAGCTTAGACATCTTTGCATTGAAAACTATTGCATGGTAAAGATCTCTTCTATCTTTTTTTTGATAGGAAACTTCAGAGTGTAAGAAGTACCAGACTGGACTTAAGGTAACACTGGTTTTGCGCTATGCCCTCTCTCTCATATTAGTAAGAACTGGACATTTCAGAGGAAAGTATAAGAATCAGAGATACAGATTTCCTCCTAGTCTCTAAACTAGGGACTGGCCTCATGTATGCTCTTGATTCATGGACATTAAGGATGACGATTTTCACTCATTAACTGACAGACTCCTGGAGTGCCTCCCAGAGTGCTGCAAAGACAACAAAGAAACTTATACCTATTGTTTGTAAATCAGTGTAGAGGAATTTGTGATCTCTACTGATAATGTTTGGAGAATCTGCACACTGCAAGAGGAGTGAAAGGACCTTCTGGCACTCTTCCTCCTGACTGAAAAGTGTCACTCTGTGAGCCTCCACTCAAATAACTCTGGCTACCCCAAGAGTGTCTAAAAGATGGCAGAGGGATGAGGGGAGCAGCCCTTGCCACAGTGTGAAGATGGGGTTATAAACGGCTGGGAGAAGGCAGCAGAGAGGAGCAAAGGAAGCAAGAGCATCCTCAGAGCCTGAAAGAAGCTTAAAAGACGTGTAGACATGGCGCTTAGGGACACGGTTCAGTAGTGGACTTTGCAGTGTTAGGTTTATGGTTGGACTTGATGATCTTAAGGGTCTTTTTCCAACCTAAATGATTCTATGCTTCTATGATTCTATGATTCCATGATTCTATCATGCTACAGAGAGAAGCAGCTGGGATTTACCTGCTCAGCAGTTCATCTTCAGTGCATGGGTGCCTTGCCCTCAGTTGGACATCATTCTCCAAGGCCCCTTAGGTGGCTGAAGCTGGGCTTTCCCTCTCTGGGTCATGCTCGTTCCACACCTGAGGAACAGCAACAGGGTGAAGCTCATGTCTTCTCTGTTGGCCTCAGATCCAATATCTAAACTGGTTAAGGAAAGACAGGCCTTGGAGACGCGTATGAGTGTCAGTCCAGGGATGGAAA
This sequence comes from Gymnogyps californianus, assembly GCF_018139145.2. NCBI lineage: Eukaryota > Metazoa > Chordata > Aves > Accipitriformes > Cathartidae > Gymnogyps > Gymnogyps californianus. Next base: position 3,579,387 of record NC_059472.1, on the reverse strand, counting down.
TGGATGTTGTCATATGTAAAACTTTAGAGCATGAGCTAAAGAAATAAAATCTGGTAGCTGGAGATTAAAAATCCTATCTCTAAGATATGGTTGGGAAAATTCTTTCACGGGCACTTACAAGTGGATGGCCTGTAAAAGCAGGAGGAGAAGAATTGAAGGCTATAAAGCTAGACTAGGTTTGGCTCTGGATTTCTCAGTTTTAGCAAATTTGCAGTGGGATCTCCTTTTACACCATGTGTCTTTGTGGACCACTCTTGAGCAGTGTTAGATGAAGATCCTGACTCAAGAAAAAGTCTCTTCTTCAGTCTGTTATAGAAGGAAAGCAGGTTTTGTGGCAAAGTCATGCTATGCCTGTGGATTCATATAAAATCCTAAGTTTACTTGAAAGCCACATTTGGGAAAGCACCAGCTTGCCTCCCAGCAGCACCGACGGGGTGCAAGCAGTCATTTACTTGAACCTAGCCTGAGAAGTGGAGGAGAGCAGCTTTTTCAACCCCAAACCCCATTCCTCTGCAATTACTGACATGACAGCTCTGTGATTATTGAGATGATGGCTAAAACCTATTATGCCATGAAAATCCCACTCATTACGCTCTACCAACTTCAATTTTGTGCCTTGTTCTCAGAGGCATGATGTACCAGGGTGCATATCTGTTGTGAAGAGCAAACAGTACCATTACGTCCTGGGTAACAATGAAAAGAAAACGAATAGAGGCTGAAATATGAAGTGCCATTATAGGAAATTGGTTGATTATTAGCCTGTATTTGCTAGTGCAGTTACAGAGCTCAGCTCTGTACAAAAACAAAAACCACAAAAACCAGAAACAGAGTTCGTGGCTCAATTTTCAGATGCATGCTGACAGCCCTTCGTACCCATGTAATTGTCAGTGGAGTCCCTGTGGACCTCCAGCCTTGGACTTCCTTGGCAATAACTTGGCTGATCTGGAAGCAGTGGGTTGACTTTGATTTATGTGGCTCTGGTTAAATAAACATTTTGTCTGCAAAGCTGAAAAGAAGCTACCTGTTTCGATCAGAAGTTTTTTGTGACAAAGAGTATTTCTCACTGTGTACCTAGCACAATAAACATTGATCTCAGATGGCGTCTTGCTTTAATACAGTAATTAATGAAACAGTAACGATATTTCCTTTGTGCTAAGATCTGTGAGCAGGTTTCCGTGGCAACAGTGCATGCACAAGCTTGTTGCCCGTAGCAAATGTGAAGTTATTTGAATCATTTAAATTCTTTTAAAGAGAGAGGACTGGTGTAACAAATTAACTCAGACTTACTGCAAGATGAAAGTATACACAGGGGCAGTTACCTCAGGTCTGCTGATGTACAGAAACTTTTTACCCTGCATTAACTCACTGGTGTGTTTGAATCCTCCAAGCTACCATAAGAGCTTTTATCTCAGAAATATGTGTATTTTCACTACATTTACTTTTTCTCTCTCTAGCCATTTTCTGCCAACAGAAGCCATGCCTATTTTACACTAGGATAGTAGTCTGCATCAGATCTTCTTTATAGTCCTGAGAGGGAAGGAGAACATATTCTTGCCTGACTTCTTCAGTAGCTGTAATGAATGAGCAGACAATCCCCAGGCTGTGTAAGAGGCAGAATAAACAGCAGGAGGACCTCTCTGCTGCTTCATCATCTCTTTGCTTCTCTGGGAACCGAGCTCTCCCCTAGAAATAAAATCATACTGACCACTGGTTTGTTGGGGTGGAACATGTCACTGGAGTCCTAGGCTTAAAGCATGCTGGGTATATGAAGAGTCAGTGAAGTAGGTTTGTTCAGTTTGAATGTGTGGAGGGAGGCAGAAAATAGCCAAAGAATTTGATATTTACAAATATCAAATGTGTAGACTAGTGGATCTGCCATTTTGACATACTAGTAAAACCTCTCTGCCCATTTTTTTTGGCCTACTGCAAGAGCAAAGAAGGATGAGGCACATGGGACCCCATGCAGCATGATCCTTCTTGGCTGCTGATCCCCGTATGTCTCTTCTGCCAAAAGAGATGTTCCTTGGGAGCAGATGGTAAGGCAGTTCTAAAAGAGAAAGTTTGGGATGGGGAGAAGTATTCTAGACCCAAAGCTTTTTATAATTTATTGGCTGTGTCAGTGAGTACTTTCATAGCCAAAGAGAGGCAAAGAAGCAAATGGCTTCTGGAGAAAAAGGAAAAATATTAATTATAATGCAGAACTTTTAGGCATGTTCTTTCTAATGCATGAGAAAGTGTCTCAGCAGATTAAGTGACAGACAATCACTTGATCAATAATCACCCGATTTCCCTTCCAGTGGGAAATTCTGAATACATCATGCTGAATTCATCTTTAAAAGGCTTCAGTACCAATTTTTAAGGAAAAAAACCAGCAAATATTTTCTTCCACTAATTTTCTTCTTGTATTCATCCAGCATCATAGCCTAGAACTGTTGCTTGGCTATGTGCATGTCATGGTTTAACCCCAGCCAGCAACTAAGCACCACGCAGCTGTTCACTCACTCCCCCCACCTAGTGGGATGGGGAAGAGAATTGAAAAAAGTAAAATTGTGGGTTGAGATAAAGACAGTTTAATAGGACACAACGGAAGAAACTAATGATGATGATAATAATAATAATAAAAATATGACAATAATAATACTAAAAGACTTAGAACATACAAAACAAGTGATGCAGAATGCAATTGCTCACTGCTTGCTGACCGATGCCTAGTTAGTTCCCAAGCAGCGATCCACCCCTCCCAGCCAACTCCCCCCAGTTTATATAATGGGCATGACGTTCTATGGTATGGGATATTCCTTTGGCCAGTTTGGGTCAGCCCTCTTGGCTGTGTCCCCTCCCAACTTCTTGTGCCCCTCCAGCCTTCTTGCCGGCTGGCCATGAGAAGCTGAAAAATCCTTGACTTAGTATAAACGCTAGTTGGCAACAAGTAAAACATCGGTGTGTTATCAACATTATTCTCATACAAATCCAAAACATAACACTATACCAGCTACTAAGAAGAAAATTAACTCTGTCCCAGCTGAAACCAGGACAATGCATAAGGCCTGTAAGGACCTGATTCTTTGGGCAAATCTGTACTGCAGGGGTGTGAAACGTATTGAACTAATTGGGATATCAACACAGTTTATGATTGGGACCTGGTCTGGAATGGAATATCAGACTTGGATAATTGAATAACATCAGTTAGTACCTAAAATAAAAACATGAGTTTAACACCTTAGCAACTTGGTGGAAGAAGGTTCTCGGCCTCTCCGAAATGTCAGGACATCTTCAGCTAAGTATTGAATTTAAAGCCAGACTTAGTAGAGATCAGAGTGAGGCTTTTGAGAATATCAGTTGACTTCTAGTCTGTGAACCAGGGATATCTTACACCACTGTTGTTCCAATGTTTTAGTTCAGATCACTCCTAGAGACAAAGCATTGGGCTAGGAGGACGATGGAACCAAACTATTAGACTCATTCTTCACCCACGCAAAGTCTGGAAATGTGGCCTGCTAAATTTAGGCCTGGAGAAGGTCCACATGGCAGACTCCCTGAAGAAAAGAGAAAGCTGAGTTATTCAAAAGCTCCCGCATTCTTTGTTTTTCAGGTCTAAAAATACTTTTATATAAGAGACTTCAAACTGTTTTTGCGCTAAACATACAAATGGAAATCTCACTGCACTACACACATTATTTCACTAAAATAAATATTGTTGCCTTTAATATTTAAAGAGATTTTTGAAACAGCCACAGAGGATGAAAAATTCAAGCCAGAAAAAACGCTCTGTGTCTCAGAGCCCTACAGACTTCAATTCTCCTGCTTTAATTTCTTTAGCTCTCAAGGAATTCCAAGGTCTCTGAAATGGCATACTGGGCAGGGAAAACAGAGCTGTTGTCCCCAGGGCTTCTTTGACTCCTTATTATTCAGCATCACAGGGATTTTTGTTCAGTGTAGGCTGGGGAACTGCATCATGTACTCCTTGAAGCTGTTGGACTAGCAAATACACTAGTCCACTGTATCCCAAACACCAGCAGGCAATATCCAATCCTTAAGGTAGAGCAGGGGACATGGGATTTCCTTAATTTTGTCTGTGCCACCAGAGCAGAGTTCAGCATCTGTTGAAGTTAATAGGAACTTTGCCATTGGCTTTATTGGGATGAGGGGAATTGGTAAGAGCAGAGACTCTTGTCCTTCATAGACTGATTTCAGATGAGGTTTCTTGTCTTAACCCCATCTCAGAGCTGTGTGGCTGATCCTGCCAGACCTGTCCCTCCGTGATGCTGAGGTGTCATGCAGTAAACAGGAAACCTGTGCTCCAAACACCTACCCTTCCAGGTGGGTTCCCTGGGACACTCACATTTTATGTGCGTCAAATTATACACTTGGATGATAAGCTTAGAAAGTTGTGAGGGAAGCATGTGAGTGAGTTCTCGAGCAGTGGATGGCAGGCCAAATCCAGAGGGATACTGAATGTAATTTTTGGTCACAGTTGCTGGGACCAGAATTGCTAGCAAATAAGCAGCTACCAGTTCTCTGTTGGATGCTTCTAATTCCTTTAATGTTGCATACAATAAAAGGAGGGAGCGATAACTCATTGCTGATTCATTCATTGATGACCCTGGTGAAGGGTTGAGAAAACGAGTCTTATGAGGAGTGACTGAAAGAACTGGGGTGGTTTAGTCTGGAGAAAAGGAGACTCGGGGGAGACCTTATTGCTCTCTACAACTACTTGAAAGGAGGTTGTAGCAAGGTGGGTGTCGGTCTCTTTTCACAAGTAACAAGTGATGGGAGGAAAGGAAACGGCCTCAAGTTGCGCCAGGGGAGGTTTAGATTGAGTCACCATCCCTGGAGGTATTTAAAAGACATGTAGATGTGACGCTTAGGGACATGGTTTAGTGGTAGACATGGCAGTGTTAATGGTTGGACTCGATGATCTTAAAGGTCTTTTCCAACCTAAATGATTCTATGATTCTATGATTCTGAATAAGTGAACTATAAGAGCTGCTGCCATCAGAAAATATATCTATTACTTTGGAGACTAATAAAATTAGGAGTACCCATATGGCTGAAATGCATGAATGCGTACATATGTCTGTACATGTGCTTGGCCATTTTTTAATTCTGCATTTCTGGATTAATATTCTGGGATCTGATTTTTCTCCTGGAGTTATCCCAGTGTAACACTGGAGTCATACCGTGATGAATCAGATCCTTTCTGCACACATCATGCACAATCAAATATAATGCAGGCATCATAGCCAGTGAACTTAGGGCTGCATTGCAATGTCCATTTAAAGCAGAATTCAAATGCCTTTGCTTCCTCAGTCTGTTTCCCAATTACTGCATTTCATTGTAACAGCGATTACGTATATCCCCCACATCTGGCACCATAGTCCTTCCTGAGGATCATTTTGTACTGGCCTCTCCCATTTAACTAGAAAATTTCCACTCTGTTGAGCAGAGGAAGGATTGTCAAAAAAGAATCATTTGAGGACTGTTCTTCTCCTTTATTTTCCATGGACTTACACTCTCACAAAGTCTTATCTTACAAGCAGTCAGAGAAAAGAGGGTTGAAAGGTTCCTGGCAAGTTTATCTACTCCAGCAGCCTGCCCTAGGGCAGGGTAGGCTGTCTTTATGGGTGTTTAACCATTCTTTTACGTAAATTTCTCAGAGAGTTTCATCACATGGGGCCAATAGGGCCAAGCACATACTCAAGAAGACATTCCACTGAGATCTTCACTGTGAAACCCCTCTTCTTCCTCCACCCCTTGTAGATGTTCCAGGCTACATCAGCACTCAGAGATCACACATACCCAGAACCCTTCTCTCGCACTGAGCTCACCAAGCAGAGGGTGGCGTTTATTCTCATCACTGAACTGTCTTGCTGCCCGAATCGGGATAGATGTATTCAAACTGCCTGTTGGGAACAGTCCCTGTCTTGTGCCAGTGCTTCAACTTTGTGCAGAAATTGTGCAGGAGAGTTAGCTAGTCCAGGCTACAACAGTGCCAGGGACTGTTGTAGTGGTTTAGCAGAATAGATAATTAAGTTTGAGTGTTTAACAGTGTCTCTGCCACTGTTTATTGCTAGAATAGGTCCAGCTTTTCCTTCACTACATACTGAGCAGTCTGATCTTGGTCCGCACATCATCATGCTATAAGCACTGCTGAGCACACCTGTGTTAAGTCAGTGTGTGGCTAGGAAATACTCAGGTTTCGTGACTTCTCAGCTAATTTAAGTTGCAAAATGTTAGTTTTCTTTTCAGTTCTGATGACATTTCGCTGATCTGATTTTGCTGTGGAACAAAGGAGAGGTGTTCACTACAGAGCACTGCTTGAAAGGAAATTCTGTGGTTAAAAAGGGTGTTATTTCTTGGGACAGATGGGGCTGCCTCTGCCCTGTACAATGAGGCAATGCAGGGTCCGAGCTGATTGCATTGCAAGGGAATACCGTCTGCTGCTGACGTAACAGGAGACCCGGGCTCTTTGGGGATGGGGATGTCCAGACTGTATCCCTTGTGCTGCTGCAGCAGCAGCCAAGCGCTGGTATGCAGGGTGCATACTGAAGCATTTCTTAGTGCTTGCTGCATTACTATTTATATAGCAGGCATGTCCCCGTCTCCTTGCCATTCTTCAATCCTGCTGCCACGAAACGATGCCAGAGAGGGGCTCAGCTGGTTATTAAGAATCTACTTCCCAGCTTTGCTTTCCCAGCCTTCACCTTCCCTGCTAAGGGGACCTCTCTGCTCTTGGTGAAATGATGCAATTAAATCTCCTCAGCCCTCTCCTTACTGGCCTCTTGGTGGTAGTCTTAACACAGCATATTCACTAGCTGCTCTGGCTGCCTTTAACTAAAGGCATCAATCTCCACCCTGCTCTAGGAGAACTAACATTTTTAAGTAGATACTAAATATATACAAAGTTTATGGACACAAACCAAGACTTTTAAAGGATTTGCCAGAGATACAGAAGCTCTGTGTCGCTGATCCATGCTGACCTACTTCAGGGCTTCACCTGTTAGGCAAAGCCCGGTGCTGAGATCTGTCAGATATCCCCGAAGCACAGATGTTTGGATCCAGTGCGTACAGTGAGGCAACGAAGGCAAAATGGATAGGGAGGTTGTCATTTGCATACTTAGCAGTTTGTTGAGTGCCAGGCAAAAGAAAAAAGAGTCACACTGCTGTCAGGAATATGCTCTAGTGAATACCGTGGCAGGTTTAATTCAGCGTCTCCTTTCTAATGGAGACCCAAATGGCCAAGGAACAGCCTAACAGAAGGAAACACTGTGTGGAGCCGAATTCAAGGTGCATGAGATTTTTTACAGCCTTCCTGCAAACATCAATCCTGTGTGTCAAAACAGGGTTAAGGCCTATGTACATATTTAGAAAATCCCTGAGAAGCATCTAGATCAGGGTGAAAATAAGGACGATTTCAACTAGTGGTTAGAGTCCAAGTTGAAGTATGGAATCTAATTTTGTGGTAAGACCAACTTAAAACAACTGCCCCAAGCTCAGCTCTTGATCACCGAGAAGCCACTGGCAGATAAAACTGACCTTGAAGTTTGAGACATTTGATTGGAATAAGTAGAATTATGCATTGCAAGTTAAGTTACTCAAACTGACTTAATCTTCCCACTGTAGACCAGCCATAACCTGCAAATCATTTTGTTTTGCTAAACATTAGTCGATGGGTTTAGAGCCCGATTCACACCACGGATCTGCTCACAGTTCTCTTTGGTGGCTGCCTTGGCCACTTAAACTACATACAGCTTCTGCTCTGCAATGAGTTGAATGAAGGCTTTTCTAAAGCAGAAAATAGTTACTAAGGAGATAATACATAACCAATATATATAAAGATATTTGCTAAATACGTGTTATGTACTGAAGATATTTATTATGGCTGCATTTAGGCTGGGGGAATTGCTGCTCCTTTCAAATCAGGCTGAGCAGGTATGAAGCTGGTTGGCCCTCAATGCAGGGTTACTCTGGCAATTGATATGTTCCTGCGGTTGCAGCTCTTTTGGCAGATCTTCAGTCTCTCCCCGTGTTTCAGCAAGTCGCTTTTTACAGGTAACAGCAGATGAGGGTCAACAGCTTTTATACTGGTGTTAGGTATCCTGAACCGTCAGATTCCCCAAGATTTCCCAAAAATACAGCTCAGTTTTCCCATTTTGAGGTCTTGGGGAATGATTTCACACAAGGTAGCTTTTCCCATTTGCCCTGTGAAGAAGAATGAAAAGAAAGACAAGGCAGAGATAAGAGAGAAAGAAATAAAGTCAGACATGACTATCATGGGATAAAGACTTCACAATTACAGAATCAGAAACAAACAGCATTACAAATATACTACAGAGTTGTGTCCAACCCCTTCTCTTCTCCTACTAGCCCCGTCAGGCAATGGTTTAAATGAAGATAAGTGGTTCTTATATCCTTTGCCATTCTCTGAGACCACTAAAATAGAAAGCGTTCAACACCTGCTGCAAGCATATTAATAATCAGATGAAAAATTAATGCCTACAGATCCTCAGAGTTAACTCTCCCCTTCAGCCGTTCTCAATTAATAAGAAAGAAGAATGCTGCAGGAAGGAAACAGGCCCTAAATATCTGCCCTAGGTCTCTTTAGAGATCATAATTGCTGGCAGGGTAATGATTAGGACATGGGGATTTTGCTGGCTCTGTAGTGAAGCATGGAGGGCTGTGTGTGAAAACACTACCCCTGTCACTAGTAGAGCGATGAGGTGTGCAAGGGGGCTGCAAAGACCCCTTCTTCCTTGCGCATTGCAGGATAGGCCACCTCAGTGGCCCAAGCATCACATATGGGAGCCAGGAGACCTGATTCCTGTCCTCATTTTGTCACTGGCTGGGTCAGATTGGCCAGCTGTCATCCCATGTCTGTGCCTCAGTTTCGTTTACTGTAAATGTCTTGAGTAGGACATCATTTTCTGTAAATGCCTTGAGTAGGACAGATTAAAACTACTCTCTCTGAGGTTTTGCCTCCATTATTTATCAAAATGTAAAAAAAAACCCACAATATTTTTGCTGGTCTGCTGTTGTTCCTTTATTTCTTCACCCCTTCTGAGCTCAGTCTTTAAACCTACAGCATTTCGGTTTGACTGCCCACAGAGTGGCTGCGCTGACTCCAGGGAGGCTCAGGCACTGCCCCCCAGGTCTGCTTTGCAGTGGCCTCCTTAGACACAGCGTAGTCCCAAATGCCAGCTCCTCTCTCAGGATCCTCTTTCCTTTCTCCTCCCCTTTTGCTGGCTCCATGCATCTCTCCTTGGAGATACGAAGAACCATGGTGAAGGCAGAAAAAAAGCCACCAGGTTTAGTGCAATATCTCCCAAGGACCTTTCCTTATCTGCCACTTGCAGTCTGCCTCTGTCGCTTTGGCATACCTCGGGCTGCCCAAATATGAACAATGTCAGCGAGACCCCATTGGAGCAAAGGAATCATTTTTAGTCCATTTCTCTGGGGAAAAGCTCTTATTACCCAGTGATTGTCCATTCCCTTCTATGTCTCTGCAGCATGGAAACAGCTTTGAGCAGAGCTTGAAAGCAAAACCTCCATGCTGTCCCTCAACGCTCTTGGCTTTACCCTTGCAAGGGAACAGGGCAACAACTCTCTAGGGCCCCACTGGGAGCGGAGAAAGGCCTTTTTCAGAATTGGATTGTGAGCAGTATGGGGACAGGATGAAATCCAGCGACTTTGTGCATGCCCAGCTGAGCTGTTGTAGAAATGAAAAGTTGATTATTCTTTTTTCCTTGCTCTCTCCCTCTTCACTTTCTTCTGCTGGAACCTTGGAGCTCAAGCAAGTGGGCGCTATTATGTGCTCCCAGCGACTTATGGTGGCAGAAATGAAGCAAACTGCCCATTAAGGGTTACAATTGCTGGAATAAGCGAATCAAAATATTATCTTGCTCAGGTACCTGTGTGAGGGACTGGAAGAGTTAATGTCTGTCAATGTCTCAAACATTGTAGCAACCAAGGTGCGGTCTGCATAACAAAGAGCGCCATTAGCAAGAAGTTGGCTGGCATGGACACAGGGGGGGTGCCGGAGGGTGTGCAGTCCCTTGTTCTGGCAGAACCAGCCTGGGAACCCACCCCATATGGCCAGAGGCCACACAAAGCTTATCTGAGGCGGTGGCTTGTAGCTCCTTGGAAAGTCCCTAAGACCACCACCCCAATAAATCGCACATACTCAGTAGATAAAGAACCCTTTGGAACACTACTATATATGTTGAGAACTGTCTGGAATGAACCCATATAAGTCTTCAAGAGGCGTGACTGTGGACGGAGATTTAGACTATAAAAGACACAACTGCAAAGAGCCACGTTGTGCGTGCCCATCACCGGAGGATTACCACGCTCTTCGCCGACACCACGGGATCCAAGGGTGGTGACTATCTCTTTTCTTTTCCCCCTCTTTCTTTTTTTTCTTATTCCTCTCTTTTCTCTCTTCTTGTGAACGTTTTGCTGCAACCCACGCTGCCCACCGTTACGCCTTCCACAGTTTGGATTGTTCGAATAAAGCGTTCAAAGTGATCGTTTGGTGTCGTTTCCCCTTAATTTAGCCCGGGGGGATCCCAGAACCTCTACGACCCTCTGGTCTGTCCGGTCTGGATCGTAACAACCTGCTATCCCTTACTTTGTGGCAGCGGCAATGTGAATAAGTCCCTGCAGATTACCACATCAGACAGCCTTCCTTCTCCACGGGTTGCAGAGGTTGTGGCACAGGGGAGCTGGCAGGCACGTCCAGGGCTGCCTTGCGATGCTGCTGACAGTTGCCACAGTGCATCTGGCCAATGTTAATGGCAGTGAAGAGTTTCTTTAATCAGTGGATGGCTACTTTGCTGTCTGCAAGTGGGATGAGCTGTCCACATTCAGTTCTTGTCTCTCCTACAAAAATCCTCATGTGAACTTGATAAAGGCAAGCGCCTCAGTTTCTCTTCTGTGCCACAGAAACAGTGCCTCAGTTTCTCTGCTGCAGAAAAGGGGAAATAGCATCGTCCATACTTTCCTGGAATGCGTTGAAAATGCTTTCAGAGTGTGAGATGTGACTGTGTATTATCAGGACTCTCTGTGGTTAAGGATTTTTTATTTGTTTGCTCTGTATTAATTTTTGGCTGCAACAGTAGGAATTTCAGAGGAAACCCCATTCTGAGAAAAGTATTATCTCTGATTTAACTGATCTTGGCTGGGAAAGGTAGTCTTGGAAGGGTCTGTCTGCACTGGACACTCTTCAAGTATTGGCCATTTGGATGAATGAAAAGCTTGCTGAAGCTAGGTACAGCTCTGCCAGCAAGGTTAGGGCACATAAACATTGCAACGCTATTTTATTTTACTATTCCTGTTGCTCCATTTTTCATTTGAGCTTGGCTTTCTATAGATTTCTAACTTGAGGGCTAGCTCTTGTGTGGACTCTCTAATATATAATAAGAGTTTCTAACATATAGTAAGAGTTGAGCTCACAGTTTAACTTCTCCTACAATGCAGGAGTTAATAACGACTTTTTCCTCTACCTGGCTGCTTATTTTCATGAATCTTGTAAGACAATATCTTTGAAGTCTCCACCCCTGTGCCAAACTTGATTTACATTCATCACGAGGTTAAAAAAAAGTAAAAGACGTACGTATGCGCAGAGGTGGAGGGCTCATGTGTTCAAATGCTGATGCATATAAAGGGAAAGAAATCCTCTTTTCACCAGATTACAAAGGAGGGAGAAAGGGGAAATGTCCTTTTTAGGGAAAAGAAATTTGGTCTGCAGCACCGCTGTCTAGGAAAATGGAGCCAAAGTCTTGTCCCAATTCACAAAGCCATGCTTCCTGAAATAGCTGCTGTGTTCTCTGAGTGGCAGGAACATGTGCTCTTTGCTGGAGAGGCAGCCAAGTAGAACAGAACAGGAAGGCTTAAAACGAAGTTGACTTACCTGCTCCTGTGGCCATGTGGGCATCTCCTTGGTGGCACTGAGAAGTTCCCCAAAATCTGCTTTTCAAGTTTTTCTACCCAACTTTGTCCAGCAAGGACAGAGATCTCTATCTAGAAATGTTCTTAGAAGGATGTTGAGATGAGTGCATTATATTTGCTATTTCAGTTGGACTTCCATCCCCAATTGGGTAAATAGCTCAGTTAAATGTTGGCTTAATACAATGTATCTCCAAACCTTAAAGAAGGGAGACTTAGAAAAATTTGAGAAGGCACCACTAAGGCAGCTGGTGGAGAAATGTTTGGTGATACAGCCTCTGTGACCGAGGCTACGGTTTTGGCTCATAATATTGCTTTTACAGTAACAAACCTAACACAGTTATTTGTTTTCTGAACATGCCTAATTGAGCTCCCAGGAATTTATGAAGCTTGTTTGGTTTGATAAGGAAACCAGTTTGTTTGGGTATTTTTGCTTGTAGTACCATTTCTTGGTGAATATTTCACACTACCATAGCTGATGTGATAAGCCAAATATCACCTGATCACACTCTATGGCAAGCCATGGCATGCTATGGCTGAATGTTCAGTCTATGTCCATATCTGGTTGTGTAAGTGGTCCACCAAAACACCTGGTTGTCTTATGATCAGAGTCCTTCTTTGGTAAAGATAAGTCTTAATTTGTTGGTCTTCTTTCCTAAATAAAATACTTAATAATAATTGCTGATAAAATATAATCATTGCAGACAAAGGTGTTACTCAGATTCAGCTATGACCCTCTCCATCATTAATTTTCTTCTACTACATACTATGGAGCAACTTGATAAGAAAGGTGTAATCCAGTTATAAGCTTTTCCTCCATTTTGCATCTGATAATAAAATGCCCTTTTGTGAGCAGTTTGATAAAGTTAATAAAGGCATGGTTGTGGACATCTGTAGCTTCTGCAAAACCTGATGTGCTGAAACTTGCACAAAAGCCTTTAGGGAGCAGACCAGTGTAAATGAAATTCCTGAGCATGAATGAGTGTATGAGAGCAGTGGGGCCAGTGTGCAACCAAGGCTCTGCTGCACTGTTCTCTGTAACCACAAAGTAAGGCAACGTCTGTTCCTTGGCGTGTCTGTTCATGGGCAGACAAGGCAGAGTTATGGAAAGAAATGAGGCTGATGAGGACCAGATGAATGACCCTATGTCAAACAAGAAGATTTGGGGACTGAATGTTGACCTTTGGAGCCCTTGGTTAATCCCCAGCCCTGCTTGCTTTCATAATTCATTTATATTCGCACAAATGGATTTCTACTTGTACTGTTATGCACATTTTCACAATTAAAAGTTCCTTTTCCAAACTCTACCAAATCAAACAAACAGGGCTCTAAGAGAAAACTCTCTTAATACCTGATAGGGGTGGAACTGGCTGACCTTTGCATTGTTCTAAACTCATCCATTATTTCAAGGATAATTCCTACTTTCCTTAGGGTTTTCTTTTTAAAAAAAAAATTGTAAGATTTCAAAAAGGATATTATTATATGTCAAGATCTTTTTCAAGGATTCTTTACAGAAAACATTCATAGAATTGTTATCATTTTGTATTAAACCCTTCTATTAAACTATTTTTTTCTAGCCTGGATTGTAAGAAAGCATGTATATGTGCACTGCAAGCTGTATTGCAGTTCCTGTTGAAAGTGTTTATGAATAGTATTAACCAAATCCTACCTAGATCAATGGTACACACTTGTGTGTGCTTGTGCACATTGTACACACTTGTACACATTGTGTATGTGTGTGAACATGCATGAAGTAAGCTCAGCAGCTTCTAAAATTTACATGTCATGACCTTGGTTATGAGCTGCCTATTTGAAAAACAAAAGAGAAATGTTCTTCTCTGTGAAAATAATAAAATAAAATACAATAAAATGAAATGAAATAAAATAAAATAAACAAAATGAAACAGAAAAAACCCAAACCATGCAACATTATCCCTGTTTAGTGATCAGCAAAGAAATCTTAGTGAGGATAAATCTTCCTTTTATGTTTGGTCTACTACACTCATACATATATACCTATTACCATCTTATTATAATCCATTAAATCAGTTAAATCACCTTCTCTGGTACTTCCCATTCAGGGAAGTAAACCAGTTAATCTGCAAGTGATAACTGCTGAGAATACCAATCATCGCTTGCATGGAAGATGTTCCCTGACTTGAAAGATGGAAAAATCGTCACGCTTCTGGGACTCAGTGGCTTCTTTACCACATTAATTCCTTCACTGTTGTGTCTCCAGAAGGTGAGTCCTTCCAAACCCCTGGGAAGGAAGATATCAGAAGAGAGATTGCACCTAAGGTTTAGGCTTTTCAGGTGACAGGAGCCCAGGCTCAGCTGCTGTCCGTCGGCCCAGCTCCAGCAGCAGTGCTTTCAGCAGAGCCCTGCTGGCTGTCATCAGCTAAGGGCCAGAGGCAAAAGCAATATCCTTTGCTTGGCTGGCATTTCAAGAGTAAGAGCATTGACTGTCGTTCAAGTTCATAATGTTTTACCCAGAGTGGGGAGCAGCCAACCTTTCTTTTCCCATGCACATTCTGGTGACATTAACACCTTTTGCTCTTGCAGACAGCCTGTGATGCCCAAAGCTACCCAATACAAGATACGTCTCAACAGTTCCTGGCACACTCTACGACATTTCTGTCCATCTTGACTTTGACTGAAGTCAGGACTTCTTCTCTTAGATGGGGGTGTCCTGGATGAGCCAGAAAACCATTTTACTTTTCATTACCGCTGTTGTCAGCTACTGCTGGATCACAGCACAATGGAGGAGGTCTGAGCCTTGTGATCTCTTCTACCTCAGTTCTTTCTCTGTGTACTTGCATGATGCTAAAGGCATGTGTAGGTGAAGCAGGATAAGAGCTTCCCTGCAGGGCTGATGACCAACCTATTGGAGAAGTGCCATCAACAACACAATATCTCCTGTCTGCATAGGTAGTGGAAAATTCATGGCAGGAGGCAACTGGCATTCAATTCAAATGTCTCACATCCTATATGAGACTGCTAACCCTAAGAAACAGAGACAACCTTTCTAGACTGATGGTAAAGAAGATTATAAAGTGGCCCAACCCCAGCATGGAAGATTGAATGCAACTTGCCCCAAAAAACTTCATAATGCATTTCCCAGTGAATTATTTCTTAGGATGGGTCAGGACTGCAGGTAGATGCTGAGCTTTATGCTCATCCCTCATCCTGCTTACTAGATGGACACTATCTATTTGAAGTGATGAGGGGTGCTGGGACCTCAGTTCCAGATATTTATCTATAAAACCATCCCTGGGCTTACCTACAGATTTAGCAGTGATGTAGTGACAAGCTGTATTTCTGTCCTTCTTACAGTATAAAGGATCTCTGTGATCCAGTGTGAAGTGTGATCCAGTGTAAAGGATCTCCTGTGCTTGGGCCAGAACATGGAAAAGGAAGGGAAATTCTTCACTCAAGAAAGCTGCTTGGGCACAGGACTGCACTGGCACCAGCCAGCTCGGTGATGTTGGACACAGGAGGTCTGTGGTCACTGGTGGAGAATCACTCTTGTTGTTCCCACTTAATACCCACTAGAGAACAAGGTTGCCTCTACAGTCTGTTTAATCCTTTCTGCAGTTAATGGGGAAAAAAAAAAAAGAAAAAAAAAAAGAATGTCTTCACCCAAAGAGTGATAGAGATTTTAGAATAGAACAAAATTCCCTCTGGAGACATCCATTTGTCTCAGTGACCATGGCAGGAGCTGAGGGTAACTTTTCAAAGAGTCTGTTGTCAGGTGAACCCACCCCTGAATGACAGGGTTAGATATGTGCTAAAAAACAGTTTTTAAAGGCTAATGGCCCCTAATTATTGGGGGCCAGTACTTAGGGTGATGTTTAGATGCTATCCTCTGAAAATAATCTCTAGTCCCTCAGCTCCCTTCTTCAGGGTTTAGATAGTACTGTTTTGTTCTCTCTGCCTATTTAGATTTTCTCTCGGGTCAAGAAAAGTCTCCTACGAAGAGGAGCCGGGGCAGTGTCTCTGCAGTGCTCATGGTCGCAGAACGGAGCCAGCCATATTAGGGGGAAAAAAAAAAAAGCAACAAAATCCTTACTCTTGGCAAAATTGCAAAACCTGCAAGGACAGGATTAGATCTGTGCTAAATAATTCAGGCCTGGATCCAGCTGTCTCTCATGCGTGCTGCTTTAGCAGAGTGGCTGTTCTTGGCTATTCTTAAGATATTGCTTTTAGGTGGCATACTGATTATGATAAAGGTTCATACCTTATCAGCAATGAGCAAAACTCCCATGATTTTTTGGTGCTTGGGTTTGAGGTATTGCCAACCTGCTCATTAGCTTATGTTATTGTCTTCTGTTTTGGTTTTTTTTTTTTTAAGTATTTCTTCAACCATTGATTAATCTCTCTATTTATAGTAGATATCAGTGATTTCTGCGATGCGTGTGTTTCCTATTCTGCACTTTGCAGTAATGAAAAATGGTTACAATAAGTTGTCCACGTGACCCATATGCAGATAAACTGGCCTGCCTTTCAGGACAGGCAGGGAAAGATTGTGTAATTTAAAGGAAAGTCTGAAGTTACCTGTAAACTCAAATAGGTGCAATAATCATCTGCTGAAAGTTCATGTGCTATTTGCACCAGGGAATTGTCAGTCACCGGGGACTGGTGGTGGGGTCACATGTAAGACTGCTGTTTCTGTGCTATTTTCTTTTTATAGCTTAAATCAATAAGCTGATTGAGCTGAGCTGGATCGATCCTTCTGAGTTTTATTTACAATTACCCTTCAATGGTTAATACAGTAGTGCTCTATAGCTGAACATACTACAGCAATTCTTTCTGAGGCGATATATCTTCAGCTCGGTCTGAATCCTGCTGAATTCAATGTGTTTATTGCAGTATAGCCCTTTGCTAAGCGGGGACGTATGCAAGGGTTTGCAAGATGATGAAGGATAGTAACAAAGGCTCGTTTTAGTCAAAGGAGGACAGACACACAATGTTCCCTCATTAGTGGATGGAGAAAGAGCCTCCTGCAGAGGGCAAGGCAGTGCAAGGGTGATTTTCTGAAGAGACTTCCATTTGTTACTGGGTGAACCTAAGAAAAATCTGCTTCGCCCAAGCTTAGTCTTTTGTGAACACCTTTCTTAGTGGATAGCCTCTCCTTAACAACCAACCTTGCCTCTCTTTCCATGAACGCCTCCCCTATTTGCCCAAAGCCACCCACGCCTGCAGTCCTGTGTTGATGTGCCAGCAGTTAGGGATGAGAACTGCTTGTGAGAAAAGGAGAGCAAGAAATTGCAAGCAGTGTGAAGTAGCTGGCCTTTCCAAAGTTCCCCATTGCTCTCGCCACAACAGAAGAAGCTGTTCAGGATGTTTCTGGGAAAGGGTTGTTAATCTTCCCATCACAGATCTCTCTTTTTAAAATGGTCCTAGTACCACCTTTATTAATTAAAATGCTAGGCTAGCAATATTCCAAAAAGACAAAATTAGATTCTGATCTCAGTTCTGTGCATATAAATCTGGGTTATGTCCACAGGTCTCAGTTCCATAGATGTATGCTACTGAAGATGAGACACTTCTCTATGTTCTCTAGATATGCAACGAAGATGATAGCCTGAAGAAGTTAATTAATATACACCTACTATTGAGAAGCCTCAAACTTCTCTGTAACTTTAAACAAGTTTATTCACACATAGTATAAATGCAAGAGGCACAACAGCATCAAGATATCATGTATCAGAACCAGAAGGTTCCCATTTTACAGAGTGAAACTTCAGTCTAATGAAAATCAGAGACAAACCTCCCCATGCTTCCAGCTGAACTCATGTTCCCTCTTCTGGAGACTTTAAGCACCTTGCCAAGTACAACTTGTAAACAAACGACAGCCAAAAACAGACGCAGAGGCCTAAACACTGCTTCTTTTCTTTTGCCATTAAATCTGATGTCTCTTGGTAAAGGTGAAACCATTCTCTATTTTCACAGAGTGTCAAGAGACGTGAGTCTAAAATACAGTTAAATCAAAAGGAATCCAACACTCAGTGGGCAAATCTCTGCTAAAGCCTGTTCCAGTTGATGCAGGGAGTGGCCCACAGTGGCTAATATCTCTTGGCAAGTGTAAGGCCAATACCAATCACCCTTCATGCCTTTGTATAGGGGAGAACTAAAAGATAATCAACCTTGGTCATACTCCTGATGAATTCAGTGAGAAAAAAAAAAAAATCCCACAAAGGAGCAGTTTCCCTTCAGTTTCTAGAAAACCGATAATCCTTCATGGGAATGTGTTAACTGTATTAAATTTGACAGGATATTAGTAAAATATTACAATAACATAGATATATTTCATTTTGACTTGATCATACTGTATAATAATTGAAACTACAAAGTCAGGGCTAGAAAATAGCTATTCCTTTTTTTTTTCTTAATAGTTGAAGCTTCACAGTTTGTTTTCATTTTGCATCTGAACAGATGGCAACTTTTGCTGTTATAATTTTTCATCACAAAAGACTGATTGATTCTCTAGTTGTTAGGACATTTATTTCTTATGGGGAAAACTTAAGTTCAAATTCCTGCTTTGGATCAAATAAGACAGGTTCTTGAACCTGTGACTGTTTCTGTGCTAACCTCTAAGCTGTCATTTTTTAAGATGCTATTAATTTTTTTTTCTGAGCCGGAATCCATCTCGATTTAAATTCTGTCCTGTATGCGAGAAACCTTTCTTGAGGAAAATTCAACTGAATAGTGTCATATACAACCTAAAATTTCAATATTGGCTTTTTCTGATTGGAGGATTCCATTTTGATGAATTGGCATGATCATGTAGACCTCTCCCTCTGTTTAATTAAAAAAAAAAAAAAAAGCAAAAACCTGGCCAACTCGATCCATCTTTTCTTTTCCCAATGCCCACAAAATTACTGCATGCAGTAAAAATGCATATAAACATGAGAATTATCAAGGAGGATTTCTGGACAACAAGTTAAGTTCCAATCTGTAATTTGGTCCAGTTTCTAAACCAAGATCTGAAACTCCTTAAACCTACTAATTCAGGAGCTGAAACAAAAGGGGAAATGGAAAGAGCATAAGCAGGAAAATCTACATGTGTGACTTTTTAATTTCATTTGCTATAGCAGTTTCTTGACTGCCATTTTGTTTCAATCAAATGAAATACCTGATATTTAAGATTTAGCATTACAGGAATTCTTATGTCTGATGTTATTGCAAATATTGTCTGTCCTGCTGATGTTATTCCAATATCCATCTACTTTTTTCTACTCCTTCCTCAGTAACTACAAAATTTTCAATTATTATTGGGTAGGTGTGTGCACGTAGCGACACTTTTGCAGCTAAATATCAGAAATTTACCTCAGCTTTTCCTTCCCAATATACCAGGGAACTATTAAAATCATTTGCTCTTTCTATCTGCTGTCTATTTAAGCAATTATGAATTCAATTTCTAGCTTTATTTCTAATCATGAGAACTAGAAATAGTTTTTTCCTATTTTTAAAAGAAAACTGAGATTCTTATATGGCAATTTGGTTCATGGGAACTGGAGCTATATGAAAATAAAGCCAAAGCCAAAGCAAAATTCACTAACAATGGTAAATCTCCCTACTGAGTTAGAATAGCTTCTAAAGCTGTATGAATCTTTTCTTAACTACAAGGAATTCCCCAATATGCTCAAGATGTCCCCTTTCTAACAGGAACAACTTGCTGTCTCCCTGATGCCTTTAGACATAAATTGTCTAAAAATCTGACATATTGAGGAAGTCCCATTAGAAAGGCCATTGGCAAAGTTAATCCCTAAGGTCTGCTTTTTTTTCCCCTCCCTTTGCTTTCTGATAACACAAGGAAAATGGTCCTGCCAGGACAAGGCAGGGAAATAAGATACGAGCTTTCCTTCTAGAAACTTGCATTTAAATCTTGACTCATGTTTCTAAAACATAGGGGCCTGGTCTGACACGTACTGAAGTCAGATTTTTCTTTGACTGAGGGAGCTTTGAATTAGCCCCTCATCGATGTACAATTGCTCAGAAGTTGAGTAAAGCAGAGTCTCTGCTGCAGACAAACTCCAATGGGATCCATTTCCTGAATGTCTTTCAGGAGAGTCTGAAGGAAACAGTTTGCTTTCTGATCTCCCAACTGCCTAATATTTTCAACACCTTGAATAAATTGCCATTTGCTGACTTTTGTTTATTTTTGGAATCTGTTGACGCAGGCACATTAAACGGGGCAGAGCATAGGATCTTATCTGTGAATGGGAACACAATTGGGTAAATAGCAATTTATTTTTGGCAAGATTAGCAGATCTGGTTTTCTAAGTGGCTTTTCAAGAGATTTTACTGCTTCTGCAGTGTTGGATCAATGGTTTTCATATGGTTTTACTTAAAAATAAAGAAGGAAAGAAGAGCTGTGCACTCTGCAGGTGAGCATGGATGGTTCTGCCCTGTTCAAAGGTGAGCAAAGGAACGTTTTCACCTCTGGTTCCTATAATTCGATGAAATTGCCTTCACTTAGCTGCAATTTTCCTGTACGTGGAAACTGCCTCACCTCAGACAGGGTGAAGCAGCCTCTATTCCACTTTTCCTATTCTTGAGGAAATAATCTATATTCTTGTATTCCAGGAGGAAGGAAATTTCGGATGAGCATGTATCTTCAATATGTAGAAACTTTGTGAAGAAGGCAGACCAGTAGGTAAGGTACCAAAAAGATGACCTCAAACAGCACCAGAGAATGAAGGAAAAGAGTTGCATGAAGCAGAAGGTGCTATTTGAGGACCTTTGACAGTCACCACACCATAGATAGCAAGGTCTTTACTTCTTCTTGTGCCTTTACTGCTTCTCAGTCTCTCCTGCCTTGCACACCTAAGTCTGCCCATGCAATGGCTTTTTGGAATGTCTTTTGAGATTAGAGCAATTCACTTGCCAAAGAGTTTGGTTCAGTATAGAACTACTTCAAAACTGGAGGAATGACAGGGATGTTGTGTGGACCCACTTCTCTCTCCTCCTTTTGCCAGAACACCTGTTGCATGTTCTTGCAACCCCAGACTCTGCAAGGACCTGCCTTCTCCAAGAAATATGACCTGGAAATTATGACGGCAGCTTGAGGTTCACCCTTTTGGGAATCCGTCTTCTTCTGTGCATCCTGATATGCATGTGAAGCCAGTCCCTGTTCGCCTGACTATGCCTTTCAACCACAAATCAGCTGCCCCCACTGACAGGAGAACATTTCCTATTGAAAATAAATGTGAAGAATTGAAAAATTGAAGTCTGGGGTCATCTTTAATATGGTCAATAAATCCATCCCTAACTAACTTCCTTTATTCATCTTTACACACTTCTAGTGAAAGAGTTATAATCCCTGCTATAAATGTGCTCTTGGTTTTCTGTGTTTTTAGATTTTGGTTTATGAGGAAGCAATAGTGAATATAAATGAATGTACCATTGAATAGCAATATTTATTTTTTCCTCTGGTAGTATCGCTGGAAATGGTCAAAATGGGAGACCTGAAAGTAATTCACTGAAATTTATCATGACAGTTCTTTGACACTGATAACTGGAGATCTCAGATCATTTCTCACACCAATAGCTTCACACAGTGAAAGCTAAGATGTTTCTTGGTGTTAAAGAGTCTATTTCCTCTCTTTTTAATACATTTTTTTTTCACATTGGTCTTTCCAAAGTGAACCCATAGCTGAAGTTCCTTCTTTGTTCCCTTCTTCTTCATTATTTATGTTCAGTCTCTGATTTCACAGAATCATAGAATCATAGAATGGTTTGGGTTGGAAGGGACCTTAAAGATCACCTAGTTCCAACCCCCCTGCCATGGGCAGGGACACCTTCCACTAGACCAGCTTGCTCAAAGCCCCATCCAACCTGGCCTTGAACACTTCCAGGGAGGGGACATCCACAACTTCTCTGGGCAACCTGTTCCAGTGCCTCACCACACTCACAGTAAAGAATTTCTTCCTAATATCCAATCTAAATCTACCCTCTTTCAGTTTAAAACCACTACCCCTTGTCCTATCACTACACTCCCTGATAAAGAGTCCCTCCCCATCTTTCCTGTAGGTCCCCTTTAAGTACTGGAAGTCTTCCTGGAGCGTTCTCTTCTCCAGGCTGAACAACCCCAACTCTCTCAGCCTGTCCTCATAGGGAAGGTACTCCAGCCCTCTGATCACCTTTGTGGTCCTCCTCTGGACCTCCTCGAGCAAGTTCACGTCCTTCTTATGCTGGGGGCCCCAGAGGTGAACGCAGGACTCCAGGTGGGGTCTCACGAGAGTGGAGTAGAGGGGGAGAATCACCTCCCTTGAACTGCTGGTCACACTTCTTTTGATGCAGCTCAGGATACAGTTGGCTTTCTGGGCTGTGAGTGCACATTGCTGGCTCATATTCAGTTTTTCATCCAGTAATACCCCCAAGTCCTTCTCCACAGGGCTGCTCTCAATCCATTCTCTGCCCAGCCTGTATTTGTGCTTGGGATTGCCCCGACCCATGTGCAAGACCTTGCACTTGGCCTTGTTGAACTTCATGAGGTTCGCACGGGCCCACCTCTCAAGCCTGTCAAGGTCCCTCTGGATGGCATCCCTTCACTCCAGCATGTTCACTACACCACACAGCTTGGTGTCGTCAGCAGACTTGCTGAGGGTGCACTCAATCCCACTGTCCATGTCACCAACAAAGATGTGAAACAACGCCAGTCCCAATACCGACCCCTGAGGAACGCCGCTTGTCGTGGTCTCCACTCGGACACGGAGCCGTTGACTGCAACTCTTTGAGTGTGACCATCCAGCCAATTCCTTATCCACTGAGTGGTCCATTTGTCGAATCCATGTCTCTCCAATTTAGGGACAAGGATGTCGTGTGGGACAGTGTCAAACGCTTTGCGCAAGTCCAGGTAGACGACGTCCCTTGCTCTTCCCTTATCCACCAACACTGTAACCCCATCGTAGAAGGCCACCAAATTTGTCAGGCACAATTTGCCCTTAGTGAAGCAATGTTGGTTGTCACCAACATCGTAATTTTCCATGTGCCCTAGCACAGTTTCCAGGGGGATCTGCTCCATGATCTTGCCAGGCACAGAGGTGAGACTGACTGGCCTGTAGTTCCCTGGATCTTTCTTTTTTCTCTTTTTAAAAATGGGGGTTATGTTTCCCCTTTTCCAGTCGGTGGGAACTTCCCTGGACTGCCATGACTTCTCTAATATGATGGATAGTGGCTTAGCCACTTCATCAGCCAGTTCCCTCAGGACCCGTGGATGCATCTCATCAGGTCCCATAGACTTGTTTGATCTGGGTCTTTTCAGGTCTAGTCCCACTGCTGATCTGTTCCTACAATCCAATCATGGTACATCATCCTTGAGGAACTCTTGACTGCATTAAAGGTGTCCTTGATCTCTTTGGGGCCGAGACTTTACCCTGCATACCCTGTTACTGATATCTACTCAACTCTTTCACTGCTATGTGTATGTGGCCAAGTTCTGAGTTTAAATTAAATTGAAATAAAAAAAGTTATCTCTTTTTTTTTTTTTTTAATTCCCTGATCTCTAGAAAAGATTTTTCACTTTCACTCTGTTACTTATCCTGTGTCAGATGCCTCATCTTTCCTCCTTGGCCTTTCTTCTTCTTTAAGTTTCCCTATGCAGACCCATGAAGTGTCATGTGCCATGTGCAGAATCATCAAGTATCATGTATTTAGCATAGAGTGTCATAATTCTCACATTGCTTGCTTGCTAACTTTATGAATACAGATGGCTAAGTATAAAAAAGAGGAACCCTGCTAGTGCTTCCCAAAGAAAACTGCAAAGTGAATTCAATGTGCATAGACCAGCACAGAATCAATACAAGAAACACTCCTAGCTCATACGCTCATTTTGTGGGACATGAGAAAAATGTAACCACAGGACAGACACCCCTTCCACTGAAGTTTCTAGTATCTAAGGTTTTGTTTCTTCCCCCCCCTCCCCTGCCCCCCGCATTACTTGCTCTTAAACAATGTAGCAGTATCGATGTTGCAAAGTCTTTTACTTAGACCATAGGAACGTTGTTCTCTGGCTCCAGCTGCACCAGCTGAAGCAGCTCACACCTTCAGCTGCCCCTTCCCAGAGTTTGCCGTCTCATCTTTTCTGCCAGACGTGCTGTTTGAGTGTGATTTCTAATCCTTTTCTGTCAATATGTGAGCCATGTTAGGAAAGAACTGTTAGCTACATGCTTTAAACCAGTCTAGCTTTTTTTTGACTGAAATTTGTGGAGGAACAGTCAAGTGCGCCACTCAGTCAGCAAGGGGTGGTTAGGACATAGTGTCCTACTGCCTTCGTGATACCACAAAACAAATAAGAGACAGAAGTATGAAATACATTTCAATATAACTAGTCTGTGATCTAGACTGAGCTCATCGAGGGGTTATGACTGAATGTGTTCTGATATTGTGCTGAATATCACTGCTGAATCCCGTTTCTTTCCCATTCACTACTGCAACCAACTACAATAAAAAATGGAGGGTTTGGATAGCGATAGTCCGGGCTGGAAACCAGGACAAGGTGGGGTGCAGGAGAGACAACTAAGGTCTGCATCTCTTATCAAATCCAGGCTCCTACCCTACACTGTTCTTAGAGCATCAATAACAAGAAAATTGGGCCAGATGAAGCTTCTGTAGCTGTGATAGCTGTTTTGTACATTGGCCCTCTGAGATCCCTTGCTGGAAAGCACTGGGTGTGTTTATCTTATTTTAAATCTGTGGGAAGAGATTTTCCCGAGCATTAAAACGGTGAAAAAATTAATATTTATAATGTACTCACCTCCTTTTCAAGCCCTTCAGGACGTGGCCAGCTTTTCATGCCTGTGATGCTACCTTAGACTTTGGATGTTGAAATAAAGACTGTATGTTGGATGCTGGCACAGTCAGCTTGAAAGACTGATCAAGCTTATTTGCCTCCCACTTAGAAACCTATCAAAAAATGCCAAGAATTAAACTATGGGATTAGGAAGCTTGCCATTTCTAAGATTTGTGGCACTAGCAATTGACTTAATGCCTTGGCGGGGAACAGGCTGTGCATGGATTCACTCATGTGGCTTCTCTAATTGTTTGTCAGGGAAAGGATTGCCTCAAATCCTTGTGAAAGCTGGATAGAGTATCACAGTGGACCTGAGCTTTACATTCAATCTGTGCCAAGCTCAGGTACACTTTAACACCAGTCACTGATTATTGGATGCTTCTCATGCCTATGGTGTTGTACAAAGATCAATTGACTAGTCCTCATACAACATTTGTGACATGTTTGACTGCAATTTTAGGGAAACCATTTCCAGAGGCAGTGGAGCAGAGAAGTGCAGGGTAAGAAAAAGGTAGGCTTAGCTGTCAGACACCTCCCATTGATGCAATCCACAGCCCTGGGTTGGGGATTTAACTGACATTCTTGCTAGGCCTTGCTAGCAGAAGATACTCCCTGTCAGTTTTTCATGGCAGCACTACAGAGTTCCTCTGGTCAACGTGGCTAGGAGGACACTGGCTAGGTGGAGTTTGACATGTTCACATCTACAGCCTCTTCTGTCTTCTGCTTTCTTCTGTTCAACTCATGCTCCCCGTGGATATCTCAGGCCAGCCTTACTGTTACCTTAGATTTAACCAGGGCTTGTTGGGAAAGGACATTTTGCCTCAGAGAAACCTTTGTGCAGAGCTGAGAAAGACACTATGTGTTTGATGGGACTTAGGCAATCTACTGAAGAAGTGGAAGGTAGTTGATTGGGGAGTTATTCTGCTCTGTCAAACAGCCTTGTTAAGACCACATCTAAATCTATAGGGTGCATATATGAAAAGATAGCCTGCACCTCTGCCTAAGATTAGACTACGTAAAGAGATTGATGAAGCTGAGCAACAAGACACCATGAATATGGATCTGACTGCTATAATTGGCAGACATTTCAGATACAGGCTTCAGCCCACCACTCATAACAAGGATGGTGTGCTTCTCTCTATGAGACTGTCTTACAAGGAAATAATTTTTAGTTGGCTTGGTTTGGCCTCCTGAGTTCAATTTTGTAGCAGAACTGCAGCAGATAAAAGCTAGTGTAGTCCCACTGCAATGTTGGTTTACACCAACAGTGGTATAGCCCCTTGCACATATCCTCAGGGAGATATTTCTCCAAGGACAATAGCGTTCCCTACCCTCGAGGTTATTGTGAGGTGGAAATCACTGATTATAAAATTCCTTGAAGCTATGGGGTGGAATAGACAACGTCTGATTATACACTATTTATTATATCTTACATCCATTCTGTCTTGACTTGATAATTTTTACTTTTCCCAGTGAAAGGAAAAGCTGAAGAATGGGCTGAAGAGTGGGCTTGGGGCATGTGGGAGGAAAAATCAGATCAAAGTGAAGCAGAAGTGGACTTTAATAAATGATGTCAGTAAAAACCACAGCAGGAAAGTTTGTTTTGTGATATATGTGCCCACTGTAGCCAGACCTCCCTGTACATAACTGTAGATACACCAATCAATTTCTATTAATTTAATCTCTTTCTTGCAGAAAATTGAACAACAGCAACAACAACAACAAGAGTCAAAATGAAACAAACTACAAAGGAGGCCAGAACAAATGTCTCCTAAACTGAGTGCCACTGAGAGTTTTTCTTTCTTCTTGGCTACACTGTGTGATATTTTTCTCCATGTTTTCTGCTCCGATTAAGAACACTTCCATCTTCTGTGATGCTAGTAGTGCGTGGGCCTGTACAAAAGCATGCACTCAAATGAAGACTAAAGCTTCATCTCTGTTTAGCAACACTGGCAATTTACCATCAATCTTGCTTCCGTATAACATAGAGAGAGGGACAAGAAGGTATGTATCATCTTCTCAGCAATTCAGGGCATATGCATTCAATACTTCAGTTAAAAGAATGGATCAAAAAAAAAAAGACAAGTAGAATTTAAATCCAAAATATGGGCATTAAATACTCACACTAAGCTACAGCATCATTGCAGAGTTTCCTGTCATCATGTGACAATGTCTAAAGCTACATAAGCACCTGAAATTTTAACGTATGGGCACGCACTAAAACATTGCGGTATTGACTCTACTGTGTATCTCATCCATCTGCTCATACTCATGACAAGTGGCATCTCAAGAACGAATGTTTTGCAATTTCACCTTGTGGGGGGCTTGTCTTATTCTTGGAAGTCACTGAATAAACTGTGAAAAAGAACGAGGCTTGTCTGGAAAGCACTCCTAAACATCTGCTTTTAGAGTGCTCACCCATGAAGTAGAAAACCAGCTTCCACCCTCTCTCCAGCCTCCCAAGGGAGTACCTTCCCAACATTATAATTTAATTACTTGCCTCTTAGACACAGCTGATTAGGAAGATACTAGATTGTTTAGACTGAAATTCCCAAGTTGCCTAGAGCTTCTTGTGTGCATCCCTTTCAGGAGACTAACATTTATGATTGCTAAAGGCACAGTTATACATCTAGGAACAAAGAGTACAATCTGACCTACAAGGCAGGGAAAAGCACTGGAAAGCACCTACATGGCACAGTAGAAGAGCCACTCATTTAGCATTCCCAGGGCTGCAGCGCTAATGGGAAAACAGTGCTAATGAGATCTTGGGTGCACAAACAACAGTCCTGTGACTAGAAGCTGATGTTATTTCCCAACCCATAGCTGTTTGTGGCAATGAGGACACCAGCTCCAGAAGTGACCCACAGATAGGATTTGCAGTCTGGATATAACACCGGCCAGTGACCAACTTAAAGAACTCAATCTTTTCAGTTTATAAAAGAAAAAGAGGTAAAAAAAAAAAAAAAGACTGGGAAGTGCTTTGATCGCAATGTATAAAATCCTTTTGCAAAGAGAAAATACTGAGTAGTAAAGAATTCTTTAACCTAGCACGGAAACACATTGCAAGAAGGAGCAGCAGGCAGTGACAGCCAGGCAAACACTAATAACTGGTATGTTTTTAACAGTGGAGGCTATTAGTCACTGCAACAAACAAGCAAGGGAAGCTGCATGTTCCCTATCTTTTAGTATCGTCAAATCAAGTCGGAACATTTTTGTGGAAAACATGATTTTGTCATGCAGAAACACGAACCAGCTCAAGATAAAAAAAAAAAAAAAATGCAGAGCTAAAAAAGAGATGCAGAGAAGGACAATTCACACTGCTGATGGAAAGAAGAAGCTGCTTTACGGAGAGAGAATATAAAGTTCGTGACTCTTCAGTTTGGAGAGGAGAAGGCTGAGGGGGATATGGTCAAGGTTATTGAAATAACTATGGTGGTGGGTGAGATCAATTTAATCCACTGACTAGGGAAAATTCCTTGAAATTATAGCGGACTGATTTAGAACAGAAAAAAAAAAAGAAAGTACACACATATATATTTTTAAACAGAGTAGCAATGAACTTTTGGAGTTTTGCTGCCACAGGAATTGTGAAGATGGAAAATATAAAAATATCATGGCCAAAATCATGTAAGGGAATATCTGGGAATGCAGTGAATAGGCAGGGGTTATATTCTTTACCATTTGTAATGCAAAAACTGTGGAAATTGTGAGACTATAAGAGGAAAGGACTGCAGACAGGGGCCAGGTTTGTGTGTCCTCCTTACATAGCATCTCCTCTTGGTGCAGATTATTGGTCTAGCCAGACCCAACCTAGTAGGATATGTTTTATGTTCACATATTCTTATGTTCTTAACTACAGCACAATGTAGTAAGTGGGGACCTGACCTATTTCTACATGTGGTCAGATGATGTCAGGCCACTGATGACAGTGTTGGCTGTTGGCCAGTTCAGCAGAGTGAGGCTGAAGCAGCCTACCTGCCTCCTCAGCTTCTGCTGGGAGAAATTATGTCGGTACTGGGGCAGACTGCGTCCATTCAGACCAGAAGTGGGAGTCCTAATGTCCTACTTGCTGGCTTGATCTGGGAGAGACAGTTCTGCTCATGGTCCGTACTCCATGATGTAGATCTTCTAAAGGCAGCAGTGCATCTTGTGTCAGCAGTAGAGCACAGTGGGCTCCATCCTCAGATGTTTTCCTCCTGTACATCTGTCTCATCTTCAGAAGTGTTGCGGGTTGACTGAGCCAAAGGGAAGGACTCACCTGGAAGGAGGCCACTCCGTGATGAGGAATTCAGGGGAATATAGGAGGCAGAAGGAGAGGGGAGAGGCAACCCAAAGCTCTATGAGGGACCATCCTTTTGCTTTAGATGCCAAAACATCTTGCTAATACCTCATGCTGAGAAGCAACTTTTTGCCTTCACATCAGTCAGGGCGGCCTCTTGACTCCTTGCTAGCATACAAAAGCTATATCCTCATGTGAATGATTAAGGATTCCTTCTGACTTTAGTCTATATAGAACTGAGGAATGGAGAGCTTTGTAGTATATTGGTGTCAGATACAGTAGGGAAGAGTTAAGGCATTCCAATTACATTTCTCTTTAAAAAAAAAAAAGAAAAAAAAGCAAGATCATTCTAGAAACACACTTCTATCATCATATTAACTAGGAAGGACTTCTAGATGTCCATATCCCTGCCAAAGGACTATTATTCCTGCAGGTGTTTTTCTCTGTTTCATTTGCAGAATTTCAAGCACTGTTTCCTAAAAACTTTCTCATAAGCATCCAAAACCATTTGAGTTTAGCTTCAAAGTCCATCAAGTCCAAGATTCACTGATGTTGTACTAGCACTCTAATACATGTGGTTGGGATTGTTTTCTTTTGTCTACCACAGAGCCATCATGTCACATTTTACTTCACATTAAATCACTGAGGTGAAAAAAGAATGTTCTTGTGGATTAGCACAGGACTTAGCCCTAGGAAATGTTGGTTCAATTCCCATCTTGGTCACATATACAGCAAACCCATCACAAGCCTCTCGATCTATCTGGAATCAAATTCACTGGCAGAACGGCAATGAAACCTGCAGGTCTCATTTCTCTATTTGTATAATGAAATGGTCATGATATCCTAGTCCCTTGGGGAGTTTGAGGATTATTCACCCTAACACCCAGAACACCCGCATATTTCCCTATCGAGTGTTATATAAGAATCTGGAGGGAAAGACTAATCATACATGAAGTAAACAAGTAGCAAATGGATTATACGAGAGTAATTCCATGTGCAGTATAGTCTAATAAAATTAACATTTGAGTGATGACAAATAGAGAGCCTTTGGGGATGAGAGTACTGGAAACAAGGAAACAGTGAAGAGATTTCTAACAGGTGAAAAATAAACCAAAATGAGCTCTATTTTTTCTCCCTACCCCATGCTCTTACATTCAAGATTTTGCTTTCAGGTGCTGAGTAATAAGTGATACAGACAGAAAGAAAATCCATCTGTCTCTGTGCCAGGTTTCATTAAATGTTGACCACAGAAGTAAATGGAAGTATAAAGAAGGCAGAATGGTAAACTAAATACAAAACACTGAATAAGAGAAATGGCATTTTATCATAGGCAGCATCACAAGAGGCAGTTTCCTGTCTGGACTGGTAATGAGAGCACTGATTTCTTGACTTCAGATGTTTCCATGAGTACAAAAATCCCACAAGTTAACTTGTAGAGGGAGGGAGAGATTTCCTGGAGTCAGAGATCAACCACTGCGAGACTGAGAGGGACTTTGTAGTGGAGGGATGCAAACAAGACCTGTGCATGTCAGAAGGAAAAGCTCTCACAAGCTTGTGCTGCAAGCAGTGCAGACCCGATTGTCTTTTCAGTACAGCCCAATGCTCAAGGTCATGTTGGAAGTCGCTGGACATAAATCCACATGTAAGTATGGGTTTTGTGGGCATGGAAGGAAAGGATGTCCCAGCACCCCTTGCCCCAATGCCATATGCTAATTCTTGAAAAAAATTGCCTTACAGACCTTCCTAGAAGGTTCTTGTCATGTAAAAATAATGGGAGACATGGAGAGCCTGAACACAGTAGTAGTATAATTGCATTAAATCCATGCTGCTGCAGAAAGATGGGAGCATGACAGGCTTCTGTCTGCTCTTCAGCCACTGCTCAGTCAAATGACGTAGCTGTAACCACATAGTGTAAGGGAGACATCCAGGCAGGAGCTTTTCTGTTGTTCCCAGTCCCTGCCTGAGATCCTTTGTTCCAGACTTTAGGACACTGCAAGTTACTCCTCCGTTACAGCTGGCTGTTTCTCAAGGCACAGAATGAAGAGGTTAAGCTCTGACCCTACTTGGAGAAGATCAGGACTTCTAGCATGGTCAAGGCTGGAACTCTCTCCCCCAATCTCTGCAAGCCCAGATGCTGCCCAGAAATGCAGAATTCTCTTCTATCAAAAGGTAGAGGCATCAAGGTTTGGTTTTGTTCTGTATTAAAAGTAAAGGAACACTATTTGAAATCTTGGAGGGAAAGGATAGTTTATCAAGAAAATGCCAGTTCCTGTCTCCTTTCAAGACTTAAAGATAGGGCAGGAGAGGCTTTTGTTTCAGCCAGTGCTCAAACAGCTAAGCCACTGACTAATCTGGATGTTTATCGAGGCTTGTCTTCCAGAAAAGAAATCTATGAAACAGATAAACCTTTCCCATTTCCATATTTCATTAAAACATAACTATCTGAAAGAAAAACAAACAAACAAACCTTAAAGAAATTGGTGTTTCTATCAAAGCAGAATTGACTAGTGCTGCAGGTGGAACCTAGGAAAGGCAAAGCACTGCCTTGTCCTGTATCCTGCACTGCTCTTGTATAGTTACCTTCATCTTAGTTAAGTCATCTTAACTTCATCTGAGTTAAATCATCTTCATCTTGCAGCAAGTCTGACTAGTTTTGTGGAAGAGAATATGAGAACTGGGCTGGCTTTCTGAGTCATGGCACTGCCTCCAACCAAATTTAGGTATTTACTCAGTGATGATTACTAATGCACCTGGCTTGCTCTTTATCGACTACAGGTGGAGCCCAGGGTGCCTTGCTTCTACATAGACTCCTTTGCTGTAGGGGATCATGGCTAGTCAGATGTATCGCTCATTGAGGGATAGACAACTACAAGTCATCTGTGTCTTTAAGAAGCTCCCCTACTGACTGTGTAGCTTTAAATATCCTAAGGGGCTCCAGCAAGTCTATGCTCCCTGCTGAGACATTTCTGTTTGAGCACAGAAGGAAAAACGCATTAGCTGATGAAAAGATATTAATAACGCAGAGAAAGGTAAAATTCTTTCAGCTCTACTGTAACATACCCAAGCTGTTTGGAATATTTGGCTCTGATTGTGTGTGTATACCCAGCGATGCGTTTACTTTGATCAAGACATTATGGCAACAATTTCCACTGATAAAGTGTGCTTCTGTTAATGAGATCACCTGGGCCAGTGATTGCAGAAATGACAACTGTGTATTCATTTCTAGGTTGTTCAGATATTCCCTGCTTTGTGTTCTGCCTCCAGCCATAAAGTCAAAGTAAATATCCATCAGCTCAGCGACACTTCTTCTCTGACTCTCCCCTTGAAATCACAGTTTATTTGTATCGGAGAACTTGGCATCAAACAAGAGATAAGACAAGCCAGGGGAAAAAAATGTGCACTGTCCCTCAGCTTTCTCTTTGTGCCACAAGGAATAAATGAACTTGAAATAGTGACTTTGACTCAGAAGCTGATAAAACTACCGGTCATTATTTTACCTTTCCAGGGAGTGGGGGAAGACATGGGAAGTTCAGGGCTAAGAGAAGCTAATTCCCCATAATCTTACTCCTGTACATGTTACAGGCCAATTGAGAGTGAGAACAGCTTGGGTCGTAATTTAGAGTTGCTCTAAATTATGTCAACAGCCATCAGAAAACTCACTAGCAACTAGGAATGAGACTGAAATGGAAATGCCAGTGGAACTCTGATTACAATGTTTGCAGCAAGAAAATTGCCAGGAGAAGGATGAAGTTAGTAAAGGGTTTGACTCTTGAAGTTAAACCCTTGGAAATCCATTCTGCTGTTTTAATGTACACATCTTTACAACATCAGAACAACTCCTAGGAGTGTATTAAGCAATATGGTTAAGTATGAATAACATCTGTGGTGTTAGTTTCCTTCTTTCTACTGTCCTTTTCCAAAAAGCATTGTATGGGCAGTATAGAATTTCCTTTCGGGCTAGATTTATTTTCTTCTGTATTTATGTAGAAGGAGGTCTGTACCTGGAGAAGTCAGTAAGACATACGAGGATCCTTATGTCTTGGTGGAGATCATTCCGTGGTCTTTGACAAGCTCTTCCGAAACCTCTGATTATATTTACATGAGAAGGTGAAGATAGACTCACCCATTCTCCACCTCACGCCATGCCAAGCCAGCAGTCTGGACTCCTGGTGCCTGGTTCTTGCTGAGGATCAATAATCTTAGGAGGGAAGACAAATAGCTTTGGTATAGCATGACAGATAATGAGGATCTAATGTTAGTAGCTCAGCACCAGGGTAGATTGAGCCCATTTCTGCCTGTATGCTCTTCCCCCTAGGTGGAAATACCCTTCTAGTTCCTACATGGTGAAATCTTAAACATCAAGTATTATGTTCCCTTTTATCATGTACTGGATTTGCTGATCTCCCTCCTGGAATTTTAGATATGAATATAAAGACCCAGAAAGATGACAGCCTTTAATCTCATTCAATATTATGAGAATAATAATATTGCAATAATAATAATAATAATAATAATACTGTGATAATAATAATCTGTGATGATTCTGTGATATCCAGAATAAATGCTGCTGTGACCGAGTCTCCAAGTCCATTTTCATTTCTCTCTTTTTTTCTCCAGGACTTCATAACATCACTCTTGGGATTGAGCAAGTAGCTGCTGTTGAGCGAGGAAAGTTA
Organism: Gymnogyps californianus; assembly: GCF_018139145.2. Lineage (NCBI taxonomy): Eukaryota > Metazoa > Chordata > Aves > Accipitriformes > Cathartidae > Gymnogyps > Gymnogyps californianus. The sequence continues at coordinate 3,545,693 of NC_059472.1, read as the reverse complement.
GAGTGGAATCACCACCCATCAAGACCTTTCCCTTTGTTTCAATTACTTGATCTTCGCTAAGTACGAGCATGGCAGCAGAGCATTGGTATCAGAGGGGAAGGCTGGCAGAGATTTTCCGTTCTAAACACTGATATTGGATTATCTACAACAACCTTTTACTCTTTCTTAGGTTAACATTTTTTCCCCTAGTATCTGCCTTAGCAGATCATATCTTATTTTTTTTTATTTTTAGAAAATTTAGCCAAAGTGGGTTTGGCCATTTTCAGGAATGACGTTAGTAAAATATTTCAGTTGTGTCAGCATTTCTGAAAAGTCCTGGGGACTTTTCTATTCCTTTTGCTTCCAGTGAGCATTTTGAACGAACTTTTCCATCCCTGAAAAAACAACCTAAATTCGAACAAAATGCGAGTCCTTGGAGATTTAACCAACACTAGCAGCGAAATTCCCAAATATGCTATCTGTTCTGGACGTCTTCCACCAAAAGCTGAGCAGGATTTTCTTTGGACTAATAGGTCTGGGCTATAGCAGGTTGGATGTTCAAGATAAAGTGTTTTAATTATGGTTCACGAGGTAGGGCTATCTGTAGGCCTGGGGAATAAGGGATCATGTTTTGCACTCACAAGGGCTTGCACAGCTTTAGATCCTGATTTGAGAAAAATATGATTCTAAGTCTCACTGTTCTCCTGCCACCATCAAATAACTATGAAGTTTCCTGGTGGAGTTTCTTAAGATAAAAGTAAAAAGATAGTTATATGATTAAAGACTATATGAATAATAACATAAATGCACATGGGATCTAAATTATGGTGCCACATTGGATTAACAGTGCACTAATGGTTAAGATTCATAGTAGCATTTCCAAAGCTAGGAGTACTTGACTTAGTGACCATATACATGTATCTTTATTGTTATTTTTTGGCATGTAATTACAGTGTATGCCGATGGGAAAACAGAAAGAAAAGAGAGTTGTTGGATGATGCTCGTTCCTAGTGACCTCACTCCGTTGCTCCACGGTGAGCAGAGAAAAACAAGATTTTTATTCTCCTACTTTAAAATCTTGTCTAGTAAATAAATAATGTTCCTCATTGTAATACATCTTCTACAGTCCCCCATGCTCAAGCTCCCAAATGAGCAATCACGTTGCATTGTACCTCAATAACGAGGGACCAAAGGGCTGACAAAGAGCCAGCTCTGTGTCTGGTATATGTTCAAGTCAAACGAATAATAAGGCTACAGACAAGTAAGGATTGTTCTTATTATTTGCATTTAGAAGACACCTCATCAGGACAGGATTCAGCCATTTTAAGCATGTCAGACATTAATAAAGGGTTTTCACTTTCCGCATACATGCGTTGGAAATGTAGACAAGGACACAGAGAGGTGATGAGATATTCCTGCAGTTGGGTTTTGCAAAGCAGTAGCAGACCAGGAGGAGAACCCAGGTGTCCTGCCTACCAGCCTTACATGTGTGCCCATCATTACAGAACATCTGATGCGACTCTGAAAGTTTTTCTTCAAGGGTTTTCTCCATCCTTGAGTGGTCGAGGGATGCACTGCATATGAGCAGAGAAAAATTACCTCTGTTTTTGCAATGAGACATGAACTATTTCTCCCTCAACTCACACCTTCTCCTTAACTTCATGCTTCCCAGGAGGCTGGCAGGATACTGCTTTGGTTTCTAGTGAAGTTGGAAGCCTTTATTTCCTGGTCTGAGTCACAAACAAAGCAGGTTTGGACTGTTAAAGCACCTCATCATTCTCACAGTGCTCATCATCATCAGCTGTCCTTTTGCCTGGGAAACTTAATAAATGAATGTGTTCATGGGTGAAAGCTCCTTCATAGGGTGCAGGCTGGTTCCCTGGCAGACTGAGGAGGGAAGAGGACTTCTTGGATACCCTCGTGGCACCAGTGACACTGAGTGTTACACATGTAGCAAGGATTTTACTAACGCTGAAATAACCCTGCTCAAGCACTGCTCAATAAACCCTAAACCCAACAGTGAGGCTGAGGGAGGGTGATGCAGGGAGTGGGGTGTTTAGTCTGAACAGCCTGTTCTTAGGCCCCACATCTTTTTCTTCCTTGTGTCCAGGGTGGTGACTACAAACTAAGCTTTGAGGATATGTTCATTTGTAATGTGAGAGGAGGAGGGTGAAATTCTGTTGACTTCTGGAGATAAAAGTCCTTGAGGGATGAATCAGCCCTCCAAAGGTGCTGTCTGCATATCAAAGTGAAACTATCATTGCTTTAGCCAGGGGTGCTCTATCTGCATTTGTGGCAGACAAGAGGCAGCTAGAAAATTTTGCAGTAGGATAAAGTTTCCTAAATTACAAGAGAGCCTGGGGAATCCTTAAAATCTGCTGAGAAGCTCCAGTGAAACTTATTCATAGCCAGAAAAGCCTTGTGTATCAGTCAGGGAAGATGTTTAGGGAGGTTGCCAATTCTGAATAGCAATGTTCAGATGGTAGAAGTGTTATTGGATCATGACCTTGGATCCCAACACAATGGTGTCCCACAGGGAAATCCAAAGTGGCAGCTAGAAGAGGAGACAGTATAATCTCACTTCACCTTTTATTGGTTTTTATGTTTCTCTGTTTGTTTCCAATTTTGCTATCATGTTCCTAAAGCTTTTTTTGGCAAAGATAAATCTCTTATCGTCCTTATGTTTGTCTGCTGTCAGAAGCAATCTCAAGTGAATCTGACAAGCTCAAGGCCCCTCATTTCCCCAGAAACTAGAAAAAAAACAACCAACAAAACAAACCCTCAGAAAAGGCCTCCTTCAAACCTTTCTAATAGGATATGTTTGAGGACTGACAAATCCAGGGGAGAAATGTTCACTGTTGAGCATAAACCAATGGCATTTACAGACAGGCAAGACTGCTTTCATTTCCAAGTAGCCACATCTCTAACCAAAGAAGGCTGTCCAGAGCCTGAAGTGTTATAGTGAGGAAATAATTTTCAGCTTAGGAAAAGGAAAACCAGGAAACTATTTGTGTTTCTCAAGCAGAACCAGGGCCACAGTAGCATGGCCCTGACAGCCCGAGCAGCAATGTCCAGGCATCAATACTGCCTTTTATTTGAAACACCATTCCAGTTTTAAGCTTTAAAGTGTGAACAATATTGGCTGTCAGAGACAACAGCAAAGATGTAACTCTTCCCCCTATACTCCCAGAGGCACTGGGAATGGAAAAGAGAGACAAGAAAAGGGAAAGGATTGTCCGCTGAATCTGAGTCATGCTCTTAAGAAAATCATGTCAATGACTTCTTTCAACATGTATTTTGAATAACAGAGCATGCATCTGCACATGTGGGAACATGGGTAACTGCAACAGAGTTTGGGCAATTCCAGCTGAGTCTTTCAAAAACCAGTGTCATGAAAACGCCAGCTACACTAATAATATTAAGCCACTCAAGAGATGAGGTGGGGAAGGGAGTCAGTGAGATTTCAGGAGCGTGGGGGAAGGCAAGGGTCTTTATTTCTCTTTCTGCATCCTCTCCTACACTCATTGTACAGCTTGTGTCCACCTTTATGCAGTGGGGGCTTGTCCCTGGGGACTTCATATGATGGCTGAGGCTCCAGAAGAGGATGGCATTAGGGATGCTGGTCCCACTGAGAGGCATGCAACCATATCCCAGCACAACCTCCTTCCTCAGCCAGAAAGCTCAGTCATCTTCCAGGACTCAAGAGGCCCTCACAGACCCTGTGTATGCAGCAATGCTGCTCTGGTTCACTCTGTCAAGGAAGGAGGGGAGGAAGGAGGATGAGGGACTGTCAGAGGAGGAACCATTTTTTGGAAGAGGAGAGATGAGGGGAGATGCTCAATAATTCAAACAGGAGCAGAGCTGAGCCTTGCAAATTGGCACAGAGTGGGGTGCAAATCTAGTGTTCCTGAGACTGCGATAGTGTTGGCACCTCGGTGGGGATTCATTTCAATAAACTTTTTTGTACACAACGGAGATGACTCAGTCTGAGCAAACCACACCAAGCTCCTTGTATGGTCAGAGTAGAACAAGTCAATAGACTCACTGAAGTTTAGAGAGTGATTTGCCCTCGTCTAAAGTATTGATGTGACTCATCCTGTATGTGCTCTGACCATTGGTTAGATCTCTGCTTTTTATAGTTGTACCCAGATAACTACCTTGACTATAGACTTCTAAACTGCTGCATTGGGTTTGGCTGGGATAGAGTTAATTTTCTTCATAGTAGCTTGTATGAGGCTGTGTTTTGGATTTGTGCTGAAAACAGTGTTGATAATTCAGGGATGTTTTCATTATTGCTGAGCAGTGCTTACACAGAGTCAAGGCCTTTTCTGCTTCTCACACCACCCCACCAGCGAGGAGGCTGGGGGTGCACAAGAAGCTGGGAGGGGACACAGCCGGGACAGCTGACCCCAACTGACCAAAGGGATATTCCATACCATATGATGTCATGCTCAGCATATAAAGCTGGGGGAAGAAGGAGAAAGGGGGGCAAGTTTGGAGTGGTGGCATTTGTCTTCCCAAGTCACCATTATGTGTGATGGAGCCCTGCTTTCCTGGAGATGGCTGAACACCTGCCTGCCGATGGGAAGTGGTGAATGAATTCCTTGTTTTGCTTTCTTGTGCGCATAGCTTTTTCTTTAATTATTAAACAGTCTTTATCTCAGCCCATGAGTTTTCACACTTTTACTCTTCCTATACTCTCCCCCATCCCACTAAGCGGGGAGTGAGTGAGTGGCTGTGTGGTGCTTAGTTGCTGGCTGGGGTTAAACCACAACTGCAGGCAGCTAACGTTAGTGGAAATGAACCCTGGACTTCATCACTGTAGTTTAGTTTGGTTTGGTCTTGCATATATTCTCATCACAATGTTCCCATGATATTCAGTGTTGCATACCTTCATTTGAAAGTAGCCATTCTGTGACTTAAAAACACATTATAATGAAAATAACTAACACTCCAGTCCACAACTTCTTTTTACAGGTTTCACATTAATTTTCTATGGTGACTTTGTTGTCATTCTTATTATTACTATCCCATCTTCATCTCCAGGAAGAACCCTGGAGATCTAGCAGGAGACAGTACAAAGAGAGGAGAAAACAGAAGCTCCACAAGCAAATGCAGCCTCCGCCTAGCTCAGAACAGATTGCAGAACACCACCCTGTTTTACAGTGGGAAAAAATGATTTGCAGCTAGAAAAAACAGCTAAAATAAAGCAAAACCCCAGTAACAGGCACCAAAGTCTAATGCTCCTGAACACCACACATGATCTAACCTCTAGGCCTTACCAACAAATGATGTGACTAACATTGGTGTTTTTAAATTCTGTGCTGAGTGCGTTGATTCATGTAAGCACTGAAACATAACCCGTTTAACAGATTTGCTTTTAATTCTCCCCTTCTTAAAATATTTCTTGTTCAGATTTAATATTGAACAAAGCAGCAGCTTCCTGGTGTGTATTAAGGACACCCTGCCTATGTGTCTGCTTCTGAAAATAACTCTGAGAGCCTTGAGCTCCTTAAAAATGTGTGGACCAGAAGAATTTCTCAGGGGTATGAGGATCCCTGATTAAACACCCTGTATTACTGGAGATTTCCAATCCGTGACCAGCAAGCCTTCAGGCAAACATGAGTTCCCAGCAGTCAGACTATATATGAGAAACCAAGAGCTGAAATGATATATTATATAAGTGAAGCAAATAAGCAGAGATTATTCAGAAATTAGTTTTCAGATGCTAAGAGGGCACCAGATGTTCCAGATAAGCATTTTTTAGGGAGAGAGGGACAGAGTTTGCTAGCTCTCTTTTTTTTTCCTTTTTTTTCTTTTTTTTTTTCCTGTTTTTCTTTTCCTATTTTCTCAGCCATTTTCCAGCAGGATCAAAATGTCTGCAAAAATATGAAAGTGTCTTTCAAACCTTGTTTTGTTGTTGTACTTCAATCCAAGTAATTCTCTGTGCTGAGTGCCAAAGTTATTATATGATGTATTACCCCTTGATTTTTGTCCCAGGCACCTTTTCTGTCACATCCTGATCCACTTCTTACCCTATTACTTCAGATTCTTGTCAATGCTTCATTATGATGTGGCTTTTTCTGTGAAATCAAAACCATCTCTACCCTAGTTTAGTTTTATGCAGAGCAAGGATTGCACAAGAAAAGGGATATTTCAGTTCACTGACTGACCTACAAACAAATAAACAACTTCAGTTCAAATTGACCAGAACTGAACAATTTTTCATCCCTGTGGGATTGACTATGTATCCTTATAATCAGGGCAAAGTCAAGACAGGATCAACATACAGGATCAATTCCCTGGATTAGACAAAGGATTTTAATCCCTGTTTCCCATCAACAAGTTTCACAACCTCTTGTTTTGAAGAAGACTCATAAGTGAACTGAGCCGTGCACATAATTCCTTCAGCCAATAGTTCTGAAGAATTTAACCCAGAATTGTAAGTAGTCTAACTTGAGAGATCTACTCAATCCATTCCCAAATATGTTGATTTAGAAAACTAAAGATACTAAGCTGGTATTTGAATCCAGTCAGAAGAGTTACAAAGTTAATTTCCAAAATGCCACTTGAAATGAACAGCTGTTGATTAACCTAATCAGTGTGTTGTTTTGTTGTTTTTTTTTTTTAAATTAGAAAGCGTGTTGTTTTAATTAAAATAAATTTCAGTTTTGGAAAAATGAAAACAGACTAATTATAATAAAATTAGCGAGAAGTACGAGGTACTTCTATTTCCAATCCATGTGGTTAACTTCCAGAGAACTAAACTGAAGATATGGCTTAAACTCACTCTCCCATTTCCATCTCCTTCTTCTTTCCACTGCTAAAGATGACAATTTCCTTTCAAGATGGATATGACACACCATCTCAATTTCACCATGCCAGAGTCTTGAGGAACAATTTTGCGAACAAAGAACTAATTTGACTCAGAAATGTGTAACTACAATTTTTCAAAAATGTGTATTGAAGGAATTTTAGTTGGTAGTACACCATCCATGCCAAGGAATGCTTAGTGCAATGTTTATCAGAGCACTTTTTCAGGAATAAGTCAATGGACAGCTTGGGAATACCTCGAGACAGTTTGTACACAGTAGTATGAGGTAGTAGCTGGACATTTGCAAACTGCATTTCAGCTGTTCCTTGTCTGCTGGTGCCAGGTGTTCTTCCATGAGGCAAATCACAGCCTTTGTTCTTTTGTACTTCTGAAGGCCAGGACTACTGCTGACACTAGAAGTCATCGCAGAGCCATTGGTCAGGCACAAACACCAGAACTGCTGGACATTCAAGAGTTACTAACTATTCCGCTTCACTTTTCGTAAAAATGAGGTCTGTAAACAGGAGATTCTTTACTTGACAGGGGGCAAAGCAAAAGGAAGAATCAAGACATTTCACTGGTAAGTCCTAGGCATCTTCTTTGGCAACCTTCTCTTTTGACTTAGACCATAGAACCGAATCAAACACTGCAATGATTTTTGAAAGGAGTTCTGGAGTGATTAAAAGTTGCAATCTTTCTCAAACCCACCACTGAGCCTTGGTACCCTCTCCAGCCTGTTATTGCTCCAAACCTTTGTCAATGTGAATGGCTCTGCAGAACAGGACGAAAACTTCCAGCCTTCTCATCTGCATACAGAATTTGGTCTTTTCCTCCTTTAGACTGGTAAATGAGACAGGCGACCCTCAAGTTGAATTGCTCTGAGTTGTGAGTCAGCTCACAGCATAAATACAGCTGGAATATACACAAACGATTTTGCTCATTCCAGTGGTGCAATTTCCCATTATGCTAATTAAAGTTTCATCTGAAGAGATGTAAGCTTGTGTTCCTATTCCTACAAAGGGAGTTGTAGAGCGAATGAGGGCTACCCCGTTCCCATGGAATACATTCGGTCAGGCACTTCCCTTGTACTACAGACTGATCCCTTTCCAGGATCTTGCTTCATTCATGTGAACAGACCTTTCTCGCTTCGCTTGTGTGCAGTGGGATTCCCCAAGTGAGTCAAGGTTTGCATCGTTTCCTTTCCAAGATGTGATGTGGGGAGGGAGTAAAGCCAGAAGAGAAAGAGATTGCAACTGGATACGCTGATACATCTTTGCTATGTAGCAGGAAAAAAGCAAATATTTCTCTAGCAAGACATTCCTTGATTCTTGTTGTTGTACCAAGTGGAGTTCCTCATTGAAGCTGACTTTCTTCTTCCAGGTCTGTTTATCATGATACGCATGGGATCAGGCCAACGGTTTTTACTCATTCCTCTCCTTTCTAACATAGAGATATCAGACTCACCCATGCCGTATGAAGGCTGTATGCTCTGTTGTGCCTTTTCAAGACCTACAGGTGTCTGCTTTTTTCCACACTGCCCCTGACAGCAGCAGACATGGGCTTGAGACTCCTGATGGCCACTGCCAAGCTTGATGCCTTCCTTGGATTGCTTCTGAGGACTGGGATCTCAACTTGGTCATCATTGGCAGAAACAGACTCTGCCCCAGCTGAGTCCAGGAAAAGCCAAGCAAAAATTATAGCCCTTTCTTCGGGCATTAAAACAATAATATTTCTTGGTTAAGAACTTGGCAAACGTCCCACTGACTGAAGTGGGAACATTCAGAGATAAAAGCGTGAGGTGCCACTTCTCCTTTGCCAGGGCAATAACAGATCAAACCTCTGCAAATCAGGAACAAAGAACGACAGATTTTGCAGAGCAATCCATGGCAGGGACTGCAGGAGGGCTTAGCCTTCTGTGCATATCAAAGTTTCTCTTGTATGCCTTGTCTCATTGCAGCTTTAAGAAATTCCTGAGGAAAGGAGTTGCCTTAATAGCAAGTTGTACCACTTTTAAAGCCGCATTTGTATTGCTCACACAGCAAGAGCTCTTGTCACATGGAAACCATTGAATCAAAACACTGACATGGCAAGAGAATAAGGCGAGACAATGAAATGAAAAATTAAGAGCATGAAAAGTAGATGCTGTAGAAAAGCTGACACTTCCTAACACTCCAAGTGAACACTTGCCTGTATTTCAAAGTCAACCGATAAGAAATTATTTGCTTTTCTTATATAACAGAAATAGATAAAGGATTCTGTTTGCATAGGAGAAGATTCCACTAGGCTGCAATTTACGTATGAATGCTCAATATTTAAGGAAATTGCTTCTTTCACTTTGTCAACTGGCATAAATGTATGCTAAAGAGGGATTCATTAGAAAAAGCCATGCAACGCATGAGCTCAGCTCAAATAATCCTGATCTCGCTAGGCAGGTGTTTTGCATCCTATTAGGAGATGGCACATTGAGCTGCAGGAGGCTTGCCATATGGGTTGTGTTGTTCTGTGAAAACAGAACACAAGGATCTCACCTCTCTCCCTTAAAACAAGTTGCCATTTACTGTACGTGCGCTCATTGTGGAGATAGTCATCCTAGCTCACAGGCCTGCAGGTGTTCAGAGACTAAAGTCTCTCAGTTTGCACCCTTGTGAATAAGAGGGGAGCCATGGGGCTTCTCTCCTATACTCTAGTCTCCACGGTTGGTTCTGCAGGCTGCTGCAGAGTCCCATCAGCCTCTGATCAGTATCAGCAGAAGTTCCTTGTGTCCCAGAGAAAAACTGAGAGCCTTGCAGGACAGAGCTGTGTGTGACTGACAGCTCAGGAGAATTACTGAGAGAGACAACTGTTTCCTGTGTCATTACAGCATGAAGGCTTTGTGGAGATCTGAGGAGAGATCTATAGTAACACTTCTGGCAACTTACACAGGATTTATATGTACAGATATAAAAGGATGATCCAAAACAACCTGTCTAGCCTAAATAGTTCTATGGGATCGTGAAGGTATACATGTCTTGTTTCGCTGCTTCTCCTGGAAAATTTACTCAGTCCCTCAGTTTCTGCTACTTGCCGTATCCAGGTATGTTGACACCTTTGCTGAGCCAAGAAGCTTGGTTTCTCTGTCTTGCCTAAAACTCTTTCAAGTGATCAGAGTTTACTTTAGTTAAGCTAGACTGAAGTGGACTTGCCCCTACGCCCCTGTAAGGGACCCTTCTGGGTTCCTAGAAGTTCCTAGGAAGGCCCAGGTCACTAGACATGGTGTGTACCATTTGCCCTGACCTCAATGCTTTCCTTCCCAGCCACAGTAAGGGGAGGATTTGCACCCTTTTAAGCACAGTATATTGGTGGTTAGGGCATTCACTGAGGAAATGGGAGACCTTCGTACTTGACTTTCTCTAGCTGAAGACTTTGAATCCATACTTTCATTTCCAGAGAATACTAGGTTACAGGCTAAGCTGATGGAAGTGTCCTGTTGATTAACCCGTAGAAACAGGACCACAATATCTGTGAACTAGTATATTGTGATTCTCTGGAGGGAATTGCATAGCAGGTTTTCAAAGGATGATGTGGACATGTCACTGCTCAGGTGGCTAACTTCTTAGTTGTATCTACCGGATGATCTTTTTAATGCAATATACTCATTATTGTACACAGAATGTAATGGAGAGAACCCACAGGACTCATCTTCTCTATAATCTAATTTTAGAGTTATACTTAGTAATGTGGATACTTTAGTTATGTTAGTGAGAAGATCTGATCCTCATCCATTACTTTTATCTACGGTGGCTTTCCTAAGCTTTAATGAGATATAGCTAGGTTAATCCAACATCTCAGATTTCTGTAGTTGCTATGCTACATGGAAGGAGGTTGTGCCACCTGGATAACACTTCTCAAGTATAGCTATACTGCTACTAAATAAGATGTTGCCATGCTGGGCACTGTGTCCTTGTATGACCATACAGCACGACTGTTAGCTGACTCCCCAGTGCCGATTAACTTCTAAAAGGCACATCTGCTGTAGTGGGAGATAGCTGGAAGGAGTGGTGTTGGGGTGTACAGAGGAGTCAGATTGTTCACTCAGAGCAATCCCTGAAATTTATGAAGACAGTGACTGCTGTCAAAGCCTGTAGATCCAACAGCACACAAAGGAATGGCATAGCTATCCCCTGTACCAGTCTACGTGTCCTTCCCCAAGATACACAGTGTCACTTGGCTGACACTCCCTGGGTGTAGGAAAACGGTAGGAAACCAGGCACCTCTCTGGTGGTGGTCAGAAAAGAATGGATGCCTTTGGCACATGTTCAAGGAGAAGCTTTCATTCATACTTCTGGATACAGAGCAAAAGGGCTCCACTACAGGAGATTGTGACCTTGGGAAAAACGAGAATGTCAGATGAATGTCATGAAAGCTTTTCCTGCCATATGAGAATGTGCTCAGCTCCAGATCAGCGACTCACCTCCTATTTCAGATTTCCACCCAGAAGGAGATTAATTCAGGTTCAAGTTCAGCTCAAATCTATCCAGTTCTGGGCAGGTACATTTACTTGATCATACCAAAGGAGAAGTACCATCTCAGGGCCGTTAGGAATGCTAAGGAGTGTGTCACTTAATTGCATCCTGCAACAAAGAAGGTTTTCCAACCGTTCACTGAACCATTTCATGAGAATAAGTTCTTTTGTGACATTATGTTCCAGTAAAAGATTTTGAAGGGACAGGGGAAGAGGAAGGTTCACGGGTCCTTACCACTGATCTGCAGACATTCTTTTCATGGAAGATCTTTCCTTCTTCTAGAAGGAGAGGTGCTATCACCACAGCTCCCAAAGAGACAGTCATAACTTGAACTGAAGTCAGGATGGGTGAGGAGTACTTACATTCAGGCTTTTTTGCCATGACCTTGCTGCTAATGACAAAAGAAAAGCTTTAGTGTATTGGTATCATCCAGCTTTCCCTTCTCCCTAAACTGCTATTTATCACACTGAATCCTGCCCACTAGATCATCAGTGGACATAGAAGATGTTTTATCTGGAGTAGCAATGTGCCTTGAGTAAATGTGGCCTAGTCATAAAAGAGGAAAGGAAAAATCAGAAAAAAAATTAACAAACCCTGAAAATTTTTATAGGTAATGCGGAAGACAGGATCACTTCTTAAATGCTACAGTGATTTCCCAGTCATTCAAATAGGCTGGGCTCCTGACAATAAAGCTGGATCAGAAACTTTTCATCTCATGTAGCATTAGCCGCCTGAAAAGAGGGCAGCTCTGAAGTTGGTGCTGAGAAGGTGATCAGAAATGGAAAGGGAGTTAGGTTTTTGGATACCCTTAATATTTGTATTCTCTTTTGAGAGAATATTTACTCTTAGAAAGCATAAAAGCTCTACAGGTAAATGATGTCAAATAATCAACAGAGTAATAAAGGTTGATAGCTGTTTATTTTGTTTTTATGGGCCTCGCAAAAATTACAAACACTTTATTTTTAAACAAATTATTGGAGTGTTCATTGCTATACCAGTTTTTGACAGAAGCCGCTCTGATGTTCATATTCATGTTTTGTAATATCAAATGTAGAATATTCCAAAATACCCTACTCCTGGCTAAGCTAGATATCTGCCTGCAAGACGTGACTGTCAGTCCAGTTTCACCCGGAAACCTTGGGAAGAGACTCAATGAAGAGGTTAATCAAAGAAAGATGATAATATACTAATTGCTAGATGGAAAATAAAGCATCCTCCCTGATGCTTTTAGAAATAGCTGAGATTTACATGGAAATAGGCATTGCTAGCTTGACTCCTGAACTTTAAATGTAAATTGAGCATCTGGAGTGCTTTTTACACGGGCATTTGAAGTACAAACAGTCATTATACACTTGGATGATTTTTATAAAGCCCTTTAATAGCCATTATTATAATTTTAAAATAATAGTTATAAAGGTAGTGGGCTGATCAAAGGGCTCAAGAACAATTTTTTGGCTTTCTCATTTGTATCTTTTAAGTTCAGTTTGTCCCTCAGTATGTCTTGGGTGAACTTAAGGGCCTTGTGGGCAGAAGCTTGACTGGGGAAGTGTTTGACTATGCAAAAATGGCCACCACTTCTGTCTCCTGCCACTTGCATTGCAAGAAGTTGGTGCGTGCCCTAGCTAAAGATGGGTCTGAGACTTCTCATAGAGGCGGCTGTCTTGTAAACTCAATACAGTAATTTCAAATCTGCTTTTTTTTCTCACTGTTCTGCACTCCCTTCTGGGCCTGGCAAACAAAGAAGCACGATGAATCTGCACAAAGGAAAAGCAGAAGTGGTGTCATTTAATCGTCAAGAAAGGGCTTCAGTGCATAGATGTGATTAAACATCAATGTTTCACTCTACCCTCTTGCTCCCAAACAAACTCAGCAGATAGTCCTGGAGAAACAAATGTACCTTGTTTATCTTTCTGCAGTTGCCCACCTTGTCTATGTAGATGACAGACACTCTGAAGCATATTTTTATTCTCATCTTATGTTTACAGTGTAGCCAGTATGCAAGGGGCTCTGATCTTCCTTGGGACCTTGAGGCAATGCTATTCTCTTGCTATGTTTGGTTTTCTCTCTCTCTGTTCACTACACAGGGTTCAAAAGAGCAATTCCAGATGAAGAGTAATTTACATTTTGTATCACGTTGTTGGAGTTGAATCTGGTGAGGGATGTGAAGAGCGGCAAGAAAGGCTTCTGCAGGTACATCTGCAGCAAAAGGAAGACCAGGGAAAATGCTGCTGCTGAACTGGGCAGGGCCTCTGGTCACAAAGGATGTGGAAAAGGTCAAGGTATTCAATGCCTCCTTCACCCTTACTGGTAAGACTGGCCTTCAGGAATGCCAGGTCCCTGAGACAAGAGGAGAAGTCTGGAGCAAGGAAGACACTCTCAGTGGAAGAGGATGTGGTGGATTGACCCTGGCTTGATGCCAGGTGCCCACCAAAGCCGCTCTATCACTCCCCCTCCTCAGCTGGACAGGGGAAAGAAAATATAATGAAAGGCTCGTGGGTCGAGATAAGGACAGTTTAATAAAGCAAAAGCAAAGCTTGCGCGCAAAAGCAAAGTGTGTGCACAAAAGCAAAAAAAACCCAAAATATTTTATTCTCTAATTCCCATCAGCAGGTGATGTCTGGCCACTTCCCGGGAAACAGGGCTTCAGTACACACAGCGGTTGCTCCGGAAGACAAAAGTAAATAACAAATGCCCCCCATTCCTCCTCCTTCTCCTAGCTTTTATTGCTGAGCAGATGTCGTATGGTATGGAATATCTCTTTAGTCAGTTTGGGTCAGCTGTCCTGGCTATGTCCCCTCCCAAGATCTTGCCCACCCCCAGCCTACTGGTGAGGCAGAGGGGGAATGTTGGAAAGACAGCCTTGATGCTGTGGGAGCACTGCTCAGCAGTAGCCAAAACACCGGTGTGTTATCAACACTTTTTCTAGCTACCAATACAGAGCACAGCACTATGAGGGCTGCTATGGGGAAAATTAGCTCCATCTCAGCCAGACCCAATACACCCCCCCTTCTTAAATATGTTATCACAGAGGCACTACCACCAAAGTTGATTGGCTCAGCCTTGGCCAGCGATGGCTCCGTCTTGAAGCTGTCTGGCATTGGCTCTATATTGGACACAGGGGAAGCTTCTAGCAGCTTCTCACAGAAGTCACCCCTGTAGCTCCCCCTCCGCTACCAAAAACCTTTCCACGCAAACCCAGTAGAGAGGATCAGGTCAGGGAACATTGAAACAAAGTGCATGTACCCAAGTCCATGGGATCTGGCAGGACACATCCAAAAGTGCTGAGGGAGCTGGGTGATGTCATTGTAAGGCCACTCTCAAATATCTTTGAAAGGTCATGGCTGTCAGGGGAGGTTCCTGAGGACTTTTCAGATAATAAAAATTAGTAGGAGTGGTTCATACACCAGATGGTTGCACCGCCATTCAGAGGGACCTCAACAAGCCTGAGAAATGGACTGATAGGAATGTCAAGAAGTTCAGTAAGGAAAATGCAATTTCCTACGCCTGGGGAGGAATAATCCCAGGCACCAGTACACGCTGGGGACTAATCAGCTGGAAAGCAGCTCCATAGAGAAGAGCCTGGGGTTCCTGGTGGACAATAAGCTGACATGAGCCAAAAATGGCCCGTGCAGCAAAGAAGGCCACTGGTCTCCTGGGCCGCATCAGGTAAAGCATTGTCAGCAGGTCAAGGGCTGTGATCCTTCCACTCTGCTCGGCACTGGTGAGACACATCTGGAGTACTGCATCCAGTGCTGGACATGCCAGGACAAGAGAGACATGGGCATACTGAAGCAAGTCCAGCAAAAGGTCATAAAGATGATGAAGGGACTGGAGTGTGTGACATATGAGGAGAGGCTGAGAGAGCTGGGAGTGTTTGGCCTGGAGAAAAGGCTTGGCAGGGGCTTTTGTCCATGTGTATGAAAACTTGATGGGGAGGACTAAAGAAGACGGAACCATGCTCTTCTCAGTGGTTCACAGTGACAGCACACTACGCAATGAACACAAATAGAAAAATAGGAAATTCCATTTAAACACATACAAAGAAAGCGTTTTTACTGTGAGGATGGTTGAACACTGGAACAGATTGACCAGAGATGTTGTGGAGTCTCCATCTTTAGAGGCACTAAAACCCAACTGGACACTGAACAACCTGCTTTGGCTGACCCTGCTCTGAGCAGGGGGTTGGACTAGATGATCTCCAGAGGTGCCTGCTCACCTCAATGACTCTGTGATTCTGTGTTACTACCTCATCAGCTCCCTGGAAAAATATGGATTCCTGAATAAGGTCCAGGAGTCGCATTTAAATTTAATTTCCAGATATAGCTATTATATTCCAAAGCAATTTTTGTTTTCTCTGCCACAGGGGGTTTTATGCTTAGGGACTCAGCCACACTGGGTCCATATGCAAAGGTGGTGCATCATAAACACGGACTTTACCATGGCTGAACGGCAACTAATGTGCATCTGAGAGCAACACTTCCACCTCTGAGCTTGCCGTGGCAGATGGACTCACTGACTTTCTGTCTTTGTTAGCTCAATTGTATTGTGCAACATAAATATAACCTCTCAGTACCCTGACTGTAAATTGGTGATAATTCCTCCTTATCTTTCAAGGGAACTGTTAAAATAAATTGAGAGATTTCTTGTAAGCTACCTGGATCCCATGTGCTAACCTGCAGGTCATACACCTTCCCATATTGCTTTGGTATAATAACTAATTCCTTCCAACTCTCTGAATGAATATTCCACCGAAACACACTTCCGTTGAAGGGAGGTAGAGGTGAGTGAAACTCAGAAACAAAGGGCACAACTACTTTTCTTCCAGGAACAGCAATTATAGAGGCTGCAGAGTGCCTCAGTTAGTTAACTCAAGGATCCAAGAACTTTTCCCTTCATGTTTTCCTCATGTCCTTGCTTGCACAAATGAAGCTTATCATTCACGCTTGCTTGGGGATTTTACCGTCTGCATCCGTTGATAGCTGAGAGACAAGAACCTGAACTGAGAGATCAAAACACCATTTAAAATCTCCAGCCATTCAAGGCATATGGAACTCAAGCTGTGGGATTTAAAGTACAAACATATATGCATAAATGTATATATGTTATAATTATGCTTATTTGTTTGCTGCTTTCTTCTATGTTTAGCATACCTACTGGATTGCCAGGTAAAGTATAATGGCCCTCTCATCACTCAGTCTCAGCTGCAAGTTACCTAAAAAAGACAAAGCATTCATTTGCCTATTTCCCCTGAGAATTACACATAAAGAATCCTGACAACTTGGGGCCTTTTTCTTTGCTTTTTTTTTGTTTTTTTTATTATTCCATTCTTACTTGCCTGCTTTGGAAGCTGAAAAGAATGACAAGGGATAAAACTTCCCATCTATTCCAAAGCTTAATGTTCTTCTTTAATGGTTTAATATGTTCTGAATTGGTTAACAGGGAGAAGTAGTTGGAGGCTGAAAGAGTGTCTTGCATGTTGCTGTATATCTTTTATTACTGTACAGCATTGCCTGCACGAAGAGTTGTTCTCCAAGCCATCTGAATGCTTGTTTACCATGAGGCAGCAGCTGTCCCCATTGTAAAGAAGAAGCAAGAGAGAGACTACATTAAATTCATTCATCCCTATCAGAAAGGAAACAAACAAAAGAAAGAAAGAATCTATAACCTTCTGTTATCCATGCTTGGAAATAAAGAGCCACTGTTCAGAAATACCTGAAAAGTGGGTACATTGCCCTGGAAAGTCAAGTAAAAGTGCTACAAAGCAGAGTTGTCTATGCACGTTACGAATATCAGGAAGAATTCAGTAGTAAAGCACATAGCAATGGATTTTTAAAGGTGATATTTACGCAAACCACCACTTGCAAAGGGTCCAAATTATGAATAACTAATATTCCCTGGTCTGTGTTATGCATTCAGGTGGACTACAGGATAAACGAGTATGGGAAGACTAATATGAATGTCACAGCCAGCTTAATATACAAAAGTCTCCCTGGATGAGGTGATGAGTGCAGGATATGCAGGAGGAGCCCACAGCAGGTCCCCTCCCAGCAGGTGGGACAGAGCATCTCTTCCCCTGCTGTGGGATGAGGCTGCACAGGACATGCAGGTGGTCACGGTTATCCCAGTGCCTGTGGAGGTTTGCAGAGGTCCCTGTGGCTCAACTATGCCAGAGCAGGAGACTGAGCTGTCCCTGCTGCTTTGAGAAGCTGCAGGTGAAATCTGCGTGTGCACTTTGGCAGGAATTTTTCCTTTGAGAGCTGCCAACAGGAAGCATTAAAAATAAACTGGGGGGATATTACTGGAGTCCTCTGGGAAATAAACTTCAAAATTATTTAAAATTTTCTAAACACTAAATGTCATTACAAGATTCCCAGCCAGGCCTGTTCCAGCATAAACTGCCTATGGCAAATGAAGACTGGAGAAAGTTTTTTCTGACTTAATCTATCTGTATATTATGGGGTGAACAGCCCTGAGCTGTCTTCACCTGTGTTAAACAGGGAACTGGAAATGTGGGGATTATGGCACAGAAAAAACTGAAGCTGATGGGCACAAGCCTCATGCTTCCACCTGATACATCCATCTGGTAGCATGCTTGAGGAGAAGAGTTTATTAGCTGTGGCACAGTGTTGTGCATGCACAGATATTTTGCTGCTAGATTTTGAATGGCAATATCCAAATATTTTGTGGACTTGCCAGGTCAGGCCTTCACTAGCCAAGGGGTGCCTCAATTGTTCTTCTTGTGACGCAGAAATCCCCTGCTAATCTCATTAGTTATGTCAGGAAAATTATCTTGAGTCTAGCAGATCAAAGACTTTGGGGTACATCAGGGTTCCTCTGGTCCCAGTTTATTTTGCTTCATCTGTCACCCCTTTCTTCTGCTTCAGAGAAAGACCGGGAGCTTCTTAACACCATGGAAACCTGCCGTGGAGTAGGAAGGGGAGATTTTTAGATTCCTGGGAGTGTCTGAACAAACTCAAGAGAGCAGCTCACTCCCCCATGCTGAACTATCCTTAATCATCTTCAGAGACCTTGAACTCATGGAGTAGGGTCTGCGTTTCTGGCAGCGATATTTCAGCACCTTCACCAAAAATTCAGGGGACAAGAGGGATCAAAACGGTCAGAGTCAGGCGATTAGTGATGCAACTGCTACGACAGGGAAAATAATCACAATCAAAGCAGTGGGCACTCCTAAAACCCCTCTTTGTTCAGCCAAGTACCAGGACTAGATCAAATATTGTGAAAACGAACAATACAAAAATGAATATTTACCAGTTTCCACTCCCTTGATCACCCAGAGGAAGTTATTTTTGACATTTTTCTCAGTGTTAGCATCTTGTAGGTTCAGAGCAAATAAATTTGCTAGACAGGAAAGCAAATTATTACAGTGATTCAATCATGTTGGATGAATCATTTTAGATACTGAATGGGTCATGGAACAGGCTAGAAGGTTAGATGACTTGTCAAGGTTATTTCCAACTTGATTTTCTATTTTTCTGTGATTTGTAGAATTGGTCAAGTTCATTATTAGCATTTGAATTTCTCACTTGGGCTGCCTTATGGGCTTGGTAATATTATTCTCTTTCTGTGTTGCCAGTAAGTCCTGAGTAATTGGAGAAGTCCAGAAGGCTTCATATGATTTTAAATTAACATTTCTTTTCTTCTGCTTTGACCAACAACAGACAGTTTGTAGTAAACCTTTCTCACATATCACTTAGTCTCAGCCCCATTTACCAGAATTTCCTTACCAATTCAATCTTCCAGGACACTTTTTTTCATTCCTTCTCACGCTGCATTACGCCATTCTCAGTGTATATGAACCAATTTAACTCAGGAAGGTGTTAGAAGCTGCAAGGAGAGAGAGAGAGGGACGTCTTATGGGTAATGCATTAGGACTAGGTGTTTCACATCTGAAGCTTTGCACATGACCTTCAACAAGTTACTAAATCTCCCTGCTAACACGTTTGTTTCTTCTCCCCCAAAACCTACCACCTGCCACATGGAGATGTGGGAATAGATTCAGCTCTTCAAGCAAGAAGGGATGCAATTATCACCTGGGGGAAAAAAAAAAAAATCTTTAAATTATTTAGTTCTTCTATTGAAAGTTTATTTTGAATCTCTGTTTCTATCTCAGTATTTCATGTCCTTTGCCTTTTTTTTCCTGAGCATCTCTTTGTGTTTATCATCTGGATGTCACGCTTTGCTCTGAACTAGCAAGTGAAAAGGCTGCATTTGATGGTCCTTTCCAGATGTGTGTGTTTGACTGCAGCTGGTGAAGTTTTTCAGGCAAATTACTTCCTCTCGTTCATGCTCTCTCACAATGAGCTACTATATCAGTTCCCTGCTCTCAGTCTTTGGGAAAAATGGCACCTCTTTGAATTTCTGACGGCTGTCAGCTTCAGGTAGACGCCAAGAAGAAGGAAGTCAGTGAGAGAATCATTTAAGGATTTTGAAAATGAGACACAGGTGAGTGTCAGGAAGTAATTTGTTTTCTCGAGGCGTAATAAACCTGCAGGATAAACTTTCATCTCCAGTGATCACAGCAAGGTGGTGGTGATATTTAAGAATAGACAAGCAGATTTCAGTGTAACAGAATATTGCTGGAAGAGCTAAATAAAAAGAGTTACTTGGCATTACCATCCAGGCCAGGTAACAGGCCAGATCTTCAATGAGCTACAAAGGCAGCAGGAGCTTTGGCAGGTGCAAGTGGAGTTAAAACTGGATATTTATGTGAATGATTCACTACATCTTTCTGTTTTGCAAAAAGGCATTGCTGAACTCTTATAAGAGGCCTACGTATACCACAAGGACCTCTATGTACATTTCCAGTACTTCTATTACGAAGTTTCAGGAAAAATACCAATTCATCAGCCCCTCTGAATCTTATTAGGTTTGATGAACTTTGCTGAATTCAAGACAGAGTTTCCATGGAAACTTCGCTGTTTCTTCATCACTGTGTTGCTGAGGTACACAGCTCTGAAGCAAATCAGCTACGTGGATTAACCAAGGACCAAAGACTCTTTTCATAGAATCATAGAATCATAGAATCATAGAGTGGTTTGGGTTGGAAGGGACCTTCAAAGATCATCTAGTCCAATCCCCCTGCCATGAGCAGGGACATCTTCCACATCTTCCAACCATCTTTGAGGGTTGCTCAAAGCCCCATCCAACCTGACCTTGAACACTTCCAGGGAGAGGACATCCACAACTTCTCTGGGCAACCTGTTCCAGTGTCTCACCACCCTCATTGTAAAAAATTTCTTCCTTATGTCCAATCTAGACCTACCTTCTTTCAGTTTAAAACCATTGCCCCTTGTCCTGTCACTACAGGCCTTGGTAAAAAGTCTTTCTCTGTCAAAAAGTCTTTTGCTTCAGGGTCTCCAGCTCAGGGAGGTGCCCTCTATCATGGCAGCTCTTGAGATGGAGAAAAAGACTTCTTCTGGGGCATTGAGCTGTTGCTTTCCAAGGAACTGGGATGGTGTTTTTACTGAGTAGGTATAGGACTCAGGTAACACATGTGGACTGAAACCAATTAAAGTGAAAAATAAATGGTCCCAGGTCACCTTTGAATTCATAAGCTTTACTGAGATGACTAAGATGTCATTTAGGGCATTCAGTATTTACAACGATATTCTGCTGTTATCCAAGTTTCCACAAGGTTGATTTTCCCAAGCACTGTTTGTCCAGGTGACTTTTATCAGTACTGAGGTTTCCAAATGAAAGCACAGATTCTGAAAAAAAAAGAAAAAAAAGAAAAAAGAAAAAACCAGGGTGATTATGGGTCAACTATGTCTGTCAACATTTACTTATTCTATCTGCTTTTTTTTTTTTAAATCCCATTTTTGAAAGGCTATATTTGTTTTACTCATTGACAATCAGCTTCTCACTCTTTAGTTAGAGTGCGCTGCGTTAGGGAGGTTACTGCTGACTGACGTCTTCACAGAGTGGAGTTACTGGTTTACAGATGAAAGTGAGAAGAAAAATGGTTCTGAAGACTATTCTACCTGAGAGATCACTTCATGGGATGAAACGAGGGTTAGAGGAAATGAGCAAACCAAAGAGTAAATAGTGTTATGATAGGGCTAGTGAGTGTTTGCAGAGCATTTTCTGATGTAGTCATGTGCAAATTATAAAGTCCCTGATGTCACACCACCAGACCTGAGGGACCATCCATAATGGTCTGATAAGGACATCTAGTTTATATCTGTGTGAAATGAACTAGAGGGCAGTGGGCAAAGTTGTCTCTGAGGCTAAATCCCTTGAGCAGCATCTTTGCTGGGAATTTCAGCTGAAAGGATAACCTGTAAGGAAAATTATTACAATGCACAAGTAAAAGCTAGCTGAGTCCTGGGGTCTATACAGAGAAAAAAGGAAGTTTCCCAGTGGAAATTTATTTTAGTTCCATCAGGAAACTTTCTCTTCATATAAAGTTTTTCATTCCATCTCTGGATCTTTCATTTGGCCAAAAACTTTCAAGAATCTTTGCCTTCAACAGATCAGAAAATAAACGTTGCAGGGACAGAGCACATCTGAAAAATCACGGTGACGATTTTGGTATCTAAGATAATAGGTTGTCTAATTTGAGACAATACAAGTCAGTGAAGATTGCCCCAAATCTTTCTATACTTAATTTTCCTCATCTTCACTGTGAGGATAAAGAAGTAAGGACACATTTTGCCCATTGGTTAGTAATGTGCTTTGAAATCTATTAGATTATAAAATTTGTATCTAAGTTGTCATGGCTTAACCCCAGCCAGCAACTAAGAACCACACAGCCACTCCCCCCTCTCTCCTCCCAGTGGGATGGGGAGGAGGATTGGGAAAAAAATGTAAAACTTGTGGGATGAGATAAGAGCAGCTTAATAAATAAAGTAAAATAAAATATAATACTAACTAATAATAATAATAATATATTAATAATAGTAATAGTAATGAAAAGGAATATAATAAAAAAAAGAGAGAAATAAAACCCAAGAAAAGACAAGAGATCCACAATGCCCCTTCCACTTCTAGGCATTTCATAGTCTGAATAGGAATTGTAAGTGTCTGCTTTGGATCTCTTTCCAATATTGTACAAACCTCAACTGCAATTAGATTTATACAAAAATGGTGAGGATGAGATCAGAGTGAGCTCCTTGGTTCATCCAGTCTAACCTGGGTACCTATCTAAGGAACATGGTCACGCAAGGATTCTTCAGGAGTCAGTGAAAGTATTTCCAGTGGACAATACAGTCCATCTACTACCCTAATCACAGACAGAGCATAAGCTGACCCTGCCTCTGTTAGGTAGGACGAATTCAGAACATACTTTGAAGGAGGAACAGTGTTTAATGATGTGTTATTCCATGGGGAAAAGCTGATCAGACCATATAAGTCCCCCCAAAAGGGGAAATTCATAGTATTGTATTTGCTATGTCGTTCCTATGTTACACTGGAAACTGAATAGCAACGCACTCATTCTTAATAGCAAATTTAAAAATAAAAACAGACCCATGATGTTTTCTTGAACAGGCAAACATTTTGCCTGCAAGTAGCAATGCCAGAGACTGGCAGGGAGATGATGATAATTCTATTGCTGTTCATTATAACTGAATGTTGGAAGTTTTCTCTGTCTTCTGAGCACAGAAGGGGACAGGCTTTCTGATTTAAAAAGCTACACTGACTTAGAAAGTTCATTTTGTTATTGGACATACTACTCGGTAGCGTAGAGGAGCGCTCCTGGAGCGAGTCATATTTATGAAAACAGAATTTACTTTTCCACTGAGGGTGCCATATATTATCTCTTAATCCAATTCACTGTTCAGACCCATAAACAGTTGGTCTGGCAAAGATGGCATGCTGTTGTGTCTAAGTGGGATGGAAGGAGAGGTAAAAAGTGGGGTCAAGAATAATTTAAGTGAGTTTCACAGCTGAATGCTTTCGACTGTGAAGCCATGGTTCAAGCTGCAAACGAAAGCTATGTTATTACTAGCTTGGGAAAAGCAGTATAATCCTATCAACATAGTCTGAGCTCTTTTGGTCTAAAATGATTGTCATAATGCATTTAAGAAATTTAATGATGTCAATAAAAGGCACCTTTGCATAGTATATTGCATCTCTGCAGAGGCTTATATCAACTTACACCGTTGCTCACCTACAGGCCATACCTGCACAGTGGTCACACTTTGTCCCTTTTGACCCATTTTGAGCTACAGGTAACTATCATTTCAGATCTGAAGTGTGTCATGAATATATGATAATTTTGGGAAGTAAAGATTGAAGGGAGAAAGATCTAGCTATAATGCACGCAAACACAATGAATATTTTTCATTTTTATATATGTATACAAAAATCACAATTCTAATGTAATTAGTAATGTAATTACTAAAGTAATTACTAAAAATGTAACAAGTACACTAGACTTTGTGTCTCTGAAGATTCCCATTTTTTGACACGCTGTCCAAAAAGTAATAGTAAAAAATAAAAAAAAGGACTAAAGTCTGTCAGCTGACTCACATTGATGCCAGAGGCATTTTCCCAAGACGGTAAAGCTCACCACAGGGCCAAAAGCCAGCTGAAGGCTTAGCATCATTTTAAATCCTTCCAGAAAATGACATTTCACTGATGGGTAAGTCTCAGAGCAGGCTTTTACACAGTGGGGATTTTCACAAATGTGGAGGTTTTATTCTTTTGTGCTTTCTCAGTGACCTTTGACTAAATGTATCTTTTCTGGAGCAATCAAGCAACATTAGGAATATAACAGGAAAGATAAAAAACACCTTGAGAACATACGTTATTAATGCAAGATGTCCCATTCCCTGCCATCCTGGGGAAATGAAGCCTAGGAGGGATAGCAGTAGAAACACCACTTTATTGAATTGGCTCTTCCCATTCCCATTTCATAACAATGAAGTATGAAACACAGATTTTAACACCTAGACAATGCATTTTGGCATAAATACACAGCTTTAAAAATTAATAAAAAGCTGTATCAATTATAAAAGTGATTTACCAAGCACAATAAATTTTGTCATCTGTCACTTTTATGCATGCATACCCGCTCTCTCTATCATTGTCTTTTATGCTTTCTATATGCTAAATACTCTCATGAACCTACAATAGACTTCACAGGATTTGACAGCCAGCAAGTTTTGTTAAATTATTTCATTTGTTTCTTTTTTTGTTCTTTTTTTGGTTGTTGTTTAGGAAAATAATTCAACTTTTCGTTTTATTCTGCTTTCATTTACAGGAACTTATAGCCAGTCACCTTGGATACTTGTCTTTTTCATTATTTATCATCAGATATGTGGTGATGCTTAATGCAAGAAACAGAGATAGGTTCTCATTTGCCATTTGCACACACAAAATAAGAGAAAAAATCTTAATTCTTTTTTAGGGAATACTGTAAATTTGAAGCTAGATTGAACTCCTATGTGATAAAATTCATCTTTATATAGCCCGAGTGTTCTGTAATATCCTTCAATCTCAGTACAATGTAAGTCTAAATTGTTTAGAGCTCAAATTTTTGCAAACATCTGCCATTCTTTCTTGCATTTATTTTAGTTTTACAAGAAGAGGAATTGGAGGTGTTAATACTCCATGGAGAGCTATTTTTCCTCCTCATTAATGAAACTAAGGGGATTTGATGCTGGAAACTGTTCTCTCAGAAAAATACTGTTTGTAGATGCTATATTGGACTTTACTAAAGAAATTTTATATTTAAAAAAAAAAAAACAGATAAACTTATAAAAAGTAATTCCCCCTGCTGCCAAACACCGTAACCTAGAAATACAATATAGAGATCTCTACAGCGGTCAAATTTATGGATATTCCCCCACCCTAAGTTATGTTTAATATTATTGAAACTAGACAAGCCTAAGCTCTGACTTTCTCTTTTTAAGAAAACAATTTAGAAGCAGCAGCCTTTCTGCTGCCTGTTAGAAATTCCTCTGGCAGCCTTGACTGATGTCTCAACGCCATTGCACGGGACCCTATTATCAGAGAGGGTAAAAGTCCATCTTGAGCATATGTGCAGCAAAGCCTGTTTGATGAGAATCTGGTATCAAATGCAGAAAACTAGTGGAGAAGTGTTAGTAAGTGGCAGGCTTATTTTTTTCCTGAACCCCAAAACTCTGAAACTATCCTGAGAGAGTTTCACAATTGCTGGATGACCCGGTGACTTCTGTGAATCAATGGAGCTTTTTCCTGAGATAGTGGGTCTCAATATCACAAAAAACATTGGTGACATTGGGTACTCTAGGCTATGCTTGGAGATAGCATCTGCTTCTATCCTTGGAGATATCCTTTCAGGGTAGATACTGGAGAGGTGGCTCAGTAGCAGAACTGCACAGGTGTATTCCTCTTTCTTGTCCTTTCTGAGCCTCTCCTGCAGTCTGCTTTCCTTCCACTCTGCATTGCACCCATGCATGTGAAGATGAGGTACCTCTGAATGCCAGTCAAATCTTTCTATTATGTTTAGGCAGCTGAAAGAAAATGTTAGATGTCAGCGTCTACCTTCCAGAAGTTTGATACTTAATGCTGTTTCCTCAGAACTGAGTTATTACTTCTGGATGTCTTGCAGAGAACTCAATCCACCACAATTTTAGATCATGCAGTCAACAAAAGCAGACTACAAGACCTTTCTCTAAAGAGGAGGGCATTTATTCACCTCATCCCATACCTTGGAACTGCTCAGTTCGACAACTGTTAGGTAAATCCTTTCCTCAGCTTTTGTCAATGTAGAGGTTTTCTGCCAAAGAGATTTGCCAACAGAAAATTAGTCTCCAAATATCCTCAAATGCAGCTTGATGCAGTGCAAATTTTATCTGTTTGGTGACAGCTGCCTACTTAACCACAGAGATTTCTAAAGAGAACAGCAGGGGAAATGTGTGCCTCATTGTATCACTGCCCTGTAGTGACTGTAATTGTACCAAACCTCAAGGGGCTCCACTATAAATACTGAGAGATCCTACTGGTGGAAAAAGACGTTGACTGAAGGTAGGGAATCTGTATAAAACAAATACATCCTCCTCATAAAGAGCACTCAAGTCAATTAAAGGTTCTTATCACAATTAGAGCTAAACAGCTCATGTCCAACATGTATTTTTAAGTCTTTAGCTTCAAAAAGCTGGAGCAGGAAGGAGTAGGTCTTTTAGTCCTGGAGGTAAAGGAAAACTAAACATTTCAGGGCATGCTAACTGAAAAGGGGATGCTGGTCTTCCTTTACCACTTTATAGTAACATTTAGGCATTAAAATTGACTAAAATTCAGGGGCTGGAGCTAACGAGGTCTGAACTTGTTATTTCAACAGTGCCACTGAAAAAGGCAGCTCTGCAGTGGAGCGGGAGAGAGTAATGGATATAAATGGGCACTCGCTTAATGCTTTCAGGCATAAAGCCTTAAGTTTCCACCACCCCCTTCAACTAACCTCAGAGGATGAGACAAAATGTAGGAAGCTCTTGAAATTTGGTACTTCCCTGTCAAGCTTCACTGCAACTACTCTTTGAGGAGAGCAATGAAGGAAAGTGATGTCTCATTGCGTGTTCTGAGGGACACAAGGACAGGGAGGAGGGGTTTCATGCAGGTATCCTGGCATTCCAACTAACTCACCTCCGTTACCTGTGGTGAGTCTGTGATTTTACAAAACTCATGTGATCCTACTGGCTTGGATTCACCCCTTGGCCTAACATAACTTTTTACAAAATTTATATTCAATATTTTCTACAGCTTTCATACAGATCTTTGTTTAGAAATTGTAGCTTTTATATTGAGGAAGACAAACATTGAACTAAGGAAGCAAAACACAATTCCTATTTTTCCCAGTTTTATATATATATATTAATGTGATCAGTTCCCTGAAAGCCAACACCTGGATCTAGTGCACACTTGTGGTTAGATTTTCAATCTCCACGATATTTCAGGCAAAATAAGTTTTGGCAGTTTTGCGTGGGATGGTGGTAAACACTAGAGCAGGAGCAAAAAGGTGTTAGAACAGCTTAGTTTTTTCAAGACGTTCATATTCTTAGTGATATTCAAGAATGCAAATCTTTAGACTTGGGATGCTGTTACAGTCTAGATCAGAATTTTGTAGAGTCAAGACTTCTCTTACAGCCCCAGATACCCAGTTGTTTTACTTTATGCATATTTGATGATTTCTTATGTTTCTATTGATATTAGCATCACAGAGGCTAGATGACTCCCTCACATGTTCTGTTTATCCTATAGGCTGTAGATTTTCTGTTAGCATCAGCTTTTAATGAACAGTAAATGCATAGGACATACTTGAAGAGCATGCAGGGAACAACATAACATGCCTTTATGGGTAACTCTGAGTGCCCATTAAGGTAGACAACCAGTGGGGAAATTATGAGCAGTTCAAGTCTGACTATACTACAGGTTAGAACTTCCCCCTCTCCCTCCCCCAAGAAAACACTGGATTTTTTGAATTCCTCAAAACAACTCAGTGAGAGAGTCAAGTACTGCAGACTTTAGGCTAAAAATATTCTTGGTTTCTGTGGATATAGTCCCTGGTTTGGGGGCTGTAAAAATCTTCAAGACTGGTCCTCAGCTCTTGAATCTTTTTCTATGTGGTGTTTTGCCAGACAGATGGTGGACTGTGACTTGTGTCACAATAATAAATGCCAGACATTTCTCATGCAGATAGCATTTCATGAAAGCTCTTTAAGAGGAGAAATGAAAGTTTAAATGTATGGGCACTTTAATCGAGGGCAGGAGTGTTGATCTTTAGCAGAATACAAGGTGACTCTGTTTGTCTGATGGAAGTGGAGATTGAAGAGAAGAAAAATGCTTTGTCTCCTGTTTTTTTCCTTTTCTCTCTTTTTTGATCTGTGTTTTAAGGCTGCACTTCCAAGGCAGAAATGTAATACTTGTGCATTTTCCACATGATTATGTGCTTGAATATAACCATACTTACCATTAAATGGAAGCCATATTCTTCAAATTGCAACAATATGGCAATCTTTCCCAAGATATTGTTTGGCAAGGGTGAAGCAGGGGCATATAAGATTTATAATGAAATGTATTCCCAAAAGGTATTTAATGCTGTAGAGTTTTGCTCCAGACAAACCTGGATCTGTGGAAAAAAATAGGACTATTATCATGCTTTCATGATCGTTGCAGGGAGAAGACTCTACAGCTGGAGAAACAGTGACTACAGATGCCATGACAAGTAGATACCACGATAGGATACCAGGAAGAAATGTACTTTGTAATCACATACCACATTTTTGTGACATATATGACACCATTTATTGACATGTTCTATAGTTTAGAGTAATTTATGTTTTTAGAGGAAGGGGTTTTTTTGATCAAGATTCTAGAAATAAGGTCCCAGCTCACTGAAGTACTTTACACATGCCCAACTATGTAGGTACTATAGCCACTCTAGTGGGATTGTTGTCATGTTTGGGTACAATCCTTTTTCAGAGTTTGAAAAATTCTGCTGCGCAATAGAGTGGAATTTAATGGCTTCATATTCAGCCTGCTGACAGGCAGTACACAGCCACAGGAAAAAACAGTGTCTCAGATTGTAACAGGAGGAAGACTTAAAAGGAGGATTCAAGCAGTGGGAAAAAAATTATTTTATGTAGGCACCAATATAATGATTGCAGTACCTACAGAATGCATTCCTACCCAGGAGTCATTCAAGTTATATTTCAAAGAAAATGGCATTTTTCTTCCTCCCTCAAAGCAAAGCTAGGCAGGGAAAAAAAATTCCACTTAAAGGAATTCTATAATTTCAAACTATTTTGCTATTTGGAAATGGAGAAAATATATTCTGTCTCAAAAAAATTTCCAAGGAAATTTTAAAGGAAAAAAGTTTGGTTCAATATATGATAATCTTTGGAATTGCTTTTTTAAAACTTAATTTCTGGTGCACCAAAAATGCATTTCCAACTGTTTCATTTCCTCTTTCTAAACAGAATTTTAACTTCCTTTTCTTATTTCAAAATGTTTTCATTTAAATGAAAATGGAAGTGTATGATGAAAACAACTTACGACTAAACAGCCTGACCAAATTTTTCAGAGAACCTCGGTAAGGCTTTTGAAGGTTTCATTCCAGCTCATACATTGGAGGAGCTTTGTGTGAGCTCCCTTTAAAGGGTGAACTGAAGAGCTTGGGTGAATAACAATAAATTAGACTTCTAAACCCACAAGTTATCATCTTTCCCAGTAGGCTGCACCTATTTCTTTCAGAACCTGGTCCTTTTAGTCAGATGTCTGTCATTGCAAAATGATATCCAGAGAACTTCACCTTCAAATTAGCCAGAAAGTGAAGCTGTTTGGAAAGAAACAATTAAAATACTGGTTGAAATGCAAGGCAGGATACCATATCAGGAAAATTGGAGGGCTGTGAGTGCAAATGTCTTTTCTGCAGTTGGAAAAGCCTTGTTCGGGTCTGAGCCACAGCTTTATCATCTCAGAGGGCTGCACATGTGGACACGAATCACTTCCACCTTTCTGAGACAAACCAGAATGATGTACTGCACTGAGCAGGAGAAAAACTTATTGCCAAGGTCTCAATCCCTGGGAATATAGCAAGCCTGCTCTTTTCCAGTTGCTGTAAGCTTGCATAGCTGTAACAGGTGACATTCAGTTGAGGCTGATTAGAACTGTTCCATCAAAGTAGTTTGTAGGAGAATTAGTTTTTTTAGTCCAAGGATGTTTTTCACAAAATATTCTTTGCTACCTTTGTAAAAAAATGTTAGTTTTGGGTTTTTGGGGGTTTTTTTTGGTTGTTTGGTTGGTTTTTTTCATAAAAAGTCACATGCCCCAAAGCCCTAGAATTATTCCCCTTTTAAAGGATAGATTATTGCATCTCATGGGAGTTATGAGACAGGTGGCAGGCCAGAAAGTACAGACATATCCTGGCGACTGTAAGAAGACCCTTCCCAGTTAGACTGGGCAAAATTGGGCCACAGCAGCATCATAACTTCAACATGCTAAAAGGAGAGACGTAATCTTACAGGTGAGATGAGAGTGTCCTTGACAGATAAGTCTTACTTTTTATTAGCCTATGTGGTGGGTTGACCCTGGCTGGGCGCCAGGTGCCCACCAAAGCCACTCTGTCACTCCCCCTCCTCAACTGGACAGGGGAGAGAAAATATAATGAAAGGCTCATGGCTTGAGATAAGGACAGGGAGAGATCACTCACCAATTGCCATCTCGGGCAAAACAGAGTTGACTTGGGGAAATTTGTTTAATTTGTTACCAATCAAATCAGAGTAGGATAATGAGAAATAAAACCCAATCTTAAAAACACTTTCCCCCCACCCCTCCCTTCTTCCCGGCCTTAACTTTACTCCCAAATTCTCTACCTCCTCCCCCGAGCGGCGCAGGGGGATGGGGAATGGGGGTTTGGGTCAGTTCATCACACGTTGTTTCTGCCGCTCCTTCCTCCTCAGGGGGAGGACTCCTCACACTCTTCCCCTGCTCCAGCGTGGGGTCCCTCCCACGGGAGACAGTCCTTCACAAACTTCTCTGACATGAGTCCTTCCCACGGGCTGCAGTTCTTCACAAACTGCTCCAGCATGGGTCCCATCCATGGGGTGCAGTCCTTCAGGAACAGACTGCTCCAGTGTGGGTCCCCCGTGGGGTCACAAGTCCTGCCAGCAAACCTGCTGCAGCGTGGGCTCCTCTCTCCATGGGTCCACAGGTCCTGCCAGGAGCCTGCTCCAGCATGGGTTTCCCATGGGGTCACAGCCTCCTTCGGGCATCCACCTGCTCCGGCATGGGGTCCTCCATGGACTGCAGGTGGATATCTGCTTCACCATTAACCTCCATGGGTTACTTGGGGACAGCCTGCCTCACCATGGTCTTCCCCACAGGCTGCAGAGGAATCTCCACTCCAGTGCCTGGAGCACCTCCTCCCCCTCCTTCTTCACTGACCTTGGTGTCTGCAGAGTTGTTGCTCTCACGTATTCTTACTCCTGTCTCTGGCTGAAGTTGCTGGGTTTTTTTCCTCCCTTCTTAAATCTGTTATCTCAGAGGCACTACCACCATCGCTGATGGGCTCGGCCTTGGCCAGCAGCGGGTCTGTCTTGGAGCCGGCTGGCCTTGGCTCTGTCCAACATAGGGGAAGCTTCTGGCAGCTTCTCACAGAAATGACCCCTGTAGCCCCACCACTACCAAAACCTTGCCACGCAAACCCAGTACAGCCTATGAATTGTAAAGGGTAGGTAAGGCTGAAATGAGGTAAAGGATAATGTTGTTTCACATGCAGAGCTGAGCTCTTGGGAGCAGTCTCCTGCATCTTGCTGGTAAGGGTGGAATGAAGTTTATGAATTCTTGCATGTCTGGAAACCTGTGCAAGCAATGTGATGCTCAAGCATCATGAACATAAGATGGTGAGTGTAATGATGAGGAGTGTTTTGATATAAAGTCGCCTTCATGCACTAGAGAAAGTCTCACATTAGGCAAAATCTGAGTTCAGCATTTAGTTTAAGATGCTGACCTTCAGTAAGATCTTGCTATAATGTCTTGGATTTGTTGACCATTTATTAAGTAGAGGAAGCATGACACAGGAAATTCAGGTCCTGGATGGTCAGTGAAGACAAAGCCCAAATATAAACTTATTTTGTTCTAAATTGCTGTTGCTTCCATTGATGAAAATGGTATCGATCATAGCAGTCTTCAAAACAGGGACTAGCAGAACTAGTCAGGAATTTTTAAATCATATGAAAAATTTATTTGAAAGTAGCAATTCGTCAGAATGGAGACCCCTCATGGAGACATATAAAAATTATCAGAAAAAAAATCTCTAGTCCAGGATAGAATTAAACTAAATAGTCCAGGATAGAATTAAACTAAATAGTCCAGGATAGAATTAAACGAAACTAAGAGAGGGAGAGAAAACCACCCCAGGGAAAAAACCCCACAGATTCTGTGAGTATGCTATATTTGGCTCTGGGTCCTAAGCAAATTCCTTTTTTTCCTGTATTTGTACAAAATAGAATGTGTGAGACAGGGAACAATCAGAAAAAAATCCATAGCATGGTAGCTAGGCTGCTTTTCCTCTCAAACCCAGCTCAAAGGCTGTCCAAATGAGGATTTGAAATGAAACCTCCCACAATCTAGATTATTTCATGGCAAATTCTCTGGAGCAAGACAGTTGTACTTTCTCATATCTCATGTTCCAAACAGTAGATTGACAGATATGGAGTAAAAGTGAGCCACACCAAAGCTCATCTTGCTTTCCAGTCTAATTTTTGCTTTCTTTGATGCAGCAGCAACTTTTTTTTTTTTCCCTCTGCAAAAATGTAATCTTCCCTGGCTCTGGGTCTGGAATAGCACCCTCTAAAACAAAAGAACGACATGCTTCCTTCCTCTACAAACTGTGCCCCAGTGGGAAACTCTTCTGTTATTTAAAAGATTTAAATACTGAAACAGTACCTTTGTATGAGCCAGAGACACTGCTTTAGAGACTAACTGCCTGTGAAGCCCAAATGCTGATCTCCTTAGTCAAGCTAATGATAGCTCCTAGTTCAAGGAGAGCTGTTCTTTTTATTACCACTATTACTGTTGGTGTTGTAATTATTTTGTTCATCTCACTGTCTCTAGAAAAATTCTGACTAGTTATTAATATCTCAAGATACAGCTAAAACTTTCGTCAGCTTCATTTGAAAGGAAAAGCGAGGTTTTTGTTTGCAACTGAGCCTGCTATCCTTTTCCATTTGGGTTTTAATTTCACTAGAAAGTGTTAGGTTGCCATGGCAAAGCTCATATCTTCGCTTGCCTGTCTCAGTAGGTGCTTTGATGAGGGGAGGTGGTCAGAACAAGAGGTAATTTGTGCTAAAGAATGGCTATATTGTTATAATGTGCTCCTATTGGGCTCACTTTCGAGTTCCTCCAAAAAACACCCCCACAAACAATTCAGTATATTCTCAGCACAAACAGCCAAGGGGATGCACAGAATTTTGTAGAAATTAAAGCCAGGCATTAAAAGCCTTGGATTTGATATTCCATCTTCCAAGCTGATAATAGGGGCAGTAAACATCAGAATCAACAGATTAAACCCTCAGATCTTCACTAGTCTCTCACTGAGGTTAAGGGAAGAGCTCGTGCGGGGTGCTGAGCCATGCCAATGCTCTGAGTTAATTGGTTAAGTGACGCAGCAGAGAAAATCTTTTGCGATATTGGGTTCATGTAGAGTCCTTACTGGCAGAAGCTCTGCAGTGAACTATATTTTTTAGGGTGACTTCCAGGATGTAGCTGAAAAGGGAAAAGCATCAAACAACCTATTTCATACCTAGGAGGAACATCTGGCTAATGATTCAACTTGCCATGCAGTGCTGTACTACTATTAGATTATAAGCCCTTGAAGGCATGGAATTGCATTTTGAACATGCAACATTGAAATTTATGTGTATTTTGATTTCTTCTAATAAAAACTTCCACAGTCTTGTTTTGGTCTTACTTTCAATACCTTCATTGTAACCGTGGAAAATGAGGAGACTCCAATCATATAAGCTAAAGCCTGTCCCAGAGGTAACTTCAGGTGGCTTGTAGAGGTGAGACTGGGATCTGTAGTAAAACTTCATACTTGGACATTTTGTTCTCCAGCTCCTGGGATGTCTGTATTTTACTCACTGCTACAAGTCATAGGACTCCAAGCAGAAAAATATGTTGTGGGAGCTTTCAGACAAGTGGTGCCACTGCTATGAACAGAGGGCCAAATTCTTAGGAATGTTTATTTGCTGAGTTACTCTGCAGGCCAGTGGGGGATTAGAGAATCATTTAGGTTGGAAAGGACATCTGGAGTTCTCTAGTCCAACCTTCTGCTGAAAACAGGGCTGATGATTGATTTCCAGGTTAAACCTCCTTCCTCATGGCCTGGTGCAGTGAAATTTGAAGTATTTGAGATGTCCTAGGCTTTCCAGCCCCTGTATGTGTGTTTAACTGTTCTGGTGATGAAGAATTTTTTTCGAATTTCCAAACAGTGCTGACATTTGTGACCACTGCCTCTTGTCTTTTCATGGTACATGTCTGAAAGGAGCCTGTATCTGTCTTCACTGTAACCCCCCTATATGTTTTGGGAGAGTGCAATTAAGTTACACCTTAGCCTTCTCTTCTGGCTGAAGAAGTCCCTGTCTTTTAGCTTCTCCATATAACTCATAATCTCCAGTCTTCTCAAAATTTTAGTGGACCTCTGTTGGACCTTCTCCAGCTTTTCAGTATCTTCCTTCTAGTGGGACAGTACTGCAGATGCAGCCTCACCACTGTTGAATGGAGCGGAATCACCACTGCACTTAGCATTCTGGCTGTGCTATTGCTAGTGCGGTCCAGTATGCAGTTAGTTTTCATTGCTGCAAGGGTACACTGCTGACCCATCTGTAACTTGTTCCCCACCAGAACCCCACAGGAGAGAAGAAAACCCTACTGCCATCCTCCCTGCCTCTCCTTACAAAATGGTCTGCCCATCACAGTGTTCCAGCAATGCGAGTTTCCTCCAGATCTCTGTAATGCCAATGTCATAGCCCTGCACCTGCACATAGGTTTCTCATTCCTCCTGTTTGTTTCTCATGCTGGATGTGTTCAGGTAGAGGTACTTGAGATGCACTTCATCAGGGGAGAGTCAGAGATCATCCTCTGTTGTCCTGTGCTTTGCTTGCTTCCTCTCATCCATGCTCTTCTTCTTACCCCAGGGTGTTGCTCTCCATACCCCAGCAAACCTAGTTCAAAGCCCTCCTTGCCAGGTTAGCAAGTCTCTTGGCCAAAATGCTCTTGTCTGTTCTTGCTCTTTGAAGTGGATCCAGTTGTCACAGACTGTCAGTTGTTCAGGGAAGACCTTTTTTCTGTCTTTTTTTTTTTTTTAATTAAGCTTCTGTAAAATACATATGTAATTTCAGACAGTGAGGCTGAAGTACAGTCATTAATGACTAATGAGGAACTGAGGACTGACCTGCAGGAGACCTCCAAATTGAATATTTTCTCTTCAGATTTAGCATGATTAAACAAATTGGTTTTGTGTCCAATCAGTAGCTTTACTAGAGAATTATTTTCCTGCTGCTCTGTCCAAACCCACAGAGACTAATTTAGATAGCATTAATTGGTAATTTCCCAGATCAAAGCCCTTAATCAAATCAATAAGGATAGCTGCTGTGCAGTGTGCTGATTATCATTCATAGACATAAAATATTATTTGTCATGTCTACCTTGATAATGACATCAGAGGAATACCAAGATAGCTTAATATGTTGATAATGCAAACTGTTTCCCTAAACGATTTGCTTGCTGGGAGATGGGGGTTCTCCTTGCTGTGGGCTTCCTTTAACTCCAGGATTTATTGGTAGTTTAAACATATATAAATTACTGTCAACATCCTTGGTGATTATTTTTGTAAAAGTTGTAATTCCTATGGAGATATTTCAGAGGTGAGTTTATTATTTGGTTGTGGAGAAAGGGGAGGGACTGGAAAGGCTTAGCAAGAAATGGTCATTTATCTTAAGAGTGAGTGGTGTGAAAAATGACCCAATTTATATGGCAGGAGCAGATCTGTAGCTACATGGTTTTCCTATATCAACACCAAATCTTGATTTTTTCCCTCTTCAAAGGGAAAAGTTTGGTCTAAAAGCTGTTGGTTCATTAACAATAACTGCTTCTTGATATAAATGCCAAAGAGTTAATGCAATGAATCCAACTCTCTAAACCTTTTAGAGGGAAGTGATAAGATTTGTAGGGAAGGAGGCAAAAAGAGCTTTTGTAGAAAACAGGTGAAAGCCACTGCTGACAGGAAATATTTTGTACTCTGGACAGGTTATATGTGACATGTAGGTTGAGTGTTCATGGTAGTGAGACCAGCTGTCCCCTTTCCCGCTTAACCTATCTTCATGATTAGTGAGGGTGCAATGTAAGGGCAATATGACCCATGTAATTGCGGATCATCTGGTGTAAGGTGCTGGGAAAGATGTGGGTAGAAAACAGGCAAATCCCTTGTCCTGTTCCCCCCCCTTGGCTGATGAGGATGAAGATCTGTTTGTGGGAAATACATATATATACATGTACAACATGGATCCTTCTTACAGCTGGACTCAGACACAGTGTACCCAGTAGCTGCCCATGGATCCTGGTCTCTCCAGATGTATCCCTCACAGACACACAGACACACAAATGGGCCTCCCAGTAAAGCCCAGGCCCCCATGGCAGAGAGCTCACACCCTCCCTTGCGCACTCATGCTCATTCCGGTTGCTGGCATGGTGGACGTGTGGACTCCTCCAGTTGCTGCACTGAAAGCCCTGTACACACAGATGTACACAGAATAGAGTCCTTCACCCAGGAAAATAGTTAGAAAAGGAGATTAATGGGAGGACAGACCAGACTGCACTGATCAGGTGCAGAATAGGGCCTGACGAGCAAACTGTTTGCAGGTGACCTGCCTTTTCTAGCCCCTTAGACCTCTATTTTCCCACACTTATTCCTTCCCAAACCACCTTTCCTTGCCTTAGGGTGTTTGTCACCTAAACACACTACAACAAGCCTTGTACAACCCAAAAATGCTCTTCCCGTGCAGCCCATAATGTGTCCCATACCCCTAAGCAGTGACTCCCCTGGGTCTGTAAGATGTCCTGGAAATCCTCTCCCATTGACCCATTGGATGAGAGTCCCCTCAGCCCATGGGACCAGTGCTCTCCTGGGACAGCCCTGGGGGGGCTGGGGGGCAGGGGCTCCTGTCTCTAACTCGGGTATTGGGGCTGCCCCCCTATTTGTGTGGGGGGGGGATGGGACTTTAAATGGGGTGATGGCTCCTGTGATGGGCCTGGGAGTAGCTGGGTCAGGGTACTGTTTGAGTTTCCCCATCTGCAATTACACCTCTGCTCTCCTTTGTGTGAGCGGAGACGAGCTTTTTATCACATAACCTTTTACTTTTTTCTAGATGCAACGTCAGCCATAATTCCTAGCTCCTATACGTTACTTTCCACCTGTGGATCTCAAAGCACAGCCGGCAAATGCCTAAGCCCAGACGCCAAGGGAGGGAAGGAGGGTAACCCATTCATGACATGACTTCTTCCTTAGATCCCAGCTCAGGAAGTCCACTCACACATTGCATCATCCAGTTTTTTATTACTTCATTATCTAGTCTCACATTTGTGAACTTGACAGTGAAATTCCCTGTTTCTTTGGCAAACCTGCACAGGTGGAAGAAAGGGTCTTTTCTGCTTTGTTTTGCTTTGTTTGTGGATTCTACATTTGGGAGTGGGGTGGGGGGGGTGGGGAATCAACAGCCCTGTGAAGACCAGCTGCTTGCAACATGCTTCTCTTGTAGCTTTCTGTCAGAAATCTAACAGCTTTAGTTATTGTGATGGAGAAATAATGAGGTGAGAAAAGAGTTGTCAAAAAAAGATCTGTACTCTTCTTCCAAGGAAGTAATTTACTTTTTGTGTGCTCTGTGGCTTCTAGAGCCAAGGAGATATCTGTAAGGATCCCAGTTATAGACAAAACTCTGTATTTGCCTAAACCAAAGCAATTACCAAAACAAAACACAAAAAAAAATGTAATTTGTCTACAAAAAAGCCTATTACTTATGGTATGATTAATTTAATTAAATGTGGGTGTTAACAGCATTTAGGCTAGGTGGCTATAGGTGAGCAAGTCACCATGGGTTGCCTTTATAGTTAATGGGGAAACACTTAACAGTGTTAGTGGATTTTAACGTTAATTCACCTCATCCTAAAACAAACTCCTGTATTTGGCCAGATGAATTTCCCCCTAAATGCATTGACTGTATTAATCAGCATAGATATATGGTGCCACCTGAGATACCCTAAGACCTTCCACGGGAAACTGGCAGATGTGACACAGGATCTCTTCTGCACTAATAACTGGAATCAGGAGGGATACCTTAATGCGTCAAAAATGGCACTAAAAACCTGTGTTTATGCAATTGAAACATGCACAAGATCACCACTGACTACTATAGAAACCTAAGAAACTGCCTTGCATGTATATATTTATTGAGCTATCCAGCCTGGCACTACAAGGACAGAAGTCTTGGGACCTAGGATGTTCCCTGTGGATTTTTTTTATACCCCAGACATCCACAGGAGAAACCTTAGGGGATCTCACATAGCACCAGGTCACCTTTGCTGAGACAACTGAATCTCCCTTAGCCAATACAATGATGGGGTTTGGAGAACATTTCAGATCACCTGAGGTAGACAGCAAGGGTGGGCTTCAGTGGCCAAAAACCAGTGGTCTAGAGCCAATTCAGAGACCTTAGGTACCTGAGCCATTCCCCTTCACTTGACAAATATGACCAAAGACTTCTTGGAGGTCCATGCCATTCTGGAGCCTCAGCTGGAGGCTGGGCAGCATAACCTGGGGCATCTCAAGTCACACTAAAAGCATATGTTTCGACACGTTAATTATGTCCCTAGTGATTTTTCAGATTATTCGTTGTCTAGATGCGGTGGACTATACTGACTGATCAGTTCTCCACTGACTACAACGCAAGTTTATGCACTGATTCATATATGTATATCTACATGTACACACCTAAGTTTATGTTATGTGATACAGAGCTGGATCTAACCCCTGAAAATTAGTTGAGATGAACCACAACACAGATGACTGGATCAGCATAGTTGCCTACACTTTATATAGCTAAAGAATAGTGAAACACTTTAAAGTTTCAGGACTAGGTTTTTAGACACATTCAACTTAGTAAAACAGTCCCTTTATAAATCTGGTTGTTTACACATCTTAACTCTGAGATTCTCCCTTGAGGAGATGGAAATGTAATTTTAAAGAAATAAGTCGACATCTTAAATGGTGCTTGGATCTTCAGTCACCCTCCATTGGATAGTTATTGCTCCATGAAATGATGTTGCTGAAGGTAGTTAGATCCACATTTTGAAAGAAGGTCCAACACTTTTTTAGCATTTGCAACACTGGAAGTGCAAGACAGGCACAGTTTTTGTTTGGATCCTCTCAATTTGGCATGCTACATATGGAATGAAGATACACTTTTCATTTAAAAATGAAGCACAGACAGCTTTGAACATGCAGGTTTTCCTATGTATGTGCCTAACTTCTGCACAAGCATGACTAGCAGAACCAATCTGCCTTCCTTATGCTATGCACACAAACCTGAGACTGCCACTTGAACTCTAAATATTCCCTGATGCAGTATTTACACTTGTAAGACAAGCTGATTGTCACTATCCTACAAGCCTTATCTACAGCCACGGGATCATGGCCAATAGAAAGAATAAAATTGTTTCCTATCCTGCACCAACATGATGAATTCCGAATGGTATCTTCAATTTCCTCTTCTTTTTGTTCCAGCACCTTTGAATTGATTTGGCTGGAACTAAACTCCACCCCTCTCCATCCCTTCTTCAAATATAACATTTCAAAACAACCTAGGGCACAGAAAGTCAGTAGGCCACTCAGAATTCCCATATACAGTATTGCTCTTGCCATTTTAGTCTGTTACATTCTGAGATAATAAAATTTTGATTGCTTTGGGTGGGTGATAATGAATATATGATAACTTTAGCTCATACATTGTTTTGTCATAAAGAATATGTTTTTCTTCTTTCTTGTCGTAGTTCTTGTCCCCTATGAGAGCTACATGCTTGACCCAAATTACAAATCAGAGCATCTGCCTTGAACCAGTTGAGTATTCGCACATAAAACAAATTCGTCCCTAAGGCCAGGCTGGAGCATGTCAACACCTGATTCTCTCTGACTTAATGGTGGCATGTAACTGTCACTAACTGCACCTGGATTCAGGCTCCCATATATTTGAGGAAATTAGTATTAATGCTCTGGTTGAGATTATTGACACAATGCGTTACTTGGTGTCACACAACATGTGGTCTCAGATGTATGAGGAACTATGCTGATCAACAACATACAATCATCACCCACATGTCATCAGATAGCTCCTGTCAACTTCTTCCCAGCTAGGACTGGATATGAACTGATGACATGCCTGGATTTTGCTACCTATCCCTTGGAAAGCCATTTTTATGGACAATTGATGGGACTGCAAGTGACATTTCTACTTCCATTTTTCTCTTTTGTTCCTCCCCAGGTTTACTTAGCTGCAGTTTTGGAAAGTGTTGAATAAGCGCAGGAACGAGAGATACTCTTATGTTCCAGCACCCTGCCTAATCACCTGGCAGCATAGCTTTAAGTGATATTACACTGTAATTACATTAGCTACAGTATTGGATGCTCGTTATCATGCCTTAATTGTGCAATAATTTTGATCAATGTGTAATTTCCTTGGTGCTGACTGTTGTGATTGCAAAATAAACACACAGTTTAGGAGCTGTTGCATGTACATCTGCTTAGTGATTCCTTCAGTGCGTTTGGTTGTGCACACACACATGTGTTTGTGGTGTGTGAGACAGACAGAGCATGAGCACTCAGGGGAGCTGCCTGCCAAAATGTTCCCTGCTTGCAGTTGGAAAGAAGTGACAAAGGAGCCCTGGCCAATCTTGCCGCAGTGGTTTAAGAAGTCACCTCTGTCAATCATCAGCCTGTGATCAAATCTATCACCTCGATGGCAGTCAGTAGGATGGATGCCTGTGTCAGTGTGAAATCTGGCATTTTTGCTATGCTGTCTACTCATGAGTGGCTGCAGCTTGGAGGACAGACTTCGGACAGAAGGGTTGTGTTGCAAACCTGTGTTCCTTGCTGTAAGCCCTGCTATGGGTGCAGAATGGCAGAGCAAGACGGTGCCAAGCCATTGCAGAAAGAGCTGGCAGAGCTTGTGTGGTGGGTTGGCCCTGGCTGGATGCCAGGTGCCCACCAAAGCCACTCTGTCACTCCCCCTCCTCAACTGGACAGGGGAGAGAAAATAAAACGAAAGGCTTGTGGGTCGAGATAAGGACAGGGAGATCACTCACCAATTACCGTCACGGCCAAAACAGACTCGACTCGGGAAAAAATTAATTTAATTTATTGTTAGTCAAATCAGAGCAGGATAATGAGAAATAAAACCAAATCTTAAAACACCTTCCCCCCACCCCTCCCTTCTTCCCAGGCTTAACTTTACACCTTATTTTCTCCACCTCCTCCCACTGAGTGGCACAGGGGGACGGGGAATGGGGGTTTGGGTCAGTTCATCACACGTTGTTTCTGCCGCTCTTTCCTCCTCAGGGGGAGGACTCCTCACACTCTTCCCCCGCTCCATTGTGGGGTCCCTCCCACGGGAGACAGTCCTTCACAAACTTCTCCAACGTGAGTCCTTCCCACGGGCTGCAGTTCCTCACAAACTGCTCCAGCATGGGTCCCATCCATGGGGTGCAGTCCTTCAGGAACAGACTGCTCCAGTGTGGGTCCCCCATGGGGTCACAAGTCCTGCCAGCAAACCTGCTCCAGTGTGGGCTCCTCTCTCTCCACAGGTCCACAGGTCCTGCCAGGAGCCTGCTCCAGTGTGGACTTCCCACGGGGTCACAGCCTCCTTTGGGCATCCACCTGCTCTGGCATGGGGTCCTCCACGGGCTGCAGGTGGATATCTGCTCCACTGTGGACCTCCATGGGCTGCAGGGGGACAGCCTGCCTCACCATGGTCTTCACCACGGGCTGCAGGGGAATCTCCACTCCGGCGCCTGGAGCACCTCCTCCCCCTCCTTCTTCCCTGACCTTGGTGTCTGCAGAGTTGTTCCTCTCACATCTTCTCACTCCTCTCTCTTGTTGCAACTGCTACTCCCCTGTAACTTCTTTTCACTTTCTTAAATCTGTTATCCCAGAGGCGCTACCACTGTTGCTGATGGGCTCGGCCTTGGCCAGCGGCGGGTCCATCTTGGAACCTGCTGGCATTAACTTTATTGGACATAGGGGAAGCTTCTAGCAGCTTCTCACAGAAGCCACCCCTGTAGGCCCCCCCCCCCCCCCCCCCAAAACCTTGCCATACAAACCCAATACCGTTTGTTTGTCAATGTCTGTGGTCTCCCCAGGGAAAGCACTCTGTCCATTTGCTATACTTACATCCAGGCAAAGCCACTGATAAGCAAAGGGAGGAATGGGTGGTAATGAAGAATAAATGAGGGTAGACACTACAATAGGATAGGCACAGGACACTGACTTGGAAGGAGGAGAGGGCCAAGCAGGAAAATCAAAGAATCATAGAATCATAGAATGGTTTGGGCTGGAAGGGACCTTAAAGATCATCTAGTTCCAACCCCCCTGCCATGGGCAGGGACACCTTCCACTAGACCAGGTTGCTCAAAGCCCCTCCAACCTGGCCTTGAACACTTCCAGGGAGGGGGCATCCACAACTTCTCTGGGCAACCTGTTCCAGTGCCTCACCACCCTCACAGTAAAGAATTTCTTCCTTATATCTACTCTAAATCTACACTCTTTTGGTTTAAAGCCATTACTCCTTGTCCTATCGCAACAGACCCTGCTAAAAAGTCTGTCCCCATCTTTCTTACAAGCCCCCTTTAAGTATTGAAAGGCTGCAATAAGGTCTCTCCAGAGCCTTCTCTTCTCCAGGCTGAACAACCCCAACTCTCTCAGCCTGTCTTCATAGGAGAGGTGTTCCATCCCTCTGATCGTTTTTGTGGCCCTCCTCTGGACTCACTCGAACAAGTCCATGTCCTTCTTATGTTGGGGGCCCCACAGCTGAATACAGGACTCCAGGTGGGGTCTCACAAGAGTGGAGTAGAGGGGGAGAATCCCCTCCCTCGACCTGCTGGTCATGTTTCTTTTCATTGAGCCCAGGATATGGTTGGCTTTCTGGGCTCCAAACGTACATTGCCGGGTCATCTTGAGCTTCTTGTCAACCAACACCCCCAAGTCCTTCTCCTCAGGGCTTCTCTCAACCTATTCTCCACCCAGCCTGTATTTGTGCTTGGGATTGCCCTGACCCATGTGCAGGACCTCGCACTTGGCCTTGTTGAACTTCATGAGGTTCACACAGGCCCAATCAGTAGAGATTGGTTTACACTCTTTCAAAGATGAAACACCAGGTGGATGCACTAATTCTCATCTGTTGCAGCTTCTCTACAGAAAGTCAGTGGTATCTGCTCAATTACAGGATATTCAGTGGCAACAGAATGTGAATGTAACTTAAAAAATGTCCTGTCTGTCAGAACAGCACCTCGCTACAGCTCAAGATGATGTTTGAAAAAGGAGTACCATCCCTTGATTAAAACATCCCACTTCCCCTTAAACTAAAGAGCCATCACTGATTTCCCAATCTGCTTATTGGAGCTGAGAGAATTTCAGAATATCCTTTGTATGATAAATGCTGATCTGTTTTGAAGCAAATCATCATTCTAGACTGGAATGAATGTTTACAATGAAAGTATAAAAATCCAAAAGGGAAAAAGAAACTTTTGAAAATGTATGGCATTTTTTTTTCAATTTCAACTTTGTAACATCATAAATTATATCTTTACGTGTGATGTATTATAATGAGCAGCACATATTTCAAAATGAGAAGTAATTACAAAACAAAAACAAACAAACCCTGCAATGAGCTGTTAAAGCTGAAAATCTCCCAGCACAGCGTTTTCAAACAGCTGTACTGCTAAATTGCCTGTTCCCTTGGTATCAGACAGAAAACTCCTGCTAGAGAGTTCAACCAGTACAGCCTCAGGTAATGTGCAACCACCAGAGAGAAAGTGGGAGAGACATAGCTATAGAAAACAGGGCAGGCTGTTCAAACACACAGACTTGGGTCCAGGTGCACAGGGGTTACTTGAGAAGTGACATCCAGCACAACAAATAGATCCATGAAGGAAACCCTTTTAGAGAGGACATTACTGATCTGCATCAAAAGAGAAAAATAACAAGTGACATTATCTTAATCCAGGAAACAGATCTTTCCTATGTCTGTATTTACAATGATTGCTTCTCTGCTGGAGGGATTTGATCTTCAGATGTCAGATGTAGATGCGTGCCGTCATAAATTAGGATAAGCCCCATGTCGGATTCCTTGTTGCAATGACCCCAGTTACTACAGGGCAAGAGTCTGAACATCTTCCCTCACTCTAGAGTGCCCAACGGATGCTGCTTAGGCACCACACCTTTGCTTGTGCCATGATGGTTTGTTCCCGTGTCCATGCTCTAGAAAATACCAATAACTGTGTGAACAAGCTTGGTGGAGAACACTGAACCAGATGAATGAGGGAGAATTAATAATGTTAACACCTAGAGTGAAATTTCATTGTTAGCAAAGACACCTGAGCTGGAATAGCTTACATCAAAAACTCAAAGAGAGGAAAATAAAATCTTTCATCTCTATTGTTTCACTTGGCAGGACCTTAGTTTTCAGCATGGGCTAATGTGACAGGGAATCAATGTAATGACTTCGTGGAAGATCATTTTCTTTACAACAACAACAACAAAAAAGAGGAATGTACAAAGAATGAAGGCTAAATTTTGCACAGACTGTTTGATTCATGTGCTGCACAGGTTGTATTCTTTCATCTCTTCCTTGAAATCCTGACCCCTTTCAGCTCTTGTAATTCTGTCTTCTCACAACTGTCTTAATAATTCTCTGGTTCGCCTTTGATAGGCTCATCATCTGTCCTTCAGCGGTTCTCCCAAGTCTCCAAGTGGGTTCACAGGATTCATCCTTCTGCTCCTCTTTCCCTGGACACCCCCACACCCAGTCACAGGATCCCCCTTTTTTTTATTAGTTGACACTAATGACTCAAAAAATCATCCCCCCTATTCCAGGTCTGTCTCCACACCACATTGTCCCACAGCTCAGCCCATCCTTGATGTTTCCCT
Organism: Gymnogyps californianus; assembly: GCF_018139145.2. NCBI lineage: Eukaryota > Metazoa > Chordata > Aves > Accipitriformes > Cathartidae > Gymnogyps > Gymnogyps californianus. The sequence goes on along the minus strand of NC_059472.1, from coordinate 3,500,707 downwards.
TTGAATTTCCAGCACAGACATTAACATTGCTAATCTCAGTTCTTGATTTGGGTTTTTTTTTCCCACTGAGCTGCTGAGAATCCCTTCTCCTACTGACAAAAACATTATAATTATCCAAGCCAACAAATCCACTATTTGGGTTCAGATTAATTTTCCAGGAAAACAAAAAATAGGAAAATCTCATGATTATTTCCTTTGTTGTACTTTTATGATGAATCTTTCTTATGTGCCTATATCACTTTTTTTTTTCACCTAGCAACATCTTGCCCATTATAAACAGATCTCAGTGGAAAAAAATTCTGTTATTTAGAAAATGCACATTTTCTGAACTTTTTTGTGGGAAAATAAAATTTCAGTATAAAAGTGATCAAGTGGATCATTTCACTGTTTCTTTTAATTTTGCTAAATTGAAGGAATTAATCTGAGCTATCACTTACTTATGATTTCCGTATTATGTTTGATATAATTGTAATGCTACGTTTATATATTGTAACGAGAGCAATGTACATCAGTGTATTACGACAATATCAAAAGTGTTTGCTTCTTTCTTGTCCAGATGAAAGGAAAAATGATCTGCCATTATCTCCTGATACGTTTTCATATTTCCAAGTCACTCTCTTCCCGCCCTTATGATTTTGCCCATATTGTCAGTACTTTGCCTGCACATTCTGATGCCCAGCCAGGACAGATGGCAAGGTCTTGGAGTTCCTTATGGTATCAAAATTCAGTTTTATTGACCACATTAAATTACAGTCTTCTCTTTGACCTAACTTTCCGATACTTTGTCCTCTCAGCTTTCCTTAGACCCTCTGCCTACAATATCTTTATGGCTCATTGCTCTGATTTCTTAATAACCCCCCTAATGGGGGTTATGAAGGACCACTATGTTGGCTCCTTCTGCAGCCCATCAAAGATTAAGTTTTCCTCATTACCTCTAAGGACATTAGAGCTTAGGTCTTTTTTAACTTAGCTGTTTTATTAACTCATCATGGCAGAAGCTGCAACATGTCTCCTGATGTCTCCCACCATCTCTGTCTCTATTTCACCTTCACTTTTTCTTTTTCTCCAGCCATTATGCATAAGATCCTCACTCCAATGCTGGCAAAAATCTCCCAGGCTACTTTCGAGGTCTTTTAAATCTCAGACTTTTGCCTTTAGGCATTTACTAGGGCTTGGATAAATAATAATAACCTCACATACACCAAGGAAATAAAAGCACATGACTGGGATCACATTTTGAGGTAGCCTTTAATTATGTGATCACATTAACCCCCAGACTCATACTTTGTTTTGTGCACAGAGCATAGTGATAATTCAGAAGGAAGACAGCCAATATGTTGTTTTTGTTTTCCTGTTCAGAGACTGGCAGCAAGTTTATCCTCAAACCTTACTCAACTCTGTTCTAAAGATAAAACTAAAAACACCAGCTTGGGCTCTTCTCTCACGTTCATTACTGCGCCTTCTGAGAGTTTTGCAAACACGTAGGAGCTAATTTTCAAAATGTTACTATTTTTGGGATCATACTAATTTGAGAGATATCTGATGCACAAAATTAAAGCCAAGTATTTCCTGTAATTTTTGGGTGCTGAATTCAAGTTGCCCTGTTGTGACAATAACTGCAGCTGGGAACCCAAAGTAATAAGATTCCCAGCACAGTCTTACTGTGCCCCAGTAATAAAAGAATTGGTTGTTCTCTGATTCGTAGGAGTAACATAGAAAGCTGGCACCAGAACCATAGGTTAAGGACAGGGACGTGTCTCTTTGAATGAAGATGTCTTCCAGATACTGGAAGCTTTCTGATATGCAGAACATATAGGGTTATATCCATGAATCTCACATACAATGAGAAGGATTTACTATACTGGAAGTGAAAAATTGCCAGCAGCTTGGCACTTACTATTTGCCATGTCAAACTCTGGTCAAGACCTTGAAACGTAGGAGAAGGTGAACTTTACTCGTAGCGTACTGTGCAACTGAGTAACATTTCTCCTTTCTGACCTCTGCAGGAGCCCTTTTGTCCTAGTGGTTTATTGATCCCAGATGGGTGATGAATACATCTCCTGAGGCATGTTTTCTAACATCCCTGAGGCTTCCAATCCAATAAGTAAAGTGACCCACAAGCAATTCCCACTGGATAGGATTTTTAACAGCTTGGAAGTGATTTAGGATCCAAGTGCCATGAACAAGTTGAGCAGAGAAGCTGTGCAGTCCCTCCACGGTCAGAGGGTTTCAAGACTGGATTGGATAAATCTGTGAGCAACTGGGTCTGACCTCATAGCTCATCCTGCTTTGAATAGGGTTTTAGGCTACACATTTAAAATCTGTATAATTTGTGGGGAAACACACACTTTTGCAGATAGTCAGAACACAGAAGCTTGCCTTCTACTTGGAACAAGCCTCGTAAGAGACTGTTTCTCTTCATTGAGTACAGAAGTAGCCAAGGCTAAACCAACTGTTGTAACTACTTCCCCCAGATATATTTTCATCCTCTTACCCAGTGTACTATAGATTTGAGATTAGACTTTTTCTCTCTTTATCCACTGTGTTAGTATTTTGGTGCTAGTCTTCAGAAACTGCTATGGAAATCCTCTTTCCCCAACAGTCCCCAAACAAAGAGCATCATTGCATTTTTGGAATTAGCTTTCTTCGTGGAAAGCTAGAAGCAGCTGCCAGCCTTATATTCCTGGGAAAAAGAGCGGGGATGCTATTTGTGGGTTTGCATTCTCCTGTCTTCAATAGATCCTAATGGATTATACACAAAATTTGGACTCAGGCACATCACTTCTTCATCCATTTAGAGGTCTAGAGCTCCACATTTTCTTCTTTCAAATCACAATTTGAAGAATACTTTAAGGAGGAAGTCCCAGATAAAAGTTTTCTTTTTGTATGCCTTTCATTTGGTTTTCTCTGGTGGAGGCCCCCACTATCTTGTCTCCCCAGTTAGTAACTCTAGAGGAAATTTTCCTAAACTTCAGTGCCATTCTACAACCCCTCAAGAAAGCTGAATGACTTCGTACAGTTCCAGTCCTTTGTTATCATGAGTGTAACGAGTGTAATGGCTCTGCTGTGGTTAATTGCAGTAACTGTTGAAAATAGACAATTTGCAGCTTCTTGAGAGAACAATAGAAGGAATAAGAAGGCTAATGACAACAGCCAAGTTTTGTGGCTCGAGGAAAGGATGGTGACATCATTTTCCCATATTCAAAGTTGGACAACACGAATCCAATTTTCTTCCTTTTATCATCAGCAAATAGATCGGATGTTTCACATTCCTTAATTGTGCCTTTGTTTCCGTGATGAGGGGAAATCATTACTGTGACAATCTGTTGGCTAAATTTTCCCCACATCTGCAGAGTGTTTCACCAAGTGGGCCATTTGCCCATTTGCAGGCTAATGAACAAGAGGAATTTCGGATTCTTGAGATGGAGGCTATACCAGGACATTGGGTAACATCACATTTCAGAAAGCAGCCTGGGTTGGGCTAGAAGAAAGATTTTATAGATCCTGCTAGAATCTGGGTGAATGATGACAGATACAGTCTTCCTTTGTAAATCTTGGTGAAAATCACATGCTTTCAGGACCATGGAACTTTTTTCTTCCAGTGTTCACAACAGGCCATTGCATCGTTCTCTATTTGACACAAAAGCCCTGAGGATTTTACTTAGCTGTCACTCTCTTAAGGCTGAGAGCCACCCTCAGAAAATCTTTCAACAGCCAGCACAGCAACATAATGTCTCAACAACGTCTGCACTGGTAGCAACCAAAGCAACAGACCTCTCCAGGCTTAATTTCATTCACCAAGGCTTTTACACACAATAGCCTTTCATTTCTCTACTCTGGGACAAAAAGAGTCAGCTCAAGGTTAAATTTTGGCCAGCTGAACCCTGCAGCCCTTTGTTTTCTATCCTCAGAGCTGCTGGAGAGCCTCAGAAGCACACAGTGTGCCAAAAAAGGAAAAAGACTCAGGAAATTTGCTGATAGACTGGGCTTTAAGGTGTTGAAGCCATTCACATCCACCTGAACCAGCCTGCAGGAAAGGGAACATGGGACTACACTAAGACACTGGCCAGACAGAGGACAAGGTGAGGGTTTACAGCCTGGTTGATGTGTGAAACAGATCTTTGCTGTGGTAAGGAAATGTGCTCATGGAATTAGAGTGGACACAGGCAAAGCAAAGCCCCTTGCAGCTCTCTGATTCTTTCCTGGCCAATGTGGGGATTACACACTCGATCACAGCCTCTTTTACAATTTATGAACAAAGCAACTCCTTTGAGTATGTGGTACAGTTGCTGGCCAAGTTAGAGCTTCAATGAGAAAGTCTCTTTCAGTCTTATTCTCTTATCTATCCATAAGCACTTCCATATTGCAATCCATATTGTGGGTTGCAAATGAATCACTAAGAAGATGTGCATCTCTATGCTAAATTGGAGGGATTGGACCAGAGAGATATAGGGATATAGAAACACAAAGTCCTCTCTGGGATTGCTTAATGCAGACAGAATTTGGTCCCTCTTTTAAATTGCTTTCAAACCTGAATCAAAACTCATCATGGTTAAAAAGCAAGGGAATAAACAAACCCTCTGTGCAGGGTATTGTTCCATGTTCTCTTTTGGGTGGCAGGTGGTTTTGAAGTCATAATAACATGAATTAAGAGTTCAGAGTGGCAAACATCTAAAAGCATGGTCTCCATCTCTGCATGCTTTTCATTTGTTCTCTAGCCCTGGGATATAAAGGAGTATTATCTGCAAGAAGATACTATGCCAGCCTACTGCATGTGGCTTTGCAGCTTGGGTTACACATACTGATCTTACATTCTGATATTCTTCACAGGATATTGCAAATATTTCCTTCTAGGTTTTTAATATACTAGATATCTTGTATATGATTTTTTCCCCCCTCTTTATAGACCTTGGGTATGTGTTCTCTCATCTCAGAGACTTGGATTGACATTTCAGCCAGGAGGGAAAAGACATGGGAATGCATTCATTTCACAAGAGAGAAAACTAATTTCTTACTGTTTTTAAATTTGTGAGACTGTTTTCAAGAAATATCCCAACTGACCTCCAGTTTTTCAGGCAGCAACAATTGCTTTCAGGCATGTCTGATCTCAGATTTGCATCTTCATCAGGATTTGAACCTGGATGCTTCTCTATTGAATCACTGTCATACAACGAAGAGAGCTACTTTGCTCATGTAGCTAACAGGCTGTTATCCTGTAGCAGATTGATCATTAGAAGTAAACATGCTATTCCCTCTGATCATCTGCACTCTAAAGACATCCATCCTGTTAAATCTGTGAGTGCTTACCTTTGAATTTAGAAACAGCAACATTAAGATCCTAGTTAGCAAGCTTTATAACAGAAAAGCAGAGCTAGATTTCAAGTTTTAATTCAACATACAAGAGAAGATGATTTTCACTATAAAAAAGCCCCCCTTCAAAAAAAAAATTTGAACATGTCTTCCTGCATTTAGAAAAAAATGAACAACTGAGTATCTGAAATATCGTAACACACAGAAAAGTGAATCCGGTGGCACTTTTTTTTTTTTTCTGCCCAGTGACTCCTAGCAGTAATGGGAACACTTTAAGCATACAGACTTTTGATGCAGCAATGCCCATTTTGGAGTGTTTTACTCTAGCACCACTAGTAGTATGAAAAACATGATCACATCTCTCACTCTGTAAAGCTTGATGAATCTCCTTACCTCTCATCAGCTCTATGTGTGGCTGATGGGGACATAAGTAGAGGCTTAACTGGATGATGGGATGAATTTCAGCCCAGGAAGGATGCATATCCAATGTGCTCCACAGAACTTCTTTTTTATTCCTCCTTTTTCAGGACGCCAGGTAACACCATCACAACTGTCACTGCACATAGTGTGCCCGCTGCCAGACAACATCAAATCTACTCAGGATGTCTGGAGATGGTTCTGTCCCAGAAAATCTGTCCCAAATGAAGCTCCTCAGCTTACATTTTTTCTATGGAAAAGTATGAATGAGTTTAGACTCTTGTTTTTTCCTATTTGAAAAGAGACAACTGGAAAGTACATGATTAATGGGGGATGTGACAGAGGTTTATAAACTTATGAATGAGGGAAAGAGTATGACCAGGAGATAATTATTCACTGTCTTGCTCATTGCAAGAATTAAGGGTTGACCAGTGAAACAATCAGACCAAGCTAAGAGAAGTAATTTCTCAGGCAGCACTCAAGTGACATATGCATCTCTTTCCCACAGAATACAGTAAAGTAAAAAAAAAAAAACCCTTGGAAGGAAATGAACAGACTCAGAATGGATAAATCTGTGACTGGCTGCTAAACATTGAAATCTCCACGTGACTTGTGCATACAAGAGTCACCTGCCAGAAAGTGGGAGGAAGAATTACCCAGTTACTTGCCTGTTTACTATATGCTTTATCAAAACAGCCATTCCTGTCTTTTGTTGGAGAAAGTTTGATGCCTAGCTAGACCACTGGTCCATGAAATACTTGTATTTTCTAACATAATTCATTTTGCCCCATGTGAGGGTCTCACCCTGCCAGCGGCAAAGCACTCTCAGTTTCTGTCAGAGATCTTCAGCAGCCGATTATAGGAAGTGTAGGACATCCACGACTGCTGAGCCACTAACCTCTTACGCTGCGAGGGATAGGAGTAAGGAGGCCAAACTTTCATTTCTATGACTGCAAAACACATGAAAAATATTCCAATGCATAAAAGAGTGGGAAAGAAATGAGGCTGAGGAAAACGAAACCCTAGTGCCTCAGTCACTGGAAGCTAAATCATAATCATTATCATTAATTAGCAATACTTAAGAGTCTTAGTAATGAATCATCTTGTCAGTGACTTTACTGGGCTGAATGGCTGAATGGTAACAGATCTTAAAACTGAGCATCTCCACCTGTTCTGCAGTTGTTCCTTCCAGATTAGACTGAGCTGCAGCTTCTGGCAGTGTACCTCTGCTATGGATAAACAGCAGCATTCTCCCTTCAGGGTCATCAATCCCCGGTCTTTTAAGCAGCATTACATTAATATTAAATTTTAAAAAAAGTCTACAAACTAAACCATAAAAAACAACACAGAGGAAATCAATGTTTGGGGATGAGCTGATTAAGTCAGGAAAGAAGAGGCTTTGTGTATGTGTAGCCACAACTGGAAAAATGCGTACACACACATGCACACACACAAATAAATTTGAATTGTTTAAGGAATTAGAGTGTAAAGAAATGATATTTTATAGTACACCAAACAGCCAAACATGCCATAACCCTGTGAAAACCACTTACGCTTTAATGGCTGAAAAGAATAAAACTGACAAAAGAATAAATTCCCTGTGCACTCTGACATCAGAATAAATTTCCTATGGAAATAGTGCTGTTTTCCTCACTGACTTCAAAAAGGCCACCAAATAGGATGACTTTAAAGGTATCTGCGCTTGGTTTGGTAGGGCAGTATATCTTGGCTCGAAGAAGGCTGGAGAGATGTTTTCCAGTGAAAGCTTAGCAGCTGAGCATAATAAGTGAGCAAGAAAATGCGGTCACCACTGGTGGAACCAGTGGGATACCTGGTGTGGAGAATTTTGGTTGGCAGGTGCCTGGGGTAAAATCTTGTCATGGTTTAACCCCAGCCAGCAACTAAGCACCACACAGCTGCTCGCTCACTCCCACCCCAGTGGGATGGGGGCAAGAATCAGAAGGGTAAAAGTGAGAAAACTCATGGGCTGAGATAAAGACAGTTTAATAAGTAAAGCAAAACTGCGCACGCAAGCAAAGCAAAACAAGGAATTCATTCACCACTTCCCATGGGCAGGCAGGTGTTCAGCCATCTCCAGGAAAGCAGGGCTCTATCATGTGTAACGGTGACTTGGGAAGACAAATGCCATCACTCCGAACATTTCCCCCTTCCTTCTTCTTCCCCCAGCTTTATGTGCTGAGCATGACATCCTATGGTATGGAATATCCCTTTGGTCAGTTGGGGTCAGCTGTCTCAGCTGTGTCCCCTCCCAGCTTCTTGTGCCTCCTCGCTGGTGGGGTGGTGTGAGAAGCAGAAAACGCCTTGACTCTGTGTAAGCACTGATCAGCAGCAACTAAAACATCCCTGTGTTATCAACACTGTTTCCAGCACAAATCCAAAACACAGCCTCATACAAGCTACTATGAAGAAAATTAACTCTATCCCAGCCAAAACCAGCAAAAATCTACACATTTAGGAGCTGGACTGGGAGTTTATTCACACCTTAGTAGCAGAAGGGACCATGCTGCCTATTGAGTTCAGTCTCCTTCACTCAATGGAAATCATGCCATGGATGCTTGATCCCAGAAAATTCACTGTGTGCAATTCCAAATGCCATAAGCCATAAAGCAGCCTCCCCAACACACTGTAATAAGGTAAACTTGATACATTTAAATGTTTTAAAAGGCCAAAAACTGCATAAATAACAACGTGCTTAAGGAATAAAGCAGGAGAGACTGAGGACATTGCTTTTGGACTTTCATTTTCAGTAACTGGAGATTTGTAAGGTGGAAAATGGCCAGATGCTCCTAGGATGCGGCTCTTGCCCTAAGGAAGAAGGTGACCCCTCCTTTTCATCTGTTCCTCAAAATTCAGTGTTCTTTGGTGCGTGATATGGATTTGAGGTCATAATAATACGATGAGAGGAATAAAGGACATCTTTAGTTAGAAAAGAATATTCTTCAAATCATTAAACGTTGACATCTCCATTAACCTAAGCTTGCCTGACAGTCAGTGGAGGGATAATTAATATAATCCCTAGAGCTAAGGATGAGAGTCATGTCTTCCTAAGGTCTAACATAGGTCATAGGCCAGATGAATGAAGCCCTTAAAATGCCTATTTCTGTCCATTTACTATAGAAGAAGTCAAGGGTGAAAAGCTCAGCAGCAGATTTTATGTTACAGGCATCTAAACTTAAGTGAGATGAATCATACAATAAATGCCCTAACAGTGAGGACGCTCATTATTCTTACATGGAATAATTGACCATGGAAAGGGGGAGAAACCTGCCCATTGCTTGATACCTTTAAGCACGAATGGATACAATATCCTACAGACAATAAAGCTACAGACATCTACTGTACCTTCTATTAGGTTTACTTGATCTCTGATTTTTATTACGTTATCAAAGCAGATGAGACAGTATGTGGGCATTATATGAGCCTTACACACATTCTTCACATTTCCATCATTCTTGTGTTAACTCCCTCAACTGACCCAATGCGGACAAGACCTGAATAAATGGCATAATACCGTGTCACTTCACACTCAGGTGAAGCAGCAGTAAAAACGCATAAAGTCATGCTTATATTTGCAGTGCTTTCTTCATCATCATGAGTCCTTGAACCTTTCTAGCACTCTGAAGATCTGAGTGGGGCTTACTGTGACATCCTCCTATATGTGAGTGCAGCCTTCCTAAGCAATCTTGCATGAATTATCAATCTTTAAAGTCTTGTCTTCCTTTGCTTCACACATTCCCTGACACGAGTAGCAGAGCTGCAGGCAGAGGGAAGTAGTAACAAAGCAGGAGTTGGAAGTGTTGTCTTCACCAGAAATGCATATCTTAGTCTCTTTTCCAGAGAAAAGATGCAGAGACAGCACATCAGCACCTACATGGCTCCGGGGCTCTCCACCTGCAGTGCCATTTATCCTCCAGTTTCACTGAGATTAAGAGCACTGCCAAAAGACCAAACTAAAGGCATAAAGCAGCCTTCAAGGAATTAATCAATGCTTCTTCCATCAGCCTTTTTCTCCCCCTTATTTTTCTAGCTACAGGTATTACCCCTTCATTCATCTGTCTATTCCTGCCAGAGTCAGGATGCTCATGTATCATGCAAACTTATATATTTCTGTAAAATGACTGCATTGATACCGTGAGTGGTGGCATAAAGTTTGTTTTTGACCATAAGTCAGGAGACCAGTGTGTATTATAGATCCAGGGTACAGTGTTTCCTGGTGGAGAGCTACCTATCTGACACCGACCCAATATACTCCCACCAGGGACAAGTTTTGAATAAGACAAATGTTTCTTAGACCTTTGGACACAATAGTACTACTGACCTTGGGACCAGAAAATAATCTTTGGACCAGAGAATGGCTCCAAGACCATTTTATTTAAAAGTATAGATATAACTCATAAATCTAATGCTAGCTCTGCTGATGTATGGTGTCTATAAAATAACTCTCCTTTTGGGTGTCTACAAAAAGAGAGAATATGCAGTGTTTGCTTCATCAAGGTTCTTCTGTATTACAGGGTCACAAATGTAGGGTGCATCTGAGTGGCCGTGAAAGAAATGAGTAACCCAAAGGATTCCTGTCCCTCATGCCTACCAGACATAAGGCCTTTCTGAGACCCCTTTTACCTTTTATCACCGATGGACCCATATCTCTATCACATATGATTCCTCCCTATTTTCATCAGTATTGTAATTCCAGATTTACACTTGGAAATCAGATCTGAATGGTGTTGCCTCTCCTTTCAAGATAAAAAACAATCCTGCTGCTCTCTGATACATACAGAACTTTTTAATTTGTTTGCTTTTGAAAGAAGAAAATTCACACATACAAAGTAGGGCAGGGGAACAAAATGTTATAAGAGACTCTAGCAGATAAATAAATAAGATGGGACAACTTAGATATTCTGGCAGCAATAGAGAGTGAAAGCAGGCCTGATGTAAATCAAAACCAGAATACACAGGTACAGCAATCACTCAAAACAGATCTGAAAAAGGGAGCCAGAGTCTTAGAAGGGAGAAGATCCTTGATCAAAGCTTTATAAAAGCCAACACTAAGGTGTGCCTTAGAAAGGTTTTTCCTTCTCCTTCCCTGATCTCCCAGTGGAAGACTCTTATAATCAGAAGTGAACCTCAAGCAGCTCTCAGCTGAGTTATGCCATTGCGTGTTCCCACAGTAATTAGAACTCTATAAACTTGCTAAAGTAGGACTCAGCTGTCCTTTTGTTTTTCTTTTCTCCTATACAGTACCTTTGTTACATGCTCCTAAACTTTGTTTTCCTTTTTTTTTCTGCCAGAAAGCACTGCATACCAAATAGAGTCACATAAAACAGGTGGCCGAGTGAAGACTGAATAGTCAGAGAAACTTAAGGTTTCACTGAGGTAAGTTTCCACAGTTAATGAGATACATTATGGTATTTTTGTGTTAGTGAGGTTTCTTCCCTCTCAGTTTTTCCCACTCAATTTTCCTCTATATTTACTAAAAGGCTGTATTTTCAGTCTTTCTTAAGAAGCTAAGGCTATTAGAATCTCTTACATCTTTTGATTCAGTGTGTATTATAGATCCAGGGTACAGTGTTTCCTGGTGGAGAGCTCTGCTTGCTACAAATAATATTTCATGACTTTACAATCCTTGAAAATTGGTTTTGTTCTTTCCGTATTTTTATTGTGTAGGCAAATCTGGATCTTCTAGAGAGAATGCTTATTCAATACATTGGGAAGAGCAGTGAAGAGATTTTTGTATTTACTGAAATATTGCAAGACTTGGTATTACACAGAAAAGCATTGTGATATGAAGACATGTCCTATTTTCCTCTTATTGCCTGAAAATGTGTATTGCTTTGAGATAGTAGTAGGCTAATTCCCTTCCTGAGCCCATGTTTGTCTGCAGAGCAGCAAGCAAGGAAGGTAGTTGAGTCTGGCTTTGAGAACAGGCTTGAGTATCTGCCTGTGTTGTATTGACATAACCAAAGAGGCTGGATAATGCGATGATGTTATCTCTGAGAATGCCCAGAGAACGACAGAAGAGCGAGGACTCATGCATCACTGTCCTCTGATTGGCGAACGAAGCCTTACTCCAGAATTATCCGGCCATATTTGTTTTTAGTGGGGATGACAGAAAGAACTATGATTTGCTTTTATGCAGTCTCATGAATAGCTGTGGTCAAGATTACAGCCAGGACCAGGGCAGATCTCCATATGGTGTGTGTCCACATGCATCCTTACTGTGCTTAGACATCCAGCAGCTGATGAAGTGTAACAGTCCAGTGAAGGAGGAGGGAAATCCTGCTTTGCTGACTCTACGCCAGCAGCTGTTGCCTTCTCAGAGTCAAATGCATGGGCTGCAAACCACTTCTCCCTCTGAGGTGTTCGGGGGGTAGCAGAGCTCAGCTTTTGAGCTCAAGTCTGTTTCAGGCCGTGACAAATTTGTTCCCTGAATCCATACTCTTTTTAATCTAAATGTCAGGTAGGAAATTAAAGCCCTGCTGAAACGGAGTGTATTACCAGCATTTTATTAGATCACAAACAATTTAATAACCAGATAGAGGGAGAAGGTCATTTTGTTGTCAGTCCAGCTTATCTCATAAATTAGGCATCAGGTTTTGCACAAAAGCGTCTCTCAGCAAATAGAATTATCTGGTTTGATGAAGGGCCTTTGTCCATGGAAAACAGATAACACAGATGAAAGAGGGAGCCCTGTAATAAAATTATTATCCAGGAATGTATGAAAGGGGATGGATTCTTTAAAAATACTTATCACATATTTACCCTATTAACAGTAAGTAAATGCCGAAGTAGCAAAGGACACGCCTTCTTGATGAATTCATATGAAATAGTTTCAAGGTCAGTAAACAAAAGGGATGGCAGATGAAATATTGATTATAAATAGGGTAGCTCTTATTGACCTTACTGGCTGAAAAGGGAAGAAACCCAGAGCATTATCTCTTCACTAGAAATATTTATGGCCCAGAAATGACAGTCTTCTGAGCAGGAGCAGGGCAATGAGTGATGCTTACCAACATGGCATTGATTTCAATGTATCATGCCGCAAATCTGTTTCTGGGGTGGGGGAAAGGAAATGGTTTGGCTAGAGTAAATTTTTTTCTGAGAATATGAAAGTCTAGTGTCGCTCAGATTTGCCTGCCTGCAGCTCTCTGAGGCACAGAGATTTCTACACCCCTGCCTGTCTGAAGCTGCCTTCCGTCTTTTGGCTTCGTTAGAGTGAATTTAGACTAGTGCATTAAGTGTCCTGCTGAAACGTGAGGGCAAGTTGTGGCGCTTTATCTCCTGAGAGGTGCTGCAAGGCAAATGTGGCAGCAGCAGCAGAAGAAACTTCCTACATGACAGCTCACTTCTGCTGCCACCATCGAGTTGGAGAAACCACCATGGTGAGGATAGGATAGGGCCTTTCCCTCCTGTGACAGTTAGCAGATGACTTGTTTCTCTTTTCCCCTTTTCTCTGCATAATGTGACATCGATCTCTCCTCAAAACGTAGCCATGCAAATCTTCTACCCCTTCTCCATGTGGGCCTGGGGATGCAGTGAGCCAATGGCCTTCAGAAAATGAAGAACTGGAACAAAATTCTGCAGAAAATGAATTTTTAAAATTGCTGCCACCCTCCAATATAGTAGTCTCTGAACTCACTATGCAAAGCAATGTTTGCTCTGGAAACCTCTCGACGACTGTGCCTAAGAGCCAGGTCTGGTTCATGTGCCAGAGCTCACAGCTCCCCTAGCAATGCCCGTCGAACAGCCCCTCCATCTCATTATTCTGCTTCACACAAAATCATTCTGATTAATGCCTACTCTGATGTGATTTTATCTGCCCGAACTCAAGCTCTGAGAGGAAGCACCACACCTGATAATCTAAACTCTATTTTTCTTCATGCAATAAAGAGGAGCCTGCCTCGCCCGATACTCTTCTGTTAATGAACTGCCTCTATTCCCCCTTCTAATTCTGTAGTGTATTGCTGACAAGCCCGGCCTAGTGATCACTTAAAACAGATAAAACAGACACACACAGTGTAAGAATTGTTTAGGAAAAAGCTGGAGAAGCTTTTCCAGTGCATGGATACCACCAGTGTGAAATCATGCTATTTCCAAACACTTTGACTCTTTGCCTGTGCAGCCCAATGTGAGAGTGAAATGTATTCTTGGTAAGCTGTTTAACTTTCTGGTTGTGAGAAATAAAACAGCAGAAAACACTTTTTTTTTGAAGGAGAGAGGGAGTAAGGGCAAAGAGTATTTTTTATTCTGGTCTTGATAAGGGCATAAAGACTGCTTAGTAAAGAAATGGGAATACTTAACTGACATCTTCTGCTTTGGGTAGTGGACTTTCATTTTGTCTCCTGGCTGAGAAGCCAGGAGCTGGCCCTACAACGAACAGTGGGTTTGAATGTGGTCCCAGCGCTATTGACCCAATGGTATCCAATTTTTGTGCTGCTACGAAACTACAACCTTGTTCCTGATAATAGTTTAGACATGATGCATGGATTGATGGGGTGCAAAATACCAGGTCATTTGTTCATAGAATATGGGATCTCTTAATGTGGATACCATTAGACAAGGACAGGCTTTTTATTGCCAAATGCAAAGGCAAATGCATTCCCAGGACATGAAATTGTTGGCCATCTTAACAAGAAAGGAAAGCCATGTCTCAAGAGAGATTTATGGGCCACTCAAGGTTAAAAAGAAGAAAAGCTCACAGCGTGGTATTTCAGCTGAACATTTAATCCAATGCTTGGATTTATTTACTGTCTTTGTATAGATTATTTTAGCATTGGTGTCAGCAACAAGATCTTATAAACCTATTGCTGATGAAGTGTGTGGTTACCTAAAAGACTTGTAAGAGGAAAGTAAAGATTAGGATAGGACACTCATGCTATGTAGTCTGGATACATTGGTAGGTGGAGTACAGATAAACATGTACTTTAAGACAATCAAATGCAAAATCCTCTGTGTGGACAGAACAAATGCAACCCTTACTCACTGTACAGGGGACAGTACAATTTCCCTAGAAAGGCTGAAGCAGTATTTCTGAAAAAAAACCTGATCTGCTATAAACAAAAACCTGGAACAAAACTGAGTTCCCAATCAGATGTTGTGGCCAAAAGCTAACATTGCCCATGGGTTTATTCAAAAAGGTTTGCTGAGCTGGGGTAGACAGAGGACTTTTTACCTATATTCTATGAAACTGCAGACACGGGGATGCCACAACAGTTCTGGAGTGCCAGCCATTTATAAAGGATGCACAAATCATGGAGAAGGTGCATGGAAGCATCACAAGGTATTTCTCTCAAAGTGAAGGTCTTTGAGTACCAGTTAGCTTATTGCAAAGATGGTGACAACTGACTTGATGGTACTGGGGAGAAAACAGCAGGCTCTACAGGGCTATTTAAACCAGTGGAAAAATCCACAACAATTTTCATGTCAGACAAGTTCAACAAAGGGATACGCTTCTTTTTAAAATGTAAGGGGGATTTGTTCCAGTGGTTAAACCACCACAGAAAGTAATGAAGTTTCCATTTCTTGATATCTTTTCAAAAAGCGTACAGCTTTCCTATGAGGCAATGCTGTAGCCAAACACCCACTGTTGCTTTTCTGTAAGAGAAACTTGGCAGAAAGCTGTGTGCTGTATGACATGTGAGGTCAGATCACATTGCCAGTGTACTCCTTAGGGGATTAAAATCTCTGCGTCTAAAAATCAGTGTCTGATCCAGGGCTACAGACTCTACATCCCATGGAGAGTGGTGCAGCAGAAGGAAAAATCACCAGAAGCTAACCTTGTGTAAAGCAATACCTATTCTCCCCCATGTTATCACCTTGGCAGGAGATCATACAGTTTTATTATCCAGGGTTTGCTCACTTTTTCCTTTATTTCTTCCTTTTTAAAAATACTTTTTTCTTTTTACTTTTTTAAAAAATTATTATAAAATTTATTTCTCTGTTGGATATATCCATAAGGATGGTAGACGTTAAGGTATGTAAGCAGATGGCTAGGCTCTGGTCTGAGGTTAAGATAACTGAACAGGTTGTGCAAAAATTTGGATGTGACATGAGAAATTGGAAAACATAACATACAACAGAGTGAGAAGCTGATAAAAGTTACAGGTAGCACCGTGAGGAATGGCCAGGTTTCGCAGGTGGAGTTATGTGAAAGACAACCAAACTTCATCACTAGTTGGAGGGGAATACTGGAGACCTTTGGGGTCTTACGAGGCCAAGAGTGCCTAGATAACCATATCAGTAATACTAAATAAGGCTGGGATTACATAGGTAATGGTATCAGAAATACCAAATTCGGGTATTGCTATAGCAAAACTGGGACAAATGGAGAAAAAATAATTAGGGGTGAGTTGTTTGTCTGGGAGGGCACAAGGGCAGAGAGAAGGAGGGGTCAGGATGGATGGGGAAGAGAAAGTATGGGAGAATGGAGAGGAGATGAGGGTAAAGGGCTGGTTGCATGGAAGTGCTTCAATACTCCTGCCTGGCCAAGTCCACCACCTGACCAATGTTGTCTGTCCTATTGCCTATCAAAGTCTATTCTGATTATTTTCCTGTGTGAAAGTAAGTATGTGGGAGCCAGCCAATGGACGGACCATAGGTCTAGGAGCTGGGTGCTAGAGAAACCAGGGGTCTGAGAGTGTGTGTTTTATGGGGTTGCTTCAAGGGGATTCAGCTGGGACACCACGTGCTGGCTTTCAGATTTCATCTGGAACAGGAAATGCAAAGAACAAAATCCTATGAAAATGGGAATTCCCATATTCTGAACATGAAATCAAATGGACTGACAGAAATCCTCATCAGTTTTTTTTCCCAGCTCCTCTGACGAAGAATTCAAATAAAACGCAGCAAATAAGCTTCAAATCAGATGCCAATATCCAAACCCTGACAGTTTTGGAGAACTTCAATCCATTAAGCAATTAGGTCATTTCTCTAATTGAGACCGTGCGAAGGTCCAGTGTCTGACCTTGCATAATATTGGGAAAGATTGCATTCTGGCCAGTCCCAAGAGCCATCTAATTAAAGGCTAATCAAAGTAATACTGATGAAAGCTTTCTAGTTTGTTCTGCAACTTTTGGTAGCACTTTGATTTCAACATGGTGCCAATAGTGGAGCTGGTTAATTACTGGGGTTTATTGCTGTGGATGCTTGATGGAAACAGAAGGCAGAACTTCTGCTAGATTTACGAAATACTCTTTCACTGTTGTTGAAAGATAAATACAGAAAACCATACAGAAAATACAGACAGATGATATTTAATAAAATAGCTTTTTCAGAGACCTGAATATCCATTACTGTGGAAGCAATGGTTAACAGGATAAACAATTCAATCCATTTCAATCTATGCACTTAGGCAGAGCTATATCCCTGTCGTTATTTACCTGCTCAAATTTATCTTCTTATTTGTCTTCTTATTGATACATCTCTCTCTCTCTGTCGTGTTTCTAAAACACTTGGCACCCTGTGATCTGAGTGCTCAGCTTCTGGTTTTGGGATCATCCTGTACGAAGAGAGACACAGAGGCTCTGGAAGCGATGGCTGGGAGGTAAAGCTCCATGGTGCCAGTGGAGATGAACCTTGCAGAGGTAGCTTTGAGAGTTTTTTAAATGTAGGATCCACAGAATGAAAAGAGGGTGTGAATCCTGGGTCACTGTGTTCAGTCCTTTTTATGGCAGACACTTACAGCACAGAAACCCATCCAAAACGGAGCAAGCACCAGCGGAAAACTGGGAGTTTGGGGCTGGAAATGTATGGGGAAGCCTTGTTTTAATAATCAAAAACTCGTCCTGTGCAGTGTCCTCAGGCTAGCGCTCTATTTTTATCTATCTCCATTTTCTTACAATCTTATTTCTCTAGTTATGGATCCATTTATTCGTTTGTTTTTTTCTGAGACGTTTACTACCTCAGCAATTGTATTCTCCTTTGATCTCATGACAGTGTTTTAATTTTGTTTAAATCACTCTCTTCCACTACAGAAAGCAACCGTTTACCCCCCACGAGTACAGCACAAGGAGGAGAGGAGTTTCTTGCTATATCTATTTGTTTAAACAAGTTGCCTCACATATCAGCTGAAGAGGCTTTACTGTCCAGCGAATGGGGTGAGTAGATGAAGCCATCAGGTATCTCAAAGGTGTTTTGTAGCAGAAGTACTATATACAGTGACGTAAGGTCCTTAGTTCACTATGCCTCACTATGGCAGGCTACAGTATCGACCTTCAAAATAAGAGTTTTGTGCATGTGTGTCTCAAAAGCTAACCAAAAGGAGGCCTAGATTCTTTATAAAAGGTGTATTGTTGTTATTGCCTGCTGCAGCTTCCCCCTTGAGGTTCCCTTTATCACTCCACCCAGGCAGCAGATTAATTCTCTCCTAAATGCAAAATCTGATGACATTTTTTTCCATAAATCAAGACACTATCAGGGGATTTACTCCAGGGCAGTACCTCTCAGCCCTGACTTTACAAAGATTTCATTTTAGAAAGGTTTCCAGAAGAAGCTGTCTCTGTCCCCAAAATCTTTCAGTTGCTGGAAGGTAGTGCCAGTGAAATGCTGCGTATGACAGTTCCTCCACAGCTGGTTTTAGGGTGAGAAATGAGAACAGATGGAGCAGCTGTGGCAGAAACAATCTCCAGGGTGGAAAACTCATGTCTTCTTAGTGTGAGCTGATGAACTGAAGCTGGTGTCTGTGTCAGATTTTTCTCTCCTGTATAAGTAGAATCAAGCAGGGGACATTAAACATGCAGTTTTCCAAGGGAACTACCAAAGTACCAAACAAATAAATTAAGATAGAGCAATGGATTTAGATGATGTGTTAAATATCAGTTTCAGGTAGACTCCTAGCATGTATACTCGAGGGGACTGTGTGGATTTATACAGATGTCCTCAATCAGCTTGAGGCCTCAGCATTATTGTTACTGTGTCCATCCCCATTTGTAGAAAGTGGAGGCACATAAATGCTTTATTGAGCACGAATGCTTTACAAGTTAAAATCGTCTTGCCTTCTGAAACATTATATTTGATAAAACAGAGATGATGGACAAGTTTCCAATAACTCCAATCTTTTACTATCATTGTTCTGAAGAGTAGATTCTCCTTTAGGAATTGGTTCGGCAGAGATGACAAGCACAGCTGGGGAATACCGTGGTAATTGCCTGTCTCCATGTGAGGAGGACCATGTTTGCAATATCACAGTCCTTACCCAGAAGGAGCAGAGTGCCCAGGACGAGGAATTACCCAGCCTGCTAGCCTGCAGAAGTCAACGAACCCAAACATAGTTTCAAAATTACTTTGTTTACAGTAAACTCCATTAATGCTCCATGTACTTTCATCCTACCTCATACAAAAGATGCCGCACAGCTGCATTACCCCAGGAGAGCAAAGCTAGCATCCTCACCATCATATAGTCATTTCCACTGCTCTTTCGTTTCCCCCAATAGACACTGATTTCCCCCTTTTCCCTGGGTTACGAGTGCTGGAAGACCTGAAAAGAGGCAGAGATGTAGCCAAGCACAAAAAAAAGCACTGTTCTCTTTACCTGGGCTGGTGTCCCATGAGGGCATCCCTGGGTTTGAAGGGCTGGGCTTTAATTTATTGTTGTCAGCCGGCTGTGCCACTGTGAGTAGAGTTAGGCTTGTAGTGAGTAATTTCTGGTGCATATTTCATCCAGGCTAGGCAAATTTCCTTTCACAGCCACAGTTGCTCAATATTTCAACATCACAAAAAGCTGGGTTTAACCTATCAGTACTACTGAAACAAAACTGAAGAAACACAAGAAGAAAGATTTGAGGAGGAAGAAGACGATTTCACAGCAATTTCAGATCTAAGAAGCAAGTGGAGGGATGAACCCCACCACAAACAAAAAAAGAGGAAGCACCTGCAGTTATAAAGCATTTTTATTTTTCTGGTTGTTGGAGGAGGATAAATGTTTCCTTCTGGATGTAATTACTGTTTTTTGAATAGATAAAGTTAAGGAAGGTGGTTAAGGAGAGGGATCTGGTGCGACAAAAAGGAACAAAGTCAACCCCGTAAATCAAATAATTTTTACAAGCACGTTGCAAAGAGCTAGAAGAGAAGACGCAGTAGAATGAGTGTTGCCTAGAATATCACTGAAGGCACAAGCAAAATGTCTGGGATATGCTCTTAAGTGCAAAGCAATTATCATTGATTTTATGTTTCAATTATCTCAGACCCATTTGCTCCCTTATGCCTTTAAAATAAATATATTAGGTGAAAATCCTTTGGGATTTCATGCATCTTGAGATCAACTAATGTCTTTAACAAGCCTTTACCTTTCAGAACCACTAGCATGAGCAAAACTCAAAGACCTGAAGAGGGGAAAATTAGTTTTGTTAGAGAAACTCGTCAAAGAACATAACCCCCTCAGTTGCAAAAATAAGCAATTTGGAAATTAAATAAATTAATAGTATGTGGAAATTAAAGCAGAAATAGAGGTTCAAATTTAACCACCTTCTGCATATGCTGCAAATGACACTTCTTTAGAAGGCTTTAGATGGGCGGGTAGAACAGTACTGAGGCAGTGACAGTAAGAAAGCAGGCAGCATGCAGAGGTGCTAATGGCAACACCTTAATTGATTCATCCTTGTGATTTCTGTTAGCGTGCCAAATAAGCCAAACCTGTGGATGGTCACGCTTTTGGTTGCTGAAATCAAACATGGGCCCAGCTCTTGTGTCGCGTGGCCTTGTTTGTCAAAGGGGGCAACCCATCTTTGTGAACGGTGTTTAATTAGAGTTTGTGATTCCCACTTGAAAAAGACAAAATGAAAAAATTGTTATATAAACTGTCACAGTATAAACTCCCGTATTTTTATCAATCAAGAGTTTATGGCTTTGTGACACCCCTCAGAAAGCTGTATGTAGGGCTTTTAATCAAATTCTGGAAAACTTTCAAGGTTTCTTCATCACAGTGTGTTTCTCTTTCATGAATTAAGTGCTTGGTGGGAAAAAAGAGACAGTGACTCTCTAAAACACAGGACTTTTCCAAACAGCTAATCAATGACAACTTGTCCCTGAGTGGGCAAACCTTCTCTTGAGTTAAAAACTCATTCAAGGGCAGGAGTTATGAGCTGCTGCCTTTCTTGGATGCTTGAGAAGATATTACAGATCTAAGCCTGCTTTTTTGCATTTAAAATCTGCCCATGTACAGCAGGACACTGGCCCTAGCTTTCATAACTTGGAGTCAGGGAGTGGGTGCAAGCTGCAACCTAACGGAAAGAGGAAGCACAAAAATAAATAGTAACTAACATTGGTAGTCACTGGGGCAATAGCTATTTGGACTAATCTGGGGTCCTGGGGAATCTTTTCCTGTTCCAAGTTTTGTTGTGATAGATGTAAACGATAGAAACAAAGCCCCTTCTCCGGATTTGAGTTATTCCCTGGTAATGTGTTTCTCCTGCTGCCTTCAGAAGAAGGATGATTTCTTTGGAACTCTGGAATTGAACTAATGATGCAAGAAGTGCATCCACCTGATAAAGGACATTCAAGTGGCTTGCTTTCTCAGGCTCCTTAAGAGAAAGAAAGATAAGCAAAGAGGAGAAAACCAATTATTTCCATTCCCATGGCATACTACTGTAAAATATCAGCCATTGCAAATGGGTTCATTGGGGCAGACATAATATGCTTGGGACAAATTTTGACAAAATCTTCAAGAGCCAGCAGCCCTTCTACCAAAGGAATCACGTAGCACTCCATTTCCTACCTCAACTGAAACGCACACATTTAAGGAGAAGGAGTTGATTCTTACAGTTCAAAAATAAATGAATATGTTCTCACCGTATTTTTTATCCCACCAAAATAGATAACTGAATGGGAAATGGTTATGCAATGGGTTGCAACAAAAGGGCTTTTGGGCTGAGTGCTTATTTGGAGTCCAGGCGAGTTGGGTACTTGTCTGAGATCCACATCTTGGACCTATTTGTTTTTTTCTTTGGCAAAGCTGGTGTTCCTTAATTTCTCTTTTTTTTATCTCTCTCTTTACTCAAATTGTGAAAGATGTACTCTGTTCAAAAATTATGAATCATAGGTTAGGTCATTTAAAGACAGACTTTGATGTTTGTAACATGTACGATTGTCATGGCTCAGGGATGGTAATTGGATTCCAGTCTTTCCCTTCCAGGATTGCGTATGTAGGTAGTAAAAAACCCTCATGCTTTTCTGTTCTTTGAGAAAATTTCACAGAAGCAAAATAAATAACTGCTATGATAATAGTAAGTAAACAAAGAAAATTAAACCTTCCCATCTAACAACTGTGCACCATGCCCATTAGAAAAAAAAAGATAAGCGTTCAAATAGCCTGAGCCTTAGCTGCATAATTTCTAGCAAGAAAAATTTTCCCCTTGTTTTTCACCCTTCTTTTATTAAAAGGAAACTGAGGTATATATACTCCAGATCAGCATTTTCAAAAACCTTTCTGTTGGTAAGTCTGCTTTTTAAATTTTTTTGTACGCTGGCCCCCGTGCAACAAAGTACTTTGTGAGACTTAAGTATGTTCTTAAAGTTAAGTGTGTCTTAACTGTAATTGTGCTCAAAGGAGGTGAAATAAGCTTGTGCTCATACGCTGTGTTGAACTGGATCTTTGGCTATCCATACAGAAGTCTAAAGTAAAAATGTCATTTTTTACAGAGTGCAAAATGATTAACAATTGGGAGAAGGGTAAGGGTAGGATAGGGCATCTGTTATAAATTATCAGTATATAAGAAATAACATTGCTTTAAAACATTGGACTCTAAGGCATTTCCAGCTTCTATGTTTCTAAGAATCTAAAAAGGCAAAAGCCTACTTTAAAAACAACAGAAGCAGAAAGAAATAAAAAAGGAAGCTAAAGATCTCCTTTTAGATTATTAATGTTGGTAGGATAAAAAAGTGCTTGGAGACATGGTTTGAAAAGCTATTTCATTACCTGCACTGCAATCCAATCCATGTACTTATTTGTCTGGATTTGAAAGAAGCTGACAAATTCAAGGCAATATTAGAATGCAACAACACTCCAATTAGCCTCGACAGCATTAATAACAATGATGTGCCACCTGTATCTGCTAAATGTTTCACCATCTTGGATTAAGTTAATTGAAATTAATCAGCAGCACAATGAGGAGAACAAAAGCTGAGAGAAATTTTTAACAGATATGATGGATTCATGCACTCAGAGACTTCACCTGACTTTAGGGAACAAAACACGCATCTACATATACATGAAGCGATCCAAGACAATTAAAAGCCAGAAAGATGTTTTTTCACTTGTTTTAATAGGATAGAGAGAAATATGGACAATTGTGCAAGAATTGGGTTGATGCCTTCCATGCAGTATACCCAAGGAGCTGACTGTACTATCTACCCATCCACCTGCATAAAGATAAATATCCAGGAAAGAAAAAGCATTTGTCTGTGTCATCGCTTAATTAACGTCAACCTCAGACAGCAAAATAGCTTGCATTGTTTTCCAAACTTTTAATGGGCTATACATTTTGAGTAGGGATTTTCTTTCCCATCTTTCTACATGGCTGAAATCTGCCATTAACAGATATATTTGACATGTTCTCTGTTTCATTCAGGCAGAAGATCTCTTCTTCTGTCTTTTCACAATAGGGTAGTGGGGTTAGGAAGCTCCCAGCAGTAATCTGGGGATTCATGGTGGGAAGCAGAAAGACCGATGGATCTACAGGTGACTCCCAATTGACAGGAAGATGGATGCATAAGCAGATTATACTAATTTCACCATTGAGTATTTTGGGGCTTGAATCTCTTCTGGAAATTTCACCTGTCTGAGTGTTTTTTCTAAATCAGCTCTAAAGGGAGAAGGAGCAAGGTAGACACAAGTCATATGTCATTGACAGAAATCCTATTTTCAATGCTGGGAGGGTGCCTCAGCACCTCATAGTTAAAGCTAGAGAGAAGACTACTTTCTATTTTTATCTTAAACTCCTGTTGCTAGAACTGATTCAGTTCCCTTGTCAAACATTTCAGGAACAAAGAACCGGAAAGGTCATTGTATCCTTCCCTTTGTTATCAGAAGCAATTATATAAACCTGTGTGGGAAGTTCTACCTAAAAACTGTAAGATTTCTTTACTACCACTGTTTCCTTCCCCTCATATGTTTCCTTAAAGCCTGAGTGACTTTGTCCAATTTCCAGGCATAACCAGGAGTCTGGAGAACATACAAAAGCAGACATGACAGCAGAGCCCATGAATTACATGATGCTGACTGTCCCCTGTGGTGCTGAGGGCTGGAGACTGTTTATCCACATTACCTGTGACTTGTTTGATTAGTGGGGTGGGGGACAGAAAGACTGATCGATGGGCAGTAGAACACAGCAACGCGGAGTAGATGTTGTGAGGTCTTTTCTTGGTCAACATGACAAGACACAGGCTGGACTCTGCTCCTGAATTTGGAAAGTCCCTGTCTTGAATTGAGGCATTTTTTTCTGTGTCTTTTGCCAAATCAATGCAATAGAAGCACACTGTCGTCACCTGCTGACATGAATAAATACAGGTCTTGATCAGTGCAAAGCCAATGATGCCATGGTCCCTGCATGTTCCTCAGTGTCTGGGCATCACTTGCTCATTGATATGTTTATATTCTCCCACTTGGGGACATAGCTGTTGCCCTCATTTTGCATGTGGAAGTTCCTAGACTCAGCAGTTACATGACTAAAGGTACCTAAAAAGCTGGAGCACAATCTGTGTGGTTGAAACTGGATCTTTTGAATCCTTGTTAACCTGTTAAGTGAAGACAATGGTCTTAACCTAAAAATACCAGGCCAGAAAAGACTAGAGAGTGACTGAAACAGAGAAATTAGAATTGCAGTAACATTTTTATTGGCTTTATCCTGATATCTCTCTTTCTTCTGTTCTCATTTTTAATTATTTTAAAAACTGCACATGAACTTTGCTTCAGTCTGTTTTAAGCAGCCACACGTGTGCCAGCAGTGTGGGTGCTAAGTTCAGCAGAGAAACTTTTCAAAGCTGACACAGTGAACTCTAATGAGACCATGACAAGCAGCTTCACTCTCTCCTGCTCATATACAGCACACTTAGTTGAACTTGACACCTCTTATCAGGCTGTAATTCATTTAGGCATTGGTCAAGGGATAACTTCCACACACCAAATTCTCATTTCCAATTTACAGGTGGAGAAAGTAAGACACAAGTCAGTGTCACCACATACCTCATTGGGGGACTTGAGGTGTTTGCCCTCAACTCCCTCCTCTGTAGACATGTGCTTCTGCACAGCTTTTCTTGCTGCAGAAGGCAACTTCTCTTCTGCTGAACAATCTCCAGACTTATGGTGCCCTGGGTGTTGCAAGCCTGTGACTGATGCATGCCAAGCAGTCAGAGATAAGACACTGGGGTCCAAAATTCAACCAGAGCCCATCATAGAGATAGACATAGGAGAGAAATGGAAAGAAAAAACAAACAAATAGACAAAACTAAACCAGGGAATGATTGTTTATGTTCCTTTCCTTCCTGCTGGGTTTTCTTCTCATCTCCATCCTGATGGGGTGACATTGCTTTGCAGAAAAGACCTCACTCCTCCTCGTTCTGCTGAGCAGTGAACTATACAGGGACAGCTACTCATGGTGTGGCCACAGGGTGTCAAGAACTAGGTGGTGTAAACCAACAAACTGAGCTGGGTAGGGCACAAAAGCCATAATCTCCTAAGTGT
The DNA here is from genome assembly GCF_018139145.2 of Gymnogyps californianus. NCBI lineage: Eukaryota > Metazoa > Chordata > Aves > Accipitriformes > Cathartidae > Gymnogyps > Gymnogyps californianus. Next base: position 3,475,290 of record NC_059472.1, on the reverse strand, counting down.
GAGATTTTGGAAGAGTTAATATCATGGGGACAAATAAGTAGTGGGTCCCCAATGCAGTTATCAGAAATGTCATAAAAACAGCTTATTTGTCAAAAAATTATGTTGTTATAGATACCTAATGGGAAAACTGGAAAGTCATCTGAAGGTCTGCTGCACTTTCTCTGTATATTTTTGCAAAATTTCCTGATGCTATGATTTCAGACCAAGACACTTTACTTGTGTGAAGGTCACCTGTCATCTCACCTCCATGTAAACTTCTACAGGAATTTTCTTCCAGGTACTGCCATTAGGTATTTGTAAAGATTAGCTTTCCTCTTTTTTTAGAATAAGTCTTCTACTTAGGACGTTTCTATATTTTCTTATCTTCACAGTGTAATTTTTGACACTGCACCTTCAAGGACATAAAAATTTCTATAAGCTTCAGTGTTCTTCTAAAATCTATTTCTATTGTACTTCTAAATCCTTCCATTCTTTGTCTGTCTTAGCAGGTAAGTGAACAGAGGAACACTGATTAACCTGAAATTTGTTTATTCTTTGTTTCTCACTACTGTACCATCATTTTCTTTTTCTAGTAAATGTGTAGGTGCAGAGAAGTTTTGCTTTTTCTTTATTTGTGTTTTTTGTTTAATTACTTCAGCATTGTTAGTGTTTTGTGACCTTATGACATCCTGTAATGATACCAGGGAAATTTAATTCCATTTACTTTTTTGAAGGAAGATATTTATATAATTTAAAACAATGGCCATCTTTACTTGAAAGATGAAGAACCTTCTACAATGACTGACTGATTTTCTTCAGTTCTTTTCAGATCTCCCATCATTAGCTGTAAATTTAATCCAAATATGTTGAATTTTGGACTCTTCTCTAAGGAAAGAAAAGGATCAGAACTGGTAAATTAGGTTTGAAAACAAAGATGACATTTTCTACAAGCTGGTAGTAAATTATCAGCAATTTCTTTTGAATTCTTTGTCAAAAGCAAAACCTCAAAAGAAAAACTTCAATGTTTTGGACAGTTTTGGGGGAAAAAGAATAATAATATGTGAGATAAATAAATAGAAGGGGAATGCCTTAAGATCAGACATACTTATCCTTTCTGTACAACAAACTATTCACTCTCATCAGCACTTGCTCACTCAGAAACATTTTGGTCTTCAGTGAGTAAGGACTAAGCAGTTTTATAGCTTTCTTTACAACAGTACACAGCGCGCTTCCAAGGACTGCACATATATCTGACTGATTGTGCTGGTTTTGGCTGGGATGGTATGGGGCTCTGTTTTGGATTTGTGCTGGAAACAGTGTTGATAACACAGGCATGTTTTCGTTATTGCTGAGCAGTGCTTACACAGAGTCAAGGCCTTTGCTGCTTCTCACACCACCCCACCAGCGAGGAGGCTGGGGGTGCACAAGAAGTTGGGAGGGGACACAGATGGGACAGCTGACCCCAACTGACCAAAGCGATATTCCATACCATGCGATGTCATGCTCAGCACATAAAGCTGGGGGAAGAAGGAGAAAGGGGGGCAAGTTTGGAGTGATGGCTTTTGTCTTCCCAAGTCACCGTTATGCGTGATGGAGCCCTGCTTTCCTGGAGATGGCTGAACACCTGCCTGCTGATGGGAAGTGGTGAATGAATTCCTTGTTTTGTTGTTTGCATGCACGGCTTCTGCTTTACCTATTAAACTGTCTCTATCTCAATCCACGAGTTTTCTCACTTTTATCCTTCCAATTCCCTCCCCCGTCCCACTGGAGGGGAGTGAGCGAGCGGCTGTGTGGTGCTTAGTTGCTGGCTGGGGTTAAACCATGACACTGGTCTATCATGGTCAGTCATTCTCTACTCTTCTGTAAATAAATGTTCCTTCTCTCTACCGACAGTAACAGTCACATCACCAGTTCAGACTCCTTGATTAAATATGACAAGCAATTATTGAAGTGCCATTACAAACAGAGATAGCACATCCTGGTACATCCCTAGATAATGCTATTATGGCTCTACAGCTTGAGTGCAGCTCAGCTTTACGGTAAGTGGAACGTTACAATACAAAGCAAATATTTAAGAATATCATCAATGGCTAGAGAAGTCATGCTCTGCAGTATATAGATTAAGTAACCTGCATATGATGGAAAATTGGGAGGGTGTGATTTCTGGTTTTGAATTAGAAGTGATTTTAAAAAAATGTAACCGCTATCTTTAAGGAAAACTGTTGTATTGCCATGTATTATGTTTGCCACAAGCTAGAATAAAAAGTCAACATGCTGAAGGTTTCAATGGAATGAAAAGCTCTGACAAAATTGATTGAGAACAAAACTTTCCATCTCAGAGCCATTCGCTCTCTGCTATGAGCTTCATAGAAGCTGTAGTCCTGCTCAGTCATTCTCCTTTCAAGCCTTATCCTGGCCAAACTAAAACTCCATGAATCATTATCTTCGGTGGGCTCCCCCAAAACCTTTGTGGTGCATTTGAGGAGACATTTCCCAATGGAAAATTTTGGCAAAAATCACTCTTTCCTTCTAGAGCATTTCTATTTCAATAGAACAAGTTTTTCAACAGGACATTTCTGGCATTTTCCAACAGGCTGTAGTGACTACTACAGTAACGGCCAGTGCCTCAGGTTCAGGACAGTATAAGGTCAAAGGTGATTTTGTGATGGTGATCACAAAAGAAGACGTGCTCCATGCCTGAAGGAGCCTCCAGTCTGACATCCAGACCAATGCATTAAATTCTTATATAAAATATTCGGCTTTCCATTAACTCATGCCACATGACTTTTTGGAAGCAGGTGGGGTGCAGGGGAAGAATAGATGGCAGGAAGGAGGTGAAGTCAGGAGACAGACAGACAGCGAGGAGAACAGGGTTATACTGACTTGGCAGCAGAGAGTTAGTGAATCGAAAGAAATGGCATTAAGCACGGATTGATTAATGGCAATGACAACAGAGACAAACAGCTTACAGGCTAAATCCTCTCCTCTGTGCATTTCACTGTTCCTCTGCTGCACAGTGCAGAGATGTCACTACTTCTGCCTGGTGGCTGTTTGCCTCCTTTTCCAGTTGAAGTGATGAGCAGTTGCAGGCAGAGATGAGATGGCAGCATTCATTCAGCAGCAGCTCTAGTGGGTGATCTTTCCTTCCCCCAGCACAACCACCACCATGTCCAAAGGAGTGGTGGAGGAGGGTGAAGTCACAGATATGAAAGATCACATAGGAGCTTCCAGTGTCCCTCTAGTCCAAATCCCTTTCTGCTGCACTGTGATTTTGTCTTATTTTCTTAATTAGGATGCAGTGGCATGACAAAAAAAAAGAAAAAGTTACTCCAAACAAAAGGCAGTAGCAACTGGAGATCTCTCCAGCTTCTCAGCCATCCGCAAGGTGGAAAGGTCTCTGATTCCTTGCCTTGCACAGTCTGCTCTAGCTGTAAGGGCGAGTTTCTTCCCCTCCTTCCCCAACCTGAAGTCTTTGGCCTTGATGAGCATGACAGTTGCATGTAGGGCTGTGAAATTCTGCTGTTTACCTCTGCAGCATGTCTCCTCAGCTCAGGCACACTAAGTCCTCCTGTGTACTTTTCCATGGATACGTGGAAGTGAAAACTCATTTTGGTGAATACCTGTTTTGTTGGATGGGCAGGGAACTGTTGTTAAGGATGATGAGAGCCATGTGCAAGCTGGCTTTGCAGTCTGATATTAATCTGTTTATACTTTTCTTCAATATGCTTTTCTTCGTGATATTCATGGAGAAACTAGTGGCTGAATAGCAATGTACTTCACTTCCTTTTTCATCCAAGGAAAAACAATTACTCTTGAAAGAAATCTCTGCTAAACAGTGCTGGGCAGCCTACAGATGGGAAACAAAACTTGACCCTTGAGAGGACAAATTGAAGCCATGAAGACCCCAGTCCAACAAAACCTGTAAGTCCACGCTTTACTCCAACATTAAGAATCAAGTGCTGTATTTAAACCCCATCAAACATTTCACTGATGGTTAGAATGGTTTAAAACTGGATTTTTAGTCTGTAAAAGTAACATTTTTTCAAAGCTGGGACTATAAAATTTTATAAAGAGCATGGAAGGAGTGACAGGATGGACTTGTCCTTTGAGGACTGAGGGCCACAAGTGCCATTAAAGTAATAGCTCAGCGCCTAATCTTACAGTAACCAGTCATGTATCTCTGCCTGCATCAGATATATGCATGTTAATGTTTATATTCATAACTACATTAGATATTTATAAGTGATATAACTATGTGTAATACACTATATAATGTAGAGGGTGTAAGCTATATATACCTAATGCAGTTGTCAAAATTAATGTTAACAAGTATCTTAATATATAAAGAAGTTCCTTACTCTTGAGATGCTGCACCCACAATGCATTTCACCTAAGTTTAGCGAGTGTGATGCATTTTTCAATCTAAAAAGCAGTTCTACTAATACTGAATCAGGGACTGTTTATCATAAAGTAGTCAGTATAGTTATAACTGTTTATTACGTTTGTGTTATTGTGGCTCGTTTAAAAAAAAAAGTTAGTTAAAACCAAGTCAGGATAATGTTTAGAAATGAGACTATTCATTAAAAATCAGTAGAATGTTTAAAATCCCTGAGAATGTTGATTCTGGACCAGAGCTCTCACCAGGACTCATGTTACCTCACTTTGGCTATTGAGAAGTTAAGTGTCTCCTTGCAGCTACTTGCCCACTGTCCTGGTTTCTGCTAGGACAGAGATAATTTTCTTCCTAGTAGCTGGTATAGTGCAGTGTTTTGGATTTAGTATGGGAATAATGTTGATAACACACTGATGTTTTAGTTGTTGCTAAGTAGTGTTTATACTAAGTCAAGGATTTTTCAGCTTCTTATGCCCAGCCAGCAAGAAGGCTGGAGGGGGCACAAGAAGCTGGGAGGGGACACAGTCAGGACAGCTGACCCAAACTGGCCAAAGGGATATTCCACACCATATGACATCATGCCCAGTATATAAACTGGGAGAGTTGGCTGGGAGGGGCGGATTGCGGCTCAGGAACTAACTGGGCATCGGTTGGCGAGTGGTGAGCAATTGCATTGTGCACCACTTGCTTTGTACAGTCTAATTCTTTTAGTATTATTATTGTCATATTATTATTATTATCATTATCATTATTTTTCATTCCTTTCTGTCCTATTAAACTGTCTTTATCTCAGTCCATGAGGTTTTTTTTTTCTGATTCTCTCCCCCATCCCACTGGGTTGGGGGGGAGTGAGCGAGCGGCTGCGTGGTGCTTAGTTGCCTGCTGGGGTTAAACCACAACACCCACACACCTTCAGTACAGAGACAGAGACATCTCCAGACCACATTCTGCTGCATCCTTTTGTGCTGAAAATGTAAAAGTTAGCTTGCAGGGCTACGTTAGATGAGGTATCTCATTTTCAGAAAGCTAAACTGAGGTCAGAAAAATCCTACTGACAAATCAGGAAAAAGAAAAAAAACCAAACCCCACATGTTTTAACTTCTATCTAAAGAAACAATTTATTTAAAATAATCACCATTTGCTGTTAATAAACTAGTTGAATTTAGGTATCTGGAGTTCAGTTTTCTCAGTACTGAACTTAGTCTATATTTACTATGTATCTGCTACAGTTTACAGAACTACAAGTTTCCATGGCCATTTATGGAAATATGTTGAGATTTTTCTTAAGAATAAATAAATGCTTTTGTAAGAAAAAGAAAAAAGGAACCTCAATATCCATCTGACCTTATTACCTCCTGGAGTGCCTGTGAGCTGAGAAGCATTTCTGCTTTGTTTAGGAGTCTTAGACTTGAACTATTAAAAGGTCTAGTCAAACAGATACATGGAAAAAGGACAACAGAGCAAGATGAATGCCAAAGTAGAGCAAAAATGCTTTAGTATTGAAAACACTATAAAAATGCAATTGTGCTGAGGAGAAAAAAATATAAACATATTTCTGAACATTCTAAATATTTTAAATATCTATAAATATTCATTATGTATCCATCCCCCATACATATTTAAAACCCAAAGTCTCTGCTTTCATTAAGTGAATGCTACTGGAGAGAGAAGTATGCTTAAAAGAAATAGAACAATTATTGTTGGATCAGCTGTAGTGATAAATCACAGCCAGGCAGGGAGATTAGGTTCCAAAAATGGAAATAAATGCACATTCACACTGGAGTTCCAGCAGAGAAGGAAAGCAAGACAGAGAACAGAGGTTTGAAAACCGGTGCTATACAGCTAAAGAATTGAAAACAGAGTATTGCAAAATGATGGACAGATTTTACTTCAGGCTGCTTTTGACTTCGACATTTTTGCAAACAGAAAGGGAGGACAGCAGTTTAAATTAATTAGACCTTTAAATTACAATCGCAACTTAGGACTCCAGGCGATGCACTGTGAATCCTTTTCTTGTGCCATTGTTTCTTTGCTTTTCTGTCATCTATCTCCTCTTGTGTGAAAGTAATTTGGTAGCAGAGCCCTTTGTTCTGTGTTAGAAGAGGCAACTTCCTAACCCAGAGATGAGTTTCTGAGCAATGACCACTTTGCAAACTTTGCACCACTTTTACAATATTGATTAATAGTATTACATTTGCAAGTAGAAAGAAAAACAGATGCCTGATATAAACAGGAACATGGCTTATAGACATGGCTGGAAACAGTGGAAATTTGTCTTAGAATCATTGTTCCTCCTAACCTCCTTCTTCTCTGCCAAAGGTCCTACTTCCCATGAGCTCCTTTAGCCTCTCTTATGGTGATTCCTGGCTTGCCTTTGAGCTAATTTGGGTGCAGGTTGAGGTGCACATTATCTATACCAAATTATGGTCATAATATAGGTATAGCAGGTATAGCAAGACACAGACTATTTCCCAAAGAATAGACACCTTTACAACAAAGAAAAACAACAGTCAAAAAAGAAACTGAGATAGACAGTTTAAGGATTTGATCCACTAGGCCATTTAAAAGAGGCAGTCAACAGACACAGCAGTCTGTGCAGGAGTTTGTGCAGAAGGATACAAAAAGGGGGCATCTTTGATTGATTATGGTGACTGGGAGAAGTGCCTAAAGACTGGAGGAAAGCAAATATCATACCCATCTTCAAGAAAGGCAAGAAGGAGGACCCAGGGAACTACAGGCTGGTCAGCCTCACCTCAATTCCTGGAAAGGTGGTGGAGCAGCTAATCCTGGAAACCATTTTCAGGCACATTAAGGACAAGAAAATCATCAGGAGTAGTCAGCATGGCTTCACCAAGGAGAAATCATGCTTGACCAACTTGATAAACGTCTATGATGAAGTGACTGGCCTGGTAGATGAGGGAAGAACAGTGGATAGATGAGGGAAGAGGAGTGGATATTGTCTACCTGGACTTCAGGAAGGCCATTGACACTGTCTCACATAAGATCCTCATAGTAAAGCTGTTGATGCATGGGCTGGATGAGCAGACAGTGAGGATTGAAAACTGGCTGAATGGACATGGCCCAGAGGGTAGTGATCAGTGGCACAAAGACTCCTTGGAGGCCAATGACTAGTGGTGTACCCCAGGGTCAATACTGGGTCCAGTTCTGCTTAACATCTTCATTAATGATCTGGATGATGGCGAAAAGTGTACCTTCAGCAAGTTTGCAGATGACACCAAACTGACAGGAGTGGCTGGTACGCCAGAGGGTTGTGCTGCTATCCAGAGGGACCTCAACAGGCTGGAGAAATGGGCTGACAAAAACATCATGAAGTTCAACAAGGGGAAGTGCAAAGTCCTGCACTTGGAGAAGAAGAACCCCATGCACCAATATATGCTAGGGGTCACTCAGCTGGAAAGCAGCTTGACAGAAAAGGATCTGGGGGTCCTGGTGGACACCAGATTGAACATGAGCCAGCAACGTGTCTGTGCTGCAAAGGCAGCGAATGGTGTCCTTAGCTGCATTAGGCAAAGTACTTCCAGCAGGTCGAGGGAGGTGATCTTTCCCCTCTATTCAGCACTGGTGAGGCCATGTCTGGAGTCCTGTGTCCAGTTTTGGACTCCTCTGTGCAAGAGAGACATGGACATACTGGAGAGAGTTCAATGCATGGCCACAAGGATGATTAAGGGACTGGAGCACTTCAAATATGAGGAAAGACTGAGAGAGCTGGGACTATTCAGCCTGGAGAAGAGAAGGCTCAGGGAGGATCTTATTAATGCATACAAATACATTTTGCACCTCCTCCTGAAGGGACAGTGCAAAGAAGATGGAGCCAGGCTCTTTTCAGTGGTGCCCAGTGCCAGGACCAGAGGCAGTGGGTGCAAGCTGAAACACAGGAGGTTCTGTCTAAACAGGAAATGCTTTTTTACTGTGAGGGTGACTGAGCACTGGCACAGGTTGCCCAGGGAGGTTGTGGAGATCCTTGGAGATATTAAAAAAAGTCTAGATATGGTCCTTGGCAAGTGGCTCTAGGTGGCCCTGCTTGAGCAGGGGTATGGGACACGATGACCCCCAGAGGTTCCTTCCAAAGTCAACTATTCTGTCATTCTGTGAAAACCTCTCTCTGGGTCAGACTAAGGCACTATTGAGTCCACTATTTAGTTTCTAGTCACGTCTAATAGTAGATGCTTATGGAGAAATATATAAATACAGCAATCATAAAGTTACATTTCCCTCCATACTCATGCAGTTTCTTGACAGCTGCAACTAAGACTGCTTGAACTGTGATGGCATTGTTTATTTTGGTGAAATTCAGGTGTCCAAATTTCCTTTAAATCTGGGCCTCATTAGTTTGTTGAGGAAGGAATCTTTCTGAGGCAGCACCATCATGAGTTGAAAAGGCTCAGAGTGACACCGTGCAGATTTATCAGCTCGCCTGCGCTGCTGGGTATCTCCACCACTTATGGGACCACTGTTAGCAAGAGCCCTAGAAAGCAACTGAGAAATGTGGGAAGTTCCAGAGAGGTAAATGACTATGAAGAAAAAACTGAGCTGGAAAAGTAATGTTAAAACTTTCTTAGTATTTGGATTTCAACGTTACATATTTTATTAAGACACAGTGAAATATTTCCATAGAGAATTAAAAAAAAACGGCACTTTTCATCAATGATGTAGTTCTCTGATTCAGAAGTTATGAACTGGATGGACTGATGTTTCTTTTCTAGCTAGTTCCAGCATCTAATAACTCTACCGTCATGAATGCTAACAATGATAATTAACAAGCAGCTTTCTCACATATCTAATAGATTTTTGCTGCATTTGGAAATACTGTGAAAAATCAGTCTAGTTTTTAAAAGAAAACAAGGGTTGTCTGAAACTCAAAATACTGTCAAGCATATGTTTAAACAGAGTATTTGGGATTTTTGTCCTGATCAGACTCTTTAAAACACTTGATAGTATTAAAGGCTTATGATAAACACTTTAAAAGTTGTGGCAATGTGGATTGGATTCTGAGTATTGTATTAGGTACGTGATAGGTCAATAAATAAATATATTAAGAAATATAATCAGGAAAATGTTACTGTAAGAAAAAGAGAGGTAGAGAAAATTATTAAAGAAGTATAGACTACTGGTTGCTTTGTAGAAAAAAAAAAAAAGCAACGTTTTTTCAAAGCAAAAAGTAAATTTCCAGCCTCCAGACCAAATGGATGTAATTCCAGGGAGGTTCATGTTCTCATGTCAAGAATGGCTTGAACTCTACAATGTTAGTAATGCTTGAGTTACTTTTCTATTTTCTTCATATGAGAAGAATCCTTCATTTGCCATATTTTAATATCTTTCTCTTCAGAGACTTGTTCCTGACATATATAATGGAATCTTTGAGAATTACTCTAATGGATAATAGGGTTAAAAAGTGAAACAAGGTGTCTCTCTACACAGTGCTAGAAAATTAGTAAGTCTGATTTCCCTTAATGAGAATGTTTATTTTGTGCAACAAAATCGGTGCCTGCTGCCAGGTGTGGCTCTGACATCATCACCATGTCATGGGAGAAAAATGATGGCACCTGAAGCACCTTCTGGGCTACCAGGTGTCACTGTGATGTTCACCATAGGTCATGTGGGACAGAAGAAAGCATGTGTGTGAGTAAGTAGCCCTGCAATAAGGTATTGCCAGTGGTAGTCATGGACCATAAGCTTTGTACTGAGATTACAAGGCCTTGTCAGGTTTACTCTGTCTGAAATTTTCTTCATCTGCCTGCAGCCTGGTTTTACATGGTTTAGCTATAACAGCAATTCTTCTAACTGACCAGGCGTCTGTGGTTAATCTGTTCTGCTTGTGTTTCATAGAATCATAGAATGGTTTGGGTTGGAAGGGATCTTTAAAGATCACCTAGTTCCAACCCCCCTGCCATGGGCAGGGACACCTTCCACTAGACCAGGTTGCTCAAAGCCCCATCCAACCTGGCCTTGAATGTTCCAGGGATGGGGCATCCACAACTTCTCTGGGCAACCTGTTCCAGTGCCTCACCACCCTCATAGTGAAGAATTCTTCCTTATACCTAATCTAAATCTACCCTCTTTCAGTTTAAAGCCATTACCCCTGGTCCTATCACTACACGCCCTTGTAAAAAGTCCCTCTCCAGCTTTCTTGTAGGCCTCTTTAGGTACTGGAAGGCTGCTGTAAGGTCTCCCCGGAGCCTTCTCTTCTCCAGGCTGAACAACCCCAACTCTCTCAGCCTTTCCTCATAGGAGAGGTGCTCCAGCCCTCTGATCACCTTTGTGGCCCTCCTCTGGACTCGCTCCAACAGGTCCATGTCCTTCTTATGTTGGGGGCCCCAGAGGTGAATGCCGTATTCCAGGTGGGGTCTCACAAGAGTGGAGTAGAGGCAGAATCACCTCCCTTGACCTGCTGGTCACGCTTCTTTTGATGCAGCTCAGGATATGGTTGGCTTTCTGGGCTGCAAGCACACATTGCTCATATTCAGTTTTTCATCCACTAAACCCCCAAGTCCTTTTCTGCAGGGCTGCTCTCAATCCACTCATCGCTCAGCCTGTATTTGTGCTTGGGATTGCCCTGACCCATGTGCAGGACCTTGCACTTGGCCTTGTGGAACTTCATGAGGTTCGCACAGGCCCACCTCTCAAGCCTGTTAAGGTCCCTCTGGATGGCATTCCTTCCCTCCAGCATGTCGACTGCACCACGCCGCTTGGTGTCGTCAGCAAACTTGCTGAGGGTGCACTCAATCCCACTGTCCATGTCACTGACAAAGATGTTAAACAGCGCCGGTCCCAATACCGACCCCTGAGGAACGCCACTCGTCACTGCTCTCCACTTGGACATCGAGCCATTGACCACAACTCTTTTAGTGCGACCATCCAGCCAATTCCTTGTCCACCGAGTGGTCCACCCGTCAAATCCATGTCTCTCCAATTTAGGGACAAGGATGTCGTGTGGGACAGTGTCAAATGCTTTGCACAAGTCCAGGTAGATGACTTCCCTTGCTCTTCCCTTATCCACCAACACTGTAACCCCATCGTAGAAGGCCACCAAATTTGTCAGGCATGATTTGCCCTTAGTGAAGCCACGTTGGCTGTCACCAATCACCTCCTTATTTTCTATGTGTCTTAGCATAGTTTCCAGGAGGATCCGCACCATGATCTTGCCAGGCACAGAGGTGAGACTGACTGGCCTGTGGTTCCCTGGGTCTTCCTTTTTTCCCTTTTTAAAAATGGGGGTTATGTTTCCCCTTTTCCCATCAGTGGGAACTTCACCAGTCTGCTATGACTTCCAAAATATGATGGATAGTGGCTCAGCCATTTCATCTGCCAGTTCCCTCAGGACCTGCGGATGCATCTCATCAGGTCCTATGGACTTGTGCACCTTCAGGTTCCTTAGAGGTCTTGAACTTGATCTTCTCCTACAATGGGCAGTTCTTCATTCTCCCAGTCCCTGCCTTTGCCTTCTGCAACTTGGGTGGTGTGGCTGGAGCACTTGCTGGTGAAGGCCGAGGCAAAAAACTCATTGAGTACCTCAGCCTTCTCCATATACCGAGTAACCAGACCTCCCGTTTCTTTCTGGAGAGGGCCCACATTTTCTCTAGTCTTCCTTTTATCACCGACATACCTCTAGAAGCTTTTCTTGTTGCCCTTGACGTCCCTGACCAGATTTAATTCTATCAGTCAGGGCTTTAGCTTTCCTAACCTGATCCCTGGCTGCTCGGACAATTTCTCCGTATTCCTCTCAGGCTATCTGTCCTTGCTTGTCTTTGTATGGTGCAACCACAGTTTTGCATAGACAACAGTAAGAAGGAATTCCATGCAGAATGAGATATTTATGACTCTAACACAGTGATGTAGTATAGAGAAATACAGGCTTACCATGGCAGCAGAGCCCTTGAGAAGTGAATACACAGGATGTGACACAGAGAAGTACAAGTATGGGATGATAAAAGATGGGACATGGGCTTGGCACTGGAGACCCAAATGGTCACTTAAAGAAATAAAGACCTGGAGTGATATGAAACTGTGTTTAGGGGTAACAAAGAGTACAGAGAGTAGTATCTAACCTGCGTCAGAGGCACCATATATAGCAAATTTGGCTGTAACATGGAGCTATAGAGCAATGAAGAAAGACAATAGCAAATATGTAAAAATGACCCCAGGTGAATCCTAGAGTAAGGGATAAGAAACCGTCGATATCCTACTCCTCCCAGAGAAAGACCCCAAAAGCCCTCCAGACTCAACATAACAACAACCCCCTCAGTAGTCTGAAGCTAACAATTTTAAGACCCAGAGGAGCAGCGGAAGGATGAGCATAACACCAGGAAAAAGGCATAGAAACTGAGAAGTAGATATATTAAATTTTTAACTGCATTATTACTATTATTGAGACTTTTTCTGAAGTATTTTTTGTTTTGGTTTTTTTTTTTCAACCATTAGATCAAGACTAGTAATTATTCTTTACTTAGACTGTTATGATTTCATCTATACTAACAATAAATTCTTGGCTTTATATATAAGGTATGTTTCCTCTGCCCATAGACAACATTGGTAGTGGTACCTCATATCACATGTCTGGAGAAAGAAGAAACTGGAGGAGGTCTCTCTGTAAGGAGGACAGCCTGTGGTAGTGATGCCTAATGATTTCTCACATCTATAACGGTGTGAAGTTGTGCCTTTCCCATCTCAGACTGAGAATGAATCATGCTTTTATGGAAGTGTGACCTGTTTTGGCAAAGGCCTCAGCTCTCCCTGATTAGCATCTTGCTTAATTTATCTTATTGCAAGGAGGAAGACCTGAAGAGGAGGAACCACTGACCACATCCACATGGAGGAGACAATGAAGCCTCTTTTCTCCACTGCCCAGGAAATGCTAGTTGAGTCCAACGGGACAAGGCTAGGAGTCTGTTCAGTTCTCCAGCCACCTGGCAATCATAGAATCATAGAATGGTTTTGGTTGGAAGGGACCTTAAAGACCACCTAGTTCCAACCCCCCTGCCATGGGCAGGGACACCTTCCACTAGACCAGGTTGCTCAAAGCCCCATCCAACCTGGCCTTGAATGTTCCAGGGATGGGGCATCCACAACTTCTCTGGGCAACCTGGTCCAGTGTCTCACCACCCTCATCGTAAAATATTTCTTCCTTATCTCCTATCTAAACCTACCCTCTTTCAGTTCAAACCTGTTGCCCCTTATCCTGTCACTACAAGCCCTGTAAAAAGTCTCTTTCTGTCTTTCTTATAAACACCCTTTATATATATTAAACAGTCATAATAAAGTCTTCCTGGAGCCTTCTCTTCTCCAAACTGAACAACCCCAACTCTCTCAGCCTTTCTTCACAGGAGAGGTGTTTCAGCCCTCTGATAATTTTTGTGACCCTCCTCTGGGAGGACCTCTAAGAAGTCCATGTATTTCTTGTGCTGGGGCCCCACAGCTGGACACACTACTCCAGGTGGGGTCTCACGAGAGGGGGGTAGAGGGGGAGAATCGCCTCCCTTGACCTGCTGGCAACACTTCTTTTGATGCAACACAAGATATGGTTGGCTTTCTGGCCTGCAAGCACACATTGCCAGCTCATGTCCAATTTTTCATCCACCAATATCCCCAAGTCCTTCTCCAAAAGGGCTGCTCTCAATCCATTCATCTGCCAGTCTGTATTGATACTGAGGATTGCCCTGACCCATGTGCAGGACCTTGCACTTGGCCTTGTTGAACTTCATAAGGTTCACATTGGCCCACTCCTCAAGCCTGTCAAGGTCCCTCTGGATGGCATCCCTTCCCTCAAGCGAATCAACTGCACCATTCAGCTTGATGTTTATAATGCCGGGGCATGTTGGGTTTACTCACAACGAACAGAAATTTGTAGTCCTGTTTCGTGGGTTTCCTGGTGAAACTCATGGGTGACTCAAATGTCTCCATTTTCTCTGAGGGTTGTGTCATTTTGGGTTTATGCTGATGTGGATCCCCAGGGAGGACCATGCGATGTACTCTCGAGACCAGCCGCTGAGAGATGAGATTATCCTTTACTAACAGCAGGAAACCAAGCAGCGGGAAGAAAGGTGGGGTAGAGCTTCCACCGCAGAAGGAACAGCAAAGCCCAACCACATAACAATGTACTGCAGCAGATCGAACCAATCCTGGACCATCAGCAGAGATGGCAACACAAAAATCTGCTGTCCTTACTGAATTTTCCCATCCCCAAACATATTTCTGTCAGGTTTTGGGGTATGTTTTAACTTACACATCTGCTCTCTCTCAGACGTACTTGTGCAACCCACAGAAGTTGGCTCCTTCTAATGATCTACGGCTGTACCTTGTGAAAATATGTTTTTAATTTGGCTTCTGAAACATGGATCAAGTGATACTGCCAACACAAATATCCTTTGCTGTCAAACATTTTTCTCCTCTGGAGAGTGGAACACCTGCACAGCAGCTCAGGAAAAAAAAAAAACCAAACACCAACAGAAAAAGAAGAATTAAAAAAAAAGCTTTATAGTAATGTTTCCTTTTGCTTTCAATTTTTCACTTGAATTTCATTTAGCAATTAGTTGAGGCAGTTGTGAAATACTTTTATATATTGGCATTACATATTAACTTGCACATGCAGGGCCAAATTCCCAGCTGGTGATTTACACCTGCTGGATGACTGGCCTTGGGCATTGCCTTGCTAAAACACTCGTACAGCCATGTCACCTCTTTTTAGACGGTGGGACTTGGGCTGTGGTCCTCTGACATAAGCCAGGCTGGCAGCATACCTCCTTCCGCCTTTGTGTTGAACCAAAGACCCAGGTCAGTTAGCAGAAACCAGAAATGTTAAGAAATACTGTAAGAATTGTAAGTGATATTTGTGGATTCCCAATTTTTCAGAATTAAAATTTAGGGCATCCATACAGAAATTCCTGATATGTAGGTTGTCACTAACGCACTACTCAGCTTTCAGACTGGGAGTGTTCTTCAGTTTCTCCAAGAAAGAAACATTAAAACAGGTCAAAAGAAGGGATTATAAAATGCTATTGATCAAAAGCCACTATGATGAGAAAATACTGGTGATTCTCCCAAAGAATTCCCTATTTTCTTGAAGTTTTATGTATTGAACTACAAAACATAAATGTGCACACATACACAGGGACACTATATAAATATGTTATTTATAATGTAATATTATATATAATTATGTATATAATATATATATTATATTACAGTGTGTATATATGTATATCTCAATATTTATTGCTTAGGCTGCTCAGATCTTAACAAGAATAGGAGCATCTGTTTCCCAACCATTCTACAACACCAACACCAACGGGTTACTTCAGGAATAGTCTCAGCTAGCAATTCCTGCTCTTGGACTAAAGGTAACAGATCCACTACTGTTGGCAAAACTGGAGCCAGTATCCAATCCAAATGGGGACTGGACTCTGGGGGGGGATTATCCAGAAAGATCTACACACTGTTATTTTCCTTCCACGAGCATGGCTAAATTGGGCAGGATGATGCAGGTTAGGAGGTTGGAGGACAGTGTCGTAATCCATAAATCTTTAAACCACATGGGAGCAAGGTTGTACACACATAACCAAAACATGTCTATATGAAGAAGTTGGGGGGGGGGGTGGCTATTGTCCCCTCAGTTTCTTTGAAAATACTTGTCTCGAAAGTTTATTTTGTCATGAGTAAAGCCAGAATAGCACTTCGCTATAGGCAATATCATATAAATGTAAAGACTTAATTCTCAAGGCATGCATGTTTCATTAGGTTTTCTTCCATGCCTGCAAGTTCTCTGCGGCAAAGTGGATTTAAGTGGTTTCCATCTTTCCCCGCTCCCAATCATTTGTTCCTGTCCAGGACTATATTTTACTAACTCCTTATCTATGTCAACGCAGCTATAAAACAGGTCAAGGAAATAAGCTGGCTCTAAAAATAAGATTAATGCATTTTAGGGGATTTGTGGGTGTTTTTTTGTTTGTTTTTCCTTCCTTGCAGATATTTAGTTAATTCAGTTTGCAACATGGCTCCATGGAGAGAAGGGAATTAAACTGCTCTCTGCTGTCTGAAGGGAGATGGGAATTTTTGACACTGATTGTGCTGCCAAACGTGTTAATGTGGACAGTGCTCTCAGCCCTGCAGGGACGGGGTACTGGAAACATCTGCTTGCCCATGACTCAGTGGTTGGGAGACTTACCTCATCATGCACACACATGCAGACATTGGTTGACAGTCGGGGAAGGATGGCTAACTGGGTATGGACTGATGGCAATAACCTTTAAGGCATGCCTAGTAACTGCCAGCTCCTGTTACAGGATGTTTCTGGCCCCACCAGCTGAATTACCTTGCCCTGCTCTCTTGTGTAGAGACACAGGTGAGGGTTTTTTCAGACATTGTTCACGTCTCCTTTCTGCTCTTTGCTTTTCCTTTTGGCCCAAAGTCCCAGTTTAGTCTCAGCAGCAGAAAGATCTACCCCAATAACCTTGGCCATTCAAATTCAGTAGTGATGGTCTGTTCTTGTTGGAACCAGAAGCTGCAGCTTTCATATCCTCACTAAATCCACTTTGCTTGGTTTGATTATCTCTATCTGATTTCCCATCTCTTGTTGCAACAGCATAAAAATATTCCTCAGTTTCCATTCAAGCTGTGCTGTGGCCGTTACTGACTGCCCTAAAATATCCTCCTGGAAGTAGCTGCATTTTTGCAGAACTAATAAAAATCAACGTCACACCGAAGCTGTTGGTGCTGAAAAATAACATAAGAAAGACTGAGTGAGACCGTTGGATCTTGTCCTTCAGCATGTTGTCCCTGATGTTGACCAGTTGCAGATGGTTAGGCAGGAATATAAGGAGAGTTCAGTCAAGTGCTATTTCCCCATAACAGCCTCGCAGTCTCTAGTGACTCATGGCTCTTAGACTGTCTGAGCAGAGGCCTCCTATGGATCTTGGTGGATTTTTATTTTTCTTGACTTGTCCTGTTTTCTGAGGCCGGACATTAAAGATGGTAAAAAGGCCATTCAACTGTGCACACAGCAGAAGCTTTCATATGATGGAAGATGACTGAAGTAAAACTGAAGTTTGAAAATTTTTTTTCCCGAGTTTTCTCTGTCTTCACTACATGTTATTTGCTTGCTTAGGGAACAGCCAATTCCCTTTCAAAAACAGGGCTTAACTGTCACAAAGGCATCATCCTGATTGTTTTGAGTGTTCAGGCTAACCTAGAGCAGAGGCACAGTTTGCCCTTCTCCCAAGAAAGTGGATTTCAGGGTAAAGTCGGGGGGAAGGTTAGCCTTTTATGCTTATTAAACCTCCCCCAGACTTCTAGGTCTGACATGAAATCCCATTAAGAGGCACCCTACACACAGCAAACTAGGAAAACAGCATCCCTGCTCCCTTCTGTAAGGAGGTGTCCTTGAGGAAGGTCAGGGGAGACACTGGTTAAAAGCTGTGACATTTGTGCTCAAGCAGCACCAAGTGCAGGCTACTCCTGCAGCCTAGGAAAGCTGCACCCTTTCTGCTCTTCCCAGTGACCCAGCAGTTCCCAGCGGTGAGGAACATTTTGTTGTCGCCATGAATAAACACTGAGGATGTATTCCTTTTTAAACAGCGAAGACTGTCTCGAGTACAAGAGATCAAACCCAGCTTCTTTGGCTCATGACTGGATACAGACTGATAAGCGTGAATAGTAAGGAGAAACATTCTAATTCGCAATAGATTTCTCCTTCCCTTTCCCCCGTAGCTTAGAGATATATTTAAAAACAATAAAACTTTTTTTTGTTGTTTTTAATTACACTGATTCCCGAGGCTGGTACTGGAGGGCAGCCGTTTTGCTGAAAAATAATCCCACTTTGACAATGACTTGAGAGACTGGTGGAACAGATTGCAAACCATTTCCATGCCTGGTTTAACTGCTTGACTGCCAGCCTGTGTAACTAATTTTCAGTAGACATTTACTTACATATACAGCTCTCTCTAGTTTCACCTTGCTATCAGGCTACAACTACATCAAAGAAGTCTTGCGTACTGCTCTGCACAGGCACAGATGAGACGCAGGGAGATGGTAAGTGACTGCAGAGATGAAGATTCCTGCACTGCCCATGAGGAAAAAAAAAAGTGTGAGAAGATAGGAATTTGAACAAAAAATAATAATAAAAAAACCAAAACAAAACAGGAATCTGTAGTACCTCGTCTTAATAATTGCTCACACATCCCCATTGACTGAGGAAGCTTGGGGAAGGGGAATGTCAGTTCTAAACAGGAATTGTTTTGAATTTCATGCAAATCTCTTGAATTTAGGTTCATTGCACTGAACTTTAGCCAGGTAGAAGATAGGCAGATCGTCTAACCTAAACGTTAATTTAGTCCTCAGCAGCAGCTCACTGAAGGTTGAGAAGGTTGTCCACAAGGCAAACGATTTGCTTACTGCTGGCACTCTGCTCCAGAAGTGACTGTCTCTGTCCTCTGACACTTGTGGGGTTTAGTTGCCCAAACACATTGTATAAATTATTTTTGAACTGCTAAAGTGAAGGGAGATGAAACTGTCCATAAGTATCTATGTCAACCTTGCACACTTGTGTAAGGAGAGTGAATTTGGCAGTAAGAGCCCAATCTACACCTGGAGGAGCGCCAAGCTTCATCTTCACAGTTGGGCTGTAGAAATTGTGTCTGCCCACCGAGTTCAGCATGAGAGATGAGCAACATGTCTATGTGGCGGGGAAGCAGTGATTCTGGCTGTGGTGGATACGTCAAGAAACTGGTATTTGGTGTACTGCCATGGGACATATGCCACAATCCAGAAAACCTTACACAATATTACAGTAACCTGATCAAGACAACAATGAAATGGATTCTATGAAACAATTGCTTTTGAGGAGGAAAATAAAGATCCTCATGGGCTTGCAATCTCTCAGACCTTCCCCTCTCACAGTCCTTCTCTTCTTCCTTCTCTTCTCCCTGCATAGGCTGCAAAGGTGAAGTCAGAGAAGATAAGAAAATCTGACTACTGTGCTGTGTGAATGATGTGATGTTAATGCTGATTTAGTTTGGTTTTCGAATAAAAGAAACTATTCTCACTCCATTCCACTTTCCTCATCACCACAACACCTCTTTGAACCTTTATCAAGTTGATGGACACCTGTAGCAGAATGCTGGTCTCTGAGCAGACATCACTGAAGCATGAGATATGGTTTTCCTGGTAGGGAGAAAAGTAAATTTTAAACCCCACAGGCTCTTGAGTGCTTTATCAACTTGCTTCAAACTTTCCAGGATGCAAAGTGTGAGCACATGAAGCAGGAAGAACGATTATTTCTAGTGTGAAGTTACTCAGAGAAACAAGGTGAAAATTAACAGAGCAATGCCCGAGTGTGTAGAGCAAAGCATGGGTCAAGGGAAATTTCTGCCTTCTGATACCAGCCCCCAAACGACCCTTTCATTAGTTGTAAACACTCTAGAGCTTCAACAATTCTCTATCTGTATTTATTTTTTTCATCCTGCCTTGTAAACCAGAACTAGGTTACAAAATACAAATGTAGCATGTCCCTTTGCTGAGGTCTTCCCCAGTGCAAAGGCACTTTCTGGGTTATTTTCTTTCTTATTTTCTTTACCTAGCCACTTCTTTTTCCTTCAATAGCTTCCTTAGTATTCACAGCTTTTTCAGGACTGTTACTGGCTTTTAAAAACCTGTGTCATGAGAACATGTCACTGTACGTGTCGTATGAAACTATCTTTAACTCATAAGCAGTTTCCGGAAACTGAACATACCATAAAAGCAAGACTGATGTCAGGGCTGGTTTAAGAGTGTGGAAAACTTTCTCTAAACTCTCCTATGTTCTGTCTATCATAGAACTTTTTATTTCTAAAGAGGACGTATGTATGTAGGGGTGTATTTTAGATATGAATCAGTTTGATCTGGAAATTTAAATATGGTTCCTAATTGCTAAAGAAATGAGGTTTTAGAGGAACAAGATTCAGTTTCTTTGCAAAACAGAACACTTAAATACTATAAGATGGAACTTGAAGTGATTTCAAAAGGGGATGTATGACACGTGACTTAGGTCTGGGTGACTTCAGAAGACTGTCTCTGGAGCCTATAGAAATGAGTTGAACAGTGAACTTACATATATCCTTGGGAAAATCCAGAACTCCCTGAGCAATAGAAAAGATCATCAATTTCTACATTTTTTTACATCCCTGACTGCAGGATTCAGGTGGACTGCTTCAGTTCTTTTAGTTTGCATGCGCAAAGCTTCAGAAAACTACTCCCTCAACTTCTTACTTTTGAAACTTGCAAGAAATTATAAATGAAGATGACAAAATCTCTTCCTTGAAGGATTATATATTTCTCGTTAAACTTTAACTTCATTTAAAATCCATCCTTGATCCTCTTAAAGTATTTGCGTAAGTGAATGAGGGCTGTAAAGCACGACTGAAGCTTTCCTCCTTGGGGAAGCAGCTTGACCAATTTACATATTTATTAAATATTTTATATTTTACCAGATTGTATGCACTTCAAAATGTCACATCTTATTTTTGGTCTGAGCACTGCATAACAGTAATGGCTATTTCCAGTCCCAGGAGAAAAAAAAAATAATCTGCATCTCCTGATTTGACCACTTCTTAAGAATTTGAGTTTTTCTTTTCTATGTTTTACTCTGTTCTGCAAAATTTTAGCTTTTAGTGTTCTGAAGTTGTGCTAGTCCTGTGCAAATGAATCTCCTGTGGGGCTAGACGACCAGCCTCTCATTTTTCCTCTGGAATGAGATTCAGCTTTCTAAGCATCCAAACTGAACTCCTGAACCTGTTTGATGGTAATTTTGGCTTTAAAGAAAATAAACACAAAGCTGTCACAAGCCAGAAAAGCATATGAAGTTGTGCTTTCCCTATGGGTATAAGGATCTATCAAAGCAGTGTTGATATTCCTGGTGTAATTCCGTCCACCCTCACCCCCCCACCCCTCCTTTCTCCCTAACAGTTGAGCTGTCAGCATCTGGAACAGAGACTTTTTCCTTTGTTAATAATGTACAAGACTAGGGCGTGCATGAGATATCATAACTAGGGCTTCCTATGAGCAGCCTGGAGTCTGGAGACAGAATGGAGTAAGACTCCATACAGGATGGACGAGATGAGGGCACATGCCCAGTTTTGCTGCTGGAATCCTGAGTGTTGTGGAACAAACTCCTTTCCTCTGTGGGTCCCCATTTCTAATGCAACCAGCCTCCTTCACAGAGTGCTTTGAGGTGCAGCTGCTGAGAAGAGAATTAGAAAACAACTTTATTTAGAAGCTAGGAGGAATTTCTGTGACTATCTTTTCTGACCACCTCCGTAACACCGGACTTCCCTGGACTTAACCCTGATTCAAGTATATTAATTTTGCCTGCAGCAGGATACATTCTTTAGGGAAAGAAAACAAACAAAAAAACCCCCCACAACACACCAATAAACAGATTTAGACATGAAAATATCTACAATGAGAGCATTTGGTACATTCTTCCAGTAGCCAATTATTTTAAGGTCATATTGGCCTTGTCTACATTTTCAGGCACTGGATTCTGTTGTATTATCCTTTCTGTAGAAGACAGTACTACTATTATAACTTTTGTCCCCCTGTGAATTTTTTGCACGGCCCTGTTATGCCATTTCTTGACCTTGTCTTGACAAAATAAAGAGATCAAGCTCATCATTGAAATCTTTTTTGTTTCAAATGCAGAATCATAGAATATTGTAGGTTGCTCCAACTGGGCAACATCCTTGAAGCATAAATATTAGTAAATGGAAAAGATTTTCCAGTTGCAGCCACAGTAGGTAAAAATTCATAGGTTATAGACCTTTTCTAACCCTAAAAAAATCCTTTGGGCACTCAAGGAACCCTTTGCCCTTTTAGCCATCATACTTGTGTTTGGCGTGGGGGTAGAAACTGTGAACATGTCCTAGCTGTTTGATGGAATAAACTGTGATCTGAAATATCCCTCTTTGAAAGAAAAGCCGGGCAAGGGTTAGACCCCATTACTATTTCCTCAGCCTGGCTAAGGTAGGGACAAATCTTTTTCAGTCACATCTTCCCAGGGGAGAGTCCACATTATTCATCCTTTCCTCTTCATGGGTCCTCTGACAGCCTTATCAGTAAGGATTTCTTCCAGGTCACTGCACAATGAGCACGAAAGACAGTCTTTCAGATTCCACTAGAAGCATACCGTGCTAAAAATAATTTTGCTTTATAATTGCAATATACAAACTATCTGCTGACCAACAATTGCTCCATCTGATCTGTGCCATGTTGCTTTCCGAATTTTCCACTTTCTTATTTAAATGTTACAATGAAATGTCTTATAGGAGTTAGGTATGAGATGTGAAAAAAATCCTATGGGGTGATACCAGCGGTCCGTTAGCCCAGTAGTCTGTCTTTAACAAAGGCAGTGGCAGATGCTATTTAAACACCTATTGTAGATTAAGCTCTATTAGTTTTCTTGCATTATAAACTCACATTAAATTGATGGCATTTCTTTTCCATAGATTTATAAACTTGTTATTATCTGTCTTTAACTACAGATGCTGCATGACTTTGACTGGAGCTGACACAGGTCTTTTAATATGAGAGTTATTCAAGTGTGGATCTTCACTCACAGCTTCTTTCAGTGATAAAGGTAAATTACATGTTAACTGAGCAGAACCAGACACTCTCTCATAACGTCAGAGCAAGTAAAAGGAAAGAGTATTTTAGATGTTCCTTTCCACCACCCCTTAATTTCCTTTAAGCTGATATGATATGTTGCTCTCAGGAGAGGGCAAAGGACAGGATAAAAACTTAGACCCCCTTGAGTGCATGAAAGAGTCTAAGCCATTTTTGTAAAAAGGAGCCATGCAGGTACTCTAAGGATCTTGTGAGTAGTTATGGATACTCTGCTTACTAAACGCTATCTATGCTTTCAAGTCAATATATAGAGGAGTGCGGGCAAAAGGGGATATTGGCAAAGATCATGTCCTAGGCAGCACCACTCTGGAAAGGCTTAGAGGAAAGCTGCTGACTTCCAGTTTGGAGAAGAGACCGTTGCCGTTACAAGGTTAAATTACCATGTAATTGTGCCCTGCACCCTCCAAATACATCAAGAAGTTCAACCTTTGGAGTTTTTTTTTTGTTTGTTGGTTTTGGGTTTTTTTTTTTGTCTGTGGCAGTCCCAAAAGTGTCTCTTTTTGCCAACAAATCTGCTTTTTGCTGACACTATGCTTAGTAATCCTTCATTGCTTTAGTGCTGGCAAAAGCATGGGCAGAAAGTGGATAAATGGAAGCTGTGGATATATGGCCTTCCCTCTCTAACAGACGGCGCACTCCAGTCTGTGAGCTCAGGACCAGGAACCACTGCAAGAAGCACTGCTGAAGAGAATGGAGTTTCCTCTGGTGTCATGTAAGAGGAGTTTTTCCTTTGCATTTAATAACTCACTGTTAACAGAGGAGGTGGAAAGATCGATTTTGTTTGATTGCTGAGCATGCAAAAAGCACAGTGTCTCTTAGTGAGCTGGGTAATAGGTGTAGGCAAGCATTCACCCTTGCCGCTGTACATAGCATCTGAGTTGTGATCCTTCCAGGTGTTGCTATTGGCACACAGCCCTGAGAAGGTGGCAATTTGGCTGTGATGGATGTTTTTATGGTTCTCCATATAGGAATCTCAGTGCATCCCACTCACAAGACCCTCATAAGTTCAGGACCTACCAACCCTTCCTTGGGGAGCTTTAATCATCTGTCTGAAAATCAGCATTTAGTTTAAGTCACTTTAGGGTGTTTGAAACATCTCTGCAGGGCTGGCAGGTAGAACAGAGGATGTAAAGGAGAAAAATCTTTCTAGAGCTCCAGTGGGAGGAGAGTCAGGAAAGATAATCTTGAGCACTTCCAATAGCTCCAGAGAGCTGTGTCTAGGTGTATGACTCATACCCAGAAGGGACTAAAATCAGCACGGAAGTAATTTTGTGCCATGTTGTACACATACGGTGGGATTAATTTCAAAATGAGGGTACTAGAAGTTTGTTCTTTCCACCAGCTTCTTGAAAATAACTGAAAGGTCTTGTGCACTTGACCCGGAACTTGCTGTTGGCATCCAAAACCCAGTACCATCATGTGGCTGATGGACCCAGTGTGCTGCCTTTACTGGAAATAGCATAAAAATTTGCAACCTTAGGAAAGATAAAATGATCTTGTTCAGCCCTACAGCCCTATGCAGAGGAAGTACCTAAGGTTGTGATTGTGATTCATGACTCCCCCTTCATTTACAACAGCAGAAACCTAACTCAGGTTTTAGACTTTATACGGCTGGCATGGAAAGTATTCCGACTGGCAGTGACCGCAGGCTTTAAAAAAAGAAAAAGCAAAAAAAGCACAGGAGTACAATAAATCAATACTAAATTAAATTATAATCCTGATTTAGGAAAGCATTTATATACTTGTGTGACAACAACCATGCCAAAATGCCTAAAGGCGTGCAGCTACTAAAGGAAGATCTGAATTAGGGCCTATTAAATTAATCTAAAAATTGGAAAAACATGATCAGCATCAAACAGTTATGATGTAAACTATCTTCTCTACTGTCAGAAGCTTTATTCGACCTGGGTTTCTCCTGCAGACAGCAGATTGCTCAGATTCTTTTCCTGACTGAGAGGTGTAATTAAACTTTGCCATGTCTCCCAGCAGAGCAATGCCACTTTTCTCAGAGCATTCATTCCCCAATGGTGGAAGATACACACTCCTCTTCAGTTCCCCAGGTATTTCTATATAAATAATACAAACAGAGGTTGTATCTCCTCCGGCCTTGGAGAGCACATGAATTAAACATCAGTATATGACTTGATTTTTCTTCTCATCTGACTGAAAGGCAGCCAAGGCTTTGATAAAGGGATCATTGTCTTCTGTTTAGGAGGCCTCTTCCAACACTACCACCATAAAGTCAGAGGATATAAAATGCATGAACTATTTATCCAGTCTCATCACTGCCCTGATGAGCAAAAGAAACCTGTGAATATTAGAGGGAAAAATCTTCTTGCCTTAATAGCATCTATCATGTTATACAGGGTTGTATTGAGGTGCCCTCAGGCTAACTCAGCCTGCCTTCATAAGCAAAAGTCCTCACCAGATAAACCCTTTTGCCTGCTTCTTTTTCCCTTTCATTCAGGCAATAGTATAGAGGTCAACAAAATGAGATTGGGAAGTTGATCCTGTTACAGCTAAATTTGGGGCAATTGTTTTTCTAGGACTCCCTTTAAAATAATCATAATATTCTTGAGAAATATGGTGCTCCTGGTAGCTGTTCTTGCCTACAGTGTTTTCAGGCACCAGTGTCAATTATTCCTATGTATCTCTATCTTTTTTATCTAGGCTAAATCCAAAATTTACATCCCAGTTGCATTGCAGGTGATGGTTTTTGTGCCTGGGAATGACATGATGTGAAGATAATGCTCAGAAAGCGTGCATGCAGGGCTTTTACATGTTAAAGTATGTTTTGAAAACTGGCCCCAAATGTCATCGGAGTGATTAATCTGTCCTTCTCAGTTTCTTTAGTAAATGCTCTGTGACACACTCAATTAAATCTGGTAATAAAATATCCTCCACTGGGATGTCTGACATGCTTGAAGTTAACCCTATGTTGGAGGGTTTCCTTAGCTCATGGACCTGTTAAATTCATGGTGCTCATTGTCTTTCTGTGAAAGGTGCAGGAGCTCAGTACTTCTTTAGATGTGGCTCCTGGCATTTAGAGACACACAAAAGAACACCCCTAAAAATGAAACAAAAACCACCCCAAAGCAAAACACGCCCACACCAACATCACTAAACCATCTACATTATTCCTCAGTGAAGTCTGGGATTGTTTCTGCCAGAATATTCCCTGGTGCTGTGTCCAGATCAGTTTTAAATGCTTTAAGTGGTGATGTGTTCACTGCTTCCATGGGGCCATCATCACTCAGGCTGATAGATCAGTCTAATAGTGCCTAATGCCTGTCAGCATAAGCTGTGTTCTCAGTTTCTCAGCCTTATCTCTGGTGGAAAAAAATGTACTTATCCTTTTGCCTTGCTAGTGGTTGACAGAAAGTTAATTAGAGCCAGAAAAAATCTTTCTCCCCAGAAAGTTCAGCAGAAATGGTTTTGACTGAGGAGTGAGTCCTATGAGTACTTTCAACACTCTCCACACAGACAAAAGTGCTGAAGTTTCTGATACACAGATTTTTGAAGGAAAGCTTCCCTTTCAATATTAAAATGTGCATGAAATTACATGTAGCATCTTGAGTCCCCCAGGAAAGCGGGAGTCTGCAGAATCAGTCTTTACAGTGCAGCATGTCTAAGGTTCAAGTTATTTCATCTGCCTCTTCCACTTGCTGAATTGCATTTTTAAACTGTAGCTTCAACTCTAACCAGCTTGGTTGTAAGCATGACGCTGCCACTGCATGCGAATCTGCCAGGAGAGTAAGAGGGAGCTGGGCTACCCCCACTCATCCGTAAGTCCTCCCAGGACTGGTGGCTCAGGCCAGCTGCGGCATCTCATCCTTATTTTTTGTAGAATCATAGGATGCTTTGGGTTGGAAGGGACCTTTAAAGGTCATCTAGTCCAACACCTCTGCAATGAGCAGGGACGTCTTCAACTAGATCAGGTTGCTCAGAGCCCCGTCCAACCTGACCTTGAAAGTTTCCAGGGATGGGCCATCTACAGCCTCTCTGGGCAACCTGTTCCAGTGTTTCACCATCCTCATTGTAAACAATTTATTCCTTATATCTAGTCTGAATCTACCCGCTTTTAGTTTAAAACCATTACCCCTTGTCCTATCGCAACAGGCCCTACTAAAATGTCTGTCCCCATCTTTCTTATAAGCCCCCTTCAAGTACTGAAAGGCTGCAAGAAGGTCTCCCCGGAGCCTTCTCGTCTCCAGGCTGAACAACCCCAACTCTCTCAGCCTTTCCTCATAGGAGAGGTGTTCCAGCCCTCTGTCCAATACTGGACATGGTTGCCTCTTCCCCTGGACCCACCCCGCATACTCACATGTCTAGCTGTTGCAAGGCACAGTGTAGAAAGTGCCTTTGTAGCCTGCAGTGCAGGTGTGGCTGAGGTAATTACTGTACTATCCCCCAAACTCCACAAAACAATGCTAATATATCTTAGGCCAGCCTCTCATTAGTTGCACATGCGTGGAAGACAGATCCATTTTCATTTTCATCAAATTATTTGAACTTTTCAAAGACTTGGCAGGTCACCTTGCAAGGCACGTCACCTTGCAAGGCAGGTAATGGAGGTGGAAAGTGATGATCTGGTGATTGAATGGTTCTGTTGGAAACCAAGGAGATCTGAGCGTGATTTGTTCTGCCACAGAAGCCTGTGTAACCTTGCCCAAGCCACTTCGTACCTTGAGTTATATCTCACTTTGTATGAGTACCAACAAGGTTATTTTCTTCTTGCCTTTTTTAAAAGGTCTTAAATTGTTATGTCCCAAATAAGGTTACTGTTTCTTACTAGGAACTTTCACTATGCATGTATTCACAGCACGTAACAAAGAGCAGCCTCCCTCTCAGGCACTGCAACAACCCCAATGCAACAACAGCTTCGCTTTTGGGAACCATGTCCACGCTGTAGTTGGGACTAGTTCTGCCAGACTGAAACAGCATAATGCAATAGGTGGAAAAGAGGCAGAAATGAGAATTATGAGCAATCTTTCCACAGACTGTGCTGTAAGAAGTCCTCATCGCCTGGAGCTGCTACCCCAAGATACATTCAGAGGTGGTGTGCAGCAATCCTACGCTGCCTCTCACCGAACAGCTTCCAGTTGCTTCCAGCATTTGCACCCAAGGGCAATGAGCTGCATCACCTTCGCTTTCTGCTGAGGAAGCCTGAACCAACTGTACAAACAGGATGTTTCTGTGCAAGAGAAGAAAAGGGCTTGTAAAAGAAAAAACACTGTGACAGAGGTATCGAAGTGACAGCCGAAGACCTTCTCCTTGAAGGAGGAGGGTGGTGAAAGCAGTCTAATGAAATCTTCATGCTTGATGCCGCCTGAGGAAATGCCACTGATATCTGCTCTGATTTCGGAGGCAGGGATCATTACCTTGCAGCATCACTGTCACTCTACCACAGTCTGGCCTCTGCTGAGAGTTAAAAGGACTGCTGTGGGTTTTTTTTTTTCCTTCTGGGATGTAAAGACTGCTTTTTAACATTTAGTCACTTTCCCAGACATAAAGGATATTAGAGTAATTATAACATAAAGCTCTGGGCAAAATATCCAGGTCAGCTCCTGATAAGCACCTGACAATAGGCTTGTTCCCTAATGGGTGGTGTTTGGAGTGTGTTTTCAGTAGGTTTTGTGAATTTCAAACAGGATTCTGTTTGACAGGACAAATTCAGTACTGAGGCTCATTTTTTGTGCTGGCAGTTTATGAGGGGAGGAGATACACCAGAACACAGATTGGTGTGTGGGTGAATAACCCAGATCCAACTGATGGCTTTCATTGGTGGCCCAAAGAAAGTAAAGTAACCAACCCCAATATTCAGAAGTCCAGAATGAAAAAGAGAGAAAAAAAATGCCCTTTTCCAAGTTGGCATCCTCTCTGCCAGCCCAGGCAGCAGCCACAGAGGATGAGAGAGCAGGGCCAAAAACCAGGTTATCTCCTGAAATGACAGGAGTAAAGATCAAAGTAGATATTTTAGAAAGAGGAAGTGTTGGACTGGCTCAGAGTCAGTGAATTGCCACCAGTAGGATCAGGAACATCTAAAATCAAACCAGGGGAAGACCAGATGTGCACTGAGGCCTGGAGCCATTGTTCTAAGAGTAGAGTTGAGTGTAGCCACGAGAGGACACACAGGCGAGAGATGGGCTCAGAGGAGATGAGCAGCAACCTGGAAAAGCAAGAGATGGTTGTATTCAAAGACCTCGAGGAAGTTCTGCCACCTGCTTGACCACATGTTTTCTGAAGACATTGGCAAAAATTATGACATTCCTGCTGTTCCTTATGTCAGAACTAGCAGTCATGTTGCACAGCGAGTTGAGAAATAGCAATTAAGAGAACATTTTTTTTCTCTCAAAAACTCAGGTTTCTCCGAACTCGGGAACTCATGCTCTTGTCCATAGCTTTAAGATGATCTGTCAGAAATGAGGATAAAAATTACAGAACTGTTACCTAGAAGTCACCTTCCCTGAAATTTTTCCACGTGGCATTTGCTGGATGTAAAATGCTTGCTCTGGGTTTGATTTAGAGATCAGATTTAATATCACAATGCTGATGTCTTTCTTAAATGTCTGCCAGGTTTTATTAAGGTAGATTTTATTATTTACAACGGGACATTACAGGTATGTGTCAGGGAGGTGTTAATTTGTGAGAAGGCTGTGTGCATGTCTCTCTCCTTCCATCAGCATCTGACGGTGCTGGAGGGCTAGTGCTATCATTCTGTTGTTATTCTGCCATTCAGCAATATTGCTCCTCAGGCCAGTAATCATTTTTGCCTTGAGCAGCCCAGCTTCTGTTTAAGCAGCAGGCCATGGAGAAAGGTGAACTCTCCAAAAGTTAAAAAAAAGCATTCAGGGCTAACTATCGTCTCAGAGGAATTTGCTGGATTCAAGTGCAAAGAAATACAGTGTAGGCTTTGTGAAAGAAAAAGAAAGGCCGAAAAAAGGTTACCAAGTTTTATCTGGGAAGGATTTGTCACATAATGATTTATTACACAATGGTGCAGCTGGAAGATGAAACACATTTGCCTGAGGGTGCTACCTGGGAGACCCTGATAGAGAGTGAGTTGCCTGTAGGGATGTAGGCAACATCTGGGGCTTATGCCAGGGAGAGGATGATGTAGGATGATGTAGGAGACAGTCAGATACAGTCACCCAGCACTGTCATGGGACCAGTTCATGCCACACTGCCTAGCACATGTTTTTAGGTTCACGCTAGAAGTATGTGACTGTGGTGTGCTATGACACAACTCTTAAATTATTTTACACACTCTGGACTGAAAGTAAAACCACATCAAATATGCTAATAGATCCTAAGATCGAAGAGGTCCATCAAAGGACTCAGAGGAGACCTGAAGTCAAGCATCATCTAGTGTGGAGTAGCCAGTGTGCCCTGCAAAAATCTAGCCCTGCATGATGAGGACATATGCATGCTCCACTGTCAGACTTGAGGGTCATCAGCCATCCCTGGTGTGGTTGAAGTTAAACTGTAGATGAGGACCCAGCCAAAGCCAACAATATTCTGCAGCTCTCTGTAAATGTCCGCCCCTAGAGCTATCACATTTTGGCATATGTATATTTGTCCCTTGGTCCCCATGCATATAGATGAGCTTGCTGAAAAGTTTTTGATCAAGCATTTTTTCTTACATAAAAAAGCACTTTTGTTGAAGTACTGCAATTTTGAACTGTAAAAACAGATCAAAACCCAATGCTATTTATTTTCATAAAGGCTGTCTCATTTTGTGAAATGATTTAAACTGAAAGACGGTAGATTTAGAGTAGATGTAAGGAAGAAATTCTTCACTGTGAGGGTGGTGAGGCACTGGAACAGGTTGCCCAGAGAAGCTGTGGATGCCCCATCCCTGGAAGTGTTCAAGGCCAGGTTGGATGGGGCTTTGAGCAACCTGGTCTAGTGGAAGGTGTCCCTGCCCATGGCAGGGGGTTGGAACTAGATGGTCTTTAAGGTCCCTTCCAACCCAAACCATTCTGTAAGTCTATGATTCTATTTTATATCATTCTAATTTTATCTCAAAATTATGTTTAACATCATGTCTTTTTCTGGATTAGCTGTAATATTCTACTTCACAAACTAAAAATGTTTGATGGTTGAATCAGTTTTGATGGGCAATTTACACTATGCGGTAAATTTTGAAATTTTCTTTGACAAATGAAAACTGCTTTCTGAGAGGCTGAAATTTCCCAGAGGACAGAAATTCTATTTCCCAGCCACCTCTGGAGGAAAACTCATGTGAAAATGACAACTTATCCTGCACTGTAATAAAACATTGTCTCAACTGAGTGCTATTTATGACCAAGCCTACAAACTATGATTCTTTTGGGAAGCATAAATAGCATCAAACAAAAAAAGTCTCTTTTTTCCTTAAAAGTGGACAACTTACTTCCAACTGATTTTTTTATTAGTATTTCTTTTTTTTTTTTAAAGAAAAACCTTCTCTGCTGTGAATTGAATTATAATTTCCCTATGTTTAGTTTAACTGCGTGAGCTGACACAAGTGAATAACACAAAAATGGCCATTCTTAGGTCAGATCAAAGGTTCATCTAGTCTGGCATCTTTTCTCTGACGTGGGCCAGTAGTAGTGGCTTCAGAAGACAGGATAAGGACAGAAGATCTCAAGTTATTTAACCTTCCAGCAATCAGTGACTTGCACCACAGTGAAACTAAGAGAAAGTGGAAAGAGCAGCAAGAAATTCAGTATCTCCTTCCTTTCCCCAAGCTCCAATTGCTTTATTTCACTTTCTTCCCCTTTCAGGGTGAAACAGTTAGTGGAGAACATTTCTTACCTTTATTGGTACAATCCCACCATTTAAAGCTCCAATTCAGAAAGTGCCTAAGCACCTACTGAAGTCCCAGTTGCATGCTCAAAGTGGAGCTCCTGCTCAGAGAAGGTTTCCGTAATTGATGTGCATAACAGAGGGAGCGTTCATTACAAGGTCTGAACTACACACAAAGTCAAGAAGGGGTAATAGTAAGAAAATAAGTGCAGAGACAATGTTTGTAGAAGAGCAAATGAGGAATAAACTGCCCATGAATAAATTTAGGCTGGCAATTAGAAGAATGTTCTTAATCATTAACATACTCATGTTCCGGAAACAGATTTTCAGTAGGAACAATGGGGCAAAAAGAAGCCAAAATGGAGCTTCATGGAGCTTGATAAATGTCTGCAAGGAGTCAGGTGATATAGGCTTGCAATAACAGAACTAGATTCTGTTACCTCGAGGGTCTCAGGAAATTGCCAGAAACTTCACACAGAAACATCTCTTGAAGCAAATCAAGGTGGTACAATATGGTACCTTGATATTGAATGTACATCTGCTGAGCTAAATTTCGGTGAAGCTGTAAGTGATAACAATCCACATAAGCCAGTTTACAACAGCTGAGGATCTGATTCTATAACTTAGAGTTTACAGACCCAGTAACAACTACATTGAAGAAGAAAAATATGAAACATATTTCCTTGAAGCTTTATTGATCTGCAGCCTTGTCTTAATTTAGTAGCCAGTACAAATGGCACCTTACTGACAGGCACGAAAGAAACCAAAGGTGGCTCAGTACAGAAAAGAAATGAACTTTCTCAGCTCTGTGTGTGAGACCTTTGAATCCCATAATTTACCTACCCAGGCTGGTTGCCTCTGAAGTCAATGATTTTTTTATCAATGACTTCTTTTCCCAAGCATGGAACAGTAGGGGAGAAGTAAGCGTCATTTGCCTTCATTTGTCATATGCCTTAAAGATGTGAACACAGATTTTCAAAGCATAAAGATAAAATACTAGGTTTGGAGGTATGCCTAATGACCTGTCAAAAATCAGCCCACCTCTGTTTTCTCATGCAGGGGAAATAATGTAAGGATGGTTGCCTTATTTCCTTTAATAGTAGAGTTTGCATAGCTACACAAGAATGGGCATATTGAGTAAAATCAGTTCAGCTCGTTCTTTTGTCTCTGACAGCATCAGAAGAGCACAAGCTCATATGCTGTTTCCTCTGAGGGAATAGTCATTCGTGTCTCATGGACTTTCTGGATTGAGTGTGATTTCTGTTATGTATTTACTACTTCAAAATTGATTTTTCTTTCATACATATATTCTGTCTCCCTTTAAGCTCGTATATCTTTTGCAATGACATCCTATATCAAGCCATTCCTTGGATGAACGATGCACGTATGTAAAGAGGGCAGTGCGTGGTTAAGGTAACACAGTACCCAAATCCCAGCCTCAGTCTTTGCCCTGAGTTTCTCAGCGTGAATCTCCCAACAAATTTTTTTCCAGCCATTCATGATTAGAGAGTCTAGAAAGATTCACTTTTGTTATCTTCAAAGTGTTACATGGGAAATTCACATTTCTAGAGTCCAAATGTCTTAATGGCACTGTTTTACATTCTGTATTTCTTCACAAACCATGTAGTGCAACGTCTGGTGATAGGAAGTACAGAGAGACTTTAGGAGCATCTGATCACACTGTGATCAAAGTGACTTGAGATCCATTATAAAATGTACCATGGAGGATCATGCCCCAAGTCACTTAATGAGCCTGAGGAAAATCCTGCTGCAGGCCAGCGCTTTGTTCTCATTGCTGCAACCTCTTTCTCTCCCATGAAAAATCCCTTTGTTCAGGTTTAGAAAGAAATCCCAGGGTCGCGTGGAATAAAGCTATCGGGATCACAAAATGAACACAACCTATGCTTAAAAACAAAACCATAGCAGGTTTCCCCAGAATGGAATTATTTTACAGGCAAACACAGTATCAGATAAAACCTAGAATTCCCTGTAGCCTCACTAGCTTAGGTTATGTATAATTCCTCTGCTGATTAGTAGAGTTAATAAAAAATAAAAACGTCTCCCTTTAAAGCAGGAAGAGACTCACATACTTGCATATACCTATCTCCAGGATAAAGATTTAATTACCTTGAGAAAAAGCTGGAAGAAAGATGAAACTCAGGCACCTGTTACAGCTGGGAAGACGGTAAGGAGGGCCAGCATGCAATAATTAAATCTTTATCACCCAGAAAGGAGCCTGCAGCCTGCAGTGTCTTCCTGGTGAATATCACCATGTTTATTTTTAAACCTACTCCCTGCCAGCATATCCCAAAGTCATTTCATATACACAGCTGGCTGGGAAGAGGCGGGCTGGAGCTTGAAAAAGCAAGATCTAAAAGGAGAAAGAAAGGGGCTAGCTAAAAAGTTAGCAGAAAAAGGGCTGGGATGGAAGCCATCCAAGCCCAGCAATAGGTGACCTACATTTTCAGATCTGTTTGGAAAAGCCAGGTTTTCCAGATCTTGGTGTCCCTCTTTCCTGAAGGTGCTGTATTTTTTTACTCTTTGTTTTTCAGTTCTTCTGGAAATCATGCTGTTTTCGATGAGGTGACAAAATATGGATTGAGGGACTGATCCCTCCCAGAAGAGGAGCAACATGGCCACTGCTGAATGAGTTTTGCAAATGGTGAAAAACTGGTCAGAGATCTTTTGTCGTGTGTGAGCAATTGCAGTGACTGCACTGTATGGCCCCGTCATGTTCAGTGCTGCCTTCCCCAACATACCAATGTGAGCCTGATAGTCCATGGGGTTTTAGTCTGCTGGTGACCCTGGACCGTAGCTGGTCCCACAGTCTCTCTTTGATCTGGGCACTGGGCTTCTTTTGTACAGAAAACCAAACTGTGGAAAAGTTAATTATTCTGTCGATGTGTATAAGGACAAGTGAACATGCATCACATTTATTTATTCATTCATTTGTGCATACGTGTCCATCTATCCTCAGAAGACAAACGAAGTTATGTCTGTGTATGTACATTAATGTGTGAAAGTATGTGTTTGTTTAAAAACTCTGCTGGAGAAGTCATAGTCAACCAGCTGCATTAAATAGCCCAATGCCTTAGGGCAAAGGGGGAGATTATTCCCTCCTGTCTGTATTTGGGTCTTCTCAAGGAGGGACCAAGGAGGGATGTGAGCTGCATACAACTTTGAGGCTGGCCCTATTTCATGTGACAGATTGCATCAGAAACCTCCAGAAATCCCTTACAACCCAAGCTATTTGATTCTTTGGCTGGTTTTTGATCAATGAAATTTGTATTAATGACAAAGGGGACCTTTATGAGACTGCACGGGCTGGAGGGACTGCCGAATAACTCTGGGCTCCCTTGGAGAATGGCCACGTTCATGGCCTGAGCATCTGAATGTCAGCTAAATAATTACCTTCAAATTTGTTTTCTTCTGACACCTCCCCACTTTTTGCCCCTTGAGCACATCTCTCCTTCCTTCAATGATGCCTTCTACAGAGAGTAGAGGAAGGTCCTAAGGCTGTATTTAGATTCAAGCTGCAAACCGCATCATGAATGTCTGATAAACCTCTACAGTGAGCTCTCTTTCCCGACTCCAGCTCGATCTCGTCTTTTAGCTCACCGCCCCTCCACAAGATGCCTGTGTTGGTTTTTGGTGGGGTTTGGATGTTCACATATTTATTTTCCTAACAGAGTGGTAAAATACATTATTTAAAAATGTGTTTAAAAAAGGATGGGCAACTTACAAACTGGAGGGGTTAGCTGCAATCCTGAGTATATATGCCAAGAGTTGAATATGTTTTTAAGTATAGCTATGTTGTTTCATTCTTTACCTTTCTCTGTGTGTGTGTGTATGTGTGTGTGTATGCATGTTCTGCAGGGATTAGTCATGGATTCATAAAATGAATTTTCTCAAAAAAGATTCTTTCTGCGTCTTATTCTTTTGATACAACTTCAACATCTTTTTCAGCATAATTTTTTCTCCTTCTCCTCTCTGTACATTTTTGTGTGTGCACTTGTGGGTGTGTATAAATATGTACATATATTGTGGTTGGCTGGAAGGAGGAAAATCCATTTTCTTTAACAGTCATATCTCTGAGAAGCAGACTCACAGAAAAGCTTTTAAATACTAAATTAAAAGACTTGAACTGCTTGGCTTTTCCGGTCAGCTTCTCCTTAATTCTTTTCTCTCTCCCTCTTGCTCTCTTTCTCATTCTTACCCCTGTGCTGAGTTTTCTGTTTAATTACAGGGAAAGAAAATAGTGACATCAAGTCAAGGACATAATCTCTTTCCAAACTGGCAAAATTAGAGTTTAATCCTCCTGGCATAGTCCCATCCAGAAAAAGGAGAATTCCCTCTTAAGATATGAAGATAAGAGTTAGGTCCTGATGTAGCACCTGTTGAAGACTGTGAAAAATCTTTCTTTCTACTTATATATGTTGCTTTAGATGCTGAATCCCTTTGCCTGTGAGTACATCAGTCCCCTTTTGAAACTTCTGGAAGCTGAGGATCGACGTAGCTGGAGGTGTTCTGCTGAGATGTCTGTAGGACCTTGGCATCAGAGGGCATGAGCTTTGTTCCTGAATCAGCAGACCATTTCCCTTAAGTAGACTCTTAAAAATGCTCTATGATTCAGCCACCTGGAGAGGGCAGGACTGCACTCCTGCGTAGTTTTCTGTCTTCAAGGTGGGAGACAGCTTTCACCATTTACTCATGCTGTGCTGCAGCAGGCTCTTTTTTCATTTTAACACCCTGTGTTTTGATTCACATTCAAATTTTCTCCATTCTGGGTACACCTCATCTCACCCAACATCAGCAATGAGGAGTCCAGCATCTTGCATAATTTATCTATAGTAACTTTAAGGACTGGACAGTATATTCATGTTCTTAAACACCCATCTTAAGAAGGGATGGTTTACCTATGGAACTCTTGCTCTCTATTGATGGCAGAGTGGATCCTGAAACCTACTTTAGATTAGATGTAGATCTTTTCATTGTCTACAATTAGACAAGATGCTCCCCCTCCATAAGAGAAAAATTATGCAGGTGAGGAACATAACCTCCACCTTGAATGCCATGAAGACAATCTGAAAAGACACTGGGAATCTCCTCTCATCATGCTCAATGTGAAGAGGACTCAGATCTTGTCATAGGAATCAACAATAGTATCATGATGCACCTTGTGTTCATAGGGAAACATTTTTCTCTGAGGTCTCTAAGGCCATTTTGCATTTCTGAATCATTCATTATAATGTTTTATCAGAAAGGAAATTAGTGATATAATCTGTCAACTCTATTTACCTCTTTCTTGCTACAAACTGACAACAATAAGGTGCTCATATACGGCAAACGACAAATGACTGCATTTGCTGTTTTGTGTACTATAGCGCAATATTCTGTATACTTCCTATAGAAGTCAACTGTATATAGCATATCGAGGGCTTCACCTGGGTGCATACTGTGAGCAGGCAGCTTGTATGGTGTATATTGGACTCAGGTACACAGCGTGGAAGCCTGAATGACAGTGAGTCTATATAAAACACTTACTTGCACTAAAATGCAACTATTTCCTCTCTGCAATGTGGCAGCTGAGATCACGGAGCAATCGTTTCCAGGCAGAGAAGTGTGGAACAATGTCTCCAAAAGAAATTATAGCTTGAGGAAAGGATTTCTTTGAGGCAGGACGGAATGTAATTACCCAAGTTGGACTTTTGCCAGGACACTGACGTTTAAAACACTTTCAGCTCATGTGGAAAGTGCCACAGGATCTTTTAACGACTGCAAAGGAACGGGCTTTGGAATTTCTTTTTTGTTGTTGTTGTTTGAGTATCTCATCCAAAAGGCAGAATAATAAAATGAGAAAGAAAAAACTATCAAAGAAAAAGCTAATCTTTGCAAAGTGGTAGAATATGTAAATCCCACTTTGAAATGGTAATTTATTAACTTCTTTTTAAGATAAAAATGCAATTAGTTCATTCTTTCATTTCCCCCCATCCCAAAAAATCCACATATATTGTTATCATGTCTTTTGCTCCTGTGTCAAATCTGTATCATTTAATTTTGTTGCAGTGAAACTTGTGCGTTTTGTAAAAGGACTGGTAGAGGTTTTTTTCTGCCTTGTTTCTCTCCTGACTGTAAATAAAAGAAAATATTACTAAATTCAGAAATGATTGCTGTCAAAAATCTGCACTTTGTTGAATTTTATAAAGGCTATGGGCTATTTTTATATTAGATGCAGTGTCAGTAAAGAGTAATCAGAGAGTGAAAGGGACTTTTTATCATTCCCAGTTTATTCACAGAAATACTCTCTTGAGCTCTGAAGGAAAAAAAGAAAATATTATGTGTGATAGAAGAGTAAGCATGCCTTATTTTCCACTTGATCATTTTTGGTAAGGGAATGAATGTAGCTGCATCTATATCTATGCATCTCTATACATAGCACACTGATTATTCCTAGCTAGTCAATCCAGCATAACTTTTCTGAATCCATTGTATTTTTATCACCTTGTTTTTACATTTCATCAAGATTATGTAAAGCTGGATTTAACTGTCTGGTCATCTATATTTGGGTAAATACCTGTGAATGTTAAATAAAAGGTATAAATAAATAAATGTTAAGTAAATAAATGTTAAATTATTGTGACAGTGGCAGACTTTATTTGATAACAGTAAAATCTGGAGATTCCTGTGTGTACTAATTTACTAATTTGGATGTTCATGGAGGGTGCAGTAGGTGTTGGTTCAGACTGTTTTCTACCCGTGGGAACTTGAATTCACATCTGGCTCTGAAGAGAGACCTGTCCTCACAAAGCTGTTGAATAGTCTATGCTGCTGGTCTCATAGTCCTTCCTGGCAGAGCTGCTTCACATTATTTAGGATATTTAAATAGATACCAAGTCTAAAAGAAAAAGAGTGAGAGGGAGTCACTTGTAGAGAATTAATACATTTCTTTGGCAGTTGTCCTGGTTTTGGCTGGGATAGAGTTAATTTTCTTCCTAGTAGCTGGTGCAGTGCTGTGTTTTGGATTGAGTATGAGAATACTGTTGATAACACACTGATGCTACTTAGTTGTTGCTAAGTAGCGCTTATCTTAAGTCAAGGATTTTTCAGTTTCCCATGCTCTGCCAGCAAGCAGGTGTGCAAGGAGCTGGGAAGGAGCAGAGCTGGGGCAGCTGACCTGAACTAGCCAAAGGGGTATTCCATACCATAGGACATCATGCTCAGTATATAAACAGGGGGGAGTCAGCCAGGAGGGGCCGATCACTGCTCAGGGACTGGCTGAGCATCAGTCAGCAGGTGGTGAGCAATTACAATGTGCATCACTTGTCTTTCTTGGGTTTTATTTCTCTCTCTTTTTGTTATCTTCCTTTTCATTACAATAATTAGTATTATTATTAATTTTATTTCAATTATTAAACTGTTCTTATCTCAACCCATGAGTTTTACTTTTTTTTTTTCCCGATTCTGCTCCCCATCCCACCTCCCCTGTTTTTAGGTGTCTATAAAGTAAATGTCTCCATCTGGATTAAGTTGTCCAGGCTCCCATTATAATCAATAGAAATCTAGTCCTTAGACTTGAGGGACTGCAATTCATCTCATGCTAAAGTAGACTCTTGCATTCAGAGCAGAGAGACACACCTCTTCCATTCTCCATGTCTCATTTTGAGCTCCTACTCCTCACTGATGCTTTTAATCCTGAAACACAATGAAAAGATATATTTATATGTTGTATGTGGTGATTGAAATGAAGAAAAATTAAAACTGGAGATGTGTCTCTGGGCTTGGGTGCTGGGCTATTACTGAATTCAGTAGAGAAGGCATCCTAAAGAGACTGCTTCTTGCAGAGTTCTGAGGTGAAATCCCAAATTTGGCAAGAAGTAACCCACAAGCCCATTGAGATCTGAGTTCAGTGTATGCTTGGCTATGCTACCAGTTCTGGCAGCAAGATGTTGGTTTTGGGATCATCAGGGCTGGCTGGTTAGCAGCAGTCTCCTACCCAGAGTTGACAAGGATCTGTTGACTTTCAGCCGTGAGTCCTGGCAGCATCCAGTTACCACTAGTCAGTTGACTTCTTTGAGCAGTCAGAAGGAAACAACTCACAGAGGTATAAGTTAAAGATTTCTTCCCCCTCCTCTGGATGTCTTGTGTCATTTCATGAACCAAAGAAAGCCCTGGATGGATGGTGCAAGATGCACACCACCTCTCAGAAAGAAACTACACTAGATTCAAGTCTACAGAGCCTCTATTTCCTCAGTTTTCCTCCATGAAATGCTCAGTGGAAAACTTGTGCCTTCCAATTCGTCCTGCTGCTGGAAATTCATGATCCTTCTAGTCTAACGCATGATAACTGCCATTTCACAGGTAGGATTTTTAACTTCCAGCATGATCTAAACATCCTGTCTGCTTTCAGTGGTGTGACTAAGGCAGCAGAAGAGGAGTCGGGAGACGGCATGTGTAATGATGAGCCCCTAAATTAGGAGCGAACCTGCTCCATTTCTAAGGGCTGTGTTGGTATTTTAGTAATTGCCTCACCGAGGAGATGAAAGCCTACTTCTGGAGCAAGGATACAAATCATTGATTATCCCACCAGCTCTGGTGGTGATGAAAGCTCAGGATTTGTGCTCCCCACCCTCACGCATAGCATTGCTGGTAACCATGGTGTCTGAATGCATGCGAACGGAGCCT
Source organism: Gymnogyps californianus (assembly GCF_018139145.2). Taxonomy (NCBI): domain Eukaryota; kingdom Metazoa; phylum Chordata; class Aves; order Accipitriformes; family Cathartidae; genus Gymnogyps; species Gymnogyps californianus. The sequence continues at coordinate 3,434,780 of NC_059472.1, read as the reverse complement.
GGCTTCTTACATAATGCTTGCAGCACAGCAGCACCACCAGACTTACCAATTAAAAATTTGTCTTGGTGAGCAGGGATTAAATACTTTTCATTAGCAAATTTAGAGATTCTAAAGCCCTATTATAGAGATCTGCCACCCGTATTGTGAGTGAAACAGCTGTACAATGGGTGATTATAAAGCAAGAAGATGAAGTGACATTTTGGCTAGGAACTTTATTGTCTCTATACTCTCAGCCCTACAATCCCATGGAAACAATTATGTTTAATAAGAAGTATTGTTATTTCCTTCTGAGCGGGTGGGCTATTTGCTCCGTCTCCCCATAAAGGTTAAAAATAACAATGCGTGAATCTTTGTGCTTTGTTAAGATAACTTCACATTTCCATCACATTAAAAAAAAAAATCATAGAATATTCATAATATTGTGCTATACAAAGCTCAAGACACAGGAGAGAGCAGAATTATTATATATGTTCATTATTTAACAATTATCACTGTGAGAGTTTCTAGAAAAAAAGGTTGTGGAAAAAAATTGAAATAAAATAAACAGTCACCTTCTTTCAAACTTTGACTCTGTACAGCTTTAATTCCAATCAGCTATAATAAAACTGATGACAGAAAGGGCTTTCAGCATGTTAATAGCATAGCAACATACCAGGTGTACTTGCAAATCCATTTGCTTTGAGATGCTTTGATCACTTGATGTTCTACATGGAAAAAGGAGGGTTTTATGAAGGCAACACCCAGTATATGAAACATCTATGAAAGAAAATCATCTGCCTCACTCCTCAGAAATTCTCCATTTGCCCGGCAGAATTTACAGTCACCAGGCACTCCTGAAGCCCAGAGTTTTGCAAGACTCACAGGCAGGCACCAGCCCTTGTGCACGCCAACTCAGCTTGTTGTTGCAACTACTGTAGCATCTATTTTCAAACAAATGTCGAGTGTTACAGGTCACCTGCTACCAGGGTGTCCAGAACCCAGATCCTCATACAGTGAGGCTATAAGTGGACTACTGCTATACTAGGAAATGAAACAGTGTCAGGAAACATTGCTGGGCACGGGAATTTGCTGATAAACGTTTTTACAATGATCCCTGGTGTGGTTTTAGTCTGGGAACTGTCCTTACAATTCCTGGATGCCAGTTGATAGCTGGCACAACCCCCAAACCATTCCCAATAGGCAGTCTGGACGCAGTAACTGCGCTTTACAGACTAAAAGAGCTTAATTGTATAAACACAAATCATTGCTGGCCTCAGTGCTGGAAAATGCTCTCAGGCTTCCTTAATTTACTTGCGGAGATGTCGCCTCATCAGAAAAAATGTGGTTACTAATTTAGATGCATGCAGGACACAGTTTTAGCTACAGCCCTTGGCGCTAGGGTATGCAAAGTCCTTACAGCTGGAACTGGCACAAAGCAGGGACACAAAACACTCCCCCAGTGACCAGAAGGGGCTGTAAAGTGCCTGCTTCATGGCAAAAGTCAATCTCCGGCGATGGATGTTAGAAAACGCTCTTCCTTCAGGGGCTGCTGTTCTGCAGCTGCCTGCTGGGAGATAAAAGCCAAGTGTGTGGGTGTACGTATTTACAGCACTGAGATTTACTGCTGTAACCTGGACCTCAGCATTTAAATAGAAAACGACAGAGCCTTTTTCAGCCCATGTTGCCTCCAGGGATGAGATGGCCAGTGACGCAGTGCAGACACCGGTTGGAGCCTGTGCTTATCCTCGTAGCCCTTAGGTGTTACCCAAGAGAAATGAGCATCTCAGCCAGGCTTATTAACTTGGGCTTAGTGATGGTAACACGGAGGGAACCCAGAAAAGAACTGACTTGTGTTTGACTGGCCTGCAGTGAAGTCAAAATAGACGCTCAGTTCCCAAGAAGTGGAATCCTAAATTAGCCCAAAGCAGGACTTTTACAGAAAAGTTTATGCATTTCATTTTAGATGTGACACAGAAGGTTCAATAGGTAGGGAAAGATCTCATCAGTTCATCCTATTACCCAAAAGACCAGGTTTTAAAGGGCACTTCGGTTCTTAACCTTCTTTGTTTTCCATTTTTATAATGATATATCTGGCCAGAAGACTCATAATATTCTTTATTTTAAACAAAGAAAATACAACTAATCATTAAAAAGAATATAATTAATCATTAAAAATCAGTCCAGATTTGTAGGATACCAGAGAAATGTCATCTACATTCCATCCTTCACAAGGCATAAAAGGTGAGATGTCTTGATCTCTGGAAATAACCTCTTTCACTCTATTGCTTACATTAGATTAAGGGTAACACGTCACCTGATTTTAGGTGTCTAAATCTAAGCTCCCTTTATAGTTATAAAAGATTTAGTCACAGTCAGTGTGCTTTTGTATTTGATTAAAACATGCAGAACTACTTAGGGAAATCAGGAATCTCTCCCTAGTCTCTGCTGACATAGGGAGTAGTCTCCAGCTGGCTGTAGGAGGATCCTAAGGTGGCTTGTGGATGCTGATGCCTATGCTGCAGACACCGCATGTAGTCATGTGAGAAATAGGCAAGGTCCTAAAAGTCTGCTTAGATGGCCATAGCTGGCTGAGATGAATTTTACAGAGGCTGAAATACCACTTAATTCAGCACCAACTTGACTTTGCATAATGTGAGAATATAAGACATCAGGATGGCCATATGGGGTGCAGTACTCAGTTAGCCTATCCCTGACTGTGGCTGGTAATAGATACTTAGGGAAAAACGCGTAGGAAGCGAGGCATGTTTGGAGTATAATATTCCTTTCCTGGTATAAAGCCTCCCAGCTCCTGCATGCAGATGGCTTGGAGATTTGTTGAGATAGTGATTTCCTTCAAACCGTGGGTTTAATAGAATCTAATGAGCTTGCCCTTCACCATGCTTGCTCTTTTGCATCCAGATATGGATATACACTGATTATTGTCATCCCAAGGATGCACAGTAACATATGTTGCGTCTTCATTCAGGGGATAGTAACACTGAATACTGGCACAGCAACAAGTAGGTTTAAGGAGAAATTAATGTGAATGAGGGAAGCTGGGGTGGATTTGAGCCAATATGAGGGTTGGTGGCTAAGAAGGATGAGTGGGATTTTGGACAGATAAAGATTTTTGATTTTACGTCTCCCCTGTCTTTCTTTCTGCTCCCCAGAAATGACCTTTCCCCAAAATCTCACTTCCATGTTTGACATCTCTTCCACTGCCACTGGGGCCTTCTCATCAGCTGCTCAGTTATTTACAAAAAATAAAAATAAGTCCATTTGTTGAGTCATTTTACATAGACAGTGTGATTTGCTGGTCTTTCGTTGAGCTGACTTCTGAAATCAGAAACGTATGGCCTTAAGTGCCAGTATTATTGACTGTGTATATGGGATTGTAGATAGATGTACGGTTACACGTACAAGAGTGTTTGTTCTTGCTGTCAGCTTAAGTTAGGTGTCTATGAGTAAAATGTGCCTAATGCCTTCGTTGTATTTGCTTCTTACCTTGTGCAGCAGCGTTAAAGAAAACACTCAATACTTCAGCAAATAGTGGAGAAGGTTTGCAGTACGTGTAACGTATCCCATTGCAAGAACAAATGGGTTACATCCTTCACTTTGAGAGTTTAAACAGCAGATTACCCTCTGCACTTGGGTGTATTTCAGTTTGAAATTATTATTTGAATTTTGCTAACGCTAAAGGCATGGTCAGGGACTAGGCTGCTATTGTGTTGGGTGCTATACAGACAAAGAAGGAGAAAAAAATAATCTCTGCCATAAAGATTATTTCCAAATGCATTTTCGCTATTGGAAGTCATGTTCGCAGTTATTTTCTTCCAATTAGAGGACACAAGCAATGCCATGTAAACTGTGATGCTAATCAAAATAAATCTTTGATTTTATCCCAGCTGGTCACATGACTATAAGAGATGTCACTATCAGCAAAACTCTACAGATAGTTACACCACTGCAGCACATCGAGCATGAAAATGCTCTGAATTATTTATAACAACTGGGTCAGCTTCTCAGCGGGAGAAAACTGGCAGAGCTAATTAACTGATATACCCCAACTGATGTTCCACTCCATATTTGAGGAATAACTCCAAATAACAGAAATTCAAGGAAATCATAAGCTGCTTTGCTTGCCACAGACTGCTAGCTCAGTTTTGCCATCAAGCTTGCAGGAGGAGCGCATGGCAGGCTGTAAAGAGCAAGTCGTCTGGGTGGTTTGTAACCAATATGTATATGTGCAATTCTGCGCTGGAGGAAAATGGGATGCATTACATTTGCCTTCCTTACCCCACCACAGAATAAACCTCAAGTGCTGAAATAAAGGCCATATTTTATAGCAAGTATATTGCTAGGGTCATTAGCTTTCCCATTCGGCTTCATCAGATGGCTACACAGCAGGATGCCTTCCAAATTTATTTGATAGCTTGTCAATAAGCAGCTGCCTTTTAATAGCTCTTAACTTCATGGACTTGAAAAACAAAATGCCTCACATTCACAGTAAACCAAGTGGTCCGTCACAGGGATCTCAGTTTTTTCTGGCATACAGGGCAGAGCGGAAAGTACCCTCTGACTCCAGCTTTCACTGTAAGTTTTCTGAACGCTCATCACCAGGGAACAGGGACAGAGAGACTTGCTGGACTGGGAATTATTACAGTGAGGAGGAGAGTGGTGAGTCTTGCTAGCTATAGCTAGGCTAGGGAGTGAGGCAGGAAGGAGTGGGGTCAGGAACAGGGACTTCAACGTGTCCCCTCTTTAAGTGGGGACAAGAAGGTCAAGTGCTGAGCTTTTCAGTGGTCATTTTATTTAGCACTACTGTTTCAGCAGTCAGCTGATCTTAGAGCCGCTTCTGCTGGGCCACCTCCTGCATATTCCGGAAATGTTCAAGGGTGATCAAGACTAAGTATTTCAAGGGAGGATGGGAAACTATCCACCGTATCCTGCCCCATCCATGGACAGGAGAGGCTATTCTGCCTGTGTGCATGTGCAAGTAGCACTGGGCTGGGTGGCTGGGTTATCACAAGCACCTTGTCAGCTGGAAACTCATGACCAAGGGTCAATACTTATGAGATCAAAACACAAAAGCTTGACAGTTTGTTATAAAAGAGCCAAATGGTTGCAAATCAGTGACAGTCCAAGGTAACTTTGTAAGACGTACTGCTTGCAGGCACTTTTGAGTATTAAATTGTTTCCCTTTATTGTCCCTCCAGTCTCTGAACTCTTTGAAGACATGGGCTTCTACCTTTATGCAATAAAAAGTCTCTGGATTGAATTTTTCTCCTCATTTTACCCACAGAAGAACCTGAGAGATCTGACAACCTGTGTGACAAGTACCTACCTCTGTTACCAAAGTACTATTTGGATATCAACCAGGAGATTTGAGAATGAATTCAGTTTTTCTTCTGTCAAAAGAATTTACATTGCTTTTATCAAAAAAGACCTATAAACAGTAAAATTGGATGTAAGAACACTTTCTTTTTTAAATAAAATATTTAAGCCAGACATCCCAGAAGGACCTAAATGGCATTTCTGGTTTTGTTTTTAATGCTACTTGCTAGGTAAGAGTGTGAGTGTCAGGAAATACTATGCAAGCTGTTGGGAGCCAAGGTGATCACTCCTGTTGCTGGTGTGCTTGGGAAAAAGAGAGTAGGGAGGACTGAAAACTGCATTGCTGCCCATTGCTGTACTGTACGGTGCCCAGACCAACAGCATGCCAGTGACTGTTCTTACAGTTTAAAAACATAAACTCAGTTCCAGTGCCATACCCGGCATTACATCCACTGGTTTGGGAATAACCTACAAGCGTCCTCCAAAAAGATACCTTCTGCTAAAAGGGCAAACTTCTATTGTTCTCCCCTTCACACTCCAGTCTGACTGGGCACATGTCAGCGCCTGTGTAGAAAACATGCAGTCATGGTAAATGGTGAATCCATCGTCTCAGAAACATGCTGTCTCTGTTGGACTTCATTGCTGTGAGATCAGAGCTGTTGTGCAGCTGGCTGGCGTGAAGTACAGGCAGAAGAGCTTGGGTTTGGCCCTGAATAGTCAGGCCCCTCTAAGGCAGCTGTGTGGATTTCTTTTGGGTTGAGTTTTGCTTGCACGTGACCAGTTGAAGAGCAAATTTGCATTCTTGTGCCTGCAGCATGCTAAGTGCCTCGATGATGCTTCATAAACACAGAGGGACAGGAAAAAAAAGTAAGAGTGATAAAAAGATGAAAAAGAAATATTAGCTTAATCTAAACCATTCTCCTGCTAGTGTTTGAGTACTTTCCAAACTATTTTCTTCAGTCTCAGATTAAATGACTCCAGTAACTGCCCTCCTACCATTTCCATGGGGTGTGTCTTCTAAAATATAGAATAGAATGGAATGGAATGGAGCAAAATGGAAGAGAAGAGAAGAGAAGAGAAGAGAAGAGAAGAGAAGAGAGAGAAGAGAAGAGAAGAGAAGAGAAGAGTGAGTTCCAGTTGGAAGGGACCTATAATGATCATCTAGGCAAACTGCCTGACTACGTCAGGGCTGACCAAAAGTTAAAGCACATTATTAAGGGCATTGTCCAAATGCTTCTTAAACACTGACAGGCATGGGGTATAATATAATTTTATTTATTATGATTTTGTTTATATAATATATAATTTTTATATGTGTAATTTTTATTATCTATATAATTTATATAGATAATTTTATTTATTGTGATTTTTATGTCATTTGTTATAGGCACTCTTACCCAAGCTAAAGCACACTCACTGAAACCCTCTACATGTCAAGGGGGCACAGTGCCACTGAAGTGCCCTGTAGCAGTTATTTCTCCGTAGCTCAAGTCACTGCAGAACAAGACCATGGTTGAATCGGCAGCAAAGCACCATCTGGCTGAGGTTGTGCCTGAGCTGCAGGTGCTCCTCGGGCAACTCCAGCACTCCGCAGAAAGGCTCTGTGCTGTGCTGCGAGCAGCGTAGCTGCAAAAGCCTAGAGATAAACATGTATATGACTTTTCTCCATTTCTGGTTTGGCACCCCCAAAGAGCTTCATGCTGCTCTGGCCACATTGCGAGCAAGGCTCACGTGGGAACTGGGCTGCTCTCTTTGGGGTCGGTGAAGGCATGATATGGGGAAGAGTTCTATGTCCATTCTCCAGGCCGTCAGAGTTTGTACCATCCTCACACATGCTGTGGAGAAGAAGCAATGCTTAATTGTGTCATGGGCTCACATTTCACCTAAAAACTGTGAAAGTTCAGCAGCATCAGTTCATTCAGTGTTGCTTGGTCCTACTCTGGTAGGTGGAAACAGACATATGCTACTGACTTTGTGCGACAAAGCTGGGCTCTTTGGCACATGGAAGAGCAGGGGAGTCATCTCGCAGCTACAGACTTTAAGTCTTGAGGTCTAACTCCTTTTCTGCCCAGATGTGGTGGGCCAGGCATCCTCCATCCCACTAATGCAGTTCCCCCCATCTGCAAACTAAGTACAAAGACACTAACTCACTCCTTCAAAAGCCATTTGCAATCAGGTGAAAGGCAATACATGAGGACAAAACTGTTATTTTTTAAATGCAGATCACATCCCCATCCTCTTCCAGTCGTATCCAAGGAATCAGTTACTTATTTGCCCCACAGCTGCAACCCCAAAGGCACTACTACCTGGCCTGGTGGCACAGGGCTGAGTGAGACCTTGGCAGATACAGAAGTGAAGAAATAAGCAACATAAGAGTGTAGTGCAGGATACATATGAAAGCAGAAGAGGGGAATTACCAAGACCTTGTAAAATGGTATATGATTATTCTTTTTGTCCCCCCTAAATCATCACCTAAGATTATACAGCATCTGTTTTTCTTCCAAGCTGTCCCTCACCCCAATTTCATTCTACTTATTCTTTCTTATTATACTGTGAATTTTTATCACCCCTTTAAACTGACACTGAATAGTCTTTGTCTGAAAGTATAAACTTACACTTATCTATGGATTTATTTGTTGCTGTATTTTATACCTTCCAAAACATCAGCAAATAAAACTCAATTAAACTTCAAAATAAGCTCTGCTGTCTCCTTCCCATACCTCCTCCCTTTGCTCAGTTGTCTCTTTCCACTCCTTGTGACCCACCCAGAGGCAAGTAGCATTCTTATCTGCTGTAACCAGGGTTAAGTTAACTTTTAATTCCAATGGGCTCTGATGAAATAGGAAACATATCGAGTAAATAGGCACAGACCGAAGTGCAACCATTGCGATTCATAACTGTAATTTACACCATGTCTTCCCTTTTTGGGAAGGTGAAACCCACCGTGAAATGAGGCTTGAATCTCTCTTTGCTTGAAAGCAAGTTCATAACTGTTTCAGCTGAACTGGTTGGAGAAAATTTAGAAAGACACTCATTAAATTTCCATGTAGAAGTGGGTGCTGACCATGTTTTTTTCCTCTACTGTACATTGTGACACAGGCAACACAGGGAGGCATCATTGAGCTGCGAAGTGGAGTCCTTACAAGGCCCTGCCAAAGGGGAGAGGATCATGTCAATATTTATTAGACTTCGCAGCAGCTTGTTAAGTCAGTAGGAGAGCTGAATCCCAAACAAACTCCAATTAGATTTAGTTTCAAAATGAAGGCCTCTTCCTGAACTATCCAACAGGGAAATGCCACTGGCACTGGTATGGGCTTCTTTCTTAGGAAACTTTTTAACCCTTTATTATCTGTCATTATTCCATCGGTCAAGGTTTTGATGGTGCCAGTATAGGGAGCGTTGCTACCCAGAGATTTGTTGCACAGACACATATAAAGTGTTTGTTAAAAAAAACCACCTAAATTTTGGGGGATCTTGGCATAAGATAATGTTCTTGTTGGAGATCTATTCTCCCAAAGAGGATGGTCCATTGCTGCATAGACGGGGACAGGTGTGTTAGTTGCAAAGGTCCTTGCAGCATCTTCAGATGGATTGAATGAGACTTGAAGTAACCAAAATGTCTGTGGGCAACTTAAGCACAATCCAGAGAAGCCCAACAAGATTTCTTTTTCTGGTCTTGTAAGGGGCAAAGCAGCTTTCCTGGAGCCGTATTATTGCTGCATGAAGCTTGCATGATGAAGGAGTAGAGCAGATCTTGAAGGAAGAAACTAGTATGAGACATCTGCTTTCTGGAGCACTTTTGGAGCTTTGATGGCAAACGTAAGACATATTAAGCTCCTCTTCTCAGCTTGCGGCTGAGGTGGGACAGGGATCAGAACCCAAACGCATTTTCTTTGGAGACCACCGTGAATTAATTGCAAAGGAGATAGCTGTGGAAAAGAGAAGAAGAGAGCAAAGCAGCAAGACCCTGCTCCTCGAAGAGTTACCCCCAGGGATTGCTTTAGGGCTGAAAAGCTGCCATTTTGCTAAAGCAGTTGGCAGAAGCAACACTCTTCCTTTGTGTATTAGCAAGACCACCTGGGCATCCCCTGGGGAAAATAATAATAATAAAAAATTAATTCAGATCAGCAGCCGTTTCTTCTAGTCCTGTCTGTCTTGTCACTGAATCCTTATTATGTGCACATCAATAGTCAAAAATATTCCAATGAGAATTTCATGCCTCACTGCCTAAAATATCATATTTTCATCAAAACTGCCTAGATTACGATGCCAAAATCTATTCTGTTCCCTTGAAGGTTTAGTCCTAAGCCACTTTTGAAAGTAAAATTTAGCCATTTCAGCCACATGGACCTTGCATTGCAGACTGAAGCTATAACGAATAGCCCTCATGTTTACACAATGGGCACTTCACCCTCTTACACTAACTACAAACCAGGGATCTATATTCAAACTTCTCCCTCTTGGCCTTTCATTTACATTACTATATCAAAACCACTACTACAGTAAAGAGTAAAATCTATATTTCTTTTGGAATGTCCCCATTTTGTGATTTAAGATAGTTTTACTTTACCCCAGGGGCAAGTATTTAAAACCAGATTGAAAACCATTTATTTGAAGTGTGCTTGTCGAGATTAGTTTATTGTGTTCCCTTTCTGGGAGCACAAATAGAGAATATAATCCACCTGGGAAAAAGATTTCTATTGATAGCTTCATTCAGCAGTCCTTTTGCAAAAATCCACTTCTTTTACAAATCAGCTTATGTTCTTTCATGAAGTCTCCAGTTCATATGTTCAAAATTTTAGATGTGTAAATAAACAAATCAGGAATCTTCATCTCCCCATGCCCTTCATATTTTCCTTTTCTACCTCTGACTTTTTCTTGCCTACAAATGTGATTACTGAAAGAGCCTCATTAAAGTGCATTTTCTTCACAATGGTAAGGTTATTTCTTAAAAGGAAATTTCCACATAATGTCATGTTCAGAGCAAAGAAGTTACTGTACTTCCTTCTCCTTTGGACAGTGATTTGTGAGGAGGCACGAATAGGGAAAAGTAATATGATATAAGTCTTTGTGGAAGGAAAAAAAAGGCCTGTGATCCTGGCACCAATCTAGTAAATCTGAATTCAATTTTAACAGTTCTAGCTATTGCCTGTGGGAAGCATCAGGTTGAATTTTAGCTGCCTGATGGAATGAAAACCCAAGTTACCTGCTCTCTATGGTTATTTTAGCCTAAGTTAAGATTATTTTCCCTCCTGATGATAGCATTCATGACCTATGAAAATTCATCTCTGGCATGGCAAAACAGAAGAGAGCAAATAACAGCTTTGTCAGCTCCTCTCCAGGGCCTAATCATTTTTCCTACAATCATCTTCTGCTTTTGGTACATTTATTTCCTCCCCAGGATTTTTGTCCCACCTTTCACTGCTGACTTCCCTGAAATATTGCAGAGCCTGGTAACCTCTCTCTCATCCTCAGTCTGCATCCCCTGCATCCCCAAGGGCTTCCTACAGCTTGAGATGGACTGACTCCAACCCTCAGAGCACTGACAAAACGTGACACGAGTCATTTGAAAGCTGGCTAAGGTCTAGGACTAGATGAGTCAATATATTATTACAAGATGGACTCAAGGTACCAAGATAGAGCCCTGATGTAAAACCTGGGACAGAATAACAGCAGACCAGATAATAAGGAATGCAGCTGAGCTGCAAAACTCCTGAAGGTCCCAGGACTAAAACAGTAGCGAAATTGTACAGAGAAATTTAGCTCCCTACTCTACCAAATTACAAATTTGGAAAAATAAATATTGAAGTCCACTCGCAATATTTTTTTTTTTCTTCCCCAGTTGATGCTAAGGTGTTTAATTAGAGTTAGCTGCTGCTTATTACCCTGAATGCTGTAAAGATTATCACTCTCACTTACAAGGTGAAAGGAACCTCTCCCAGCTAGGTAGCACAATGTGGCAAAGCCAGGCTGGAGCCTCCTACCCCACGGAGACCAGAAGTTAGCAAAATTATTTGTTTCATTTTTCTAATTGGTCATTGCTGTGCTAAGTTTCTGGCTTGGTGATTGACCGCTCCTCTAGGCTACAGCACAATGATGAGGCCACCTGGAAAGGAAAGACTGAATGGGCTTGGAGTAGATGATTATTATTTACTATTTACTCAGCACCATACATAAAATGAAGTTTTTTAGTAAGTAGCAGAGCAATAAGTAGCTCCCTGCTCTGAGCTATTGTGGCTCAAGCTGACATAATGCAAAACTATGCTCATGTATTTATTTTTTTTGTTTTGGCTATTGTGTGACAGTGTACTACGTGCCAGAGCATCCTCTGATTCAGCACAATGGTAATAGTCTACTAGTGTTGTTGGCCAGTGGGATTTCTTTTTCAGTTTGCATGACAGGGCTACCAGCTCTGGGCTAGGGACTTGCTGTGCACATATAATGAAAGACTGAAATAGCTCCCTAGAGTCCTCTGGATCTGGGAGCAGGGAAAGACACAGAGGCAATGATCAGAAGGGAAACTAATAGCAACAACAACCTGGTTTCCTCAGTGCAATGTCTCAGGTTCTCAAATGACATGTGCAGGTAAGGTATGCACTGCCAAGAGTGAGTCCAATGGATTTTTTTTTTCTTTACATGCTTTACTGTGTGCTAGAAGACCAAATTTGTAACATATGCATATGTAGATGTAGATGTGGACGTACATGTATGCTGGGTGACACCTATAAATTTATTGTATGTGTTTCAGCCTGGGCATCATTTGGGCAGGATTGTGTAATGGAGAGGATCAAGCCTTGTACCTGCATTTTCGTTCTCAGGGCAGCTGGATTGTCTCATGAGCCATCATGTAATGGCAAACTGGTGATGTTTGTGGAAGAGCACCAGGACCTTACAGAAAGACACCTGAAATGGTCCCAAAGACCAGAACTTCGGCCGCATTACAAGATACCAGCAATGCGTTGTCCAGCTTGGTGACAGAGAGCTTGTCTGAGCCACAGCCATGGTGAAATTCAATAATGCCATGCAGATGCTACTTTCCCTCTCAGATTTGTGTCTGCTACTGTTTTGGCCCTCATTTTGGGGGGATAATTCTTCCTCTGTGCTTGCAAAGCAGTTTCCTTATCCTTCAAAATTCTCCATTGTTCTGCAACTCAAAAAACTTGCCAACAGGTAGCTTGTCAGCACATTACAAGTCTTTCATCTCCAGATAAATACTAGCTTCTCATCCTTACCTGGTCTCCATCTCTACCTGTTTGTCTTTTATTAACTGCTGAGTCTATTAGATTTCCAGGACTGTAACTTTCTTTTTATTTGATGTTTGTACAGCATCTTGCACAAAGACTTTGTCCCAAGATTGGGATTCTGAGTTAGTGCAGATAATTTCCTTTGTTTATTTTACCTGCAATACAAGGGATAAAAAAGGATTTGCCTCAAGGCACTTATTGATACTGAAGTTTTCTTATGATACAGTTTTTCACTGTTTCTCCACAACAGACATGTATTGGTAAACTCCAAATGTTCCAGATAAATGAATTAGCATTACAATGGAGTTGCTGTTTCCAGTTCTGCTCTTGCCAGCAGATAACGGAGCTGTGTATATTTCCTGATGTGTTGATTTTGCTGTTGGAGATAACTGGGAAATAACCTTTTTCCTCCTTCAGCAAGTGTCAGTGAAATAATTCTCTAATTTCACCAGTTTAGGTTTATGGAAAAACAAATCGTGGTTTGTGGCATCAAATAATAAAATTGGAGGTAAAGTGCTAAATATAGTTTTCAAAGCATGTTATGTTTTTTTCAGGCACTTGAAGGCACACACTTTCTCTTTTCATGTACATTTAGGCATGAGACTTGTTTCCTCATGCATCTCCCATGATATATCCCAAAAAAGTGCCCTCTTATCAGCCTGCAGTACCTCTGGGTAGCTGCAGCTCAGTGGAGAGCTCCCCCACCCCCCTTCCACCATGGTCAGACAACTTCTGTGAGGCATCAGCCTTGCTCAACTTTCTACCCAAACCTCATTTTTCATAAGGATATTTTCAGCCAGGCTTATCTCTTTTAAAAGCTTTCTGCCGAGCTATCCAATGTGGATTTCTGAGTCTGCCTAAAATTCTGTCTTGGGATATCCCTGCCTTCAAACTGTAAGTCTGGAGAGGGAGGGAGCACAAGAGAAGGATTTGGCCTCAGAGACTTAGGCAGATCTTCGATCAATCTTCTTTTTCTTTTCTTTCATTTTGGTGCTTTTGCTGCTGAGTAAATAGAGATGAAGATTGTCTGATCAGAGCAGACTCAAAAGCACTAAGCCCACTCTGCTCATGACAGAAAGATTCAAATTTCCACAATCAACCTTCTAGCATGAGAGTCCAGACCCTAAGTGGCTCTGGCAACGAAATCATTAGATTTTTAAAGGAATTTTTAACAATAAAGCTATTCAATTGTTTCGTTCTACTTCTTGTTTTTCTTGGCTTTTTTCTCAAAGTGGAAGAATCTTAAAGATGCAAGTCTTGTGCAGCTGTGAAATTCTAGTCAATTTTGTGAGAAACATGATAAGATCACAAAAAGGGTTATTTAGAGGATGAGGTTTCAATTTTGTTTTACTTTTGAGATACAGAGCGTCAGAGCAGACTCTTTGGCTCTATTTCCTTTCCTTCACCAGGGATTTCTTGTAGGCGAGGTGACTGCTTAGCTCTTAGATTAGACTTAAGGTATCAGCCTGTTTCTGATTGATGTTCAAGGAAAAAAACATACAGCTTTTCAGCCCTTTGCATTAGACTTAAATTCAGAGTCAGCAGTAAAAGAGAGATGTTCAGAAAGCTGGGAAAAGATGCTGCACACCTAATTGCAACATTAACCAGTGAAATATTAGCAAATTTATTGGGCTTTTTCTATTTAAAAAAAATTAAAGGAAGTTCATTATGCTCTGTAATCCTGCTTAAATATTCATCATGTTGTTAATGAACCACATTCATTTTTAAAATGTTCAACCTGAGACACCGTCTAACATGATTTGATAATAATATAATTTCTGTATAACCGTAAAAGGGACAAGAACAGTAAAAATAATTGTATCTCTAAACATCCTACCCACTTTTCTCCTGACTAATGAGCAGCTGTTTTTCATTAGCAGCATCGTTTTATCTCTAGCCTATCAACCTGCACAGCTGGGCATATTAGAAATAGCTCAGTGCACTGTGGAACGTATGTTTCCTAAATTGCAGAAACAAATGAGAATGAGGTATTGGAGCTTTTTTTAAAAATGGTTCGGGGCTGATTTCTCTCACGCTCTCTATTATTCACCACGGTGTAATATCTGGAGGCTTGATGTGGGAATGGGATATTACTGCTCTGTCTGCTGTAGAAATACAGAAAAGATAGTTGCTAGCTTGCAGAGAATGCACTACAAAGAGCAGAAACTGAGTCACAGGGAGCTGAAATCCTTTGCTCAAGGTTATACAGCAAGTAAGGAGCAGCAGCTAAAGCAGAAATTGTTGCATCTGCCTTTCCCAGGCCTCTAACCTATCCACCACTCTGTATTAACCAGCAGTTCAGTTAAAAGAAGACTAATGGGTGAGTTTGGATTTTGAATGGTGTAAAATAAAACAGAGCCTGGTCCTAAGTATTTCTTTATCATCTTGCGACTTTCCAGGGAGGTACAAGTGAAGTCCAATAGATACCAACAAAGTAAGATTTTTGATAGATCTCATAGTCTAATTTGGCTCCTGTCTTGCAAAATATAGAAACAAAGCCTAAGGCCAACTTCAGATGACAAAAGGTAATTCTGAAAAAAAGAAGTTAGGAGACCCTACATCACTCTATTTTATTTTATTTATATTTTATTTATTTCTCTTTTGCCTCCCTCAGGAACTGTAATGGTGCAGGCTATTCCAAAGAAGGCCTCGAGGCATATTGTGCCCATTGGCAGACTGAGCTGAAAAACAGGATGTCCTGTTGAAAGGTCTCCTTGTCTTGCCGGCTTCCTTCAGTCCAAATCAGCTCAAAAAACTCCATTTTTTTCCACAATTGTCCACAGAATGAAAATAGCAGGTGAAATAGGCTCTGGAAAACTTGAAATAACAATACACCTCTACAAACACTTTGTCTGGTGCTCCTGCAGTGGATATTACAATGGCAGGCAGAGAACTGGCAAGAACACAGGTTTTCATGGAGCAGTTGCCTTCAAATTTTGCAGCAATGCAAGCAGGAAAGATTCAGGAGTGGATTGCATCATATGTACTTTATTAGCAAAGATCATAGAAACCCTGTTTGTTGGTTAAAACATTATGAAATCCTGTTATTTAGATGGTCTGAGTAGTTTGCTGTAGTTGATTTTGGTAGTAGCAAAGTGCAGAGTTAAGCTGTAATAACACTAAAACCATGGTAATACGATGCTAAGTGCTGATGTATGTTTGATTCCTGTAACCAATAGGAACTACAGCCGGATGTATTAACCAGTGGCTAAGTGATGCTTAGAAAATGAGTATGTTAAATAGATCAAATAAGGTAGAAAAAGAATGGTCTCTGATGCTTTCCTCAGATGTTGTGCCTCAATATCATCATATCCCGCTTTTACCAGGCTGTTAGAAACAAATTGTAAAACTGTTCTAAATTTTAACTATAAAATATACCAATTCCTTTTTGAGGTGTAAAGTGATGATTTTCTATAATGAGTACTGTGTGACTGGCAGCAGTATATGTTGCAATCTTAATTTGCTTTTGCGGGACTCTTTTTCATGTCAGCTGACATGAACGCCCCCAAATTGTCCATTGTGATAAAGAAAAAAATGTTTAATTACCTTAAAATGTAATAATTCTACCTCAGCCTTAGTATAGGACAGTACTCGTGAGGAACACTTCTCGCTGCGTCTTCACCTATGCCTGCCTCGGTTTCCCTGTTTTTAAATTAGCAAACATCTTCATTTGATACATAGAGCTATTGTGAGTCATTAGTGCTTGGAAAGGATCTACATTCTCAACTCTTTTACAAAAGAAAATTGCTGCCACCATAGGAAAAGAACCAATAAAACATCAAGCTCTTCAGTATGGTGGATTAAGTCCATAGCTGCTCTCAAATGTGCCCTACTTGAGAATCTGGCTTCTTATTTGGAAATTCATAAAGTATTGGGTCAACAGGACAAAGTCTGCTGTGTGGAAGGATCTTGTCTTTGTTAAATTGCATGACCTCTCTAGAAATGCCAATTCAGTTAGGCTCCCATCTCAGCCCAACGAATGCCTGATATCATACACTATGTCCAGAGAAACTGTACTCTTTTCCCTGTGTGGTGGGTTGACCCTGGCTGGACGCCAGGTGCCCACGAACGCCGCTCTATCACTCCCCCTCCTCAACTGGACAGGGGAGAGAAAATAAAACAAAAGGCTCGTGGGTCAAGATAAGGACAGGGAGATCACTCATCAATTACCGTCATGGGCAAAACAGACTCGACTTGGGGAAAAATTAATTTAATTTATTACTAGTCAAATCAAGCAGGACAGTGAGAAATAAAACCAAATCTTAAAAACACCTTCCCCCCACCCCTCCCTTCTTCCTGGGCCCAACTTTACTCCTTATTTTCTCTACCTCCTCCCTGCCCCGAGCGGTGCAGGGGGACGGGGAATGGGGGTTTGGGTCAGTTCATCACATGTTGTTTCTGCCGCTCCTTCCTCCTCAGGGGGAGGAGGACTCACACTCTTCCCCTGCTCCAGCGTGGGGTCCCTCCCACAGGACACAGTCCTCCATGAACTTCTCCAACGTGAGTCCTTCCCACAGGCTGCAGTTCTTCACAAACTGCTCCAGCGTGGGTCCATTCCACGGGTGCAGTCCTTCAGGAACAGACTGCTCCAGCGTGGGTCCCCGCGGGGTCACAAGTCCTGCCAGCAAACCTGCTCCAGCGTGGGCTCCTCTCTCCACGGGTCCACAGCTCCTGCCAGGAGCCTGCTCCAGCGTGGTCTTCCCATGGGGTCACAGCCTCCTTCGGGCATCCACCTGCTCCAGCGTGGGGTCCTCCACGGGCTGCAGGTGGATATCTGCTCCACCATGGACCTCCATGGGCTGCAAGGGGACAGCCTGCCTCACCATGGTCTTCACCACGGGCTGCAGGGGAATCTCTGCTCTGGCGCCTGGAGCACCTCCTCCCCCTCCTTCTTCCCTGACCTTGGTGTCTGCAGAGTTGTTCCTCTCACATCTTCTCACTCCTCTCTCTCGCTGTAACTGCTACTCCCCTGTGACTTCTTTTCCCTTTCTTAAATCTGTTATCCCAGAGGCGCTACCACTGTTGCTGATTGGCTCAGCCTTCGCCAGCAGCGGGTCCGTCTTGGAACCCGCTGGCATTAACTTTATCGGACATAGGGGAAGCTTCTAGCAGCTTCTCACAGAAGCCACCCCTGTAGCCCCCCCACTACCAAAACCTTGCCACGCAAACCCAATACACCCTGGAAATGGATGGGTAGCAGTAAATATCCCTCCACTCCTGGGACTTCTAAGCTGCACATGTGGGAGCACAAAAACCTCCCAACAGTAACAATGGAGCATCTATCAGAATGTTTACACTAAGACTTAAGGAAATGTTACATGACTCTCCTTGCAACATGTAGACAAATCTATATTAACTGCCTCCAAGCAGTCTTATTGTATCCCATCCTCCAAGGGAAGAATTTGCTCTGTCCTGGGAACTAAACTAGGATCCAAACAGTCCTTGCAAAGACAATGGTTTAATAGCAGATAGTTTGCATTGAATGAAATGAAATAGTGAGACAGTCAAATAAAGCCACCTTCTGTCAAAATGGACATGATTCTGCTATAGATCACATCATTGGAGGGAATCACTGGGACTCAGAAATTCAGATTACAGAAGTAATCCTTTGCTTAGAAGGAACCTCTGGATATCCCTAGTCACGTTTAAAATAGGATTGTAGCCAATACTAATTGTGGTCAGCAGGGGCCTGGTCCAGATGAGTCCTGAAAACCTCCAAGGGTGCAGATTCCACTGTCCTTCTGGCAACCTGTTTCAGCATTTCCTTTCCTCCTAGTGAAGAAATTTTGCTTTCCTTATGTCCAGTGCCAACCTTCCAGGCTGCCCAGAAAGCCTCCCAACATGCCCCAGTATGTGTTTTCATGTGCTCACAATGAGAGCACACTGTTGGCTCACAGTCAACCTCACGTGCACTGTAACCACCAGGTACTCCTTTGCAGGGCTGCTACTCCAACAGCTGATTCCCAGCCTGTTCTGGTGCATGGGTGTGCTGGTTTTGGCTGGGATAGAGTTAATTTTCTTTATAGTAGCTTGTATGGGGTTATGTTTTGGATTTGTGCTGAAAACAGTGTTGATAACACAGGCATGTTTTAGCTATTGCTGAGCAGTGCTTACACAGAGTCAAGGCCTTTTCTGCTTCTCACCCCACCCCACCAGCGAGTAGGCTGGGGGTGCACAAGAAGGGGACACAGCCGGGACAGCTGACCCCAACTGACCAAAGGGATATTCCATACCAAATGTCATTGTGCTCAGCAATAAAACTGGGGGAAAGAAGGAGGAAGGGGGGATGTTCAGTGTTATGGCATTTGTCTTCCGAAGTCACCATGAATGAAGTTACATGATGAAGCCCTGCTTTCCTGGAGATGGCTGAACATCTGCTTGTCAATGGGAAGTAGTGAATTAATTCCTTGTTTTGGTTTTCTTGCACACACACAGCTTTTGCTTTAGCTATTAAACTGTCTTTGTCTCAACCCACGAGTTTTCACACTTTTACCCTTCCAATTCTCTTCCCCATCCCACTGGAGGGGAGTGAGTGAGTGGCTGTGCGGGGCTTAGCCGTCTACTGTAGCTAAACCACACCATGGTTGTCACACCAAGGTGTAGAGCTGTGTATTTCTCCTTTCTGAACCTCAAGAAGTTTCTGTTGGCCCAGTTTGCAAAATTTTCAATGACTGAAACCCTCTTTGGTGAGTCAGTCGTTCCCCCTAATTTAATATCATCTATAAATTTGTTGAGGGTGCATCTGGTGCTTTCATCTTGATCAGTGATAAAGATACTGAACAATATTTCTTCCAGTAACAACTCTTGAGATACGATGCTTGTTACTAGGTAAGACCTTGTGTGGAGTCAGATGTAGGTAGGGAGGATGCCTTCCCTGTCCCTCCTGCAGAATAAGGTACCTTTATTTTTAATTACAGTGAAAAAGCAAGGCAGTATTCTGCAATATTTTGTTCCAGAATAAATACGCTAGTCAACCTTCCTATTAAAAAAAGAAAGATCTCTAGTTCTCAGTAACCCCTCTTGCTGGCTGCTTGTTTAGTACAGCCCAGTGTGTGAAGTTAAGGTCTCATTATTTACTTAATCATTACTTGGTATTCCTCTCTTTAAAGATAAATACATTTAAAGAAGGCCTTGAAATAGGTCTTGTGCTTTCACTCGAAAGTATAATGTACTTGTCTCCCTGTATACTCCTTGCTCTAGGAAAGCAATCAAAATCTTATTATACTGAGTTAACTACCAGCTGCCAGCTTTGTTGACCTTATTTGTTTGGAAATTAAAAGGCAGGCCATGGCAGAGCTGAACTGAATAACCTGGTAGCACAGGGAGACAGACAGAATAGAGGTGCTCTGCTTATTTACAGGGCGTCAGGCAGATTACACCCCACTTAGGCACTGATTTTGGATGGGAATAGCATTTGAAATCAGGAGAGAAATGCAGAAATTTTATATTTGCACGTGCTTTGAAAGAATAGGACAGTTTTGTTTTGTTTCCTTTTTTCCAAAGGACTCATGAAGCTGAGTATATGCTGGGCTTTATTAGCATCCACTAGCATATTTATAGATAAATATATACGTTCTGCTGCTAGATGGCAATAGTTAAAGCAACTACCACACTTATATTTTCAGGAGTGCCACAGAGTATTGCACACAGCTCTGTTAAACACTGGCACCCAGAAAGGTACAATACTGTGTTTTGAGAATGGGCAACTGATGATGTAAAAAGAAGAAAAGATTTAAGGAGGTAATTTATCATAGCAAAGCAGAAGAGTAAAGAGCTCCAATAAATTAACCATGAAGTAAGAAATTACCTTCTGTATCGTGTGGGAAAGAAAGAGGAGGAAGTTATATTGATTTACACCAGAGAATCCACAGCGTCTCTTGAATGGAAATCCAAATGCTACGGTGGACTGGGTATTAGTTTTAGGTAGAAATGTATCCATTCTGCCCAGTATTAGTTAACTCTTTGTTCACCTTGTCTCATGCAATTTCCCTTTGGGCATGTGTAAGGGACTGAAAGAGTTAACGTCTGTCAATGTCTCAAACATTGTAGCAACTGCATAACAAGGAGGGAGGGCCATCAGCAAGAAGTTGGCTGGCATGGACACAGGGGGTGTGCCAGAGGGTGTGCAGTCCCCTGTTCTGGCAGAACCAGCCTGGTAACCCACCATATACAGTCAGAGGCCACACAAAGTTTATTTGAGGAGGGGGCTTGTAGCTCCTTGGAAAGTCCCTAACACCACCACCCCAATAAGCCGCACATGCTCAGTAGGTGAAGAACCATCTGGAATACTACCATATATGTCAAGAACTGTCTAGAATGAACCCATATAAGTCTTCAGGAAGTGTGACTGTGGACAGAGATTTAGACTATAAAAGACACAATTGCAAAAAGAGCCACGTTGGGTGCGCCCGCCACTGGAGGACTACAACCCAGAGCAGAGACCATTGCTGGATCCAAGGGTGGTGATATCTCTCTTTCTCTTTCTCTCCCCTTTTCTTGTATCTCTCTTTTTCTCTCTGTTTTCTGACCTTATTCTGGGCACATAAGGGTAATACCATTGTGAGTTTGTCATGGTAATATTGCAAGTTTGTCAGGGTAATATCATTGTGAGCTTGTCGTGGTAATATTGTGACTTTGTCGTGGTAATATCGTGGCGAGGAGTTTGTCGTGGTTATACTGTTACAAGTTTTGCCAAGCCACTATCCGCTGTTTTCTGCCAAGTTTTCAGCAAGTTTTGAGTAAAGTTGTGATCTGATTGAACCTCTCAAGTAGTTGTTGTTGCTCTGGATTACCACACAGAGAATCAAAAGGTTAACCTCACCGTCACCCACTGAGTGGGACGGGACAGTATGGCACACGGATGTATATGAAAGATAGTCATAATCTCTTAGGGCTTGTGCCAACTCCAGATACTGCTGCACTCACAGTTTCAGCACTCGCTCCCCCTGAGAAATCAGAGTCCTGATTCTTCTCTCTTTATTCAAGTAAGTCAGGGTTATTTCCATGGAACTGGTATGAGGGAAAGAGCATTAAGGATCTTCTTTTTGGTGTAGGCCAGCACTAATCTTCTGGAGTACCTCACAGAGACCTTCCTGGTCGATCCCTGTCCCAGGAGCTGGCTGCAATCAGCAATCCCTACAGGGGATTAATTTGACTGAAATGGCACAGGTTAAAGCAGTGAGGTAAACCAACTCACGTAATTTCACTCTTTCTCCTCCCTTTTTTATATCTCCCGTTTCATTTACTGTAGAGCAACAGGAGTCCTTTATGGAGCAGACCTATACAGGCCGTAATTCCACCCTGCACTGCTGCAAATTGCTTTCTGCCCATTGGTCCTTTCCTCTCCCTCTCTCCGTTCACATTCATCCTACTAAACGTGGAATTCAACACGTAAGCTGGAATCTGATTCCCTTTTTGGTCAGAGAGGTCTAATTGTTACAGCTAAGGTGCAATAAGATGCAATGCATCCTGTTTTAAAGTTGATGTGCAAAACAGTTCAGCTGAATTGCGCCCTGAAAGGGTATATTTCTCTCTATTGCTTTATAAAATGAACCTGGGATGACTAGGTCGAGTGTAAATATCTGTATTATATACATGTGAGGTTACGTTACGGTTTAACTCGTAATGTCAGCTTTTCCCATCCAGCGTATCCTCTCCTTATATCTGCTTCTCTCCAGATTACTTGGGTCAGTGGCAGCTGGGGGCATTTGCCATCTCAGAAGAGTTATCAGTTGGCAAGGTCAAGAGGTTGGTGAAGGTACTCCAAGATGACAGGCACCATTTGGAGGAAGCAAAACTGTCCTGTTTTGCTTAAGTGAAGTGAAGGAGAGGAAGATGGCTCATACCTAAAGACAGAGGGAGGGAAATGAAGCAATGCATCACAGAATAAAATCTTTCTGGAATAGCAGTTTCTCCTAAAAATCTCTGAATGATATTTTCCAACCGAGACGCAGAATACTGGCTAAATCCTCTTTATAACTCCCACGCTCATTTTTTCTTTTAGATGAGTAAAAACTTCAGTACAGGAAAAACGCAATGATAAAAATTACAAACGTACTGAATATGCAGTACTTTGATGTAAACATTTTTGCGGTAAAAGGCCAGGTGTTATATTAAACAGTGTTTTAATCTGATCTCCATGGAAATATTCCCTCTAGAAATCTGGCAAATCTTTCATTTTACAGAATTTCGTGAATTCTGGGGAATTACATGTTTGCAACAACTGCATTCAAATGCTAATACAGCTTGGGTTAAACCTGTGGAATTGCCTTTTGCTTGACAAGTTTATATGGAGACCAATTTTCTTCTGACCTTTCAGAGGTCCTTATAATAGCTGAGTACAAGACTCCAAACTTCATCACTGGTAGGGCTTGACCAATGATATTTAATTGGAGGTGATGTCTGCTCAGTCTTGGCTGGAAGCATTGATCATGTACATATATGAGGGCTGAAATTACCAATTAATTTACTCATTATTGGAGATAATTCTGTCCTTTTGCTTTCACCATATAGCTATACCTACCAGAGAAACAATTGCCTTAAGCAGCAATATGAATGCTCCATAAAAGATCTTTCTAAATGGATTGTATTAAAAAACAGACTTATTTATGATCACTTCTGATGCCATGTTGCCTGCATGGATTGCTTAGCTTCACAGAAATTGAATTTTCTTGGGGGAAAGATTATATTTTTAAAATATTTTTAAAAGATGCTCAGAATTGGAGCAGGTTTTCCTTTAATAGTTTTAGGGAAATTTCTTCCAACGGGTATGTAAAACACCCCATTCATTACCAGACCATTCACTGGCGCAAAAGTGGGGCAGTGCATGCATACACGCTGAGAGTCTGAGGACTAAGTCCACTCCAAAAGTCAGTCTCTGACGTTAGAAGAAAATTATAAAAAAATTATCAGAGAATAACTGTGCAGTTTTCTGGCAGCGTGACACGTGGAGTCCTAGGTAGGAACTGCCACTTGCAGTAACGCAAATGCTAGCATTTTCCATCAGCGTTTACTAGTGCATGAGGTGTTCGTTGAGGAAGCAGGCGAGATTAGCTGGGAGGTGGCAGAATGGGATGGAACTAGAACAAGGGCTCAAACTCACAATCAACGTTTTTAATGATGTGTTAAGTTCTCACACCTCTGCTGATCTCAGTAACTGGCTGTGCAGGCAGTCACAATGCCAGGCAAAGGCAGGAAGATCCATCTTAGCTTAAACCCCTTCCACCTAAACGAGTGGCTAAACGAGTTCACATTAGCTCACAGTTACCTTCAGAGAGTATCTGCTAAACAATGACAGTTTGGTGGTGGATTTAAGTGCCCTATTTTCTTTTTTCTGTTTTCCCTTCTCTGCCTTGTCGGTGGTTCAAAGCTGAGATTGGCAGAGGAGGGGGAAGAAGGCAGAGGAAAGCTAAGTACCATGATACTATCTCTTGAAAGGCTTGGAAACGCTGTCATAAGTAGGGGCATTTTTCAATGACCTCTTATTTGCTCTCTTTGGTTTTTGGTCCCTAATCACTTGTCAGCAAAAATGATCAAAATTCAGCAGGCACCATGGATCTGATTGCAGCATCAACTGTGATGCTGGAACTGATTGCGAGATCATCACGAAAGTCCAGATGGAGACTGACCTGCCACCGTCATGAAGGGTCTGACCTGCAGACTGTGGAAACCATTTGGAGGGAGATCACATTTTTGAAGAGTTAAGAGAGTTCACCATTGAAACCTCTTTTCCTCAGTCCTGCTTTGCACTTGTCTGTGTGATTCCCCATCACAGCTGACCAGAATGTAAAATCGGTGATATCCAACCAGTGACATTCGAAGGGAGTCCACAGCAGCCAAAAACAGCCAACCAATAAATAAAGAGGTTCAAGCACCTCCCCACAAAGCAAATAGAGGGGAGAAATGCATGCTAAATAAGACAAAAAGCCTCCTTTTTTGGTTGAATGTGAAAGTAATTTGCCATTAAAGTTTAACTAAATAAGATGATTTTTCAGGCTTTTTCTTTTCATTTATTAAAAAAAAATCAGCTGGAGGTTTTGTTTGTTTGTTTGTGGGCTTGGGTTTTTTTTGTTGTTGTTTAGGGTTTTTTGGGGTGTTTTTTTTGATTGGAAGTGTCTGACAAACACTGGTCTTGCTAGCTTCTGAAGTCAGTCACTTGGAGGGAGATCCAGGCTTTTGAAAGAGCTCGTTTTCCTCAGCAGTTCTTAACTCCACTTCACAAACTGATGCACAGACTCTGCAGTCATACAGATTGCGTGGGAAGGTGAAGCACTTACTGAACCAGTGGAGGAACTCCTCTTCCTGGTGCAGATGTGCACACATTGTCTACCTTATTCTTAGATATGCTCATAAAGGCTTGCACATGCTTTTTAACTAAAAGCTCAGATGGGTGGAACTAGTCTGCTTTTAGCAGTATTTTAGCAGGCCTAAAAAAAAAAAGTTCAGTTTTACTGTTGCAACTGAAGTGACAGATGGTAAAAGAGCAGGAGGGTTAGCAGGAAGAATATTGTAGGAGTCTGTGCAGATATAAATACTTCGCTAATAAATAAGGTGGAGGTAATAATGCTTGTGAATGTAAAAAAAACTGGAAGCAAGCTTGTTAATATCTCTCTTCTTTTTAATAATAATTATGCCTAAATCTAGATAGGCACTTTTTGTCAGTATATTTGATAGAGGAATCACTATGTGTTGCCATGGTGTTAGGTTTTCTTTTTCAGGGCAGAACCATGCATTTAAAAAAGAAACCTTTACCTTGTTGCTATGCAAACACTACATTGTGTTATTACATCCCCAGAAAGTAGCACAACAATATTGCAAGAAAGTCAATATCCTGATAAGATAAATGCTCCCTTTCTTTGGCCTTTCACTCAAATGTGATGCTGCAGTAATACTTAAGTCTGATGAATCCTCTGGAGGCCAGGCTGCAAAATTTCCAGTTTGCATGTCATTTATGTAAAAAATGACCCACTAATATCCTACCCGCAGCTGTATTCAGACCCAAACTGCAGCCTTGTGATAGAAAGGGTCAATCCCAAGGAGCAGACATTTGTTCATGTTTGATGGGATTTTGTTCCAAGTGGTTGGGAAGCATCTCTTGCTAAAAAAGGATCAAAGATCCTTCTTAAGTGTTGTGTTTACACTGGGCTAGGCAACAGTTGACTATTGTTTCTGTATACAACAGCCCACAAGGCAGTGAAGTGGTTGCTACCATATCAATCGTCTTGGGCTTCCCCTGCCATCCGTACTGAAATATGTGCAGTGCCAGTTAGCAGCTGGTTCTGGCCAAATCCTTACGCCCTTTTGCCATAGCCCAGTTCAGCTGAAAGATAAAATTAAAGATACCAGCTTATACAGCTTTTCTATTAGCTTACGTATGAGAGATTTGTAATACTGTACGTATGACTCGTGCTTGGGAGGCGGGTGGCTTGTTAAAGTTCCTGGGATGGAAGATCACTGGATGAATAAGGACTGTTTAAGCAAATGAAGTTGAACCCAATCCTCATTTGGACTCAGTTGAACTACTGTATCTTTAAGCCTGGTCAGATGAGAAAAACATTTAGCCTGCAGATTGGTTCAAATTCTTAATTATCAGAAATGTAGAACAGTAGTCAATGTACAGTATCCATACTGAGAAATGGATTTAGCACAGATACAGAAAAACAGTTTCAAACGTAATCATAGGATGGTGCTTCCAGCAACCTTTTATAACTGAAATTCAATGGAAACTGGAGCATTTCATCCTTTTCCTCTTTATAATGTAAATGGCTATGTCATACCACGTTTGTGACAATACAGAATTATACTCTATCATAATGTATCTGCCAGGGCAGCATGTCACAAAAAGTGTCACCAATTAGCCCAGACACTAATTACATTTTCCCTCTTGCTTTGCACAGGGACAATAACCAGGCCATGAAGAGAAACATCCCACCCTGTTTTAGGAGCTAGTGAAAGCAATGAATGAGATTGGTTTCATAGCCAATCTCCTTCGATTTACTTCATTAACCAATGAACTAATTAGATTCCTTCTTTCTAAAA
This sequence comes from Gymnogyps californianus, assembly GCF_018139145.2. Lineage (NCBI taxonomy): Eukaryota > Metazoa > Chordata > Aves > Accipitriformes > Cathartidae > Gymnogyps > Gymnogyps californianus. The sequence goes on along the minus strand of NC_059472.1, from coordinate 3,408,186 downwards.
ACACTTTCTGAGAGTCTTATTTTGGCAGTTACAAAGTCTGTCATGAATTTTTCAGAGCCTCTTTAACCCATTTAATAATGGATTAACATTGAAATGGTTGAAAAGAATAATCAGTGCTTAAATAGGAAATATTGAGAAAAAACTCATCAGCCCCCAAACTTTGAAGCTTATGTTTCATCCAACTCTTATTTTTTTCCTGCAGGGCAAATGTTTTCACTGGGAAGTGTTTATTTCTTTTTCACATTCCTCTGAAATGTCTGTTCAGACACATCATCAGAGTTGTTGGGCTGCTTATCTGAGTTTAGGTGGCAGCTGTTTTCCTGGAAAAAAAAAAAGATTGCAAAAATTAGAAATTAAACTTAAGCTTCTAAACCTCTATGTGTTTAGTTCAGCTCTCTTTTCAAACAGGCTGCATCTTGCCAGTCCTGAAATGACCTACTGATGAACATGATACTTCCAGGGATGGCATCCCAAGGGCCATCCTTTCTGGTAAGTTAATGCTAGGAAATTGTTCTTGGATGTCATTGCTTTTAGGATCTCAGCAATTTTGAAGGCAAGACAAGAGCATCGATTTCTCTCAGCTGAAAGCTAGGGCAAGACACAGCTCTGGTATGACTGGATAGGCTTGTTCAGCCACGAAACCAAAACACACAGTCTGGGAGCTTTGTGCTTACAGGAATTCAGAAGAGAGACCTCAAAGTGTGAATAGTGCCCTCACATCCCAGTTGAATACTGGTGGACTGTGAATTCACTGTAGGATATACAATGGCATTTAACCCAAGAAGACAGTCCTTACCATCTTGCTTTTCTCCGTTATGATACTTACAGTGGTCAATATCATCATGCATACATCTTTAGGCATGTCCCATCTATATAACTGGCCAACATGTTCCCAAAGACACCTTCTTCTAATCCAACCCCAACATTATCATTAGGCAAAGAGGCATTTAGTCATGTTGCTGTCTGTTCAGCAGACAGCTGTGAAGTAAGCTTCACAGTAAGCTTCACAGTAAGAATATATAACAGTCCAAATAAAGACATAGGGCAATGTCTCTTACTGGAGGTGGTGAACACATAGGAAGGTCTAACATCACCCAGCCCCCTGTTTCTCAGCTTTATTGATCCAGGTAGTATCTGTTCCATTGGTGAATATACAACTTTTTTTTTTTTTTTTTCCTGGGGAGTTTTGGAGTTACTTTTACTTTCTGCATTTGAACTAAATTAACTGTCTGCAGATAATGAACACCAGAACATGTCTGGCTTGGTGTATGCTATGCATTGCAGTCCAAGGAAGAAAAATAGCATTTGTATGCATTTTTACAGCCATCCATGTATTAATCTCTCCAATAATTTCTGCACACCATCCCTGTAATTTACTACAAGAGCTATTCTATTGCTTTGCTTCTCAACCTACAAGCAGTCTGTCTTGAGCAAATTTCCTTTCACAAAGACTGCAAGATACATAAAGTCTTGGATACCTTCCCAAACTTAAATCATCTATTCAGAGAGACTGTGAAATAAAATTTCTCTTTCTTTCTGTATTTTTAATAAACAATTTAGATCTTTCATCTGAGCTGCCTATAAATTCAAGAGTGAATGTCATGGTCTTGATTCCCAAAACTTACTGGAAGATGAAAGATTATCACTGCTTTCTAAGTTCATTTCTTTCTCCAGGACAAGCTCTTTTGGCTGCTGTTTCTCTTGTGACATTCTCTCTTATTTCTCCTATATCATTGATCTGGTATTGTTTAATTAAATAGTAGGACATCAATAAGAGAACAAAACGAAGTGCTCTGAATACCAGTCCTACATCTAATTTAATGCTGTGTCATTGAAAACAAACCTCTCTGAACACGGTCCAGCAACATTTCTGTGTAAAGCAGAAACACCCGAATACATAGGAAACCTCTACGCATGGTGAACACACAGAGTATGGGGTCAGCAATTTCCTTCTCCTAAGTGCTTGGGTGACTGCATCAAGAGCTTTTCCCATTGAATTCAAAACACTGACAGCGACTTCTAAAGAGTACCTGGCCTATCTGAACCTCAGTTCTGCTGCTCTACAAAAGGACTAGTAACATTTCCTTTCCTCATCAGAGTAAAATCTGAAGTTTTTGATACAACACTAGGGGATTTGTTTGTTTCTAAGACAAGTGGATAAACTTTGAGTCTATGCTAAACCACTAAGGAATGGTCAGGAACTTGTATGGCATGAAACACATCATGGAAAAACTGCAATAGAAATCATATAATAAGAACTTGATTTCGAGGTGCTAATTGCAGTATTGTAGTATCCATCCTGTAGTTAAGTCAGTGGTTACTATGAAGCATCCAGTGGAGTATTTCAGCTGCCTTAGCCAAAAGTCTTGAATTGGTGCCCTGAGTTCATTTTAAAAACAATAGATAAATAAATGTAATTACACATGTATCTGATACAATCAGATATAAATAATAATAAGAAAATTACCTTTGAATTTCTCTTAGGGATTCTTTGAAGGCCAATTTGGTCATGTTTTACTATACAGTTTTCTTTTGTGGAGCATCAGCACTTCTAATGATTGTAGCTCAGCAAAAGTCAAGGGGAGGTTTCACGGCATTTTCTCTATGGTTGTCAGAAGCGTCATCCAAAAACTACAGGCTGCAGACTGCTCTCAGTTACACTGTGCCCAGAGGAAAAGCTTGCCATTTCCTGAAGAGAAAAGCAGTCTTGTTACCGTGCACAATGTGTCATAAATGATACACCATCCATGCAAACCTAGCAATGATCCAAGTCTGCAAATTAATGCCATGATGGTAAAATGATCTGGCTATGACTCAGCATGTGCATACTGATGTCAGTGGATTCTCCACCATTTAAGCTGATTCCATCAGGTGATGTTTGGTTTTTTTTATATCGCTCTACTCGCAAAACTGAAGCCTGTTTGGCAGAGTAAAACAAAAATGCTACACAGCAATTAACAGGCTTACCTTTTCTGTGGGAAGACTGGAATAAGAAGCTTCTGATACTCTTGCATTGTGTATTTTAGCACTGTGGGTATCAAATATCCAACGATGATAATCAACCTGTTAAGGAGTTCCTCTCTCACTAATGGATGGCATGAATTTTTACACTACTTGAATCTGATAGTTTAAAGCTAAGACCTTATTACTGCAGTTGTAGTTTTAAAAGTGTTCAAAATCTGAAGAATGAGATTCATCCCGCAGCCCCCGAGCAAAAGGACTCTGGACTCTCTGAAGCCCAGTTTTGCTCTTTATTGTGCTCAAGAAAATTTTTCTCCCTGGAATTTGGAAGGATGTTGCTGAATAGAAACTGAGTTATGCTTTGGGGAACAGATTTTAGTACCATGGCTCTATTTACATGACCCTGTGACCATCAAAATGATAGGAGAGGCACAATGATCAATAGTGCTGCACGAGAATCGTAATATCATAGTATCAGTATCAGAGATAAAGAGAACTTCCTATGGTCTGTACTATCAAATATAGTGAACTTTAATGCCCCACTGCTTAGTCGTACAAAACCTTCCTTATGCTAACTGTTAAGAGATCACATCGATCCTGCTTTTAGTGTTGTCACATGTGTAACCATCTGGCATCGGGACAAGTGCCAAAACATGACTTGCATATTTTCTGGATTGGGGGACAGACATGTTTGACTATGAGCTGAGCCAAATTTTTGTGATATGTACAAATATTGCTTCTCCCTACAGCTTGGAGAACACGAGTTTTCACAGAGCTTGTTAACTCAGTCCTCATCCCCTGCATTCTGCCCCTGCTCTGAGCCGTAAAAAGTCTTTATGTTTGGCAGGTCAGTAAAAACCAGAGCATCATCCTGTTTATTTTATAGCTAACTTCATTAGCAAGAAACAGCAAGGACTGAAATACAGGGCTGTAAAAACCCAGCTTAGGTTTGTAATGTAATGTAATTCAAGTAATTAGTCCACTTAAACTTTTTAATGTGGTCTCTTGGTTTCCAAAGTGCTAAAATACTTTTTAATGGCTGTTCCACAGATTTTCTTTGGGTTGGCATCCTGGCTTTAGTCATGAAAGAACAGGCCATATCTTAATATCTCTGTTTGTTATGCCAGAATTTCAGCTGGTACGTGTTGACGTGACACCCACAGAGCCAGTTGAAATATGTCACTTTTCACCAGCTGAACCTTGTCGTGCTTTTCATTAACAAGTCTAAAAGAACTTAGCTATACTACTAGTTCACACTGTCTTCATTTTTTGTCTAACGATAGAAAAAATGAACTAAAGAAACAAGTTCATAACTTTATAGTGAATTGCCTTGCACTTGTGTTGTGCAGTTCCTCTGGATGTCCTTAACAGATCTGAAACTTTGATCATTAGACTTCGTACTCTCATGCCTGTGCTGGGATTTCTGGATTCATTCTAATCTAATATGCCTTTCTGGCCATTCACAGTAATAGCTGACCTGTGATTTCTGGTCAACTGATAACCATAGGTAAATGGATAAAAACTTCAATCCACTTTGGAAAATGTGGTCACACAGAAGAAAAAGCAGATTTATACTAGTTTCTGTTGTGGCCATGCATGCAAACATTATTTAGGAACAATTTCAATAAACTACAAAAACAATTAAAAAATCAATCCACAATCTGAAATTTTGGATCATTTCACTCTGATTGGCTAAATTAGATGTTTCCCCAAAAATTCCACATCCATTCCCATTTAGGCAGATTAAGGATTTGTAGACTTGTTTTTCCTTAATGAAGCCTTATTTATGTGTCAAGACCTTTAGGATTTAGAGTCTCAGGCTAGAAATCTCATGAGATCATTTTCTCAATTCATGTGTTTTATAGCCAGGAACAACAATCACCTGATTTGAGCTCCAGTGTAGAACAGATTTCAGAAATGTTCTCTTATATTTCTGGAACAGAAAAAAATACTTTCCCTTTAGAATATTTGACTCAATTAGACCATGTATGCTAGACATGCTGAGGATAACTTTCATAGTAATTCAACTAGAAACATATCCTTTCGGTTTTCTCCTAAGTTTGTTTGAGAGAGTTGATAATGAATTAAAGGATATGTCTGGACATAATATTGGTTCTTTGACAAATTCTTTCCCTACATAATGTTTCAATAAAGCTGAATTTCTTACACTGTTTACTCAGAACTGGCCAGAAAACAATTTCCATTCTGTGGGGAAAGGAAAAAACAACAAAGCAAAGGTGCAAAGGCATTTTAAAACATTTTATTTTTAATCAGATTGAATCTCGTGGCAATTGTATGCAAAGCTTGATAAGAAGTGTTAATGTACACTGGACAACTTTCCAAGAAAGAGAACTACATATCTCCTAATCAGATAAACATTTGATGTCTCTGAAAAACACTTAAAAGTGTTCAAAGCATCCTTCATAGCCTTTGGAAAAGTATGTGTAACTTTTAGACAAAAGTTTGTAAACAGTTTGCATGGGATTCATGTCACCTAACTTCATCTACCAGGAAGATAAGTCTCTAGGCTAAACTGAACTCTGGCTACAAAGGAGAACATTATTGCTGCCGTCATGATGGTTTGAAGATATAAGCAAGACAGAGTTTGTAAGGAGAGGTAATATTTTTATTATGGCATTTTATGCAGTTGGAAAAACTTGAACACATCTTTCAGTTGCTCACACTTCTCTTCAGATCTGAAACCAAAGATGGAGAAAGAAATGCACTTTTACTGGATGACTCATCCCTTCCTAAGATAGATAGGATGACTCACTCTCTGTAGGTGCCTATTCATCTCTATTGACCATAGAAGGATTCTGGTTGACAAGCTAACAGTAAACACCTAACTTTAAGATAGAAAAAAAATAGATAGATGACATGGACTGTACCTTGCAGTTATAAGGGTTTCTCATATGAACTTTCTTCCTTCCATTTTTTGCATCAATTCAGGTGCAAGTTCTGAGTGTAATATTTACAATTCATTTCTTTAGATACTGACAACCCGTACATTCCCCTCTGAACTTCAGTCAGAGATACATTTGTGTTCAGAGTGACTGAATTATCTATCCCCAGAGAGGAATAGCAGCCTTTTTGTTCTCTAAACAATTCAGAGCTCTCCGGGAAAAAGAGCTAGGGAGCTTCAGAGATTACATCTCATGTTAATATCTGGTTGATTTTAGTTGATGGTAAAATAACAATGTAGCTATTGCTACAGAATGGTATAGTAAAATCATTCAGCATATGCTGAATATGTTCTCTTGATCTCTCTGAGGTTCTCAATATATTATCCCATATTTTCCAGATGACATAAGGATACAAATACTTTTTTGTCTCCAGCTGTACCAGTTACAAAAGCCAGTACTTGCTGGAGACTAATCCTAAATCATTTTGGCAGAGAAGGACAAGTGTTCATACAGGGTAAATAAATACATCACTGTGGATGAAACGCCACCCTAACTGAAGACTTCTCTCGTATGTGAAGTTGGAAGCACGGTCACCCAAGACCAAGTGATAAGGGCAGAGGTATTGTCAGAAATAGCATCAGTTGTTCATTTAGCTGGGCTAGAGGCAGAAATTGATCCTTTTTCTCCCTTTGTGGTGGTGTTGGGCCTTCTGCAAAGAAGAAAGGCAAGAGGAAGGGCAAGAGGACCACTAGCAAGGCCAAGTAAGAACAACACAACGCTCAAAAGAGAACAGAAACATTAGAGACTCAAGTTTCCCAGAGGCATCTTTAATAGCTGCCTCAGGAACAAACCAGATGTGGTTTTGAGAGGCAGACCAGGCTGAACTGACTCAGCAGAGACTGGATATTGAAATCTAGCCCTTGAAACATAGACATCTCCATCTTCTCTCAGTTGGGTTGTTTTTATTTTCCAACACTTATGACCATTTCTCCCTATAGTTGGTTCAATCCCCAGCTGCTGACCAGGAACTGACAGCAACATCCTCTAAAGTTTCAGCAGTTCTTTCAGAAAATGCTTGGTAACTGCCTTACTCTATTTCAGGTCCCTTCTAGGTATCTTTGCCTACTCTGGACATGCACGATAGAGACAAAGATAGAAGCCTAGGGAGACTACATCACTCTTTATGGGACCAAAGACAGGATTACATTTTGCATAGATGCCACTGGAGGGGAGAGAAGCCAAAGCAGAGCAGTCAGAATTTCTCTTTCTCCTCATCTCTCATGAAAGTCAAATGTCTCCACTCTTCCAAGCATGCTTACTGGTGTGCATTCACTCCAACTGATTAGGTTCATACACCCTAACTAATGTACCTGCTGAGAGAAGCCAAATGCTGCAGAGCATTATGTGGTTCACTGGAGATCCAAGCCTGGCATGCGCTGCCCATAGTGGGCCCATTTGTAATTTGCTTAATTTCGTGAATGTTGTGGATAACTGCCAGGTAATTGCTAGGGGTGCACGTATATTAGAGGTTGGCAGGGGTAAGGATGAGAAATCTGTGAACAATTAGTTAACTTTGGTCTTGACTCCTTTATAATTAGATAATTTGCTATTAGTGACGAGGTACCCTGACCGTTGTTTTTCTTTTTTACTTTTTTCCACCCTTTCCAGCTAGCTATTAAGCTCTGAAATGGCTGTGTTTTGCTGCTTCTGCAAATTTCCCTGAAATTCAGAACGTATGCTTTGCCAAGTCTTGCAGGGGCAAGTAAATCTATAGGGAAGGTATGCAAATTGTGAGAAGCAGAGTGCAGCTGTGAGCAGAATGGCTTTGTGGTTACAGCTCTGGCTGTGGACTCAGCAGGGTATTACTCCTAACCTTGCTTCCTATCTGCTTTGTGATTATTGGCATATGAATTAATCACTTCAGGCTTTCTTCTGTACCCAAAGCAGTAGATCGTAAAGTATATATTTTTCTAGGTTGTCTTCACTGCCTTCATCTTATTTCTATCCTTGTCTTTTATTCAGCAGATGCTTGTCTTTTCCTCTTTCTAGCACCCAGAATATAAGCCCTGCCCTCCTACTACCACCCAAATCACAGTGTAATCTTTTCTACACTCCCTACAGGCACTCAATACATCCCCTTTCTCTGAGACACTCCATGAGCTCCCGTGAAGGCCACGGGAGTGGCCATGGCCTTCTTGTGCCTATTCTCTTGGGCCCTATTCTTTAAAATAGGGACAGGATGAATTGTTTTGCCCACTCCTGACCTTCTTCTCCATAAATTGCAACATTCTCAGGTTGGGAGATCTCTTTACTATGTATAATGATGTCATGGTTTAAGCCCAGCCGGCAAAAAAGCACCACGCAGCTGCTTGCTCACTCCTCCCCCCAGTGGGATGGGGAGGAGAAAATACAACAAAAAAGCTCATCGGTCAAGACGAGGACAGCAAGGGATCACTCACCACTTATGGTCACAGGCAAAACAGACTCGATTTTGGGGGAAAATAAACCAATTTAATTTCATACCAACCAAATCAGAGTAGAATGATGAGAACTAGAACCATATCTTAAAAACACACCTTCCCCCCACCCCTCCTTTCTTCCCCGGCTCAGCTTTGCTCCCGATACCTCTACCTCCTCCCCAGCGGTGCAGGGGGCGGGAATGGGGGTTGTGGTCAGTTTGTCCTACATTGTCTCTGCCGCTCCTTCCACAGGGGGAGAACTCCTCACACTCTTCCCCTGCTCCAGCGTGGGGTCCCTCCCATGGGGGTCAGCCCTCCACGAGTGTCCTCCAACTCAAGTCCTTTCCATGCACTGCAGTCCTCTGCAAACTGCTCCAGCGTGGGCTCTCCCACAGTCACGGCCTTCTCCAGGCCCAGCCACCTGCTCTGGTGTGGGGTCCTCCAGGGGCTGCAGGGAATCTCTGCTCCACCGTTAACCTCCATGGGCTGCAGGGGGACAGCCTGCCCTCTCACCACGGGCTGCAGGGGAATCTCTGCTCTGGCGCACCTCCTCCCTCTCCATCCTCAGTGACCTCGGTGTGTGCATGGTTGTTTCTCGCACATCCCACTCCTCTCCTCACTGTAGCTCCTCTTCTTCTTCTGCCATCTTCTTCCTCTCCTCCTCTTTTTTTACTGTAGCTCTTCTTCTTCCTCTTCTTCTTCTTCTTCTTCTTCTTCTTCTTCTTCTTCCTCTTCCTCTTCCTCTTCCTCTTCCTCTTCTTCTTCTTCTTCCTCCATCTCACTCTCCCATCAGGAGTCTTTTCCCTTTCTTAAATATGCTATCACAGAAGTGCTACCACTGTTACTGAAGGGCTCGGCCTTGGCCAGAGGCGGGTCTGAGTTTGGAGCCGGGGAAGCTTCTAGCAGCTTCTCACAGGAGCCACCCCTGTAGCCCCTCCCCTGCTACACAGACCCAACACAAATGACAAAGCCTTGCATAGATGAAATTCTTTTATGTAAGTGAAAATATCTCATAAAATATCTCATCTCAAGCTTCATTTAGATAAAATTAGAGTTTGGGAGGTTGATCCTCTGCTGAGGAAACTTACCCTTCTCCTAGTACACTCATTTAAGACTATCAAAAAAACCCTTTCTCTGTGAAGATTATGAGAGTATAAGGTAAGTGATGCCAGAAAAAATAGATAAATGAAAAAAATACATGAAGAAAAAGCCTTCTGGATTTCTTGTCCTCCAGATCGACTTTCAGATTTGAACAAATACATGAAAAATTGATATCTGCAATCAAGTTACCAATGACCACTCTTAGATTCTCTCTGGCACCCTTTTAGAGTCCCTAAAACTGTCCATTTTAATTCACATCTGGACAGAAAGTCCAGATGTAGTCATAGGCATAGGCAACTACAGAGTCCTGACTTACGTATGTGCTTCTTACAGTTCATTAAAGCTGAGGGTAAAGCCTCCACCTGTGGAGAAAGTCCGATTACCAGAATTCATTGATCTGTCCTTCATCCCTTCGTCGACAAGATGAAGGCACAGCTCAGATGTGTTTTGAGCCCCAGTGAAATGCCAACCCCATTCATGTCTTTGATCCTGAATATCAAAGTCCTCCAGAGAATTAGCCCATGCCAGCTGAGGACTTGTTTCCCTGCAGCCCATATGTTTTCCAAAGACTTAAGAGACACATCATTTGTGTGGTAGGGAGAGGATTGTGAGCAGGGTTCTCAGGGGCATTTCAACTTCATGAAATTTCTTGCTATGAAACTTTATGCTGGTTCCCCAAATCTTGCCAGTACCAAATAGAAAGATCAGTAACACGATACAAAATAATTGCTCATGGAGGGAAAAAAGAAACATGAAGACCCCATCCCAATATTTTATGAACTGTTCAGCACCAGCTTGAAAAACACAGGGATGAGGCAACATGTGCTAAATACACAGTTAAATACATTGGTTAAATACATGTTCCACTTGGCTAATTACAGAGTTGTGCCTGCTCTCATGGGTACTTGCCTGGTTCCAGGGAATATTTTTTTTCTGACCCAGCCAGACCATCTCTTGATACATGGACTTTCTGCCACACAGATCTGCAAAAAATATATAATCCTTGAAATAAGTAGGTGTGCAGGGCTAAAATGGCTGATTAAAAGCCAGAGATATGAGAGTCCTGAATCGGGAAATATTGACACTGACTTGGAGAGACATATGTTGCTACAAATTTCTCAATGTCCCAGAGTCCAACTCTGACAGGGGTTCGGTGATCCCAATGTCATAATTTGAGTCTACTGCACATTATCAAGGAGGTGTTCTGTTCCTCAGATTTGGCCCTCAGGCAGACAAGCAAGAGGAAAAAACCTATTTTATTTAGAGACATCTGTTTTGATATATTAACTAGTAAATAATGCATAAGTTGGGATGATGTTTTGGCACCACAGCACTGCATAGCTGAATAAAACAAATAAGAGAACCACGAAGTAAAACTGAATTTTACACTTGGTCCATTTCTTGCCAGCTAAAGCTAAATAAGTTTGGGAGACTATAAGCAAAGGGGTAACAGGTTTTTGTTCACTTGTTTGTTTGTTTGTTTCCCCAAAGCTAGCATTTCCCTAACGCATTGCATGGTCATTCCCACAAAGCAATGTGAGGGTCCTGTCCTATCTGAAAAGGAGGAAGGCATATCACAGTAAGGCTAATGGGAAGCAACCCTCTAGTCATTCACCCTTCCCTCCCTTTGTGCAACCCAGCTCAGTCATTTCTAAGTGGCTTCAGATGCCAGCAGGAATTCCAGGAAAACCTCCTCTGATTTTGGATTATGTTGAAATACTGTGCCATAGCTTGTGGCAGTTCAGGCTCACCAGTAACTCAGCTATCCGTCCACTGGGATGGAGGAAAAGGTGGGGAGACAGATGGAAGCAATAACATCCTCACCTTCCTCTAGTGAAGATGCAAGTCAACGTTTCTTTTATTCCATTTGTTTTGTGCAGGAATAAACTCTCACTATCTTTGCAAGAATTGAGTTTTCATCTCCATCTGTGTTGAAGTCACCGATTGGCCCAAATGGACATAAAGTTTAATTACAAAGCAGTTTTTCTAGTCAGGAGAACTGAAAACTCTGCCATGTTTTCTAATGAATTTGGAACTGGATCAAAATCCATGGGAATTGTGTGTTGTGGAAGATGGCAAAGCTGAACTACATGAGCATGCAGACCACACTCGAACGAAACATAAACAGTGCGTGGCAATAATGGGATAAGATTGTGAGACTATAATAGTGCAGGAATGTATATAAATTATAGAGACCGTTAATATCTTTTGGAGGGCTTTAAGGACTTTGTTTAGCTGCTTAAAAGTAGTCATTCATGATAAAACAGAATTCATAGCTTGCTTAATGCTTTTGCTTAACGTTGATCTATACTCTGATTGGAGAAATAAGAAGATTCGGAAGGCCCCAGAACCAGTTTGAGGCAGAACTTAGATTGTAAGGGTGTAATTGCCCAGGGATTTTAGTGTTTGGGGTCCCTCTCCAGAGGCATGCAGCTCGAGCTGTCTAAATTTGTGTACCATAGATAGAATAAATCACGCTTTGTATTTTGAAGGCCTTGATTAGAGATTCTGCTCTGGGGAACCTAGGGCTGAGCCTGAGGGAAAAAGAAGCACCCAAGGGTGTGTGTGTGTGTGTGAGGAGTTGAAAGGGGCATCCGTTGGCTCACTGGAGTTGCCCGCTGCGAAGGGACTCTGGTCCTAGCAGTTAAAAGTCTCGGGTGGTGTGTGTGCAGCTCCTTGATAGGTGGGTGAATGCTCGGGCAGCAGCTTCTCACTTAACGTGTTACAGGCTTGGGTAGAACCCAGATTTGGCTGGTTTTATGCATTTGAAGGCCAGTTTGTAAAGTTGCTCAAGTGAGCGCTTCCCAATATTTGGGTTTCATCAGAGAGATTTCATCTGTCTCTCTGAAGAACACGCTGTGAACATGGCTGTCCCGTCATACAGGCAGGGATTGCCTTTGTGCATGGCATAGTGCTTTCTTCAATTATAAATGCACCTACAGGTTCCTTTTCCCCTCACTGCCATTCGGTCTTTACAATTAAAGCACAGCTTGTTTATCATCTATATTACAGTAGCACCCACAGACCCACAGCACCACTCAGAGTCGGTGCTATTGACCTACCCATGACCATGTTTCTTATTACCAGTTTCTGTCTCTGACTGCTCTTTTGGATGCTACAGCAATAGAAATGGGAACATAGCAAGAGTGGATGAGCTTTTCTTCCTGGCAAAATGAGAAATCAACCAGAGAGCAAAGGGAGGTCAGCAAAGTAAGACCAGCAACTGAGTGTGCATTTCTAAAAACAAATGAAAAAAGTTGACTTCCCCAGGGTACGTCAAAGGCACAGACAGGACAGAGCATAATTAAAGCACCGTGATTCACAGATCACTCAGGGTAGATGAGGCCGTGAGTTGTGTCCTGCAGGTGCTTCACTAGATATGATAGAGTAGAAACATTAGCAAGTTCATTAACTGAACCTTTTATGTCAAAAGTTCATATTGATCCAGCAGGAATTTTGAGTATTGGTGCTGCTGGTCCACAAAGCTAGAAAATTGTCTTTTAAACCATTACTCAGTGCTGCTTGTCACCTCAGAAACATTTTCTAAATCTTGTCTGAATGGATTTAATTTGGATATCCATAAACTAATATAGCTTGTAAAGAGAGAAAAAAGCTATTCAAATCCCAGGTATTTCTAAAATAGGCACCCCCCTCCCACCCCGGAATAGAGCATTCAGTGAATCTGGCCTTTTCAGCCAGATTTAGAGTCACAGCGAAAATAAAGAACATCCCAAAGTCTAACTCCAGTGCAGACACTGTAGTCATGCTGAATGTATTTCTCTGTGATGCTTGTCCTTTCTTCGCAAACAGTCGCCTTTCACTACATTGTATCAATATTTATAAAATCTGATGGGCCTTAAAACATGCAAAAAGGGATTAAATGAATTTAGCAGAGATCTGAGGAGTATTTTGCATTTTGTACAGATTTAGTATGTCCCTCTGTATTCAGCATCTCTCACCCATTACCAATCCATGCAGTGTCTACCGGAATTAGTAAATCTCTTTCATTTACTTACTGAGAAGAAAATGTGTAATAGATGCCACATGAATTTTGCAAATTACTCTCACTCTGATGCTGATTAATAGGAAACCATGTAAAATGTATAAATAATTTCTAGTCTTAAATTAGTGTTCTCTCCTACTTAAATCTGGGGGATAGATGGAGGCTCAGGATATTTTCTTATACCTATTTTAGTCATTTCCTAATTGAGCTTCATCTTAAAAGTGAAATAGAAGCATATTAAAGGATGGAGATGTGAATGTCATTGCCATTATCTCTAAAGGACAAAATGGTGCAAGTCTGTAAAAGCATTTGGTCAATCTCAAGTTGCCTTGATTAAACAAAAGCCTGAGAAATGCTTTCCTTACGCAGTTTTACACTAAATGGCTAAAATCAGAGGAGGTGGAAAACAATGTAATAAACTTAGTGTTAAGTGGAGTATCTCCTGACTCTCAGTGAATACTGACCAGCTAGTAATTTTCTACCATGAGTCACAATTTAAATTAAGGTATTTAAATATTGTTCCTTTAAAATTTTATTTGTCTTTAAAATTAACTGAATTATTCTTAGAATTTTTTTTAGAAGCAGCTGCTTTTTGTGTTGGTGGTGCTTGAGGGCACTTATTTGAGTCATTTATTGCAATCGTGCTGATGCTGGGGGCAACATTTACTGAAGATTAGTTGAGAGGTAGGATATCTCACTAACAGGTATCTGATTCAAACACAGCCTAGACCTGTACAGACTCAGAACTTTTATCGCACATCAACTCTTTAACTGAAACAAAACTGGGAACCACAGGAGAAATGTGTTCATGGCATGAAAGCTGAGACTGTAATCGGCACCAAATCATCCTCTTGTTGGTAGTCGCAGCAAATAGGTGAAATCCTAATTCTAACCATGGAAATTGTACTGAATTTTTGTCACCTTTGTCCAGAACAGGATCAAGTACTTTGGTAGGGCATAAATGGGAGGTTTGATTACTGTTGCACAAAGGGGAATTAATGTAAGACTTTTTTCTCCAGGATTTCCAATCATCATAATTTTCTTCCAAGAAGACAGAAGGGGAAAATTATTTGGGATCAACTGTAAGACCTAGTAGATCCTGCTTTACTTAAAGTAATTCTTACCTCTTTGAATAAACATGCAAACAAGGTCTGCTGATTTCCTTTCTGGTGAGCTGTCAGGTGCTATGACACATGGTCAGTCAGTTTATTTCTAAGGAGAGGATGGGAGAAGATAGGGGAAAAAAAAGATCTTTGCAGTTGCTGTCATGCATATCAACCTGGAAGGATTGCAGTCAATAGTAGCATAGTACAGATATGACTGCAGTCTGTAAAAGTTCCCCTCTAAGTAGACAACAATTCTTAACTAGTTATTTAAAGTTCCCCAGCGATCGCACAGGAGGGATCGGTAGTTCCAGAGGGTGATTCATCCCAATCTAAGATAGATATCTAACATAAGTGGGATGAATCACCCAGCAGACACATTATGTCTCTCCAGTGCTACAAAGGGACCAAAATAAGTAGACAGTTTAGACATCTAACTCAGACCGCTGAAGTTACTTGAAACAAATCTACATCCTAACATGTATTTAGGAGCTGAGGAGTAACAGTTTCTTGAACTGACTGAATAAGAAGGTTTGATAGAAGAACTGTAGGTCTTTCTCATTACCATCCAATCCTTAACTTTGCTAACAAATAGATAGCACACACTATTTCAGGTTTTCATTTTGAAGAAAAAAGATATGTAAGCAAACAAGAGGCACCTTACTACATTAAACTTCACTCTATTATTCAGCAGTCAATGCTTAATTACTGAGAAAAAGGTGTGCAAAGCTTGCACAAGCATATGGAATTTCAGAAAATAGGTTTCTCCAGTTGAAGAGCTGAGCTACAAATTTCCAGTGAACAACAATGCCAGTGAGACTCCCCGTATCCTTCCACTCTGTTCAGGCATCATTAACAAATGCATAGCCACCTTTTCTCTTCTATGCCCTAACAGAGCTTTTTTATAGGATGACTTCCATATACTTACCTAGAGGCTGTTACAGTATACAATTAACTTGACAAAGAAAGAAAAAAAAAATTACTTCATCTGTTAATTTGACCCAGAAGCCTTGGACATGAGGAAAACTTGTTCCCCACTCTAAGGACTATTTGTGAAATATGAGACTTGAGATCTAATCTATTTTTCTATCACTTCCAGTTACTTACATGTTTCTTTGTATTCAAACTCAATTTCAAATTAAAAAATGAGACTTTTTGCTGCAAAGACTTTCCTGCCAACTAATGAAAGAAGCTGTTGGAAAGTTATCTTGCTGTTGGTCATTAAATTCCCTTTTATTTATTTTCATTCTTCATTATTCACTAGAGTAAAGGATTATCTCAAGCCAGCAATTAATTCAAGAGTGTTAGTCCCTCTTCTGTTCTTGTGTTATTCACATGCACTCCCTCATTAGTGATTTATGTTCACAAAGTACCTGAGCTTGTACTGATTTTGATAGTCACTGTCCAGATGAAGTGATTGATCTGTGTCATCACATGTTATCAGTCATCCAAATAGACGACAGCCCAACTCCTCAGGTATTCTATCTGAGTGTGAAAATAATGAGTGCAAATAAAGTTATATGGGGTGAATTTCACCCTCAGGCTTTATCTTTTCCTTTAAAGTTAGTAGCAATATATTTTCATTTAACTATGTAAAACATATTTTAGTGGACACTTTCCATTAATGGCAATATTATATATATATTTTTACTATTTAAATTCTTGATATCTTAAGACTAGACACCCTGTTCCAGTGACAGCGAAGACATTCCTCAGATGACAGGATTTCCTGATTTGTCTCTAAAATATCTCCACGTTTAGCAGTCAGGATCGCTGAATTTATACATGCATAAATGGACTTTTCTGCACTGCTGTGACTCTAATTGCACTGGTTCTTTTTGTTGCTGAATGTCTTTATCTTAGAAACCTATGCACTTTACTGGCTAAGATATTGCTGGCCATAAAGTGCTAACCTGACATTTGAGTTAGTCCTCTTGCATACTCCAAGCTCCCAGTTTACACTCAATCCATTATGCTTGATCTCACAAGGTCCAAAATTTGGAATTTGAAGACAAACAGTAAACAGAAGTTAATCATGAGCTTCAGATGATACAACAAACTACTAAGGAAATGTTGAAGCCTTTATTTCTGTGTACCTGTATGGTTTATCTTGCCTAGCCTTAGGATTCCTTCCTTTTTGTTTCCTTTCCAGTCAGTGGAGATAGAATTGGATGATTCCCATGGGCAACTGAAACTATCCAACATATGAATCACTCTGAAGTGTAGATTCTTCTCCTTTGAATTTAGATGGAGTATAAATCACTATTCCTGCTCACTAGGTGATTTAATTCGGTACTGAAAGTCAAATTGGATTAATCTATGTCTGAATAATATTCTGTGTGCTAATAGTTTTCCAAGCACATGTTGGTGGATAGAGTCCCACATTACATAAGTAATCTAAATATGTGATCTCTGACTGTTAGGTCTATTTTGATTTTGAAAACATTTTGATAAATTTTGACACCCGAAGAATCAGTGTCTAACTCCTTGTGTAACTTGGTTGTACAATGTCAGTGAACTACATCAGTTCTGAGTCGTGCTTGGACTAAAGTATCAGCTCCATGGATTGCACAATTCTACTTGTCCAAATTGTCCTATGTCTAACATTTAAGAATAACAATTCCTACAAAAATCTGCATTTCTAGATTATGATTTAACTTCATGCCACCTTGTCAACTGGTGTAGTCTGATAGTTATCAATTTACCCTACCTGTGAACTTACAAAAATAACACCAACCAAAAAAAAAAAAAAATCTCAGCAGCTGCTGAGATTCCAATGACTCAAGATTCATTTGAAAGCCCACCATCAGTTCTAGGCCTTGCAAATGTTGGCGTAGACATAATGCAGCCCCCTTTTCTCCAGGCTCTTCAAAGAAAGAGGAGCTCAAAGCTTTCTTTTATGTTCCTCCTTCCAGTTCTTTTCTTCGACAGTCTTCATTGTGAAGATGTCATTTTGTGATATTTTAAATACCACTGTTGTATCCGATGATCCTTCTACCTCTCCTTCCAGCGCTTGCTCTCCCAGAAAGATTGTACCTACCTATAAACTGGCATTCTGCTTATGAAAATCATTCAAATAGAATAAATCAGTGACCTCTAGATCAACATCTCTATCATTTAGTAATACTTTTAGCTCTTTTTACTCTTTTTTTTGGTCCTTATCCATTAACATGTAAGTGCTAATACTTTCTGCTTACATTGTTCTGAAAGCAAAGGAAAAAGGATAAGAGTATTTTGTACATAGACATTTGAAACACAATCATTTTATCTAAGCTGAGAAAACACTTCCTTTCTTCCTTTTCTGTCTTTCGTTTAAAGCCTGTTGAATCTATTAGCCTTTACAATTTTGCATAAAAGAGTTCGGTATTCCTGCTGCTTAAATAGAAACCATTTAGTCATAGACTCTATTTGGAGACTAACTGGAACTTCCTATTCTTTAATTTATTTGCAGACTTTTTGCTCTTGCTAAGTGTTTTTGGTTTAGTGTTCAGGCACTAAATCATTAACAAAGGTGCTCAGTAAGGCCTGGGGAACAAATGACCTGTTGAGGTAATTTGAATGCTATTTTTTAATACTCCTCAGTTGTGTGGAGGGGGGGGGGGCTAAACTGGAGGATTTAGGAGATTTGCCCACTCCTGAAAGTGTCACTGTTTGACTGTATGGTCTTAAAGTATTTGAGCCAACATTTTCTAATTTGCATGACTAAATCAAGGCATCTAAAAAAGGGCTTTGTTTTTCAGGGGTTCAAAAGCTGCTGCTCTTACTTTAGTTAAAAAGTAAATAATCCTTAAAAAAAAAGTGACTTTCAGTAGAAGAGACCAATGGTGTAATTCGTGTGTCTCTGTGTGTGCCTATAGTGTATAAAGGCTGTGCACTATGAGCAGTAATTCTTTCATAAAGCCCTAAAACCTACGAGATATGCTACACTTTGCTTACAAACATGTCCAATGTTGAAAATATTTCTATCACTTAAAATTCATCCAAATTCATCTGGAATTAATCTAAACTTCTTCAGGTTTGAAAACTGATGTAAAGCTGTTTTCCCCTGTTATTTTTCTTTCTCAGAAGTAATTGAGTTTCTGATTCTTGAAGATGTTTTTGTAGACCAAACAGGAGGGTGGTTTCCCATGAATTTCTTAGCCAGTAGTATCAGAAAGATAATTCTGTTGTGATTTCCATGCCCAAGGGATTTAAGCTAGAATAAACAAACATCTTACTATCGGAAGGTATCCATACTAAACTTAAAATGTGTTGCAGATTCAGCTTGCAAATTTAAAAATAACCCAAACTGTTTCTCTCCTTGTCTTCCTGGTGTGTGCAACCTGCTCTGCTTGTTTTCCCAGACAACAATGATTCCATTATGTTATGGTTTTTACAGCTCTGAGACCTAGTAAATCAAAATCTCTGCAGCAGCAAAACCAGGCTGCATTTCTATATGAAGTGTGAAATACACTTTAGGTACAGAAATTCATTAGAAAGTGATTTAGATTTAGATAGGGAAACTCGACCTGGCGCTGAGGTTCTTAGACTTGTAACAAGGATGTCTTAGTCCTGTTATTTGTATTCCGGCCCCTAAAATAATTTAAGGATTGGTTGGATGAACTGTTAGGCTCATCTGAGTGAAAAAAAGAACAGAAACAACAGGAGGTGTCTCAAAGTTTCAGGAAATAGCATGAATAGAGGCCTCTAGGATGCTAGACCAGTGTATTTACTGTACAGCCATAAGCCCACTCATTAAAAGGCCATTAAGCAAATTAGAAAGTGGGTAACCACTCCTCACAGCCTGTTGTTTATTTGCAGGTCAATGTAGGCTAATAGAGCTTTTTGTTTTTCACAAACACTTCTCATGACATTAACAGATTCCAGTAAAAATCTAGTTCATTTATTACCATTTCAGGCTCACTGGAAGAGATAAATAGGACATTAAACATGTACAGGAGTTTAAATTGGCAAAATCCCATCTGTTCCCATCCTTCCTCTAGAAATGCAGGAGCCTACAATCCATCAATCTTGTGGCACCAGCCAAGCAATTAAGGCTGCTGACACAGTCCTTTCAGAGTGACATGTTTGTGCTGAATGCAAAGTGAATTTTTGTATGCAGCGCACGCTGTATGGAAGGAGGGCAAAATGACACATGCTTTTTTCAGCCCTTGTCCACCTCAACAGAGCATTGAAACGGCAGTTGTGAAGCTAGGATGGTAGTTTGGCTTGCCCCAAAATCCAAAATTACCCAGTTTTAAAGCTGAATCCAACTCCATTGCAATAATAATTACTTTTCTAGGGAGAAGTAATTGTGGGGTAAAGCAGTTAATATTCCTGACATTACAAACCACACATCACAATTGTTATTTGACTGAAAACCACATGGCAGGTATCACATATGAAGGAGGATTCAAGGCTGAAACAGCTACAGCAATGGTTTCAAGATGGGCCTTGACAGTGATTTACTGTAAACCCAGCAGTCCTCTGTGGAATTACACAAGATTTGAGCGTGCAGCTAAATCTCAAGAAAATCAACCATGTCCACAGTTGCAGATTCTTGTTGGCTTAGTTTTTCTGACAGCTGGGAACCGGGATTAAGAATCAGCACCTTGCCAGCACATGAGACAGCCTCAGGAGCTGAACTTGATTAGCTCAAGTGTTAATGTATTTAATTCCAGTCAGGGCACAAGTAACGTCACATAGAATTATGATTTCTCAATTTCGGAACCTCTGTTTAGCTTTCTATAGAAATTTTGCTATGCTCAATTAAATAATCTTTTCCTAAGAACAGGATTATGGAATACTACTCCTAATGCATCTCTGTTAAGAAATAAATGATATCATAATGATCTGATTTGCATAGATCTGATTTGATTTAGATGTTTTAGTTCCTCCATTCTTTTGAGGGAGGACTTGAAATCTAGCGGGTCACCTCTGCCAGAGATTTGCCTGTAAAATGGCATTCTCAGATGATGAATTGTCAAACATTGTTAAATTAAAAGTCTTTAGGTATTGGGACAAAAGAAGAGGAGATAGCCTTGAGGAAGGGACAGAGTTAAAGGCAGAAGAGGACTGATGAAGGGAAAGAGTCTGGGAGAGTAAGATGGGCTTGATGTAGCTTACAGTAAGATGGGCTTATAGTAGCATGCCATCAGTGAAGATAGAAAGTAACTATTCCATTGACTCCAGGGAAAGATGATTTTGCTGGAGAATGAAGTGCCTAAAGATTGCTGATGACTCCTGCAATGTTTGGAATAGCTGCAAAACTCTTATAATATTTGCTTGTTTTGTTTATTGGTTGTTTTTTAATGAAAATAAATTTTATAGTAGCCCTATTGTAAAGGAATGTCAAGGACAATAGTCAGGCACTCAGTAGTTATGAAGTGCTTGAAATAGTATTGCTTCTATAGTAAGAAATTGTTTCTCTTCTGAATCTGTATTATGATTTCTTCAACGACACAGTCATGATCCTGGTTCAGTCTCTCCACTGTCTTCTAGTACAAAAGGAAAGTGGGGAACAGAAGGACCTCCGACTTTTTTCAGATCTTTTATCCTTACTCGTATGCAAGAATGATAATTCTGCTGTTAGGATCTTTTCTACTCCAAATGACCCAACTATTTTACAGTCCAGCAAAGAGGGAAACAGTTCCTATTTATAAACCACCAAGGGAAAAGTCAAAATCTCATCAGTCAGAACTACTTTGGGCCACATTTGAATTACCACTTAACTTAATGATGGTTACAACAATGACATAATAGGAAAGTGATGAGTAAATCAGGCTGTCTGCTACTTAAGGCAGGCAAGTTTTGGCTCCCTGTAGAGGGAAGGGAATGGGAGAGAATGGTAAGCATTTTATTAAAACCATTTAAGAAGAATACTAATTTTGTCAACTTCGCCCCATAGTCAATAATATCAAAATAACCATCATCCTTATTAGGTGACCCATTTAACTTACATGTTTCAAGTGTTTTTCCTTCTTTGACATCTTGGAGTGAAAGTGTCATCACTGTGGGAAGTGGGAGATATGAATATTTCAGTCATGCCCTGACATTAGATGTGGTAATGCCTCTGGTGAGTAAGAAGGTGGAATCCATCTGAAGAGTTATTGAAACCTGTCTACATCTGAACAAATCACCCTAAGCTACATTTATTGCCAGTGAAGAGCCGGGGTTTAAATCAGTTGGGTAAGCACTGGCATCTAGTGATATCTGAAATGCTAAAATACCTTAAACATCAGACAGATAGAACACCAGAACTTTGGGAGACCCAAGCTCTTCTGGACTACCACATGGACTCCAAAAGCGATATGCTAGGGCATCTCCAATAGCACTGGATACTTTTGTTTAGCTACCTTCATTGAGTCTGTAGTCAATCCAGTCGATGATAGATTTTAGTGTGTAATTTAACTCTTCCTAATGTAGGTACCTACACACTGAATCAGAGGAATTGTACTCTTGCCATTCTGTTGACTCAGTGTCCTCCAGCTACAGCAGAATCTCAGATAACTTGGTTTAGCATAGACACCTACACTTAAGGCATCTGAATTTAGTGTGGATGAATCCTGCTTAGACTGAATTCAGGCATTCATTGTTCAGAATATGTCCTTCTGAACAATGATCAAATGGAAAGCTCAGCTCTAACACCATCATCCTGCCTCTGACTTGCTTCTATTGGATTCCTTTGTTTTTGCTATTGCCTGTTATCCTTGGTGGATATCCTACGATTAATATAGAAAAGTGTAATCGTTGCTGTGATTAACTTGTCCAATTCTAGGGTTTGGCTCAACAGTATCAGTTTTTCTGCCAGCCCCAAGCAAATATTATAAAAGACGTGCTGGAAATGATGCTGTACCCCTATAAAATACTGAGCTTCTGTTTCACACAAAGCACATCTGAATTGAAAATATTGGTCTTCTTAGATAGACACTATATTTCTTTCCTCTACCTTGCCACAAGCAGGCTCAGAGACATAATGACCCTGGCCTTCAAAGGCCACATTATTCACCTTGAACTGTAACAAGTAATGCTGTTTCAGTGTGCTAACTGTACTTCTTTTGAGGCCTACATTCCCTGGCAAACATAGATGGATGAGCAAATGGTCTTCAGCATGAATTGATTCTCCCTCCCGGAGCTTTGCATATTTGTGTCTGTGTGTATCCGCGTCTTCCTCCTTCCTACTAATTACTGAAAAAAACACCTTTTTTCCTCCTAATAATAGCACAGTTCACCAATGAACTGAAAGGTGGATACCTAATATAAGATGAATACAATGCTAAAGGGAAAAGCTTTCTGATTATTTCGTGGAAGAAGAGAGAAAATATTGAGAGTGTCAGAGTCCCTCTCCTGTTCCCTGGAGAGGATGTATAAAACATCCACACTCCCTTGCATCACTTGAATGCATATTTCAAGTCATTTTGTGGTGTTCCCACGTGCTCACAAAACCCAGAGCAAGCACTAATATGGAGTGATGTTAAACAGTGTTGAAGAGCAAGTCTGGAAGGGGATGTAAAAGAAGAGGTCCATAGCTTGTGTTCACCCTCCATTCCTATGGATGCACCTATGGTCAAGCACACAGACTGTTCTTTGGAAGAGCTGAAGTCAGAGAAAGTGCTGGAGGACTGGTGGTCATGCACAGAGGACAACATCAAGGCACTGACTGCTCAGAGAACTGAAGTGCTCATTTAGCACACATTGGATGGCATAGAGTGTCAGTGGCACCTGTCTCAGAAGTAGGCTTGGTTCCATGTTTACCTAGCACAGATGACTTGTCCCTCTGGTCAGATTCTGGCATGTTTGTTCTTCCTGCCAATACCTTCTCTACTTGCAAATCATGAAGAGATAGGTATCCTACTGGTATATCTCTCTCCTTTCCTTACAATGCTTACTACTTCTGACAGATTTTAATACAAGTTTCATTTTTTGAGTCTTCCTACAAGAAGCAAAATCTTTTCAAGGCCTAATTTGGTCTTACAAGAGGAAATGTTAGACTCTGAACATCCATTTGTAGATTTGCAGCAAGCTGCGTGGTGTGGTCGACACGCTGGAGGGAAGGGATGCCATCCAGAGGGACCTTAACAGGCTTGAGAGGTGGGCCTGTGCGAACCTCATGAAGTTCCACAAGGCCAAGTGCAACGTCCTGCACATGGGTCAGGGCAATCCCAAGCACAAATACAGAATGGGGAGAGAATGGATTGAGAGCAGCCCTGAGGAGAAGGACTTGGGGGTGTTGGTTGACGAAGCTCAACATGAGCCGGCAACGTGCGCTTGCAGCCCAGAAAGCCAACCGTATCCTGAGCTGCATCAAAAGAAGTGTGACCAGCAGATCGAGGGAGGGAATTCTCCCCCTCTACTCTGCTCTTGTGAGACCCCACCTGGAGTACTGCGTTCAGCTCTGGGGCCCCCAACATAAGAAGGACATGGACCTGTTCGAGCGAGTCCAGAGGAGGGCCACAAAGATGATCAGAGGGCTGGAGCACCTCTCCTATGAAGACAGGCTGAGAGAGTTGGGGTTGTTCAGCCTGGAGAAGAGAAGGCTCCGGGGAGACCTTACAGCAGCCTTCCAGTACCTAAAGAGGGCCTACAAGAAAGCTGGAGAGGGACTTTTTACAAGGGCATGTAACGATGGGACAAGGGGTAATGGCTTTAAACTGAAAGAGGGTAGATTTAGATTAGATATAAGAAGAAGTTCTTCACTATGATGGTGGTGAGGCACTGGAACAGGTTACCCAGAGAAGTTGTGCGTGTCCCGTCCCTGGAAGTGTTCAAGGCCAGGCTGGATGGGGCTTTGAGCAACCTGGTCTAGTGGAAGGTATTCCTGCCCATGGCAGGGGTGTTGGAACTAGGTGATCTTTAAGGTCCCTTCCAACCCAAACCATTCCATGATTCTATGATTTTCCATTCATAAGCAGGATGTGGCAATGTAGTCATAACATCACAGAACCATCATAGAGAAATTTCAGTTGAAAGGGACCTCTGGAGGTCTCTAACCTAACCTCCTGCTCAAAGCAGGATTCTCTTGAGATCTGCATCAGATGATTGCTTGTCCAATGAGGTTTCAAAATCTTCAAGGATGTCTCAGTTGTCACCAAGCTTTGTCTTTCCTTAATCCAGCCCAGTCTTAGGTGATGTTACTATGTTCCTCCCTAGTAGCATGTCCCCTCTTCCACCTCCCACATGCTTCCTTTCTGTGTTTGTATTTTGTAAAGAGTTACTTGCCCAGCTTCCTGCTATGCCAGTCTGTCTTCTCTCACAGGGGTTTGAACTGCTTCTGCACTTTGAAGAGGTTGTCCTAAGAGATCAACCAGCTCACCCGGACTCCTTTGTCCTTCAGGGCAGCCTTCCATAAGGTAATGCAGACAGGCCTTCAGTCTCCCTGCTGAGGGAGAACATGAGAGCTTTCATCCTGCTCTCTCCCATGCACTCTGCCCATCCCAGTTTCCTGCTTACCCAGGACTAAGTGCCTCTCAACAGGCCTTTATGCATATTCCTGCTTCTGTAATACGATGTACTACCCTGTTAAACTTCCATACTACTTTGACTTGGATGAGAAGGCAGGCTGGATATTCGTCAAAATAATGCCATAAAGAATCTCCCATACTGACCTAGACGGGGTGTGTGATCCTGGCCTGCTCAGTGGTTTAATCAGAGAAGACTGCTCAAAGAGTTCTTTGGCTTTGAGTCTACATTACAAAGTTTCTGCTTCCAGCAGGGTGATAAATATTATATTTTCTCATCTGTTTTTCTCTTCCAAATAAGTATCTTTTTCCAGTCCATAAACAAATACAAAGGTAAGTGTCTGAAGTCCCTCAGAAGAGGACCTTGCAGTACTTATTTTCTCCCTCACACAGCTGTTTGATGCCTTCAGTGTCGCCTGAAAAATAAAGTGTGGAAGTGTCCTCACAACTTTGGAAAGCATTGCTCTTCTGAGGTGGGAGCAGCTAAGTAACACGATCAATGATACCCAATGCTATCTGTGGCTACTGCAGTATATTCATCTTCCACCTCACAAAAGCTTTAGATACTTTAGTAGGAGACTTCATAGCTGTGTTGCCACCATCCTGAAAGACTCATTTCCAAAACAATCATCAATCCTGTGAGCTCAGCCTTGCATCCCTGCTTCCAATATGCATTTATGTCCAACATGTACTGTTAGGTTTAAAACAGCGGAGTCAGCTATTCACTTTTCTTCTTCTTAAGTGAAAATATGTAAAAAAGTATCTTCTATGATAACACTTATTTTTGGCAGCTGGCCAGGAAGCTCTGAGACTGCAAGGCAAGGTCTGCATACCGTGAAAGCAGAACTATGCATGCCAGCACTGTCAATCCTCTTAAAATACTCATAATTCCCAGCAATTATGCCCGACTTCGCACCCAGTTGACTCTTGGCAATTATCTCCTGCAGCATTAGTTAAACGCCCAGCCTGTTCAGAGGTTGGCTTCACTGTTATATCTCAATGGACTTTTCATCACATTTATTGCAATTGTCTCCTTTGGATTTTCTCTAAAAATAATGAGGATAAGATTGAAAATACAGTGAAAGCTCTGGTTATCAGAACATCCCTCTTATCTAAGAGCTCTGGGATCAGTTATATGACTACAAAATCTGACGTGTTGAAAACTTAGTGCAGTTATTTATAACTGTGGGTACCCATACAAATCCCCTGGCTCCAATCATGTTCAGATAAACAACCTGAGGCTGCATTATTTTATTTTTAAAGACACAGCTTGCTGTTCAAACACAGCCAGCAAAACAAGTCTTTGCTGCTTAATTTCCCTCCTTAAACTGCTGGGAACATTTTAGTAGGGGTCATATTTTGATTACATTGACTATTAGTTTGGATTAACAGGGGCAGAAGGAAAGGAGAGGGCCGGAGAGCAGTCTGGGTGCACACTGAAAAGACTTAGGTGAAATGGCTTTACTCACTCACTTTCTGTAGAGAAGTGAAGAAGCCCAGCCCATGTTGCATTAGCCTTCTAGTGCTAACGATTGAGCCTTCTGCTCCTTCCATGGGAGGAGAAACACCTTTTGTGTGGCTGAGTCTGAGCTGAAGTCAGCTAAATTAATGAAAAGGCATTGCTGATTTCAAAGGACCTTAGATGAAGAGAATGTGTTTTCCTGTCTCAATAGCTCTATCTATATCCCTTGGAAGAATAACCTTGGAGGAAGTTTTAAATACCCTTAATGTGCCATATTTCTTGCCACATCCTGCTAACAAGGCAGCTGCTCAGGTGTCATGTTGACAATTTGCAGCCTGACACACTCCAGGGAGATGCTCCATCGGGACCTGTGATTTCAGGCTTGCTTTCTATAAGAGGGAAGACTTCTCAAGGACCACATGTAAAATGTGGTAGAAACAGAGCCACTAGAAACATGAATCCATGAAGGCTCACAAAGAACAGCCAAATGTTAGCTGTGATTGCATGGTCATTATGCTGAGTCCTGCTTCTGCTGCTTAGTATTCTCTAGATGCATGCTAGTTCACAGCTGTCTAGCACCAAGAACAGATCAAAAACCAGGCCTTTTTCTCCAGAATTTCAACATGGCAAAGTTTGATTTCTTAAAAAATGAAAAAAATGTGTATTTTTCCCCATGAGATAAAAAATACTGTTTAGTATCATCAGCTATATTTCCTTAGTGTACAGTATATTTTATTCAATACTTTCTGCACAATAGAAAGGACTACATATAATGGTGAAGTTAAGATATTCTTTTAAAGGGAAATTAAAAGGAATGTTTTTGCTTTATTGAAAAGAAAACATTTTGATTTTGTCAAAACTAAAAGATGAAGTGATGATGGTTCATCTTATCATTTTCACGTTAAAAATGCCACTGAAACAGGGCACATCACTTTGAAATGTTTAGATTAAATTGCACTTTCTGCTGAAAAATTGTCTTGCCAATTTTATTCGTGGCTGATTTTCCTGCTCTTTTCATCTTTTTGACCTATGTGTGTAAGGTTCCCAAGCCAACCTTTCCACATAAAGCTATCCAGCTTTGGGGTATAGATTTCAGTGGGGAAGAAGAATAGTTTTTAGTGCTGTTACTCATATAGTAACACAGCTTCAATTGCACGATGTGAGAAAAGATTTGCACAGCGGTCATTCACATTAAATTTTAACCCAGGCCAGCTATACCAACTCAGATTCCTGATTTATACTGTGTGGACATGGACCAGGAGCTCAGTCTCAAAGTCATCTGTAAGTAACATTGTTGTTTATACCCACTTCAGTCATATTTGGAAAATGGGCCAATTTCAGACAAATTTAACAGAGAGGCAGAAGTCAGAAACATTATATTCTTAAATACTTTGTGAAAAAAGACAGCCTAATGGAAGAGAGAGAAGTGTTAATGTCCTTGCTTAGAGAGAAATTGCTCCATGAACTGAACTCCTAGCAGACATCAAGGGATCCCTTCAGGATCCGTAAGTCCAGAAGAAACCTTTGGCACTTTGTTGGTTTATGAACCATTTACTAAAAAGCATAAGGCAAAACAGTTCCCCAGCTGTTTCTATTTATACAGCAGACAGACTGGTTAATCCTGAGACTTAGGAATGTCATATTTGCTTTTGCATGGTTGCATAAGAGTATATTTAAAATTGAACAATAATGGTAAAAAATAACGTATGTCTAAAATTGCCTGCAAAGTTTTGATATTGCAAACAACATTCACAAGTCCAATAAGGAGGCTAAGCAAGCCTCAGGGGTGTCAAATAATCTCCAGGACATTTCCAATATTTACAGCTCTTCCAGACTCACCTGGATGCCAGTTCGTCTAATGAAATCTTGCTGTGAGCAGCACTGCTCCATGTGCGTGGTAAGCCTGATGCATCCTCATCATGATGACTTAAAGGTGCATAAGCAGATCAATGATACTTTGTCCGTCCAGGCAAACAGGGCGAACTATGCTGACTAAAAATCACACTGATGATAGCAACTTGAAGGGCAGAGAAAGATAGTGAATATTGAGACCATTTGTACACCAGATTAAGACTATGACATTGCAAGAATAACATAGAATCACAGAATGGTTTGGGTAGGCATAGACCTTTAAAGATAATCTAACCCACACCCATGCAGTGGAGGTATATGACATGAACGACAGGAAAACGAAGGCTGGTGGGCAAAAGACTGCTGAAGGTGAGAAATACTTGGCTACTGGAGCTAATGTATTTTGTCCCCAAAAGGTAGGTTATAGAGCTTAACAGATCGTTTCTAGGTTCCCTGGAATACTCTGAGAATGATGAGGAATGACACTAAGACACAAGAGTGGGTGAGAAAGCACGACATAAAAGACTAATTTTAAACACATTTCGTGCACAGCAGCTGTACATATACCCACAGGAAATCCCATTGCAGAGTCTGCAACGGCAAAAATCGACAGGCTTTGCTGCATGTAGCTGAACATAGTTCCCTTCCTTTTCTGTGCAAGTTTGTACCTAACTTTGGCATAAATTTCTAAGTGATCAGGCAGTAGACTTGAAATAAATAAAAGAATTTTACACAGTTTTACATAAAATGAATAATTTACATAGTCTTACACAAAATGCACAATTCAGTCATGGAATTCATCATCAGAGGCTCTTATGGAAGGCAAATGTATACATAGACTCAGAAAGGGTTAGGACAAATTCACAGAGAAAACGTATATCGACAGTTGTGAAGTATGACAATTCAGATGCAATCAATGTCTTGGGCACGTCTAAATCTCTGACATAGATAGAGTAATATTAATCTAGACTTACCTTGTTTCTGATACTATTTCCATCAATATCTGTTACATTCTCCTTTCAGGGATTGAATATTGGGCAAAAGGAATTGCTGACTGATCCAGTTGAGCAGTTCTCACACAGTTTTATTTGCCAGAGCAATTCTTAGAATTAAGAGAAAGAAACAATTTTATGAACAGAGGCAGCATGACAGCACTACAACTAATTGTGAAATGTTTTCCACTAAAAAGCTGAAAATTAAGAGCTCTGTTGTTTGCTTTCTAGCAACTAAATGTTCACATTTCAGTTGGAAGCTAATTAAAGACGAAAAAATTCAATCAAATGAACTGGTGAAAGAGTTGTTTTCCAAAAAACACACATTGTCCCAAAATAAATAGTTTTTTCTTGCATAAAATAAGAAAGCTCAAACCAAACCAAAGGAACTACCATATACTTTTTTTCATGTAACTACCTGAATAAAGTAATAACAAATATACACTTGTTGTGGTTTAGGCCCAGCCAGCGACAAAGCACCATGGAGCCGCTTGCTCGCTCCTCCCCCCCTGAGGGATGGGGAGGAGAAAATATAACAAAAGGTTCGTACGTTGAGACAAAGACAGGGAGGGATCACTCACTAATTATGGTCACAGGCAAAACAGACTCAACTTGGGGAAAAAGAAATCAATTTAATTTCTTACCAATCAAATCAGAGTAGGATGATGAGAAACAGAACCATATCTTAAAAACACGCCTTCCCCCCACCCCTCCCTTCTTCCCAGGCTCAGCTTGGCTCCCAATTCCTCTACCTCCTCACACCCCAGCGGTGCAGGGGGACAGGAATGGGGGTTTGGGTCAGTTCATCACACGTTGTTTCTGCCGCTCCTTCCTCCTCAGGGGAAGGACTCCTCACACTCTTCCCCTGCTCCAGCGTGGGGTCCCTCCCATGGGGTCAGCCTCCATGAGCTTCTCCAACGTGAGTCCTGTCCACATGCTGCAGTCCTCTGCAAACTGCTCCAGCATGGGCTTTCCCACGGAGTCACAGCCTCCTTTGGGCATCCACCTGCTCCGGCGTGGGGTCCTTCACGGGCTGCAGGGGAATCTCTGCTCCGGCGCCTGGAGCACCTCCTCCCTCTCCTTCTTCACTGACCTTGGTGTCTGCATGGTTGTCTCTCTCACATCCCACTACTCTCTCCGCTGGAGGTTTTTTAGCAGTCTTTCCCCTTCTTAAATATGCTATCACAGAGGCGCTACCAGTGTCGCTGATTGGCTCGGCCTTGGCCAGAGGTGGGTCTAAGTTGGAGCCAGGGAAGCTTCTAGCAGCTTCTCACAGGAACCACACCTGTAGCCCCTCCCCCGCTGCACAAACCCCCACCACACAGACCCCACACAACACTTCACACCCCTCTCTAAATGAATGTTGAGAAAATATGCAAAAATGAAATAATCACTATTTCCAGGCAACAGGGAGGTGATTAGAGACAGCCAACATGGCTTCACAAAGGACAAATCATGCCTGACTAATCTGGTGGCCTTCTACAATGGAGTGACTGCATTGGTGGATAAGGGAAGAGCAACCAATTTCATCTACCTTGACTTCTGTAAAGGCCTTTGACACAGTCCCACGCAACATCCTTGTCATTAAATGGGAGAGATATGGGTTTGATGGATGGACTATTCGACAGGTAAGGAATTGGCTGGATGGCCACATCCAGCTGGAACAGATGTTCCATGAAGAAAAGTTGAGAGAATTGATCTCGTAGCCTGGAGAAAAGAAGGCTCCAGGGTGACTTTATTGCAGGCTTTCAATATAGAAAGGGGACTTATAAGAAAGACAGAGACTTTTTACCAGGACATCTAGTGACAGGACAAGAGGTAACAGTTTTAGACTAAAAGAGGGTAGATTTAGATTAGATATAAGTGTGATGGTTTGCTCTGTTCCTGCCCCCCCCCCCCCCCAACCTTTATTTCCTGTAACCCTGCTCAAGTGATAACCACCAGTGGCGATCATAAGGGATGCGTCTGGTCATGATGGCTGCATCCGGCTCAAAGTGGATTTGGGGGAGACAGATAACAACACAATAGCCAAGGGCTAGTTGAGCATGTGCCAACCGAAATACCGCTGGTGTGCAAATATGACTATAAGTCAATCAACTTACTCCATAAATAGTGGACAGCCCAGAGCCTGTTGAGCTCTCCTACACGGCAGCGGGCTGCACGCCAGGATCTTCCCTTGAGTAGGGATGCCTGTCAAGGTTACTCCTCGAGGCTGAGAGAATCCTTATCGTGTCAGATATACTCACTAAGTGAATTGGGAATAAGTGCGCTGAAACTTTGAAATCTTAGCAAAGTGATATAAAGGATTGATTGCACACATACAATCCTTTAGACATAAATCTTTGACCAAGTCTGGGGCTAAGTCTAGATCCAGCTGCACCTAAACTTCCCTCTGAGAAGGAGGTTAGAATGCAAGGTTGTCCTTTCTGAACTTCATGACTCAACGGGAGGATCTCCCTGACAGTTTTGTCTGACCCTGTCCTCTATGCAGTAAATAATCAAGTTTACCTTGCCATCGAATCTTGTTAAACCACTGTCACATTTACTATCAAACTTTGTTAAATCGCTGTTTTATATCAATAAACATATTGCTACTTCTCTCTTAGAAGTAAAGTGTATCTCTTCGTCCGCGACAATAAAGAAGAAATTTTTTATGATGAGGGTGATGAGACACTAGAACAGGTTGCCCAGAGAAGCTGTGGATGCCCCATCCCTGGAAGTGTCAACGTCAGGTTGGACAGAGCTCTGAGCAACCTGATCTAGTGAAAGATGTCCCTGCCCATGGCAGGGGGGGTTGGAACTAGACAATCTTTGAAGGTCCCTTCCAACCCAAACCATTCTATGATTCTATGATTCTAACACATATGTGGAAGGGGTTTTTTTTGCAAGGGAGGTGACTTCATGTGTTGAATCAGAGTCTTCATAGATGAAATCATATCTGTGATTGGTGGTTTGTAGCCATACATCAATAATGGTTGATGAAATCTCATAAAAGATGACAGAGACATCTGTTAAAATGTCCCAAAGCAAAAGCTATTCAAACACATAATTAAGTCCTCTGTATTTCCTACTTCCCAGTTAATACTTCTATATTATATAACTCAACAGTAATTGAAAACCTGGCCTTCAGGCCTCACTTGACCCTTGCATTTTAACAATCAGTGAAGAAATGAAAGAAGCACTAATAAGAAAAGTTGTAGTGATTACGAAAATTAATAAATAATGTATTTAAATCTTAAAAAAAAAAAAGGTCTACTGTCTTGCACAGAGAGATGTGTGTAATTTCAGTGATTAAACAAACCAATTTCCACTTTTGGCAGTCAGAGGAGAGAGTAATGATGGTGGTCATTGCCTCTACTTGGGAAAAATCCCTTTCAAATACTCTAAGTAGGGAAACTCCATTCTGACAAATGACAATAATGGGAAAGGACTCCAAGGCATAAGATTCAGGCTGATGATATGCAGCCGCTACAGTGTGATTGCAACAGTACAACTTGTAGAGTTTGTGTGTTTGCTTGTGAGACCTCCAAGGGCTGCCTATCAGTCTTTTGCATTGCCTCCACTGCCAGGTTCCCTCCATCTCCACAGGATGTAGGGTTGGATCAGAGCTGTGGCTGGTTTTGCTCTGTCAGGGGAAGGAGGACATCAGGAACACCTAAAAGCCATCCAGTGAACTAACAGGTATGTGTCCTGTGCAATCCCCACACTGGCTGCTGATACATATTGCCTACAGTTCATACTTTATATGCATGGTCTTGCTGTTTGGTGGACCACTTGAAGGCGTTGGGCAGCAGTATAGCTTTTGCAGGGTGCCTTTTCCTTCCACTGACAGCTCAACATGCTCCTGTGACAACATCCAACTGTCCACTGCCTTATCTGTATGTATCCAGGAGAGGATTCTCCCAGCCTTGCGTATTGCATAATTCGCTTCCAACATATCCCTGCTCCCAAAGGACTCTGTCATGTTGATCCACATTTTCTTTACAAATCAGTTGTGTATCAACTGACTTCTTCAGAGGACTCCAGGAGATGGCCCTCATTATGCTAGAACATTTCTTCTGGCAAGTCTTTATTTTCAGTGGTCTTCTTTGAGATATCTCAGGGCTCCCATTTGGCTCCCAAATAGAGTTAAATAAACGAAGGACATTCAGACCAAACTTTCTTCTTCTACTGACTCTGCAAAAGAGCCACTGATCACACAAAAAAGCTACTTTTTGGCTTTCGTGTATTTACTTTAAGTAGTATTACAGAATTTCTCCAGTAAAAAGGAACTGATGTTACTTGGGGTGCAGGGAAGGGAGTAGATGTTTTAATTGCAAACACTAGTAACCTTAAAAGAAAGACTGTGAGATATTTATTTTCTAGGTGGCTGGAAGAAAACAATTGTTAAGAGAGAATAAATTTTTAACAGCTTCTCACGTTTCTAAACTCTTTTAAACTTTTCAAGAGCCAGCAGTCCAAAGAAGCCATCCTAGTAGCTATTCAGACTCAAATGCCAGAGGCATCCATTTCAATATTTAGTGAATCTCATGGTTTGGGACTTTGTCCAGGACTTTGTACTTAATGCTGTAGAAGCAAGAAGCCCAAGAAGTATGGCTGTGCTGGACTCTTGCTGAGATGGAGTTTTACAGTGAACATGAGATGGGTAAGACTAAGAGATACAGTGTTGAGTGACAAAGGGGATTCAAGGCTAAAATGACTCTGGATGAAGTAGCATAACTGAGAGGTCTCGGAGGCCATATCAGTCAGGAGCATCTAACCGCCCCAGCTTGGTAACCAGTATCCTATGTTTTTGCATGCTTTACACACTCATGATCAAGGTAATTCTGCAATGAGAACAGCAGGAAATAATTTTTTGTTCTCTTATCTTATGGTCTCTCTGGTCCTCACTCTATCATCCTTTCCATGCTGATACTCAGCTTTAATCTGTCCTTCATGATTTAACATGCCTCAGCGTCCCAATTCCTTGAAAATATTTTTCAAAGAGAGGCAATTTTCACATCTCAAAGCATGCCGAAACCTGAAACTGGACCTCTGTGCACAATGCCATGTTCACTCCAAGACGAATTAATGTTATTTATATACATGGACAAATGTGGAAAACATGCATAAACAGGCTATGACTAGAGCAGTGAAGCTGTTGAAGCCTATTTTCTACTTGATTTGGGTCTAGATTCTTGGTTACCTAATAAAGCATAAGGGCTGATTAAGACTTTTTCTGATGTTTGTGATGTTTATAAAGCCCCTTCCGTGTATGGATTCTCTAATTAAGGATGATCAGACATTGCATCTTTCTCTGAACAGGATCATTGATAGAAACTTTCTTCTCTCTTGTCACCTTTTCCCATGGTTTTCAAAGGACCTAACTTTGTGATTTTGGCCCCTCTGTCAAATATGTCTGGCCAAAGTTGATGATTGTGGAAGAAAATCAGTCAGGAAGACTGAAAGAGCAGAATTAAGGGTGCTTTTCTAGCCTTATTGTTGGAATTTCCTGGTTTGTGGAGATCTATCTTTGAAAAATTGTTTCTTCATGGAGTAGATACATGAGCTGATGCATGAGATCCAGCAAGAGCAAGACATGGAAGAAGAAAGCTAATAGAGCCGGATTCCTTAGGTGATAAATTCACGTGGTTCCATTAAAATCAATGGTCTGGGAGCATCTAGCTGTGAAACCGTAATATAACAACTAACTCCCACATGCCTAACCATCTGACAAAACTAGAGAACAATCTTTCTTTAAGATTTGGATGCATTCCCGCCACACTTTAGGAAATAAAGAAAGATGTCTAAGTTGGTTGTGATCTGTCAGGCATCTCCAGAGGATAATTCAGATCAGCTGGGCTAAAACACCTGCTGGAAGTGCTTGTTTTTCTCCTCTGAGTATTTGGGAAACCTAGCTAACTAATTTAGGCTAGGCATACCAAAATCAGTTGTTCAAAGTTAGGTGAGATAACTCTCTCCTAAAGTAGTCTATGTTTTATAACAAGCCACCTTGTATTATGCACAGGAATGCATATCCTTCAGGGCAAGAAATTCAAAACAGGTGCTAAGAACAACAATTTATCAGCCTGTTATCTGTGACTTAGAAGGAGTGCACATTACTATTTGTGTCTGAGTTCCCCTGAAGAAAAATTTTATAAGCAATTTATTTTGTACAGGGAGAAGTAGTGTCGTGACACAGCTTGAGGGGATGACAAGGATTGTAATATATAAATAATACAATCTATAAAGAAGAAATATTTAGAGGGATTAAAAATGCAATAAAGGTCCAGAAATACAGCCATTTTTTCAGCTTGAGAAGGGAATTTTACATTCACATTTTTTATATATACAGATCAAATGTGAAGCCTGATTCACCACTCAATTACTGCCATTTTAGTCTCCTATCGAGCGAAGTCCTTAAGCATGTGGCGAACTTCAAGAACCTGTGTGATGCCACTGATTGAAAGAGACTCTTGTGCTTTTTTACTGAATGTGACCTTGCAGTAAGGCAGGTCTAAAAGGCAGTTCAAGAGGTCATGTAGTCCAGCATTGTTCAGCCTGTGGACTGCGGCTTCTGTGAATTTTGTTAATTGGAAGGTGATCTGAAAAACAAACACAAGTAGTTTAAACACTAGTGCACACACTCCTGTATGCAAGGAAAGAAGCAAACAAAATGAAGGCAAAGGGTTTAATAGTAATGAATGAACTTTCAATTCTAAACACAACCTTATTTGATTGGATTAATAGACCACTTTGGCAACACAGCATAAGACAAACTCTTTTTCACTCCCCCAAAAAGATAACTCTTGATACTGTCATCGAACTGTTCCACCTCTTAAAATGGTAACATCCATAGCTAAACAATATGTAGATGCCCAGCTTATCAAAATCACCAATGATCAAGATTCAACAACCTTATGGGCAATCTTCCCTGGTACTTAACAATGCTCACCAATTGAAAGATTTTATTTAGGTCTAACTAAATTTTTGTTATCATGTCTTTTCTCTCGATTCTCCCATCTTTAGCAAAACCACTTCCAGCTCTTTCAATGTTCCCTTAAAGGCCATGTGTTGTAGACCTCTGATCACTCCTAGTGCTGTCTTCTGGACAATCTCCAGTTGATGTACACTTCTACTGAAATTCAGTGCCGAGAAATGAATGCAGATGTTCAACTGACAGCTTTCCAGTGCTAAGCGAAATGGAAGGACTAGCTCTGATGTCCTCCCTTCCTTGTGACAGCATGACACTGATTCCTGTTAAGCTTTTGATCCACTCTAATCCCCAATCCTTCGCTGACAAACTACTGCCCAGAGTGTCACTTCTTTACTTATATCCCCTAAGTTACAAAACAATGGAAAAGATTCACTCTGTCATCATCAGCTCTAGAGTAGCTAGAATCCAGCATCTAGTCCGGTGTAACATGCTTGTTGGTCTCAGTGGTCATCCTGGAAAGACTTAACTATCTCAAAGGGTAATACCAGTCCTTCCTACAACAGGTATCTTAAATGGGAAGGCTGATTCACTTTCTTGAGGAGTCACTACTCATTAATTGTAAGGGATCCAAATGACCAAATTTGACTAGAGACTTAATGCTTTGGTGGTTCAGATAAGGTCAGATTAAGTCCAAACTCAACTGTATTGTTTTGTTCTTGTCCTTACTGAATCACTTTCTTTCTTTCTTGCACCAGTTCACCAAGGTGATTTTGAATTCTAATGTCGGTCTCCCAAGTATTTCTAGTTTGGCATTGTCCATGAGCTTAGTAAGTATGCTCCATTTTTAACTAACCAGCAGAAAAATTACACAATGTTAACTGACAGAGCCAACAGAGGACTACAGCATACACCCTTTCATTTTGACAAAGAATCATTGCTAGCTCTTTCCACTCTGCAGCAGTTTCATCAAGGGTTCTGAAGGGAGGGGGACATTTCTTTGAGCTGATCATACAAGAAACAAAGGTTGACTGCCCAGGATATACCCCAGAAATGCCTTTGCTCTCTCTTCTCTCAGTCTCATTGCAGCTGACTCTTGTTGCAGAGGGGAGGGTGGATATCATAAACATAATGCCCTGGATTTAAGCACTCCATAAACAATGGTATTCCTTTAATGGGTAAAATAATAGCCTCGGCACTGTCAAACTTATGTATTTTAAACCAGCCATATAAAAATAAATCTCATTTTAGTAGTACTGGGGTCTTCTCCTGTGATACTTAATCATGGCTTCCATGGCAGCTCTGCCATCAGAAGGGCTGCAGAACTGGGCCCATAGACGGCAGTCACAGGTTGGTGGTGTTCTATTATTCATTTTTAGGTAGTCAGTAAATTACACAGAAAAGATGAATGCCCCATTTTATACGGCAATAACAGCCTGGATTTTAGCACAGAACAAGTCACTTTGTCTGGATTTCAGGCAATATATCAAGGCCCAGTTGTTCGGCTATTATTTATAATATTTTATGGATATTGCCAGATAATTCAAAACTGTGATTAATGCAACCCACTTCAGAACCTCTCCATTGTGCAAGCAAATTAGCAAGGGTCTGTTTGAGTAGGGAAAGTTGTCGTATGAGAGATTTCCATCGCCCATTTCTTCTTCCTAAGGTAGCAGAACAATCTTAAATATCCAAGTTTCCTTGCATGTTTCTTCTTCTAAGGGTGCTTGATCCAACAGCCCTGAAAGAGATGGGAAGTCTCATGAAGGGACTGGTCAGGCACTTACTGGGACATAAGGCTTAAAGACTTAATTTTATTTGACTTTGCTGTAAGCTATTTCTGCTCTGGAGGCGCAAGTCATTGTATTGCTTTCAGTGGCACACAAGAGGTCTGCATCTTTTCTTCACATTTCCTCAAATCTCTTTGCAAGTGGCATAATTCCAGCTATTCTCTTCTAGATAAAATTTCTGTCGTGGAGAGAAATATAAAATTTGTCCCAAAGTCCAAACACACACATGCACAGAGTGATAATAAGCTTGTAGAAAACATGGGCAATCAGTTTTGCTCCAGATGACAGCAATACCCGGCTGGAAAAACCACAGATGATGGAAGAACAACCTCTGCTTTACTGCTTGAAACTTGCAGATCTAGGATAAATTTTAGCAAGCTGGTACCTGGTACTTCTTCTGTCAAAATGTTCAGAGATTTCTGCTTGGATATATTTTATATTCAGATACCCCTTTGACCACTGAATTAAACATTTTTTTCAGTTCCCAGTTCACCTCAAAATGTCTTAGATGCTCAGATATGCACAGATTTTTTATCTGCAGGAAATATTGCTTTAAAGACACTTTCCAAAGTCATCACGTTTACTTTTTTTTTTCAGTGAATACTTCTGATGGGGAATGCTCTCAGGATTAAGACTTTTGCATTGACTGAAAATGCAATAATTACAGTCAGTCAGTAATTTGTTTCCCTTCCCTCTGTTCTTCCTCCATCCTGATTCATAAATCAGAATAGGGAATTCCCTGAATTAAAAATTAATTTTTCCCATATAAATGCAATACTCCCTTAATTTACTGGTTTTATGGTCCCTCCATGATGCTGGAAAAGTGGAAGGGAACTCAAATGGGAAATGAGAATGGGTTCAAGTGCGTCCTGCTGCATAGGTCTTCCTCATTATGCTCAGTGCAAGTACCAAGTTCAAATATGTAACTTGAACAATTTGAAGGGTTTCCCATTATTTTTGTTCCTGCTTTGGTGAATAACTAAACAAAGCAGTCTCAATGCACTATTCTGCGGTAGGGAGTATGATTCCTCCTTGGCCACTGCAACAGAGAGTCTTAGACAGCTGGATATCAAGTGACGATTTTCCTCTTGTAGTTTGGAACATCCTGGAGAATAAACTGTTAGGATACAGGATGCCCAGACAAGCTCTGGAAAATCCAGTCTGGTTTCTGAAACATTGCAGTCACTTCACCATTTAAGTTGGATAAACAGACAAGACAAGTACATGAAGTAGTTTGTTCAGAACCTTTGCCACAATTAATCTGAACTAGATCAGGTATCTGTCTCACATGAGACATCCTCAATACAGTTTCTGAAATATTATAGCAGGGGTTTAAAAAGATGTAAGATTTTTTTTGTCAGTTATATGTATGTGTATATATTTTATGTATTATATAATTATATATAAAATGTGTATGTATTATATGTAAGTATACATACACATTTTATATAATTTTATAGTATAAAATTATATGTTTTATAATTATATATCATGTATTATATATACACATATTTTTCATATTATATATACTTTTAAAGAATCATGGCATATTTTTATTGATTTCTTGCCTATTAGACTGTGAATAATTTTCCTTGGGACATTTTATGATTTTGTTTATTTAGGCATATATGAAAATAAATAATAATAATATTGATCTTAAATTCCAGCATGCATTTTTCCTCTAAACACGCTAAATAACAGTCATCAGTGCAGTGAAGCCCATGGTACTGAATTCTGCAAACAGATTCTAAGTCTTTAGCAAGGGTAATTACAGTTAGTTGTTCCACATTTGCTAGCTAATAGCTTAATTGAGTGCTTGGAACATGTGATACTTAGAGAAAGAATTCATCATTCTTATAATTGACTTTTCCGTCTGACTCCTTCTGTCATTTTGTATGTTCTCTTGGGCATAGAACTGAAAGTTACTATTTTTTTTCTTACAGAAATCGATGCCACATTTAGACAACAATTATGAATTCTGTTTCTACTGCAACTGTGTACGTGTCAGTAGCATTGCATCATTCAGAGAATTACAGATATGAAATAAGATCACTAATTTACCCTTATTAATAGCATAGAAGAATGCTGTGAGAAGGACTGATAACCTGGCATTTGCTCTTTCTAATTTCATATTCGTATTCATATTCAACATGATTTCTTTTGAGTAAGTTTGAGCTGTAGTAACAGTTTACCTCCCTCTGAACACCTAAGCTAGATGTATATAAGCAGATAACTGTCCCAGAAGAGACAAATTTTCTGCATAGATACTTTCATTGACTCCCAAGAAAATTTAGTCATTCAAACCATTCCTTTTCTCAAAGTTGTTTTTTTTTTTCCTTTTCTTCATTTTCTATCTTCTTTTTTGCTTTCATCATCTATGCAGTTAGAAAAGAGAAAGTGAATAAAAGAGGTTCAAAATCTTCTGATAGAACAATCTTCCATTTGAAAATGCTGATACAACAAAACCTATATGGAAAGGTACCCATTCTAGCTATTTGTTATAGGTTATTACCTACATACTTTGTAACAGGATTGTTGCTTTGACTATAATGCAGGTGCCAAGCATCCTGACCTAATATTAGCCAACCCTGCTTTGCCTTGTGGGTTGGAACAGATGACCTCATCATGTCTTCTGTAACTTAAGTTAGTATATGTGTCTAAGATTTATGCTACTACAAGAATAAAGCAGATCAAATATTGTTGGAACAGTTTTCTTTGAAGTCATAGGATCTTGATTTTTCAACAGATTACGTGCACGAAACTAAATTTGAAAATGCCCATAATCCTTGTGGTACTCAAAATCCATATTGAATAGGTTTAATAAACAAACCTGGTACTCTTTTATTCTTTCTGAGTATTATTCCTGGCATAAATAGACAGATGCCATTTCGCTTTAAAGGATTTAGGATATGGTTTAATCATGGTCTTTGAGTATATTCACAAAGAGCAAATACTTAATTTTAAAGCACACTTCAAGCTAATAGAATGCAGCAAAAGCCAGTGCACTGAATGGACATCAACAGCAAGAAAATTGAAGCAGTATGTATGTTGCTAGTTTTCAATAGTATTGGTAAGTATAATTTCCAAAGACTGTGGATTTCAGTATCATTCTGTGCTCTTGAACACAGATTGTATGTCTTTCTGTTTAAAAATATAGCTTCCACCTTAAACCAGTGTTGGTAGGTTGTATTCAAGAACCATAGTATAAGGCTCTATACTGTATGATATACCAGAGTGTGGCTATTTATGATAATGGTCTCTGTTAGCCTCAACAAAATGCTCTCTCTTTGTAGACATAAATATCTACTCGTTCAAATGCATGGCATCCATTTACCTACCTGAAAAAGTTTGTGCAAAAAGAAGAAAACTTAGTTTTTTAAGCCCTTTCTCCCACAACAACTTCCCTCTTTTTATAGCCTTTCTTCTGCTCCAAGTTATAATTATTTGCATGCCATACTGTATTTCACACCATAACATGTTTATTAGCAGCAATGTGCGATGTCCCAGGCAGCACAGGAATCCGTAATTTACTGACTCTCTTTCCCTCCAGTGAGCATTAACATGATGTGCCAACTGATCTCACAATGCTCCTTGGTGGCCTTCGGGCTAACCTGATTAGCTGCTTGTCCTGTTGGTGCCTGAGTTTTGGGCTAAAGCGCTGAATTGAACTTGTCTAAAACTCATAACTCTCTGTGCTCATCTGATACTTCTAATTTATGTATGCTCTGCACAGATTGTGTCTACGCTTAGGAAGACCTATGACTTTTATCCTGAGTACTGTCCTCGAACTAACAGGCCGGCTGCCTATTTATATAAATTCTCGGGCAGCCCCTGCAGTCAAAATTACCCAGCGACTCTGATGATGCTTTCAACCTTCTGATTTTGCAAATTATTTTCCCCAGGGCCGCTTGGTAGAAATGGGTTGGAGTAACTTCAGAAAGGCTGGCATGTCTTGGATAATTTAGGGAGTGCTTCTCAACTGGTGAGGCCTGCCTTAGTGGTAACTAAGAGGGAAATGCAAATACATCTTAGAGCATCATTCCGCCCCCTCAGAAGCTGTGTCAGTGCATCAAGCAAGCCCAGAAAGCAGTCCAGGTGACCAGGCAGTGACTGTCTACTTTGAACAGAGCTGAAGTGCCCCCTGGACTCTATTGGCTATATCATCATTTATTACAAAGGGATCTTAAACACATAGTACACAAGTAGACCCTTAAATTTAGGTGCCTTAATCTCCACCTGAGTCCTACTAGAGGAGATCAGCTTCTTTGAACACATGGATATCTAGTGCCACTGGAAACGCCATACTGTATCTAAGGCATCTGCACAGAGCAAGCAGATGTGACTAGGACCTTTGTGAATCCACGTCCTTGTGGACAAGATGGGAAGCCAGGCAGGGAGGCACAGGACGTTGATGTAGTCTACAGGGTGAGACTGTGATTCCTCTGACCAAATGTAGGCATCCCCTGTGAGATAAAATACATTGCACCTACACTTTAATGACTTTATGACTATCTCTCCTCAACTATAAAAAGGAACACAGAGTAACTTGTTTAAAAGGTGATGCCCACACAGAAAACACCCACATTAAATCCTACCTTCAGGTTCTCTTTACAGTCAGTGAGGAGAGACAGACACCTTGCCTGAGACTGGAATGAGCTGCCATCTGGAACTGTTCATCTTTATCTGCATTGACTGCAGATAGAGCCCAGAAACTTTCTTAGACTGCACATATAACTCTAAATGGATAGAACTTAGACTTCATCAGCAAAAATACATTTTTTAATATCAGCTTGTCCTTTCATAGCCTATTAGAAGGGTCCGTGTCCTTAGGCTAGATCAAATCATAATAAACAGTAATGCAATTCATCAGACAAGTGACTTTTAACATCCTAGATGTATAGGTAATTTAAGAAGATATTTAATCTTTTCCTTCCCTAAATAAATGTTCTTAAAACTTAGTTATGTTTCCTTGCATCATTTCAATTGAGAACATTATTAAGCACCCAGAGATGTTACATAATAGAAGTGTGAAAACACAGTTCTGATTAAAGGGATATCACTATCACACACAGAGGAATTTTCCTAACAATTAAAAAAATATTGAAAAGTTTGTGGCAAATTATGAATGTTATTATTACATAGGTGTTAGGTCTTTGGGTGATTTTAGAGGCCTTTGTATACAGCTGAACTATCTTGTCCAAAGAGAAGGAAAATCTGTAGAAAAGAAGTAGTATTAATTTAGGAACATGTTGAATGGTTTGAACTGGGCACATCTGATATGTTGCACTGGTAAGTATTTACCCTTAAGCAAAGGGTTGTGAAGAAATAAT
The DNA here is from genome assembly GCF_018139145.2 of Gymnogyps californianus. Lineage (NCBI taxonomy): Eukaryota > Metazoa > Chordata > Aves > Accipitriformes > Cathartidae > Gymnogyps > Gymnogyps californianus. Next base: position 3,364,882 of record NC_059472.1, on the reverse strand, counting down.
GAAAAACAAACCAAAACAAAATGACAACACCTGTCTTGGAGGAAACTTCCACCTCTCCTTTCTTCTAGTATTTTATGCTGCCTTTATCACGAGTGCCTTCCCTGGTAAAGGAAAAGTAATATTATTCTTATTGGGTTCATGGTATTATCTAGTCTAAATTTTATTTTATTGTGGTATTCCCCAAAGCTGAAAAAGACATGCTAGAATATAGATTTGTCAAAGCTTACAAGGAAAAAGTCTCTGGAAGTTTCAGAATCACTATCATGTTATGTAAAGCAGTAGAACAATATCTTGCAAAATTTACTTAAGGTATATACAGAGCTATGTGAAACATAGGAATCGTTGTCCAGGATTAGATTAGTCTAGCTGTTCAAATATCTTGCCTCAAATTTTAGTCCAAACCAAGTAAATGATAGAAGCTTTTCCTGCATATTTGTGTGTGTTCAACACTCTAGCTACAATTCAACTTCACCCTTTATATCTCTGACAAAAAAATTGATTGCATTCTGTTAACATGCAGTGTTATAAAATAAAATATATACATGGGTACTAAGAGTATCGCAGATGCTTCTTGAGTCTTGATAAGCAGATTACATTAACAGTATCTCATACAATGAAATTCACAACTCAGTTGTGCATTGGATGAAAACCGTATTTGATCAGTTCTAAATTTTTCAGCTTTCGGTTTCCTCGAAGTTTTCCTGTTACATATACTGAAGTAGGAGCAATGAACTACCATTGTCTGCCTTCTGTATAACATTCACAACCATATTCTGTCACTCTGTCCTCTCTTATTTGTCAACTTTCTGAGTAAAATCAGGTATAGAACATGGTTTTCAGTCTTCTCCCACCTGAATTCAGATCTGTCCTTGCATTTCTCTGTCCGTTGACTTCTGTATTGTAAATAAGTGTCTGTTCCAGAGTCGAGATGCTGACCGCACTGCTCTCTTGTACTTGAATGGGAATTATGTCTCTTCCCCTCACTTGAATGGAAAGGAGGGAAATATCCAGGGAAGTCCCATCTCCTCCTTGATGGTCATTATGTCAAGATCTGTTTGCATTACTTCATTATCCAAACACCCTCTTCTCTCTCTCAAGTACTTTTACTTATTTTCCCAACATTCGGCACTGGTCCCAGAGACTTAGGCTGTGCATTATTAGTCAAAGAGCGATTTTTTGGGTTGTAGTGATCTGCATTCATCCAGTTAAAGAACACTGATGTCAAAAGACAAAGGACAAAAAGAAGGCATAACCACAATCCATCTTAGCCAACACGATTCAGAGCAGCTAAACTTGTAATCTAAAAGCTGGAGAAGTAATGTTGTACATAAGATGCTTGTAGGGTATTGACATTTACTATGCATTGACAGGAGGGAAAGGTTGAATTATTTGTCAAATCTAAATGTGGGAAACATTTTTCTGTGGAGAACATGATAGAGATCACAGATTAGTTTCTTTGCAATTTCACAGAGATCTGAGCACATGTCCTTTCAGTAACAGGTAGATTTAATCCATATCTTCTATTTTCTGCAACCTCCCTTGCAGGCACTGGATGACTCCTATTACATACCAACTTCTACTCCTTTCTGGTTTTGGTTTGGTAGGAGAACGAAGAAAAAAGTCTAGTCCAACTCAGCTTTCTCAACATGAAGGGCACTGAATTATCGCCAATCTAAATGAACAGAGGAGGATAAATTACCTAATTTCTTGCAATCTTCATATTTTATAGCCTCTGAAATGTAAAGAAAGGAGCTGTTGTTGCTGTTGTGAACTACTGCTTGATTTGTGGTCACAGATGTCCAAACCTTGTGTTTATGAAATAAGGGATTGTGAAAAATTGTGAAGTTTCTGTTTTTTCTCTAGCTAGCAGAGCTCCTTCATTAGTTAGGAAACAATATTCTCAGCTCATCAGGCACAGAGACCAAACATTAGCTTATAGCTTCTTAATTTCCTCATTGCTAAATAGAAGATTTATAAGCATTAATTTACTCCTTTTATGTCTGTGCTGTTCCCATTGTACAGGAAAAAAAGGGAACAATGTGTCTCATACAGTACAAATCTGTAAGAGGTATGGAACCCATTTGTATCTTGTCAGATGTGTTGGGTTTGTGTAGCGGGTCAGGGGCTACAGGGGTGGCTCCTGTGTGAAGCTGCTAGAAGCTTCCCTGGCTCCAACTCGGACCCACCTCTGGCCAAGGCCAAGCCCATCAGTGACGGTGGCAGTGCATCTGTGATAGAGTATTTAAGAAGGGGAGAGACTGATGAGGAAAAGGGTGGAGGAAGGAGAAGATGGAGTAGGAAGAAGAAGAAGAAGAAGAAGAGTTACAGTGAAGAGAGGAGTGGGATGTGAGAGAAACAACCATGCAGACCCCAAGGTCAGTGAAGAAGGAGAGGGAGGAGGTGCTCCAGCTGCCATAGCAGGGATTCCCCTGCAGCCTGTGGTGAGACAGCAGGCTGTCCCCCTGCAGCCCATGGAGGTTAACAGTGGAGCAGAGATTCCCCTGTAGCCTGTGGAGGACCCCACACCGGAGCAGGTGGATGCCCAAAGGAGGCTGTGACTCTGTGGGAAAGCCCATGCTGGAGCAGTTCGTGAGGCCTGCAGTGCGTGGAAAGGACTCACGTTGGAGAAACTCATGGAGGAATGACCCCCGTGGGAGGGACCCCACGCTGGAGCAGGGGAAGAGTGTGAGGAGTCCTCCCCCTGAGGAGGAAGGAGCAGCAGAAACAACGTGTGATGAACTGACCCAAACCCCCATTCCTGTCCCCCTGCGCCGCTGGGGTGTGAGGAGGTAGAGGAATTGGGAGCAAAGCTGAGCCTGGGAAGAAGGGAGGGGTGGGGCGAAGGTGTGTTTTTAAGATATGGTTCTGTTTCTCATCATCCTATGCTGATTTGATTGGTAAGAAATTAAATTGGTTTCTTTTTCCCCAAGTCGAGTCTGTTTTGCCTGTGACCATAATTAGTGAGTGATCCCTCCCTGTCCTTGTCTCGACCCACGAGCTGTTTTTGCTCTATTTTCTTCTCCCCATCCTGCCGGGGGGAGGGAGGAGCGAGCAAGCGGCTGCGTGGTGCTTTGTTGCTGGCTGGGCTTGAACCACGACATCACACAACATATTCTCAGAAAGAGGAAGAGTCATATGTCCACGTGTATTGCACTAGCTCTTGTCTGCAGCTTCACTATTTCACTCTCCTCTTAAGCGAAGTATCTGATGTAAGCCAAGGTACACACAAGACACAGCTACATTTCAAGGAGGTTTGAAAAAATTCATATTTGGGTAACTTCCACAATTGCATAGCAAAAAATTCTTCATTGCTTTTGAAGTGACTGTGATTGATGTTCTCCATTGTAGTACTCCACCAGCCAATATCTAGATCAAAAAATCCCCAGAGATAAAAATAAAGTCTGAGTAGAGTGGAGTATTCAGTTCTTCCAAGAATGTCTACAACATGCACGGCTACTTTGACTGCGTAGCACATATTCACCTTTCCAAATCATTGTCCTTCTAAACACAGGTTTCAGACTACATTTTTCAGCAGTAGCCACTTGATATCCTTCATTTAACATGCTTTTCCATTGATTCAGATTTATCAGAGCCAGAGGTTTCTTCTGTGCCACAGGATACTGAGTCCATGAATCAATATATTTCAGGGATACTGAATTTGAGATTAATAATTGCCGCACTGTGAGCCTCCTGGTTTTTTACCTCATCAGCTGATATAAACTGCTGGGGTTTTTTGTAGATTTTTCTAAATATCTACATTGTCAAATGTCCTGGTTTATTTCCCCCAAGAAAATCATTATTTTCTCTCTTCAGTGTGAACTGCTTTGGGAGTACTTAGTAAAAAAGTTCAATGAAGGTTTTAATAAGATGATTATTACAACAATGCAATAATACTAATGCATTAAGTTTATGTAATGTTGATCCTCAGTGTGCTGTATCTTTTAATTTTTTCTCAGTTCAGACTAAAGTGCTTTTATGCACATTAGAAATTCACCTTCAAAGGGTTAACCAGTTCTGTATATTGAAAATATAGCGACGTCTGTATATCTCACTGATTTCCAGCAGTTGTCCCAGAATAACTTCTGAATTATTTTTGTAGTAATTATCTTGAAATCTAATTATAAGATCTAATTTGTAAAAGTTCCAGAGCTGGTATGCTATTATTTGCCAAGAAAAAATCAGGCTGGCTGGCTAACTTCTAACTTCTAACAAGAAATCACTTGTTAGTGATTTCTCACTTATTTAAAAAAAAAAAAAAAAAAAGCCCTGATATTTTTTGTAACGTTATCTAAACACTTATTGAAGAGTATAATCCTTACTCCACATTGAAAGAAAGACATCTGAAAACAAATTACTGATGGCTGAATAGGAGGTTAGTTCTCAGAAGTGAAAACTCTTAGAGCATTACTCTCTTATATCCAAAGGAATTTAAATTGCTTAGAGCATTTCAAACTATGTGGGAAATCCTTTGGGAATACACTTCTCAGTTCTGCTTCAGTAATGGAGCATATTGTCTCTGTATCTACTCACCACTATGATAGCTAGGTAGTTGACAAAATCAGTGACAGTTGCTCTTCACAAAGAAGAGGAGACGTACACTTTGCTATACAGTTGCTGAGATTCACAGCGGTTTTCTGAGAGGATGCTGTAGGTTCATGGGCCAGTTTGCCGAGAAAGTTGCTATTCAAGCGATAGAATTTGTGACTTGCTGCCCACCATGTGAGGACGCACACACACATGTGCACATCATCATCAAATTTAAGCTTTATCTTCAACCAAACACCAAACCATCCTTGGGGCCTCTAAGAACAGGTCCATGTGGTGAGGTGCAGAGCTTTGAAGATGGGTTTGACAGTATTGTGCTTTGTGTCCCCATGCTCTCTGCCTTGTTGTCCTTATTGCTGTTTCTCAGACTGCCTGTACTGCAGGATAAAAGCATCCACGCTGTGTTTGGGAAGAGATGAACTTGGCGTATCTCACAGTGTAGCTGTGTGGATATGCTGAACCCTCATACTGTTTTTCTTAACCACATGCATGGAAGTTGGACCTGAGTTAAAAGATCAGGTTGACCTCCTACAACCAGTTCTGGAATCTGGGTTGAAGTAATTGCTGAATGTAGGCTTACAGTGTGGGAGAGGGAGAAAAAACTAAGCTTAAAAGAGGTCTGAGATTTGCCTTCCTTTGTCACTGTAAAAATCCTAAAATGCTGAAACAGGATATTGACATACATGTCTGAATTCCCACATCTATAAAACTAGGTGTTTCACTGAAAGGTGATATTTGTGATTTCTGTGGTTTGGGGTTGTTTTTTGTGGATTTTTGTGGTTTCTTTCTGGTTTTTTTTCATGATGCTATGCAACCAGGCACTGCTTTGACAAAGATGGGGATTTGAAGTCCGTTAGCAGAAGCTTCTGTCTTAACATTTAAACTAGCCCACTCATTGGGGCTAGAATATTACTGTGTAGTCTCCAAGTTCTGGAAGGAGGCAAAACCAGCACATTGAGCATATAGTTAAATGGCAAAACTTGTCCTATAATTGATTTCATAGGAAAGTTTTGCGTTGTTTTTTTTTTTTTTTAAAAAGCAGCTGCTGATGCTGGCTCTTTTAAACAAAAAATACATGAAATAGGGGAAAGAACACTATCAAATGACTTTCTGAACCCAAACTGAATATGGCTATTTTAGAGAACTACAAAGGTATTTCTTTTTCTAGTGCCCTCTCGTGACAACCTTTAGTGGGTATGTAATACATCATCAGAGGTCTGTGCTTTCAGCAGCGCATCTATTACAGCAGATTGCTTTGAAGGAGCAGTGTAGAAGAGGGAACCACAGTCATCAATTACAACTGCTAGAAATAAGTCAACAGGTTCACATCTGAGATTCCTCTCTAGCCTTGGAAAGCAGAAGTTGAAAAGCTCTACCAGCTGCAATTTCAGTGCCTTTTGTATAGCAGGAAAATTTAGAATTTGCCCAAACTTTCTTGCTCAAGTCCAGCATTAATTATGCAATGAAATGCATTTATTACTTTTAATATACCTAAACATAAATTTAAGATGTTGGTTTTTAATCATATCATGAAAATTGAGTGTCTTGCTTTCCCTACAAACCTTGATGTGTTTTGGTATAATTCTTCACTTCGCTAAGGCTCCATGAAATTAGTATTGTTATTTATGTTGTGGGGCCTCAAGCAAGACAACATTTTACTAGATATAGCATATAACCTGGGAAGACAATGGGCAACTCTGGGGAGATGTGGGTATGTGAAAGGGAATTTGATCCAAAGCCAATTGAAGGCAGTGGAATGACAACCTTCCCCTCTAAGTTTTAGGTCATCTCTGTGACCACTTCAGACCCTTTTGTGCCTCCCAGCCCAAGGACTGACAACTGGAATGTCTGTGACAGTGGCAACAAGATGACATTCAAGTCCTTAATGAGACAAAAATATTATTTTATAAAATTGGATCTCCCTCAGTCTCCTCTAACTGCAATGAAACCCCAGCTATTTGCCACTAGAATAAAGATGTGAATCTCTTTGTAATGAATGCAACCTTAGTGATACTAGAGTGATTATTTCTCAAATGAGTTGGAATGGGTTAATCTTGATGGGCTGCAAGACCCCTACTGAGCCGCTCTATCACTCCACCTCCTCAACAGTAGAGTGGATAGTGAAAAAGAAAGACAAAAACTAAAACACCTTCCCCTCATCCCTTTCTTCCCAGTCCCACCTTCACCCCTTCACTCCCGACTCCTCTCCCCCGAGGGGCGCAGGGGGTGGGGATGGGGGTTGCGCTCCGTCCATCCCAGCCCCTCTCGGCCGCTCCTCCCTCCTCACACGTCTCCCTGCTCCAGCGCGGGCCCTGCCCCGGGCTGCAGTCCTTCAGGGACAACCTGCTCCCGCCTGGGCTCTCCACGGCCGCAGCTCCTGCGGAAAGATCCCCCTGCTGCGGCGTGGGGCCCTCCCCGGGCTGCAGGGTGGGTCTCTGCTCCAGCGGGCTCTCTCCAGGGCTGCAGGGGATCCCTGCTCCGGCCTGCAGCACCTCCTGCCCTCCTCCTCCTCCTCCTCCTCCTCCGCCCTCGGGCTCCCTCTGCTGCTGCTCCCTCCTTGCCTTCCTCCTCCTCTGCCTGTGCCGCCTTTGGCCCTTGCTGAAACCTGGTTTCCCCCAGGCGCCCCCAGCTTGGCTGAGGGGCTGGGCTGTGTCCTGCGGTGGGGCTGCTGGAGCCGGCTGGGACCGGCTGGAACTGGCTGTGTCCGGCATGGGCAGCCCCGGCCTCTCCTCACAGAGGCTGCACTGCAGCCCCTGTTGCCAACACTGTGATGGGTTGACCGTGGCTGGATGCCAGGTGCCCACCAAAGCTGCTCTATCACTCCCCCTCCTCAACTGCACAGGGGGAGAAAATAAACCGAAAGGCTCGTAGGTTGAGACAAGGGCAGTTTAATAAAGCAGAAGCAAAGGTCGCGCGCAAAAGCAAAGGAAAACAAAAGATTTTATTCTCTACTTCCCATCAGCAGGCGACATTCGGCCACTTCCCGGGAAGCAGGGTTTCAGTACGCGGAGTGGTTACTCCGGAAGACAAATGTAAACAAACAAATGCCCCCCCTTCCTCCTCCTCCCCCTAGCTTTTATACTGAGCAGATGTCATATGGTATGGAATATCCCTTTGGTCAGTTTGGGTCAGCTGTCCTGGCTATGTCCCCTCCCAAGATCTTGCCCACCCCCCAGCCTACTGGTGAGGGGGAGGCAATGTTGGAGAGACAGCCTTGATGCTGTGTGAGCACTGCTCAGCAGTAGCCAAAACACTGGTGTGTTATCAACACTGTACTAGCTACCAATACAGAGCACAGCACTATGAGGGCTGCTATGGGGAAAATTAACTCCATCTCAGCTAGACTCAATACAAACACCCAGGCTTGGACACACAGTACATTAGTCTTTGGATCTGCAGAGATGAGTAAAAGCTAGTAATGCCATTTCCTCGGCCAAGTAACAAGCCAGGTAGCAGCAAAGCAGCCCTGGGAGGTGATCATGCACTCTTTTCAGGTGTATCAAAATGGTCCTTTACTGGCTTCTCTCGTGAAGCTGTTATGCAGGGTATCCAAGTGCAAAGGTGCTGCTGAAAGTGATTTAATTTATTTTATTGTAGTCACAGGTAGGAGGGAATTTCCCAACTAGCCTGTTTGCTGCAGGTAAAAGACATTTTGGCTGAGCTGAAGCGTGGTTAATGAGGAGCAGTCAGACTCATTTCCTTGCAAAGTTTAATTTTTTTCTGTTTCATACTTCAGCTGAGAAACTCCACCTTTCAGGGGCACAGCACCAGAATTAGGTGCAGGACATGCTGAAATCCCATGGTAAATCACCCAGTTTTTGCACATTCAGTTAGGCATTCCTGTGCCTCTTAAAGCATTACAGCTCTGCCTTTCAGGTCTGAACCTCTGAGTGACTGGAGACAATGTAAGATGAAGATCCTTAGCATATCCAGAATTGGAATCTGTGACTGATGAAAGAGCTGCTCAAAAGATCTTTATAACAAGATGCATGATGAGTAAGGAGATTTTGCAGCTAGACAAAGGTCAAAAAACCTTGCATGTACTTCTGTCATAAATATGAGCCTTTGTCCCAACCTGAGCACCACGGAGACTGATCACTGTCTGAAATAAAAGCCGTGTTCTCCAATTGTTTTAAATGGTACCAACTCAGAGGATCAGAAAGTCAGGACTTTCCACTTTTTTTGAACCAGCAGGACTTTCTGAAATGAGCTTTTAAGCTTAGCTGGAATGCATTTACAGAAAGACTTTCATTTTATTCTGAATAGCCAAGGCATCTGTGCTTCAAACGCTGTTCCCTTCCTGGTGCATGGTAAAGTAGCTTTCAAAGTCCTTGACTTATTGAAAAGATCACTGCTTCCCGTATACACTGGAAAGCTGATTGAAATGACCTTACATATCTGCAGCCCATCAGCTTTTTCTCCTTTCTCCTGGGAAGGAGACTTGTTTATGAAATTATGTTTTCAATAGCAGTAGCAGGCAGAATTCTGATTAGGCTAGTGGTTTGCCGCTTGGAAAAGGAACAAGAATGACATAGGAGCCAAAGTTTTAATTGCCTTGGTGGTTTTCCCCATTCATAAAAGTTCAGGAGAAAGAAAGATTCCGGACAGGGTCATATGCAAGTGTGCCATGCATATGCAGAGCTGTTGTGTACTCTATTGTTTAACAGACTCTATTGCAATGTACTTTTTTTTTCATGTGCACTTGTATTATTACAGAAAGCATCCCTGTGAGCCAGTCACAGACTAACAACTTCCTGTCCAACATATAGCTCATGAAGGTGACCATTGCTGTTCTTCAATGCATTTCAGAAAAGCATGGGTGACTTAGCTGTGATGAAAACCCAACTTGTACATTGCGCCGTGCAACTATGTCCTATTTCAGGATCATTGTGCCTATCAGGGCACCTGTGCCAAAAGCATTATAAAAAATGCAGGGGAGATAGAGAAAGAAAGTGATTGTTATCCTCTCTTCTATTCTGAAGAGAACTGAGAAAACTTATTCCTTCTGAAAGAAGAGTAAATACCAGAGCAGATTTGGGCATCATGAACTCATGTGTCTGCTGATCTCATTCCTAGCTGGCAGCCTTGCTGGATCTCCAGTCCAATAGATTCACTCTGGGACAGAGAGAAACCAGTTTCTTCTGTGATGGCTGGATGGCAGACCTACCTTGTGATGACCCATCCAGACTGCATCAATAAGAGGCTGAAATGGGTTGTGAGGAGGCTTTGGATCTCTCTACATAGAGCTGTTCTCTGTGCCTGGGCACTAGCAATACAAGAGAGGGGGTGGATCAAGGTATGAGAATGGGCATACGTTAACTGACAATGTTGGCATCATCCAAGAGATGAAGGCAGAACTCTCAGATAGTATGCATCAAGTATGCCCCTTGAAATCATTATGAATCAGGGAATTACTGCTGCAGCTGCTGTTATTAATAAACCATCAACAACCAAGTGTGATTAGATAAGGTCTGGAAACAGCAGCGTGTTATACCGTTACATGAAAACGCCAGTTATTTACAATATACTTAAGATTCCAACATGGGGCCTAATGCAATTAGTCAAAATCATTTTGAAAATAGCTAAGAATCCCTAGGATGTCTCAACAGGCTAAAAGAAATCTAAGCAGAGTTAAAAAGTCGCTATTAATGACCCTGCTGTGATGGAATAAAATAGAAGCTGCTGCTCCTTGCTAAGCAAATGAAACCAAAGAGACATTACTTATCCCTGCTATTAATTCCATGGTCTTAATTCCTAATGGAAATTTTCTGATTTCCTTTCCCATAAATACGTTTTCCTCCAGTAATTTGACTTACGTCTTGAACAAAGTGCCAGCTTGTTTCAAATAGCTCTGTGCTGGTTCCAGGTTTCTCTATCATTTAGGCAGAGCTGTTATATATTCCAGTCGGGGTGGTTTTTTCTATGTTTTGGAAAACAAGGGTTTGCTTTTTGCTTTATAAATTTGGGTAACTGAAAATTTCATACATTTTAAATATTTATTGGGGGGACTCATTAGAGAAATGAAGGGCTATATGCGAGGCACATTTGAGAGAAGCTTAATGGATCAATTTATAGGAAACACATGCTTAAGGTCATTCAACACATTACAACATGTACTGCATTTGAGTTTCTTAGTATCTTTCTAAGGTTTCTGTATCTAGTGTGAAGTTTTTGTGGTTTTTTTTGTTTTGTTTTTGTTTTCTTCCCCTTTTGTTTTCTTCTTTTGTCTCTGCCTCAAGATGAGATGTTTTGGCTGGTTGACTTTGTCCAGTTGTTTTTTCAGATTTTCACCTAGGAATACGACAACAATTTTCAGCAAGGAGGTTAGGGGAAGATGCGTTATTTTTTCAACATTTAAAAAAGAAAAAAAAAAAGGTTTGCTTCACTGTTAACAGGTTTTTGCAATCTGTGTAGGGGTTTGGAAGTTGGCAGGAGTCTTGCTGCTGTTTCAGATGTGTGACTTTTACCTGAAAGTCCACTGAAAATTAATTATGTTCAGACAACTTCTTAGATCCCCATGATGAGAAGAGAGCTGCCAGGTACTCCATTTCCACCGAGTAGTCGGTAGATCCCCACAATCCCTACATGAACACCAATGAGATTGCAGGTGCCCTTTCCATATAATTCCTACTAGAAAACCTGAAAGGACTATTTTTCCAGTAGCTTGTCCAATAGTTTGGTGGTGCTCAGCTGTTAGAAGAAGGAGGAAGAAGCATGAATGGATTGGAGAAAAACAGAATCACAGAGGGATTGGCTAAAAAAAGCAGGAGAAGGCAGAGCAAAGGCTGGGAGAAAGGAGAGAATAGGTTAGATGTGTATAAGGGGGATAGAAATAATTTATGTACTGAGGCAGGAGAGTCTCTTATCATATGAGAAGGTTTTGGTACAGGACCCACCCAGCACTGAATGCAGGTGCCCTCAACTTGCATTCCTTTGCCATCAGCAGGGATGGATGTCAGCTCCAAACCATGGACATGAAGACATAGGTTTCTGCTTGTGCTGGAAACCTAATTATGCTTTATGATATTCATTGTAAGCAGATGGCTTCACAGTTTCTTCCACAAGATCCCTGGTCTCTTCAATGGGAAATGGATCAAGTTTGGGGATATATCAGGGACATGTATTAAAGGGTCTGTTGTCTGTGGGATCCTCATAGTATTATTTACAGAATGTGGAATTTAAGTGAGGTGGTGGAAAGAGGAAAGTGTACAGGAAGAGAGGGGCTGGCTTCCATGGAAACTGGAAGCTATCCTGAAGGACGGGATTGTTTTCCTGCCTTTGCCACTGAGCACGTCACTTGAATCGCATAGTCACTGCTGACTACATCTTCATTTTCTGAATGGAGAGCATAAGACATTCAAGGACAGATTTGTTTTTGATTGAGCTCTCCCAGCTACAACAGAATCTCATTGGAATTTGCCTTTGAGCATACCAGATTGCTAAATACTCTGGAAAACCAATGTGTCAGCCTCTCAGGTCCAGTATGACAGAACAGTGTTGTGTATTTATAAGTATGACATTAATAATACCCTCTTCAATGATCTCCCACCCCATGCCCATAAGTGATCTGGGAATGTTAAGTCGGAAAGAACTCTGAGAAGCTGCTGAGTGCACTGTAGAAATGGCCTTGGGGAAATGAATGGGGTTGTAATCAACGCAGGGTGTATTCAGTGAGAAGGAACCAGGCAGGACGTGTCTGCCTATCCCTTGCCTGTCAGAGCAACCCTTTAGAGTATGTGACCAGTCAAACATTTAGTTACAGAAACATTTGGATCTGCCAGCACAGAAGAGGATATAAAAAAGCTCACAAATATCACCTAAATCCACATCCCATATCCCACCCTGTCCTCTTTCTTTGGCTCTGCACTGTTTGACTTGTCCTGAAACTTCCACTCCAAAGCCCTGTTCATTGTTCTGCTTTTTTGACCTGAAAACAATGTCCACATCATCCAATCCGGCTCAGGATAAAGTTTCTCCCTATTTCAGTCTGCCAGGAAACACCCTTAGGCCACAGATTCATGTGTGTTGCAATCTTTTCTCAGTGACTACCTTCTCTGGAGTGTTATACGTCTTCCAGAAGAATGAACTATATTTCCTGGGGGTCTGTACATCTTCCAACAGAGTCAACTACCTTTCAGGGGGGCTTTCTATCTTCTAGCAGGGTGTGTGGGACAGGTTTTGTGCCAAGACGGCAGTTCTGGGAATGGTGAGCACAATGCTGAAAGGGAAGAGAGGATGCAGTGGCAAGCCACATCACTGTATTTTCATATTAAACACCACCCACAACCTCTCCCCCCCCCCCCCCCGCCATGTTTGTGTTCACAAAGTCTGCAGGAAGGCATGAAAACTTTTAAAATATAATCGGCTCCCTCCTTTCAGAGAAGTTACAGCTTCTTCTCTCTTTCATTTCATGATGTCTCTATGAAGGAGGCTGGTTTGGGAGCTCCTGTCTCACACAGAGTAATGAACTGAACTTGTAATTTCACCTGGCAGCTGGAACTTGGTACCAACTCCCATTGAACCCTGGATCCAAAGATGGCAGTAGGTAGCCTAACTCCCTCTGCACCCTTTTTGCCATTTCCCATGAGGAACTCCTCTCCAGGGTACATGCTGATGCTATCTTCAATCACAACAAGCCCTCCCGGTTTCACTGGTTCTCCACACAAAAACGTCAGGGATGTTTAGATGAGCTTGTTACCTGATTTTTTTCCCTTAGCTTGCTCTTTTTTATTCTCACGCAGACAGTTTGACAGCTTTGGAGCCTGTCATCCCAGAACCTGTGCCTGGTGAAGAATCGATGGTTTAAAAGCTTGATGCCATGGATCTATTTTTATGAAATATCTCCCTTTAATCCGCCCATTACTGTAGCAAAAACCTCCATTCCAAAGCCATTAACCTGATGATCAGGAAGGGAATATTCAGGGACAAACACACACACACAAACAAGCTGTTCCTGAAATGGTCTCCAATTTATCATCCCTGGTCTCTGACTGGGAGCCTGTATTGACTGTGTATATTCCGACAAGGTAACAAAGCTACAGAAATAATACAAGTACAGTTACATGGACCCATGTATTATGCTTTTCTAACCACATTTCTGTTTGTGTGACAACATCCATGGTGTATATTGGCTTTTTGCCACTTTCTACTCCCTGCAAAATTACCTCATGGGCTATGTGCAAGTGCATATTTCAAAAGAGTTTCCAAAAGAACAGGCTAAAGGAAGGTAGGGAGAACAGGCAAATGATTTTAGAAAGAACTGTGTGTAATTCTATTTGTATTAAAACTAGGACAGGTTCAGAGTAGAGCAAAAAGATGATAAGTTCTCAGGAACAACTTGAATCTGAGGAACAATTGAGCAGACTGGACGTCTTCAACCTGGAAAAGAAGTGACTGAAAGGAAAGACGGTATAAGTCTGCAGACATATGAATGGCACAAAAAGGTTGTGTAAAGGATGTGAGTGCAGACTGAAGATTGCTGTTTCTTTAGGTCAGAGGAAAAGCAAGTCCTCTGGAGCACTTATTAGCCTTAGTTTGCCTGATCTGGGTTTGTGAGATAGGCAGAATTAAAAAAAAGGTCATAATACCTGTGAGAGAGGTTTCATTAGGTACTGACTACTTCTTACTGATTTCATAACCAGATGGAGGAGTAGTTTACTGAAATGTAGATATTTACAGTGTAGGTGTATACATGTGAACTATGTCCCCCCCCAAGCTTTCTTTATGGTGAATGGAGAATGAGTCAATCAACTTAGTGGAGTCTAAGACATGATTCATCTCATCCTAAAATAGATATATAAAATAAATCAGACTGACTGCACCCTAAACAGGCCTGTTCCGTTCCATGGGCTGTAGAAGAGAGACCAAGGTTCAGGTGTAGAAATCTACACTGTAATTAAAAGCAGTGAGATCAACGTTTCCATTGTGTCTGACAGCCCTGGAGACTCATTTCTGTGGCTTTCTCTGGCTGCCTGACTTCAGCTGTCCTAGCAATTAGACGCATAGAATAGGAGTTGTGAAGACACCAAAACTTTAAATGTCCCCTTCACTTTGAAATGGCCAGCTCCAAGTCGAGATGAGGGATAGTGAGTGCTGCTAGCTGGGTGGTGTATCTCAGCTAGAAGGTAGACTATGATCAGTCATATTGTCCTGGCTGAGCCTGGTTAAGAGGTTGTATCCCTCCTTCCATACCGCTTTCTTAACACCATCTTTCTTAACATCCTGCTGCTCTGCAAGAAATTATTGCACCTTCAGGTCTGCCTGTGTAACTTCCCATGGTGTCACTCTCCGACCAGTTCTGTCAAAAAGGCCCAGGTCAGAAGCCCCAGCAATTAAAATCATTGAGGCACAGTTAGTTGGAGCGAAGTTGATAACCACTTACCCAACTTCAGTTAGAGCATGGCAGCATCTCTGATCTTTGAGTAACTTGTCTGTATTGTGTGTTTTTTTAATGTATGTGTGAGCATAGCTGAAAAACTTAGTCAAAAGCAATATCGGCACCAGAGGGAAGTGACCATCTGCTGTCTTTAGAGAGAAATCTGTCTTAACAAATATTATAGAATCTGCTTTTCCTTTTTCATATGTGTGCTGGACAACCTAAAAACCACAGAAACCAAATGTTCTTGAGTACATATTCCTGGCAGGTAAGAAATGTACTGTATTACTTGGATGATAAATGAATGTTTCAGAAACCTGACATGTATACAATTGCACATACAGACAAAACAATCAGCTGCATATTAGTTCAGAGTGATGTTGTAGACAGTCAAACTTGAAAAGCTACAGCAGGATATGCTTATTGTTTAAGACCATATGCTGCTATAAAATTAAAGAATTAGACACAACCCGGCATAAAACTGTGCTGCACGGTGTGTAGACTTAAAATAAAAACTGAGGTATAGCCCAATCTTCTATACAATTTACATATGAAGGACAAATTAACAACACAATGAACATGGTTCCAAAGAGTCTGATTTATGACTATGATCACCTTTATAAATATCTCAAGAGTCAAGCTGCAACCACTAATTAGCCTCCCCGCAGGAAATACAGCCATTTAATTGTTGATTGTTAACCGTAACTGGCCTAATGGTCACTACATGGGGAGCTGTTCTCCTGAGGAAAGGAGAATATTGGAAAGTTCAGGCTTGTGATATCCATATGTATTGGAACAATGTGTCCAAAAGATGTTGCGTTCACTAAGAGCTTCGTCTTCCTGAAGTAGAGCGGTACCATTTTTGGCCTGGAATCTGTGGGGTGCATTGCTAAAGAAAACACTAAGTGAAGTCTGGCTTCTGCTGTGTGAAGGGCATGAGAGGGACTTTTCAGAAGTTAAGATACCATTTTAGTGTCATTCCTCCAGATTTCACCTCTGTCCTAGCTCAGCTGCAGCAGTCTATTCTAGTTGTGCAATGTGTTTTTAACTAAACAGGTGTCTGACCAAAAACCCTGAGAAATAATTATGAGTCACTCTGTAGATCTTAATGGACTTCAGGCCACTCTATTTAAACAGTGAATAAATGTGTATGCAAATTGTTATTATTAACATTTAAAACAAATCTGGCATCTTTTAATAAGTATTAAAAATCACTAAAGTGTTTGCAGGTAGTCCTGGTGGCTGTCTTCTGTTGGATTTAGAATCTATGATTCAATGAGACATGAATCTTTTCTCATGTGTCTTGTTCTTGTTCTGCTCTTATAAATTCTGTGTTCTTCCTCTGCTGCTTTTGCCCCCATTTAACAAGCCTGGAAATAGTTAGGTTGCCTAGAAAATTCAGTATCGTTTCACATATTACCCTCTGTAGAGTTGAATCTATTTTTTTTTTCTGCTACTGTATCATTAACAGTAAAATATTTTGTATTTCTCCCTGTGTATATACAATATAGATATGCTCACCAGCTCTCTGCAGAGTTATAAAAAGCCTCCACTTGCCCCTTGTGACCTTGTCACCACAAATTGCTTTTAGATTCTGTGCCATTTGAACAAACACAGCAATTCATTTTCATGTTCCTGCAAATGCTAAGGAAAAAAAAAAAAGGAAGAAAAAAAAGGTGCTACAGTATGCAGTATATGTCCGGGATCGTTCTCACTTTGACACACGCTTATCCTCACCTCCCTTTGAGGCTAAAGTTCAGGGAATTCATGCTACTGACATGCAACAGTTTCTGTTCAATCACACTCTCTTGGAAACATCTGTTCTGCTTGGACTCAGAGGATGAGCTGAGCTATGCTGTGCTTGGAGGAGGAGAACGTAGATGGATTTGCTCTTAAGTGAAGTTATTTCAGTGAACTGGCAAATGAAGGGGCACTGGACTGAGTGGTTACAACACCAGCCTGAAAGCAAGCCCACTAGTGTCTTAGCTTTATGTCCAGCCATCCCCTTGGACGTATTTTTAATATACTATTAGGAAATATGGTCCATACCAAGGTACCAAATGAGCTCCTTCTCCAGAGGATGATTGAGCTTAGGCTAAACCAACCTTTTAGCAAGGGCCTAAGGATTTTCAGGGTTGGCAGCAGAAAGATCTTGATGGCAAGCTTGGGCTGATGGTTATCTGACTGAGTTAGACTTTTCTCTCTGTGCTGCCTTGGATCAGTCTAAGGACTCCCAAGCTGCTAAGTAATGTGGGTAAAGAGCTGAACGTGAGTCACTGGTGTGCTCTTGTGGTGATGGGGGCAAATAACATCTGGGGCAGCATTAGCACAAAATTAACCAGTAGATCCAGGGAAGTGATTAGTCACTTTTATTCACCACTTGTAAGGCCACATATGGAGTAGTATGTCTGGTTTGGGGCCCCACAATAAACAAGAAGTATTAGCAAATCCTGATGACTCCAGCAGCAAGTAACCAAGATGGTCAGGGGATGGGATGCATGAGGGGAGCTTAGACAGCTCCATTTAGTCTTTCTGGGGACAAGAGGATGGTGGACAGATCTAATTGTGGTCTTCAATTGTCAATGGGTGTCAATGGGTTGTTACAGAGAGGATGGAGTCAGACTTCTCAGGGAAGTACTACGAAAGGACTGGAGGTAACGGACATAAGTGGTCACAGAAGAAAATTCTGTTTGATATAAGGGAAAAATTCTCTACAAATTACATAGTCAAATATTGGAACAGGGGCCCAGAAGGCTGTGATGCCTCTTTCCTTGGAGAACTTTCAAAACTGAGCTGATGAGGCCCTGAGCAATCTGGTGTAGGAACTTAACCATGCTTTCAATAGAGGACTGGTCCAGTGATGTCCAGAAGTCAGTGCAACTGAAATTATTTTATAAGTCTGTATATTAGGAGAAATTAATACCTTTACTGAAAAGCACTGGCTATTGAGCAAAACGGACTTCTTGATCAGCCAGAGGTAGTAATCTCATAAATACTTGAAGCTGAAATGACCATTCAAGGAAATATTTCTGTCCCCACTGCATTGCACAGACGACTTCAGTCAGTGAATAGAGTTGCCCTGGTTTCACAGCAGTTTTCATGAGCATCTAGGTAAAGACTGATAAAACAGCATCACTTCAAACAACACCCTGGATTCTCCTGGGTTTCCTGTCTGTTCCTTGAATTCCTTCAACATGTGATATGCTCACAGGCTGGTTGCTTGTAGCTATAGGTTTTATGTAGACTCTCTTTTTACTCATTTACTGTAATCATATTTCAGAATTCATCAAAATCATATTCCAAAACTCTTTTTTTTCTTCTAGGTAAAATTTATGGGAACAATATTGTTTAAAACACTGTGTTAAAAAAGTTTTTACTAAGAACTCATTCTGAAATTGGACTTTGATAGCCCATGATGTCAAGAGTTCTGACAGGCATATAATGCCTAAGTTAGGGAGAGAGAAAAATCAACATTTTGGGTTTTACACACAAAGGTATAAAGATATGCAGCTGTCATATATCCCAACTTTTAGATACAGTTGCCAGATACCTTATGTATTTGCTTATAATGCTGAAATACGTAGTCCAAGTGAAAATGAGAAATTACTGGTGCCAGAACGTTTATTTTATTTTACATTAAAAACGCTTAGATGAAAGTGAGGAAAGAAAAGCTTGGGACTGCAAAAGAAAGGTGATTCCCATTCTCTTACTGTTACCAGATCTGGACAGGGTACAAACCAGGCCAGCTATGGGGAAAGGGGACATGGACATGTATTTCTGGCCGTGGATTCATGTGTCAATAGCGTGGCTTCCTTTCACAGCTCTGCTTTACATTGACTTGGATTTCTTTTTGGTTTTTTCCTGTATTTTTAGGACTATCTCTTCATTGGTTGAAAAAGTGTAGTGTAGAAGCCCTTAAATTGGTAGGGTCTCTTTAAGCTCTATGACTGACTTTAATTAATGCATTAATTAGTCTGCTAGAGAGGAACAGCTTAATAGCAGAAATGTTTCTTTATGCTTATGCAGCCATACGGGTATCTATGCATACTTCCCTCCTCTGCGTGGACATTGCAGACTGGAGCTGGCTCAGGGATCAACATTGTCCTCCACTGTCTAGTGGATACAAAGCATTAGTTCCTCATCTAGAAAAAAGATGATGATGTTTCTGTTACTCCCTTTGCCTGTGTTTCTGGCTAGATCAATTTCTTCTTATGTGTGCTCAGAGACCCACATCAGGGACTGATTCTTCCCCTTTTCCTATCACAACTTAAAATATTCATGGTCTCCTCCTGTGATTGTACCTTCCTGACTCAGGCTAAATTCCCAGTCTTTTGAGTTTCTGGCCCTTTAACACTCAGAAGTTGTCTAAAAGGGTGAAGTACAACCCAGATTTTTTGGCTGAGACATACAGCTGCAGGTGCCTGCAATGCCAATGCAGATGCACCCAAGAGCTCTTCTGGCTCACATCAATAGTCTGTCTAGCCCCATATTCTCTGTGACAGGGGCAATAGGAGATGATATCTAGGAAAAGCACATTTGTCTGGCTACTTTTTGTTATTCATTCCCCTTGTATTCTCTGCGCATGATGTATTAGGAATGCTAGAGGGTCTGTCTCTGCCTAATCTTTTTAGTATCCATTTATGGACCTGCTGTCCATCAATTTGTTTAATTTCGTTTTGAACTTCTGATCCTGTCTGCCTCTATTCTGTGGCAACAAACTACAGAATTTCACTATCCATTGTCTTAAAAAGTACTTTGTTTTACCTAGTTTACCTTGTTTTATTGAGTGTTCCCAACTCTAGCACTGTGGGATTTGTTACATTCAGCTTATCTGCCATCTTTATGATTTTGAGAAGTTGAATCGTTTCCCTTCTCTGCCTTGTCCTTTCTAAACTGAAGGGTCCTAGACTTTAAAGTCTCTCTTTTTAAGGCATCTGTCTCTATAAGGCTCCATTCCCTTTATCATTTCATCTACAGTTCTCTATACCTTCCTTAACTCCACTGAGATGCCCAGACAAGAACCATATAGTACCCAAGATAAGGGCACACCAACTTGTTATATAGAGTGACAAAAGGACATCCTTTGCCTTGTCTGATGCCTAAAATTTGGGGGATGTTTAACTGTACTGCAGCATAAGCTCATGATTTCAGAGCTGGTTAACTGTAACTTCAGGATCTTTTTCCTGGGTCATAACACTTGGTTCTTGAATTCAGCATTTGTTAACGTGGCTTAGATTAATTTTTTTCCTAGATGGTACATTTCTCTTCATTGTATTGGGTTTATGTCACAAGGCTTTGGTAGTGGGGGTCTGCAGGGGTGGCCTCTCTGAGAAGAGACCAGAAGTTGCCCCTGTGTTGGAGAGAGCCAATTCCAGACGGCTCCAAAAAGGACCTGCCACTGGCCAAAGCTGAGCCTGTCAGTGACTGGTGGCACCTAGTGATAATATACTTAAGAAAAGGTAAACAATGCTGCACAGCAGCTGTGAGAGAAAGGAGTGAGAAAAATGTGAGAGAAACAATCCTGCAGACACTAAGGTCAGTGAAGAAAGAGAGGGAGGAGGTGCTCCAGGCACCGGAGCAGAGGTTCCCCTGTAGCCCGTGGTGAAGACCACTGTAATGCAGGTTGTCCCCCTGCAGCCATGGAGAACCATGGTGGAGCAAATATCTGCCCTGCAGCCCATGGGGACCCCACGCAGGAGCAGGTGGATATGCCCTGATGGAAGTTGCAGCCCATGGAGAGCCCACAAAGGAGTAGGCTCCTGGCAGGAACTGTGCCCTATGGAGAGGAGCCCACACAGGAGCAGGATTTCTGGCAGGACCTGTGACCCCGTGGGGGACCCACGCTGGAGCAGTCTGAGCAGTCTACAGTTCCTGAAGGACTGTACCCTATGGAGAGCATCCATGCTGGAACAGTTCTTGAGGAACTGCAGCCTGTGGGAAGGACCAATGTTGAAGAAGTTAATGAAGGACTATATCCCATGGGAGAGACCCCACATTGGAGCAGGGGAAGAGCATGAAGAGGAAAGAACAGCAGAGATGAACTGACCGCAATGCCCCAATTCCCCATGAGTCGGGAAATGAAGAGTCGGGAATGAAGGAGTGAAGTTGACCCTGGAAAGCAGGGGAAATGGGAGAAAGGTGTTTTTAGTTTTGTTCTACTCACTATCCTACTCTATTTTTACTTGGCAATAAATTAGTCTTTCCCAAGTAAAGTCTTCTTCCCCTGACAGTAATTGGTGAGTGATCTCCCTGCCTTTATCTTGACCAA
This sequence comes from Gymnogyps californianus, assembly GCF_018139145.2. Lineage (NCBI taxonomy): Eukaryota > Metazoa > Chordata > Aves > Accipitriformes > Cathartidae > Gymnogyps > Gymnogyps californianus. The sequence goes on along the minus strand of NC_059472.1, from coordinate 3,343,694 downwards.
CAAGCTTTTTCATCTTATTTTCTCTCCCTGTCCTGTTGAGGAGTTGGGATGAGAGAGCAGTTTGGTGGATACCTGGCAGCCAGGCAAGATTAACATGCCACATTCAACAATAGTCATATACCAGATCTCATTTGAATCTACAGAAATCAACCTTTCCTTAGGTATGTCTAACCTTGAAGGTGTTCACTGAGCAGGGAAATTAGATCAGGCTTTGCACCAGGGACAGGAGGTCATAGTCATAAGGAGGTCATATGTGCCTAAAAAAGAGCATTGCAAAGGCTCAGTACTTTCACGAGTCTATCCCAAACACAATAAAAAGTATCACAGAAAAAGACCAAAATGTTATGAAAATCAATATTGTTTGAATTTTCAGCTGTTGCTTTAATTCCAGTGCTAAACAAACACAGGATTCTGTTCTGAGCACTTGAAGGAGCTGCTGATTGATACTTCCAAATAATAATACTAAGGGAAAATCAGACTTTAATGGCAGACAAGCAGTGGGCGATGGAATGCATACACCATGCAAGCTGAGAGAGAGAATTAACCATGATCCACAAGGAAGAGGGAAAAGATCCAATTGTGCAAAAGCAAGGTAAACCTCATCTTTTTTCTTCCTTTTTTGTCCTGTTCCTTTCTTCCCATCTTCTATCCGTTGCTCTCACTTCTTTCTCCCTAGGCTTACCACTAGCTCTAAGTTCATTTTTTATTGTAGGACAGAAATATATTTTATTACAACTTGAGCTCATTAAATAGGTCAGAGAACATAATTGATGATAAAAATTCTAACACCCCCCCAACCTGCAAAAAGAACACAGTTAATTTGCCTCTTATACAAAAGTACTTAACACCTGAGAATTGTTCTAGCTTAAATTCTGATACTGAAGAGACTAATCTGGGAGCCCTTGATACTAGCTTAATTCATATTATTTAACTAAAACCTGTTAGCCTTTATTAGCATTAACCTTTGACTTTGTTAACATAATTAATTGAAATATGAATGCATGGATAAATCTCTACGGAATAATACTTTTAAAAATATAATTTGAAAGGGAGATATTTAACCTTCTCTAATATGCCAACAAAATGTCTAGATTATGTTGCCCCTAAGTGATCTCTGAATTGCCTAGGAGCAAGGAAATAATTAATGGCTGGCTGTGATGGCAAGGGAAGGAGTGGCCGCTCTGTGCTGGACCAGATGCCACACATCAAACTTCTCCTTTCCTGTGGATATTTTCATAAAACAAAGTAAAGCATAGATTCTCTGGCCTCTTCAGTTTGAGCTACACTTGTGTATGAAGGAAAAAAGCAACAAAACCAGTATTTATTAAGATAACTGCTTGGATTAAAAAAAATGACTCTGAAAGTTGTTAAACTGATTGCAAAGAACTGGGAAAGTTTGCTAGAGAAGAATCTCTCTACAGATGCCCTATGCTTATACTCACTTTCTAAAAATCAGCAGTTAACTGTACCTGGAAATTAGATCGGGTGCATCCTCAGTCTTCCCCAGAATTCCTGGTATTACTCTAGCATTAGGACAGTTTGTGTCCCTTGACTATCCTAGGAGCATGTCAGGTGTAGAGGCTTGAGCAGAGAAGAACAGTCTCCAGACTACCATATCCATGTGGAAAGGGGGTTACTCTTTAATCTTGTCGCAAATGTGCATATGAAAAGTGTTGAAAACTGCTGAGTCCAAGAGAAAGTCTGAGGCAGTGTTTAGAGATAGTTTCCCAGTTATTTAAGATTGGGGGGCCTGGTATAGCTCTTTTTTGGCCTGCACCTTTGACTTTTCTTCTAATGGGAAATGAAGAATACTGTCTGTGGGAGGAGGGGAACTGAAAAGCTCCCGGGAGTTTACCATCCACCTTTGAGGTGAACGGCCTCCTCACTCCTCCGCGGAGGACAAAGAGGTGGTATAAAGTCACATTATAAAATTTCTGTCTGTAGTTGCTCTTTAGATGCCTGCCTTGCTTTTTGAAACATTTTACAGAGGGTTTATGGAAGGTTATTACAAATATTTTTCTTATCTCTCTGTCTATAATATCAGTTCCACTTACAGCCTTGAAAAGTGTACACAGTTCCAGGAAAGAAAAATGTTAACCAATAACTTTTAGAAAACACTAAAAAGTATGTATCCTCATTCTCCTCACTGCATCTCTAAACAACCTTAAAACAAACCATGTAGCTATAGAAATGAGTGGTGCTGGATCTGCTTTTCTGTAATTCCTTTCAAATTATTTTTATCAGGACTTGTCCTGTTTCTTTCTTTTCTTTTCAATCTCATTCTTTCCTTTTTTTTTTTTTTTTTTTTTTTAAACCTTGAGTTTGCATTCATTAGCCTTTTAAGCAACTTTGGGATAAAATTTGTCCAGAAATTGTGTAGAATACAACGACATTTTTGTATGCTCTTGGTGTACACAGAATTTCGTTACATACGTTATACACGTAACATTACGTATAATTTTGAATACAAGGCCCAATCTAAACCTTTTTGTCATTTATGATCTCTTCAGAACGCAATGTGAAGTTTGATTGAAAATGACAAGGACACAAAACTTTTATCAAAGTAGTTTCTTTTTCATTCTTTTAGCCATCAGAAAATAAGGGTTTAAATAGATTACATCTCCTAACCGAAAGTTTTGTTTTAAGCAGCGGGCTTTTTTCCTGTATGTGATGGCTACTTTCATGTATTTTCCTTGACTATTTTCTTTCATTGTCCAAGCCCTCAGGCTAGTTCTTGGCAGGAACACAAACCCCAGATGCATCTTCCTTCAAGGTGTTCACAAATAATCAGTGATTCAAAGCCAGAGCTTATATCAGAGTAAGAGAAAGGCAAGCTGAACAAAAGACAGGAGTGTCAGACGGCTCTGTGCAGACCTGGTAAGCAGGGAAAATGAGGATATTAGGAAAATCAGAAAAGTGTGAAATGTTCAACCTGGAGCTCTCAGTTGATGGGAAAGTGGGCCTGGTTATTAAGATATCAGACAGGTCCTCAAGGGAGGGCTTGTCTCTAGCCCATTCAAGGAACGTATGAATGACTTCAGAGATGCATCTTTGCCCATTGTGTGACTCAATTTCCTGAATGTGAAGCTGAGTTAATAACAGTAAAATTTTTTATTTCACCTGGCCATGTTTGTTTGGGTGTCTTTAATTACTAAATGTTCGATAGCATGCAGCAGAACTGGACTGCAGTTTCTCTGGGAAGGAGCAGTGGGGTTCTTCTGTGTTGCTACTACATTGCTACTGTCGGTAATAATGAGTTATTCTAGTTAAGTACTAAAGATACAATAAATTTGATCTCCACTTGGAGGACTTTTTACCAAAGCCTGTAGTGACAGGTCAAGGGGCAAAGGTTTTAAACTGAAAGAAGGTAGATTTAGATTGGACATAAGGAAGAAATTTTTTACAATGAGGGTTGGTAAGACACTGGAACAGATTGCCCAGAGAAGTTGTGGATGGTCATCCCTGGAAGTATTCAGGGACAGGCTGGATGGGACTTTGAGCAACCTGATCTAGTAGGAGATGTCCCTGGCCATGGCAGCGGGGTTGGACTAGATGATCTTCACATCCAAAGAGCAACGAAGCTTGTTCTAGAGAACAAGCCTTAGGAGGAGCAGATGAGGGAACTGGGGTTGTTTAGTCTGGAGAAAAGGAGGCTGAGGGGAGACCTTATCACTCTCTACAACTACCTGAAAGGAGGCTGTAGCGAGGTGGATGTTGGTGTCTTCTCCCAAGTAACAAGTGATAGGACGAGAGGAAAGAGCCTCAAGTTGTGCCAGGGGAGGTTCAGATTGGCTATTAGTAAAAATTTCTTCACTGAAAGGGTTATCAAGTACTGGATCAGGCTGCCCAGGGAAGTGGTTGAGTCACCATCCCTGGAGGTATTTAAAAGATGTGTAGAAGTGGTGCTTAGGGACATGGTTTAGTGGTGGAGTTGGCAGTGTTAAGTTTAAGGTTGGACTCGATGATCTTACGGGTCTTTTCCAACCTAAATAATTCTATAATTCTATGCTTCTATCTTTAAAGGTCTTTTCCAACCCAAACCATTCTATGACTCTATGATTCTATGACTTCTATTTCATGTTTATTTTCTAGAAAAGTAGAACAAAGTCTCAGCAATGTAACGTCTCCTATTCTGCTCTGCTGGCCTAAGTCTCAGACTGGCACTGAGGCAGGATTTCTGCTTCTGTCCTTTCAGTCCTTTCTCTCTTTTTAACCTTCAAAACTTATTACCTCACAGAGCACTTCCTGGATTGTTGCAGTGGTGGAAGAGGATTTGGGGGACATAGGAGTGGCCATGAAGATGTGGAAGACTGTTTCTGTGGCCAAGTCCTGCCTCTTTCAAAGTCTCCTTAGTGCCTGGCAAGGAAATAAGAGGGTTTTTTTCTAGGTGGAGGTAAACTAGTGGAAACTACTGCTTGCCATTCCCAGAAGCCCCAAACATACACACAATAGAGAGACAGGAGAAATTAAAAATTAAGCAAATGGATACCCAAGCTGAAATGTCTTTTGTGATGGTGTTGTGAGACAGAAGTCTGTGGACAGAGGAAGATCACCATATTTACTAACCCTAAATGCTGGGGTTCAATGAATGCAAAGCTCCAGGAGCAAGTTAGCAGTTGCAGTGCCCACACTGAGCCAGGGCATATATGAAAAAGCCGTTTCCAAGGGGGTAGTTTTTAAGCTGATTGAAATCTGCATAACTCCAGTGAAATCCAGAGAGTCAGAGACTTAAGAGTGAGAATGTAGTCTTAACCTTGTCTAAGGAAAAAATGACAGCCATGCAATGCTAAAATAAACTTCTCTCGCTTTCTGCAGAAACTGCAAGCGTTTGGATGTATCATCATGGGATTAGGTAGCCACTGGACCTGCTTTGATATTCAGAGACAGCATATCCTGCAGGAGCAGAGAAAACAGAATTAAGTGGGGGAGAAGAGATAGAGCCCTGTGTCTAACAGGCAGCTTGGGGCCCCACTTGTTGGGATTGCAGAGGATGAGAGAAAGGGAAAGGTCAACTTAGTTCTGTGTCTGTGATCCTGCCTTACGAACAGCTAGAGGGAGAGGGGGGTGGAAGTGCTGTCTTCTTCCCCTACAGTAAACAAGTTATCTGTAGATGAGAACAGAGAGAATGTAGGACCTCTGTCAGCTCTTCTACCCTATCATCAGAATCATGAGGACAAAATTTCACTTTTAAAGATCTTGATTAAATTGTTAAAATTTCCCACCGGCTTAATTTTCTTTTAATAACTTTCAGCTTCCAATGCAGTTCCTAATTCCTGAGCTTCAAGGAATATGTATTGTAGTATCAAATGTAATGTTCAAATGTCTGGAACATAGGATTTGCCATACCAGATCAGGCCATGAAGTCACACTAGTCCACAGCCTGCCTGATGGCATGGCCATTATCTCGTAGTTCAGAGGAGGCAATAACCAGGCAGACAATCTAAATGCTGAATTCCCTTCTTGCCTGAAAATAGCATGGACTTGCCTCTGTACTCCAAAAGTTGAAAATATCCATTGATATTTTGCTTGCCACTGCTTCAGAATTTTTGTTGTAACCGATCTTCTTGGGTAAAAGTTTTACAGTTCAGAGTGCAAAATTAAAAGCTTGTTATACTGCGTGGTATATATATCTCTCAGATAATTCTCATATTGATGTTTCAGTAACCTCCTATTTCTTTGAATAGTTTATATGTTGGCCTCTGCACTCTAAACATTTTAAATTGCCATAAATAGATAATAATGCATAGTAAGATAAGAATGGGTGCATGTGTATAGGTGTGTAGATTCTCACCACAAAAACTCATGTTGCGTTTCCCACTTTTAAAGCCAGTATGGAGTATCCTAGATAACATATATCTCTTTGCAAAGAAATAACGCAAGAGACTTTGCTCTTCTAGCCATGGTCATTTGAAGGATGTAAGCATTTGCTTACAAGCTGTGGGGCTTGAACAAAAAGATAAGCATGCATTTAAGTGCTTTGTCAAGTAAGTTGGGATACTGATTTGATGTCTCAAATGTAAGTAGGCTTAACAAGAAAAATAACAAACTCATATGAGACTAAGACAGTATAGTGTTTATTAGTTGCTAGGTATTTGCCATAATCCTTTTCTCTATTTCAAAAGACTTGATCAGCAAATCGAGAAAAAAAACATATCCCTTTGCCTGTGGTAACCATTCACACAGCATGGAGAGCAAGTACTGGGAGTAGACAGTGTGAACTAGGTAGAAGTTCCATTGCAAACACGATCCAGGAAACTTTCTTATCTACACAAACCCTCAATGTACAAGTCATTCATGCATAATTTTGTTTGACCAAGATACAACACAGTTATGGGGGTTTAAATAGTCAGCAGTTGTCAGCTTAGCTGCAGTAACTGACCACATACTCATTCTTAGCATCCAGCAAATATGAAATAAAGCACATCAGTTTGAATCTCAGTGAGAGAGAATCAACATACAGTGAGTCATCACACTTTTTACAAGGAACAAGGAGTGTGCTTAATCAGTTATCCAGGCTCAACTAACATTCAGAAAACTGTTAAGCTGTGGTTACTTACTTGAAACATTGTTATAGTTCAAATCCAAGTGCTCCAACATTAAAAAAACCTGATGTGGATATAAGAGGAAACCTTTTTTCACAATGAGGACAGCCAAGCAGAGGAACAAGTTGCTCAAAGAGGTTGTGCAGTCTCCGTTGGAGGTTTTCAAGATGTGACTGGTCAAAGCCCTGAGCAACCTGGTCTGATCTCACAGCTGACCATGGTTTGAGTAGGACCTTGGACTGGAGATCCTCTATGATCCCTTTCAGCCATTATCCTATTGGTCCTATGATGATCCTATGAAACTGAAGAATGAAGGTCACCTTCATAATCTCATTCTGACTTTGGGAAATGTACAGACAATAAATCTGATACTATAGAAAATTCTTTGACACTTCATTTAAGCGGGTGAGTGAGAGAAGTAGCAGATTGTGATCTTCCAACGAGGCGCTAAAATAGGTTGAGGTGTTCTGTAAGGGCTTGAAAAGATATTTTCTGACTCTGTTTAGTGTCTAAAAAAGTAGGGTACATTTTCAGGTAGATAATATAATAGGATGATAATATTATAGAATATAGGGCACTTCTCTGAAATGAAGTCAAGCACTGTCTTTGCCGGATTTCAAATCTCAGCTCCAATGCATAGAATGAACAGAGCTTCTTGAAGAGGAGATCACTGGTATCGTGCAACTGTGATAAAAATAGACTTCCATGGTCTTACACTCTGATGAATTGGAGCCATTTTATCTCAAATTCTCAGAATCATCCAGTGTAAATCGGATGTCTGCTACAGAACACCTTGTTGCCAGGATAGAATTAAGCCCACTTTCTCTAGTAGGTAAAATTTCAATAGAAAGTCTAAATTATTCCCCTAAACTCCCTGTAGCCTTGGTAGAGGGGCAAGGGCACTCTCCAACTTAGGTGGCTATACTCTTTGAGATGGATCACCGTCCGGGAGTGCTGTTCTCTCTTTATGCAATATAGAAAGAGCTTACCTGACAAGTGTAAATGCCTAGCTTCTTGGTGCCTAAAGTCAAGAGGAATACATCCCTAATTCAAATAGATGAAAGTCTGCAAAGTTATAAGCACTGGAAAACAAGTTTTATCTAGATAGTCATCAGCATCTTCCACCATGAACAATTCCATCAAGTCCAATTTTGGTGTGAAGACACACACATATTTGCACAAGCTACCATCAAAAGCCTTCTAATTTCTTGGTATTTCATGTAGCAGTGAGTTCTCCCATTTTCTCATTAATATTTTATCAATGACCAATGAGTTGAGTGCACACTAAGTTTGCAAACAACAGTAAATTAGGAGGGGTTGTTGATTCCCTTGAGGATAGAGAGGCCTTATAGAGAGATCTTGATAGATTAGAGCGCTGGACAATCACCAGCATGATTGAATTGTGAAATTCAACAAGGACAAATGCCGGATTCTGCACTTGGGATGGTGTAATCCTGTATGTATGTATATATGGGGAGTCAAAAGGCTGGAATGCAGCCCTGCAGAAAGGGATCTGGGAGTTTTGTTTGATGGTAAGCTCAATATGAGTCAATAATGTGCCCTGGCAGCCAAAAGGACCAACCACATCCTGGGATGCATTAAGCACAGTATAGCTAATGGTCAAAAGAAGTGATTGTCCCACTATAGTCAGCATTGGTGCAGTCTCACCTTGAGTACTGAGGGCAGTTTTGGGCTCCACAATATCAGAAGGGTATCAAAATATTAGAATGTGTCCAAAGAAAGGCAATAAAGATGGTGAAAAGTCTAGAGGGCATGACTTATGAGGACCTTCTGATGATACTAGGTTTGTTCAGCTTAGAGAAGAGTAGACTGAGGGGTGACCTTATTGCTGTCTACAATTTCCTCATGAGGGGAAACAGAGAGGGAGGTGTTGATCTCTTTGCTCTCGTGCCTGGTGATAGGACGCAAGGGAATGGCTTAAAGCTGCATCAGGGGAAGTTCAGATTGGATATTAGGAAAAATTTCTTCACTGAGGGGGTGGTGAAGCAGTGGAACAAGCTCCCCAGGGAAGTGATCATGGCCCCAGGCCTGCTGATGTTCAAGAAACATTTGGACAATGCTTTTAGATATATGGTTTAAATTTTAGGTTGCCCTGTGTGGTGTCAGGAGTTGGACTCGATGATCCTTGTTGGTCTCTTCCAAGTCAGGATATTCTATGATTCTATGATTCTGTGATTCTATAGTTTTGGCTTAAAAATTTAAATATTTCATCTTTAATTTCAAGCAGCACTACCTTATCTCTTCTTACTGACACACAATAAAAAGCAATGGAGTGATTTCCCTTCACCCCATTTTTTTTGTTCACTTCCATGAGTTGTCTTTGCAGTTGCTCTTCTTGCTGCTATTCAGCCTCTCCTGACATGAAAACCTCTCAAGGCTCTAATCTTTTATAGCTAGCTCTCTTCTATTTATGGTAGATCTTATGCTGAGATTGGATGTATAAGCTGAACTTTTCATTCCAGCTGAGAATATAGCACTGATTCAAAAAATGGTATTAGCAAGTTCTTGGCACATTTTCCCCCCTGTTTACTTACAGAGGGTTTTTTGTTATTGTTGGGTTTAATCTCTGCAGTGCACTGAGAAAGGTACTAGTAGAAATGGTATGGATCTGCAAAGTTGCACTAAAGTCAGTAGAGGCAAATCAGTTTGCATGAACTGAAACTCTTGCCCTTTAATATTATTTTCATATGTAATTATGAGTTTTTCTGCATGCATATTATGTTGCTATACTTTTAAGTCTCTTCTGGAAAACAAAATTGGCCTGATGTATTTACATTAAAGTGCAATATTCAGCTTCTGTCAATACCAGTCTTTGAAAAGCTTATTGATATTTGAAGCTACTGTCTTTCTTCTCTCTTTTTAATTGACCCAATTTGGAAAAGAGAATTAAAAAATAGAACTTTTTAACTCTCTTTCTCGAGAAGAAAATTGTAATGCACAGGATATTTGTTCTGTCAAATATTGCTGTCAGCTAAAGCTGCAATTGAGAAGAAGTGGCTGGATCTATTTTGGAAGTTTCTTCCCTGATGTATCTGACCTTTGTTGCAATTTTGTTTAAATCACATGAAATAATTTGTGACTGTTTAGAACACCAATAGCCAGAGGTTGGCATTAATGTTACATGATGGTGCAGCACTGTAAAGCATCTTGCTGTACAAATGTGATAGAATTACTGATTTGCCTGTATTTTGCCAGGTTCTGCTCCAAATCCTCCCCAAAATCACTTGGCGATTGCTCTGGTGGGTTTGAATCCAGCCCTCATCTACAATTCCGAAAGAGGCTTACACAATTCTTCTTTCCTTAAAAACAGTCCTGATTTTGAATCAACAATTAAAAAGTCAGCGCCTCCCATGCTCAAAAGCTGAATGGTAGCTTCCACTGTTCTGCTTTCTTTATACCCATGTTGACTTTATAATTAAATCCTGCCCAAAATCTTCTTGTCAAATGCATATTGACACCCTTGGCTAAGTCTGATCAACTGTCAGCTTCCATGCAAAGCTCTCCAAAAGCCTCCCCCCCCCCCCTCTCTCTCTCTCTCTCTCTCTCTCTCATTAAGTACCCTTAGTCTTATGCTTTAAAATAAAGTATCTGTGTACAAGCTGCATACTTGGAACAGCTGAGATCGGTCCAGAATGATCAAGTTCCATTGCTGATGATTTTCTCTGAGACAATTGAATTCTTTCTTATGAATATTACAATATGGTACACTGAAGATCTCCCTACCTTTATTATTTCTTTGATCCACACATCCTTAAAGTTTTTTGTTCTTACTGTTACTTCTCCCAGCTGCTTGGAGAAGTAACATCTTTTCTCCAAACTCTGTTTCTCCAGGTAGTGTCAAGTATGATGCCTAGATTTGATCCACTCCCTGAATCCTCTTCAGCTTTCATTTTTCCAAGCCCATCAAGTGTCATGCACTGAACATGAGATTTCCTCCCCTGTGCACCTCTTACAGACAGACTCTGGCCTTTCTCTTGCTCCATGATCCTGTGGCTAGTGTTATGCAGTACCTGGGGTCATGCTTAATTAATTAATAGGGTCTCACTTTCCAAGGAGAATCTCTTTCACGTCTTTAGGTGATACAAAGGTCCTTGAGCACTCTGTCTTCCCAAGATCTCCAAAAGCAAGAAAGCCTTATTCTGGTGAGTGGTTGTTTGAGAATGTCAGACTGGTTGTTTGAGAAAGTCCAGAAGTTCCTCAAAAAGCAGTACTAACGGATTGATTCATTTACATTCTCCCATCTGCACCAAAAATGCCAGTATCTAGGTAGGAGATGAGATATATATTATTACGTGAGGCTCATGGGACTCCTTTAGTATGAAAATTGCAATACAAATATATTATTATCTATCTCAAAATACACTGAAATAATCAGTCCCACGCTCATCACCATGGTATCTGAACACCTCTGGGATGATATAAGAATGTAATTGATCTAAAAAAGGTAGTGTAATTATACCTCTGCTTCAATATTTCACACATAGAGACTATTTATAATGAATACTGTTTTACTTACTTTTTGAAAGGATCTATTTTTTTCAATGAGAGACAGTGGGGTAATTTATAGACAGGAAAGCTCTTTGATTGGGGAAAGTATTAGACCTTAAATGAGAAGTTCAGTGTTTGCATTTGAGCAATTGATTGACTCCTTGTACCTCAGGGCTCCTCAACAAGAAAAGATAACAAGGCTTTCTTTTACTCCGATGTGTCTTCTCTGGTTGGATGCTCAAGACTCAGAGAAATGTTCATTCCAGGGACTCTTCTTACCCAAATTTAGCATTTGAAGTGTAAGTTTCTGGTTCAAGATAGTCATCCTGGCTCCTTCTCTAGTCAATAGGGAGAAACTGAAACCACCAGAAAGAATGACCTATTTCATACCAAGAAAGGTGTCTGATGGGCGGGACAACTGACCACGATTACAATTCCTTGACAATAGATGGAACCTAAATAACCAATTTAGGCTGGTTCTTGAATGAACGCAAGCACTTCACTACCTTTGTGAAGTTGGACTGTAGTACATTAGGGCATGGATTTTCCCTTCTGCACTGCATTTTCTCCTGCTGTATGTGAAGCCCAAAAAAGATACAAATTCCACTGGGCCTGAAGGCACAGTTTTACATAGTATATTTCTTTATGTATATATACACACATACATATGTATATATATACACATATATAAATATAAGTGTTGTAGTCACTAATTATAACAATAGTGATACAACAACATACATACTAGTCTAGCATTGCAGTGCTGAAAGGACCACAAACAAAACTTCTGCATCTTAAGCAGCAGAAACAAAAGAGAGTATGAATTCCGTAGTACATAAATATGTGCCTGTTTCTGCTGCTTGCCCGAGAAATGTTTTCCAAAATGAGGGAAAAAAATCTTCAGTACAAGCTTAAATCCTTGTTCAGGAAAGTATTTGATGGGGGATTATTTTATGCATACATTTTAGTCTTGTTGCCTTCAGGAGGACTGAAAAACATGCAAAAGTTAAGTAAATGTCTTCATGGTAAAATAATGCATCTATCTAAATCGGGAAAAGTGAAATGACGACTATAATTGATCAGACTCCTCTCAAAGGTCAAATGCTGCCAAGCATTGGTATTTGGGGTTTTTTTGGTTGTTTCTTCAATTGACCTTCCTTTTTGTAACATGACTGTTTAAAACTTCTTTGCAACATTTTAATTCACAAACTTAATTATAGTTCAAACACCTGCAAGCAGTTATTAAAATTTTCCTTTAACCAGATTCTCTTGTATTTTATGATCTTCACACACACACAAACCCCTAATTAAATTTTGTTTGTTTTTATGCCCAATTTGCAATTTCTGATTTTCACTTTCTTCATTAATTAGATAAGGAAAAAGCCATAGGGTTTTAATTACTCAATGTATGTGCAAACACATCTTGATTTTCAATTAAAGGTGAGATAGGATGTTTGAAGAGAAATTAACTAACACAGTAATTTTTCGTTTATTATCCTGACAAAAAACATATATATCATGAGATGCTATCAGCAGGCCTGTTTGCACTTCTTAGGAATCTCTTGGGTATGTCTTAAATTGAAAGAAATTCAATTATAGGAGGAAGAAATAAAGGCCTAAATCTTCAACAAGACCTGTGAATGATTACAGCATTTCTGACTTCCTTTAGCAGGATCATTCCCAGTTAGACATAGTCTAATTTCACTAGTGAATTTTACTGGGATAATCTGGCATTTGGTATACATACCCTTCAGTGAAAAAAATACTGATTTTAGTGAGTTCAAAGTCAGGTTTAACACATACTGGTAGTCCATCTTCCTAATTTTATGAGCAAAATATGTATATGAATACGTATGAATTGCTCATAAAAGATCTTTCTAAAGGGAAGGAAAAGTCAATGGGATGATAAATGCCAATGAGTAGAGAATAAATATACTGGGATAAGACCACAGGCAAGGTCTGTAATAACTCACTGCTCATGCCCAATACTAAAAAAGTGAATGAGCTGGGTGGGTATCCAACACACCTTTGTTAAGACACAGCTGCTTAAATTGCCAAGATATCAACTGTACAGTCACATTTCTCACCATTGGGTTATGAAGAGCTGGTGAGCGCCACATCACGGCAGTCTGGCAAGTCATACAGCAACTTCTCTGAATTATTTGTTTTTCAGGAACAACAATGCCTTCCTGTCCTTCTCTTATACTGCATACCATACAAAGTCCTTCAAACCTGTCATTTGTTCTCTGCTCTGAATAACGTAGAAATGGATGTCTACACCGAAGTGGTCAGAATCATTTAGAGTTAAATAAACTACAGCATAAAGGAAACAATCTGTCTATGCTATGGATTAATTTAACCTGGTTTTAGGCAATTGCAGATATAGTCATGACATTAAATATGTTTTCTTCCTTATAAATTATGTAAAGAAGATAATACCAACTTTAATAGAGCCGTCTCTCCAAAATGAAGTAATCTCAAATCATCAACACTGAGCACGTCCCATCAGTCCCACAGGCAGATTTCCCTGTTTTGTTTTTTTTTTTGTTCTATTGTTAGCCCAGAGATCTTTTGAGACTATGAAATCCACCCTGGCTTTAGATTTGCAAACTCACAAGTGTAAAGGAAAATCATACATACTGTCATTTCAGCATATTGCAGCACTGGACTGGTAATCTGCTTAAAAATTAAATAGGCTAAAGCAGATGCAATAGGCAGAGTTATGAAACCTGTCATAGCTTTGAGTAATCAAACGGCATCTTCTGTGTAAAGTAACCATGTACTTAGGACTATGGATAGTACCCTAATCCTTCTGAAATGGAGTCTAACCTTAGAACTGATCTTGATTCTACTTTTTAGCTAAAGGCAGTCCAGTTACCTAGGCAGTGCTCAAAAACCTTCTAATATTTGGAACAGCCAAGACATACAAATTTATGGCCAGTAACACAGATCTTAGCTTTCTGTTGTCACTGTAGTCTAAAAGGATTTAGGATTTAGAAAGTGATAGAGATAACACTGGTCTGGACACAAAGGCTGTGTAAATTTAACAGTGTTTGGGCACAGACCCAAGCAGGTGAAGTATACCATTGACACTGTTAAACTATCAGAATGGTCCTTGGCAACCTTTGGGTCTCACCTACCTTAGAGTGTCCTAAATGACAGCAAGGCAGAGCTCAAGAATTAGCCCAGTCCAGGACTAATGGATAGTTTGGATGTGGCCACCATGCTGAAGGTTTGGAGAGTTTAGTAGTGTGCATATAGTAAGACTATTTGAGTGGATATCAGGGCTGGAGGACAGGCCTTGGAAAGTCCTTAGTTAAGATGCAACTAAGGGGATGGCAAACATCTCATCTACCTTGGATACTTGCCTTAGATGGGGATCCTCTCCCTTGAGGGGTGCTTGACACTGTCAGCTGATAATAGAGGGAGCCTAGGTGGTTTGCTCAGACTTGCTGCGTATCGTCAAGGCTAAGGATAAAGGAGGCAAGTAATACCCCATGGAGGATTCCTTGGGTCGTCCTGCATGAATCCTTTAGACTGCGTGTTGTTCATTTTCCCCGGTTAAAGGAAAGGGATAGTATCTGGCAGACTTTGCAAATGTCTGGGTTAAAAGGGTTGTAAAAGAAAGCTTTGTTATGGCTGTCATTGCTGCTGTTTTTAACGGTTTGGTTTTTTAAAACCCAAAGTTCTGGTAGAGACAATTAAAGCCTTTCCAGGTCTAGTTCATTGGCGCTGTACTACCAGTCCTGAAGACTGCTTCTTCAATGGGGAGAGTATTTTGCCCAAAGTTCCTTCAATGGTTCTGAAATCTATATGTAGTCACCTAAAATACGTGGCCTGATTTTCAAAGGGCTAGGCATTCACCACTGCTGTTTAAATGAACTGCTGAATCCTCACTGCCATGGGAAATGAGAGCATTTGTTTGGAAGGATTTACACTGGCTGTTACATAACAATGAAGCCAGGATTTCTGAAAGACGTTAATGATTTTGTGTGCCTCCATTTGTAAGGTGGGGAATTCAGACAGAGACGTGACAAAGGATTTTGATTGCCGAAAGGTACCACGTAGTAGCCCTAAGAAAATAAGATCTTTTTAAAGTGTTCCAAGTTAGACATGCAAAATGAAAGGTCACATTTGAAAATCACCGAAGATACCCACAGGCAATTATCGCATACAGAATTCTCCAGTTTTAATTAGCAGAGAATGAATCATTCCATAGAGGGTGAGTTAAAAAAAGAAAAAGAGATGCAGGGTGGGAGCGAGGAGGGAAATCAAACTAGATTTCAGTAATAGACAAATACTAGTTCAGGTACAGGAAATATAATTATTTGAAATCAGACCCAAAGTGAATGACAACACCACAATGGAATTTGGTTTTCTATAATGCTTTTCAAGCTTAAGGTAATCAGAAGCCTTTTTTTTTTTTTTTTTTTTTAACAAATTAAATACATGAACTGCATACTTAACTACCATTGAATGTTGTAAAAAATATTTATGGATTTATTTGGCAGTTAACAGCATGGCCTATAGCAATTAATATTTTTTATTTACAGAACTCAGTGCTTATAATGGACAACTAATAGGCATGCTTAATTGGCTTTTAACTACTGGTATCTTGTTATAGTATCTTCCTCTTTGCCCAATGGCAGCAACATTCCTCAGGATTTCAATGTGAGTTTAATATGTTGCTGATTTTTAATTACATTTTTATTGCTTATGCAAATCCATGCTCATTTGTGTGGCAAGCCAGGGTCAGTAACAAGGACAGTTCTGGCACGTTTCTCTATTCAGTGCCTGCACTCAACAGCATTGTAGATTCTTCCTGTTCGTTTTTCCTCAGTGTGGAAGAATTAGCCCCTTCTCCAACTCCTTGCAGAAAGTACCCAAATAGCAGAAGAGTTCATGTCAGGAATGCAGACATCCTGACTGGTGGATGGTGATGAAAGCTTTGATTGAATTATCAGAGTAAAAATTGTTCTCTTCGCAGGCAGCAGCCACAAAGTAAGGCTGGCATCACCTTGAGTTACCAGCTTGTGTTTATGAACTGACCTCACTATTGCTGGCAGATGAAAAAATGTTGGCCAGGCAGAGGTGGAAATTGCCATTGAGACTGTATACTTCTGTTCTCAGAGCTGAAGGAGCTGGCACTATTAGCTTATGGTCTATTTCTCTCTCCTCTTTCCCTGCTTTCTTGCAAATAAAAATCTCACTAGCAAGGACAAAACCAAAGCAAACAACTCTACAGAGCACCAGTTTGGTGATAATTGCAAAAGCAATCCCCTTTTTTAAGTCAGCAGCCGTGGAGGCTAAGATATGTCTCCAGAGACTTTTGAAACAAATCAAAAGCTTGGACATAGAGCCAGAAGGGAGAGAGAATGAAAGTTTAACATGAAGCAGGACAGATGTTTGGGAAGCTGAGTCAGGGATCTCCATGGCCAAGAGAAGATTCAGGTGGAATAGTCATCTTGACCCAACAGACTCCCACTCCCTGAAGCATGTAGTCTGTTCCTGAGAACTGGATAGTCAAAAAGTCCTCAGAGGGGTCCATCAGTGGTGGCTTTATGGGTCCCAAGTAATTGAAGGAAAAGATGACTTGTTCTTATGTCAGTAGATGGCACTGTTTCTATGAACTACTGACTTACACACCCAGAAATGCTGCTTCATCTATCTCCTTCATATATTCTACACAGGGAGAAAACAACACAAAACAAAACAAACAAACCGAACACACGCCCCCCCAAACAAGAAAATCAATAGTAAAGTAACATTTTTAAAGTTATAAAATTAATATCCCAAAGTTTGAAAATACCTGAATTAATCTAAGGTTGCTCATTATACTTTATCTTACCCTTGCAGTCTGTATGCAGTATGATATAGTCTTCACTCATATGCTCACGTTTTCCATTTCCAAAGGACCGCTGCCTCAGTTAATGCAATGACTAGAGTTGATTTGACGATAAGACAACTGCATGGGATAAAGAAGAATATCCTTTATGGAATTCCAGGCTTCATTGGACTTGTGTATTGAGGAAAGGATGGAGGCACTCTATTTGTGTCTGAGAAAGGAATCTGTGGATGTTCACTGAGTTGCACATGAAGAGTGAACTTGTTGCATCCAGGCTGAGCTGGATGTAATGTGTTCATGCAGTGGCTATTCACCTGGTTATCTAGCCACACTGATGAACATCTGGAAATATCCAAATAACCCAACTCCTGAAATGCTTACTGGACAAAATTTCTGCACAGGACAAAAATAAAGATATATTCAAGGAACATGTCTTGATTGCATGGGTATCTCTAACAGCGTCACCCGACAAGGTCCATCTCATTAAGTAGTCTATAGTATGGCTGATAGGGTTACCTTATTTATAGTCATTTAATGTGTTTTTAAAATATGATTTCCTAGTCTGTTTTTTAAGCAAATTCAGAAATACAGTCAATCAAACACATGGAACGCTTGTCATGCACCTCCCTGGTCCATCATCCATTGACTGCAGGGACAATGCACCAGCCTCTGCCACTTGTACTAGCAGATGGACAGAGCTAATTGCCAGCCACGGGCAAGCAGCACACAAGTGAGGTGAGATACTTTCACAGATCTGGCCAGAGAGGAGAGCATGGCACTGGATTCTTTGGGGTCCCTTCTTATCCATGAAGGGGAACAGGTCTCAATGGTTGCAAATTCTTCCACCTAATCCCATGAGTCTCCTTTGCTTCTGCCCTCACCTAATTTTTCACTCCCAAACTTTCTGCTCTTCAGTTTCAGCATTGCTTGGACAGGTTTCTTAGCTGAATCCTTGTCTTTTTTCTTAACTGGTCCTGACCCCTACTTCCTGGCTCAGTTCCTTGTCTCTCTCACATTTCCCTGCTAAATCCAATCTCCCGTTTCCATCTCAATACTTAATCTGTCCCTCTGCTTATTCTGTTTTTTTCCTTCCCATTCAGTTTTCTCAGTTTTTCATTCCTCTACTTCTCTAGCATCCCTCACCTTTTTATCTAGTTTACTCTCTTCTGTCCTACCAGACGTTATTTCACCTTGATACTGTAGCTCCTGTTGGACCTGCTATTTGCAACTCATCCTTTCCAAAACTGGCTCCACTTCCAGTCTGCCCAAGCCTCATCTATCCACCCAGCTAACCATCCCCTTCATCATCAACCCCAGTCTGATATTCTCCAGTCCTCTTCTTTGCATAAATTCTCTGTTTTAATCTACTGTTGGGTGTATTCAGTTTTATTCTTCCCAGTCTATCTCTTCCTTGTTTCTTTTACACTTACATCACAGAGTTTCCTCCTTTCTGTGTCTTTTCCCTATTATTTCATGGGAGTGTGGAAGGACAGATGTCAAGAGAACATGAGAAGCATGGTCATTGGTGTCCCTTGATACCAGCCAGCCTGCAAGAGGTGGGAAGGTGAAAGGAAACCTTGCAGTGACATGTTCAGATAAGTCCAGCCACTCTGTAGTGATCCTGGATGAACCATCAAATCAGGACCGAATACGTGAAGACTGTAGAGCTAAACTGAGAAGATATTCTTCAGAGCATTTTCAAATGATGTTCTTTTCTGTTCACATGGGCCAAATAGCATAGTGTGATAGTGCTCTACTGTTTTGGAGAAACAGAGGCTTTTCTTGACATGAACAAGTGTCTCAGAAACACATGAACAGTTATTTAAAAATTCTCTAGGAATATTGAAGGTAGATATGTTGTAAGAGAAATGTTTACCAGATGATAAAGTTAGACAAAGTTATTAGCAACCTAAAATACAACTTTAAAATGCAACAAGACAGGCTGCTTTGTTATAGGTAGAATTCTAATTTCCTATAGGAAATGGTAATTTCCTGTACTTTAACAATCTTCACAATTTCTTATGAGAATTTGATGTGGAAAGGGAAGTAGCAAAATCAGGGCTGCTGTGAGGACAGACAGAAGGACATTCTCCTGGCCTTCCCAGAACCAGTTCTCATTCTGCCTCCTGTAAGGAGCGAAGTTAATTCAAACTCAACATTTCAACCTCTAAGGTGTCTCATCATTGGAAATGCCTCTTTGCTTTAACCTCCACAGTGAAAAGAAACGGGAAAGAAATGAGTCACTTCACCTGCTGGTTTCCAACTCTTACATTCAGTGCTTCTCAGGGACAACATTTTTATAAAGAATATATCTATCATTGGCATCCACTTTCTCTTTTCTAGACTTGCTTTAAGGTGCTGGCAGCCCCTCCAGGAGGTGTTTCTCTGTAGAGCCACTAACACTAGTCTGGAGTGATCCCAACTGTTTGCACTTCGGCAGCTGAGAGATCACCTTTGTAGCAGTCTGTTTGAAAGCTGTCACACCTCTCTGCTGTTGGCCTTTGTCCAACTGATTTAATGAAGTCGTTATCAGGAAACAGAAAGAAAAGACAAGGAAAAAAGTACTTAGCTGATAACTTTGAATGTGAATTCCTGTATTTCTCGACAAAACAGGAGCAGAACCGTAGTGACACCACACAGGTTTGCATTATCTACTAAGAGAGGATGCCTTCAGGCTCAGCAGACCCCTGGGAGACCCTGAATCCCATCTGGATAACATGTTCAGAAGCCACCACGGAAAACACTAGACTGAAATTATCATCCTGATGAAGTTTCCTAGAAACAGAGCAGTTTTGACTGTAGCAGAGATTGAGCACAATCTAGGGAAATGATGTTTGCCTGCTTTCACATGAGGGTCCAGCTCTTGTTTCCTCCACTAAAGTCAAGAGAAGTTGCTTATAGCTAGCTAAAAAATATGTGATTAATCTGTGGTCCAAAGGGTTACTGAAAGCCAGTGGTCATCTTTATTTATCTGAGGCCAAATCCTGCTCGCCAAAAAACCTGAATCTCCATGTTGTGTACACATGATGCACAAAATAATTGGGAAAATGTACTTCCATAACATCTTACTTTACATACTGCTTGAAAGTATCCTGGGGTTTAAATAAGTCCTCCACTAGTAGTGTAATAAAAAAAATTTGGGATCGCTGTAGTTGAATATTACAGTGGCCTTTTTTATAATTTTTAATGACAGGCTGAACAAAGAAAATGCTCTGTACTTTCCTCCTTGCAAAGCACTTTGGAATCTATGGATTTACAGAGCTATTGCAGAGCTGAGAATTACTGTTATCACTGTGGATTGCTACTAGGGAAGATATTGTGGAACTGATCTTTTTTTAATGATGTTGTACTCAATTACTGCCTATTCTAGTCTTTCTCCTTGCTGTGTTTCTATTTCTGTATGTTTTTTAAAAGAAGGTGGGGATCTAGGGAAAGGGAGAGGCATTTTCCTTGGTAAATCAATTAACTTCTCCAATCCAGCAAACTGTGAAAAAATACAATAACTCTCTTTAAATGTTCCATTAGGGCCCAGTAACAGCTCATTAGATTATACAAGGTATGTGTAATTGCCCAGAAAAGATGCACTACCTTCCTGCAATGCTTAATTTAATCTCCACTCTTTACATACAACTATAACCACCCACTAAACAAGATTCATGGCCTCATGCCCAATGGTATGTGTGTATGACTGTGTGTTTTAAACATAAGAATGTGTTTAAAAGTCAAAACTGACATGGCTTTATTTCCAGTTGCTTGCTCTAATCCTACAAAAGAAGGCTGTGGAGGACAAGCATTGTCCATGCAGAACATTTTCAAGTTGATTGGAAATCCCTCACTATATTTTGTCTTTGCTGCATAAAGGGGTTTTCCAGCCAGCTCTCCAGCCCCAGGTCTGAGCATGTGAGGTCCTGAAGATACCAAGCTCTACTGGTGAAGTATATATGGAGGATAAATCTATGAAAACGAGATACCTGTTGTATGTATAATTCTACTGTTAGATTTCTATGTACTAGAGGTCTTTTTTTTTTCTCTTAGCTGCCACAGTAGAATATGCAGAGACTTTAAGTTTTCCCACAAAGCCTTGGCTTTTTGCCTCTCTGGGTGCTTCCTCTTAATATTAAAACATTAAATACTAAATACCCTTCCCCTCCCCACCAGCACAGAAATGAGATCCCCATGACCAGCTCTGCCTCTGTTCTCCTCTGCAGCCTTCATAGCTGAGTGCTTGAGCACCCCAGAGTCTTCAGCACCAGGGCAGTTCATGCTTCCATGCTTGATAGTTACAACACTTCCTAAACCCTGATTTCATCTGAAAGGGACAACAGGGATAAATTCCTGGTTTTCCCATATTAAAAATTCTTTCTTCATCTTCAGGTGAATCAGGATAACAGGCAGTATTTTCTTTTTTCTATTTTCACTTTCCTGCAAATCTTCCTGACAGATGCAGTATGGCAAAAAAGAGGTGAAATACCGAAGACTAGCACTTCCTGATAGCTAAAGAATGGGCAAAACATGAGATACAAGGAAAAATCTCATGGAAACATGTTGCTTCTGGAGCTCCAACCTTGCTGTGAGGATCTAGAACCTCCAAATGCTGCAGCTTTATATAGGAGGGATTATCTGGCCTGGAGTTCAACCTGGCCTACTGACACAAGCACTCATTGCATTATTAAAACCTGCATTTTTGAAGAATTGACATCTAAAATACATAGTCCATCAACACAACACAGTGCTTTTGTGGACAGGTAGGGATCTTTGGTGTGCTAACCTAATATCACAAAACCTACCTAGTCTATTGTTAGGTGAGAGTCCTAGAATCTCAGGATTTCTAGCATCTCTGTTTTCCTATGATCGATCAGATAAGAAAAGGAGAAACAGCTAAAGCTTAGGAACCTCTTCCTGCAAGAGTTAGACATTTTTTTTTAAATAAACATATTTTACTAAAAAAGAGACTCCATGTCTCTTTCGTATTTGCTGATAACTCGAAAACAAGAAATTTTTCATAAAATCTCATTGACAAAATTTTGAATGGCCAGAGCTCTAAGCCAATGCAACAAGGCAGTAGGGATACAACATCATGTTTCCAGTCCCAGTTCTCTGAAAAGTGTCTCCTCTGCTGCTCTGTTTCATTCCATGTTTTCCCCTTACTGATACAAGGCCATTTTTCTTTTTGTGCCAGACTGCACAGCACATCAATCCTTATTTGTAACTCTCATGATTTCCAGACTATTGGTTTATAACAAACAAATAGAGGTTTCAAGTTCTCCCTGATGTAGAGTCTGTTGGACAGTCATTGATTTTGCTGGGATTAAGAATGTTAAAATGGCACTGGGGCAGAAAATACAGTACTTTCTGAAGTGACATGATAGGCATGTATCAACCATACAAATGGAGAAGGGAAATTAAAACAGACCAGACAGTATTGTTTTACTCTCTGCAAAAACAATTCTATAGAAGCTTAAAGCCTTCCTACAATTTATCAGGTAGTGATGGAGGTACGGTGAAATGTTTCTTCTAGATGGCTGAGATTTGCTGAAACAAAGCCAGGCACCTGGACAGTAATACACACTCCAGTTGTATTAAGGCAAAATGGAGTCCTCACGCACCTGGAGTAAAAATGAACACTTTCCCAGGCCCTAGCTGTGAATATTTTCAGATACCTCTGACATTTTAATTTACAGACTCTATATTGAGAGGTAAGACATAAGAAGGCGGCTGACTCGTAGGCCTTTATTTTTCTGTCTGGGCACCTCAAAAATTTCATATAGTTCAGCGAGTACAGATGTTTTTAATTCCTTAGTCAAGCTGAAAATATAGGAAAAGGGGGAACTAAATTGAAATAGGCCCATGAAATGAAAAAGCTTTGCTGCTAAATAGTCCCACAAAATGAGCTTTCTGGTTTCACAAAACCTTTTTGTTTGACTCCAATAGAAGCATCTGGGTTTACTGTTGTTTTAGAGTTGATAAGTCTTTAAGTAAATTTTGGAAGGAAAAATCGTTTCAGAAGTAAATTACTGAAGAACTTCATTATGAAATTTCTTTCCTTCCTGCTTTCCTGTCTTCTTCTTTTCCTTCTCCTCCCCCTCCTCTCCTTCCTTTTATTCTTCCTCTTTATTTCTCTTTCACTTTCTCTCTCTTTCCTTTACTCTTTCTCTTAATTACTATAATTTGTAGGATCAGCACAGAACTTTACGTCCAAACTAATATGCAACAAAAAAATGCTCTGTGGTATTATGTGGAAGATAATGTACAAACTCACATGCAAAAACAAAGAGTTGGTAAAATTCGCACAGGAAAAAGCAGGGAGGCTCAGTTATTCCCAGTTCCAGATTCATAGTTTCCTGCTTTTCTTTTCACCCTTTCTACATAACACAGTAGTAGCACTGAAACCAGTGATCTGGAGTGTAATTTTGGAAATCAGTCTTTACATGTCTGTTGAGCTACACTCCCGAAGACCACACAACCAGAGATAGACGTTAGACACTTCTACATGGAAAGTGCTTCTGTAATTCTTTACTACAACACTCTTTGGGAGTCATTTGTGCCTAAGAAGTCATCAGGGTGCCGCCCCACAAGGCTATCAGAGAATTTCCACAAGTAGCCTTTTAGTGGTCTGCTAGATGACCGCTGCTCTCCGGCAATGAAGCATCCATGAGTATCTGTGCTACAAAATGCAGTGTTATATAGAGACCTTACCTAGTAGGAGTTTGAAAATTCAGGTAACATATGCAGTGAGATACGGGAGGAGGGTTTTTTTTCCCCCAGATGTGATGGCTTTACAGGGCTTATTAACAGAAATGCAGCATCCATAAAGTGTGTGGATCTGAGTTAGCATGTTTCTATCCCTTGCATTCTTGGCCCTGGAGACAGTGAAGCAGAACCAACTCTGATTTCTTTGAACAGTGGAGATATAAATTGATTCAGGAAAGCATCCCTCTTCCAGTCCACATTTAAGCACACTCTTTAAAGCCGGCAGAATCAGGCAAATCCCTAATTGATAATTTCTTTAATGAATGCCATGACAAATAAGAGGATTGTTTGGGTTTTTTTATAATTGAGTTATAAATTAATACAGTAATGTAATTCTCTTTACTAAGGCGTAGATAAATATGACTCTACTACAATAAACTGATCTAACTTCCACATGACCTCTTTGAAAGGCCAAGGCTACTCTGCCAAGGCCAAGTAGCTCTTGGCAGTTTGATACTGGTTACCAAAATCACTCCGAAGTTAACTCATGATCCTGGACAAATATAAATCTAGTATCCTGCAATGGATGTTAGTGATGTTGCTTCACTCCAGCCCAAGTCTCTTCAGAAGTAATCAAGCACAACAATGGAGAGATTGTTCTCTGTAAGACAAGTGACAAGCAATCTCTAAACCAAACTTATATTTCCATGCTTGGTATAAAAACACAATGATGAAAAAAAATAATAAATATTGGGAGCATAGGGGTGGCAAATTGAACAGCATTAGGATTAAATGGTGGTGAGAAATGGGAACTGACACAATTGAAATGGAACTTTAAATATGGGTTTATTCACTGCAAGAGGTGTTTGGACCTAAATCACTTCTTTCATCTTATCTGACATCCCCCTCCCTCTGAAAATGTTTGAGAGTGCCATTTTCCAACTCTACAGGAGCATAAAAATGCAAAAGTATGTGTGTGCAGGAGAAAGTTTAGCATCTGTGTTTGGCTAAAGTCTTCTATAACACCTCAGCATCTTTATTATTCACCAAACTGTGAATAACCGATATCTTTTATTTTTCTTTTTTTTTTATCTTGGCAGAAAACAAAGCCCCAAATCTGCTGATGACTTGGAACATTATGTGACCTAGGATGAATGGACAGATGAACAAAATATCTTATGGGAGCAGTTTTAACAATTACTAAAACTTGTAACAATTTTTTCATAATAAGCCCTATCATCTACTACTAATAATACTAATACAAGCACTTATGGTAATAATAACCCAAATTTAATAACAAGGCAGCAATAGTAGTTTGCTCTGTGTATGTGTTCAAACCACTTTACATACATTATAAAGTCATGGATCATTTGAGAGTGCCTCAGGGAAAATAACGTGGTAAATGTTGTATAAGTATTATCTCGAAGTGTTGAACCCATTCGCTATGAGCTGATGCCACTTTCAGCTCATATTCCGGCTTAACTGGTAAAAAATATGAGAACAAGAAATTTTAAGTGAGACTTGCATTACTTTGACTGGGTGTGCATTTGCAATTCACACACATAATTAGGGAGCAGAAATGCCGCAAGTGACCCTTCTCTCATCAGAAATTCAGACATCACGATGTTGAATACGAAACCCTTGCAGTATTACTCCCCAATGAGCCAAGTACTGTATTACAAATCTTACTAAAGCACATTGTTCCAAATGTAGAATACCTTTGAGACAATTAAATCACCATTTGTGATGAGAAGAAAGAAAAAAAAAAAACCAAGCATCAAGTAAACCGTTTGAACTGGAACTTCTTGATTTGTTTGGTGTAGGTAACCTTTTGCAAAGGTGGGGGAGCTCAGGTACGACAGAGAGGACAGCAGCATTTCCAGAGCTGTGCTTCAGTGATGACCCTAAAGGGAGATGCGCTGAGGACTCCCTGAGAAATAAAAATTTCTCCTTTTAGCATCAGTGGAGAGCAGGGAGTTAAACCTTTAAGTAATTTCAAGAATGCAGCCCAGGTGTCCCAGCCCTGTGCTCACAAGAACTAGATACTTAAGTCAGTCCAATTATTTCCATCAATGTCCTTGAGCTTGATTAAGATC
Source organism: Gymnogyps californianus (assembly GCF_018139145.2). Lineage (NCBI taxonomy): Eukaryota > Metazoa > Chordata > Aves > Accipitriformes > Cathartidae > Gymnogyps > Gymnogyps californianus. The sequence continues at coordinate 3,318,012 of NC_059472.1, read as the reverse complement.
TGAGTTATGACTTTACATATTGTATGCTCAGTGGGGGAGCATTTAAACAATCAAGACTGGGCTAGGAGAAAAAATAGATGATATTGTGAGAGTGGAGACTAGTTTGCAGGGCCTGGGGAGTGGTCTTGCCACTAGACTACAACGCTGAGTCTACAGTACACTGACTACTGAGTACTGTGCAAACTCCTCCAAAGAGACAGGGATTCAAAGGGAAGAAAACACAGCATTTCCCATCTTGGCTGTTAACTGCCCTTCTGGAGTGGGTGGTATGGGTTTTAAGTCCATGAAGTAACAGGAGAGCTCAGACAGGGGCTTGGGGGAGTGCTCTAGCACAAAGCTGGTCTAGCAGAACAAATTTTGCGTTTGAGTGTGTTTTAAAAATAAAGCAGCCATCATTAAATTTAGCGAGAGACCTGATCCTTACTGTGTCTTGACTGTGCTCTGAGAAATTTCTGAGGTGAGGAAGTCCTACTTTGGATCTGACCCTTTCCCTTCCAGTTCATCTCTATGAGTAATCTTTCCCTCTCTTTCCTAAACTGAGAAGGACAACACTATTCCACTTTCTATTCCCTTTAATTTTGTTTTCATATATCCACCTTGAGGATGACCATACTGAAAGAAACATTCTCACTCAAGACATCGATCCACAGCCTCATCTGATGTAAACTGATGCATCTTCAGAGACTGTCTTAATGATCTCAAAGGCCATCAGACACAGAGGACCAGCTTGCCCTGTAGTGTAGATGACAGAGTGAGGCAGTGAGGCTTTGTCATGATGTTGACATGGAGAGAGCCAAATGCCTAGCAGTTGTGGTTCAATGAGCATTGTTTTTCTTAGAAACAGCTGTCAACAAAATGAACAAAATTGAGCTGACCAGTTTAGGACACAGTCTGTGACTATTTTTTAACTAATAAAATAGAAGGATAGAATGGCGCACACATTTTGGAGTAAAGAACAACACTCTGCACTGGTTGTTGCCACCACAACACACCTGAGTCCAATAACCAGATGGTCAAACAACTACTGTGAGGCAATTTACACAAATGAATCCAAGCACGAGGTAGAGAGTGGGACCAAACATGGGACTGCACATGCTGCTTCTGCTGCACCAAACAGCTCTGGTCCATGCTCTGGCTGTAGCTTAACATCAGTGAACCCTGTGTTTAGGAAGAACCAAAATAAGGCTATCAGTAGGGCACTCTGTTCAGCTCGTTCCCTTTCTAGCCAAACTATTTGAACAAGAATTTGTCTCTGGACTAAGGTGCTGAGTGTATTTGCTCTCTCTCTTTCTCTGCAGTTTGGACCAAGTCCTCATTTTAGTTTCTTCTTGTGTGTAGGTGAGGGCACAGAGGACAAATCAAAACTTGTGGATGGAGTTGTGACTTGCTGACTGTTTTCACACACTCTTCATGTTCTAATTTAACTAAACCTTGCATTTTCTGAATGGCTGCAAAGATGATCTTTCTCCAGTCTATCCATGTCTTACTCTCATATCTCAGCAAAGTTAAATGTATTTTTTGTTCTGTATTAACCTGAAGAGAACACCTTGGAGTTAGCTTAGGGTTCCAAGAAACTTCATCCATAGCTGGGGTGGAATTCAGGTACCTACACAGAAATGTCTAGAGACAATTTAAAAGCCTTTGGTACGTGTTGGTAGATACAGTATGGAAACTGCAGGAGACCTGTGCTGCATTGAGTTAGCAAATGGAGGTAGGGCAGGATACACTGAGACATTTCAAATGACACCAGAAACCAATGTTGAGGCACTCAAGTTTCTTCCCTGGAGGAATAGAGCCACAGAATATAAATTTCTAGCTACCTAAGCAAAAACAGAAATTAAACTAGTATTTCCAGTAAATCATGGGAATTATTTCTGTGGCAGTGTAGTGCTCTGTGTGATCTGTGAGAGCCACAGAGGACATACATTTAATGAATCCTGCAACTTTGCTATTTAAGAGACTCATTTGAAAGGTGGCTAAAGCAAGATGCTGGGGAAAGACTTAATTCCCTGAAAACCAGATAACGACTGGAAGGGTGACCAGAGCTTGTTGCTCTGTTTTTCTTTCTCCACATAATCAAGTCTTCCCATCTTGGTGCAATTACATATCCAATATTTGATTTCATTAAAGCTATCTTGACACAGATACTACCTTCAGAGCCTGGCATGCCACCTTGTTGTGATCTGTGATCTCAGCTCTGCTTTCTAACTTGCTGTGGGTTTAGGTGCAGGGTCATAAGCTGTAGCCACTACATGATCATTGCCTTTTATTTCATCAAGGAGGAACATTTCTACTAGGCAGTGAAATACTTATCTATTGTGTTAAGAGAAGCTAGCGATGAAAACAGGTTTGTTGGGGAGCAGTGTGGTTATTGGAGGGGGTTCTCCCATAGGATTTCTTTTTCTGTTCGTTTGTTTATTGTTGCAGAAACCTTTTGCAAGACAAAGCAAAAGCAGCTAGAAATGAAGCGCGGGAGCAGGGTGAGCATTCTTGGAAATGCCACAACCACTTAGGATGACAAGGTCAGGCTATATGTGCTCCCTTTCTTCTGTTTGTGCTCTGATCTAATCAGCTGAACCTAGACAAGGGGAAGGAAAACATCCCTGCCACAAACACTCAATCTGTAAACTCCTCCATTTTCTCTCAGCCGACGGGGAATGCTATCTGAACTGATAGGGACTTTTCCAGATGCCAGGATGCATGTTGTCATCACGAGGCCGTAGTTTTCTTTGGCCCCATGTCAACGGGGGAGAGAGAAGAATGGGGCAGAATGAATGGAAATATGTGGCAAATAAGGAACATCCTGTGGGAACCCTCAGTGCCTGTTTACTGAGAGTCAGAAGACATTGAGGTTTCTATTCAGGTCATGGTAAAACAGATCTTGCTCCTATTTTCACCCCTGTAAAACAGAGTTCTCAGCAGAGTCTCAGCTCTAACCATTAGACATAGCCTAGATTCATATTGTTTCAAGGCCCAGTTCATGGAAATTTTTGTCCTAATGATGTGTAGTGGAATTGATATATTTTCCATTCCATATCCAGCAGAAGCGAAGTTGCACTCTTTTCCTGAGAAGACAATGATGAACTCCTGACTTGATACCTAGTATCTTGGCTTAGTCATAACTGGAATAAAATAAATATATTCTGGGTTGAACATGGCATTTACATTTAACACAAGTTCATTTGTATAGAGTCCATGGGTAAATAGGAGATGAAGTCTCAGACATATTCTTCTTCCTTCAGGCAAGCATTGATTGTATCAACTCACATCCTTTAATACCTCTGCATGCATCTGGGGCACCCCATCATTAATACCCCATCATTAGCATCTTTTTTGTGTGTTGGTGGATGAACCCAATTTTTTGATTAACAAGCTTCACAAGATTGAGGATACATCCATACTTTCCTTGTTCCCACTCGGGTCTTGGTCCCCTCCCCATATACACTGCCTGCATGTGAGTTCACTCCTGGGTCATTCTTTGCAGTAAAGAAGCTGGTTTGCCCCAAAAGAAGAGCCTACACTGCTTGTGGAAATAGGCAGCTCTGGGGATCCTTTCTTATAGACAGTATGGTAAAGACTGCACCAGTTGTAACTCCTACCGCCTTGCACAATCCTCCAAAACTAATCCAACTAGCTGTTGGCCTCCCAAATACCCAACAGACGCCTTTATGCCCTGATCTAGGGCAAGTACCATGTACTCTTTGTGTCATGCTATAATAATGTCTCTCTGGTGGGTTGTGACATACCTTACACTATTTCAGGCACTTGAAACAGGAAAAACACAAAAAATGATCATTTTACATTAGTGCCAGAGGGGTGCAACTACTCAAGGCTCAGAGGAGACACTTGTCTGCATGTCTAGGACTTACTGTATTAGGAGAAAAACCAAAACCTGGCATGATATATAGTGATCAAAAGCCACATTTTGCCAAGTTTCACTAGGGAGCTCACCTAAAGAGGATAAACTGAGAGGAACTGCTAATGCTAGTATTGGTGAGTGTCTATGCAGAAGAGTCCTCTGGCATGCTATGAGTACTGCTTGCACTACATTAAAGAATGAGCAGATCTAGCCCACAGGAACTTTGTGATTACACACAATGACTGATACAGAAACAGCCTCATGAACAAGAGAGTTGAATGTCCCAGGAAGACCCAGAAACACTGGATCCGAACGTTGGAGCAGCATCTAGTGAACAAGGGAGCTCACCCTTATTGTGTGTTGGTGTATCACTTATCAGGACAAGTGCTGACTGCCATGCTTATGCTAACTTTTTGCAAGACATAAATATTCAAGAAGAAGAGATTGTCTTCATGATCATTCTTCTGGATATTGGAACATCTTAAAGAAATCCTCTCTTCTTGCTCTATAGAAAATATTCGGGAGCGTTATCTACACTGATGATAGCTGGTGGCAATGAGGTCTAAAGGTAAATGGAGAGCTCTTGGAAGAAAACTGATGACAGTCTAATAGTGAATGCAGAGTAATGTATAACTCTCAAAAGAGTGCTTGCTGAAAGAAAAGGTACCTTTCTGCTCACAAAGAATTCCTCTGTAACTCTTAGATGACCAGATTCTGCAATTTCCAGAGAAATGCTAATCTATGGGGTTTTGTCCTTTTTGTCCTTACCTTCGAGATATAGAATTGTTAGCTATTGTATTTAGGTTGGAAAGGACCTCTGGAGGTGAACTAGGCTAACAACTTCTCAAAGTATGAGCAACTTTGAAGTTACTCTACATTGATCTAGGTTTATCTAGTCAATCTTTTAAAAATACCTCCAAGTCAGTCTGTGCCTCAAGAAGAAACGTATGCAGATATACATCTGATTCTTTGTGGGCAGGGCTTTCCACCTAACACAGGGAAGCCAGCCCGTTATGATGAGGAGGTCACCAGAGTTAGTCATGGAGAGCAAAGTTGCGAAATAGCAATAGAAATTTGTTCTAAAGAAGTCTCTTTCTCATAATTAATTTATGAATACCTTGTCCTCTCATAGACAAACACCTTAATGAAAGGTGACAACATTGCACCTAAACCACTGGAGCAAGAGGTAGGGCAGATGGCAAGTTTGGAAGCAAGTAAGAAGCAATTGAGCAGCACATAGGTGAGCTTTACAGCCTATTCCAAAGCATGAGAATATGAGAAAGTCTGGTGCAGGAAAAGGTGGCTTAGCTACTGTGTGAGATAAAGAATATCAGAAACTGTCAAGATGACAATGAAAAAACTCTAGTACAAGCAGGAGTGAGATTTATCTCTTAATTCAGGGGTTTAATGAAGGCACTGATAGCACAGACTTGAACAGGTCACCTTGGCCTTCCTTTATAGTCAATAAGAGTCTAATCAATAGAGTAAATGGAGTTTAGGACACGATTTGTGTCACCTTATAGAGACATCTACATTTGGTCAGTTGAAATGAAGCCTAAATAACACAAATTTTACCACCGAGATCGGTACTGGACAGCTTGACACCTCAGAGACAGACACCTATACTGTGAACTAATAAGATATTTTGATTAGATTAATAATATTTCATTTAGACTATCAATGGATAGAGTACCAAGGAATTTCTTGATCTGTATATAAGCTGTGCTCTCTTTCTGCACATGACAAAATTTCAAGGTCCACGCATTGTAAGAAAGATTTGTTAGTCTTTTGCCAGTTTTCCTTCCTTATATAAGCCCTTTTTGAACAACTGCTGAAAACTTCCACCTTGTTCATTGACCAAATTTCACAGAATCTTAAGATGTTTTTTGGACTCCTTCATTGGTTTCATCTTAACCTCCCAAACTCTTTGCAGTTCAGCCTACCTCATGCTTCTTTCAGTTTGACTCATGTCCTCTTCCCATTGTCTGTTTTGTGAGTTTAGATCATGCAATGTCAACTTTTCCCCTTTTTTCTTATGTTCCTCCATCATCCTGAATGACTTCTTTTGCATTTGACTTCATTACAAAGTTTGTAGTCCTGAGCTCCTTGTCAGTCAAGGGTCCCATCTGCTAGATTTTCACTGTATCAATTTGCATGTAGTACCATTGACCAGGGCAACTAAGTACAACGGAGGGATTTCTGTTAGCCATTCTAAGTCATCATAAATATATTCGGTTTATTCATAGTTTTAACATCTTCATGACATTGTTGTCCCGATGGCTCATGGGATAAACAGGGCTATATTTTGAGCTCTGTGATAGCTCTAAAGAAACTGAAATCTAATTAGAAGACTGAGCTATCAGCTATATGGGCTGGTGCTAGCAACATAAGGCAATAAAAAGATGGTTTTGATTGACCTGATAGAGAAGAGAGGTTCTATTTTATATGTATTGGGTAGATACTACCAGTAAAGATGAGAAGGACTGAGAAGAGAGACTTCCCTAAGGTCACAGTTCACAGCAATTTAAAGGAAGAGACACACTCAACTCATGAGTCACGTTTAGTGGAGCACAGTGGAAAGCAATCACATTTCCCGTGCCATTTGTGTATTTTCAGCTCTCATCCACCATTCTTAAGTTTTCTGCCTGAATAAATCATTTTGGAAGTCCCAACAGCAGGAGAGTGATGAATGGGAAAGCAGAATTTGAGTGAAAATGAGCTAATCTCCCCAACACATTAGAATAATAATTCTTTGTCAGGCCTAACATTCAATGAAAAATGACTTTTGCTAACACATTAGTCTAGAGAGGAGGTTTTGATAATACAGTAGTGTAAAGCTAAGACATTCATCTTTGAATCGAAGGAAAGCGAGAGGATTAGAGGATCACTTAGAATAATTCAGATGCAATGAAATACAGTTCATGGCAAGAGCTAACACAATAGCCCCAATCAAATATGATTTAGGCACAGTTAGAAGTAGTACTCTAATTACCGGCAATTGATTTAACTAAAGAGTTTCCTGCAACTCTGTTACAGAGTGAAAAAAGGGATTTTTTTTTTTTTTTACAATGACAACCATGCTTTTCCAATGGTTTCTTGGTGCCAAGGTAGAGAACCAATAGTTTAGCTGGGAAGCTTTTAAGGAATAAATCAAAGACATTTTGCCATCAGTAAACCATAAGGCACAGAAATGCATTTCCTAGAAAGTGGCTTGGGATTGCATGTGAACAAGTGTGTCCTCAAATGCCAAATCAGTGTTACAAAGAAGAAGATAAATGGGGTACCCTGCCTGTTTTTAGCCACTTCAGAACTCTTTTTTTTTAGGTAACACAGATTCATGAAACCAGGTTTGGTGTTGTGACAACTTCCCAGAGGCTAAGTGATTTGAGTGGGGAGTTTGTCATTGCTGACACAAAGTGCCCTGAGTTGTAGGAATTCCTCCAGGAAATATAAAATATCTGCAGGGAGACAGGCAAGAAGACTGGAGGCCTAATTGTCCCCTTGCGTATTTAGTTTAAACTAACATGTCTTCCTCAATTTATGGGAGCCAGGCTGATGCTGCTGCATGTCCTCACTGTGAAGAAAACAGTGAGTCTTTTGGAAAGGGATCAGGTAGCAGAGAGATGTTTGAGACTTTCACCTCCATCCCATAGCACCTCAGTATACAGCGTATGTATTGTGGATGCCAAAAGATAAATTATACATTTTGCAATCCTGAGTCTAAATGCATTCAAACTTCAGAACACTAAGCAACCTGTTGAAGTAACTTTTACTTTTACCCTTAGACCTGGCAGTAGCTGATGTAAATGATCTGACAGTACTTCAGCTAGAAGCAGCAATTTTGAATATTTGTAGCACTAGTTAAAACAACTGGGTACTGAGCTTCTGAGATTAAGTGACCTGGGAGATTTGTGCATGTTTACTATTGAAGGGAAGAAACACATATGTACTTTGAGGCATACCGAGTGCTCCATTCCAGCACTGCCTTGGATAGCAAAGCCTGGTGGTCTCTTCACAATGGATAAGCCATCAGTGGGACTTGAAAGTAATGAAGTGGTTTAATGACGATGCAGTGAAGGAATGATGATGCATAGTGCTTCGTTATTGTGAAACTTTATTGACAAAGAGCAGAACAATTAAGAAACACGGTGTTCTTCTTGTGAAGTGAGCTATGAGAGCATAATAGTACTTTTACATAGGTAAAAGAAGGTGAGAGGATATGTTATGTGTACATCAGATCATGGTGCTAACAGGATAGTCTTCAGGATGTGTCTCCCTGAGCTCAGTTTTCACCATTATCGCAAGTTGTTTGAGTTTTGCTGATTTCATCCTTGGGAAAGGCACTTGGCATCGCTCATCAACCTTTATTCTGGACTGGCCAAGTTTTTTTGTCATTGGAAGTAGTTACAGCCCATCTACATTCAAACAGTTGCTTTATCAAAGGTACCCTTCCAAATAATTCAACTGCCAGAAGCCACGTACGAATGGCACCATTTCAAGCCTTATATTAACCTTAAGTGTTTCCGTTTAAATAAGCAGGAAGGTAGCTAGAAAAGGTGGGCACCTTTACTTTGAGCACAAGATGAAGTAAAGATCAAGATAATTTCTAAATTGTTCTAATCTCATGCCTCAGTGCTTTAAAGGAGCCCTTTAGAGTCAATTTACTCTTTGACCATTGACTAAAATCTAATAACTTTGGCAGCAAATGAGGTGTGAAATGCTGTCAAAAGCACCTCAATAATACCTTGTGTGGTACTAAACATTTTCATCTCTGTAGTAAGAGTCTGTAGAAAAAGTCTCAACTTACCAATTGATGGCTTTAGAAATCAACATGCTTTTGCAGTGAAAGGTATTTGCATTGTCAACCATGCCTTAGATTTTGAGTCCAAATCAAGGAAAAATCTTACATGATGACAAACAGATTGATGTACTGTTACCAATATTTTATTTTTTGCCTCCAGAATAATACATACAGTCTGTAATGAAACAATTACAATACTTTGTAAATGTAGTCTTCTGTTTACCTAAGGACTTCCAGAGAGATTTTAAGAGTTGATATCAATATCTCAGATTTTTTTTGCTTTATTTTTCATCTCAAATAAATGTTTAAGTGCCTTTTTTTTCAAAGGAGATACCAAGTAATGGACTGTAAGTAGCAAAATCCAAGAGTCAGCTTCCTGGTTTTGCTCTATAGCTAGGATTATCTCTTGGGGCTGCAGCAAACAATGTATGTGTCAGCTTGCGTGTAACATGGATAGAAGACTGATTTTTGTATTCAGGAGTCCTACATTCTTTGTTCACCTTTTTTCTCAAATTTAATGTGTGACTTAGTGCATTGTCTGACATACTCAGTTTTCAAAATCTCTGAAACCTGAAGAATAACACTGTCTGTCTGGCAATGTTGTTTTGTGAATGAATTGGTTGATATGTATAAATACAGGTGGTTGCAGGCTTTCAACCAAGTGGTGCCTCAAAATTAAAATTTTCATAAAAGTCCTTCAAGTTTAAAATTGCTTTTTTCATTAAAAATGAAATTATATTTTTTATTTTCTTTTCCTCTGAATTGAAACAGTCTCTTCTTTCTGAAGAACCAAAATAAAATAAGGTTGAAAATTTACTTCCTTTTCCTCTCTTCATTTTATATTTCCCCTTCTTTTATACAGGTCATTAATACTTTATACCTCTTTCTGAATTACTATTAGATCTTTGAATGTAAGGCACAATGTAAGCATGAAGTACTAGCTCATGTATATTACAATTATAGTATCAGGCAGAACTCAATAAGCAGAGGGCATATCTCATAATGCCTCATATTCTGTCAGAATAAGGAAAAAGTAGACGATAAAAAGCTTAGAGGTGACCCATAAGGAAAGTTATAACTTCTAACAAATCTGGCATTTGTTCCCAGAAAAATAATGAAGTAACGAGAAAGATGAAGAGAAATTAAAGAAAAAGTTATGTCTTGTAAAACATTTAGAGAGACAAGTTCAATTTATACTGAACAAGATAGGAGCATTTAACAGGACCAGCGTTTTACTCTTAGTCTTTGGTGTCTATTCAGATAACAACAGGAATTACGGAATGAACAGAAGCAGTATTTCTCCCCCTTTGTCAGCAAAGGCAACACAAATTTTGAACTTGAAATATAGCTGGTTTTTTTCTCCTCTTTAGTTCACCTCCATATCTGAACAAATATAAATGGCAGGTTTTGCAAAACACTGAACAATGCATTTCTTTTTACATTGAACATGATCAAATGTGTCTATTCTGAATTCCTACAGCATGCAGAAGATTGAATTGCCCTGTGTAGCTCATGTGTCTTAACTGTGTCCAAAGTTTGTTAAGGTGATGGAACAGCTGTTCTCAGAAAAGCTTAAGAAACTGGGAACAACTTTCACTGTTGAATAAAAAGAAAACCTCCTATCAGAAGTCTTCAAAGAATATACTAAACATCATATGCCCTGAGAGAGAAACTGGCATAACCCAGGTCCAGGAGGTGGTACACTGCACAAATAGAAAGGGGCCATAGAGTCTTGGGGAAACAGCAAAAAGTCTCCAACTTCTCTCAGTAATCAAGTTCTTGTTTTTTTTCCCTTACAAAGACCTCTGGGGAGTGTAAACAGATTCATCGCACTGGTGCAGGAAGAACCAACCTGCTCTGCAACACCTGTGAGACAGTGGCAAGAAGGAAGTCAAATATCTACATTTCTCTTCCTCACTGAGTCTTTCTACTCTTCCCACTTATTCTGATTTTATGTCAGTGTTGATTTAGTGAGTGATTCAGTGTGTATGAACATGGCGAATGAGGATTACAGTAATTTCCACGAGCCCACCCAAAAGCCAATGGCCTTTACATCCCAGCATCCCTCCTGTTTCACTTATGTTCAGTGAAAGCTCTGTCTAACTTCCAAAGGTATAGAGTAGGGTGATCAGGAATGAGTGAAAGTCTGCAAAAGCTCTCATAGGAGGAACAACTAAAGGTCTGCAAAAGCTCTCATAAGAGGAAAAACTAAGTAGGCTGGTGCTTTTCAATCAGGAACAGATGATTGAAGGAGGATGTGAAAGAAATCTGTATAGATACTAGCAGCACGTAGAAGGTAATTGCAAAGTATATGTTCTCTGTAGAACACAATGGAATCAAATAAAATGAGGAGATAGCAAGCAAAACACCTCTTTTTTTCATACAGTATAAACATAAGCTATGGAATTCCTCACTACAGGATACTGTAAATGTTAAGACCTTTTGTAGACTCAAAAAGCAGTAGATAGATCAATGGAGGAAAATTAATCATGTCTATTACATCAGAAGATACAACAACTGTCTTAGGAAGTCCAGAATCTGCAATTTACTGGAGGGTGGGAAGGTATTCTTGGGATACTCCTCCTGCTCTCATGTTATCTCCTCAATATTCACTCTAGGCATGATTTTGACAACTTTCTCTTTTACATAAAGTAAAATTCCACCTCCTCTTCCTCCCTTCCTATCTTTCTCAAAGAGTTTGTAGACCACATTGTGGTCTTCCAGTCAAGTGAGTTTTCCCACCACATTTCCGTGGTTCCTATGACAACATAACTCTCTGACTGGGCACGGAGCTCCATTTCCTCCTGTTTGTTGCCCAGACTACGTGTGTTGGTGTACATGCACTTGAGGTGGCTGGCCTTAGGGCTCTTGTCTTTGAAGAGGGCTGGGGAGTGTTCCTCACTACTCTGGTAGGTGCACTCATCCACTCTGTTGCCTATAGATGTACATGTCACAGCTTTGGACACTAACCCCCCAAATTTTTTTGTTTAAAGCATGATTCACTAAGTCAGCCAATCTGCTAGCAAAGATTCTCCTGCCTTTCCTATGTCATAGAATAATAGCATGGTTTGGGTTGGAAAGGACCTTTGAAGATCATCTAGTCCAACCCCCCTGCCTTTGGCAGGAACATCTTTCACTAAGTCAGGTTGCTCAAAGCCCCATCCGCCCTAATCTTAACCACTTCCAGGGATGGGGCATCCACATCTGGGTGACTTGTCTCACCACCCTTATCATAAAAATTTTCTTCCTCATGTCCCATCTAATCTACCCTCTTTCATTTTAAAACTGTTGCCCCTTGTCCTGTCACTACAGGTCTTGGTAAAAAGTCTATCTCTGTCTTTCTTATAAGACCCTTTCTATATTGAAAGGCCACAACAAAGTCTCTCCCGAGACAGGTGGATCCCATCTCTCTCCAACAGGCTGTATTCATCAAAGAACATCCCGTGATTGTAGAAACCAAAGCCGTGGTGATGACACCAGCCATGAAGCAACGTATTGGTCTGCATGATGCATCAACTTCTGTCGGCGCCCCTATCTCTGACTGGCAAGACAGAGGAGAAGATTGCATGGACAACTGTGTCCTTCACTTGCACCCCCAGGGCTCTGAAGTCCTGGTTGATCTTGCCCAGGTTTTGCTCTACTGTGTCATTGGTGCCCACGCTGAAAAGAATTAGGAGACAGTACTCTGTGCTTTTAACCTGTTGCGGCAATCTCTCTGTGACATCCCAGACCTTGGCTCCCGGCAAGCAGCAACTTCCCTTGACTATATACCAGGCCAGAAGATGTGTGCCTTGGTGCCTCTCAGTAGAGAGTCACCCACTAGTAGCACTCGCTGTTTCCTTTTGCAGTTTTTAGTATGTGCTGCTGGTGCAGCTTCTCCCTGTAAATCTTGCTCATTGGCTTTGTCCACTGCCAAGGTTTCATATCTTTTGCTGGTTGGTACGTACAAGGAAGGGGAGAGAGGTTATGTCCCATTCCTACAGGTCCCCAGAGACCATGATGCCTCCTTCTCCAAAGAGCTGTCTGTTCACTGTTGAAGCTCTTTGTCTGGTAGTCCTTGGAGGTCGGTGACACAGGGCCCTAGTACTTCTTGCAAAGGCTTGAATAGTACTCCATCTAGCCGCTGCCTGAGTGGCTCCACCAGAGCACACCTTGCACAGGTGGAGCTTCTACTGTCCTCCACCCAGAAGGCAGGGGTGCAGTCTTTGCAGCTCTCCACCTGGACAGCAGCTGCCCTGAGAGCAAGCTCTGGCTGGCTGCCTCCACTCATTCCAGGCTAGCCTGGTAAGGTAGCTGATTCCTGTCTGCTGCAGAGTACAGCCTTTGGCTGGTCTCTACCACCATGCTTCCAACAACCTCAGAGCACCCCAAATCCCACTCAGACACTTCCCGGGTACCTGGCAAGCCTCACACTCCTCTCAGCATGCAGCAACTGCTGCTGCTGCTAGTGTTACCTTCCAGCAGTTTGAACTCAATTTCTGAAGTCAAAAATTCAATGTCAAATTTGCCTGTTGCCCTGGTTTCGGCTAGGACAGAGTTAATTTTCTTCCTAGTAGCTGGTATAGTGCTGTGTTTTGGATTTAGTAGGAAAATAACGTTGATAACACACTGATGTTTTTAGTTGTAGCTAAGTAGTGTTTATACTAAGTCAAGGATTTTTCAGCTTCTCATGCCCAGCCAGCAAGAAGGCTGGAGGGGGCACAAGAAGCTGGGATGGACACCGCCAGGACAGCTGACCCAAACTGGCCAAAGAGCTATTCCATACCATATGACATCATGCCCAGTATATAAACTGGGGGAGCTGGCTGGGAGGGGCGGATCGCAGCTCGGGAAGTAACTGGGCATCAGTCAATGAGTGGTGAGCAATTGCATTGTGCACCACTTGCTTTGTATAGTTTAATTCTTTTAGTATTACTATTGTCATATTATTATTATCATCATTATTATTGTTTTTCATTCCTTTCTGTCCTATTAAACTGTCTTTATCTCAACTCACAAGGTTTTTTTTTTCCTGATTCTCTCCCCCATCCCAGGGGTGGGGGGGCAGTGAGTGAGCAGCTGCGTGGTGCTTAGCTGCCGGCTGGGGTTAAACCACAACACCTATAAAGCAGAAAGATGGCTATGCTCAAAACAAAAATTGAGCTCTGTGGACTGCCACTACATACTGCTCGGTCCCACTGACACAGTGTACCATTCAGTGCGAAGATAGCTCAGGCTGCCTTGAGGAACGGAAGTGGCATAATTGGGTGAAACAGCCTGTTAAGCTTTACAGTTGTTATTATTATTATTGTTGTTATTATTATTATTATTATCATGGAGGAAGGTATATTGAGCTAAGCATACTGTCATGCTGATGTTGCTAAAATTGCTCTCTCTACCCACGGCAGCACAGAAGAAGATGGCTGTAACACTGCTGTGCAGACCAACTACTCATTTTATGGTCTGTATTTCAGTTCATGAAGCTGGCTCCCAGCATTCATCGTGTTTTGTCATTCTTACTCGTATCACCTTGAAATGTGGTTTCAGCATTTTTCCATCCCTATTATTAGTGCATTTTGAGATTGATTCAGCTCATGCTTTGCTTTTGAGAAGCTGGCAAGTCTATTACATAAAGCCATGGTTGCACTAGATAGAAAAGACCCTTTAGGTCAGGCTGCTGCTTTCCTATCACCTCCCTGTTGCTCCCCGGAGCAGGTCCTCTTCTATTTAAGTTTCCCAAGCGGTAACACTGCCACTGCTTCTCCAGTGAAGATGCTTTATAGTCTGTCAGATATTACCAGCTGGGAACAATTCCCAAAATTTAGATGACATTTTCTCTGTTATAAATTCATTCAGTTGTTCCAGATTCCTATTTCTAATGCATGATTTTTTTTTCTAATATAGCCAAAATAATTTGTGTCTGTCTCTGGTATATTCCCCTTTCAATTGAGTCCTTTTGAATGATTAATCCATTACACATATTCAGGTCGTGATCTTGCTAAACAGCTTAGCTATTGCTTGCATATGAGAACATGAACAGTTGCCAGATCTGGAAATGCAGATACAGTTTCTTTCAAGCCTATGTTAAAATATATTCCGAGGTAAGGACTATTCATTTCATCTTTTCTCAAGAAGACAACCTTTGTTGTTTTCTGATCACTTTTTCTTTCTTTTACTTTTCTCTAAAGTCCCTTTTTTTGGATGTATTTTTTTGTAGGCAGAGATCCCGACCTGTAACCAAGAAACTGTTTCCTTTTTTTGCAATCTGTTCAAAATTGCCTAAAGTGATCCTTTCCCATGTTAGACCAAAATTAAAACCTAAAGAATAAAATTAAAATATCATGTGATCTCATACTAATGATGGAAGGAAGATCTGCTAACACTATCTGACTGTTGAATGACTCTTATTTTTGTTGCTGCCCCGGGGGCCTATAAACTCCCACATGTGCTGTTTGCTTTCCCTTCTTAACCTTTTGAATTCCTTGATGGTGGATCTGTCCTGATGAAAACTGTGTGTTCACCTCCTGTATATCCATTGATCAACAAAATTGTACTGTTTGCTCTTCTATCGCTTCCTCACAAAGCGAAATAGAAAATAAATAAAAAAGAAATAACAGAAATTTGTGCACTATTCAATAAATGCCTCCTCCTAATCTGAAAACACTGGATACTTGCCAGTGTGAATACATTTTTGAATATAAGGTGATAGTGAGACACTTTATTAAGCATGAAATATGACTGCTTATCATGCTTCTCTCATGCATGAACATACACCTGGACAACCCCGCTTCTTTGAATAATTCACACCTATCTCAGATAGACATTTAGTCATCCAGCCATGCATTACATGCTACCATTCACATTCGTCATGTGACGGTTGATCTCCTTCTGAAGGTCTCCTCAAGAAAACAACCATCCATTGCAGTGTGTACTTTATTATGATCTTATTCTTGTTTTACTTGTATGCACTACTCTGAGTTTGTTTCCAAAAGTTATGCCGAAGAAAAGACATGTTACAACCTATTGGGTGACTGATCCCATTCTTCTACCATTCCTGTGCTTTTGTAAACCTGTCCACCTCATCGCAGCGTATGGTGAGGAGTTGTGATGGACTTTAGTTCCTGGGAAATGTAATTGCTCTGTTTTATCCCTTTCTTTAGAAAGGGCTGCCTCTTCTCTTATGACATTAACTCTTGAAATAGAGACGTCTGCTGTTACAGGTTGAGAGTTATTGACTCCAGAGTTACTGACACTGCTGCAGAGGAGCAGTGGAAGGGTTAGCATAGTGCCAGGAAAAGGGGGAGAATCTAAGAAGTGTGTGGATTAACAACTTTAATTATATTACTGCTAGTTTAACTAACTTAATTTCCTTTTATGACAAGGTCACCTATCTAGTTGACCAAGGGAAGCCAGTAGATGTGGGGGTTTTTGGATTTTAGCAAAGCTCTTGATACTGTCCCTCACAGTATCCTTCTGGACAAAATGTCCAGCACACAGCTAGACAAGTCCATAATATGTTGGGTGAACAATTGGCTGACGGGTTGGGCTCAAAGAGTTATAGTAAATGGGGTTACATCAGGCTGGCGGCCAGTCACCAATGAGGTTCCCCAGGGCTCAATTTTAGTGCCAGTGCTCTTCAATGCTTTTATAAATGATCCGGACACAGGAATCGTATGTACATTAAGTAAGTTTGCCAACGATACTAAACTAGGAGGAGCTGTGGACTCCCTTGAGGGCAGAGAGGCCTTACAGAGAGATCTGGATAGACCAGAGAGCTGGGCAATCACCAACTGTATGAAATTTAACAAGAGCAAGCACAACATTCTGCACCTGGGATGAGGTAATCCTGGTTATATGTACAAATTGGAGGACGAGAAGCTGGACAGCAGCCCCACAGAAAGAGATGCAGGGGTCTGGGTTGATGGCAAGTTGAAAATGAGTCAACAGTGTGCCCTGGCAGCCAAAAGGGCCAACTGTGTCCTGGGGTGCATCAAGCACAGCATAGCTAGAAGGTCGATGGAGGTGATTGTCCCACTCTGCACTGCACTGGTGCAGTCCCACCTCGAGTACTGTGTGCAGTTTTGGGCACCTCAATATAAGAAAGACACCAGATTATTAAGAGTGCGTTCAGAGGAGGGCGACCAAGATGGTGAAAGGCCTTGAGGGCAAGACTTACGAGGAGTGGCTGAGCTCACATGGTTTGTTCAGCTTGGAGAAGGGAAGGCTGAGGGGTGACCTCATCGCAGTCTACAGCTTCCTCAAGGAGGGCAGTGGAGAGGAAGGTGCTGATCTCCTCTCTCTGGTGACCAGCGATAGGACACGATGAAATGGAATGAAGCTGCGTCAGGGGAAGTTCAGATTGGACATTAGGAAAAGGTTCTTCACGGAGAGGGTGGTCGGTCACTGGAACAGGCTCCCCAGGGAAATGGTCACAGCACCAAACCTGTCAGAGTTCAAGGAGCGTCTGGACGATGCTGTTAGTCATATGGTTTAGTTTTAGGTAGTCCTGTGAGGAGCAGGGAGTTGGACTCGATGATCCTTATGGGTCCCTTCCAACATGAGATATTCTATGATTCTATGATTCTATTATTGTGACCTTCTCTGTAGATTAGTACTTTACCTACATTATTATCTTTGTTTTTCTGTAATAATTAGATCTAGACTAACGATGATTCTTGAATTGGACTGTTAAGATTTAAATTGTACTAACAATAAATCCTTGGGTTTCTTTAATGTAAATGTAAGGTGTGCTTCTTCTCTGCCCATGAACAAAATTTTGAACATAACAACATTCAGTTTGCCTAACCATGGCTGCTCCTTCAGACTTGCATATCATGTCATAACTTCTAGGTGACACATATAGATAGGTAGCCAGCTTTGATTTGGGCTATAAAGCATCTTGGAGACAATGCCATAGACCTCTTGCACCACTTGGTATTTAGCAAAATATTTGTGTACAGAGTAGAGGAGAGGTTTGATGTCATCCCAGTAGTCTGTATTCCTACATCAGTGTTTTAGTTTGAATGAGGAGAGAAGTTTTGAGAAGGATCTCGCAATAATTCCCATGTCTCGTACTTTGGTTTCTGTCGCAGATCTTGGCAGACACCAAACTGAACTCCGTTTGGAAGAAACTAGAAGAAGTTTGGGGTTCACTGAAAGCAATCAAGCTGTAAATGGGCATGCAGACCACAACACTGGGTTAGATCTACTATTAAGAAAAAAAACTGAGATGTGTACAGTATGAATACGTCTTTAAAAACAACTGTTCTTCAGTGCAGATCCACTGCTGCTGGTTTGAATTATTTCTTAAAGCAGTACCAGTCTGTATTTCTGAGGAAAACTGGTGAGCTGGGAATCAGAAGTTAGTGTTTTGAGTAGGGACAAGGAAGATTTCCCAATAAGCCAAGCTGCAAAGTGACATATGGGGCATCTTTCACCAGCACTTTGAGGTTGTGCTGATACTGGAATCGCTGGAGGAAGTGGTACATCTTTCAAAACTTCAGCCATGTCAGGGGTTCATAATAAGCCTCTCCCTGTTCCCAGACAGCTGGATATTTTCAAAGTAACGCAATATACTAGTCATGAAACTTGAGCTTTAGAAACACAAAACAAACAGGTTTCTGAGAACGTTTTAAGTGTTTCCAAAACAGTATCTGCACTGCAACACTTTGAAGTTGAGTGGCATATTCCCCATGAAAACTTTTTCATGAAAATATTCTACCAAATACTCTCTCTTTGACCTCAGTCTTATCTGAAAGCATTTTTAAGCTGGAGTTACTTGGAAGGGGAAAATACCACTGTTATGACTTCAGTGACCTAAATTACTGTTTTGCCATGGGGATAAAGAAAAGAGGAACAACTTCTAAAGAGGCAATGGCAGTAGGATACAAACATTGTTGTTTTGCCAGCAATACTCAATCATTTTCACCAAATGCTTAAAAAAAAGTAGAAATTTCTTTGAAATTAAAACAAAGAGAAATGAAAAGAAAATGCCACAAAGCTTAATTTAATTTTCAACATTGCAAAGAAAAAAAGAAACAATGAACAGGCAAAATTATGTTAATTCCATCAAATTTAGTAGTAATAATCAGGCCCAACAGATTTGGTCCCCAGAAAGCAGTGCATATACATATACCCTGAATATGCAATTGGGCACAACGTCTTCATTTCCTGAGCTAAGGGCTGGCAGTGCTTATACATGTTGAACACCAAACAGCATTAGGACATATGGTTATTTTGTATAATTTTGCTTGCAAAATACCTTGAAACTTCCTTTATCAAAGATGTTTTATAAACATGTCATAATCTCTCCACTCAGAAGAAGTGGTTAAGTAATAAATGTTTATATTTGCTATATTCATTTTGTAACGTGAAATATTAATGCTAAGTTTTTTCTTCCATAGATAAAAACATTTGCTTAAAAATATTTTCAGGCTTTATATTCCAGCAGCTTTTGAGTACACGTGCCGAAGTGGCCAAGAAATTTATTTGATACAGTTGTGTTTGCATTAGATGTCAGTCAAATTCTTTTAATCCAGCTAAATGGTTGCATGAATAGGGAATGGAAGATTAAATTGTTGATACAGTGGAGCAAAGCAGGAGAAGACACTAAATATTTAATGCACTGGCAAGAGGACTTTTGTAACATTACCCTCATTGAACAAACTAGCTGGCTCACCCCATATGTAATCTGACATGCAATTATTTCTGAAAAACCTGTTGCAAAATTCTAACTAGCTGCGTAGCTCTTGGAAAGAGCTATTGGGGAGGTCTTAGGCTAGAAGTATCCAGCTTCATTCTCATATCTGGAAGAAACACCTCTGCTCATGAAGATGATGATCAAAGAGGCTTCTAAAAAACTGGCCATGGTCCAACTTACATGAAATTACATTTGGCCTTCAGCTTTCCCCTGGTCACACTAGCAGTACTGATGGACAGATTGGGAGATTAGGAGCCCCACATCTTCACTAAGTGAACTCACTTCAGAGCTCAAGATGAATTCATTCCTTCTGAGACTCCATGCAGCCTGAGGAATGCTGAGCACGTTCAAGGCTCAAATACTTTGCATAACACAACATTGTTCAAGCCCTGTGGCAGCAAGTATCCATTGACTTTAGAAGTAAAATAATGAATTGTTAGTCCGATCTGCTACATAGACCCAGATGGATAACATTTTGATCTCTCTATGGAAAATGCACAAAAATTCCCTTTGGCTGATGTTTTAACATCTTGGCTTTAAAGCAGTGATACACAATCTCTTGGGAATTGTAATACAGCTGCCCCATGTTCTCATTCTCCCCTCTGTACTGACTGACTCAGCCAGACTGCACTTTCTGTAATATTTTAAAGTTTCTTCCTGCAGTACTCTGTGGGAATCCAATAGCTGCTCTGCACCCAGCAAGAGTTTTGTTGGCATACTTTAAGTAGCTTCCAACAGGAAGCCAGTTTCCATGGTAGTCCAAGCACCTGTGTTGAGACCTTGTCAGGTCTACCAGGTTTGATCTTTTTTTCTTTTACTAGTTGTTATTATTCAATGAGTCTATGCATGTTCAGACAGCTCACTTTCTCTTAGTACTATCATTTTCCCATAAATACACATTACTGCCCGCTGCCGGAGACAGGAACCCTGGGCTGGATTAATATTTCGTCTAATCTAGTACTAATGCAGTTACAGTTCTGAAGTTTCACAAATCTGGCATTTGCACCTCTCTTCAAAGATGATGAATTCAGATTACTATCATGGCTCAGGTGTTGTATCTTCTCTGGACCTCTTCCTACAGCAGGAAGTAATGAAAGGAGAATGTTTTGTTTTGTATAGACTTTCTTTGCACTGATTTCTGTTCATTTATGTGTGAGAGGGAAGGGACAAAGAGGATCATGTTTTATCTGGAGCAGAATGTGATGAGTTTCATGTGTGTTTGCTACCACCACCATGCAACCCTGAAGAAACAAACCATGATTATTGAGTTCCCACAAAGTTGGGTCTCTGGAAAAAAGTATGAAAAATAGATCCTCATCCTGAAGGCCACACTAGCCCTGAGCATGGCAGTCTTTGACAATACCAAGAAAAAAGTCAGTATTGTTACTTAATAGACCAAGACAGTTTGAGTTACTGCACTGGGGTGAACATCTCATAGGTTGTATTCCAATGAAGATATTTGATAAGGTCTTTCCTACTGTTTCAAGCACTGCTATAGGTATCCAGGATCAATGTTATTAAATAGCTCGCAGATGAGGAACTAATCTGTCTCCATTAGATATTTAGGGACATGAGACTTCTATCCAACACACCTAAATTGGGCACACAAAACTAGACAGGCTACTCTATTATGAAAACATCAGAATCAGTAATTCCAAACCACAGACTTGTACAAACACTCTTATTCTGAAGACAGTTGTTCTTTATTTTTCATTTTTCTTTAAACTCTTTCCTAAATGACAAAAACCAAGCTGAAAAAAGACTTTTTCATACCAGAATGAAAGCAGCCACCAGCATAATTATCCTGCTTTCCTGTGAAAACAAGGACTGAAAGGGAAAATGAAATGTCCAAAAGACAGAGAAAAATTATCAGCCATGGATTTGTGGGTATTAATGCTCTTTCTCATTGCAAGCAGGTGAAAGTGCTGCTCTAAACAATAGCAATGGGTAGGCCTCAGAATAATTTGTATTCAAATGTTTTTCTGTTCAAAGATTTCTTGCATAAAGGATTATGCAAAATAGATCTGTGCCTATTCTTCACTCAGTAAATAGGTTATATAAAATTTCAGTGGTATTTCACTGTGCATTCCATTTTGCTGACCAATAAGGTGAGTACATATACATAATATTTCCTTGGAACAGATCTGAGTATAATGTCATCCCAAATAAATTCTGCTTTGCCAGGAACAGACAGGGGAGAAACATTCTCTTCCTCTGCTGCTAGCTAAACAGGGGGAAGAAAACCCCAGCTATTTGTAATGTTTCATCCAAACTAGGGCAGTAAGAGAACTCAGCATTTCTTGCTGTCTACCTTTTACACTGGAGATTAGAACTGGAACAAATCTTTCTGCACAAAACTTCACAATACATTGATCCAATTGCTTGACATATAAAACTTGGATTAAAACAGAATTTCAGAAAGTTTTGAAAGTTAATCTGTAGTTCTGGAATCAAAACATGAATCCCACCTCCACTCCCCACCTGATCATACGCTGTTTAAGACCCCACTCCTGGACAGCAATCAGACTGACCTGAGGTGGGCAACCTTTGTTGTGTGACATTTTTGTTCTTCCCTGAATCACTTGACTGGGCAATGAAATACTTAATATTTTGACACGGAACATCCCACTCTCAGTCGTCAATTCAGTACCAGTGAGGAGATATACAGTAGTTTTATTTTCTGGATAGTATTTCAGCCTCTCTGGAAACACAGGTGTTTCTACTCTCGGTACCCATGGGTCAGGTTTTCAAAACATACTTTGTGGTCACAATGACTAGAACTGGATTTGGTTTTCAAATAAAAGCTGAGAAGTTGTCAGGGGCAGGATTGGATAGGTGGGGGCACATGGTCTGTTGGGATATACTTCTGCTAGACTGGCTGGCTTGGAGAAGGAGATGAGCCGTGCAGGAAAGCTTTAGACACCCACTTGAAGCGGCCACACCACAGTGGGTACAGCCTGGTATTCCCCCTCCAGCTCAAGTCTGGGACATCCCTGTGCTGGGAGCTGTGGACATACACCAGTACACAAACACAAGTGCAAGGAAGATTCTAGCATTTGGAGCACAGTAAGTAAATGACCTCAGATATTAAATTTCTTAGAGCATCTAGAAGGATATGCCTTGGTTTTGCATCCTATGCTTAGCACTGCAGGAGGACAGAAAAGCCAACAGACAGGCATTCAACCAATACTTGAAATTATCTGAGAAAACACTGTTTGGGATTCTGAGCTGTGGCTCCAGCTCCTGGCCCTGCCACAGACAATCCATGTGACCTTGGGCAAGTCCCTATGTATTGTATATGTCTTACTGCTGCAGCTTAAAATGGGAGTATTGAAACTTCATTTCCTTGTTGTTTGTCTTCTTTCCCTCCAGAGAACAGCAAGATCTTTTATGATTCTGCTCCACAATGTCTAAAAAGGAGATTAAGGTCTTTCACAGAGTTGCCTGTCTGTTGTGAACCATAAATAATAAATATGCAATTCTGTTATATGAAAGAATAAGCTTTATATTCCATATTATGTTGCTGTTCAAAAAGTCCTATTGCTATTTCAACTGGAAAAAGCAAGCATCAGTTTTCACCCAATACTGGGGCAGGGATCTTTGCTGCATTCTGCGAAAAGGGAATGTGTGACACCCCAGAGCCACCTGCATATTCTGATCGCTGAATGGCACGAGACGTGCACAGGCACTCTCCATAAGACTTTTCTACCTGCTAGGTTAACTATGTGCAAGAAGGGCATAAATGCTGAGGCTTAGATAAATCCACTGCATTTCCAGCTTAATGGCAGTGTTCAGCTTGCTTTTGTTCCCAGTGCCAGCAGTACTTTTGTATCTAATTGTTGAAGTGTTTCTGCTCTGAACAACTGATGTCAAGTGACCATTAAAATAAGAACATTGCAGATGGGGAAGGTTTCATTTTTTATTTATTTGTCCCCCCACCAAGACTATCATAATGAATGGGATATCACAATTAAAGAACTGTGAATTCACCCCCAGGATTTTCCAGCTGGAAGAGATGACAGCAGGATATACAACTTTCACTTAGAGGACGCAGCTCTGCAATTCTAGACCTGGATTCCTCTCCATCCTCTCCCCCTACACACACATGGCACCAGCTCATGCTTCCCTTCACACTCCCTCCTTCCCACCTCTGTAATTTAAAGACTTAGAAGTTTTAACTGAAAGTTACTATAAACCCTTTCACTGCTCAAACCATCAATTAGCTTTTGTTCAGACCTGAGTCTAGACGGAGGTGTTTGGAAACACAGAGCTGTGCTAGGCTGTAATTCTGTCACACTCAGAACTGTGCACAGCAGGAAAGCAGAGGAGCCATCCGCTGTAACTTTGGCCATATTGAGTTCACTAAAGAATTATATATTTTATATGCCTTACCTAGCAGGTCCCAGGCTTAGTTCCTCTGCACATGTTCTATAACAAATTCCCTAGGAATTTCCATGGTAACACTGAAAAATATCACAGCGAATTCAGTAGCCACCTCTGCTTGACTTCATTTTGAACAGAGGCAGCATCACTTTACACTGGTGTCACCTGTCCCCAGATATCTGTGGATCATCATAGGATGGGGCTTTGAGCAACCTGGTCTAGTGGAAGGTGTCCCTGCCCATGGCAGGGGAGGTTGGAACTAGATGATCTTTAACGTCAGTTCCAACCCAAACCATTCTATGATTCTATGATGCTATGATTCTAGGGTGAGGTGGGGATGGAGTACTTTCCATGCTGCACTCAGGAGGAACTGGGCACTGCTCTTGGCTCTGCAACTGGTCTCTGGGGTAATTATGAGCAAACCTATTTGAGTACGGTTAAGATTATTTTATATTACATATGTAATTTTACATTACATTTCATTTATAAATTAATTTTAAACTGTATAATTATAAAATAATACCATCTTCTAACATATTGTTTCATAGTAGTACCTAAGCACAGGTATCTAGAGACATCTGAAGTACTCTAGGGTACTGGCTTCCAGTGCCAGTTCCAGTTCCACTTCCAGTTCCAAAAATATGTGCACATCTTATAGGGCCTTTGTCATATCTGCCAAACCCATGTGAATGTTTCAAGTACCTCGGGGCATCTCAAATCACACTGGATGCATCTAGTTAGACAATTGAACTGAGCTCTGCATCTCTGTTTTCCCTGCTAGCTCTAGCCTGATCAGCATAACGCTGAGAACTACAAAATGCTGCTGCAATGCACATAATAAGGAAAGAATCGTGTAAGTTTCTTCAGAAAAAAGAGAAAAAGCTGCGTGCATCAACCTATCAAATCAGGCTTGTCTCCGTCCATCCAGGACTAATTATTCTCATTTGTGTACTTGTCAATGTTTGCATACAGGATTATTTTCCTTTAAAATGGGAGCACATAACTACCTCACCTTGTCCCTTCTACTCTTCATGAAAACCTTCCCATCCCCTAAAACTCCAGAAGGCAAAATTAATGCCACAACATCTGTATTCTACAGGTAGGAGTGACAACATGCTCCACTCTTTCTTTCCAGTCAGTTGCTCCCTGACGATGCAAAAAACCCCAGTTTCTGCAGCAACTAGGCAGTTAGTCTGAATGTGAAGCAAAACGCACTCATGAAAGAGCAAGCTCACCTGGATGATTATCCCTTTCCCAAGAAAGGATGCAGTCAGGCCAAAGAAAGCAGAATTTCTTTCCAAAATGAATTAAAGACAGAGGCAGAACCAAAGCTGCCAGAATGAATGGAACCCTAAACTCATATTTTAGTGTCTGCTAATACAGTCGAACGCAGGAGTGTGTGTGTGCATTTGTGTCACTTTTTGTACGTTTTAGAGAGAAGTAAGCTCTGTCTTCCCACACGTCTGAGATTTTCCATGAACAGTTCCACACAACTAAAGAAATTTAGGGTTTTTTCCCCACAAAAAGTCACATCCAACAAAAACAAACACAGTTTTGTGTAAATAGATCCATTTCAACCAGTTTCTACCAGAAAGAGATCAGATCTTGTCTGAGTCTTAGGGAAGACTTACTTTTCAGAAGCAGCTCCTGGAGCTCCCATGCATCCCACCAGGGAACATAAAAACAAGTGATTCAAGAAACATCAGCTTTAGATCGAGCTCTCGGGTCTTACAGAAGATTTTTCTTGGTCCTAAGGACTCTCTGGATTTGGACATTCCTTGGCCTCAGCATTCTAGGACATTTCCTGATTGTCCTTCAAATTTGGTATACTACCTGTCTCACTTCAGGAGACAAATCTTTTGTTCCATTATTTTTCATGGAAGTATTCGGCATGGTGAGAGAAGATTTTTTTTTTTTTCCTTTCCTGCAAAGTAATGCAAGGTAGTGAGAATTCCTTTCAGTTAAGAATTCATACTATTTTGAAAATAGGGAGATGAAGCCTTCTTAGAAAATGAAAATGTCTCATAAGACTGACATTTCTCTTGAAAACCACCCACCAGCTGAGTATTAGCTGAAGCGTGTTGACAGCATGGATCCTAAATGCAGCTGTGGGAGTCATGCAGCGTCACAGAGATGATGCAGGAGAGCGAGTTTTAAACTAGAGTTTCTCCTGTGTTGTTCTACAGCGTTGGATGGGGAGGAAGCATTTGGGTATGAATGGATGGGAACACACTAGCAAATCCACCCACTCCTGTACAGCAGACACCTCTTCTGTATGATTCATAGCATGTGTCTTACAGCACCTCGGATCTTTACATCTTCTTTAAGCCATGTATAAGTTGTCCAAGAACACATACACTGTTACCCGCCTGGGTTTCACATCGCCCGCATAATTATATGACAGTCTTCCAATTCATTATTTCCTTATTGGGAGTTACATTCAAGAAGTACCTAAACTTAGTGCCAAAACAGAGTTTCATCTTGTGATAGAGCCTGTGTCTAGTTTCATGGCAGTTGTTGGCAAAACCCCAATGATCTTGATGTGGGAGATCTGGGATATTGCAGTTAAAGTACTGTGAAAGCAGATAGTCTACGGTGCGATTCCTGCTGCTCATTTTTGCTTTCCAGTGAGGATTCACCAGAAGCAAAATGAGTCTCCAAAGGAAACAACCTTCCTTGGGTTAAATAAAAACATTAGGACCACTAAGTGCTTCCTAATAATTCTCTTACCTGCCTTCTGAGTTTAAGTAGCTTACGTTCTTCCAATTAGTTCCCATGTAGTCTGATTTTCTGAGTGGTTTTTGGGGAACTAGGGCCTTTCCACTGTACAGTATATCTATACAGCATACACTTTCCTAATTGTTTCTGTAACTGGCAGGTGCTTCTGTATACCCTGTTTCTGGGTCATAAAATATAATTATTGCAAATATTATAGATTGTAGTTGAAAATCACTATTGAAAACAGTCTTAAAACATGTTGTTTCCCACAGCAGAAGACTGGACTCAAATGATTCAGGACGTTCCCATGTGTGTTATGTTCATATCTGACACACACTTTTTTTTTTTTTACACTCAGTGGGTTCCTGCAAAGAGTTCATTATGTGACTTCTATTAATATAAAAAAGAAAAAGTTACTTTCACTTCCAAAGAAGGGTTAATATGCAAATAGAGAGGAGAGAGGAAATCAGCAAGACTCTGCTTCAGAGACAAATCACCAGGATCCATTTCCATTACCAGGATCAATTTCCTTTTTCAAAATTAGTGATTGGGTATTTCCAGTGATAGCCTGTCTTCCAACCTAACATCCAAATGCCATTTATCCATTTGCTAGGCAAAAAGTCCACTGTGGTGGAGCTAGCATGAGCAGCTTATTAAAGTACTAGATCTACTCTCAGCAGAGCTGGAACAAAACCCTTGGAACTGTTAACTTGCCTGATGATTATGCGTGGCAGAGGGACTGGAGCCCAGGTCTCTCCTGAGCTGGGGGAATAATTGCTGAAATATTAAAGGCAAAGAAATAATACCAGCTCCTCTTTCAGTGTTATTTTGTGTAATATCCCTTAAGTTGTTTAATCTGAAGAGTACTCAGAATTTGGGATCTAAAAACTACAGATGGAAAGGAATGATTAGTCTTGAGAGGACTAATGGAAATGAAATGCTCACAGCATTCAGGTAATTCTGCACAGACATTGCAGACCCACAGACTGTCCCTGGAGGAACCTGAAGCCTGGGTGAAACACACTCCTTTTGCCTAACTTCAAACATCTCAGATGAGCCGGCTGTATTGAGTCTCTGGGCAACAAAGGACTACTGTCACTAAGCAAATCTAGACAAGACTCTTCATCATAAAAAGTTTGAAGTAAATCAAATGAATCACAGTCCAAATATGCTTCTCCATTCATTACAAAAACAATTTGGGCAACTAGCTCAGATGCAGACTTCCTACTCAGTACACCTCTTAACTGAGAAAAGGTGGGTCCTGCTCCTCATGGTTTTGAAAGCTTTAAAAGCTTTCAGGGTTACTCAGTGGCAAATCATAACTGATGAGACTCTTAATTCCACTTTCAGGTATGTAAAATGGCAGTTTGGCAGCAGGTAATCTCCCAGGTCCTTTCATGTGCGTAGCTATTTGTCTTTCAGAGCTTAAGTCTTCATTAATAGAATAAAAATAATAGTACTATCCAGGACCAGAAAGATGCTGTGAAGATAATTACATTAAAAATTGCAAGGTGATACAATGCTACATAAATGGATTCATGTCTTGAATGCTTTAGATCATCAGTAAATAATCTGTTCATCAAAAATATTTATATGATGTCCTGGAAAATCCTTAAAGACATCTAAAATATGTCATTGCTCTTTTCCCTCTGGCTCTCAATCTTTTTTAAAGACCACATGTGCTCTGCTTGTTCACTACTATCAGTGAACTAATTTATTCCAGCCTGCCAGTTCCATCATGGTGCCAGTCCCTTTCTCATCCTAGCTCCCTTAATTATTTTATGCAAACTGGGATTGCCCAGTGGAAATACTATATTGTATCAGGCCACCTAGCCATGTCTTCTGCTTTGAATGTGCTATGTGTTACAGGAAGTAAAGAGAGAAATCTGGGGGCGATTTAGGGGAAAAGAAAGGGGAGAAAAAGAAAAACGTTCATATTGAATCTGGTTGATTTTGCAATAATGCAAATTAAAAGAAATTAAAAGGGCTTTTCACTGGTAAAGGAGAGAATGTGAGAGAGAGGTCATGCTGTTTCATGAGTTTCTGTTGGCCATTAGCACTGTGTTAATTTCTTTTCTCTCTTTTAACTTTGTGTTAGCTATTTGCTACTCCCTCAACTCTGCAGATTGTAGCAGTGGACGATGGACACGTATCCCATTTAGTCATGAAACACCTATGCTTATCTCTCATTAGATTACTGTTTTCAAATCATATTGCAGCAAAGTAATAACCATCAGTCTGCTCATAGCTTTTACACATTTTAAGTAATTTTTCTCCCTTGTCAAGACATCAAATTAACATTGTAAAGGAGAAATTTAATGCCCATGCAGTATTTAGACAGAGAAACAGAGAAATGATGTCTACTCAGTCCTGGTGTGAGTGATTTCATTAATTGCTATTCTAACAGTTCCAGATATTTGATGCTGTCAATCATTTATTTTCCTTTCAGTTAACAAACAAGTTCATTAGCTCTGTTTTTTCACCTGTTCCAGTAACTTTGAGGCCTTCAAACTACCCTTCTCTCTCAAAAAAAAAAAGAAAAAAAAGGTGAAATGATTCATTTAATTTTTGGTTGGATGCTTCATCCACAATTTTTAGAACTTATTCCAGATAGAGTGCTCAGCAGTGAATGAAAAAGACTGCATGTTGATAGCCAAAACAAATCGGTGAGTCATCACTGCCTAGTTACCTTAGCGTTAATATATAAATAGTGTTGATGGAGACTTACAGTTCTGTGGTACAATTTGGTCAAAGCAATTTAGGAAATTTTGGCTGCTCACAGTTGCTTGGGAAGGCATTGCTCATGTATCTTAATGAAGTTTTGGAAGATCAAAACCAAAGCACAAAACTGTCCTTCCTCATTCGTAAACAACATTTGAAACAATCTGCTGGATGCTCCAGAATTTGTTATTCATAGTGTCTCAAGATAATAAATCCCTTGCGGAACCAGTTGGATTTTTCATTTTTTTACACGTATTGGTTCTTCAGTTGCCCATTTCTTCCCTCAAGTCATTTCTCCATTTTTCCCATTCTTTCCCAGGTCATCTGAAGGTTTTCTCAACTAATACAAGAAATGAATTCACTTTACTCGTTCCCTCAAAAATAGACAGACCAAAACTACTACTTCCAGAAATCAACTTGTCCCTCCCTTTATTCAGACTGAGAAGCAGACTTGCTCAACAAATAGCTCCAATTTATGTCTATCATTCACAGTGTAAGGTAGTTGTCAGTGTGGGAGAATATGATATAATACAGCTCTGTCTGCTCTGTTTCGTGAGCTCCAGGGGCCTTTTTGTGGTGCTATTGACCTTGGCAGAGCTGAGAAGTTTTATTTAGTGTTGCTGTTTTCTTCACTGAAGTTTACATATTTTAACTGGCTTAGAAGATGTGTGTGTGTTTCAGACAATAAATGACTTCAGGCATTCTGATTCTATCAGTCAGTGAGATATATCCTCTCCTGCTCTGAAGGCTACTACATTTTATAGTGAAACAGTTGAAGATATTATATGCTGGTTGTACTATTTGGCAGATGTGTGTTGCTAGGAGAAATTGGAAATGCATATTATTTCAACTTTTTTTTTTAATAAAAAGGACTTTATCATTTTTTTGATGCTTTGAAAGCCCTGCTTTGTACTCAGGTAACATTATGTTTACTCAATGCACAAATAGATGACTAATTCTTAGAGTTAATATTCTAAAATATATTTGAGTAGTAGAGGTTTATAAAACTAAATACCTAACCCATAAATGCTTTCTTTTTTCAAGGACTGGGTAAAATAAAAAAATAAATACAGGAAAAGAAGTGCTTGTCAATAATCTTGTATGGAAGAGCATCCCTACAATGACAAAACTACTGAATGCCAGAAGCAACTTGGTAAATAGTGCAGCCACCTCCAAGAAAATTCCTGCAAGATTCAGCCAATAAGCACTATCTGGCATCAGTCTATACTAATATAGTAACTTTAAGAATCTGAACATAAACAGAAATGAACATACATAAAAAACAAGTAATTACCTAAGTAAATAAATGAAAAGCAGCCGCTATGTCTGGTTATCATCTCTGGAAAGAAATTTCCTAGTCTAAGCAAAACATAAGACAGTTATCCACGGATCTTGGATATGCTTCTACAAAATCTGTTGTGTTCTTAGGTGTCAGGTCAGTGCTCGACCAAGTACTGAACACAGGAGATCTGTAATGACTTTGGGAAAGGAGTCTTTGGCTGGAACAGGAATGTGACTGAATTAACCTTTCTGAAAGAAGAAGGGCTTATGTGGCTAATTTCCCTAGAGCTGTCTGGAAATTATAACTTCCCAAGCTGTTTACAGACTATGAAATGGACAAAGAAAATGATCGGGAAACGCATAGAGAATGAACAGAACATTTCCTCTTGTTTCTTCAGGGAAAGTCTTCTCTTCCCAGAGAAATGTTTGGGGTGCTCAGGTGTGAGCCATTAAATGACCAAATAGACACAAGCATTTAGAGCATATTTTTTCCAGTGCAAGCATGATTTCAGGTTTGGCAGTGCCCTTAATTATAATGACCTTATTCAAAATGGTCTGAAGCAAACATTTTCACGTTTCACGACAGGTAGCGTCGGTCACAGCAGAATTGTCACCTTCCCCAAATTTTTTATCAGAATATTCACCTTCAGCTATCATTATTTCTGAAGAGGAAAGGTGGCAAAGATATTGCAAGGAAAAACGACTGTTCTGACACTTCCTACCTCGGGTGCAATACTGGTCTTTCTGTAGCTGTGAATAGAGGTGAGGCAAGGTCGGTAGAAATAGGAAATATCTTTTATGATATCCTTGAAAAAAACCACAGGTGCTTTTAAGCCCCTTCAGATCTCAGATAGAAGCAGCAGACTTCAAGATAAAATCCAGCTTGAAAACAGTAGTTCTGAATTTCAATTGGTCTTTCATTTCTCAGCGTCTCCGAGGCTTTCCTGTATAATTGTACAACATACCTGGAGAGGGACATGGTACTCAATAGTTTTTCCACTGTAAAAACTTTGGGGTGAAGATATATTTCTCTTTTGAGACCCAGGGCAAATGGCTTGATGTTTCAGTGCTTGGATCTTTCTTTCTCTCCTATCTTTAGTTTTCTCTGTTTACTACAATTCTGAAAACATATCTTTCTTCACTTTCTATTTCTAGTGTGTTGATGTTTCCATCAGAGCTGAATCATCTCACAGACAAAGCAGAAAGAACGGGACTTTAGGGTACAAGTCTTCTGACTTATATGTCTGTTCTGGGACGAGATGAGTGACACCTGATGGGTCTTATTTTTCTCCATTTATTGTAGAGGGAGTTCAGAAGACTACATCAGATGTAGGTGTCGAGATGGAAAAAACGATGATGACTACCATACTAGGCTACTTAGGAGACTAGCCATTCCTTCACATTTGTGCGTACGGTATTTGTTCAGTGATCACACTAGAGGACTCAAGAAGTCACTGTGCTCATGCTTCACTTTCAGGAGTTGGGAGAACGATAAGATTTTTTTTTTTTTCTTTTGCAGATTTTGTTACTGTAGACCAAATGATAAATACTATTTCACTGTCTACTTAAAATAGAAGAAGTGCCCAGAAGGCTTGCTAATGGCAGGTACAAGACAGACCCCATCCAAAACATGCCATAATGTGTTCAGCTCCATCTGTGGGACTAGTAGTCTTTGGAGCTACTTTCCTAAGTAATCTCAGCAATGTTGTGTGGATCATCACGCACAACTGATGTAGCTGAAGGAGTTATCAAGATGCTATCCAAATGTATTTCCTTTCTCTGTCCTTCTCATATCATAGGTGTTTCTCCATGACTGGTGCCTCACTTGTCCCTTGTATGCCATAGCATAATTCTGTAGCATTCAGACGTTAGATGAGCTCCCATGCAGTACAGATTATTAAATTTGCAATTCAAAAGAAGCTATTATGACTACAACTGTGATTAAAAATCAGGCCAAGTTTCAGAGCCCTGCAGGATGGGCCACAATAGCAGGAACAGGATCACTGTTGGGTAACTTGTATATCTTTTACCTCCATTCCCAAGCCTTTATTTCATTAAGATCTTGTGATAATGATACTCCTCAGCTTTGTATAAGACTGTTTGTGAACACTGGAGGAAATGTTTTGCTATTAGGGCAGCATTTGATGCTTAAACACTTGTTCCAATCTCTCCTTAGGAAAGGACAGGGCAGCAGATGATAACATCTACTTGGTTGCATCTGGTCTACATTTTGTTTGTTACCCACCCTCCCTTCTCCTCCCCACCCTGTATTGAAATAGCATCCTGCTAGACAAAATCCACAAAATTGCATTCAGCAGTTGCGCTAAAATCAGGAGGCTGTAATTGGACTACAGTCTATCTTTAGAACAAAAAGAAAGTAACACCACCAAACCCCTCAACTCCAAATTTATAAAGTTCACATGACGAAAAATATTCCCTCTTTCATCAGGAATCTGTTCCTCTGGCTAACTTACTTTCACTGTTAACTTCCCAAACATAAAAATAAAGAAAAATTTTAAAAAAATCATTTTCATCTTGAGTTTTGCTGGCTCTGACTCCCTACAGCCTAGTTTTGTAAAACAGCTGTCTGCTCAGTAAAGAGCCCTGTGGCACCATTTCAGAGAATATCTTTCCTAGATTCAGGTTTTGCTGTAAATCTTTTAGAAATGCACACACCAATGACATGCTTCATCCTAGATTTTTGCAGCCCACAATCTTGATGTTATGCTTTAATTGAACTGAAATTACATTTCGTCAGAGCTTGAAATTTCTGATTTGCTCAAATGCCATTGTTTTCATACACAAAGCTCTTGCTCTGTACTTTTTTTTCCCCTTACTCTTTCCCCTTTGAATTATTTAGCATTTAGAAAGCTGAGCTTTGCCACTTTTATTTCCATCCCCAGTTTATTGCTATCTAAGTGATTTACAAATCAAGCCTTGCATCTAATGGCACTGTGTATTTCCATTTCCAGTGCTCTTCTTTACTGTCGGCTCTTGTTGGATGGGGCAAACCTCAGACACAAATAACTGAAATTAATGTCAAATTGCATCATATGCAGCTTGAATTTCAATTATGAGATCTGAATAAAAATGCACGTTTTCAGCAAACAGCAATAACACTGTGGATCGCCTGGCCCCAGAGTGCACATTACTAGAAAGCGTCCTACTCAAGACAAAGATGCAAGATTTCGAAATCTTAAAGCAAATCTGCTTGACATTTAGTTAAGGCCAGTAAGCTGTGAGAATGAGCAGTTATTCAGGCCTTCAGCTTTTGTATCCCCCGCCTTATGATATGTCTGTGGCTGTTTAGAGCCTGAAATTCAACCATTTTCTTCCTGAATGATATGAAGTGAGGAGGGATTAATCTAGCTCCCAAAGCCCTAGTGCATCCTAAATACATGGAAGTTTGCATCCAAGGCTTGTGGCTTAGCCCATCTCTAATACTGTATTCACTGAAAGGCCCAGTAGAAGCCTGTGTATATGAAGACACAATGGGAAGATGCATTCCTCTAGTTGTTATTTGTGGTTCATCTGGTGATACAAAGAAGCTCAACTTTGTTTAGGCTTCTGTTATAGTCAGTGGAAAGAATTGGGCACTTGGAGGGCAGATTCATTTTATCTTCATGCAGATGTCTAAATGGGTCAAAGGAATCACATTCTCACTTGCCTTTTCCTGTCCATTGTCTTCAAAGGATGTTGAGGCACAAGGTTTTATTTAGAGTCTACAAAGTGCAGTGCCCCGTCACTGCTGAAATTTATGTGGCTTCAAAAGCTTCAGCCAACTGAATGACCTACATATCCCCTCCAAACGGGGATATTGCAATGCAGCTACATGTTTTGCCTCTTCAACTTCCTGAAGAAAAAAAGTCCCTTCCATTAGAGATTGATTGAAACTTTTGGATATTCTACCCAGGAGAAAAAAATCATCATCTTGCACACCTGTTGCTCTGCAAGCACTGCCCTCAAAGAAAGATAAAATAACTTTCTCTTAGCATAAAAAATAACTTTTTCTGAATGGTACACACTCACGTGAAGCTAACAGAAGGTGCCCATCGGTCACTTGAAAAAGTCAGCTAGATCACACTTAACTTATTCATGCAAACACCATCTAGAACCTGAGGTCCTGGTTAAAATGACAGCATCTTGGAGTACTGGAAAACTGCTTTCTTATAATCTGATGCACATCTTGCTGTCACAATCAGGTCAAAACAGACACTGAATGGCTACCTAGCACACTATTTAGTCAGGTGAACTTTAAAAGTGTTATTACTTTAAAACACAAAGAGATTGTAAAGAGATTTTTAATGAGGACTGGGATGCGGGTTTGTGTTAGACTCTTAGTGATTAAGTCTTCCCTTTATCTGCATAAGAGAAAGAACAAAGCCAGATTTCTATAATTATTCCTCTGAAAATATATTTTAGGCACAGGAAAGAGATAGCAAGTCAGCTTTCACTGTGTCTGTCAGCTCCCAGCTTAGGATGTTGGCTTTTGGTTGGCCAGTCAGACACTTAGATCTGAACTGAGGCCACGAACTCCATTTGTATGCCCCATCAAATGCTTACACAATTTAATTGTTACTCGGGGCTGTAGAATTGGAAGGGATGAGCCAAGCCCAGTCTCTCTCTCCCTGTAGGCACCACATCACATCATAGTCTCTGCTTTTCACGTGCTCTAATGCTTCTGTGCACATTATGGGTTCCCAAATGCAAAATGTCAGCACCCCCACCTCCTTGTAGGGCACTGAAATTGCTTTGAATGAACTTGGGTAAGCTGCAGCTGTTACTGTTAGGGCTACTTGTCAGGAAACAAATTTTTTTTCATTTATTGTATCTGCCTAAGAGTAATGTGCCTAGTCTAAGTTAGTGAACTAGGCTCCCTCTGTAGCTGCTGGACTGACAGATTCAGCACCAGAAGCCGCTTCATCCCATTTTGAGGCAGAGCTGTCTCTAATAAATATAGAGGAAGTTTAGACAACTGGCTCAGATTAAGTATTCGGCTTTTAGATAGTAAAGTTAGGTGAAAGCAAATTCAGTCGCAATATGAGCCTGCAAAATTGCTGACAACCAAGATCAGGCATGTTAAAATCAAAACATGCAACTTTAGCAAAAAAGATGTTATTCTGGAAGTGTTCCTGCAGGAAAAAAACTACAAGGTATAGTCCTTTACAGGGGAAGGTAGAGGAGGCAAAGCAATATGTAAGAGCTCTTTTCCACGGACAAATAAAAAACAATGTCAAAGGCAAAACAAGCCATCTATATTTCTGCCAGTTTCCCTGTTTTATTGTGGGGCAAGAGCTTCTGAAAGTCAACAGAAAGGTCAACCAGCAGGATGGAAATTTTATTAAAAATATTTAGACTGGCTTTTATTACCAAATGTAAATGAAAACCAATTAGATAATCATATTAAATGTAGGCAAAGGAATGGAATTAACATCATTACTAAGGAAGTGTATTGTCCAGTTACTTGCCTTTATAGAGGGGGGGGAAATCAATTATGTTTCACCTTTTAACTGCCTTTTAAAGCCTTGCAAAATTGATTTCATACAACATCAAAGATACAGTAATAAAACAGGGGGGACAGTAAAGCAAAAAATGGATAATAGACAAAGGGTGATGTAAAGCGCCTATAAATGCTGGTCTGAAAAAAGCAGGCTACTTTTCTACTCAGGAAGATGGGGTAAATTGGTACTGCTCCATTGCGTCCATGAATGCAGTGCCAAGTTATTGCAGTAGTGCCTTGTATCCATGGGGTAAGTGGTACGATTCCTGCAGCATAGTCCCCCTGTGGAAGATTTGGCCTTTGATCTTGCTGAGTTCTGTTCTCCAACAAAAAGCAATGAGCATCTTTAACTCGTGACCGCGTGAGGCCATGTCACAGCAGTCAGTAAGTATATCACGAGGTTGTGATACACATGCAACAATTGTGTGCCTTGGGTTAATCATCTGCGTATCCATCTTGTCTCCTGTACTTTGTGAAGCTGCACATGTTAAAGGTAGCCAAATTAAGTGGGATTCAGGACCCAGTAGGTTCCTCCTCTCCTAGCTGCAAGGCTGCTGTGGCTCTGTGTCCCCAGGTCCAGCAGCAGCGAAGTTGAACACGTATTCTCAGTAAGTACACACACACAAACATACACATGCAATACACACACGAGCAGCCACAAAGATGAACACAGATGGAGAGCAGTACCTTTACCAGCACCCCATAAACACAC
Organism: Gymnogyps californianus; assembly: GCF_018139145.2. NCBI lineage: Eukaryota > Metazoa > Chordata > Aves > Accipitriformes > Cathartidae > Gymnogyps > Gymnogyps californianus. The sequence continues at coordinate 3,281,359 of NC_059472.1, read as the reverse complement.
ACAGCACTCACATAAACATTAGCAGCACAGATGACCCCATTGTCTTCCTCCTCCCCAGCTGACTGGGATTGAAGTTGCTACAGAAATATACACACACAGTATAGATGTCTCCAGCAGCTGGACTTAGTTTCTCCAGCAGCTGGCCTCTAGGTCCCAGTCCTTCCCTGAGGCTTGAACCAGGGCTCTGAAGCCCCCGAGGCTGGTGGCCCCAGTCTAGCAGCTGGCACCAGACCTCCTATCCTGCTCACAGCCAGCCTGATTTGCAGCTCATCGTGTTTATACTGGCTCAGAATAGCAAGTTCACTAGCACAGGAGACAGCAATAGGATTTAGGAAGAAGATAGGATAGATTATGATGGCCAAGTGAAGGGCTCAGCCAGACAAATGTACTGACCAGCAGCCTGTTTACCAGTAACCCTTTTCCCTCTATTTTCCCACTCTTTTTGCCTTCCTGATCCATCTTGATCCCTCCCTTCCCCTGCCTTTGATCCTTCTGCAGGGAAAGAACATCCCATCAGCAGTCTTGCGCGTTCCTGCAATCTCCTTAAAACCTCCTGTAATAACTTTTAAACAATCTATCTCCAAATTCTTTCTGCCTCTGCATACCATAATAAGTCCTAACCCCCTTCAGGCAATAACCCCTCCAGTTTGCAGGGCATTCCTGAGAAGGTGTTTCTTTGGCTGACTCATCCACCAGGAGCAGATTCACTGATTAAGTTACAAGGATTCGTCGGCCTCCCTGGGTCTTTGTGTTCCGAGAGATTAGCCCTTAATCACATAACCTAGCAAAGGGAACATGACATTTCTTTCAGATCTTTTTCTGTACTTTACTTTTTCTTTTCACTTGCCCTTTGTGTTGTCCTCCGTTCCCTACCTTGTCTGCCAAATAATAACCAAATGTCAGCAGTTTCTGCAACAGGGAGAAAGTTTCCATACTGGTTAGCCTATACAGGGAACTTCCCCCCTGTGCCATGGATCATTGCAACATCCAGTTGTGTCTCTTCAGCCTGTGAAGTAATGCCATTAACCCATACATACAGCAAGTTATCATGTTCTAGTGAGTCAGCTGATATTACTCATGAGCAATATCAGAAATGAGTCTTCAAAGGCTCACAGACTCACTCAGAATATAGTATTCGGGATGGAAAGTTTTATTCCTGGAGTGTTCCTGTGGACCTGCAGGGAGGTGGACATTTGGAGTGAGCACACTTTAGTGGTCCCAAATTGAATATATGCTTATTCAAGTGTAAAACCATACACATGTGCACCAATACATTCACTCAGATACGTTAATACTCCTTTATAACTATTCCACATAACTGTCCACATTTCACTACAGAAATATTTATCAGACTGTTTTTGTGATATTATGATTTTGGAGCTGATTATTTTAACAGTTTTTTTCAAGTTTGCAGCATTTAGTTTTTTCTTTCCCTCCCCTTTAATGCTATACAAGTCTCATGTTTGCATGATTCTATTAATCCATAGTGGTTTTTCCTCTCTGCAGTGGAAATAAACTGCCTTGTAGTCCGGTTGTTTGGTCAATGTGTTGGAAGCTCGACTTTGAGTGAGATTCAGATCAAAATCTAGTTTAAGGGCTTTGGAGCTTCATGACTCAGAGACAGCAAGAAGTACGTGGTATGTTGAAATAACATCATCTAGTCTCAGAATCTTTAAAAACAGAGTGATTTTTGTTGCACAGTCTCAACACCAAAGACCACTTTGCTGTGGCTTGGGAACCAATACTTCCATTATGGCTATGGAAGTATTTCCCACAACAGTAACTCGTTTAGCTGGAGACATGTACTAATGAAATTGGCAAGTTGGAGAGAACTTTTTGAAATGCCACAGGCTGGTTTGTATGGATCAATGAGATTACCTTGGACCCTAAGCTCTGTCCTTGTGAACTGCTAACATATCAGCAAGGCAGCTTGACTAGCCAAGACCCCAGTTGCACTTCCAACTTTTCCTAAATTACAGGAAGGGTAAAGGAAAATGTCAATCTCTACTTTGTTGTGATTTGGAGCCTGGTCTGGCCTCCAGAGTAGGATAATCCATTCCACTCTATTAAAGGAAAGGGAAAATCCATTCTATCTCCACTAATACATTCCATCTCTATTAAAAGAAATAGAAACTGGTTAAACAGGAAGATTTTTATCTCTGTCTGAAGTCAAGTTCTTAGACAGGCTTGCTTTTGGTGCTGGAGGAAGCAAACTGAAACGTGCAATCTGTTCTTTTCCACACTCCTTTTTACCTTCTTCCCAGTGCTTATTACTGTATGTAAATACTTTTACTATAACATCATGTACTTAATGGCAGGGAAGAATATGGGGCATAGTACCAGTAGTGCTTTAAATCATAAAAGCTCTGTTTAAACAAATGGCTATCTTTTAACACAAAATCGTCCTTCAGGATATATATGATGCCTTGAAGAAAGGTCAAAAGCAAACCTTTTAAACCCAACTAGAAAATAGGTTTAAAGACAGTGCAACCCTATTCCTTTCTTATTACCTATTACTTACATTATAGGGGACATGAAGGATACAGCTTGTCTCTCCAGTCCAAAAGAGTCTTATCATGTCAGATTCCCTTTCAAATCCTTTCATTTGTGTGGAGTTATTTAATTTAGCCAAGAAACTCTGTAAAAATTGCTGCAAGCCACCAAATTCTTCGACATGAAAAGAGGCTCTGTCCGATCCTTTACATCCCATCCTTCATTCCCACTTGTCCTGTCCAGGACTCACCATTTCCCATGTGTTTCTCCTAAACGCTCAGCCTAAATGGTAATAAATCAAATTAGTGCCACTGTTTTCAGTGTATAAGAACTTCACTGCTGCTGTTGGACTTCACCTCTTATTCTTATAAGAACTTAGCTTAGAAACATCACTCTTTTTTTTTTTTCCATACCATTAGATGTTGCATTCTTTACAAAACAGTTAGCATCCTCAGGGGCAATTAAAATACAAATGCTGAATATTTCCATACATCCACTTTTATTTTCCTGGAGACAGTAAAACACAGCTACAGCCCAAAGGCTAAAGAGAATTCATTACTGTGCATGTTGTTATCCTCTAATGCTATCATAAATTAGTTGGAAGTCTTTCCTCCCAAGCTAAAGATCAAAAAGATCCTTTGAGGTTAAAATTTTGTTACAGCAAGGTGTCCTCAAAGCATTCTCCTTTCAGAGACTCTGCAGGCTTTGAAATACCCACACCTCGAAGGTCCCCATTTTGAGTCATGCACATTTCCCTAGGCAGTGGTGAAAATCAGTAATATTGAAGATTTCCTTTCTCACCTTCTTTCTGAGTCTGTTCTTATTGATCAGAATTTGGAGAGTTCACCTTCTTCCTTCTATGTCAATTGCTTATCTATTATAATGTTTTATAATCATTTAATGATTATAATAATAACAACATATTATAAAATAGATTTTTATTACACATTGACTAAGAATTGCAGTCACTTTCTGTTTCAGATCCCTTGCATTGTCTCATTCACTCAATGTTGTTTAGAATTTCTGTTATGATAGGGGACACAGATCCACCCAAGAAAGGAAGTTTCATTGTGTTAGATACTGTGATCTAAAACATAATAACAGAAAATCCTTTCTCATAAAGGCAAATAATCTAAAAAGACAGAGGTTGGAAGAGGACAGGACAGACATTTCCAAGAGCCAGGGACCATGGAAGACTCACAGTTAACCTGGTGCTATTTGAAGCATGCTAAAGTGTCCCACCTGACAAGTGGCTCTCCTGTGGGTCCACTGTCATGTTTACTAGCCCTAAGGAGACATCACGGACAGCCTGCTGTCTAGAACAGCACTAGATATGATTAAGAAGAGGAATTGAGGCCCTATGGTGGGATGCAATTCCACTTTAAGACATCTAAATGTAGGTGTATATGTGAAGTTAGCTTCACCTATGTGAGGTGTCTAACCTCCCATTACAGCAGATGGAGATCTAGTCAGTACAGTGAATGTAACCTAAAGACTAATTCAGCTGACAAACCAGTAGGTATTTGTTTAATGGTAAGTGCAATTTCCTTTAGTTTTTATTGACTATTTTTACTAGTGGCTTAATTCCAACCCATGAGTACCTAACAACATGTGGTATCCTTTGGGATATCTTACCTGGCCTCTGGCCCTGTTCAAGCTGGACATTCATTCACTGCAGTTCCTTTGCCATATCTGCCAGACTCATGTTGAAGTCTCAGGTACTCTGTAATGGTTTTAGACATGTACGTGTGAGCTATTGCATCGAACCTTAAATCACTGTGGACTTAGATACCACAAGCATGCATAGACAAACCGAATCTCACACAATGTCTCTAGCAGAGAAAGGAACTCAATTCCTGTTTGCTGATCACTGTGCCCTAACCATTAAACTTCATTCTTGAACTTAGTCTCTAGTAAGTTAGAGCAGAGGTCTGTCTAGACACTTTTTCTGTTGTTGACAGTAGTCAATAATACGTACCCATAAAACCTGTGAGGACAGCAGAAATGTATGGTGATACTTCCCAGAACAATCTCCCAACGGCCTACAACTTACAGCATGAGCTGTTGATGATTCAGAACTGGTGTTTTTGTATTTAATGAGTTTATCAGAAGTGCTTTGGTTCCATGCCAGTTCTTGACATCAATGAATTTTTGTGGTAATTTCTGGAACACTTTTATGGATTTCTTCTATTATTTTTATCTAATTGCTTTTTTTCTTTGTTTGTTTTTCCAGATCATTGCCCCTCGTTTAAGTCTGTGTCTCAAATCTCACTTTGGAAATGGGCAAGTTTAGATCTATCATTTCAGTTGCACTGTCTAGTATATCTTTTGGGTAATTATGACACCCCAAAAATATACTGAGTAATTTTTTAAGTGTTTAAACAAAGTTCATTGTAGTGACAGAATGCCTCTTTGCCAAAAATAGCAACCTATCAAATGGGTGTGTGAAGGTCGTATTGGGGATTTTCAGAGGACTGCTGATTTGCTGTGCTTCTAATATTTTTTTTTTTTAAATGCGTAATGTAAAGCAATTTAGAGAGGTCTGATTTTCAGAAAAAGTGTGAAATCCATCCATCTCTTCAATTTGGGTACCAGCATTATTATCTTGCTGGTGTCTTTGATGGGACTAGCATAGCAAAAAGGCACTGAAAGAGTTTCCCATTGACTGAGGAAGTACAGCATTCAGTCATTCTGAAGAGAGTTTCTGTTCTGATTTAAGATCTTTTGCCTAGAATTTCAGATAATATCTCTAACTGAAGATAATTTCTTATCCAAGAAAATGCCTTCAGGATTACAATTTCAGACCACAAAATAATAATGAGAATAATGTACTGAAAAAACAAAGATGAATTTTCTGCAGCTATATCCATCATACAGACAAGTAACTTCTAGACTCTGGTATTTGGGAACCAGTTAGGTTTGTTTAGTTACATAAGGTTATGTTACATACCTTGCTTTTTTCTGTGCTTCCAGTTGGAGATCAGAAAGCGAGTAGTATGCCTTGAACCTGGAAAAAATTGTTCCTATGATGGTAAACTGTAAAGGCTTTTTTTGCTGTTGTTGCTGTTGGTGGTTCTTTTTTTTCCTCGGAAGTGGCAAGAAATACAATATATCAAGATCACCTTCTAGAGCAGTAATTTATTTCTTTATTTTCCTTTTGCAGACTGAGATACTGATAGGATAGGTGGCATGTACAATTAACTCCCAGGTGCTTCTAGAAATAATTGTTAGTGTTCCATGACGTCACACATCTTACCTATCTGACATGTACAAAAAGCAAGAGAGGAGAATACTTTTAATTCTAAATGTAAAAATTAGGCAGATCTCTGTCATGGTTATTCTGCTCTTCACTACACTTGTGCTTAAATTAGGTGATTTTCTTATCATGAGATTAATCCCAGTTTATGTTTTGAAGATGTCTTCTGGTTACTCAAGTCGTTTAAGGAAAATGAATCTATCAATATTTTCTGATAACTGAGTCTCCAAAGTAATTAGTTTCATATTGCTTTCAATGTTTTCTTCTAAAAGAGAGGTGTTACCCAATTATTTCTGCACACTGCATCTTGGCTGTTGCAATAAAATGAGTTTTCTTTTATTTGTTTGTTTGTCTGGTTTTTTTTAATTATGTAAGCTCTCATTGCAATTACTTACTTTAGTATCATATATTTAAATACTTTGGTCCCCCAAATCCGCCTTCAAGCACCAGAAACATTACTTTCAAGATGTCTGGCTACTATTGATCTTGCTTTTAGTGCCTAAAGTTCAGATGTTTCCATATTAGAAAGAAATTATCAGAAGCCTTTCCATCTACTTTTCCTACATCAACCCTTTCACCCTGATACTGTATTTGATGAAACACCAATATCTTTGGGGGAAACAAGGGATTCAGTATGATTCAGAAGCCTGGTAAGAAAAACATGGAGCTTCTAATTTTTTCCAGAATGCTCCGCTCTATAGAGTATTTCAACCCAGCAGCTGCTGAAAGTCTGAAGCTATTATTGCCCTATATGTAAAAGAAATCAACAGGTTAAGTTGTCGATAAGGCAAAACTACTTGTAAAGTCGTCAGAAATGGCACTTTTTTCTGCTTAAATACAATTGCATACTTCTGAGCTACAAAACTAGATTTATTTCTTTTTTCCCAAAATTAAAGAAATCAACAGAAAGAAACAGGCATTTCTGGGATGTGATATGTCTGACTAAAGTAGACATCTAAAACAGATCACATGTGCCGTGTCTGTTCCTATCCACTGGCTCCATAAAAGGAACTGAAGCTGACTGTTCAGATGTAGACTTCTTCACTGCAGAATTTATTTCAACTCATTTTAGCAGTGTAATCCATTTTGAAATGAAGACATCTATACATCTATGAGTGTATTAGGGGTCTACAATGCCGTATCACAGTAAAGTTGAACATGTAGGGTAAGGGAAAATCTTTTATTGGAACATCAGAGAGGGAAAAGACACGACTTTCTGCATGTTCCCTTTTTTAGGCTTGAAGCAGAAGCAGCAAACTTTAGGCTAAAGAATAAATTGCTGTGACAACTTAATTCTGTTAATCAATTAGACAATTCAAGAGAAAAAGGTGATTACTGAAAGCTGACAATGCATTGCCTGCAGAGGAAGACATAAAAGCAAACAAACAATCATGCCTGCCAATTTAGCCTGGAGGGAACACTCACATTCTCTTCTGACCCCAAATCTAAGTAGCAGTTGAATGTTGAGCACAGCAGCAAGTCACATCAACCAGCTGTTTTCAATTCCACACAGGATTTCACTGTCCAGCCTACTGTCTCTAGCTTGAAAGATGTGAGGATGTGCTTCCAGCAGCCATTCATCAATTTTTCTACTCTACTGCAAGGATGCACAAAGTGCTGGAGATGTGCAATTGTTTTTTTTATTCCGTACCTACCCAAATAGAGAGAATGAATAAGCTTTGTTCAGCGTCCAGCCTGCCAACCCACTAACCTGGAACATCATTTTGAGGGTGAGAGAGGGTTATAGAATAACACGTTTTGGCTGTTGTTTACCAGATAATAGAAGCCATCACAGAAAGAGGAAATTCCGAGTGGCACTTTCCTGACAGCTAATCTCTGGCAAGCTGTCAGGTGCAAACTGTGTGGAGTGCTTTCCCCAGCATGTGAGCAGACCCTACCACAGTTCAACGAGCCATTCAAAGCACATTGCTCTACAAAAGCCTGACCTGCAGGGCAGTCTCCTATCGACTAGTCTGATGTGTACTAATTGTGTACCAAAAGTATTAAATTAGCAAGGCAATCGTCTTCCATTTGCTTTTCCTACTTCTCTCTCTCTGTTTTCTAATTTGCTTGAATCATGCACTCAAGAGGAATTTTTAGACTAGGAAGCTTGTTAGCTGAAGTATACTTCTCCATTCACTTGATTTCATCCGTCAAAAGCCTCAAGCAAAAGTGCAAGTAAGGACAGATAAAAGGGTAGTAATTAGAGCATATCGTGATTTTTTTTTTTAAATCATTTATGTGATAACCAATGTGTTTTTATTACTATTTATCTTTTGTTTTGGAAATCAAAAAGGAATGATTCCATAACTTCTGACCTCAGGTGTATGAAGACTGAAGATTCATCTCCTTGGTGGATGGCTCCTTGAGATGTTAATGAAATAATTTTACTGTCAACTGTTCTTCAGATTGTGGTACCTCCAGTAGCGAGACAAGAGTTCCTGCGGATTTAATGCAGTAGTTAAAGATCTAGAGTCTCTTCCATCTTTTCTGGAATAAATCAGATCTTCAGTGAAGTCAACAGGGACACACCAGTGTTACATCATGGTATATATGCAGTGCAGTTTGCATATACATCATATATAAGTTTGCATATATATGTGAAGTTTCCAATCACTTTCCTCATTTTGTTGTCTGTCTTAGTTTAAACACCAGATGGATATAGATTCTTCCAAAGGTAAATAAAATACAGCGAAACAAAGACATTAGATTTAAGGAAAGCAAATTCATAGTCTTGAAAAGAAAAATCAAGAAAGAAAGAGAAGGAAAAATTGAATTGCATGTGTGTGAATGGGCCTCCTCACACCCGTTGATTCACAGTCTCTATACCTACGAGTAAAGAGTAATGCTGAAATGCTCTATTTTTTCCTTTAAGAAAAGTATAAGAAGACGAATGAGGTAAAGTCAGAAGGAAAGAATCATTCTACTGATATTCTAGTTATTTTGTCTATCTCAAATTTGATGAGACACTTGAAGTAAGCAGAGACTGGAATACTTTAAGCACAAAGACTTTCATTTCTATAGAAAACAGCTGTGAAACACAGGCAGCTGTCTGAACTGGAAGAGCCTTGTTTCAAAAACTGGCACGCTGCTCCCTGCCTTCAATGAGGGGTTTTTCACCCATCCAGCCATCTGACAGAAAGGCAGTGTAGCATTGTGAGAACAGTGCAGGCAGTTTCTAGATGGTGTTGGTCAGAGTTTATTAATACAAATGTCAGTGGGGCCAATCAGGGGTAACGTTGTCTTTGAGCTGCTGCTCAAAAACAAGGAAGAATTGGTGGCAAATGTGGCCGTAACAGTGAACATGAGATGATTGAGTTGATGTAGTGGAAGGCTGGGAAGGTAAGCAGAAGAGCCCGCAGTGGATTTAGGAGAACAGATTACAATTTGCTTAGGGAATTCCTGGCAGAATTCCCTAAGAAACTTCAGTAGGGGAAAAGGCAAGAGAGTTAGCTGATTTGCAAAGAAAATTGAGGAACAAATGTCCCATTATGCAGGAAGTTTGGGAATTTCAGCAGAAGACCCTTGTGGCTAAGCAAGACAATTCTCAATAACCTTAAACACAGAGACAGTATGGAAGTGAAAACAAGGACAGGTGGTAAAGAAGAAGTATCAGAGCAGAGTTTAGGACTTTAAGTACAATATGAGAAAGCCAAAGGCTAGATGAAGTTTGGGAAGGAGCCACCACAATAAAGCAATAGTTTAGAAACTACACAGAGAAACTGGATGCATCCAGATCCATGGGGCTGGATAGGATAGACCCAAGAGTGCTGGAAATGTTGTCAGTGTGATTGTGAGGCTATTGTCTATAATTTGTGGAAAACTGCTATAATTGGAAGACGTTCTTGACCACTGGAAAAAAAACTAACATTGCACCCATTTTTAAGAAGTGAAGATGGAGGAATCATGGAACTGGAAGCTGGTCTGTCTTACCTCCATCACTGGAAATATGATAACGCAAATACTCTTTGAATCCATGTCCAAGAACGTGAAGGAGAAAATGGTAACCAAGAGCAGTGAAAAATGGATTTACCAAAACCAGATCGTCCTTGAAGATCCCAATTTCCTTCTGCAAATGTGCAAATAACTCTTTGAATGGTGGTTATACATACTTTGATTTCCTAAGGCTTCTAATGCCACCTCCTCCAGTGTTCTCATTTAGAAGCGTGACATGGAAAGGAAGACTGTAAGATAGGTTGCAAGTTGGCTGGACCAATGGGCGTGAGAGGAAATAACTAATAGGCTAATATCGCAGTGTTGGCAGGTAACAAGCAGAGTAACCAAGGAGTGGTTATGATTATTGTTCAATATCTGTATCAATTATACGGGTAATGATGCAGAATGTAACCCCAGCAAATTCACAGATAATGCTAAATAAATTAGGGTAAGTGCCTGACTTGCTGTAATGTAGAGCTTTAATCCAGAGATACCTTGTGAGAAGGCCAACAGAAACCTCCTGGAGCTCAGGAAAGAGTGAAAAGTTGTGTAATAACCCAGGCACCAGCACAGGCTGGGACCTGACTGGCTGAGTAGCAGCTGTGCTGAAAAGGACCTGGTAGGCATGAGGCTGACTATAAGCCAACACTCTGTTTTCATTCTAAATAACACAAATTGCATATTTGGCCACGGTAAGAGGAATGGGACCAGCGGATTGATGGAAAACCTTATTCCCCTCTGCTTGGCACTGGGCATGTCACAGATGGAATAAATCTCTGAGTTTTTACTCCCCTGTCAAGAATGATGTTAAAAAACTGAGGAGGACCAGAAAGAAGACTACTAGGATGGTCAAGGGCCTGGGGCTTAGGTCTTAGGAGGAGAAGTGGAAGGAAGGGCATAAAGGGGGAATGTAATTGCAGCCTTCAGCTACCAGAGGGACAGTTAAAGAGGCAACGGAGACAAACTCTCTTGTTAGTGACAGAAGGTAAAACAAGGGACGATAACTCCAAATTACAAGTTGGGAGGTTCAGAATAGACATTAGAAAGAAAATTCTTTCCCAGAAGGACGGTAGTCCTGGAGCAGGGCATCTGAAGAGGCCATGGAAAATCCGTCCTTGAAGGTTTTCAAGGCTTGGCTAGACAAAATCACTTCTGTCTGTACCTAGTGCTGGCAGTATTCCCACTTCAAGCGAGCTGTGAGACTAGAGACCTCCACAGGTCCACAGCTAGAAATTTCAAAGGAAATAGAATTGTAGAATCATAGAATCATTTAGGTTGGAAAAGACCTTTAAGATCATCAAGTCCAACCGTTAACCTAACACTATCTAGTCCACCACTAAACCATGTCCCTAAGCACCACATCTACATGTCTTTTAAATACCTCCAGGGATGGTGACTCAACCACTTCCCTGGGCAGCCTGTTCCAGTGCTTGACAACCCTTTCGGTGAAGAAATTTTTACTAATATCCAATCTAAACCTCTCCTGGCACAACTTGAGGCTGTTTCCTCTGGTCCCATCACTTGTTACTTGGGAAAAGAGACCAACACCCACCTTGCTACAACCTCCTTTCAGGTAGTTGTAGAGAGTGATAAGGTCTCCCCTGAGCCTCCTTTTCTCCAGGCTAAACAACCCCGGTTCCCTCAGCTGCTCCTCCTAAGACTTGTTCTCTAGACCCTTCACCAGCTTCGTTGCTTTTCTTTGCACGCACTCCAGCACCTCAATGTCTTTCTTGTAGCGCAGGGCCCAAAACTGAACACAGTATTCAAAGTATGGTCTCATCAGTGCCGAGTACAAATGAGAGATGCTTTTTGCTTTTCAAGTGCTGCTGGTGTTAGTGACAGCAGCAATTCAATATGGAAAAGCAGGAAGACATCCAGAGAATATAGTCTATATTGTCATGCTTCTATAGGAACACTAGATTGATAGCTGTGTGGCTTAATAGCTAAGAAAAATAGATACGTAAATATTTCAGACAGATAAAAGTATATATCCATCTTTTTCCTGCTTCTTCCTTGGTAAATTGTCCTGTAGTGGAAGTACAGTGTAAACTTGAAAATCCAGGGCACATCTCAGGACATAGTGGGTTCAGTCAAGTTTCTCTTCTATTTGCATAACAAAGATTGTCATTGTACCTGGAATTCTGGTTGCCATTTCAGCAGACAATTATTTGGTTCAATGAATGCTTGTTAGGTTAGACATCGGGAAAAAAAACTTTCAACCAGCAAGGGTAGTTACCCACTGCACTATGCATGCTTTTGTGAGCATGAAATCTCCTTCTGCCCTCACTGCAGGTTTTAAGAATGGGATAGTCAATCATATGTCAAGAATGATTTAGATAAAGTTTGACCCTGCCTTAGGTCAGAAATATGGAAGAGATGGTCTTTTGAGTTCTCCTCCAGAGAGCTGCATCTATGAATCTAAATTTCTGCTATTGGATTTCTATGATTTTCTATGAATATTAAACTGCTGTCTAGGTCCAAGGCATATTGAGATAAAAAATGACATTCCTGGAGGGTGATTCAGTCCATCCTAAACAGAGGTGAGCATTTTACTAAAGGAAGTGGGTGAGGGTGAATAGATCTGAAAAAGATGCCCCAGAAAATTGATTTCTCAGTTCATCTTCTTAGCAAGAAGCCATGAAGATGGATTGAATCATTGGGATAAGTTATTTGTTTTGCCATCACAAGTGTTTTGATGTACTGGAGATAAAAAAGCTGCCTTGTAACTAAGAAATGTTTCCCAAAACAATGAATTCTCAGACAGCAGGGAAGGTGGGAGCACTGCAAAGAAAAATCAGTGTTTGGCGTTTTCAAAACTATGAAATAGTAGGTTTATGAAATTAAAATTACATATTAGCTTGGATTTGTCAGAAACAAATGTTCTATACTACGAGTCTTAACAATTTTCCTAGTAGTTGGTTGTAGATGTCCATAGTTATTCTATATTTGAGATAGCTGTTCACCCAGGAATTCTTCTTTTTACTCTTTTTTTAATCTCTTAAATCATTTAAGCCATCTAATAATGATTAAAAGGAGAAAAAAAAGGTGCGTGACACACACACATACAATTGCATGCCACAGTGTTTTTTGGTTTTGATTTTTTTTTTACAATGAAAAGGAAAGTCACATTTTGACACCATAAAAGAGAGGTTATATGCAGAGTAGGAAATGTACAGCTAGTGTCTTGATCACGTCCAGGACTCACATCAGATGTTATTAAAATTTCTGTAAAGATTTCTACTCTCTTCAGCAATGGAAATGGAAGATTTGCATTGCTTTAAAAAGCATAATATTCTCAGAAGATTCTCCTTCCAGACTAAAGTCTTACATTAATTCATGTAAAAGTAATTTTCAAATAAGCCAGCCCATGGTGACATGGCTAGGTTTTGCCATCTATTGCGTAGGAATTGAGGGCAGCTGCCATTCACCGGTAATGCCAGTCAATAAAGGGAATATCTTCAGTAAGCTCAACAGCAGTCTCTCAAAGAGAAGGGCAAAGAAATACTTACCATGTTAGTAGTAAAATATTTGGGTTTGTCATGACACTGCAAAGCATAAATACAGTGTCAGACTGTTAGTAATTTAATATACCAACAACATTATTGAATTAATTGAACATCTACTGCAGCTATGCAAATCTTTGGTTAAGTGACATTCAATCAGAATTTATGCATTGTGGCAGAGGAATCCAGGTTTTTGTATTGTTTCTTGTGACCTTGTGCTGTTCTTTGAAGTTGTTATCTCAATGCCATTTCTTACTTTCCTCCCCAGTCCTTTATCTCCATCAGTTACTTTTCGTACACTTCTGGGTTCTACTGGCAACTAATATCTTCCACCTCATAAGAGGCTCTATCACATCTGCCACAGTCAACCCTGATTTTGTATTTCCACCTACCTGCTGGAGTCTCCAAACTGCTTCATCACTGAATTGGGCTAGATACAAGTAACAGTCCTTGTTACAAGATGAGACCACCTTGGTTTCAAGCTCTGCAACTCCGAAGGCAGGTTGTTTGGGGTGCACAACACTAATCTGAATAGCAATGTCTCTCACAGATCATGTAAAAAGAATTGCAACTTGTGACAAGTGGCAAAAGTCTAGTAAGAATCTTTGCCTGCAAATCCAGCTACTCCCTATCCAGGTGCCATACAGGTGCATTATGTGGTGCTATGCCCAAGATAATAATCCTCTCTGGAAGTCTAAGTAATGTTAGATCTATCCCAGCACCACACTAACCATGTAATCATGCAGGGCTTGTGTTCAGTTGGATCAACGTGTTGTCAGCAAATGTGTGCTCTTTGTGTTTTCTATGCAATCATATGCGTTGCCAGCCAGTTAGCTGGAAGTGGTCAGAAAAGATGAATGGCTTTACCTAAGGAAAACTATATAAATTATGCATAGGTGCTGGCAGACTGAAAAGCGGTGATTCTAAGCAATTAACGTCACTAAAATACAAATCCTTGTGGTCAAAGTGTGTAATTATAGAAAATGAATCTCTCATGTAATGCTTTGACAGAAAGGACCATGCTTCTTCAATATATCTCTATCCACACACAACTCCTAACCCCTCACCTCCACTCCCTAAGGTATCACCTCACCAGCCAATACCACAGCAATTTGGAACAGGGAAAGGGAAGTTTATGCCATCTGGCATCACAGAGCCAAATTCTGGACTATACAGTCCAGTTCAGGATCTGAGCCACCAAAGGACATAAGATGATAAAATCAGACCAGACAAAAAGAAAGACCTTCAAAAGGAATAAAAGAATAAATACTTTGAAACTGAAGGTGAAAACCAATTAAAACTGAATGGAAACCCCCACTTGTAAGAGGGAGGGCAATCAGTCATTGAAATAATATGTCATGGGATATAATAAGACCTTAACTGCTTAAATGTCTTCAAATGAGCACTGAACTGCATAGCCCATTGTTTCAAAACTCATCAACCCTCATATTAATGAAGCTGATTTTCATAGAATCATAGAATCATAGAATTGTAGAATGATTTGGAAGGGACCTTAAAGATCACCTAGTTCCAAACCCCCTGCCATGGGCAGAGACACCTTCCACTGGATCAGGTTGCCCAAAGCCTCATCCAACTTGACCTTGAACACTTCCAGGGATGGGGCATCCACAACTTCTCTGGGCAACCTGTTCCAATGCCTCACCACCCTCACAGTAAAGAATTTCTTCCTAATATCTGATCTAAATCTACTCTCTTTCAGTTTAAAATCGTTACCCCTCATCCTATCACTACACTCCCTGATAAAGAGTCCCTCCTCATCTTTCCTGTAGGCCCCCTTTAGGTACTGGAAGGCTGCTATAAGGTCTCCCCGGAGCCTTCTCTCCTCCAGGCTGAACAACCCCAATTCTCTCAGCCTGTCCTCATAGGGGAGGTGTTACACCATTTTGAAGGGTAACATTTTTCCTGTAATGGAGGAAGCTAAACTACATGGTTGCAATAATCTGTTGCATCTCAAAAATCTATGAATAAATTTTTAATATGCTGACTCCGAAAGAGGAATATTTTTCACCAGCTGCAACTATCTAAATTTCACTCTTTAGTCTATGAGAAATTGTGTCAGACTCTCCCCGTAGTCAGAGCAGACATACAGGTACATCCAGAACCTGAATATTTCGTTCTCCAAAAAGCTCCTAACAAAGGTGTGGTGAGGAGCTGGACTATAAGACAAGGCAAAGGTAATTTAGAGGAACCCCAGCTTTGCCCTCATTTCCACTTAGACTGTATCTACTGAGGACCAGGTGAAACTGGGAGAAGGTGGATGTGAATATCTGCAGATAGAAATGTCCCATCTGTGCATTCACTTCAGGCTCCTCATGCTCTGGGACTTGTAAACACGCTGGAAATAAATTCCCATCTTAGACACTAATCCTTGGTATTATTTTCTTTGTATTATCTTGTCTGTAGTGTAAAACTCAATCCTCGATTTTTTTTCCCCACTTTGAGAATATCATTAATGCTAATTGTGAACTTGGCTGTGATTGCATATTGCTTAGTTTGATGCTAATGAATTTGAATAGTAATTTGTACTATATTGAATTAGCATCATATCTCAGACACCATGGAGAATTGAACCCTAAAGCTTTCATCATCCCTTTCTTCTCTCTTTACCAGCCAGGCCTCGTAGCTTTTTGCTATTTGTAAATCATTTAACAGTCTGCTTACCGCCCAGCTAAGATGAGATCATCACCGCTGACAAGAGCACTGTAATATCTTATTATCAGCTAAATATGGACTCCTCGTTTAAAAATCAGAATGAGTTAAGGTTAGTGCTATTCTTTGGAATATGTTCATGTATTAATTATTATGAAAATTTGTAATCATTATGTTAAATTCATTTATGTTGCAGAAAATGCATGCTTACCCACAGAAGTCTAACTGTTGCACAGTATCAGAGAGGCATGTTCATTAAGGTCACAGTTCAGAAGAAAATTAGCCTCTTGCTTTTTAGATCATATACGGAACTTAAACACATCCCATGTCCTCTGGGATGACTTAAGCAAAAGCAAAATTAAATGCGTGTAACATAAGAACAAAATCTGTGTAAAGACATTATCCAGTGAGGGAATGTGACTTTTATGCATGTATCAGTATTAACAAAAATTACATGCTTGGGCTGAAATTTTTAGAAGCAGATGGAAAATAAATAAGTTGTTTGGGAAATTAAAGGGTTTGCTCTTTTTTTTGAAACCTCGCTAGCTTCATGAGAAAAAAAGATGAGTCACTGAGACCAATAATCTTCTACACATATAGGTGAAGAAGAAAACTGGTCAAAGACGAGAATATACAGAAATCATATTGGAGTTCAGACATAATTTTCAAAAACACACTAAATTTCAATATACTCTGCAAGTTGTTAGCACCAGAAAACTCAAGCAACAACAGCTTTCAGGCTCCTAAGGAAACAAGAGTCAATTATTTGCAAATATATTCATAAGATCATAAGTGCTTTAATTGTCAGAAGATCTTATGTTTGAGCCATAGTAACAAACTGTAGTTATATTTAAATTTTGCAGACAAAAAATAAACTTGGATTGCAAATAAAAATAATGAGAAAAAGATTTGAAAGATTTTGTGGTTTTTTTACTTTCTTGCCTGAGTTAATAAAATAATGTATTTCACATTCACCTAAAATATTTTCTACAAAATAAAACAAAACAAAACAAAATATTTTATTATCTTGCTATGTAATATTTTAAAAAATAATCAAGTGAAAATAATATTTTATATGATACTTCACAGCTCTTCGAAAGAAACTATTTTTTTCTTTTCCAAACAAAACAGGTAGGATAAAACAACCAAAATATACTACATTTTCAACAGTAGCTGTTTAGAACGTTAAACTCAAACATTCAAATCACTTCTTTCTTGCTAAAGCTTTCCAAAAAGTCCCAATAAATTCAGATGTTTCCCCAGATCTGGAAGTGATGCTTTTAGAATAGTGAGAGGCCATTCCTGAAGGACTCTAATTCTGGTTTCTTTAGATCTTACAGTCATACTGGAGATTGATCTGTTCCTCATTGCCTTTGCACTCAAGACATGAATATTTTTCAGTCCTTCCTTCCTCACTGTGGTCTCAGAGCTATGTGACATTTCATATATTCATATAGTCATATATGTCGTGGTTTATGCCAGCCAGCAACTAAGCACCACACAGCCACTCCCCCCTCCCCCCTCCCAGTGGGACAGGGAGGAGGACTGGGAAAACAAACCCATAAAACTCGTGGGCTGAGATAAAAGCAGTTTAATAACTAAAGTAAAATAAAATATAATACTAACTTTAATAATAATTATAAAATAATAATAATAATTGTAATGAAAAAGATTGTGACCAAAAAAAGAGAGAAATAAAACCCAAGAAAAAACAAGTGATGCACAATGCAATTGCTCACCACCCGCTGACCGATGCCCGAGCAGTGATCCTCCCCTCCTGGCCAACTCCCCCCAGTTTATATACTGAGCATGATGTTTTATGGTATGGAATATCCCTTTGGTTAGTTTGGGTCAGCTGTCCTGGCCATGCTCCCTCCCAGCTCCTTGCACACCTGCTTGCTGGCAGAGCATGGGAAACTGAAAAACCCTTGACTTAAGATAAGTGCTACTTAGCAACAACTAAAACATCGGTGTGTTATCTACATCATTCTCACACTAAATCCAAAACACAGCACTGTACCAGCTACTAAGAAGGAAATTAACTCTATCCCAGCCAAAACCAGGACAATATATTATTCATATTCATATATTCTAGAGGTTACTCTGATATTCCCTGTAACAAAGAAAAAAAATGTTTGAACACATTCTTTGGGGCTCTGAATAAAATAAAGGAATTTACTGAGGGAGCTAAAGTTTCTGTTGGATCATGGATATGTCTGTCTGTGTGTGTGCAGGTTTGTATGCAATTTTCTCTACCGATCAGAAAATATGGAAACCTATGGGCACTGGGTAGATCCATGCTCATTCCTTTCTAAAAGTGAGATTTATTCCAGAATCAGTCTATTTTAACTGATGCTAATGTTAAAGTTTTCATCTTTTCTTCCTAGATGCAATTTGCCAGCTTAATTTGCCTAACATGATATTCATCCTGATATTCATTCTGCATTCCCCCACTATGACTCCCCCATCTGACTCTTTTGTTTTATGACCTTGAACTAGTCTAAACAATCCTCTGACAAGCTCATCAGTGATTCATGATTGTTCCAACAGAAGTAGAAACAATAGCTAAATGAAAAGACTGAATTAAATAAGTAATCTATGCGATATTTTTTCAAGCTTGAATCATAGTTTCAGGTTTAAAAAAACCACACATAGGCTTGAGAATATATATATTTTTAAAATCTTCCAATGAATTGCTGAATTAAACAGTAGAGTTCAATATGACCAAAGCATCTGTGATGTTACTGTACTTATTTTAAATGACTTCTGTCTAGAATTAATATAACTCATTGAACTAAACCTTCAAAGGATGAAACCTGAATTGTACCATCTGAGAATCTTAGCTACACACCCTTTATCAATGGGTAAATGTCGCAAATGTCCTCCTCAAAAATTGAAATAGCATTTGGCTGTTTTAATCACATTGTTACAAATATTTGACTCTGCTACTATAAACCTGAAAACTGAGTAGGACCACTTCAGTGAAGGGAACAGAGTTCAGAGAAGAGAGTATCAGGACAGTACATCCAAAAGCAATAGAGGAACGGGCTTCTCAGAGGTCTGATATCAAGATGATGTCCCCAGGCCATTCTGTCAGACGGGAGTCTGGAGGTGTTATGTAAGGGCTCAATGACCAAAAGCATTAAAATTTTGAGCGCTATGGGTGGCTTGGAGACTGGAAACACCTACAGGAAAAATGAATTCGCAATACAGCAACTTCCTGCTAAGAGATAGGAGGTGGGAAATGGTATGGTCCCTTCAAACTCGACTTCTCCTCCACATGAGGTTTCTGACCACCTCTTTGTGGAGGATTTAGCTAAGTCTAAACTGTTGTATGGAGACATCCTGAGTTCCCTGTTCTTATTTACCCCAATTATACCATGGTTCTCTCCTACTCCTTGGTGCAACGTTTGCTTCCCAGGGACTGAAGGCACCCAAAAGAGCAAAGGGGGTGCAGAAAAGTGGGGCAATGTGTGCCCAGGTCCAGCCCTAATGTGCGCTCAGGCCCAGTGGGGCTGAGACATGCACCCATAGAAAGCAAAGAGGGCTCCTGAATCCCACAGCTCAGGAATGTTTTTGTGTCATGAACAGGACCATCCATTACTGCTCTGATCACCCATGCTCTTTCCCTTTCATGATTATATAGCACTGTGGGTTGAGTCTGAGAGACATGTGCCAATTCTCCACTATAGACTTGCCTGAGTCTTGTATATTAAATTTTCCAATATGATGTCTGTTACCTACTTAAATGTCTTTCAAGGATTAGGGTCCTTTTTTTAGTTTGCTTATATCTCTCTTCTGTCTTAGTAAAAATGGGTAACAGTATTGCCCTACCTCACAGGACTGTCATGAAGATTACTAAGTTGAAGTGTGTGAGGATATATTTAATGTATCATAAATGTGTTCAGAGCACATGCTAATACAGGACTGGGGAAATTAACCTGAAGTGCAGAGCACATCTGCTTTACCCTCATCTTCAGTAGGCTATTTACCACAGTTCCTCAAGTCAGGCTGCAATATGGTGATAAATATAATCACTGAAGATGTCAGACAGCCAACAGCTATTAGTAATACAAAGATAATGTGTGGCATCAGTGAAAACACTTCTAAAATCCACCCTGCAAAAAAATAAATTAGATTACAAGAAAGGGCTTAGAAAACAGTAATTCAGCTTCCTCAGAGTGTGAAACTCACTGAACATGTTGAAGAGGAGATTAGAAAGTAACTTGATTAAGGTCTATAAGTATGTGTTAAGATTTCTTCGCTGGTAGGAGAAAAGATTGCTGATAGATGATGGCTTGGTATCCTGCAGAACACAAGATCCAATGAAATAGTCAAATGCAGGAGCTGTTATTTGAAACAAGACAAATTCAGGTTATAAATAAAAAAAAATATTCAACAGGGAAAATAATTAACCACATGCAGAGATGCAATCGACTCACCTTCACATTAAGACAAGAGATCGAGTAATGTACACTCTCGGGAACAGAAAGGACTGAATATAAGTAATATGGCTTGTGTAGATCAAAATGATCCTGTCTGACTTGAAAACATAAATATGTATTACCTATCAATCTATAATTTGAAGTATTCTCACACTATATTTAGCAACATCATGAACCAGCTGTGGCTTAATTTCACCAGTATGACCATTTATTATCACCTGTAACACAGAACTATGCAGAAACCCTATTCAGAATTGGGGTCCCTTTCTGCTAGGCAAGCACCAAACCCATGGCAATGTTCCTGCCACCAAGTAACATACCTTTTGAGTAACATCTTTAATCCTAAATGGCATCTTTCTGCTACAGATCTCCTGCATGTGATAGCACAAAGTTCTTCTCTGATATATTTCAGATCAAAACATGAAATTAATCTTAGCTGAGTCTACGTCTGCAGGCATATATCAGCAATTTGACTGTATATGCCTTTTGTCAAATACATTTGTCATAAAATGGTATTTTCCACAAAACTTCCAGAATAAACAAAATATTTTGTTTACAGAAATAGCCTTGGGTTTAAAGTGGAAAAAAATACCCCAATACTTTCTGTTTTCAATACATTTTTAACAAAGAACATTTTAAAAGTATTGGAATTTTCTATAAAAACAGTATTTTTAAAACCAACAAGTGCCAAAGAAACCTTGTTAACTGTGTGTATTGGGTCTGGCTGAGATGGAGTCTTCCATCATATTGGAATTTCTATCATATCTGTGGGGATATTTTCCTCACTGCAGCCCTCATAGTGCTGTGCTCTCTATTGGTAGCTAGAACGGTGTTGATAACACACCAGTGTTTTGGCTACTGCTGAGCAGTGCTCCCACAGCATCAAGGCTGTCTCTCCAACGTTCCCCCCCCCACCCCCCCAAAGGCCAGTAGGCTGGGGGTGGGCAAGAAAGATCTTGGGAGGGGTCATAGCCAGGACAGCTGACCCAAACAGACCAAAGGGATATTCCATACCATACGACATCTGCTCAGCAATAAAAGCTAGGAGAAGGAGGAGGAAGGGGGGCATTTGTTATTTATGTTTGTCTTCCGGAGCAACCACTACACGTACTGAAGCCCTGCTTCCTGGGAAGTGGCTGGACATCGCCCGCTGATGGGAAGTAGAGAATAAATCTTTTGTTTTCTTTTGCTTTTGCATGCGACCTTTGCTTTTGCTTTATTAAACTGTCCTTATCGTGACCCACGAGCCTTTTGTTATATTTTCTCTCCCTTGTCCAGTTGAGGAGGGGGAGTGATAGAGCAGCTTTGGTGGGCACCTGGCATCCAGCCAGGGTCAACCACCACACTGTGTTCTGAAGTTATAACATTTAACAAAAATTTAGAAATCCAAGCCATGAAGAATTGTTTCTTCTTCATTCACATCTCAGTTACCACTATAATATTAAGTCTGTCCAAGAACAGATAAAAATCCCAAGTTCTTCATATAATGAGAAGAATAATAAGCATTATTAAAACATATGAAATACTTTTTAAGAGATATATAAAAAAATGCAAAATAAGAGAATGGAATATGTCTGTGGAAATAGGTCTTCTTTCAGAATCAAGGTCAAAATTTCATCAATGTCTAGGTGGCCGAAAACAATGAAGAGTGTCATTTTTAACACCAAGGAAGTGGTGTGGCCATCTGTTTCAGATTCCCAAGGTGCCACTTAGAGGTGCAAACACCATGGCTGGTCTTTGATGCAAAGCTTAAACTTTATGTTTCTGCATTTTGGCTGAGATATGTTAAAGCCCCTTCAGATATAGCCTCTATTTTCAACATAGAAGTAATATGTTAGTATCACAGAGAAGACTCCTGTCTTTGCATTCATTTATCACATGCCAATACTCAATGATCCACTTGTCATTGTGTACATAAGGTGAAAGAAAAGCACTAACTCTTTCAAATTAAAATTAACTGTATTCTCTACCCTTTTTACCCCTGGGTAATGTGGTCAGACATGAAAGCACCATGTACTCTCAAATAACAAACCATAGCTAACAGCAGTTTTCCATAAGTGTATGACAACATTAATATTGTTGCTCAGGAACACACAGTTCACATACATCAGTATGTGGCTAAGTCATATATCATTACTGAAATGGATGTGGAGTGTTGTGTCTGTTCAATAGATGTCCAAGATTTCAGATGTTCACTCATGTTCTGTGGACTTTATTATGATAGCAAAGCATTTATCAACAACAACAAAAAATCACTTTCAAGTGGACTTCAAGGCTAGGCATTCACTAGCAAAAAGCAGCTCATAAATCAGCTTTAAAATATTACTATTCTTCCATGAAATAATTTATTTTCCTGATGTATCCAGGGAACCTGTTGACTTCTTTATGCAGAGTTGCAAAAGAAATATTACACACTCCTTTGTCAAAGTGAGAGGCTTTATTGGAACAAGTTTCATGGGAGAGACTTGAAGCCAGGATGGTGATTTGTTTCAGATTAAAGATATTTGGACCACATAAGATATTCTTCCAACCCAACATCCTATCCAGTAATGCTAAAGGCTTCAGGAAGAGTGGTAGAATTCATACTTTGGATGATTATGGAATAAAATGTCTAGTCTCAACAGACGTAGAAAAAACCCTAAGGGAAAGCAAACTGTGTGATTATGTGAAACTTAAAGGTCAGACAACAAGTCAGTGGCCAACTGAAAATAAGACCCAAATTTTCTGGGTCTTGATTCCATATCTTTTCCATTAGAATTTATTTCCAGTATTTTGTCCCTACAAATATTCCAACATGAATATCAATCTCCATTATACTCTTGAATGCATGTATACTTTTTTAGCTTCTACACTGAATTGAGATTCTAGGAACTAAAGAGCCAGCAAACCCCAGGGCTCTGCCTAGCATATTGGTTGAAATAATCGTTGAACAGAGAAAAACAAATACATTAAAAAGTATAGCATAATGTGCTATCAGTTTCATTCTCTAAGAGCAATGGTAACTTATTAGTCTTTCAACCTTTACACATACTATCAGTGACACATCAGCTGATCCATAATGTCTGTTCCTGAGTGCTCATATGCCATTCCAAAAGATAGCTAAGTCAAGCTAGTTGAGCTCTTTTTCACTGAGGAAGAATTATTTTACATTTGCCCTCGATTCAGAGCTCACAGGCAGACAAGCACCACAAAAGTGCTGGCAAGTAATGAGTGGCTTCCTCAGCATGCATCAGAGCCTTTAAAATTCTTTGAACATACCGGGAAAGTGTCAAAAGAAGCTCTATAGTATCAGGCATTTGGGCTTGCAAAGGGCCTTTGGCAAGGTCACACAAAAAGGACTATTAGAAAAATCTTCTAAGCAGTTGTTATCACAGAAATATTGAGGTTGGCAGGTAGCTCTGGAGATGATCTAGTCCAATCCCTCTGCGCAAAGCAGGGTCAACTAGAGCAGGTTGCCCAGGACTGTGTTCAGTTGGGTTTTGAATATCTCTAAGGATGGAGACTCCACGGCCTCTCTGTAAAATTCAGCACTTCCCAAAGTTGGTCAGCAGTAGTTTAGGATTCTGTTGACTAGATCTCCCTTGCTTGTAACAGGAGCTATGAGAATTATCTTAGATGGAGATTACTAAAGGTGATCTAAAGGCAATACTAAACCCGATTTTGGAAGTCAAAAAGTCAAACAGGACATTAATAGGCACAAGGAGTGGAATACTGAATGATGCCCTAATGCAAATCAGTAGTGCAGCTTCCCTGAGACAGACCTTTCGACTGGTAAAATCAAGTTGAAGACAGAAACTGTGTAAAAAGAGGGGGCTGGATTGAACCAGTGGGAATGATTAAAGGACTGCAAAAGCACTTGCATACCACAAGTGAGGGAAAAAATAAAATGTCTCAATAAAAAAAGACTGAATACGGTAGAAATACAGGAAAAGAATTAATGGCTTAGAGAAGGCAGATGTGAAGTTCTGTTCTCTTCATCTCAGACTGAAAAAAGGCAGTGGGGTGAAATAAAAATAAAAGTTTGTGCTTTTTTTCTCAGATGCTCCTAGAAGTTAAGCCCATTCAATCTCTGCTTCTACTGTGGAGCTCTTTGCTACAGTAACTCCTTAGGGACGGAAAGTTACCAGGATTAGACATGCAATTGTAATTTGTAAAACAAATAGCTTGAGCTAATTAATGATACTAACTCTCAATTGCCATAGCCATAAAACTCAGGAGATGATATTTTTCCTAATGGGTTGGTATTTTACTACACTAGATTTACTTTGTTTGGCACTGTTATGTTGCTGAAGAGACAGGGTTTGTTTTTTTGTTAATGAAATTCCCTTACCACTAAATTTAATATTAACTAATAAGAAATATTCCAGCATTCTTTCACGATGCTTTTCATAGTGCTGCTTTCTGCACAAGGATGAGTGGTTATCTTATTCTGAGCTATGTCACTGTAGCTCAGAAAGAGTTTGGGCCACCGTTGTCCAAAAAAAATGCAGTATGAAATAAAATAACATCATGATGAGTTTAACGGTTTATTTTCTTTTTTCAACAACAGCTGGAGCAGCCTGGTGAAATTACTCAATATCGTTTAAAGTATCTCTTCCTTACCTCCACTTTCATCTGGCTGTTCTCTCCCCTCTTTAGCTGTCTCTTCTCTCATTTTACTGCAGGTTGGCCATTGGATTTTTCTGTCAGTGCCATATGCAATTCATACAATGAAATAAAAAATTATTCTTCTTGCAATTAAAAGGAACCATTCCTTGCTATGAGTCAAATGGAAAGGTACCTCAGATATCCTAGAGGAAGGGCATGAAGGGAGAGGGAAATTGAATTCCTGGCTCTTTTTTCCCTTTGCTCTGCATGTCAGAGTGCAAACAGGTCCTGGCTGGCAGAACGTGCTGTAGAACAGAGCTGAATTCAGCCACTACATTTCCTCATCCAAAATCAATGAGGATAATTAACAGATGAAAGATCTGCTGGAAACGGGTAATTTTCCATGTCAGCAGGTAGATGAGGAATCAATGAGGTAGTCTCATTCCTCTTGTTTCAACAAATTTGTTTCCATTAGAGGATGTAACTCAGCTTGCCTAATGCAAAAAATGTTTGTTTGGGATGCTTGCATCTATCTCCTAGGTAAAAACACATGGTATAAAATATCTGGAACCAACAGGACAGATTCCTGGGTATAAATGTCCATTTTTCCATTTATACCAGACCAAGGATCTGACCCAAGATGCTCTACTCTCAGGCACATCCAGCTGTCTTGAAACTGGATACAATACTGCATCCAGACTGTACAAATTGGGCAATGTCTTGATTTATTCAGCAGGATCTCAATCCAGACTGGATCTACAAAAGACTTGTTCTGAATTCATAACAAGGTATCTAAGAGAAGAATCCCCTCATTTATGTTCCAAAAGGTGAATATTTATTAATCGTCTTCCCTGGAAAACCGAAATGGAATGGCCACAGGATAGAGAAACAAATGGTTTGGCTGGGCTGTGGAGGAAGCTTATCAACAGCAGGTCTGAGACACTTTAACTCAATGAATGTATGTGGCCAGCTGACAATCTGCATCAGTGACAGGGAAAGGTAGGAGTAAAGGAGCTGGAGATCCCAGTGCGGGATGAACAGGGATTCAATGCCTGTAAGTAAGGCATAGGGAAACTCGAGCGTGTGGCATTTACTGGGTGAACAGGGACACTCTACTCCTCTTCCTTGCTCAGCCTGGCCTGGTCATGGCCTGCAAGAGAACTTCTACCATTTGTGGCTGGTTTGTACCTTCCTCTCTTCCTTCCCCTTCCCTTCCTAATCCTCTTTCTTTCCTGACACCCACATTTACATAGGCACTTTAACTTATATGAATCCAAGAACTCTGTGTTTCCAACCATAAAACTATGATTGGAAACATAGCTACTCAACTAAGTTTGAATAGGTTTTTCTCCTTTTTGTGCATACAACTCCATTTGAAGGAGGAACTTTACTAGCTAACAGTGAGATAAAAGACCTTCTCCTCCTATATCACTGCTTTAAATGCAGAAGTTTGCTTTCATTGACCATAGAAGACTCAACCTTTTGGAGTTATCATAATTAAAACAATGGAAGGCGTTTTGTTTTCACAGTTAATCTTTCTCTTTGTGAATAGGTTTCCTGGATGTTTAACCCCTCTCTTTTCCCCAAGGCAACACATAAATACATTAATAAATGTATGTGTTTATTAAAATGTTACCAAAATAAGATTTTTAAAAGATCAATTTTCCAGCTCGTCCACAAGTTTTTAAAAAGGTCACAGGAAACATAAATAATTATTATTTATTTATTTTTGTCCTGTCTTATTGTTGCTGCCAAGAGAACAGGGAACTTAATTGCAATTGTCATCATTATGAGCAGCAAAATTAAACATGCATACGTAATGTATTTAAATTTACATAAATTGATTATTAAAAGAAATGGAAAGTCTGAGTGAGCATGTCTCCTTTTTTCAAAGTAAGCCCTCCCCTTTTCTTCTTTAGCAAGGACTTTGCAAACAATTATGAACCACTATTTATAACAAGTCTGGGTACACAATTCAATCTTCCTCTCATTGCTGTGACTTAAAGGCAGAGGATATTTCCTGGTCAATCCAACACTTTTCCTTAATTAAAAGAAGGGGCAGCTGGCTATGGTCCTCTCTCTTTCCAGGCTGATAGTGACCTTTGTGCAAAAACCTCTTTCTCCTCTCCTCTCCTCTCCTCTCCTCTCCTCACCTCGCCTCGCCTCGCCTCTCCTCTCGCCTCGCCTCGCCTCGCCTCGCTTCTCCCCTCTCCTCTCCTCTCCTCTCCTCTCCTCTCCTCTCCTCTCCTCTCCTCTCCTCTCCTCTTGCCTCGCCTCGCCTCGCCTCGCCTCCCCTTCCCTTCCCTTCCCTTCCCTTCCCTCCCCTCCCCTCCCCTTCCCTTCCCTTCCCTTCCCTTCCCTTCCCTTCCCTTCCCTTCCCTTCCCTTCCCTTCCCTTCCCTTCCCTTCCCTTCCCTTCCCTTCCCTTCCCTTCCCTTCCCTTCCCCTCCCCTCCCCTCCCCTCCCCTCCCCTCCCCTCCCCTGAAATATCAGCTACAAATGTCTCTCCAGGGCAGTCTTCCATATAACTGCTGACTGAGGAGTTCCTGTCCCTCCCACTAAGGCATCTAACACTGGGCAGCAGTTGAGGTAGATGCTGGGCTCAATCCGTCATTGCATCCACTGGGGCAGCTACCAAGTCCTTGTGTCCAGAACAGTTATTTTACATTACAGAAATAGTAATGATTATTGAAACAATTTTATTGACTTTTAATCAAGGTGTAATCTGATGTGAGTCTTGCATAGGTTTTTTTATCTTTTTTTAAAAATGTGATTTAGAACTCAAGAAGTGATTTCTCAACTCTAAATGAAATATTTATTCAAAACACTTAATTTAAAATCAGTCATGCAGTTTTTTGGTTTTCCTCTGCTGGATTTTACCCTTTGACTGGGGAAATGAGCTATGCTTTGTGCTTAAAAGTTGGTAAATTTTGGCTGAGTGGGAGAGAGTCTGCACGTCTGATGAATGTTATGAGTCCCAAAGTGGCTCTGACAAGGTGCTCTTAATGCAGGGAGCTAAGCTAGCCTAAACTGAGCCTTTGACATTAACTCCAATGGAGACTAATGGCTAGAAAAGTGGTTTCTGTAAAATTAAATTTTAATTGGAAAATTCAGTGAATTAGGTCAATCTGAGTGTTTCTACTCAAGGCGGATCAAGGAATAAGGGTTATTTAGATAGTCTTCTCAGCCTTGACAACTCAATACTGCAGTGTCTAGGTTTGAGGACCGGAAAGTGAAACAGGCCACAAAGCAAAAACAAAACCGACCAAATTGTGTCTTGTTTCACACTCCGAGCCGAGGGAAATGCAATATGGAAATGAGAAACTCGAATGGAGGAAAAATAATTAGAATTAACAAATTATTTATTTTCTAACAGCTCCAGTATTTAGTGCACTGCCTTGTTGGCAATGAAAACATACAGCTGTACATGTAGGTGCAGAGCAGAAAGGATATCCTGTTCTAATCATTGAATGAAGCCTGCTTAGGATTGCTTGTCTGCTTATAACAGCTATCACCCTTCAGAAATACAGACACGTTTGTCTCCGTTTTCCTACCATCAGTTCAGGTTGTCAAAACTTTCTTTCATGCTGTGGTGCTTGGCACTTTCTTTGCAAACGTACCCATTCAGCTGCTTTCTGTTTCCCTCCCTTTATTCCTTCCCCTTCCACATTTATGTCAAGAACTCAAAAAATCTGTTGCCGGAGCTGTCAGTCATTATTCTGAAAAAAACAGCTTGTTCTCATCCTTGTAGTGAGTTGCTGGGTAGAGAGGACAAAAAGTTGTCAGAGAAGCCCCTGCAGTAACTGCAACGTTTCAACAGAAACAATTCGGGCACCATCTGAGTTCTGCAAAGAGCGTTCAAGCTGTGTTGAGCACTGCCTCCCTATGAGGGAGGTATCTGGAGACCTAGTAGATGCCTGTATGTGACTTTGAGAAAAGACTTTCCTAAGATAATATTGATGCTGCCCAAGAGGTCCGAAAAGATTCAGTGACAGGTCTGCGCAGGTTGTCAGATAGCATTTCAGTGGCTTGCTTGCCTTTTACAAGGAACATACTTATTCTTACAACACAGACGCTCCCCCAGAATCCTCTTCGAGCCTCTGGGCTTTCTACTGATAAGTGCAGCACAAAGGAGAAAAGAAAAAAAAAGAAAGAAGAGAGCTCTGTCCCCAAAGAGTGTTCAATGCAAATAGACAGGCACAGATGGCAGACGAGGCAACAGTGACACCATGACTCACCCCAGCTCACACACGGCTGATCAGCAGCAGAGCTGAAAACAGACCTGCCGTTTCCAAGGCACCATTTCACTGTCCCGCCCCGGGCACGCCAGGGCTTTTCCTGCACCTCCAACCAGCCCAGTCCACTGATATCTCAGCCTTCCTGCTGCTGGTGGCCTCAGCCCAACTCCTAACACACCAGTGCCCGTTCTGCAACTGGTTCACACTAATTGCCATTTTATTTGTGAGAGTCAGTGGTGACTATGCCGCTTTGCTACATCTCAACCACCGGTGCCAGCAGAGGTCCCATGGCATCAAGGCACAGCTGCTGCTGAAGTGCCATGTTTGTGCTGTGGGTAAATAAAGACTCCTCTCTCTGGGGGTGACAATACAGTGCTTTTCTGTAGCTCTAAATCAATTTCAAAAAAAAAAAGAAAAAAAAAAAAAGACAAGGAGGACACGTAGCAAATACCTGGGAGACTTGCTGCATTTTCAGCATCAGATCTGATATTCGGATGAGGTTTGCTTTAGCAGCCCTTTGTCTATATCCGCAGGCACAAATCAACATTCCTTTTATAAGAGAAACAATTGCTTCGGTGACTGCCAGAATTTGTTTCAGTTATTTTGGGTTTAGCAAGCAACAGCGACAAGAATCACATAGTGAACTGTGTGGAGACTTCTCTGATTTCGAATTCTTTCCTGGCTGAATCAGAGAAAAGGAAGGGAAGGGAAGGGAAGGGAAGGGAAGGGAAGGGAAGGGAAGGGAAGGGAAGGAAGGGAAGGGAAGGGAAGGGAAGGGAAGGGAAGGGAAGGGAAGGGGAAGGGGAAGGGGAAGGGGAAGGGGAAGGGGAAGGGGAGAGAAGAGAAGAGAAGAGAAGAGAAGAGAAGAGAAGAGAAGAGAAGAGAAGAGAAGAGAAGAGAAGAGAAGGGAAGAGGAAGAGGAAGAGGAAGAGGAAGAGGAGAGGAGAGGAGAGGAGAGGAGAGGAGAGGAGAGGAGAGGAGAGGAGAGGAGAGGAGAGGAGAGAAGAGAAGAGAAGAGAAGAGAAGAGAAGAGAAGAGAAGAGAAGAGAAGAGAAGAGAAGAGAAGAGAAGAGAAGAGAAGAGAAGAGAAGAGAAGAGAAGAGAAGAGAAGAGGAGAAAAAATAGAAGAAAAGCAATCCTTGCCCCAGGTTTCATTTTTAATAATATCCTCCCAGGCTGTGATTACCATCAAACTTTGGATAGGACTCTTTTTGAATTATTCAGGGCAATTTGTACTGTAATCATATGCTTGTTAATACGGCTGCTTGCAACTTTAATTCAAAAGAGTTTTGCTTCTCTGCCCTGGAGCTTCTACCATCAAGGTCAGAGATAGTCTGTGTGAAACAATCTGTTTCTCAGCACTGTGCAGAAAACAGCAAGATGTTCTGTAACTCGCTGTTCAGAAAAAGATCAGTAGAGACCATGTAACAAGAAATGGGCAAATGTCAAAAGGCTCCTCTCCTCTATTCAGTAGGGTTGGGGCATTTGCCGTACTGGATCATTATGAATTTTAATTTGAATGAAAGACGCTTGATTTATAATCAAAAAGACTGGAGCGTGGCTTGGCTTAGTATCTACCACACTGGCAAGGAGGAAGGTTATGCTCTTGGCTCTGTCATTCACTGGAAATGTAACCCCTCTGTTATACCCTCCCAAAGTAGACTGTATCTTTCCCCCTCTGTAGAGTCAAGCAGAAGTTGCCCCAAGGCTGGAGTCCAAGCTTGATTCTGTCTTTGTCCTTATCACTTGCCCATCTTCAGGACAAGAACTGAGGTGAAATAGTTTCTAACCAGGAAAACTGATCAAAAGTATCCCATTATTTAGGGTGCATTTACCTGTTACGTGAGAAGCCCTTTCCCTCTGTGTCAGTAGGTCTACATCATCATCCTCACAAAATCCACAGGACACGTGAAGGAAGCATCATAAAGATTTCCAATCCTGGAAAAAAGGGCAAAACTTTTCTGATCAGAGGCATATATTATAATTTAATGCTATTCACTTGAAGACTGATAAAATACAGGGCCTTACAGCAACCTCTTAGTCATTCAGTTTACCCCATATTTTCTCCTGCTGCAATCCACCAATAGTTGACACAGCCAAGCTTATAAAGCCATGCATGATATTTAGAAATCTAAATTCTTGAGCCACATAGGGAGCAAGCCTCCCATTGAAATGTCAGCACATTGAAATGACAGTTTTAATGGGTAGCTTTCCAGCAGCAGCTTTCACATATCAGTTGTGCCTTACAGCAATAAAAGACAGTGAGAAATAAAATAAAAAAAAATACAATAAAATCTGTGTCCGTTTGAGATGAAGGTCAACTGGCAGGTGACACTGAGTGATGTGTCCTAATTAAGTTTGATTCCCAGCCACTGTGTTTGTTATTGTTACTCTTACTATTTTATTATTTTTGTTACAGAAGTAGTTAAAGGTTCTACTTGAGATTAAGGAAATGTTTTTTTCTGGGGATGGTACAAATTCTTAACAAATCAGCTCTGATCCCAAGAACTTACAATCTAAGGAGATTAAGAAAGAAGCAGAAGCAGAGAAGGTGAAGTGATATCTCCCAAGCCACTGCATGACTCCAAGATAAGAATTGTGCAGCTAATGGGATTTCTGGTTTGGTGGATAAAATGGGAAAAAACCACCCTAAAACACCAACCCTCCACACTTCCTTCATGCACACAAACCAAAATAAATCATTTTGGGTCCAATTGTTCATATTTAACTCACATATTTCATGAAGAAACTAACTAACACAATGAAAAATAACAGAAGTGTTTGTAGAAAAACAAAGCATGCCATCGCATTGGTTAGGCTTTTTTTTTTCCCCCCAAAACTAAGTTTGTGTTCACTTCCAAGCAGAAGCATCCTTTCATAATGAAACATTTTGATTTTTCTGAAACACTCCCTTCATTTATTTTTTCAGTGTTTTTTCAAACATTCTGTCTAATGTGACCCCCATAACTTCCACGTGTTACAAACCACGTCTCGTATGCTTCCAAATATTTTTTTAGTATCTTACGACATCTTCAGAACTCTGATGGCCTTTGATGAAAATTGCTGTAAAAAACTTTTTTGATGCTTGACATATTTATCTCATACCTAAGAAGTCCCAAACAGAGCCTTACCTTTGTAAAAATTCCACAGAAAAAATAACTAATAAAGAAATCTCCCATTGCTTCAGGCGAGCAAAATCAGGCTGTGCATTTTATAATGATCACAAATGTACAAATAGATAGAGGAGGGTTGAGCTGGCTCAGACTTGTAGTCTCTAAACACATTAGAAACATTTTAAGGCACTGTTCTTCATTTGAAGACACTCTGAGCTATTAAATTAACTGGTTTGTTGTCCTGACATCAACAGATGCTCCTGGGTTATATTAAATATTGAATACTTTCTCATAGCTGCTTCCACTGTGGCTGGTTTTAAAGGTGGTTTGCTAGCATGGGCAGAGTATGGAGGCCACCCACAGAGGAAGTAATGGAGGTAGGGAGGGTCTACCAGGCTGGGGTTTTTTTCTGTCTTTTGAGAATCTGATGGTATATATTTTTTTCTCTCCCTGCATCTTTCTCATGCTGTAGATTTGATGACCCCTTTTGTCCACGACAGTGCAAAAAGCCACAGTAAATGAATGAATAAATAAACAAACTTTCTACCTTCCTAGTGTATGGTTTATGGAGCCTGCACAAGAGAGGGTCAAACCTCGAACTAGAGTAGTAATGGATAAAAATGCATTTATTCTCACTGAGAAACTGAGGCTTCTTCTTTTTTTTATTATTTTCCTTGAAAGAAGAAACAGACAAATAAACAAAAACACCCCCTAACCTCCCCCCCCCCCCCCCCAAAAAAAAAAAGCTTTGAAAAAGCTGCAGCTTTCCAGAAAACAAAGGGGAAGAAGGAACAAGAAGCTGCTGCATTGTACTTGGCAAGGGAAGAGGCAGGGAAAGGTCCTCTCTCTGAGTGCTGCAGCCGTTTACAGGCTGAGACACTGGAAGAGGTAGTGAGATTCTGCTTAACATGCCTGGTATGTTGGAGCTCCCCAAATTTACAAGCACCTTTTGAATTTGTTGGGTCTGAGAAAGGGGTAGCCAAGGCTTATGTAGGTAGATAGGAAAACCTGCAAAGAGGCAGTCATGGAGCACTGACTGCCTGTAGAAATTTTAGGGGGCTTTAACCCTCCCTTCAGTAACTCATCAAATATCCAGAACAAGTGCTAATTCAGTCTGGTGAGGATGAACGAGGTCTTAGGATGTTACAGCTTCCTCCGCAGTTGTACTGTGAACCTTCCATCATTTTCTGGTCCTTAGACTATGACAGAGGAGCCTGGGTGTTGCTTTAAACTAGCTATTTGCCACCAGTCCCTAAGTACCTGAGTGCCAATTAGGGTAAGAAGCAGAAGATACGGGGCTAGGGAAATTTATGCTCTTTCTGTGCATGTTCCTTGCCTTTTCTTCTGTGCTATGAGAAGCTACAACAGATGTTTGAAGAGAGCTCTAAGTCTTACAGCATCTCATGAAAAAATCAGGACAGGTGGAAAAAACCTAGCCATTCTATACAAGCAATGAGACTTATAACTAAAGGAATAAATTATATTAAAAGTGAAAGGCTGCATTGTTTAGCACATTGCCCAGTGAGAAATGCCATCCCATGGTTGCTTTTCTCAGTCTTTTGTCATGGATTCATTCTCAAGGTTTTACCAAAGTCTCTGAGGAAACTCCCCAATTTGAAGATGAGACCTCATTTGCTGTGCTTGTCCTTTTAGTCATCAGGAGGACGTGGCTAAGCTTTGTCTAGACTTGTAACTCCCTGGTTCATACCTGTGCTTTATTCTATCTGTTAGCAGTAGAGCTATGTCAGTAATCGATATTTTAGTTCACTGACAAAACCATTTTTTTTCATTGTTTCAAGGCCAACCTGCAACATTTTTTTCCCCAATAGCACAACCTTCAAACAAAGAATCCTTTCAATCAAATTAAATATTTCATTTTCAAGGGCATGTTTCTAATTCTTTCTGTTTCTTATTATTATTACATTTAGGCAAACTTTGGGAAGAAAACTTACTGGGAAATAGAAATCTGAATTTTTTTTTTCTCTAGCAATAATGAAACAAAATGTTTTATCTTCTTCAAATTTCCAATGTTTTAAATTTTTTTCTGTTCCAGTGAAATAAGGTGATCAGGAATTAAATGAACAGGCTTTCAGGGGTGGGGAACATAGAAATAATATCTTCAAAACAAAGTCCAGACCATAGTTACATTCAGTAACTAATTTATATTTATAAATCTGATTGTTACTAACTCCCATTAATTTTAATGGCTTATGCATTCAGATAGGAATTGTCAGCTTAAATGAGTTTGAAAGTCTCTACCTTTGAACTTTGGCCCATGGGTCATAAATAGTCTTGTCTTATTTTGAGGAAGAATTGTCTCCTACTGCCCCTGGCAGAACAAGGTCATCCAGGTCCCTTTTTCTGCTCTCCAAATAGTGATGTGTAACAGGGATCTTTCTCTGAAGGGCAGCTAGGAGAAATGCATGCAGACAGCAAAACATGTTTTATTCATGGCACTCCCCAACAGATAAGTTCCATTATCTTGTATGTTAGCTGCCTTTTAAGCCATTCCTACAGGCAGTAGAATGAATTGCATTTTCCCCTTCTTAGCCCATCAGTTACCTCAAAAGCAAAAGGGGAGAGTGAGTGCATGGGATTTATTAGCAGGACTCTTTGGCTCAGGTATTTCTCCTCATGAGGCTTGTCTGTGTAGGAAGGACATAAAGTACCATCGGTGATAGCAGAACCTGATGCAACCGCAGTGTCAGATCTTGGTGTCTGTTCTTGTACATTTACACTGGTTTAGTATCTGCTTTGTAGTTCAAGGCTCTTGGTGTCCGGTAATTTCTTCTCCTCTTGTTAGCAAATCACATGTCACCTTGCCCTGTGCTGCTACATTATTCTTGTTATTCAGAGCTCTCTGAAGGCTGAAGAATGCCTCTTGCTACTTGAAACTGATTGAGTCTGCAATTAGCATGGGAGCTACAGAGTGTTTCGTCACTGGGATGCCGGCTAATTTGTGAACTCAGGAAGCAGGTTGTGCTGGGTACTGGAGTAAATGGTGTTGGAAGGACTGTGTAGCAGCCAAAAGTTTCATTCCCCAGGTCAGTCATGGCTTGCAAGTTTCCCAGATCTGATGCTGGGACGTGACACCACAGTCTGTGACTGAAGGTACATTTTTTCTAATGTAACCAAAGATAATGATTCCAAGTGAAGCTGTAACTTTGAGAGAGTGAGATGTTTGGGCATCCTGTCATGTTAGGGCTGTCCCAAGTCAGGGTACCAGAGGTCTACTAGAGGAAGTCCAAAACCTGAAATTCAAGGTCTCACTTGACTTTCTGAGATGGATTGATTTCTTCTGCAAGAAAAAGACCAGGGACTTGAATCTACTTCTTGCACCAAGCAGGACTTTTTTTCCCAGGTGCAACTGTGATTTTGTTTTCCAGTGAAAAGAAACAGGAAGAGATTTAGCACCTACAAATGATGCTGGAAAGTGAGACCACTGTCCTCTGACCAGCTCTGTGCCCATTCTTTGAAGGCAGTTCAAATCCCACAGTTTGGAGAAGCAGATGCTCAAAACAACCTCCCTGGATTCTTTGCATCACTCCTATGCTGTTCCTTGTGTCCTTTGCAACAATCGGATGCAGGCTATAACTTTTGTTGGAAAACTTGTCATTAGCAATTAGACATAAACACGTCTGATTGATTAGATATTCACAGTTGATTCTTCTTTCTCTGTCTCAGCCAGAGAGACAGCAGTAGAAATTTTTGAATCCCAGATGACTATTCAGTTATAACCTCAAGTCTTTTATTTTGTTTTGATCAGTAGCAGAATCTCTGTATATATAAAAGCTTCATAACTCAGTATCAAGGTTGACCTCCACGTATCCAAAGAGCTCAACATTTCAGTCAGGCTTACTGATGGATAGTTTTTCTTTTGTTTTGTCACATGCACATTTTTACTTGTGTCTGATACTCAAATAGGTGACCTTTTCTTCCATAAATATATATATTATGCTAGAATCCCATCTGTAGTACTCTGGAAAAAGCAAAAATTTTCTTCCTGGGACACTGAACCCACAATGCTGCATAAAGTCAGCTGAACTTGAGAGACTTTTCTCTGGATCTTTGCACTAAAATACTTCATATTCTTTCTCTTTCCTTCTCGTACATTTTCTTCTCCCATGTTGTGGTTTAACCCCAGTGGGCAGCTGAGCCCCACACAGCCACTCGCTCACTCCCCTCTAGTGGGATGGGGGAGAGAATCAGGAGAGTAAAAGTAAGAAAACTCATGGGTTGAGATAAAGACAGTTTAATAGGTAAAGCAAAAGCTGTGCATGCAACCAAAGCAAAACAAGGAATTCATTCACCACTTCCCATCGGCAGGCAGGTGTTCAGCCATCTCCAGAAAAACAGGGCTCCATCACACGTAACAGTTACTTGGGAAGACAAACACCATCACTCCGAACATCCCCCCCTTCCTTCTTCTTCCCCCAGCTTTTATTGCTGAGCATGACATCACATGGTATGGAATACCCCTTTGGTCAGCTGGGGTCAGCTGTCCCGGCTGTGTCCCCTCCCAGCTTCTTGTGCACCCCCAGCCTACTAGCTGGCTGGGCAGTGTGATAAGCAGAAAAGGTCCTGATGTTGTGTAAGCACTGCTCAGCAATAACTAAAACATCCTTGTGTTATCAACACTGTTTTCATCACAAATCCAAAGCATAAACCCATACAAGATACTATGAAGAAATTTAGCTGTATCCCAGCCAAAACCAATACATCCCATCAACATGCTTGATTAATGCCCAGATTTGTCCAATAATTACTTCCTAATAAACACATTAGAGAAGGTTATTCGTCTGTATAAAACATTGATGGCAAAAGCAGATGAAACTCACAGGATGGTGATTTCCCAGCAAAACCAGGTTACATTTTAAGAACTGGGTGTAATTAGTGCGACTAAATATTGATCTGGTTGGAGCAGAAAGAGTATTTGGGGACTTCAGTGTCTGACAAATAAGGGTTTGAGTACTTTGCGATAGTTTTGTGCATGTCATAAACCTGCCACACAAAAAAGACCAAGGGATTGCAGAGACAAAGAGGAAGAAAAGAATGAAGCATTGACACTTCCTGTGACAGTAATTAATGTGATTCATTTCCATTTCATGGCACTTGAACTCCTGAAGGCTAAACCTAGTTCCTATGGAAGCAAGACACAACAGAAGCAAGCACAGCCTAAAGGCCAATGGCAGTGATGGCAAATTAAAACCAGAAGACCTGAGGGTCAGAGAATAGGTTCTCTGTAAATGACTCAAGCCAAGGACATGCCAAATGTAACTTAGATGGATTTTATCACTCTCTCCAGCACACTTCTTATTGCTGAAGTTTGTTTCCAGGAGCCTTGGGTTTCTGGCTTCTGTCTCTGCATTAGGTGTTACTTTTCAAAGATTCAGAAGGAACCATGTCCCTTACCATTTCTCTCCACATGCTCATACGCATTTCTTAACAGAGGTACAATGACAAGCCACTTTTCTATGCTGAGCAATTAGCTGGTTTTAAGTCAAAGCAATGACTGAGATGATGTTCAGTGGGACAATCTGGCCCAGGAATTTCTCCTGACTCAGCTTCTCTGCTGCTAAAGGACACCGAGTCCCTTTGTGAGGGTTGAGCCTGGTGTGACTGCACTGTCAGCTCCTGATAAAGTCATATATATTTAAGCGCATTAAAACATCTGCTGAATTAGTTCTGGGAGGACTGTTCTGTTAGGCAAGCCTGCTTGCCCTTGAGAAGCAAATCACAAGACAGCTTACACTGTGCTCTGACGTTGCGTGCAACCAGAGGCAACATTGTCCTCCTGAGAAAAGATGGAGGAGACCCGACACTATGATACAAATTGCTGACATTATATGTCCTAGGTAATATAATGAAGCCCTAACCTTGCAACACTTCTTCCCTTGTGACCAGAAATATATCCAATTAGACCCAGCTATGCACTCCATTCTGTAAAGAGTACTCCCGAGCTGAGCGCTTCTGCTTGCCCCAAACTCTAGGTGGAAGGGAACTATGGAGGATACTATTTGCAAGATGTTTCAGTGCCTGGGAGAACCTAAATGGCACTGGGTATGTATTCAATGCTCCAGGTTTTTTAAAGCTACAAGGCTACTATGTGGAGTACCAGGACACTGCTCTTAATTGCTGGCTTGATACTCCTGGAAGGCTAAAGAGTGATGGTGCATGGATTTTTTCAGATTTTTACACGCTTATTCCTGTGGTTCATGAGACACACAAGTTCTCTTGGAAATACTGTCCACAGATGTGCTAGAGCTACAGCTAGCAGAGAAGTGGTACCAGGGAAAGACTGGCCAGGCAGGACAGAGGAGGGGCAAAGTAGGTTGCACTGTGGGTATTTAGGGGAACATGGTAATCATAAAGAGTTATTTTGTGTCTCTATCTTACAGCAGCAAATGTATAAGTTGTGCAAGATGCAAAATTAACAGTTGTTTGAGTTTCCTGTATGCACTAGGATAGTAGCTTGCCAGCTGTTTCCAACATCTGCACATTCTTTAACAGCTGGCAATTCAAAACCCTTTTTTTTTTTTTTTTAAACTGAGTATTTCCAAAAATAAGTGGAAAAGCAAATGTTCTTTTTTCTGTAAAAGAGCTAATTTTGGGCTCCATTCAGGAGAGTCTGTAAGTGCATATGAATATTCAGTTGGTACTGCTAGGTAATGGCTTGAAAAGTTCATCTTCACACCCAAAAAAAGACCACAGAGGAACAATTGGAGGTAGATGACCCCAAACAATACCCTGCTCTGGCTGCTCCCAGGCTCATCACAGGAGCCATCAGCTCATCAAAGGACAAGGTCCTCACACACAGAGGAGCTAAGAGGAAAAAGGGCAGTGGAGGAGGCCCCATCGAGTGGGTGGGAGACATGAGGTCCTGCTTGGGGACCCCCAGGGCTGTCCCAAGACACCCTCAGCCCCATGGGCCTGGGGGGCACCCACCCAGCGGGTCAATGGGAGAGGGTCATCTCACAGACTAAGAGGGGTCACTGCCTTGGGGGTAGGGGAAATGTTATGGGATGCAGAAAAAGAGCATTTGGGGATTCCACAAGGCTTATTATGGGATGTTTAGGGGAGAAAGCAGTGGCAGGGAAAGGAATAGGTCTAGGTGATTTGGGAAGGAACAAGAATTGGAAAATAGAGGGATAAGGGGATTGAAAGATGGGTCTACGTTACTGCACGATTCACACTCTGTGTGTGTGTGGTTTTGTTGGTGCATGGGATTCTGTACCAGCAGCTGGTGTGAGACTGTGGCCTTGAGGGCTCATCTGTGCAGGTGCCAGCAACTGGGGAGACTGAGATCCAGGGGAGTTGGATCCACACTCTACACGTGCATATATATTTAAATACAGATATAGGTGCATATATATTTAAATAAATAAATGAATAAATAAATAAATGTACCTCCTACTAACAGACCTTCATCCTGAGCTGCCAAAAGAGGGCAACAAGGCAAGGCTGTGAGTGAGAATATGTCTGTCTGTCTGTCTGTATCTGTGTGGCCACCCATGTATATATGGATACACGAGTTGTGTACTCGTGCTCTGTGTATGTGCCTGCTGGGAACACATGCTCAGCTTCACTACTGGCTGGACTTGGGGGCATGCCTCACCTCTTTTGGGCTACTGGATTTGGCAACCCCCTAAAAAGTACTTAAGGGGCCTCCCAATTTTTTCTCTAAAAGATTACATAGTACATACTAGTGATCTGTCGCAAATTATTCAGTGCATTTTGCCTGTCATATCTTCAGTCTATTATTATCTGTCTTAAAAGAGAAAGCCCAAACTGACTCAGTATTTAAGATAAGTTTTAACAGTGCTCAACAAACCACGAAGTCATTCTTTTACAAGTTCTGGTTCTTTTCACATATACCAGTAAAATGCTTGTCATTTTTTGTCAGAGTATGAAATTTTTCACTTGTATTTGGCCTTAGATCTGCTATAATCCCCAGATCCTTTGCAGAAAAACTACTTTGCCAAGTGTTCCCCAGCTTGCATTTTGGCAATTAGTTTTACCAAAATTGAGGCTATATGCTGATCTAGAAAAATATGCAGCCACATTTTTTCAGACCATTTCTCACATTTGTCAAGATTTACCACTATGTCCCGCAACATATTAATAGTCCTTCCTATATTCGTAATTAACAAACCTAATTTCAGTTCCACCACCCAGGACATTAATGGCAGCACTGAGCTCTACCAGCACAGATGTCTCAAGAACTTTATTTGATACAACCATCCACTTGTCAGTACAACTTTGTCATGTAGTCTGGACAGAAGTTTTAGTCAGGTTTGCCTTTCCTTAGAGTAATTCTGTTTAGCTCACATTTCTCTATCTTACTGATGGGATTGTCATGTCATACAGTTACAAAGCTCCACTGAAGACAAGTATTGAAGGCTTTTCTCCCCTTCACAATGCTCCACAATGTTTCTTATCTTGCTGTACAAGGAAACTACATTGGTTTGTTCTTCACAAATCCATCTCCATGTCATCCTGTGTACTTAGACATTGTCTGCTCAAAGTTATTCTCTTGGATTTTTGCTAGGGACTGAATCTTTCTTTTTTTTTTTTTTTCCCCTTTATAAAGACAGGCTTTGTGCTTTTTACTTTTCTAGTCTCCTTTTCTTCTACAAGGTCTTGAAGATCTGAGAACACATCAGCCAATGAAATAAATTACCTAGGATGAAGTTTAACACATTCAGTTGATTTGAAAGAAGTTTAACTTATTTGACTAGTCCTGTTCTTTTCCTATTATAATCTGAGAGTTTGGTTTATCGTATTGGTATTTATTGGACTAGTTACTGCTCACAGTTGACTTTTTTTATGAAGACTGATAACACATAAGAAGGCAACACTCTAACTTTTCTGACATTATCTGCTGACATTTTTTCCATGCCACAGAATGATTTGAGCCCACCGAGCACTTCCTTTATTCTTGTTCTTACTAATGGTACACTTGTCACCGAAATTCAGGAATCAAACTCTTTAACACAGACGGTCTTAAAGAGCAGGCATTACTTTATTCGGCACTGGGTGCATGGGGGATCGCTCCACCTAACATGCACACTGCATATTGTATCAGCTGCCCTTTATATGGTTCTTCATTATACGTATGTATTACATTTCCTGGAGTGATCGTACATATTCACTACATTTCCCAAAACTAATTATAATATCTGCATAGTCTTTACACATGTGTCCTGAGTCTCTTAGGGACATCCACAGAGGTCTTGGGGGGGGGGTCTTTAGTGGTCCCTGGTGGTTTCTCAAGTGATGAACTCTTGAGTTTTTCTCCTTATATGGCTATGCGTTGGCTCATCGTGCAGTTTGTTTTGTAATTCAGTCAGCAGAGCCAGGGGGTACAATACTGATATTGAGGAACATCTTGCCCTTTTAGCACGTATTGTTTCAGTATGCAGACTTGCTAATCTTTGGTATGTGGGCCTGCTTGTCCTTGGTAAGCAGTTTGTCACAGCTTCTGCCTTTCTTTGTCTGTTCTCACCAGTTTCTGATATTCTTCAAGGATGCAGGTGTAGAAATGGCGTAACTTCTGCATACTTGGTTAATCTAGATCTAAAATTCTTTTGCAACTATTTACAACCCATTTACAACACACTCACAGAAGGTTTTCTTTTTCCCCATGATGTCTTTTGGTAAATGAGCTTATTTTAGCTCTGGGTCTTTCACATTTTACTCACTTTGTACTGAAGTTATAAGGAGTCAGATTGCCAGAGTGGTCTCACAATACTTCTTCTCTAATAGTTGTGTTTCATGAATCTTCTCACAAAGCTAGATTGTGTCTTTGCTGTTCTTTCTGCTGTGCCTAGTAATGTATCCATAAGCTCTTGGCTGAGCCTCCCTTAGTTGCATCATATTACTTATAATTATTAGGTTATTCACCCAGGAACGGAACAGCAGAATCAGCTGTGAAAATCTTCTTTTACTGGCACTTGCTATTCCTATACTAGAAATTGAATATCAAGATACACGGAGTGAGAATATTTTTTTGGTTATGATACTTTGCCTGAAAAACGGTTAGAGATCCTTACAAAGAGTGAAACATTTCAAGAGTATTAAATTTGCTCAGCGATGCTATTGTCCTTGTGGACCACATAAGAGGTATGAGCCCATCATCAGGCAGGAACATGCAAATATCTCTTTTGCCTGTGTTTGCGCTGGAATTAATTAAATTCATGGAGTGGCTTGATGATAGAAAAGAAAGTCTATTCAGGGCTGAGCTGATAGGAAGATGGGATGTGATTTGTCTAATCACCTCCCTGAAGAATGAATTTCACTGAGGAGTGAATTCATTATCAAGCATCAGCAGCAGAATATAGATGCTTTTATTATCTGAGAGACTTGATGCTCAAAACTCCAATCTTGAATCATGATATGACCCTCCAGTACTACCTGTCTCTATCTTTGCCCTCAGTTACAGGGAAGGAAAACTGGTACCTGAGGGCTTATATTTTGGAAAGATCTTCGCAGAATAACACAGTACTTGGGATGCTGTTCCTTTTAGTATTCATAATTTGTACAGCAAATAGGACTGTAAAATCCTAGGCCATGGGCAGAGATTTGAGGTGTTATAATGATAAAATAAAAACAGTGAAGCCAGCTGTCAGACAATCTGTAAGCTAGGCTTGATAAGATACAACTAGCAATGAGATTTAAAAGTGTACAGAACATAAAACCAGCCAGATCAGGTCAGGCCAAATAATCATCTAGTGTGGATGCTTAGAGGATGGCAAGCATGCTGTGATATTTCCTCAAAAACCTCTCCCAAACTCCAGCAATTTGCAGCTCAT
Source organism: Gymnogyps californianus (assembly GCF_018139145.2). Classification (NCBI taxonomy): domain Eukaryota; kingdom Metazoa; phylum Chordata; class Aves; order Accipitriformes; family Cathartidae; genus Gymnogyps; species Gymnogyps californianus. Next base: position 3,238,308 of record NC_059472.1, on the reverse strand, counting down.
GGAATCCCTGAGCCAGAGGTCATATTTTTGTGTTTATTAGTCCTTGGTAAATCATGATTATTACAATAATTTTAGATATTATTATTGTTCTATATTATTGTACTATTATTAATAATAAATGTTCATTCTTCCTGACCCAGCAAAAGAGGTTCTGTAAAACTATACAAATGACTATGTATTATGAAAAATAATGTCCACATAATCTTTTCCATCCTATTTTGTTTCTTAGCAGGACTTGGATTAAGTCCATTCTATAGAGAATGGCGTTCAGAAAAAGTAAGTGGTATGCTTCCGACTGATCTTAGCGTTTTCCTGTGGCACTCAGCACAATAACATCCAATTCAGATTTTGTGATACTATTGTGCTAATAAATCATGGCCCACATCCCTTTCACTCCATCAGGGACTCTTGCAAAAACCAATCACAAAAGTAGATCAGAAACCCATCTTTATTTTTTTTCCCCTGTAATCATTTGACAAAAGAGAACATTTCAGATTGATTCAAAATTGTTCTTAGAAACCATATTTTTTCTGAGGAGAACCTGATGTATTTTCACATAAAATTGATTCTCTCCCTAAGAAAAATGAGAAGTCAATCACTGTTCATGCAAAAAGTGTTGACTGTTTTCAGCTCTGCCATAAATGCCTCAGCTTATCTGGGAAGGGAAAGGATTTTCACTTTCTCTGTTGTCATTGCCGAGGGCCTGGAGAACCTAGACTTTCACGTCCTTCCCCAGAACACACTGCAAGATTGGAAGGGATGAAACATCCCCAAACACACAATATATCACACAGGTACAGTGTGAACGGTATGTGCAATGAGCACAGCAAAAGAATTAATTTGGTTTTAACAGAACTACCCACTGTCAAATAGCTCTAAGAGCCCAAGTAAAGCTCTCCTGAACCCCACTAGCAATTGTGAATGTAGAAAATCCCATAGTTGATTTACCTCCAATACTGTCACACAATTCCAGCTCATCCTGTCATATTTATCTTCCTGGCTTAGGTTTTTTCCTTGCATATTCACTAGTTTATAGGAAAGAAGGATTGCTTTTTATTCTGATATTTTGCTCCAGTTCTGATATCTGGATGTTTTCTGTTTTTAAAATGTTTTGGAGACACTGTGCTCCAGTAGCTGATCCCAAAGGAATGTATTCCTTATGCAGTTTTGAACAGCTGTAACACTTCACAGCGAGTCAGGCTGAGAGCACGGCATTCATGCTTTACTGTCTCGCAAACTTTTGTCTCTTCTGCTTAATTTTCCCCCTTTCCCTCAGCTCATGGCAAAATGATTTGTTGTCATTTTCAGCAGTGAGCAGACAAGCAAGAGTAAAAGAGGACTGCATGCAGAAAAGTGAAGAAGAGCAGAAAGGGAAGGAATTAAATAGGACTCGGTGACAAGCAGTAAGTGAGCATCAGACAGGAGTCAACCAAGAGGGAGCACTCATTTTCTGAGATTGCATCTTGTCTCCTTAGACAAAGGGATGTCATTCCTCATTCATGGAAAGGGTTGAAGGTCTCCACTACACAACATGCTTTTGAGCCTTAAAATCAGTATGAGAAGGAACTAGAAGATGGAAGGAGTGTGTGTTTACTTCCACCATCCCACCAGCTTAGCACCATTCATTTTCTTGGGAATGTCCTCTGACATTGTTAGGCTGGGGAGGGAAGGAATTCTGTCTATCTAGACAGAGGTACCTGATTTAGGGCTTGGATTAGGTGCTTCTGTGACAGGTATTGCTCATCCTTTGCCCAGCTCACTGGTCAGAGCATTCCCCCGAGACCTGCTCAGCCAGACGAGGCTGAAGGCACTGCTCATCCTCCCACAGTCATCAGCTTATGTGGTCTGGGGGACAGCTCACCGACAAAGTGAAGTCGTGTGGTGGGTGGCTAAGAGACTTAATGGGGTGTCCATGTCCCCTCTGTGGGAAGAGGCCAGGGCTGCTCCATGCCGGACACAGCTGGTCCCAGCTGTCTCCAGTGGACCCACTGCAGGACACTGCTGAGTCCATCAGCCAAGCTGGCGGCGCCTCTGGGAAAAAGTATTTTAAGAAAGGGTAAAAACACTGCATGGTAGTACGAGGAGTGAGGAAAAAAAAGTGTGAGGAAGAACCCTGCAAACACCAAGGCCAGAGGAGGAGGAGGAGGAGCTGCTGGAGTGGAGGGGCAGGTCTAACCCACCTTAGCCATAGCCAGATGCCAGCTGCGCACCGCACCTAGCTGTTCACTCACGCCCTCCCCTCAACAGGTCAGGGGGGAGAAAATAAGATGAGAAAGGGTCAAGATAAAGGCTGGAACCGTCTGTGTTGGGCACAGGGCAGCCCCAGCTTCTCCTCACAGAGACCACCCTGCAGCCCTCGCTGCCGACACCTGGGCACAGACAGCCAGTGCAAGTCATCAAAACATAAAATTCACAGGTCTTGCAATGCGAGTAGCCACAGTGGTCTCTGACTGACATTTCACTGGGAGAGCACTGAGCTAGGAAAGGCCAGAACCTGGATTTCACTCCCTACACCTGAATAGTTTCTAGTGTCTACCCAGTCTTAATTACATCATTAACTGTCAAGGTAAGCCGAAGTCGAAAGGAAGGCTTTATTAAGCAAAATGCATTAACCACTCAGCTGCAGAGTCATCTATCCCCAGACTAGTGAAAGCAAAACATATTCTAGTCTAGCTATGCTTTATATTGATTTGTATTGCAAATTCTACTTTGTATTTCTAAAACTTGTTTCACCACATTACTTCTGTGGGGATAAGCCTTGACTGACAGAGTTAAACCAGTACAGCTTCTGTATGCAAGCAGACTCTAAGCTACCCACCTTCCTACCTCTAAGCCAGCAAAAGCAAAGTGCCACATGTTGTCAATTCAAAACTAGGAAATGTCAAGAGAAAAGATGTGAAGAAACACCTGATTTCCGTACCATAACAAGTATGGGAGTGGTAGCCAGTGAAAGAGGAATAACAGAGGCTGAACTCTGTCCTGTGGATCACCATTGACTGTCATATATATCTTAAGAATTAGGCTGGATTTCCATTGTCACTGATTTGTCCGGGTGTTAAGAGGTACATTCCCTGACCAACAAGAGTTGTGTGGTGGCAGCAGCTTCCAGAAAAAAAGGCTTACCTGTACTGGAGTCGTTGTTCAATTACCAGGGCATGGTACATTTACTCCACTGGTCCAAAGCAGAGTTGATTTGCATAGCTGCATCCCGTTCTCAGAGCTCTTTTTCAGTCCATCACACTCTTAAAGTATTCCCTTAAGTGTTGACATTATCATAGGTATGGGCTTTTGAAGAAGGGAGAATTCACTCTTAGTTGGAGCTGCAATTTGGGCTGACCTCATCTCCCCCCTCCTCAGGCAATTCATACACTCTCCACTACCTGCACTTCATGAGCACACCCAGTTAATTATTCATGGAGAGTTGAGGCCTTTAAACTCCATTGATTTCTTGTGTCTGGCTCTTGATTGCATCTGGTAAATTCATTCCTGTTTGATGGCATTAAGTATTTTGAATAATTAATATGGTAATTTATCCCAGGCTGAGGAGTAAATGTTACCTTCTGCTGAGAGGAGTGTTGGGAGGGGAATACTCTTTAGGGCACTTTTCCCAATTCCTTTAATGTCAACGTGGTACTTATCGTAAGTGCCTGTCTGACAGCTATTGCTTCTATGAGACTCCAGAGCAAGCACAATTGGGAGAACAAGCACTACATGCACAAGCATTCATTCTTACAGTATGCTTTTAATTGACTGAAAAACAATCAAAATGTCTAAGTGACATGAAATATGGGGAAAAAAAATCTCTGATCAATCATGGTCTTCTCAAATCAATGGAAATTTTTATTGTGAGTTCTTCAGGAGTAGAACTGAACCCCAGGATCCAAACTCTGCTAAGACTATTTTACAGTACACTTTTGGAAATTTAATCCATTTTGGATTTAATAGACCTAATAATGACTTCTGGACCTTCCTGTCCAACCTAGAGGAAAGTAATCCCTTCCCTAATGGATATCAGCATTGGGACATATTTGTCTTTTCTCATTATTTCCATTATAATGCATCTAATAATCAGAACCATTCATTACTTATGGTTTTACTTTCTTTCTATCTCATTAACTTCTTTTCTAGATTGGTATTTATATCCTTCAGGTACTCATATCATAATCCCCAGACCCTGAAGTCATCAGTAAACCAAACTGTTACACAAACAAATCAAACACCTTAAATCAAAATAACTCTTCCTTTGACTTGCCTCTGATGTGAAGACTCTTTTGCCTTGTGAGGTCATGCCAGTACTAAGCATTCAGACACTGGAATAAAAATCATAAGGGCAAAGAGGAACTGCTAAATCACTTTTCATTAGAAAGATATGTTAAAGAATCAGGATACCTCCTAAACAACAGACTGAAATAACCAGTGGTAGTTATATACAAGACAAAGCTTAACTCTTCAAAGTGTTTTCCATTATTTCATTACTTCCCTTTGTGGGTTTGGCTTCTGCTAGAGGTTTTTTTTTTTTTTGTCTAAGCTGATCTCATCTTCTCTTCACTTATTTTTGCTGGCACTTGAGCCTATTTCTAATCTGTTTTCTTCAGGACTGCATATAGTTTTTGTGGGCAGAAATAAGAACTGAAGAGATCATTTATTCTTGCAAAACTACAGAGATGGAGGTGATTTAATCTTCCCTCCTTACTGGATATGTTCTTCCAGATAGGGTTCGAGCCATATTATTTCTGAGGTTAGACAGCAATACTTCATGACCAGCTATAAAGCTTTGATGTCTGCCAGCGCCTATAGAGTAGTTTCAGCCTCACGGCATAGATTCAGTACAGCTAGATCTAGAATACAAGCTTCAGTTAAATGGTCATCTTGTTGACCTGGAGCTAGCTACCTAGGGCTCAAAAACAGTGCAATTGTGGATCACAGATAATAGTTCTAATTTGTGTTTCTTTTGTACTTGTTGGATTGTTAAAACCTTGCTATCTTCCAGCTCATGCAAACTTCCATTCTGTCACTACTCTTATCATCTCCAGGAGCAGAGGGGTTCAATCAGTGACAAAAATACATCGCAGGTTTGGGCAGATCTGAAGGCATCTGTTTCTCCAGATATCTTCCAGCATTGTTCCTTTGCTACAGGATGCCCATTTCTTTCCTGGGTTGCCAGTTTGTAGCTTCAGAGATGGATTCTGTTGTATAAACAGTTGAGCTGTGAGGACACAGTCATTTATTAGCTAAAATGTCCTGGGGCCCCTATTAGAAGATAAAAATTCTGAAAGACATTTATTTGGCTGTTTGCCCACAATTCAAAAGATTTAATATCTAGGGCTATCTTAAATAGTTCATTAGCACTCAATATGCCTAATACCTCTGTTGAGACTGCCAATAAATGAGGTTAAATGGGATTCCTGCTGATTTCTTGCACTTTTGTTGGTTTAAACTCTGATAAATATATGTTTTATCAGACATGAAAATAGCATTAGGGAACAAATGCTTTTTTGTAGTGAAATGAGTGAGAGGCATTTTCCTCTCTCTGTAACAGCAAAGATAGTCTTTCCTCTTTAACCTTATGTGTTTCTTTGAATTACAGCTGGTGAATTTGTATGAGGAACTGGTCCTTAAGGACCAAGCTGTGAGGATCAGCTCAATGGCTTCAAAATTCAGCTTAAAAGACAGCTCTCAGTGGTATATGACTCTTTGTGTTCATATTTGTGTGCTGCTAAGCAGATAAATGAAAAAAAAGTCTTAAATTATAAGAAAAAATTAGAAAAAATAAATACATTTCAAATTAATATAAATAAATACTTGTCTACCTTCCATTTAAGAGCATCTGTCCGACTGGATACTTAGGACACGTGTAAATGAATATCCAAACATTGACCATGTATCTTACAAATATTTCAGCCTGTAGTTTGTAGCTGTCCAGGAGCGTAATAACTTTGCAGAAGATGAGAGTGTGAAATGCTTTCTGTCCCTTAACCTATGCCCCTCCTCGGTGTCCTTAGAGCTTTCCTAATGTGCAACATGATTCCCGCACAGGAAATTTATTAGCCCAGCATCTTGTTCCTGTTGCTTGTAATTAAAACTGACTCTAGAAGGAAAGAAAACACATCCTTGGAAAGGTTCACTAGGAAGACCAGGAAGCACAGTGTGTGAGATAATAAAGAATAATATATACTGGAAAAGACCTCTGTAGGTTTTCTGATCCAAACTCTTACTGAAAGCATGGCTAAATTAGACAGTGTGCCCACCTCCTCCTATAGCTCCTTCACTTGGCAACTCAACACCTAAGCTGGGGTGCATCTCTCACATGTGAATCCACCACTACCTCCAACACCAGATCAAGGCACCAGGCACTCCCTCCCTGCAGTGTGAGAATTGGGCTACTGCATCGTCCATCCAGAACTTCGCCTGAAGCCAGGGAGAAGCTTTCCAGTAGGAGGAGGCTGGAGCAGTTCTTCCATCTAGTGCCAGAGACCATGTCTGTGCAGACTCTTTCAATCCCACACTATCTTAATAAGCAATTCACTGACTGCCAAAGTCCCTGCTAACCACTCCTGAGAACTGTGCTTCTACTTAGCAGTTATATATGTGCTTCCCAGTAGCACCTGGATAACAGCCCTGATACTATCTAATGAGGAATTATCTCAAGTTAAAAAGGGTGGGCACTCCTTAATCAGAAAACAGCCAAGCAGGAAACAGCTAGCATGATCTGTTAGGAACATTGGACTCTATAAGCAGCTCTGTAAGTTGTAATTCAACTTTATCTGCCAGAAGCAAACAATTGCTGTGTTACCTGCTGAAGTTCTTCTTAGCTGGTCTTGTTCACCATACTCTGTCTTATAAGATGCAGAACACGATCTATAAGAGCAGCTCTGGTGCCATAAGCTATTGAAAAACAACCTCCAAGTTGAACTGTAAATGTCAGGGTAGGTATGCCCTTGGTGTGTTTTTACATTATATATTTTGAGATTGACTCTGTTCCTACCAAATATGTACAACACCTAAATTAATCTTCTCCCAAAGCTGACTCAATATAATTGCCCACATACAAGTACCTCATGTTGTCTGAGATGCATTAAGGTATCAGAAACATCAGCACATAAACAGGACTTAAAGATACCTGGATGCTTCTGAAGTAAGAGTGAGGAACCAGGTAGAAAACCTAGAATTCGGTGTCTTATTATGGCACTGAATATCAATCCATTAAAAATTGCAGTATTGCTCCTTATTGCTTTCCTTATTGGCAAGTCCAGTAGAGAAACTATAAGCTACAGAAATTAGTTGAGTTCTGGTAATTCCACAATCAAACAAGAATATACTATGCTTCTGAGACAGCTGAAGCATAAGAAAAACAGTTTAGGCAGGTTTCTTGTGGGCATATTTAAAGTGGAACAATTTTTGAGAAGATAACCAAAAAACTTGGATGTTAGCATGTGCCACCATGTGAAGAAAACATTTAGCAAACGTAAATACTTTTTTCCTAATGTGACTATAGTCTAAACAGAGAAGACAAAAAGTGAGACATACTGAGACTACACAACGTCTCTTAGCATTCTTGAATTAACTGTACAATATGTCATAATAGTTTTGTAATAGAACAGGGAAAATACTTCCAGTCCTCTGAGACCTAAATGAATTCTACATCCAAGAACCAGTACATGGAGAAGAGACAAGCATTCACTTATTGCTACATTTCAAATTTAAAAAAAAAAAAAAAAAATTCTTAATTTTGCCGCAATCATAACATTTGCTTGGCACTTGTAATGCGAAAATCCAACAAGGTGATTCATTTTTTTGTCATAAACAGGCTTTTCTTATCTGAACCAAAGTCTCACTTGCTGGAGCCTGACTGCAGTACTTCCAGTAAAAGTTGACAAGAACAGGGGTTGGATAAAAGAAAAAAATTCACCTCCATTTTACAGATCATAAAACTGAGGATATGAGAGACTGAGTAATTTGTACATAACAACATAGAAAATCTAAGATGGGACTGAACTGAGATCTCTTGAATTCCCATTCACTGCTTCAGTGGTTAAAAGATAAATAAATAAATAAATAGATAAAATCTCTTTCAGGAAGTCATTTTTTTGAAACTTGTTTAGCATTGAGACTGACAAAATTATTTTATTTTTAAATGCTATTAAGAATATGATTGAAATCTCAGTAGTATTCATTTCAGTATTTTAAACATCACTTTATAAGAGTAGTTTTTAAAGATATAATTTCTTTGACTAGTATCTAACCACGCAGCATTTTCATGTCTCGTAAAAAATAGTTTTACTCAAAAATATGTGTTTGCCACTAGAATTTAAATTAGATGTAAACCAGTATTTATGATCCCATCCAAATAAAGTGAACTCTTCAGTTCTTTTGCTACTGTGCTGGAATAAACAGGCTAATTCATACCCCTTGAAAAAGCAATTTTTTAACAAAATGCTGATCCTAACGCTGTATTTGCAGAAGCTCAACTGTTTATCTGCTTCGCCCACAGACACCATACGGGGCATATGTAGGACACATTGAGTGGCTGGAATTAGCAGAGCCATTTGTGAACTGCATATAAATGTATCATTTGCACATAATTCTCTGTGATAATAGCCAAATTAGAGAAGGTGATAGCACCATCATTTTTTTTCAACTTGGTGTTTATGGAAATGACTACTTTATCCAGTTCTTGTACTTCTCAGAGCAGAAACTAAATCAGAACCAAGCTGTCTTAAGACATATTAGAAATAAATGGTCAAAACTCTAAAATTCAGTGTATATTAGAGTTACGGGAAGTTTCTTTTTTCGAGAACTAGAAGGGATATTTTGCTCACACGCACTCTAGTTTAAAACCCTGATTAAGCACTTCCTTAACCTTATGGATGTCAGTGGATCTAAGTGCTTGCTGAACTGTTACCACATAAGCTCTTCCTTAACCTCAAATGCATTGATGTGGCTTGGTGCACGATAAAATGTGATCACATCTTTGCTTTAGAACACTGGAGTCTAAATGCAATGAGAACCTGGCCCAAGGAGACCAGACGGACTCAGTGCAGGGAAACAAGTAGGATAAATGCTTGACATGCCAGTTCAAAGAACATCTGTTACTGCATTTCAGAGAGACTTGAGCAATTTTAAAGGCAGTGAAACCCTTTGTCAGCTTCTTGCTTAGTCCATAATTGATCTGTAAAGGCTTTTTCAAAGTGCCATCAGAGGAAAGAGACAAATGGGTTCAGAATTTTTATGGTGCTCTAGGTCCCCGTGTTGAAATTCAGCTGAACGTTTTTTAGAAATAGAAATAGCAGCACTCCAGGATTGGTGTTTTTCAGATCAAGAGGAAAATATGGCAGCAGCACTGCCTCTCCCTCTTGATCCTACATCTTAGGTCATGACTAAAGAGTTCAAGGGGGGTCTAAAGCATCAGATACAGTAGTCAACAACTCCTCAGTTTCTCCAAGGACCAGATGTAAGAGAGGAGCAAGTGTAGGCTGTGATTATTGTCTGCAAAATTTTATGCCACTTTTACTTTCTGGCAGCAGCTCAGTTCCTTGTGGGACTGAATGAGTGTCAATACTTGCAGAAATCAATTATAATTGCTTCTCTTCCTGAGTCTTGAAGAAACCGAGCTGCTGCTGACAATAATGCTGCACAGACACAGATGAACCAAAAGAGGTTTGTACTTCCAAATTTTTGAGAAGCACTGGCATAGCGTTAATCACTGTCATTTGCTAGCAGAAACAATCATCTGAGTGCAATCACTTCTTGATTGCTAAAGACATTTCCCTTTGCCTAGAGTACTAAGGTTTGATTTTTTTCAGCAGAAATATCTGTTGCAGCTGCCACTGAGAACCACAACTGACAGCAGCAGCAGACAGATATTTGTGATATTTTGGTGTTTCTGTTTACAAACATAAGCCCAGAAAGTCAGCAAAAAATGTGTTTATCACAGAATACAATCATATATATATTTGAATATTTCATATAGGTATATAGTCATATCTATGAATATTTCTCCTCTGCTTGGACCTGTCTTCATCTCACCCCAAGAATGCACCATTATAGTTTCCAACTTCTCACCAGATGTCTGGAGCAGAGGTAGGGCTGCAAATGAGATAAGCATCCTCTGAAATGAGACTTCCTCTTTCTGCTCTATTTCACTCAGTCGTGACTACTAAAGCAATTTTGCACTGTGGGCAAGTAATGTCTTTATGGGATGTTTTATCATGAATCTTCACCAGGCAACTATTAATCTTAAATCATACTTTTATCAAGCGTTTATTCTTTTATTCCCCTCAGGCTTTGTGATATCAATATCATCCCTGTCACAAACAATGACAAACAGCATCTTCTCCATTGCTGAAAATAAAGGTGCCTGAGAGGAAGTAACTTAGTAGGAATTCAAAGAGATAACACTTGATCTAGGAATAAGAGTGAAAATGTCCAGCAAAAAGGCATTATATTGCCAAGCCCATGTAGATATCTCTGTGGCAAAGAGCAGAGCAAATATGTAATGTTGCCCTGAGAGGTGGTAGATGCCCCATCCCTGGAAACATTCAAGGTTAGGTTGGACGGAGCTCTGAGCAACCAGATCTAGTTGAAGATGTCCCTGCTCATTGCAGGGGGGTTGGACTAGATGACCTTTAAAGGTCCCTTCCAACCCAAACGATTCTATGATTCTATAATTCTATGAACATGGTCAAACAGCTGCATAAGGCTGAACTATTTGTAAAATTACCACTCCACAGCCGGACAATACCCATCAGCTGCACATGATAACTCACCAAGTGTGTGCTTCAGTGCATGCCTACATGGAATAAAATATTTGCTCTCCTGAACACTCCAGTGGTCTATTTTAGACTTTAAAGGACTAAAGAAACACATACGAAATTATTGCATCTCTGAGACACTTGCATCTCAGCTGCAGGAAGTCATCACTAGCACCTGAGAGTCAATAAATTACAACCGAGGGATTGATTGCTTCTACCCCTTACCAGTATTTTCATCTCCATTATAAGGAATTAACTTCCTGCAGAGACAGTAAATACAACAACATGAAGCTTGAGCTGGCTGTCAGTGAGTCCCCCAAATGACCTACAAAATTAGGTGTCCTCCCACCCCCTTTATCTGAGATGCAAAGCCAATAACTGGGGTAATAGGTGGGATGAGTTTATTCCTCACATGACATTTTTGTCGTATTAGTCAAACAGGAGCGTGATTCAGGAAGGTTTATTTTCCTTACCAGAAGTTTAACCTAGTGTATATCCTGGACAGCATACCATTTATTGAGAAATAAATTATATTCATCTGTTGCTTTATCGGTTAAAGAAAAAAACCACCCCATAATGCATAGATTCATCTCTCAAATTAAAAAAGTGAAAGGGACCATAGCACAGAATCAGACAATGAATATAACTGAATATCAATAAACCAATGGTGATGGATACTAGTCGCTATGGGAACTTGTGATCTCATAACAGCAAATAAAGAAGCAGGATTTGAAGCTGGACGGGTGATAATGAGACAGAGATACAAATGCTGGCAGTGTCGCTGGCGTGAATAAAGGAGTTGTGAACAGAGTATTAGAAATATCTTTACCTTATTTTCTTTTTCATTTATCTTTTGGAAAGAAGACTTGGAATATCATACGTATCTCTTTGCATGTGTCTCCCAATAACTGTTTAATTATTAGTCAGTTTCAAAAAACCAACCCAACTGGGAGACACTCAGAATAACTTAAATTTTGTCATTAAAAAGTTATAAAAAATAGGTAGCTAAGAGAACTGAGAACTTCAAGTGCCCCACAGAGGGCAAAATCATAGTGTGAGCACATACCTTCTAAGACATCAGAGAACTCATATAAGGATTTCTATATGTGGTTATATTATTATTTTCAATATAAGTACTTATTATTTGTACATAAACACGGGTAAAGAGAAGGAAAGATAAAGATGGATTTACACACACTTGATGTTCACGTTTGCTAAAAGCTTGTCTTAGAACTCAGTTTTTCTCTGAGACCAAAATGAGTCAGTCTTGACACACAAACCCATAGGACAGCAAGCTTCATTAGCTCCAGTGTTTACAGAATAATTTCGGCACCTGATTTTTTCTTATCAGTAAGACTTTAAAAGAAGTGTCTCTTCCTGCCTCTTTCTTTCAAAGATCACCTCACCCTTCCTGGACCTCTCTCCTCTTCTGAGCTTTCTTGATTAATCAAAGACAACTTCACTTCCTAACATTTTCAATCTGCTTTTTTTCTCAGGGATTAGTCCTAATTCCTGGTCTCAAAGACTTTTTCTGCACCTTCCTTTCCATTTGAATTCTAACTAAGGAAATTACTTCTGAAAAATGAATGAGAGCAAAAAGATAAATAAATAAATAAATAAATCCACATCAACCTTTGCTTTAAATTCAGTATGCAACAAATGGAAGATGGATGGCATTCCAGATCACATCCATTATATTTTCATTATGATGACAACATATGAAGCTCTGACAGTTCTGGACTGAAGTTCATACATTAATCAAATGCTGTCTTCTTTCTTTCTCTGGCACTTTTTCATTAAAACAGTAGCAGCTGAGCTATAGTCCTGGAAGTTATTCCTAAACTGGCTTCTTTTCAAGTACAAATGCTATCTAACCCTGAAATATCTGTATATTTTCAGGCTTCTGTAGATTTCAAAGCACAGTAGGGAGGAGATAAAAGTAATTATATCTATGTTTTAAGAGAAAGACTGTGACAGAGGATGATATCTAGTGTGTCTGACAGTGATCGTGTGTTGCTTACTGTAATTTCTCTAATGTATGTATAAGCACTCTCTTACCATTATCTCACATCCCTTTATAAATTCATTCTCACAAAAGAGTAGATTTTACAGAAGAACCAGTGAACACTTTACTAGAGGGGAACCAAGGCATGGAAGAAACAGCTTGCACAAAAGAACAAGACAAGAAATATATCTGGGATTGAATTTAACTCTTCTCATGTATCAAACTATTCCTTCAAAGAATGGGGAAACTTTTTCCCAAAGTCTAACAAAGCATTCAGGAAACATGCTAGATCAAATAATATAAACATGTTAATTTACATTACTGAACAACTCTCAATTTTTAAACCAATATTTATCAATGCAAGTCTGCTACACCTAAAGACATCTGCACTAGTTCAGGCCAGCACTCCATCTCCTAGAGTAATCTGTCTTCAGGTTTGAAAATAGCTGGACAAGGAGGGCAGAGTAAGAACAAGGCAAGCATATCATACAGTATTAGAATAATTCACTTTGGAGGAGACCCCTGGAAATCTCTGGTCCAAAATCCTACACAAAGGAGGTCTGACTTCCGAGCTAAATCAGGTTTTCCATCCAAGAATGGAGGTTGCACAGCACCTCTGGGAAACCTCTTCTAGTGCTTTACTCCAACTTCTTTATCGTTATACCTAATAGGAATATTTCTTGCTCTCCAGTATGTGTGTTGCTTCTTGTCCTTTCACTGTGGACCTCAGAAGAATTTGGTTCTGTCACTGGGGAGGGGCCGAGCAAGTGGCTGTGCGGTGCTTAGCTGCCTACCAGGGTCAAAGCACAACAACATTAACCTTAAAGCACATTGTGACACAAGGACTAAGCATCCTCTTAGATCCCACAGACCACTCTCAGTAACAATACTGGTCAGCACGTTTCCTCAGGGTTTGTTGAAAATAGTAACTTTTCCGCAGACTTCTCAGATGTCTCTCTTAAAACTTTCTAATGAAAGTTTTTAGGACCTGTCAGTGTTTACAGAAGCCACTGAGCATCCACTCCAGCCCCTGCTGGAGTAGGATGGGGAGTTCTTTGCCATCCTTAACTGCTATCTACATTATTTAATTATTTTCCAAATATTCCCATCTTTATTTTTACAGTCAATTCTATGATTTTCACTCATAAAGGATCCATCAACACTGCTTAAATTTATTTTGATTTCTAGTATATGTAAGAAGAATGGCTCATATCTAACCTATAGTTCTTCTAATCAAATATTTCCCCATGTATTTTGTTTCCCTTACCATTTTTCCATTTTCTAGCTTCTGAATTATATTAATTGTTATAACTCTTTCTTCCTTCCATTTGTTTATAGTTATATATTTCTATGTCTATCTACAAATTTTCATCCTTGTATAGCTTACTTTCATTTTCCCGTCAGCACAGGCTGACTAATAACCAGTGTGGCCTTTTTGAACTGTCATTTCCTGAGCATCTAGTAAAATGCACTTATAGTTTTTAATTTTTCTTTTTATCTGTGCATTGCTTTTTGTATTTCTAAAGCAGATTGAAGCAAAGTAGACAGTGGTTGCCTCCTTCTGTCCCATAGGTCATATCATAGGTCTAGAATAAATACAGACACATTGACCTCCAATAACACATTCTTCCTTCTCATATAGATTGAAATAGTTTTGTGACTATCAGCTGTTTGTCTTTGGTTGAAATATTTCTGAAATACTCCAGTTCACACCTGCACATGGAGCTGTTCCTGGGACAGAAAATAGAATTGGACACTGCTCTACCTTCCAAGAGAGTAAATAATGAACTCATATCCTAGTGACTTTGTAGGCAGACTTCTGTTTATAGCTCCCAATACTAGCTATTGCAAGTCTTCAGTGGAATAAGTTATATTTTCAGTTCAGTCTTATCAACAGCATTATTTGTGCCTGTGATGCAAGAGCTCATAAATGCACGAGACAGACAAAACTTCCTCTTTCCTTCAGATTTTGACTCGTTTCTACCCCTTGATATGGCAGTATCAGCTAATAATATGAAAAAGAACAAAAAAGTAAGGCTGTTCATTTTATTTATTGTTTCAAAAGGAGATAGACCCTCACCCCACCTCCCGAGTGAGCTCACTTTGCATTCAATGCAATAAAACTATGAAAGAAATTTTGTTAGACTTGCCATTTAACACAGCATTATAATCGTTGCCCATCACAAGAACCAGTGGCTACTTCCATTTGGTGACACATGAATTAAAGGAATTGCAGAAAAGGCTTCTCAGATCCTTTGAAAGCACCGCAAAAGCATCACCTAGTCTGTATGTCTACTACTGCGGCTTTATTAGGAAAAACAATTATAATCATTCTGTTGCCCAATCCTGTTGCTCCCAAATTTTATTACAGGCACTTGTTATACTCTAGAGAGCTCTCCAGCTTTTGGTGAAGCCCCCATCTGATGGGCATGGGACACAGAGCCCATCAGTCAGTGGAAAGTTCCCTATTGAATGCACAGAGACGGTAGGTCATTAAAGCTCAAACATATCCATGCCTTTTCTTGTTGAATGAAATGCTCTTAAGCACTAAGAAGAAAATTTAACAAATTATTAAAATTATAATAATGAAATAATTCTGTATGCAGATAACATTCCTCCAAATTCCCAGGAATGAAAGCACATCTTTCCAGAATTTATATCAACAGGACCACAGTATTTTGAATATTTCAATCTCTGTTTCCCATGATGTTACAAACACCAGCTGTTGTATATGCCTTAGTTCCTAATTCCCTGGGATATGTTTTTTGGCCTGTGCTGTGGATGAAATCAGGCTTGCAACAATTGTCCTTGCTCCTGAAATTGAAGTGTTGCCCTGTAGGCTCCTGAATGGACCAAAATGTTTAGGATGAACTCAGAAATGGATGGAGAGTTACAGGCAGAGATCCCAAATGTAAACCTCTGCTTTGGACCCCCTTCTATCATGAAACCTAAGGGCTGGCTGTTTTCTGAATGTTTTTGAAGCAGCCACCAGCATTGCACCAGTTTGCAACATCCTACTGCTCTCCTTGGTCTCTCTCTCTGGACAGCTCCCAAGACCATTCCCTGTATCTGAAGTGCTTCAGCATTTAAAGAAATACCCAGTTCAATTTTGCACAAGTAGGCAGTTATTATAAAGAATTGCAGGCAATTATGCTAGTTCTTGCCCCACAGGTCCCGACGTAGCACAACACAAGCTCAGTTCAATCTTTGAGAGGTGAGAGACTCCTCAGAAATGATTCTGAAATTGTGCTCTCCTCCTCACTTTGCGTGTCAGGACATTTTCCACTTTCTCCTGAAAAACTTCTTCAGTCTTTCTGTCTCCATTCTCTACAGCCCTGGGATCTTCCTGCCTTATTTCTTCCCAGTTAACAGAAAACTGCTAACAGCTAACAATTTTCCATATGAAAAAAGCTGGTTTCCTTAAACATTTCCTCGACTTAGTGACTTCACCCCCCAGGCAGGGACATTGAGCCAAGTATATCTGCAAGGAAATATTTTTCTACCTTCTTTCTAAAGAAAGTATATATATATATATGCGGCTATGTTGTTTGTCAGTCTGTGCTAATGATGTTTTGATCTGCTCTGTAATTTCAACTACATAAAGCAGAAAAGTACAGCTCATGAAGGTAACAAATATAAAAAAAAATTAATGAAAATGGATTATCGAACTCAATGAGAGACCCAGATTAAGGTCCTCAATATACTGTGAGATCAATCATCTCAATAGACACTGGAGAATCCATGGGGCAGAGCTAGAAGCAATCAGATCTCATAGTTCCACTAAACATATAACCATATTTTAAATTTCATTAGAGTGCATCCTTTTAAGATGAAAGACTAGTTTGTTTAGGCTACCATTTTACTTATTTGGGTCTTATTAAAGCACTTTATTCCCTGATGTGTTAAAGTGGTTCTTCACTTAGCAGACAGACTTAACAACAATTTTATTCTGATGTTGTTTGGGAAGTTATTTGCACTGATAACTCTTTTTATCTTCTCAGTGACCACCATGTTGCTGGGATCTTGTTCTCAGAGAGAAATGAATTGCACCTAATATTCCAGTTTGGAATGGTGGATGCTTAAGGATCTCATGAAATTTCTTCCCTGCTTTCCTCAATACTTCTGCACAGGAAGTATCATTAATCCTATGACAGCCTTGGCTATCATTACAAAATATTTATCTGCATGGAAGTATATTTGTCTTGATAAGCTCTTTGTTTCTATCTATATGTATGTAGTATGGTGAATTCATTGCTTTTTTCTCATGTGGGGGATAGTCAAATTATGGTCCAGAAACCAAACCTAGACTTCAAGACTTCTATATCTGACCTTTGAGGATGCAGGCTGGTCAGCAAGCTGGGCATGTTGCACATGCTGTTTTGTGCTACATAGGAGGCTGCACGTGGGTGTAAATCTGCAGTGGTTTATTAGGTCAGATGCAGCACCATGCAATGATGGTGTCACTGTGCTCTGCACAGATTTGGCTACCAAATACCTATAAAAGCAAATCTCTAATAGCATAAAGAAATGGTCATCTCTGGTGCAGATTATTTAAACCACGCACACAGAGACCAAGTGCTTAACAGGATAAAAACGTATCTGTAACCTTATTGTCCCGGTTTCAGCTGGGATAGAGTTAATTTTCTTCCTAGTAGCTGGTATAGTGCTGTGTTTCGGATTTAGGATGAGAATAATGTTGATAACACACTGATGTTTTAGTTGTTGCTGAGCAGTGCTTACACTAAGTCAAGGACTCTTCAGCTTCTCATACTGCCCTGCCAGCGAGGAGGCTGGGGGTGCACAAGAAGCTGGGAGGGGACACAGCCAGGACACCTGACCCAAACTGGCCAAAGGGATATTTCATACCGTATGATGTCATGCTGAACAAAAAAACTGGGGGGAGTTGGCCGGGGGGGTGCGGCCCGCTGCTCCGGGACTGGCTGAGCATCGGTCAGCGGGTGGTGAGCAATTGCATTGTGCATCACTTGTTTTTTATATTCTTTTATCATTATTAGAATTTTCCCTTCCTTTTCTGTCCTATTAAACTATCTTTATCTCAACCCATGAGTTTTACCTTTTTTCCAATTCTCTCCCCCCTCCTACTGTGGGGGAGTGAGCGAACAGCTGTGTGGTGTTTAGCTGCCTGCTGGGTTAAACCACAACACCTTGTGTAGAGCTGCATTACTGAAAATGGTTCCAGAAAAGAGGTTCAGAACCAGGAGCTCTTCAACACTTTTTTTTAAATTATTATTATTTTTATTTGAGGAGTAGTATTATCATACATATGAAATTTACAGTGTGACAGTACAATTCTGTGAAGAGAAAGATTTCATTTAATTTTCCTAATAATAAAATCAGTGATTTAAAGGCTGCTATATCTTCTTTTAAACATTAAATTCCTCATCTCAGTTCCTCCAGAGACCATGGAGAAATGTATTTGTGAAGGAAAACAGATATATTGGAGAAGTAACAGTATCCCATGAAAAACCAATAAACCTAAAAGTAATTATTGATCAAAATATTTTTATTCACAGTATTAATTTGAGAGGATCTGTGAGTTTGATTTTGACATATACATTATATAGGAAAAAACTAATGTTGTTCAGAAACACAGCAAATGAGGTACTGAAGCAGAACATGCCCTCCTTTACCCCCCTAAACTGGCTCATATCTAGAGGGCTAAAAAAAACCCCCATTACAATATTGATTGCACTTTGTTATTCTGCTTTAGTGATTAAATACATCAGCCACACCATCAAAGCATTAAGTCCTGATTAATCATTCTCAGAACCCCAGGAGTAATATACAGAGCATTTATTTAAAGTGTAGGTAGAAAGACCAGTTCAGGATTTATTCTTAGGTCAACTGGAAATTGTCCTTTGACTTTCCTTGGGCTTCAATTTCTTTTGCTTCAACTTCTCCCAATTCCTTACAGTTCTTACAACTGACAGCAAATAAACCACCTTGAGGCCAGAATCTGCAATTTGGGAATTGTAAATACATTTAATGCTGAGGTGCCGTGCTGGTGTGGTGGGTTAACCTTGGTCAGCTGCCAGCTGCCCACCCAGCTGCTCGCTCACTCTCACTCCTCAGTGGGTCAGGAAAGAAAATGAAGTGAGAAAGCTCATGGGAAAAGACAGGGAGTTCAATTACCAATTATCATCACAGGCAAAACAGACTATACTTTCATTTATTGCCAGTTAGCATAGTTTTGGATGGCGAGAAACAAAGACAACCACTAAAACACCACCTTTGACCGCCACCACCCTTTTTATGCCAGGCTTGACATCACCCCTTCACTCCCGACTCCTCTCCCCGCGAGGGGCGCAGGGGGTGGGGATGGGGGTTGCGCTCCGTCCATCCCAGCCCCTCTCGGCCGCTCCTCCCTCCTCACACGTCTCCCTGCTCCAGCGCGGGCCCTGCCCCGGGCTGCAGTCCTTCAGGGACAACCTGCTCCCGCCTGGGCTCTCCACGGCCGCAGCTCCTGCAGGAAAGATCCCCCTGCTGCGGCGTGGGGCCCTCCCCGGGCTGCAGGGTGGGTCTCTGCTCCAGCGGGCTCTCTCCAGGGCTGCAGGGGATCCCTGCTCCGGGCCTGCAGCACCTCCTCCTCCTCCTCCTCCTCCGCCCTCGGGCTCCCTCTGCTGCTGCTCCCTCCTTGCCTTCCTCCTCCTCTGCCTGTGCCATGTTTTGCCCTTTCTGCATTTTCCCACTAACTTGACTACTCTGTTCAGATGGAGAAAACCTGTATGGAAATCAGTGGGCTGGAGCAAACCTCTCCATGTCTGGATTTAATTCACAATTGACATGACTGTTCTAGTCCTCATGGGGTTTTAAGTCTTTGGGAAGAGTTCATCCCTCCCCAGATCCTCTCCCTCCCTGGGCATCAGTCACAGAGATTTGCTGGAACAAACTCTGGTCTCCTTTACAGCAGCTTGCTGCTTCTTTCTTCCCCTGACTTTTAACCTGTCACCCCCAGCCCCTGTATGTCTATTTACTCCCAAGTTATGCAGATTTTCATCAAAGGGATAACAACCCACTCCCTAGGAAATCTATTTTGATTGAGAGTTGGGCAGCACTAAAAATCTGCTACTAATATTATTTTTCTTGCAGTTTTTGTTTTAAAACCTTGAAATATTTTGGACTGGAAACAAGGAAGCAGAAGAGAACATTCAGTTATCATCTAAAATGACAATATTGAAAAATGTCATTCAAATAGAAAAGTAGATGATGCAAGAAAAATTCATACAGACATTTGCAAAAAGGTCTGAGCTGGCTTTTTCTATCCTCCAGGCCACTAAGATATAACCAAGCTCCAAGCTGTTAAAAAAGATTATCACGGGGCAGTACTCAAACTGGTAAACCCAGACTCCCAAGAGGATTTATAACCTCCAGTCCATTGTTTCATTAATGTGAATACAGGCTCAGTATCTGATTGAGGTCCAGTCAGCTATGATCACAGGAAGCTTGCAATTCAGGCTTCTCTGAAAGAAATCTTGTAAAGATCCTGTAACACAGAGAGGAAAAAATCATACTGATTTACGCAGAAATTGTACAGAAAAGAAATGTTGCATTAGGAATTTTTTGCTGGTCTCACTGTCTTTAAACCTCACTTCTTAACCCTCACTTGCAAAAGAATTAATGAATAAAATAGAAATCAGAAATGTTATTCCTTGTCAGTGTAGGATTAAACTACAACAAGGAGGAAGAAATGTTTGTCTCTATCTAGGACAATTACAGAAGAACAAACAGCCACAGTTTACATTCCTGCCTCTGAGCAAAGTCTTTGCCTGGGGGGATAGTCTTTGTTTTGGATGAAATGAGCACAATCCAAGCTGTAAAAGACAAAGTAAGCCAGGAAGAAATTTCAAGCAGATTCTCCAGATGAGTGAGATTGTAACAAATCCAGAGCCACTAAGGACTTCTTGGTTGTCATTATTCCACACAGTCTAGCATTTTCACAATGATGCATGCAACGCTCTGTCTGGCAAAATTCATATTTTCTTCTCCCTTGCTCTTTTGCCATGTGTTTTTTAAAAAGAAATAAATAACCTGTGAGTTATTCTAGGCTTGCTGTTTGAGAGGTGATAATTGCACATGACTAAATTTCAGTGTTTGTGTTCAAGATTTCCAAGACTATTTTTGTACAACCCGAGGAAGTTTTCCATATCACAAAACAGCTGTGCCTCTCCAGTTTATTCAGAAGAAAGGACTAGTGTGCACACACACAGATAGACATATCTGTATAGGCAGACGGATATGTTGAACAGTTCATGCTAATATCTGTACTCGGTGAGCTATACATCCTGCATCATGCAAGAATTTGTTCCAGTGAAAAGTGAATAAAAAATTACAACTTTAGAAGTAGAAATGAGATCCTGGATATTGTGCCTTCCTCCTCATAGTACAAGCTAGTTTCTTATGTCATATGCTCTCTGTTGTTAATACTCAGCTTGAATTTCTATTGCTTCAATGCTGAGCCAAGTCTCATGCTGCACAGGCAGTCCAAATAGATCCTGTGGTTAGAAATGCCTCCTGTGACACATTTTATTCTGAAAATCTTTGATATCATCACCATAGAAATGTCTGCATAGTTGTATTATTTACCTGGTAGAAGAAAATGGTGTGTCATATTCTTGAAAATATGTACAAGGGCTATAGGAGACTGAGTTATTCAGTTCCCGTAGTTCTGACATGTATTTTTAAAGGTGTAGCTTAGGCAGCTTCCAATTTTACATGCTGCCTTCTTCTGATTCAATCTGAGGAGTCTAAATATACCTCTGTGGCATGGGGGAACCTCAGTAGCCAGTCTGAAACGATGAACATCTCTAGGCAGGAAGGTGTGGAGAGATTTTTGCTGCAATTCCAAATTCCTATTGCAGTTGTACGTGTATTGATGAAAGTATTATCTGTATATTAGGTAGGAGAAATGGAAATAATTAATTTCTTTGCCTTTTAGCCCTTAAATCAATCATATCCAGAGTCTGAAACAGGTAGAGATTATCAGACCTTGAACAGGTTTCATTTCAAACAAATTAAGAGGAAATAAATCATTTTTAGCATCTGATAACAAATTATTTGATAATTCTATATTTAAATGGAATCATAATAGAAATATAAATAATGTTCCTGTGAATAGCAGATGGTTTTACCACGATGGATGTCATTAAAATAAATGATAGGAATGCTTCTGCAAACAAATAGACATTAATTAAATCTTTATTACAATATGGGTCTGTTGAAAAACATATTAGACATGTCTGATATGTTAAAAAGTGTTTTTCCTTTCAATTATTACTGTATTAAATACTAATCTTATTTTTTTTAGACTGTAGCTAACTTAGAAAAATAATCTCCTGGATGTAGATCATTTCTTCATTAGCCTCTGGAGAAAATTATTCTCTCCCTGGGGATGAACAATCTATATTTCTTCCGTTATTCTGTAACTAGATTGTGTTTGCAAATACAATTGCATTAATAAGACTCCCACTTTCTCAGAGTCTTAGATAAGTTTAAATATAGCATTTTGGTAGCGCTCTTATGATGAATGTATCTATTGCTACAGGCACTCCAAGACCAATTTTTCAGAGGTATCTACATATAGTTATTCAGGAAAAATGTGTTCACTATGTCCTGGGAGAGTTTAACGCATAATGACTGCCATTCTCTTTTCAAATTAGGTAAATACCTGTGCAAAACAAGTTAGAACTGCAGCTAACCATTTCTGTAAGCAATGTTCTCCTGTGCCTACACAATAATAATTGCATGTGTAACTCAGAGGCATCATTACACTTATGTTGCATGTGCAACTGCGTGAGTCCTCATAATAATATAATAAAACCCTATTGTCCTGGAGTATTTTGATCCATGAGGCTAAGCATGGATCACTGTATTGCTGCTTCTTCCACTTGTAGATCATGTACTCTGGAGGCTTTTGTCCCAAAGGATCATGTGATATGTCAAATGATTGACAACAGCAGTAAAATATCCTGGGAAAGGGAAGTGAATCTGTAAAAAGAGTTTATTGAGGTAGCAATGGTGTCCCAGGGAATGTTGGGTGTGACAAGAGCCACCAGAAAGAACAAAATTTAAGAAGTGGGAAAAGAAAGGCTTAGAGCCATGGGTTTTTGCTGTGAGCTTGTGGCCTGTGTATTAAGGGCTTCAATTTTCTTTTTGCTTTGTAGGGTGGAAAGGAACTACAGGGTGACCAAAGCAGAGCAAGGGGAAATGGAAGATATAAAATCACACGTGACCAATTTAGGGAGCAACTCCAATAGGGTGAATTTGCATTTCTTTCTATGTGACATTTGTCAAAGGAAAGAAAAGGAAGTCAAGACAGACCGAGACCTTTACTGGCTCATTTCTCCTACAGTAACTGCCTTTGTACCAGTTCACAGGCTAAGCTCATAAGCAAAGACATGTATCCTCTTTGCATTTTATGGCAAAGGACCGCATCCTAAATCCAGGGAAGCTCTTGATTTACCCAGATTCTTCTTTAACCTTGAATGAAATAGGTCCGGCACACAAAACTGCAACTTCATTCAAGAACTTGCTATCATTGAGATCTCAATGCACTGCACTGTTAAGCATCTTCGGCACAAAACTTTGATCTTCCCTTTCTCCCTGTCATTTTTAGCAAAATATGTCTAACTGCCTAGGTAGGGAGCCAGGAACACACCCCTTCTTTCCCAGAATCCTAAAGTAGTTTTAAAAATGGGGAATATGCACTTTCTTTGTAACTACTACAAAATGGGTGTACAGCTGGCTATAATGATCTTGAGGAATTCAGTGGAAAAATTAAGTAGCAACTGTTGCTGGATTTTATTTATTCAGTATTTTCACTAGGAATGCAGAAGATAGTATAGGAAAAGCACTTCAGGCGTTAGAAAGAAAGAGGTAATTAAAAGATTTAAAAGGATAGGATTAAAATTCAAACTGATCTTGAGAAATTAACATGTGGGGCTGAGATTAATAGAGTGAGTCTCTTAAAGCAAAATGAAAAGCCATTCTTCTATAGAAAATGCAATCCAATACAGAACTTTGGCATTGAAGAAAACTGGAAAGGCGGTGCAACAGGAGGGAAAGAGTTGGCATATGATGGAGCATGAGGTATTAGTGTCACTTATATTTGTGAGAAAATACAGAAAATGTTGGTTGCATCAGTCAAGCATCACATGTGGAACACAACAAAGAAATAACTGGCAGTGTGAAGCTGAATAGGAGATACAGCCTCTTTACCAAAAAGGGATTACGGAGGTGCAGGTTTTCCCAATTTGTCCCATGTGCTTCCACCAGTGTCAGAAGGATGAAGGAGTTCATGGCTTTTGGGATATCAAACTGTCTTTTTTCCCTTCTTAAAATCCTGTCCCCAAAATTTCTTTCCAGTTATTTTTTCCCTTTTTACCATTTTTTCCCATGACTTGAGGAATAAAAAGCTGAAAGAATCTATCATCTCAGAAGATGTGCATGTTCCACTATATGGTTTGTTCTTCGCCACTGACATGGTCCCAAGTACTCTGATAAGGCTTCTGACTGATTTATTGTGCTCTCTCTAATCTACAGCATCTGAGAGCTTTCATCCAGCATTTAAGCAATATAAGTCGAGATCAGGTGGAGAATGTGGGCATACCCATATTCTTGATCACAGGATCAAGTAGCTATGACAATGCATGTGTTGAGCCACCAGCAGTAGAAGAAGGGCTGGTCTGTGGCCTCTTGCAAGGGCTCAACCCACATAAATCTATGGATCTAGATGGACTACCCCCCAAGGTATTGAGAGCAATGGCCAACATCATTGTTGCAAGGTCACAGTCTATAATCTTTGAAAAGTCATGGAGATCAGGGAATATCCCTCATAACTGGAAGAGGGCAAAAGTCATACCCATCTACAAGAAGGACCCAAAAGAGGACCCAGAAACCACAGACCCATTAGTTTTACTTCAATCTCTGTGAAAGCAATGGTACGAGTCCTCCTAGAAACTATTACAAACCAAATGAAGCTGGTGATTGGGAAAAAGCAACACGGATTTACCAAGGGCAAATCACGCCAGGCTAACCGGATCACGTTCTACAACAAAAGACCGTTATCTGTTGACATGGGGAAAGCAGTGGTGGTGTTTACCTGGATTTCAGCAAAGCATTTCCCACAGCTTTCTCCTGGACAAAGTGACAAGATACAGACTGGATGGGTGGTCTGTGAGATGCGTAGGAAATTGGCTAACAGGCTGCACTCAGAGGGTGGTGATCAATGGTTTTTACTCAGGCTGGCAGCAGTAGTGGGATCTCCCAGGGATCGATCCTGGGCCCCACGCTGTTCGACGTCTGCATACTAATCTGGATGATGGGATTGAAAGCAACCTTACCATGTCTGCTGATGACACTAAACTGGGCAGTGAGGTGGACATGTCAGAAGGGAGAGCCATCTTATAGAGGGAACTGGACAGGCTGGAAGAGTGGGCTAGCAAAACCTGTATGAAGTTTAACAAAGACCTGCAAAGTCCTGCACCTGGGATGACATAACCAAAGAGCCCAGTACAGGCTAGGATCTGGATGACTGGGGAGCAGCCTTGCTGAAAGGGACCTGGGGGTCCTGGTGGACCTGGGGGTCCTGGTGGACAACAAGCTGAACAGAGGTCAGCAGTGTGCTGCTGCAACAACGAAGGCAAATCGGATCCTGGGCTGCGTCTGCAGGGGCATTGCTAGCAGAGACAGAGGTGTGATCATCACGCTCTACTCAGCCCTTGTCAGGCCACACCTCAAGTATTGTGTCTGGTTCTGGTGCCCACAATTCAAGAAATACACAGACAGACTGGAAAGTGTCCAAAGGAGGGCCACAAAGATGATCAAAGGGCCGGAGAACCTGCCCTGTGAGGAAAGACTGAAGTAGTTAGGTCTCTTCCCCCTGGAGAAGAGAAGTCTCAGGGAGACCTCATTACAATATTCCAGTACTTAAAGGGTGGCTACAAAGAGAACAGAGGCTTTCTCTTCCCAAGGAGTCACATGGAGAAGACAAGGGGCAATGGGTACAAGTTGTACCAGGAGAGGTTTCATCTTGATATAAGGGAGAAACTTTTTATGGTGAGAAAAATCAATCAATGAAACAACCTCCCCAGGGATGTGGTAGAGTCCCCATCACTGGAGATTTTCAAGATGCGATTGGACAGGGTGCTAGATGATCTCATCTAGGCGCCCTTTCCCATGAAAAGTTGGACCAGATGGTCTTCCGAGGTCCCTTCCAACCTAGGCTGTTCTATGAGTATATGAATTAATATCAGTCCTACACTATTTTTTCTTTCACCCACTCCATATCCAGAGTGAGATCTGGGAACAGGATGGCCCATATGCTTTTCTGAGATTTTTTTTTCTCATCAGTGTGCCTGTTTCTATATATTTCTGTTAGAGAAGACAGGTTGTGTGTGTATGTGTCACATATAAATTAAATTTGCTATGACCCTTTATACATCAAGCTATCTGTCTCACAACTGAGTTCCCATCCTGCTGTTGTCAGTTTTTCTCCTAATATCCATAGCAACAGTATTGTCTTGTCGATCAAATATTTCACAGGTTTTGAGGACTGAAAGGATTATTAAAACATCTTCTCTGGCTTTGTGAAGAATACAAGCCCAAGAAACTTGTCCTGTTTCTCCAGTGATGAATCCGAAATGTATATTTGTGAAACATGCCTTCCAGAAAAAACACCTGTATATGGCCTGTAAAGCTTAGGAGGATGGAGCATTCACCAAGAAGATTGCTAGTTTTAGTCTATGTTAATTTTTTTCATATATTTAACAATTCATGTCTTGTTTCTAATTTGAATTTATATGATTTTTGCTTCTGGACTCTGTTTCTTGTTATGTCTTTTTCCACTAAATTAAAGATCCCTTTACTACCTGGTATTTCTCCCTGTGGAGATATTTAGACCACAATAGAGTCACCTCTTGATTGTCCTTTTTTAAGATAAACAACTTGAGTGAGTTCTTTATGTCTGATTAAACAAGTCTTTCAGCATAAAAAAACCCTAACAACTCAAAAGCAAAAAAATCTTCCTCTGTCTTCCTTAAACATCCAAAAAACCCTACATAGCTACTCAAAAGGGAGTACTTATAAGAAAATATAATAATCTATAGAACAGTAGTTAGTTAGATTCCAAATACAGAAGATATCCCAATATGGGTGGTTCTTTAGAAGATAGCTGAGAGGAGAGATATGAAATAAAGATGAAAAATTCGGATATAGATTTCTGATAATTAAAGAGAAGTTGAACAGTCTCTGTTCAGAGAAAAGGATGTAGTCATTGCTTAAAGTGTTGGTATAGAAAGGCCCAAGCGTCGCTTATAGTCAAGTAGTCACCGTAAAAAAAACAAAGCATGCTGCGCAAAACTAGGGAGACTACACCAACGAGGGCTTGAATGTAACATTAAAAGAAATATCATAACTAAAGAATCACTCTGGGATTAGAAGTAATTGTCAACGAAGGTTGTGGAATTGTCATCAAAGGAGTTATTCCAGCCTTATTACGAGCTTTCAAGAAAATACAGTGTGTTAGAAAACTACAGGGAATGATTGGAAAACATACAAGGTCCTTTTTGAAGCCAGAAATCCATGCTCAGCTATTTTCATAGAATCATAGAATGGTTTGGGTTGGAAGGGACCTTAAAGATCATCTAGTTCCAACCCCCCTGCCATGGGTAGGGACGCCTTCCACTAGATCAGGTTGCTCAAAGCCCCATCCGACCTGGCCTTGAACACTTCCAGGGAGGGGGCATCCACAACTTCTCTGGGCAACCTGTTCCAGTGCCTCACCACCCTCACAGTGAAGAACTTCTTCCTTATATCTAATCTAAATCTACCCTCTTTCAGTTTAAAACAGTTACCTCTCGTCCTGTCACTACACTCCCTGATAAAGAGTCCCTCCCCATCTTTCCTGTAGGTGCCCTTTAAGTACTGGAAGGCCACTATAAGGTCTCCCTAGAGCTTTCTCTTCTCCAGGCTAAACAACCTCAACTCTCTCAGCCTGTCCTCATAGGGGAGGTGCTCCAGCCCCCTGATCATTTTTGTGGCCCTCCTCTGGACTCGCTCGAGCAGGTCCATGTCCTTCTTATGCTGGGGACCCCAGAGCTGAATCAGTACTCCAGGTGGGGTCTCATGAGGGCGGAGCAGAGGGGAAGAATCACCTCCCTTGACCTGCTAGCCACACTTCTTTTGATGCAGCCCAGGATGCAACCAGCTTTCTGGGCTGCAAGCACACATTGCTGGCTCATATTCAGTTTTTCATCCACTGATAGCCCCAAGTCCTTCTCCGCAGGGCTGCTTTCAATCCACTCATCGCCCAGCCTGTATTTGTGCTTGGGATTGCCCCGACCCAGGTGCAGGACCTTGCACTTGGCCTTGTGGAACTTCATGAGGTTCTCAGCGGCCCACCTCTCAAGCCTGTCAAGGTCCCTCTGGATGGCATCCCTTCCCTCCAGCATGTTCACTACACCACACAGATTGGTGTCGTCAGCAGACTTGCTGAGGGTGCACTCAATCCCACTGTCCATGTCACCAACAAAGATGTTAAATAACGGTGGTCCCAATACTGACCCCTGAGGAACGCCACTCATCACTGGTCTCCACTTGGACGTCGAGCCATTGACCACAACTCTTTGAGTGCGACCATCCAGCCAATTCTTTATCCACCGAGTGGTCCATCCATCAAATCCATGTCTCTTCAATTTAGAGACAAGGATGTCGTGTGGGACAGTGTCAAATGCTTTGCACAAGTCCAGGTAGATGATGTCTGTTGCTCTTCCCTTATCCACCAACGTTGTAACCCCGTTGTAGAAGGCCACCAAATTTGTCAGGCACGATCTATCCTTAGTGAAGCCATGTTGGCTGTCACTAATTACGTCCTTGTTTTCCACGTGCCCTGGCATAGTTTCCGGGAGGATCCGCTCCATGATCTTGCTGGGCAGAGAGGTGGGACTGACTGGCCTGTTGTTCCTCGGGTCTTCCTTTTTTCCCCTTTTTAAAAATGGGGTTTGTGTTTCCCCTTTTCCAGTCAGTGGGAACTTCACCAGATTGCCATGACTTCTCTAATATGATGGATGCTGGCTTAGCCACTTC
The DNA here is from genome assembly GCF_018139145.2 of Gymnogyps californianus. Taxonomy (NCBI): domain Eukaryota; kingdom Metazoa; phylum Chordata; class Aves; order Accipitriformes; family Cathartidae; genus Gymnogyps; species Gymnogyps californianus. The sequence goes on along the minus strand of NC_059472.1, from coordinate 3,209,451 downwards.
ATCAGCCAGTACCCTCAGGACCCGCGGATGCATCTCATCAGGTCCCATGGACTTGTGCACCTTGTCACAGAAACACTAGATAGATAGTGATATATTTCAAAAGTCAATTTTCTTTAATGATATCAGAATGTAACAGTCAAATTGAACAGGAATGCTCTGTTGTCTTGAGATATGACAGCCAGATTGGACAGGGATATTAGGTTGTAGACACTGTGACAAACACAACTTATTTACAGGTTCAGGATGTCAGTTGGGAACTATCACTACATGAACTATAACCAGATCTAAGCTTAGACTGATGATTCAAAATGCACAATCACTCACTGATAAGGTGAAGCACTCAACCCCGGGGAGTTTCCTTAGATGGCATCCCGATCTAAGGGGAGAGTGTCCGACTGCAGACTTCCAAGGAAGACTGGCTCAAAGGGATCTTCCAGCAGGCTCCATTTATACCCTAAGTCGGATTGGGGCTTGTGGTCATATATGGTCAGTAGTCTAGAAACTTCTCTTAACCGAGGGGTTTCATTGGTTGAGGTGTTTCTGGCGGGCTCGGGTAGCTGGGGTACATGACTTGGGGTGATCTGTATACGTGACTCCAGTCACCACATCCCCTTGTGCCATGCTGTTAGAACAACTATGGGGGTGAACGTACCTGTCACACACCTTCAGGTTCCTTAGATGGTCTTGAACTTGATCTTCTCCTACAGTGGGCGGTTCTTCATTCTCCCAGTCCCTGCCTTTTCCTTCTGTGACTTGGGTGGTGTGGCTGCAGCACTTGCTGGTGAAGACTGAGGCAAAAAAATCGTTGAGTACCTCAGCCTTCTCCATATCCCAGGTAACCAGGTCTCCTGTTTCCTTCCAGAGAGGGCCCACATTTTCCCTAGTCTTCCTTTTATCACTGATGTACCTATAGAAGCTTTTCTTGTTGCCCTTGATGTCCCTGGTGAGATTTAATTCTCTCAGGGCTTTGGCTTTCCTAACCTGATCCCTGGCTGCTCAGACAATTTCTCTGTATTCCTCCCAGGCTACCTGTCCTTGCTTCCACCCTCTGTAGGCTTCCTTTTTGTGTTTGAGTTTGTCCAGGAGCTCCTTGTTCATCCGTGCATCCAAACGCCTCCTGGCATTTTTGCCTGACTTCCTCTTTGTTGGGATGCATCACTCCTGAGCTTGGAGGAGGTGATCCTTGAATATTAACCAGCTCTCTTGGGCCCCTCTTCCCTCCAGGGCTTTATCCCATGATACCCTACTAAGCAGATCCCTGAAGAGGCCAAAGTCTGCTCTCCTGAAGTCCAGGATAGCGAGCTTGCTGTGCGTCCTCCTCGCTGCCCTAAGGATCTTGAACTCCACCATTTCATGGTCACTGCAGCCAAGACTGTCCTTGAGCTTCACATTCCCCACCAGCTCCTCCTTGTTGGTGAGAACAAGGTCCAGCATAGCACCTCTCCTCGTTGGCTCCTCTGTCGCTTGGAGAAAGAAGTTGTCATCAATGCATTCCAGGAACCTCCTGGATTGCTTATGCCCTGCTGTGTTGTCCCTCCAATGGATATCGGTGTGATTGAAGTCCCCCATGAGGACCAGGACTTGTGAATGTGAGGCTGCTCTTATCTGTATATAGAGGGCCTCATCTACTCAGTCTTCCTGGTCGGGTGGCCTGTAGCAGACCCCCACTATAATGTCACCTGCCCCTGCCCTCCCTTTAATCCTGACCCATAAGCTCTTGGTCAGCTCCTTGTCCATCCCCAAGCAGAGCTCCATGCACTCCAGCTGGTCATTGACATAGAGAGCGACACGTCCTTGTTTCCCCTGCCTGTCCTTCCTAAAAAACCTGTATCCTTCCATTCCAACACTCCAGTCATAGGAGCCATCCCACGTGATGCCAATAAGATCGTAGCCCTGCAGGCGTGCGCACGTCTCTAACTCTTGTTTATTCCCCATGCTATGTGCATTTGCATAGAGGCATTTAAGTTGGGTCCCCAATGAAGCTGACTTAGTGGCTGGAATTCCTTTGTGCGGCTCTTCAGGTGGTGCCCTGCTGACCTGTGATCCCTCTCCAGGCTCTGGGCATCTATTGCTGGCACTGGCATCAAACTGGTAGGAGTGGGATGGATTGAGGTTCCCCTCCCCCAGCAACTTTAGTTTAAAGCCCTCTTCACCAGCTTGGCAAGCCTATGACCGAAGATGCTCTTCCCCTTCTCTGACAGATGGACCCCGTCAGCCCCCAGCAGACCAAGTTTCTTAAAGCGAGTCCCATGGTGTAAGTAGCCAAACCTCTGGCTGTGGCACCAATCCTGTAACCATTTGTTGATTCGCCAGATTCGACTGGCCCTTTCAAACCCCTTCCCTTTGACCAACAGGATTGATGATAAAACTACCTGTGCTCCAGAGTCCCTCACCACCACTCCCAGGGCTCTGTAGTCCTTCTTGATACTCCTCAGACTTCTCCTGGCTGTATCACTGATGCCCACATGAAACAACAGCAGCGGATAATAGTCAGTGGACTGTACGAGGCTTGGTAGTCTTTTGGTGACATCCCTGATACAAGCCCCCGGTAAGCAGCACACCTCTCTAGAGAGTGCATCAGGTCGGCAGATGGGTGCCTCCGTACCTCTCAGAAGAGAATTGCCTACTACTATCACCCGTCGCCTTTTTTAGTTGTGCTGGTTGTTATACAGGGAGCAGATCGGGCTGTCTTACTCAGCTCCAGCATCTCTCTTGATGTGACAGGTCTTTCCTATTTTAGGGCACATCAAGCAAGCTTCCTTCATTTGGATATAAATGGGGTGATGATGTTGCAATATCTAATGAGTGTCAGTAAGCCACTTCAAAAGTCAGTGTTCCCAATGATCTGAAAGAACTTTTTTTTTTTTTCTTTAAATTAAAACCCAGCAAATCAGCATCAAACTTGGACAATTAGATTTGGGAGAAACTGCAGTCCCATCTTCCCATTGTAGACTGGGCATATTGGGTTGAATCAGAAAACATATCTGATAGTGTCACAGTAATGGCAGATCAGCAACTGTCTTACTACTGTTATCAGTAAATCAGTGGAAATCAATCAACTAGTGGAGATCACCAGGGGAATTCTAGACAACAAGGGGCTGGCTATGAATGATAGGGAAGGGGATATTGCTAGTTGGAAATCCTGCTTCACTTTGAACAGAAGAAATGCACCTCTTGCTCTGAGGATGAGATTCTCAAGGCTGCCACCTGCCTTGCAATCCTTGTCAACGAGGTCACTAACTCAAAGACTTAGTTTCTGTCCACCCTGCATATGTCGCTGGCCAATCTGATTTGTGATCCAGCAGGTACCCAGTGCAGGATACCCTCAACAGGGGAAGAGAGGGACAGTTGAGACAGAAATGTAAAGGGCCGTCTGTGAGTACTAAGACTAGAAGAGCATTGACAGTTGAGATTAAGCTGATTAGGATGTGAAATTCCAGATTGCCAGAGACTCTACATTTCTGTGTGCAGTATTTAACAACATTTCTTTCTTTTTTTATCCTTTAGGATTATGTTAAAGGATTAAATGGTAATTGTCTTTCCTTTGAATTAGGGCTTTGTTCAGTCTTTTACCATCTATGATTACAATACTGGTAACTCTGGACAAATCACAACCAATAAAAAAACAGTAGAAATACAAAACCAGAGCCATTTATCTAGTCACTTAAAATGGGACATGGCTTCCTGGATGTCTGATTAAGGTTTTACAAAACTGAAGCCACCTGTGGTCATTGCTCAGCAAGGATATGCAGTGAGCAATTAGTACAGGTGAGATCCAGAAGGAAAGAAATTATAGGATGTAGGAAATGAATGCTGGATGTTGTTGCAGCATGGCTAATGACGTGTCTTCCAACATTATGCTAGTTTAATCCATTTGAGATTTTAATCTAGTTGAGATTGGTTTCAGAAAATTGGAAATTCATGTGTCCATTCAAGTTGTGAACACTTCTGAAAGGAGTTTTAAAAAAAATAAAATGTGCTTTTCTTGTGGCACCTATCCCTTTCAGCAGGGAATCACAGCATAATGGTCTCCCACAGTGCAGACTTCAGCACTAAGTTAGATAATGGACATGATAGGTCTCCTCTCACATTCTTGGATTAAGACAAGGCACTGCAAGGATGGGGACTGTTTTCCTTTAAGTGGAGAAATTTATATTTGGACAACTTAGGGTCAAATATTTATCTGGCTATGAATGTCTTAGTTACCAAGAATGGAGCAATTTATTTTGTTGTTACAGCTAGGGGATCCTGCAACGTAGAGAGAAATATTTTCTTTAATATATATGAATCAACTCAAAGGTTCAACTCAGTTGATTGTGGTACACCTAAATAAATTGCTGTGGTTTTAATTGTAGAGCGCATAGTGGTATCTACATATTTTTTTGCCCCAGGCCATGAGAACCCACTGTAAAGCTCCTACAAACAAGAATTACATGAGATATGAAAACAAAACTTGTTTCCATACTGTCCACCAGCAAGACGTCCTGAATGTGAATTTTTTTTTCCCTGAGGAAGAAGACGAAGACAGAGAGCAGTGATCAGGAAGTAATCACTTCACTGCTGAATGCAATTCACAGTTTTACATGTGAGTTTAAAACACCAGTGAAGGAGGGTAAGATGCTACAAGGTGAACTGGAGAAGCTTTGGTGGGGACTATTTTTGATCTTATAGATTTTGGCACAGGAGCAGTAAAACCCAGCAGAGTGAGACACAAACCGCAAAAGGTGCCATGTGTCTTCAGATGTGCTCAGCTGATGTGAGTGAGGTCTTACACGGGAACGAGTGGATGCCTACAGTAACCCACAAAAGCGGCAGCCATGCAGGTGGGGTCTGAACTGCTCCCTGGAGCCTGCTTGGGGGAGTAGAACTGCAAATGGGGCATAGCACCTAAGTCACCCATGGTATTTTAAAAGGGAAATCTAGGAGATTTTGCTCATCTGTTTTTTCCCCTTTTAACAGAAGATGCAGAATATCATGTGCTGCTAGGCAAGTCATTGCTTTTAATATTATGACACAGACATCCTAGCCAATTCAGAGAGAAATGCATGGGACATCCAAGGAGGAACTGATTCCCAGATGGGAACATGCTCAGCATTTGCTGAAAATGAGGTTCTTTGGGGCACACTTGGACTCTGTCTTACACAGGAGAAATATTGCATAGAAGAAATGTACAAAAATAAAACAAAAAACCAAACTAAAACAAAAAATTTTACAAGAATATAGGGAAGAACAAAGAAGGTATAGGGCTTACTTAAAATATCATGTTCTTGCATAACTAACAAGTAGGTCCTTTCCAACACCATGTGTCATTTTCAAAGACCTGAGGGCAAGATGAACAGGTAATGACCTCTATAACTATTTATTTTCTGTGTCAGAACTGAATTCACCATTAATTCACCATCTCTGTCTATATGTGGTCAATCCTCTTCAGCCACACTTCACTCTGAAGGAGATAGCCACAGCAGGCTTGGCTGGATGTTGTTTTAAAGACTACCTGAGCGTTTCTGCTTTCTTTGTCCCTATGACTGAAAAACATTCACTAGTTCTTCATCTCCTGCTGCTTCCTTTTCAAATCTTGCATCTACATCAAATTTGTAACAGAATAGGAAAGGGAAAATATTATTATTATTAATAATCTTTTTTGCTTTTGTTATTGCAAAATCATATTGTTTAGGAAGCATTTTCAGAAGAACCAGAAAGAGCCTAATCTAAAGTTAACATCACTTCTAATCTCACCAATTCTTTTATCTGAGGTGAAATAACTTGCCTGAAAACAGGAGGGATAAAACAGTTTAGAATCCCAGAAAATGGATGGTTTCTAGTGCTCCATACAGAGAGCAGGTTCTACCTCTCTGACTTGTACACCTCAGCCAAACCCAAAATAAGTGACCCTGTGCATGACCTGTCATCTCTTTATGCTTGACAGGACTCCTTCCATGTTCTACATTCTGGAAATTTGTCATGTTTGGTGAAAAACTTGTTTTCCTACTTAGAAAACATCAAGAAAAAATATTGTGGGTGCATGTATGTGGGGATTGTGAAGCAAGGGGAATCTGACAAAATTTAATCTCCCTGAAACAAATTGGAACATTTTTTTTGGTTGTTATTTTTTAGGTAATTAATGGGTCTCAGTTGTCTGCAGCAGTAGTTATAGCAATTAGTTCAGCTTAGCACAAGTCTCTAATTTCATACATCAATAAATGTTAGATCAGGGCATGATCACTATCAAGTGTAGTCATTGTTTACAGCACATACATCTTCATAACTGCTTGACTATAAACAGAATATCTTTCCATTGGGGTTTGCTTAAAAATATCCATCAGTATGCCTTAGAAATGTTGGGAAGTGTTGTGGGGAGAAAAAGCAATAGATCTACAAACTGAAAAACAAAATGTCAGTGTAAGACATCCATTTTCCTCTACTACTTAAGTACCTACATGAAATAGAAACTCTGTGGTGCTAGGTCTTGTACAAGCAGAGTGAGAAACATTTTTGTCCCAAAGAAGCTGCTGTTTGGAGAGGCAAGGGTATGAAGTGGAGTTAAACGTGGGAGATGTGTGAAGGCTGGGGAGGGAATGCGAGAAACAAGAATTTCACAGGAACTTAGTGGCGAAGACAGGAATGAAAATCAGGTGTTCACCTACAAACCATTAAGGAACAGGATAATTTGGTCTCCAGTCTTACAGGCGAGCTGTGAGGGAGGAAGAAATTGGAGGGAACTGTCACTTTGACTTCCTAATGGAAGACCTTGTGCTGTCTATGTCCTCTACTGTGACGAGATACTGACTCTACCAGTCTTCCCTATGAAGGAGTAGCAAGGATAAATCTACTTCAGCATGGGAGAAACTCATATTGAAGGTAATGAAACACCATGAAAATACATTAGTTTCTGTAATGAGGTTTGCTCTTGGCTCCTTCACAGTGGTAGCACTAACAGAGCATACCCAAGGAAGAACCTTGTACTATGAGCATATATCATTCAGTGGGACTACTGCCACAGACTACACTGGTAGGATTTATTTATTTTTAGTTATGTTACCTGGATTAAAAATAAATTTAAAAGTGTGTAGGGAGGATTCAGATTTTTTTTTTATGGGACAGGAAGAATATCCAGTGTTTAAGGAGGTAGTTGTTAACAATAAATAAGACTTAGAGTACATTTCTTTTACTGGCTAGTATAGCAGACCTGGGACACCACAAAATGGTTCTGACTCCCACAGTTTTGCTCTTTCACATTGAAGATAGCAGTTCAGCCTTGTTTCGCAATTTTTTAATGCACCTAAAAAGTGCCCCAACTAATATGTGAGGCACATTTGAAGATAATTAGACATCTATCTCCCCTTGAATTCATTAGATTTAGGTGACCAAACACATTGGATATTTTGATAGGTTCCTACTCCATATAGCTGTACTAGGAAAGTTAGTCATTACCAGAAGAGGCACTAGAAAAGAGGAAACAGAAAACACTTATGAACACATGGTTTCCTCTTTCTCCTCCCCAAATGAGGAAAAAACTGTTAAGCTGACATTTGTGATAATGTATTATGGCAGGTGAATTAGGCAAAGAGTTAATTAAAATCTGAGAGTTAATTAATGAGATCCACTGCACATTAAAGATCATTACTCCATCCGAAAAGAGTAATTAGAGAGCAGTTTCTGGTGTGTTTTATTCTCCTGGGTGTTTTGCTGACATGCCACATAAGTCATTCAATGTTAAGCAAATAATCCACTGATCTTCATATTTACGGTGATTATTATATAATTGTGGCAAGTTAAGCTGTAGCAGGGAGTTTCCTCTTTCTAACAGATTTCCTCCCAACCACCTATTCATCTGTCTCTTTATCTGGCTCCTTATGTCCCTTAATTAAATCATTTGTGAGAATAATAATTTCCAAACCCCATTTTAACCGGTTGCTTTCATCTAGCAAACTAGGGTTTTTTTTTTCAAATCACCTCAGATAACAGAGCATGAGGCTTAGGAAGTCTGTCTTTCTGTGCTGCTGGCACTATTGTGTTGTGCGGCCACGGGCAAAGTCTGCTCACATCAATTTCCAATCAGTTGTCTAATTGAGACTATAAACTTTTGCGACAAGACCTGTCTGATGGTTGGGATGTCAGTCAGGAGCCACAATAACCACTTATAGGGATAACTCTGAGCAAATGGTTAATACTCAGTGAATAATGCTTCTTGCCATTTTCTAAGAAGCAGGTCCTTGGAAATTTCGAGCCTTGAATCAACATTGATTGCAGCTGTTACTGCTGACAAATGCATGGTGGGTTGACATTTCTTTCTCTGGTTGCACTAATTTACCCTAGATTTTGTCAGGGAAGCCTTTGAGAAAGCAGTTTGTGTTTGCCTTCACACACTGGCATAGCAAATGTGCAAGTGGGGACCTGCAGCTCACTTTCAGATTCATTAGGTTTTGCCTGATCGTTATTTGTGCTGCCTTTATTCATAAACGCCCTGGAAGAACATTGTTTGCTTCAGTTTAAGCTTGACATTTCATGTCTTGCCATCACCATCTGAGAGCACTGTTCCTCTTTCCCTTTATGGGACCCCTTCATGAGCAGGCATTTCACAAACATGTTTTTCTACATCTCTCCTACACCTCTTTACCCCATCCAGACTCTACATCTTCCCAACCTTGCTCTCTCCTTCACCTCCAGCCTTTTCAAGCTGTTACCTTTCTAAATCTGTACTGCACTTCCAAATTCACCAGATGTTTTCCATCCAGCAGTACTCCAGGTCAGGGGCTGTTGGCTGCAGGACTCTGAAGTTGCTCATTTCACGTTTAGCTTCAGTAGCTAATCTCAGGGCTTCTGCTATGAATGAGGTAGGTGCTTCCTGCAAGTCTTTTTTCTTAATCTAAATATCTCTTCAGAAATCAAATTAAGAATCAACAGAGACCAGACCTATATGATATCTTAAACTGATGCCTGAAGTGAGGAAAAGTTGAAGAAAAAATTAAGAAGCGTATTTTGGCCCTCTCTCCTTATATAGCAAACTCGAGAACAGTCTCTTCCCTCTTTTAGTTTCAGGAAATGTTTTTTATTGTCTCTCATATAGGAGCTAATAGTTCAAAATGGTTGCTGTCTTCTCTGTAGACCAATGATTTCCTAATTTTTCAAAAATAGCTGACCCTCTGTAAACTTTCCACTGGCAATACAGTGTTCTGAAGAGGAAATGTAAGCTTGCTGTCAGCTGGTGTGCTTCTTCTCTGGCTTTTCAAGGATTTTTTAGACATAGTCCACAAGATGTTCCCCATGCAGCCCTCATACTACCCAGAAATCCACTGTCCATAATTTCAAAACCTTTCCTGTGTGCTGCACATATACTGACGACAAGCCTTTTTTCACTTATGTTAAAGAGTTGAATAACCAATGCCAATATTATTCACCTCTCATTCAAAAATCATGATTTAGCGCATGGAAACATAATGGAATCAGTTCTCAGGTATTCTGCCAAACTTTGATTTTGTTTGTCTCACAATTTCTGTTCTGGCAAACTTGGCCCGTTTCTCAGAATAGGGTTTCCATTTTTCCAAAGGGAGCTCTGATTCTACCTACTGTTTTTGTTCTCCTTCAGAAAGCTGAGAGCTTGATTTGTTTCAGGAAAGAAAAGATCTAATAAAACGTACCAGAAGGGCAGAAGCAGTAATATTTACTGACTAGTAAACATGTGCAGGTCTTACTGTAGTTGATGGCTCCACTGAACTAGAATCCTCCCTTCATTCCTCACTATCTGCCTACCTCCTCCCTGGATACACCTGATGATAATTCTGTATTAAAATTTCAGGCCATGCTGGGAATTAATTAAAAAAAAAGATCTCTGGAATTGACACAATACTATGCTAGAAATTCATAATAATCTGCAAACTATATCCAGACAGCAGGACGACTGCTCTTCCCAAATGCGTTAAGCAGAGACTCCATGGCACAGACAAATGGTTCATAGAATCAGAGAATCAGAGAACGGTTTGGGTTGGAAGGGACTTTTAAAGATCATCTAGTCCTACCCCCCAACCATGGGCAGGGACATCTTCCATTAGATCAGGTTGCTCAAAGACCCGGCCAATTTGATCTTGAACACTTCCAATGACGGGGCATCTACAACTTCTGTGGGCAACCTGTTCCAGTGTCTCACCACCCTCATCATAAAAAAATTCTTCCTGATGTCCAATCTAAATCTACCCTCTTTCATTCTAAAACAGTTACCCTTGTCCTGTCACTACAGGCTCTGGTAAAAAAGCCTCTCTCTGTCTTTCTTATAAACCCCCTTTCTATATTGAAAGGATGCAATAAGGTCTCCCTGGAGCCTTCTCTTCTCCAGGCTGAACAACCTCAACTCTCTCTGCCTTTCTTCATAGGAGAGGTGTTCCAGCCCTCTCATCATTTTTATGACCTTCCTCTGTACCCACTCCAACAGGTCCTTGTCTTTCTTGTACTGGAGACCCCAGAGCTGGACACAGTGCTCCAGGCGGGGTCCCATGAGAGCAGAATAGAGGGGCAGAATCGCCTCCCTCGACCTTCTGGCCACGCTTTTTTTGATGCAGCCCAGGATACGGTTGGCTTTCTGGGCTGCAAGCACACGTTGCTAGCTTATATCTAATTTTTCATCTACTGGTATCCCCAAGTCCTTCTCTGCACGGCTGGTCTCAATCCATTCATCACCTGGTCTGTACTGATGCTGAGGATTGCCCTGACCCAGGTGCAGGACCTTGCACTTGGTCTTGGTGAACTTCATGAGGTCTGCATGGGCCCACTTCTCAAATCTGTCAGGGTCCGTCTGGATGGCATCCTTTCCCCCAACCGTATCAATGACACCACTCAGCTTGGTGTCATGTGCAAACTTGCTGAGGGTGCATTCAATCCCACTATGTCATTAATAAAGATACTGAACAGTAACAGTCCCAATACCGACCCTGAGGGACACTACTTGTTACTGATCTCCATTTGGACATCAAGCAGTTGACTGCTACTTTTTGGATATGGCCTTCCAGCCAATTCCTTACCCATCAAATAGTCCATCCATCAAACCCATATCTCTCCAATTTAGTGACAAGGATCTTGTGTGGGACTGTGTCAAGAAGTCCACATAGATGACATCAGTTGTTCTTCCCTTAACTACCAACACAGTCACTCCATTGTAGAATGTCAGCAGATTAGTCAGGCACAATTTGCCCTTTGTGAAGCCATGTTGGCTGTCTCTAATCACCTCCTTGTCATCCATATGCCTTGACATATCTTCCAGGAGAATCTGTTTCATGATCTTACCGGGCACAGAGGTGAGACTGACTGGTCGGTAGTTCCCAGGGTCCTCCTTTTTACCCTTTTCAAAATGGATGTGATGTTTCCCTTTTATTAGTCACTGAGGACTTCTCCTTACTGTCATGACTTTTCAATTATGATGGAGACTGTCTTGGTGACTACATCTCCCAGTTCCCTCAGGACCCTGGGATGCACCTCATCGTCATAGACTTGTGTATGTTCATGTTCCTCAGATGGTCTCAAACCCATGATGATCTGCTCCTACAATGGGTGGGGCTCCATTCCTCCAGTCTCCGCCTTGAGATTCAGGGACTTGAGAGATGTGGGAAGAGCAATTGCCAGTGAAAACTGAGGCAAAAAAGTTGTTGAGTACCTCACCCTTCTTCATGTCAGTTGTCACCAGATTCTTTGTCTCATTTATTACGAGGGTACATTGTCTTTAATCTTTCTTTTCTGACTAATGTACCTGTAGAAGCCCTTCTTATTATTCTTCATATACCTTGCCAAATTTAGCTCCAGCTGTGCCTTAGTTTCCTGATTCCATCCTTACACTCTCAGGCAGTATCCGTATGTTCTTCCCAAGATGCGTATCCCTGCCTATGCTTTTTATTCGTGTGTTTCAGTATGATCAGGAGGTCCTTACTCAGCCATGTTAGTCTCCTGCCTTCCGTGCCCAATTTCTTGCACGTTTAGTTCTGGTGCTCTACAAAAAATATCTTTGAATAGCTGCCAGCTCTCTTCTGCTCCTTTACCCCGAGGGTAGTTTCCCAGTTCAACTCACATCTTGTCCCAAGATAGTTAAGAGGCAGCCAGGACTGGTATTCAATCCCAGAAGGGTAGTTTTTCCCAGCTCCCACAGTGAAGAGACAGACTCCTTAAACTCAAAAGCTTTGTTGTTCAAGGGATTTAGTACTTCAGGTTGTTCAAAGGATTTAGTACTTCATGAAGGTTGATTTACAATCAATTAGGGCTAAAGAAGGAAGAAATAGCTTCCAAACACAATTATACAGGCTTTTCCAGCGAATGTGGATTATTATCTTTCAGTCTGAACTATCAGCCAGATCCCAAAACTATGAAGCAGCAGATAAAATACGTGTTTTTCTATCAGATCATTAAAAACAGAAAGGATAAATATTTGAGTAGGTTTTAACATCATTATTTCTATCAGTTACACTTTTGATAATATAGGGAGATACTATTAAAGAGCATTTAAAATCATGTTTCCATTGCATTGCAGAAAGCTACTGAAGGGTATTAGAGGCAGTGATGACACCTCTGGATTTGGAAGTTCCTTCATAGCAAGTCACCACAGGCTGAAATACTATTCTAGAGGAGTATGACCCAATTCTTGCTCTGTCCTTGTAATTGTTCCTAGGAAACCACTGTTGTCCACTCTTGGACAGAGGAAATGGCTTAGGTAGATCTTTGGTCTGACCTAGCGCAGTTGTTCTCACACTATATTCTTCTTTACTAGCTACCTGCGTGAGGCTTTGGCTGCAGTAGCCAAAGCCAGTAGCTGTAGAAGCTGGAACACTGGGAGGTGATAGAAGGATGCTCAGAAGGTGGAGAGGCAGGTCACCTCTGCATATGAATGTAAAAGGCAAGCACTGAGATTTCAGTACTCGCACTTCCACACATGAGTTTTAATCCATTCATTGAGCTGAGAAGGCTGACATAGTCCTTGAACTACTTAGTTCCCTGGAGATATAGCAATGCTACATCATGGTTGTGTTGGGTTTGCATGGTGGGGTTTTGGTAGTGGGGGAGGGGCTACAGGGTTGGCTCCCATGAGAAGCTGCTAGAAGCTTCCCCAGCTCCAAGTCGGACCCGCTGCTGGCATAGGCCGAGCCCATCAGCAATGGTGGTAGCGCCTCTGGGATAGCATATTTAAGAAGGGGCAAGACTGCTGAATTGGAGCTGCAGCGGAGAGAGGAGTGGGATGTGAGAGAGACAACCATGCAGACCCCAAGGTCGGTGAAGGAGAGGGAGGAGGTGCACCGGAGCAGAGATTCCCCTGCAGCCCGTGGTGAGAGGGCAGGCTGTCCCCCTGCAGCCCATGGAGGTTAACGGTGGAGCAGAGATTCCCCTGCAGCCCGTGGAGGACCCCACGCTGGAGCAGGTGGCTGGGCACGGAGAAGGCTGTGACTCCGTGGGAAAGCCCACGCTGGAGCAGTTCGTGGAGGACTGTAGCCCGTGCACAGGACTTGCGTTGGAGAAGCTCGTGGAGGGCTGAACCCCATGAGAGGGACCCCACGCTGGAGCAGGGGAAGAGTGTGAGGAGTCCTCCCCCCGAGGAGGAAGGAGCGGCAGAAACAACGTGTGATGAACTGACTGCAACCCCCATTCCTGTCCCCCTGCGCCGCTGGGGGTGGAGGAGGTAGAGGAATGGGGACCAAAACTGAGCCTGGGAAGAAGGGAGGAGTGGGGGGAAGGTGTGTTTTTAAGATATGGTTCTATTTCTCATTATCCTACTCTGATTTGATTGGTAACAAATTAAATTGATTTATTTTTCCCCAAAATCGTGTCTGTTTTGCCTGTGACCATAAGTGGTGAGTGATCCCTCCCTGTCCTTGTCTCAACTCATGAGCCTTCTGTTATATTTTCTCCTCCCCATCCCACCGGGAGGGAGGAGTGAGCAAGCGGCCACATGGTACTTTGTTGCCAGCTGGGCCTAAACCATGACAGTGGTGCATAAGCTACATGACTCCTCATGGTAGGATAACATCGTAGGGCCACCAGCAGGGATATCATGGCCTGGAGCTTGCCTTCTTTTAGCTTTTCAGGCTAAGGAGATGGGTCTTGTTGCTCTTCGTCACATGAAGATTTTTGGCATGGAGCTTGTAGAACCATCTTTGCAGAATGCAACATCATTTCTTCCACATTCAAGAAGAAATAAATGAACTAGAGACTATTATGATTTTGCTTGAATGAAGACAGAAACCATCAAGCACTGCTGGACAACATCCCAAAACAGCTCTTGATGTTACTGCGTCATCCTAGTCCCTAAGTCCTTCATACAGTCCTGCCTTAGTCTCTAAGCTCTAGCTGCCCATTAGTATGTCCGTAAGTCCTCTAGTAGCTCTTTGGTGCTAAGGAAGGCTGAGAAAAGTGATTCCTCCACAGGCAATGAGAGTCCTAAAAGGCCTTACCACAGAAATACTGGCATAATTTATTACCAGTGCAAATGGGAGATGTAAGTGAAGTTACCCAGCCTATGAAACATTCCCTGTTGTCATCCAGCTGACAAGAGAGAAGGGGCAGTTAATTGGCTCTGAGGATGTGACAGACAGGTAGGATATAAAGAAAACATCATAACACTCCCTCCTCCCTCATATTTTCATATGTCTGAGTCTAAGCATCCCTATATCTCTGGTGCTATGCTGAAGTGGTAGCAATTGCACGCTCAGGCAAATCTATGTGAAGAAGCATTCAGCCGTGCTAATACTTGAAGAATCTCCCTGTCTTTGGGACTTCACTCAAAGCAAACTGCTTTATTCCTTCTGTGATCCCTGCCCAGATCTTCTCTCTCCTTTCATTTCATGAGCATGCAGAGGGTACACGAAGATATAAGCAGTCGTGATCAGTCTGAATGAAGTTCTACGTACCTTGATGCTAGCCAAAAGAAAATACTTCAGGAAAAATTGTGGAAGAGGGAAAGCACAGAACGTTACTCTCCCCACGGTGTCCTTCTCCCAGGATCCAGCCACCTGACTTAAGCAGTATCTGATCTATAGTACATCTAAGTTAAGTAAAAAAAAATTGTGTTAAAATAACCAAGCTCTCTGGGGCAAGGATCCAGTTTTCATTCAGCCCATGTGGGCCAAGTTCTGATTCGTAATAGAAATTATTGTTAATAGTTAGAAATGGGCCTCTGCTTCCTGCAAACACTTTTTTTTTCTTTTTAACCTTTCCACTCCTCAGCATGGCAATTTTTGTTTGATCCAAAGCACCTTGTAAATCACCAGCTGCTCACAACCCATCTCTTATAAAAACTCCCAATGCTTTATTTGCAACGTAATCTATTTGCCTTCCAAACGTACCTGCTTCTCTTTTACTTTCTTCTCTTTTCCTGTCTTACTACTTTTTTTTTTTAACTCATAGATGGCTCAAAGCCTGAATTAGTTATAATCTTCTCATCTCTCACATCTTTACTTATCAAATGGAGGCACAGCTCTTCCCAAGTGCAATGGTTTGTAAACAGTGCCAATTAGACTTCTGTTCTGCTCCAAGCCTGGGACAGAGCAGAGAGAGAGAGAGATGTGCTGCATTACAAATGGGACTTACTAAATTACGCACTCCAAGACTCTATAAAAGCCTTATCAAACAAAGTCAGTGAGGGGAAAGAAAGAGAGCTAATTATCAGGCAGCACCAGTAAATCAAAAGGAGCAGCCAAATCTATTTTAAAGTCAGATAATTAAGCCATGGTCTAGTAACAGGGGGATTCCTGTGTGCATGTTCAAGACATTTTAACCCGAGTTTAAAGGCAAAAAGCAGTGTCATATATAAGTTGCCTTCATTATTTCGTCCTCTGGTGAAGAAAAAAAAAATCACAGCAAAATTGCTTGAGTGCTTTATAAGAAAAAGACAAACAGGTCACAAAGGGCAACCTGCCATCTTGATTGTCTGACAATTTTTAAGTGAGTGGTTCTGGCAAACATGTTGGGAGAATTAGACAAAATGTTTTCTTCTGTGTGGTTCTTTGATCTGAGACAATATTTCTGCTGCAGGGGACTTGAAAAAAAAAAACAGTTTGCATGTCAGTCAATGTATCAAGGTAAATCTGCTCCTAAATCACTTAAACATTTGAAAATATTCCCAACTAAACATCACTGGCTGTAAAAAGTTATGCATGAATGTAGATATTTTCACTCCACCCTTTCACTCTGGATCGTAAGTCCTGTTCATGGGGCACTGGGACGTCAGGAGAAGACAGAGGCCAGGAAAAAGGAAGAAAAGTCCAGAGAAGAGAGATTGAACAGTGCTTGTAGAGAGTGTTCCTTCTTTTCAATTTCCCAAAGCTATCAGTTTCCTTGGTCTGGATATGCAAGAATACATCCGACCTACATGTGCACCACGCAGCCCATCTGAACACATGGAGTAAAGCTGTTGTGTTCGTGATAATAGCAACTGTGCCATAAGTCCAATGTATTTTGGCAGCACTGGTCACTTTTCTCATGTATTTCTGCTCTCTTGTCCAGGAGAGTATGCTACTGTCATACACGTGTTGCAAATTAATCTGATAAAATAATGATAAAATAATCAAAATTTGATTCTACATATATAGAAGAGTTATAAAGCATAGGTTCGTTAAGTATGAAGCAATTGGCTTTTTGTTTTGTTTTAAGAAACTAAGGAGATTGTCCCGGAGACCAGTTATGCTGTTTGGAAATCCCCTTACCCTTCCCATCTTGATTTAAATATCAAGGATTCCAACCAGCAGAGTTAAATGAAATTGACCAATGATTGTTTTAGGGTAAGAATGTTGATAAGATATTGTCGTGGTTTAACCCCAGTCAGCAACTCAGCACCACGCAGCCGTTTCCCCCTCCCCCTCCCAGTGGGGTGAGGAGGAGGAAAGGAAAGGAAAAAAAGTAAAACTCGTGGGTTGAGATAAGAACAGTTTAATAACTAAAGTAAAATATAATACTAACAATAGTAATAATGAAATATAATAATAACAGTAATGAAAAGGAATATAACAAAAAAAAGGAAGGGGGGGGGGGGGAAGAAAAAAAACAGTGATGCACAATGCAATTGCTCACCACCCGCTGACTGATGCCCAGTTAGTTCCCAAGCCGCGATCCGCGCCTCCTGGCCAACTCCCCCCTGTTTATATACTGGGCATGACGTTCCATGGTATGGAATAGCCCTTTGGCTAGTTCAGGTCAGCTGCCCTGGCCATGCTCCCTCCCAGCTCCTTGCACACCTGCTTGCTGGCAGAGCATGGGAAACTGAAAAGTCCTTGGCTTAAGATAAGCGCTACTTAGCAACAACTAAAACCTCAGAGTGTTATCAACATCATTCTCACACTAAATCCAAAACCCAGCACTGTACCAGCTACTAAAAAGAAAGTTAATTCTGTCTCAGCCGAAACCAGGACAGATATATAACTAATAAAACTAATAATAGTAAAAGTTAATTTTAATAGTGAGCATATTATGCATTTTTTTTATGTAAAAGATTTAACATTGATTTGTAAGTATCAGAGAAGGGGTCGTGAAGTGCCTAAAACAATGGAATACTAGAAACAATGGGGCTATTAAGGTAGGAACGATGTGAGACTTGAAGCATCAGTGACCCTACCAACATATGGCATTGTGAAGCTGTCTCAGAGTAGAAACCAAAGTGAATAATAGTCTGCTTTGTTAACGGTCCATGAAGGACTGCTTAGTGTTGCCAAGTTTAAGTGAACTTAAGGGAAATGTAATTGCGGCAGGGGGAGATCACGACCACCGACTCATAGACTGCCAACTCAAGAAACCCACCGACCCAAAAGGCTAAGGAAGTAAAAGTCTCAAAAATCGTCATGGGCATGCGTAGTAATTTGCATGGTAGGCAAAGAAATTTTAACCAATCATTTAATAGAATAACAATGAATAAGTATTGAATGATTAAATATGTTAACATCTCGTGTATAAAAAGTGATGGATTTTGATGTGAAGGTGAACATGGTTTGGTGGAGCTATCCCCCGTGTTCCCAGCGCTGAATAAAAGGAGTGCCTGCTTATCTGCATCTCATTGGTGTTGATAAGTTCTTTTTGTCGCGTTTGGTGACACAAGTCTAGGAAAGACCTATTCACTGAATATCCTGTAGATTTGCAGCCTAGAGTGTCGTAACAAATACTTAGCTAGAAACAAGCATCTCCACCCTTTTATTTTAAATACCTTTTCTTTTTTCTTCTTTTCTCCCCCGCCCCCACCCCCCCGAGTTTCTGCACTTTCTGAGACACCAAGCTCTATCTCTCCATATCTGACAACTCAGGATAGAAAATGTCAAGTGGGGATACTGATGAAAGCTGTGCATTGCAACACAAGCTCGTTGAAAACACACAGTTTTAAAAGCAGCACTCAGAGCCTGAGTGTGTGCTGCTTTCAACATTGGTTTTCAAAGTTGTCAAAGAACATTTAGCAAGCAGCTTTTCTACATAAAAAAATAAATATTGGCAGGAGACATACGAATGACTAGATATTGGTTAGAGAATCTCTAGAGCTGTGTTAAGTTAGCAGTTTAGCATCAAATTATGTTTATTTTTCCCTTCTATAGGGCATACTCATGCCTAGCTGAGAATATTTAGAAATATGTTGGCATTGTAATATGTGAAATAAAACAAGCCACAACTCCATTACAGTTGTGACACAGAGAGTCATATTAATGAATTCCAAAAGGGTACAGAAGGTGGAAGACAACCTGTGATATGAATAAGAATACAAATACTATTTTGTTTTCACAGTAACCACAACAGATCTCTAGATAAGCTGAAAATGAGAAGCAGTCATAAAGGTGATTTTAACATCTACTTTGTATGAAAAGGAGTTTTAATGATATACCTTGTAACCTCAAGAAAACAGTGAGGGTAGCTGGGGATTTTCTATGACTGGGGTGGGGGATCGCTTATGGTAGGAGAAGTCTTCATCCTTCATTACACATGGATAACTGGTTACAATAAAAGTAATTTTAGATTTTTATCACTGATAACTAAATTTAATCCTCACCCATGCTAGCTTCAGGACGTCACTTCATAAACGAAGCCGAAAGAAATACATTTTAAAACCCCAAATAATAAAAAATGTTCAATTCCAGCTGTGGTCTCATTAGACAGTTCAGTTCTTAGCAAGGATAGCTTTCTCCAGCTAAATATCTCTCGTACTGTGTTAAGGATTTATGTGGAGAATTAAATGTAGAATTCTAATTCCATCCATTCTCTGTCACTGATTTATTGCCAGCTCTATGGCAAAGCACTTAACTGCACAAAAGGTGAGGGGGAGGGATACCCAGGTGAAGTTGCAGTCTGCCAATGCAAAACCTCTCTGTCATTTCAAGAGGACCTTGGACAAGAGCATGCAGAAGCAGCTCCTAGCACGACAGACCTGTCGAGACTGCAGAATTGTCTCTTCTACATGTGGCATTAGAATTTTTTGTTGCTTTGAGGTCAAAGAGTGAATCTTATCAACAATGAAAAATGCAAAGATGGAGAATCCACGTCTACTGTTCAACCACTCTCACAATATTTTTTTTTTTTATGTTTAAATGAAAATTTCTGTATTTCAGTTTGTGCCCATAGCCTCTTGTCCTGTCACTTCAAATAAAATTTGAAGAATGAATTTCCAGATTTACCCCCCCAGAGTAGCTCTGATTGCATGTAAAATATAAGCAATATTTTATAGTGAAGATTCCAATGAATTTCTGGCAGTCTCGACTACCACTTTCATGAAGATCCTTTTACTGGACTTTTCCTCTACTTTCTGAGGTTTTTTCTTTTTTTTCTTTTTTTCTTTTTTCTTTTTTCATGTGCAGATCATAAAGGAAAAGGACAAGTTTCGCTCTGATCCTTGTCTTCCTTTCCTCCAAGAAAAATCCTGAATATCTCCTGAGTTTAGAGGAACTAAGTAGTCTTAAATATAAAAGATCTTACTGCTGCCAAGACAATTTTGACTACAGATAAAAGTTCTTTAACTGACAAGACAAATGTTGTAGACAAAGGCAGGTAGAGTCCAATGTGAAGAGAAAGAGGTTGTAGCAACAAAAGGGACTTGCTGAAGTGCTGCAGGAAACAGGTTACAGGGATTGGTTCCAGAGAAATTTCTTTTTCATCTGAATTCACTTTAGTTGGCACTCCTGAATTTGGCTTTGCCTTCTATACCCCACAAGCAAGACTGTGGTTATGTTTATACCTCTGAGATTTGTGCTTCATGTCCAAGATCAAAACCACAAGCTTTGTATCCAGATTTTGCATAATGAAACCGATTTCACGGCACAAGAACTTCTGGTATTAATAAACTGTATCTTCCTCCTCTGTTCTCCTCCTCCCTCCCCACTCCTATCCCTGCATCAAGCTGCTGAGGAGTCTACATGGCAGCCTTCTAAAGGTGTTGCTGATGAACTATACACCGATAACACACACATTTTCAAAGAGAAAAAGAGAAGCAGGGGGGCAGGAGGGGGAAGAGACAAAGAGGGACCCCAGTTCTGCTGCTAAACATGGGTTCAAATGCTATGAAATTACTATTTTAATCACGTTTAGTCATTATCTGTACTATAAGGATAGCTATGGTGAAGAAAGGAGGGAAGAACAAGGGCAATTTGTAAGTATTTTCACTGTCCAGGCTTTAGTTCAAGAAGAGAAGGTAGAGGGCAGGAGTTTAACTCGTTGTCAGGGAAATATAACATTGCCCATTGACCCAATGGCTTCCCTAAATTTCCCCAAAAGAAGATACACAGCAGAAATTTTAGTTTGCAACACTGTTGCAGAGCACATACTAAGCTTTCATGACATAGTGCTATGTACACGCAGTTTCATTCACCAGTCATTAGGAAAAAACCCAAACACAAAGAAGTAAAAAAATGAAACAGCTGATAAACTCTTACAACATAGCAAAGTTTACTTGCCTGATTGTTTTTCATATAAATACAGTCAGAAAAGGAGAAACTCTTGCTTAAACTTTAAATCTTGGCTAGTTTTAGCACTACTTCAAGTGGCACATCTCTGGTCTTAACTGCTGCCCCCACATTCCTGGAGGGTGAGATCTCACATGTTGGGTTCAGGTTTTAAGCAATCTGGAGACAAGAGTGTTAAGCACTTTTTAAAGTTCAAGAATGAGTTGAAGTACCCGTGTAGTCATAATCCCAGAGAAAATCCTTATGCTGGAAATGATCGCTATCACTTCTCCAGCTAAAGCACAAAGATTTTGTAACAGAGTGCAGCAAGCTCTGTTATCAGCTTTGATGGGAACTCAGCTCCTATTCTTTGTGTACACTCAGCATCTTCCCAGAGGGATTCACAGTTAAAAATATTCACCACTGAGATGGACTATTTTGCACTACTCGATAACACAATACCTACGAGATGGAGCCACCAGCTAGATGAAGGCATCCAAGCCTCCATTTCAAAGTGTAAATAACAATTCACGGCTACAAGAAACAAAAGAGCTACATGCAGGAAAACAATAATCAAAGCGCTAGCATAAAAATAATGAACGTAGGGAAAATGAAATTAGAAGCTAAAGGAAAACCAGAGGGGAATATAGCAAGGAACTATAAAAGGAATGGGCGATCACAGTTAAAATAAAATAGGCAGCAATTTAAAAATAGTTTAAAGCTCTTAGAAAGTTGTGGGAGAAAAACATAATGATGGTAGAAAAAAAAAGAAAAGTGATAACACAAAGTAGGAACTGTAGGCATAAAATTAATGTATTAAAAGTAATTATATGCTTACACTCTACATAGAAAGAAGGCCCATTTCACAAGTGATAACACATACTTAGAGAATTTTCCCCATAGTATCTCTGCTGAGGTCATGGACTGAAAACTCTATTCTGCATGTAATTGTAAGTGGGATAATGAAGTTGCAAGGCATGGTTTAAAACTCCTCCTTCCACTTCCTATGAAGGTGTCCTAGACCACATTGTCTATCCTGCTGCATAGTGCCTAGCAGAATTTTCAGTGTTTAGTAAAGATTGATTGGGCTTGGTAGAAATAAGAGGTAAGAGCAAGTTTGAGTAACCTAGTGGATGCAGCACTCATCTGGGATGAGGGATTCTTAGCATCTAGTCTGAAACAACCAGTTGTACACTTACATGTAAATGGTCATTGGGACAATTTTCGTGCACTTTACCTCCAGCATTATTGTCATTATTACTTCCTCTGGTCAAAGTTTAAAAGTCAAAACAGCCCATGCTCCAGTTTTGACAGAGACATTGCCAGTGCCATGACAGTTCTCCTGGTAGCGCTAACACACGTGAACAGCAGAGAGGTGAAGAATTGAAAACACACATCTATGTTTTGCTTCTCCTCTTTTCTGTCTTCCTTGCTGCAGATGTTCCTTTTTGTGTCCCATGTTTCCAAGTAACTACGGGCATGTTTATCCAGGAGAGCTCAGATATCTCCCACTGGATTTGCTCTTTGCAGAGCTGAGAAACATTCCTTCCAGCTGGATGGAAACTACTTTGGCAAGATGCAGCTTCTCAGGAGAGAAATCTGGAAAATGTTTCTGTCCATTTAGTCCTTGTAAAAAGTAAGTACTAAATACTTAGTATTTAGTCCTTATAAATGTAAGACTCCTGATTGAAGCACTGGTCCAATATCTCTGGAAGGCAGAAACTCAAGTGCTGAATTCAAATTTCAAGAGAGCCAGAGACTCTTCTATGTATTGTCAAGGTACTTTCATGGACCTTTCTGAGTTCAGGAGCAGGTAAAACTTATGTGGTAACTACCATAGCAGATGCCTTTACATTTATTGCACTTTTGGAAAGCTTCATTCAAAGTGAGATGATAAAACAACATAAATTTTGTAAGATATTTGACATGCAATAACACAGCTGTTGCTGTAAACACTATGGAAGAAATCTGGGAAGACGGCTATGTTGATCATGCAGTTTTCCAGTAAGACTGCTGCAGGGTCAAAGCATGCTAAGGACTGGAGAATATATAATTTATGTCATGGATTAGTGATGGTCCTTCTTGTCATAAACAATAACCTAAATAAACTTCATCATCATAGTCTTCCAAGCTCATAACCTTATTAGACACCATTGACAGTCAACAACCAAAAATTAAATGACTGAGAATTGGCTAGAGAAGTGGACCACGTGGAAAATCTAATCTGTTAAAAAATGACAGGTCAGACTGATAAGAAAGAGTCAGAAACCTGTCAAACATACCAAAGCCAAACTCAACATATTCAAATTAATCTTTACCAGTGATCACTGCATGATAGCTTCTATGACCATGACTCACTGACTCAGGAGTCATGTTGCTTTAAATACTGTCTGTATCTTCTTTGCATTTGTCACTTTGACAACGATTTAAATTAGATTAAGCATGAATTAATACACAAGAAGTCCAAAAAATCATTAGGTACGAAGTGTTTCTGGTGTACAGGATTAATTTAAAGAGCAGCAGTGTATGTGCCAATATAATTAACAAAGGAATGCCATAATGCCAGTTAGTACTTTCCTCGAGTGAGAATTTTATGCTGCTGCATTTCAGCGTGGAAAAACTAATTTACTGCGTGTCTGCAACAAGCAACAATAAAGCTCATGTTTGTTTACAAATAAATCTTCCAAGGAAATGAAATGCTTGGGAAATTGCAGGTAATGCTCTTCCATTGTTGAGTGCACATTGAGGGCTATGATTTAGAGACTACCATGGCCTTGCAAAAATAGCACTTAGAGTGGAGCAAGACTTAATCAGCTACAACAATAATTGAGCCATCATCTCTGCAGCAGGGCTTGAGGTAACAGGAGATTGTTAGAAAATACTGAATGGTCTTTGCTCCATAGTAGTCATAGGTGGTGGTCCATGACAGGGTTTGGGAGGTAATGCTGGAAATATGGATCAAAACATGATTTCATAAACTTCTGGGATTCTCTGTATTTCTCATGTAGGCAAACATCCATTTCACTTGGCAAAATTCCTCCCTAAAATGAAAGGATAGCAAAGCCTTCCAAATATCGAACAGTAGAGAGAATCTGCTTTCCCTGAAGCTTTAAGGACCTTCTCTTCTCAATATAGAAGCCAAACTACCCCCTGTCATGTGCTACATGACAAAGTTCTCCAAAAACACTCCTGCTGAGCAGCGAGATGTCAAGAGACAGTCAGAAACAAGGACTCTGGAGAAAGTAATTGACTCAGGAGTGAGGGTTGACATTTGTGGGTCTTGGGGATTGACAACCTTAAGTCCTGTATGGAAAGCACGCTCTCTATTCTTTTGAAAAACTGAGCTCCTTTTTAAGGACAGCAGGTTGTGATGCTACTTCTTATTCCTTTGCTAGGGACAGTTTCTTCATATTACATTCAGTGGCTACTGAAAAAAAAAAAGAAAGGAAGGCTCCTTGAACAGGGCCTAGGATGTAGCATTCCCCTCTAGAAGAGATGTGACCATTTACAGAGCAAAGTCACACTTCTGTTTGGAGTTTTTCTCCCTGTCTCTCTCATACAAACAATTTTTTTATTTCTTTGCTGCACAGTGAAGAAATTCTTTTTTTTCAAGTGGGGATTAGCAAACTCTCTTGGATCAAACTCTTATCTCTCCGAGTGCTCCAACTTTTAGACCACCTTATAAGAAGCAGTTTTTTCTCCCTGTATGGATTAAATGGATGAGAACCACAAATGTACTTTACAAAATGTCTCATCCTGTTGTAACCTATTAAACCTGTTTTGAGAACGCACAAATGAAAAACTTAAGTGGAAGAAAATCTTCTTCCTGGGATGTAATTTTGCCCAGATGTTCAAACTGGGGTACGTACATCTGGGAAAATTTTAGGAAATCAACTGAAATTCCTTCTGTTATGTTACTACAGCCAATATCCTAAAAAATGTAACGAAAAAAATCCCAAGTTCACACCCATGTTACATTGTCTTAATAGAATCTTTCATCTAAAAATAAAACAAACAGCTTAAGCATTTTGTCCTTTTGTCTTTCCTCTGAGATTGGCTTCACACGCTCCCATCCTCAAGAGTTTGCAGGAGCTGTTCTACCCTCTCTTACTTTTTGCATTTCACACAGCCAGCTACTTCCCACTTTAATATACTGTCTCGTGGATTTTGTTGCCGAGATGTGTTACTCTTTTATCCTGATGGTAATGCCAATACCTCAATACTCTGGTGGATTTATGGAACGGGCTGCAGATAGCAAGGTACCCTTGGCAATTAGCGGGCCAAGCTCTTTTCCATGCCTTCAATTCCTGTAAGTCTATGCCATTAATCCACAGGACAGCTTGAGCTACCATAAGTTTAAAAAGACAGGCAGATGTTTTATGACATTTGAACATTTGTGGTCCAACAGTTTTCTCATGATTTTCAAAGGCTATTTCAACCTTACAAAAGCAATGCTTAAAATAAGCTCTTTTATTTATTTATTTATTTAATTAAAACCTGAAGGGAAACATCTGCTTCCAGTTGGTGGAGGCCTGCTGAACTGTAATTAAAACGAATAGTGAATTTTTACTGGAACTTGGATTAGCTTGACCAAGAGATATCTCAGGGCCCTATCATCACAGCATCTGATCATTTCAAAATTTTTAATGTCTTTATTCTCACAGCAGCCTTCAGAAATGGAACAGCATTTTTATCCCTATTTGGCATTTAAGATTACACTTTCATGCGTATAATGGCAACACAGAAATTGTAATGAGAGGGAGACCTGCATAACATAACATGGACACACGTGGAGCCATTAGGTTGTTGATGCTTCAGAGTGAAATCAAACCTTGTGTTAAAAGCATATACAAAGCATAGGAAAAGATAAGTCCCCCGAACCAGATTCTCAGAATTGACCTTCTGAGACTGGAGCTGCTGGTAGGAAACACTGAAAAGAGGGAGAAGTACACTCTAAATCCTGCTCTTCACTGGACCACTTTGCTCCAAAATTTATAAACCATAGCCCAAATCTCTCTGTTAAAAGGTAGTCCTACCCTTTCTTTGAATAAATACATACATACATACATACACACACTTCTGTCTGTAAAAATCCTATGGCGGCATATGATTTGTTCACCTGATTGATATGATTCACATGATTGATATGATTTGAATTTATAAATTCACTTTGGAAAACACAGTTAATTCTGTTATTGAGCAAGTTCGTATCTCTCACCTCCCAATTCCCTTTTGGCAATCTGAAGCAGGAGTGCTTCCAGCCTTTTTAGATAAAAGAACAAAAAATTACCTTCCCAGGAAAAAGAAGGAAAAGTTCATCAGAGCAGGTGGAGAAAAAGGAAAAGGAATAAAACAGGAGAAGAACTGTTTGGATGAAGATTTTCACCTGAGCTAGGCTGGTGATGAGCAGAAATGGCTCAATTATTCACAAAATGGATTTAAATTCCAAAAAAAGTCCTTAATTCATCAATTTCAAAAGATAAATTTCCTTCTTACAAAGCTGGAAAGCCATCTGTCTTCTAGTGAAACTTCCATTATTTCCTATATGTGTTCAGCTGGAAAGATGTAGAATTTATCCCTCTTTTCCCTCAGAATACCTAGCACCTGATTTTTGGAGCAGATAATCCAAACCTTAAGACATTTGACTAACCTTGGTAAACGAAATTAAAAGCATCTGGTTCTCTCACATCTTGTGTGAATGTCCTCTTCCCATACAAGAGGCCCAGTTTCTTCACCCACACTTAAACAAAACAAAATATGGTGGACATCACCATACTCTGGGGAGAACTCAGTCTGACTGGGATTTTTCCTGAACTGAGCTACTGACTTGATGGGTGGAGGGCTGTACAGTCTCTAGTCTTAGACAACAGTTAGGCATGGGATAAGCAAATGGATCCTCTGCTGCATCTGGGCATTCAAAGAAGAGAATTGTCCGGGAAGCTTAGTACTCAAACCCTCATCTCTGCAGAATGAATTTGCCAAGAGAAATTTCTGGGCTTAGGAACTTTGAAGTTTGGTGGAATAAAGGCATCTAAGATTGGCTTAGGCACCTGAACCCCTCTTTGGCTCTTGCCCCAAGTCCCACTGCAACCAGGAGTGAAGACAGGTTGGCAAATTTTCTCCTGAATGACTTGCCCAAGGACACAGAAGTTTGTGGTGGAGGAGAATCCCATTCTCTGAAGCACATATGTGTCACTTTAACCACCAAGCCAGCCTTCCTACAAGCTTTAGAAGGAAATTGAATTGGCACATGGAATGGTTCCTTAAAATAACTGCTCTTTTGCAAGGAGACTCTGAATTCCCTCTCACAGCAAGTCAGCATCCACTCAATGTCACCTCCCTCCTGCTCTCCTGTGGTTCAAATGATTGCGCTGTTCCTGGAAGAGACATCTTACCATGAAAGCACAGGTTCATATTCTAGAGTGTTGAAGGCTCTTGTGCAGCAACTCTTTATTATTATTTACATCTGTTTTAAGCATTTAAGAGAAAGCTGTAGATATTTATAATATGTGCATGTTAACAGACGGTACATACTGATTCTTCGGCGGTTTCTATTGTGGCGCTGTGAAGCTGCTTTACCTGTATATTGCGATTAATGCAGAAATCACCATTGTAGCAGCTTCATGGTTACAGTGCCAACATCTATGGAGCTTTCTCAAGGAAGCATAAAAAAATTGATCTCATGCCCTTTTTAAAACAGACAATCCTATTTAATATTCCCAGAGACAGCAGAGCTCTGCCTGAGGTTAAGTCTAAGGCTGTGAGTACACTTGCTGTGTTTTCCTCTCCTTTTTCCAAAAACTATTGCCAAACCCAGAGAGGAAAAGTCTCATAATGCTTATATCTATTACCAAAGAGAAAGAAGAATCCCATTTATTATGGAAATATATCTCATTTAATACACTTGGAATTTCTTGCCAATGTTTCAAATCAAGTAGTTTAGGAAGCATAAAAAAACCCACAAAGCAACGAGGTCAAGGAAAAAAAGAAAGTCAAAGAAGAAATGCTGTGGAAAGGAAATGACACCAAACATTGCCTTTTAAACCTTGCTGGTTTTGCTGTACAAAACTAAAATGCATCTAACATACACTATCTTAACAACTCCTTCATCCCATCAAGACATTTATCACTAGAGCCCTTTGGCAGTTTCTATGTTCCCTTTCCCTCTTTTAAGTAGTCAGTCTCCCAGATACCCCCCAAAGGGAAGGAAAAATGTTATTTTCTGTCTCTCTCACCCAAGCTGGGTATGATTGCTTTGTCTAGACTGGTTTTAGGAGGCAGATGAGGAAGCAGGTTCAGGCACAGGTTGCACACAATTTCTGTACTCCTATTATCTGTGGGACGACCGCAGATCAGCTGGGACTTGCTATATCAGATCAACTACAAATCTCCTTTCTTTCTATTAAAAGACTGCGTGGCTTTCCTCAGACAGACTTCTTGCTTGCATGACATTGCCTCCAAGACATGTGGCCTACACAGAGACAACAGTACCCCAAGCAGCATGGCTTCTCCATGAACACTTAAGTGCAAGAGTGGTCCCAAATTTTCTTCTAGCCTTCTCTAAAGGTTGCCTTGAGCAAACATTTGAGTTGACAGTGTAGAAGCAAATCATGCTGAAGTTTCAGTTCTGATTTAGGCACACTTTAATGGAGACAAAGTAAACTACGCCATCCATTTGTAAAGGTCATGTTGAATCTATTCTATGGCTGGATCGGACCAGTCTAAGCTATGGTGTTCTGTGCTACCTGGTATGTGCCTCCTTCACAGGAGGTGGCACTCAGCTACACATCCAGTTAAAAAGACCTGGATCCACTTTTTGTGTAGCACACCACAAGCTCTATCTGGGAGGTGCCCATCTCATGCTAAGTGTGCGAAGTTCAGCTACAGTAATAACAGAAGTGTAGTCTGTGAGATATAGGAAAGCCCACTAAACTCTTCTCAACAGACCATGCATGCATGCATACACACACACACACACACAAATAAAAAGACATGCAAAAGGAAGAGGAAGAACAGAAAACAGGTGGAAGAGGTTTGTTTCCTAGAATTATAGAATCATAGAATCCTTTAGGTTAGAAAAGATCTTTAAGATCATCAAGTCCAACCGTTAACCTAACACTATCAAGTCCACCATTAAACCGTGTCCCTAAGCACCACATCTACATGTCTTTTAAATACCTCCAGGGATGGTGACTCAACCACTTCCCTGGGCAGCCTGTTCCACTGCTTGATAACCCTTTCAGTGAAGAAATTTTTCCTAATATCCAATCTAAACCTCCCCTGGTGCAATTTGAGGCTGTTTCCTCTTGTCCTATCACTTGTTACTTGGGAGAAGAGACCGACACCCACCTCGCTACAACCTCCTTTCAGGTAGTTGTAGAGAGCAATAGGGTCTCCCCTGAGCCTCCTTTTCTCCAGGCTAAACAACCCCAGTTCCCTCAGCCGCTCCTCCTAAGACTTGTTCTCTAGACCCTTCACCAGCTTCGTTGCTCTTCTTTGGACACGCTCCAGCACCTCAATGTCTTTCTTGTAGTGAGGGGCCCAAAACTGCACACAGTATTCAAGGTGTGGCCTCACCAGTGTCAAGTACAGGGGGACAATCACTTCCCTAATCCTGCTGGCCGCACTGTTTCTGATACAAATGAGATTAATTGTTTGCTGTCAAAACAGGTCTCTGATTTTAAGTGGCCACTTGGAGAATGTCGTGGTTTAACCCCAGCTGGCAACTAAACACCACACAGCTGCTCGCTCACTCCCCCTGGTGTGAATCAGAAGAGTAAAAGAGGGGGAGAGAATCAGAAGGGTAAAAGAGAAAACTCGTGTCTTGAGATAAAGACAGTTTAATAGGTAAAGCAAAAGCTGCGCACGCAAGCAAAGCAAAATAACAAATTCATTCACCCCTTCCCATCGGCAGGCAGGTGTTCAGCCACCTCCAGGAAAGCAGGGCTCCATCACACCTAACGGTTACGTGGGAAGACAAAAAGCCATAACTCTGAATGTCCCACTTCCTTCCTCTTCTCCCAGCTTTTATATTGCTGAGCATGACGTCATATGGTATGAAATATCCCTTTGGTCAGTTGGGGTCAGCTGTCCCAGCTGTGTCCCCTCCCAACTTCTTGTGCACCTCCATCCTTCTCGCTGGTGGGGTGGTGTGAGAAGCAGAAAAGGCCTTGACTCTGTGTAAGCACTGATCAGCAATAACTACAAGATCCCTGTATATATGAACACTTTTCAGCACAAATCCAAAACGTAGCCCCATACAAGCTACTATGGAAAAAATTAACTCTATCCCAGTCAAAACCAGCACAAGGAAAAACATGAAACTCTTTTATGGAATATGCTACTGTCCACTTTGCATTCCCATATCTCCATACCTTCAAGTCCAGCCCTGAGAAGATCTAATTTCTGAACTCACATCTAAGCTGTGCATTATATTGTATCGAGGAATGTTTCCAGGCACTAGAATTCAACATCCATATGATTAAATTATTAGAACAATCCTTGACACACTTTTGGGGCTGGCCAGATAACACTCTCCCCGGAAGTCCTTATGGTAGTAGACAAGAGACCATGGGGCCAGGCACCACTCCCAACAGACAGTATGACTACTACGATACCATTTTGAAGGGTAATAAAATGTAATTGTCTGTGCCCAGGTGACTTTGGCTTGAGCACCAGACAACAATCTCGGAATAAGCCCACTTAATTTACCAGAATAAATGAATGTAAACTGAAAATAGGCCTAAGCTTAAACTTTCAATGAACGTGGCTCTATTTTCATAGCATTCAAGTTCAACCAAAATCCTAAATTTTGTAGGCTGTGTTCATACCTAGAAAAGATAGAAAAAGTACTGTGCTGACCAAAGGTACAATGGGGTAAATTAGGTAAATTTGTTAGAGATTCCAGTTACAGGAATCTTTTCTTGGGGTGGATGGAGAAGATCTTGTATGGGGAAGTCTCTGCAAGGAGGAATAAACCCTTTCATTGGTGTCTGCGAACTGCTAAAATCACTGCACATGCTGAGTGTCTTCAGTTGAGGTCCTTCAAGGCTCTGCTGCCTTCTGCTGCTCAGTTACTAGCCCAGAGTGGATAAGGTTGCTGCTCTTTCTGCTGTTGGAAGAAGGGTTAGGATAGTGTTGAATCAGAGCACCTAATCTCACTGCAGAAGAGGTTATACGAGACCCACAATCACTGCTGTCTTCATTTGGATGTTTTTACAGATCCAAAGAGCAAAAACAAATGTTGCGCAGAGCTACAGTTCCTGACTCAATCGTTTTCTTCACCTTTATGATAACACGGAGAGAAACATAGGGTGTAATTATGGTACCAGGAGCTATTCACAAGCTACCAGAAAATTAAAATTGCAAGTAGAATTAATTGTTTGGAACTTCCTTACTCTTGGATAGGAGAAGATCTGTCAAGCAGTTATTGACGGCATCTATGACACTAAGGTACAAGCTCCCAGGACAGTTACCAGGTGCTTAGGCTAACTGGCCTAGAATTTTTATTTTATTTTTATTTTATTATTAAACTCTCATCCTCCAAAACAGGGTGACCACATCTAAACCACCTATAATATCTGCCTCATGATATATCTCTAATCATGTTTGGGAAAGTCCTACCTGTTCTAATTGAAAAATATTCCAGGAACTGTTTTAACAATACCATAATACAGACATAGAGATCCAGTGCTTGAGAATATAACATAGTGTTGTTTAATGTAACCCTACAGACGCAGCCATTTTTGCTGCAGCCAAGTAAAGTGTCTATTTAACAACGTTTTCTCCTCATGCCGTGTTTGGACAGATGAAAACGAAATTTTCCTAACACAGATGAGGTAAATACAACTGCAGAGCTTTCAGTAAAGTTTGACTGAAGCTTTTAAATGATTGAAATATCTAAAGCAACCCTTTTAGACTAGTATATCTATATTTTGATACCCATGAATGCAACAAATATGATATATTTTTTGCCTAGTGTGTACATATCTCTTCAAGGTCATCCTGTACAGTGGTCATTTGCTTACTTGATGGTACAGGCATAGGATATTTGAGGATGAGAACAGTATTTTAATCAGAATAACATTCCTGCCCATCATGATTCTGGTCTTACACAGACATAATTGGCTTGGGTAGCTGAGTTTCTCAAGTGAGTAGCACCTGTTTTTACCAGAAAAATAAATGTAAGGGAGTCCTTGCAGGTATATCAATTATTTACAATTCTTAATTACTCTTATTACAACTATTATTTCTTGTTATAGCACCACAGGTATACACAGCACACACAAAAATCAGATTTTAAGCCATTTCTAAGACGTTGATGATGTAAAGCACTATGCTGTCTTCTGAGATGCTGGTCAGGTTTATTCTTTATTTCCTCACTATATTGTTGTAAAACCTGGCACTGCCTCTCTCCTTAGGAAAATTGCCATGAAGCAAGAGAATTAAGGGGTCCTTAGGAATTAAGAATAGACTTTAGCATATACATGGAATCAATAGCGCTCTGAAAATTATTCCAAGGAATAAATTTCATGCTCTGCATTTATTACTGTTGCAGGAATTGTGCACTGGGTGTTGCTTAAGCCCACCAACAATGTTCAAATGATAAAATTCACAAGTCTCTAGTCACGCTGAATCTGTACGAGAAGTGATGATCTGTGAAATCAGTGTTCAGGTGAGGTACACCTCAAATGGATAAGCTCACGGTGCTGTTTCTGCTTGCAATGGATAAATTCTGCCTTTGACATCTGTGGTCTCACAGAAGACTTCTGGGGAAACGTAGGAGTTCCTGCAAAAGGAACTCATGAAACATCTCTGCTCCTACCTGCTCCTTTGCAGAGGTAGGTTCATTTATCCCATGGCATGAACCCCTTGGAGGCAGCTTACTGCTTGCAAACTCCACTTCTTGATTTATCTTCAGTACTTCCTAAATCAATAGTAATGAGCTTAAGAAGTTGTCAGGGAAAGAAACAAGCAAATTCTGTGTTTCTGTATCAGTTCCAAGATAAAATGGTGATGTGCATATTAAGAAAAAAAAAATCTAGGTAGATATATAGAGGGAATTAAATACATTATTTAAGAGAAAACATTCTTGGAGAAAAAAAGCACTGAGACTGAGTGCTCGTTATTTCTAGTTCATTAAAAAGTAATTGTTACATTTTACTCTTCTTACAGCTGAAGATTTTAAAGCACTTTACAAGCATTAGCAAATTAACTTTCCCAGCATCCCAGGCAGAAAGTTAAGGCTTATTATCTGCACTATGTGCATGGAGAAAGAGACTGTAGACACTTTCTTGGAACTCTTATTTGTACGAACAGCCCCATATATATCCATGAAAATCATTATATATAGAATCATAGAATCACAGAATCATTTAGGTTGGAAAAGACCTTTAAGATCACCAAGTCCAACTGTTAACCTAACACTATCTAGTCCACCACTAAACCATGTCCCTAAGCACCACATCTACACATCTTTTAAATACCTCCAGGGATGGTGACTCAACCACTTCCCTGGGCAGCCTGTTCCAATGCTTGACAACCCTTTTGGTGAAGAAATTTTTCCTAACATCCAATCTAAACCTCCCCCGATGCAATGTGAGGCCATTTCCTCTTGTCCTACCACTTGTTACTTGGGAAAAGAGACCAACACCCACCTCCCTACAACCTCCTTTCAGGTAGTTGTAGAGAGCGATGAGGTCTCCCCTCAGCCTCCTTTTCTCCAGACTAAACAACCCCAGTTCCCTCAGCCGCTCCTCCTAAGACTTGTTCTCTAGACCCTTCACCAGCTTCGTTGCTCTTCTTTGGACATGCTCCAGCACCTCAATGTCTTTCTTGTAGTGCAGGGCCCAAAACTGAACACAGTATTCAAGGTGTGGCCTCACCAGTGTCAAGTACAGGGGGACGATCACGTCCCTAGTCCTGCAGGCCACACTATTTCTGATATGGTTGAGTTGAAATATAGTTACCTTTGTGACTAACTAAGATGCCATAAGACTTGTTTTATAGTCTCCCATGACTGGGAAGATAGTTCTGGCAATAGTTTTTAAAGTAAAGAGAACTGAAGCAGATAAGGCTGTTTAAACCTTTCTTTCCATTTGTCTGAAGATTCAGCTATCCATCACTCATATTTGAAGATCATTCTCTAAGTTGGGAGAAGTAGAAACATCTTTTAGTTCTTATTGTACTTCCACAGAAGTAGAATTTGTATGTGGGATAATTTTGTTTCATTTTTCTGGAAAATTTTGAATTTGTCTAACTGTATATGTGTGTGTAAAATGATCTAGAGCTATCAGCCACTGTTGCCAGAAATTGCAGAATTAAATATTTTTTTCCTTGAAAATTTTCAGGCTTTTCCAACAAGACACTGAAAACTTACAAAAAACAAATTGACATATGGCAGTGAAAACTTGTATTTTATTGAAATTTCAATTTTTTGTCAAAGTTCGGACATAAAATACTTAACTAGCTCTGTTGAGGACATAGGTCAGCATAAGGAGCAGCAATGAGACCTTGTGTAGTAGTTACACTGCAGAGGCCAGAGACTTCTTCACACTTGTAACACTGTACTTTTAAACGAAGAATCAAACTTTCACATGTTGAAGCAAAGATGTGAAAAAACCAAATTCCTACTTCTATCCTCCAGCTCAGAGCAGCAGGGGAGAATTTTGCTCATCTTCAGCATCCCTTTAGGTATTAAAAGTAAATAAGAAATAAATAAGATGCCCTATGAGGCTAACCTGAACAAAGATTTTTTTTTTACAATAGTTATTATTAACCAAACAAGTCTGCAATTGAGGAAGATACTATCTATGAATAATGAAAGGTCTCCTTTTGTATTCAATTTCTAGATGCCTTGTGATTAAATGGCGGTTGCTCATGAAATAATAATAAAAAAATGCTGACACTGTAAATCAACCAGAACCAATCTTCTGCTTTCCCAGGCATTACTGTAAGAAAATTAATTCTCTGCACCCGGGAACAAGCCCTCTATCTCAAAGTAAATTGATAAACTGTGTTTCGGCTCCTGTGTAATTAGGAATAATGGTTCCCATTCTTTTGAGTGAGTGGCAGAAGTAGGACTGACAGAGTTACCATTGTCTGTTGATGAGATATGTGCCTTGTATTATCGCCGGCTTGTACTTCTTTGCCATATGAACTCTCATAAAGTAAAGCAGCATCTTTTTGTCTGGCCTTTTTTGAGAGCGCTTGACCTTCATCAACGTCTGCAATTCCCTTGGCTGTGACACAAGGGAGAGTGCTGTGCTGGTCACATCACAGAAGAGGCTCTCTGTCTTGGACATCAAGGTATGGTTAGAAGGCATGACCCCAGAGGAACAGCAAGGTGTATGGTACCTCCTTCCCACTGTATAGCATACAACCCTCATGCAAATATGCATTGGACAGGCAAATTAAAGCATCTGCTGAGCTGTAACCTTGACCCTATATTTATGGGGCAGGAGAAGGAATATGGCACTATGCTGCCAATGCATAAATCCTGGCTGATCTGAGATGGAAAAGTGAGTGCTGTGTTCAGTGTTGGTGGTCTCAGAAACTTATGCTGATTTCTGGCACTTATGTGCATGAATATTGAGGCAGATGCTGAGGAATCAAGTTTACTTGTATCTCCTCTTTAGCGTTATCCCCA
Organism: Gymnogyps californianus; assembly: GCF_018139145.2. Classification (NCBI taxonomy): domain Eukaryota; kingdom Metazoa; phylum Chordata; class Aves; order Accipitriformes; family Cathartidae; genus Gymnogyps; species Gymnogyps californianus. The sequence continues at coordinate 3,173,940 of NC_059472.1, read as the reverse complement.
CCACAATGTATGCAGCCCATATGATGTGGGACACTGATCAAAGGAACTTGGCTGATTCTTCAGGTGAAGTTTCACGAGCCCCTGTGGCACATGTTCGCTTCATTCTTTTCATCTGAAAATTTAGGAAAAGTAATCAAATTTTGCCCAGCATAATTCTTTCTTTACATACTCAGGCAGCTCTACGTCTGTTCTTCAGAAGGCTATTTGAGCAATCAAAAATAGAGGACTTTCATTATTCTAGAAATGAAAGCTTAGCATCTGAGGAACATACAGTAACAAAATCTATTGGAAACCCATGAATTTTAAATGAGATTGAGCTTGTAAATCTTCACTAAACCACTCACTTAGCTAGTAAATTCCAGCATGAGCACAGGGAGTTTGGACTGGGTCTTTACATTTTAGTTTCTTTGTAATATGGTAAAGTACATTTATGGGAATTCCTAAATCCACAAAGGCCTTGTATGTAGTAATGAAATTGCTGTAAAACTTCAAAGCATATTTCCTACTACCTTTTGCCACTGTTTTTCAACCCATTTTGGTTTGCGGATTCCTGAATATTTTCCACTAGAGTTCATACCCCTTTAAGGATGTCTTAAATATAGATTGTCACATGGCAAAATACAAACTGAAACTCGAAACACCCTGCGCTTTTTTGATGTTATCCCCAGTAGTTGTCTTTAGACATGGACTCTCAGAAGCCATCAGCCAAAGCCTGCAAAAAATGCTTGCAAACCACTGCTAATTAACTGAGTAATTTTTCGCTGAAAAAAACTGGATAGTTATGTTTTTATTCTTGGTTTTATTGTTGTTTTTATACGTGACTGAAAAAAAGAATATCATATTATTACAAACCTACTAAAGACTGATTATTCTTATAGTAGCATCAAAAAAGTTAAAAAAAAACCCTTTCAAACCAATTTGTATGAGAACTGAGATAGTACAAGATCTCTGTAGTTTAAGAGACTCACCAAGCTACAGACTACGCTGCAGAAGCGATTGTCCTGCTATACTTAGCATTGGTGCAGCCTCACCTCAAGTACTGGCTGCAGTTTTGGACTCCACAATATAACAAGGATAGACAACAAAGATGGCGAAAGGACTAGATGGCATGACGTATGAGGACTGGCAGAGGATACTAGGTTTGTTCATCTTGGAGAAGAGGAGACTGAGGGGTGAACTCATTGCTGTCTACAACTTTCTCATGAGGGGCAGCAGAGAGGGAGGTGCTGATCTCTTCAGTGACAAGACGTGAGGGAATGGCTTAAAGCTGCGTCAGGGTGTTACGAGCCAGACCCGACTGACCAGAGGTTCTGGGATCCCCCCGGGCTAAATTAAGGTGAAACGACACCAAACGATCACTTTGAATGCTTTATTTGAACAATCCAAACTGTGGAAGGCATAACGGTGGGCAGCGTGGGTTGCAGCAAAACGGTCACAAGAAGACAGAAGAGAGAGGAAGAATAAAAAGAAAGAAAGAGGGGGAAAAGAAAAGAGATAGTCACCACCCTTGGATCCCGCGGCGTTGGCAACGAGCACGGTAATCCTCCAGTGATGGGCGCGCCCAACGTGGCTCTTCGCAGTTGTGTCTTTTATAGTCTAAATCTCCGTCCACAGTCACGCCTCTTGAAGACTTATATGGGTTCATTCTAGACAGTTCTCAACATATATGGTAGTGTTCCAGAGGGTTCTTTATCTACTGAGCATGTGTGGCTTATTGGGGTGGTGGTCTTAGGGACTTTCCAAGAAGCTACAAGCCCCCTCCTCAGATAAGCTTTGTGTGACCTCTGGCCATATGTGGTGGGTTCCCAGGCTGGTTCTGCCAGAACACGGGACTGCACACCCTCCGGCACCCCCCCTGTGTCCATGCCAGCCAACTTCTTGCTAATGGCCCTCTTTGATATGCAGACCCTACCTTGGTTGCTACAATGTTTGAGACATTGACAGGCGTTAACTCTTTCAGTCCCTCACACAGGGGAAGTTCAGATTGCTTATTAGGAAAAAGGTCTTCACTGAGAGCTTGGTCAAGCACTGGAACAAGCTCCACAGGAAAGCGGTCATGACGTCAAGCCCGTCAGTGTTCAAGAAGCGTTTGGGCAATGCTCTTAGATGTATGGTTTCATGTTTAGGTTGCCCTGTGTGGTGTCAGGAGTTGGACTCTATGACCCTCGTGGGTCCCTTCCAATTCAGGATATTCTAAAAAAATTTGTATGAGAACTTCATCCTAAGTGGCTATATATGTTTCTGTTGTGAAACTGCAATTCCAGTATGTTCTTTGAAACCTTTGGCATTTTGTCGCTCAAGTTATTAGCTGGACTGAGCTCTCCTGCAAATCAGGATATTAGTAGGCCTGCACAACAATTTCTTACCAAAACCTCCTATTCACTCCTGAATATGCTGTAGGATGGCAGCTGTAATTCTGCCCAATGCTGGCATCAAAATAAGCAAAGCCAGCAGCAGATCGGAGCTGAGAGATAACTGAGAACAGCTTTTCAAATACATCTGTGCTGTAATTTGTCTCACTTTCCATTTGAAGTCGAATCAGCCCTGTCTCTGACCTTAGCATCTCCATCTGGGGATTTAGATCATAGACAGATGAGATAGTTGCATAGAGCTAGGGCTCTTACAGCTTGAACAGAAAATGTGACAGGAATTAGATCCGGGTTTTATAGACAACGTACCTCGAAACATGGCAGCTGAGGCCAATAATGTAACAAGACTGTCAGGTCTCTGGGAGCTGAATGCTTCCAAAAAAGGGCACTAAGATTTGGGATGTGACTTTCATTTATAGTCCAAGCAGCAAAGATATTCAGTTGTGGGATGAAACAAAATTCCTGAGATTTACTGTTTCACGTTGAAGAAATTTGCCATGGGGATTTCTTAGGCTGTGATAAATAAAAGCCCATTAGGTTTCTCCTGGTATCTAGGAGAGATTGACTGATTTTGTACAGCATAATGGAAAACTGGCTAATCAATACCGTGCTATTTTTCAATTTAACTATATTAATCGTGCACACTGTTTTCATTTGTGTCTGAAAGAGAAATAAACAGGTGTGAACATCGATTCCTGCTAAATAACAACATTATGAAAGAACATTATTTAGGCACATCTCCGTTCCTTGCTATTGTTCTAGAAAGTCAGCATTATGTAGAGGCCTCTTCTGCTCATAACCCATGAAAATGAAGACTTGCTAGCCATGACGTCCATCATGCTCTGATAACATGGCAGTATTTCCGTGTATCCATGATGACTGAGTGATTGGGACAGGTAGCAGGGTGGAAAATTAGGCCATACCTCAGTGGGTAGTCATCGGTTCTTGGCTGTAGGCACAGAGAAACAACTCACCCCTTCCAACCCATGGAAAACGATCCCAGCAACTTAAAAGTGATGGTCTCCTTGCCTCCAGAAGGCAGCATGATATAGCGGTTAGAGCAGCACCTGCTGATAGACTCCTTCCAGCCCTTTCTTAATGCTTGTTGAGAAGCGTTCAGCAAGTCATTATTTGCAAACACCTCCCTCCTCCTCCTCTCTCCGCCAATCATTATGTACAAGTCAGAGGCAAAAGAAAGTGCCACAATTTATACTCATGCCTCAAGTTATGGTCAGAGAAAACTCCTGAGAATAAGCTTTTAACCGGTGAGACTGGACGGGTCAAATCTCATGCTTTCAGTGAGAGATTTGTGCACCTGAACCCCACATCAACCACCGATATAACGTGGGCTTTTGCATCACTATAGCCTCTCTGACAGTTGCTCCATCACAAGACAGCTACTGCTTACTACCACCTCCCTATGCACCAGATGGGTCCCAGTCATTAGCCCCAGTGCGGCACTGCCTCACCATCAGTCAAAGACACACAACAGATTCATTATATTATGGCTTTTAGGATGTGAACTAATGAGGTGTCTTGAAAATGTCATCTAAGCTTCTTCATATTTCCATTTTGCCGCCTTGGGGGTACAATGTGAGTCTCCAAAGCCATTTATGCAAGGAGGATTCATAATATCTGAGGAAATAAGCCTGATAATAAATAATAGTAATAATAGTAAATTACAAACTAATAACAAATAGTGATAATAATAAATAATGCCTAATAAGGTAGATGTTTATCTAATGTGCATTGCCATTATTCTGTTGACTTCAGTGGAGGTGCACCATTTTACACTGCTAAGAATTTGGCCCACAGATTCTATAAATGTGGTAGAAGTGCAAGGTAACATTAGAATCAGACAATAGCAAAGGCAAAGATGCAAGACAGGGAGCACCTTTTGCAAAAGGGAATCCTACTGCCTTTAAAAGCAGTGATGAGAATCCTTGACCTAACGGTACATCAAAGGCTCCCTACTTCAAACACTTACCCATACATTTTCTTGCACTAGAAAAATTAAAACAAAGTCAGTTTGTGGATCCATTGACTTATGGGGACCCATACCCTGGGAAGGAGAAGAAATGTAGTAGAAACTGCCATACCAGAGAGGAGTAAGAAATGGTCATGGTCTCAACGTGCCAATGACCAGAACAGAGAAGGCAAATGAAAAATGAATGAAAAGACATACCAGGACATGAGGAAGCTGAGGCATAGGGTGACTAAATTGCTTTGCTTCCAACAGGCAGACCATGATGTTGAACTGCAGTTTAGTGTTTTATGCACAAGATTGCCTGTGGGATTTTGCAGCCTTCTGCCCAAGCCTTGGCCATAGCTATGTAATTGTAGCAAGGGACAGAGAAAGCCACAGACTGCACTGGAGGCATCAATGACCCAAACCAACTTGCTGGGAGTGGGTCTTCTGACAGTCTTCTCAGAAAGAGTTTTCAGGCTCCCTCCAGGCACTGAGCAACTTTTACAGAAAGGAAAATCCTGACATTTTTACATACATCATTAGCATAATTCACATATATTCTGCCAGCCCTCCCTTCTCTGACATTAACACAGAGTCACACCACATGCAGCCTTCCACCTTTGATAAAGTTATAATTTATGCAACACCTTGCTGTAGGACCAAACAACATTGCTGTAGGACCCCAGGATGTTTTGGGTGGGTTGGGAAGGTTCAATATATTGCTATCCCTGCCAGGGACTCCAAGTCCTATTATTTAAAGTCTCTTGTGACTGACAATATTCAGAATGACAGAAGAGCTAATTAGTCTGAGGTAGCTTGGGAGCCTTTCTGCTGAATTCAGAAGGCCTTGGGATCAATCAGCTGGGCTTTATGCTGCCAGGAAGAAGAGACACTAGCCCTGGGCTGCTGTGATGGACTATTTCAGTATTGTGTCTGAGTCATAGCATTGAATTTCCTCTCCTGCTCAATGATATACAGGTTCATTTGACAGTCATTTCTCATTGGTCTTCTGCATCAAATGCTTTGGCAGGCTCTTCTGAGGAGACAGGTGTCCAAAATACATATTTTAAAACCAAGCTCCATGAAATCCTCAAATATTAATAGTTGTCTCCCACCTAAAAAATTAAGCTCTCATTTCCTGAGGCCTCTCAAACTATATAGCCAAGACCAGCACTCCTCCTACTCCTTCTCAGATGGCATTTTCAAGCCACATTAATTAATTAATTTCCTGAGTATCGCAGGAGAGAAACAGGTCATAGATTATTATTATCCCTAAATTAAAAATGCGTAAACTGAGGCATAGAGACATCAAGTGAACTGCTTAGCAAGGTCAAGATTAAACAACTAACTGCTAGGCCACCATCTCTTCAAAAGAAAGAGGTAAAATTAACGGCTGCAGGGAAATCTGGCCAAATAACTGAGCACTTCAGACCCGATGCAGGATGAGATGGGGGCCCACATCACCTATATCATGGTTAGCATTTGTGTGAAAAGGGTATGACAAATAATTTGGAAAAACCTTTTGATTGTTTATTCTTAGAAGGAGACTATGAGGAGTCAATTGTCCCAGGCACTGTACAAAATCAATCTCTAGAGAAACTGTGATCAAACCAGAAAAGGGGAGATCATAGTAACTTGAGAAGAAAATGTGAAAAGCCAGGAGCAGATCCCAGGAATCTTTAATCTTCCCCTGAGCACAAAGGAGTGCCTGGAGCACACAACCTCTCACTTTAAAAGTAAGATAATAGTAATCTATAACAGTAATTAAATTGCTGTTTCTGCACTGGTGTCATCTTCAAGAGCAGCACTACCTTGAGAGTGCCAGAGTCAAGGATAAGAGTAATTGTCTGAAAGTGATGTTTGCCTTAATCACAATGGCTGACTCTAAATGCTGTGACCTGTGATTTTATATTATGGCATGTCCAGAGAGCCTTTTCTCCTGATCATCCATGTCAAGACATAGGTCAGCTCATCTCTTATCCATGTATGGGGGTTTCTAGACCACCTAAACGAACGTTTAGGTGACATGTAACTGGTATGTCTGTTTCTAAACCTCACAGAATTGGGCTACAGCCAAAACACAGACACGGGAGTTTGGAAGCACTACTAACCCAGTTCCGATGTTTAGTAGGGATCTGTGCATTGCCTTTGACCAGTTATATTTAAAGGCTGAGGTGCTCTGAGATACTCAGCCAGCTTCTTACTAGTCAGCCTTTTATTCCTCCTTTCCTTTTTACTTTTTCTGAAAGATGCAGGCAAGTGAGAGGACATCTTTTTAAAGGACAGCCATCAATGAGTAAAAGACCAACAGAGCATGAACACTTAGAAAACAAGACATCAAAATATGGTAAGAGCAAAGAATAGAAAAGTGTCAGGCATCTAACCTTTATTGTGAGTGTTAATCCAGCACACCCTCGTTTTCCAACACTATTACTGTGTGCTTGAGATGTGTAGGCTTAGGGTTAGTTACGTTTCTGTATTTGCTAGTCTTGCCACAAAGTCCATTTTAATGGTTGACAGAAAAAGGAAAGAGATTTTCCCAGTTTTCATCTCCAGACACATTCGGGCAGTCCAGTGTGAACTGCTTCACAGAGTTGCCTTGCAGAGCTGTTGCTGCAGCTCCTTTTAATCTAATGCCATGGTCTCCACTGCTGAGGTGTCTGATCCCTCATAATCAAGGACTGTTTTATCTTTATAAGTCATATGACATGATATAATTTACATTTTATAGAAAAGGAGCTATTGGCCAGAGATAAATCATAGCTAAATCACTGAGATACAAATGCAAACCTGTAAGTCTTTATTGCACGCTGCAAAGGCACCCTCCATTTCCCCTAAAAGACAAGTTAAAACCAAAAAGTTACTTAAAGTTACTTCAAGGGCAAGGGTGTATTACTGAATATCTAAGTAATTTCATCATCTCCACTATTGCAATGCAAAAAGTAATTATCCCAGACTGATGAAAACTGCTGTCACCATGGGAAAATGGGGACCTGAGCAACTAACAGTAATTGCTGGATTTGGGGAAAGACAATGCTTTACTAGTATATTCAATTACAGCTTGTTTGCATAAGTATAAAGTTTAGATGCCTTAGTGATGGATCAGCTTAACACATTCCAAACAGAAGAAAAAGGGTTTGTCCCCCAAAGCATCCTGCCTTCAAAATGAGACAAGATACAAAGCATGGGTATGTAGCACTGGACTCATCCAGAACCTGGACTGCAGGAAAAAGGGAAGAAGCAAAAACTCTACAGCTGCAGAACTCCATCAGATGTGCTAAGAGCACATGTCCTTTTGCGGCTCTTCTGTTGAGCTCTCATCAGAAAAGTTTGCCTCTGGGTGGTTGTTAAAATTCAAAGGAACTTATAGATACTGTTTTGCATGAAGATGACAGGTTTTAAGCCATCAGACGCCTAACTCTCACTTAACTTTTGTGATAAGCTCATAGCAAATGAGAATTTGTGGTAATTTTGGAAGGGAAGAGTAAGCTATGTTTCTGGCTATTTACCAGAAAATCCTCTCGAGTATGAAAGTTAGCATAGACAAAAAGTACAAACAGTCTGGTTTCAAAAGTTAGGCATCAAAGGTAGGAGGTGCCATTACCATTGTAACTCAGAAATGGGATAGGAATAAAAGCTTTAAGGTATAACAATGAACAACAATTACACTAATTAAGCACTCTATCAGCAGATGGGTAGGTATAGTCCCCCTTAAAATATCTGTTTTCTGGATTAAACTATTGCCTCTCTGCTAGATCTGTCAAGCTCTAGGTCCAATTCAACCGTGGCTTAAGAATATCGTATATGTCCTGGTCACTGTCTGAAGGTCAAGCCAGTAGATAAAAGTTAGTGAGGACTCCTGAGAAGTTGGCTTTGGTCATTATCAGTCCAAGCAGGATTGATATGGATGCACTTGCACAGAGTAAATCTAAGTGCTACCTGATGATCATTCACCATCTTTGAGATGAACATTAGCTGTTTTAAAGATAGACATCTGCTCCAGTATAAAGTCATTGTCTAGATTACATCCTCTGCAATCAAAAGGAATAAGCATCTGCAAAGAACTTTACACCATGCTACTTATCTCAGACAACTATTTTAGGATTGATGAGTCAACCTTTCCCCTTTGATGTACAGGCTACGGTGTTTAGTTTCAAACTTGACTCTTGGCTTTTGGATGACTAACATTAAGTTAATTAAATAGTTATACCTATGGGTGGATTGGGGTTCAATTCTAGCCTTTGTCACGTATTCTATCATCTCCTAATAAACCTGCTTATTCTTTCAGGCTCTCTGCTTTAGGACAGGGATATATTGTCTTGTCTGTTTAGCTCCCAAGCTCTCTGAAGCAATGTCTATTTCCTTTTTGGCCATTCAAAAACAACTTTTCATGATAACATCAGTGTGGTTCCACTTGGAAATCCTGTGTCTTATCATGGGCAGTAGGCAGGTGCATTAACCTTCAAAGATTAGTAAATATCCTTAAAACACTGCAACCAGGTGGAAGCCGTTTTCCTCTCCAGCCTCCCATTTCCAAGCATGGCCTTAAAAACATTCTTGGCATCTTTTCCCTTCGTCATTTCCAGGGCCATGGAAAAATCTGAAGGGGAGGAAAAATACAGCATTTGTAGGCTAAAATAAATTAGTGCAGAAAGTGTTTGCTTCAGGTTTCTTAATGTTCATTCCCCAATGTAAAGATTTATGATTTAAATAAAATAAAGTAAAAAAAAAAAAAAGGCAAAAACCCTGAAGTTGCACTTTTATAGATTTGCATATTGTTTCTTTGGAGGAAGATTCACATCAGGCAACAAAGACTGAATAAATCATTAGGTACAGACAGAGGAATGCTTTAAAAGAAATGATTTGCAACAGATATACTGTAAAACATTACCCACGGCAAATGTTGGATCAGCATTATATATAGAGCTGCCACTTATGAATTTTATGGGCTTCTTGGGAGGTTGCTTACAAATAGTAGTATGGTCTCTCCAGCACAGGGCTACGAATCAGGAGATCTGGATTCTATTTTCAGCTAAGTCAATGCCCTTACAATGTCAGCTAAATAAATTACTCGATTTCTCTGTTTGCCCTTGCAAAAATAAAGGTGAGCTATTCATTCACATGAATTTTGAATCTTATTTAGGAATATACTTTGAGATCTTTAGGTGGAAGTTGCTACACAAATGCAAAATACAGTTTGTACTAAGGATTTTGAATTATTTCTAAGGCAGAGGAATTTGGAAACATTTTAGGATTGTGCATATTATATGGCAAGATTCAGTCCAATTTTACTGGGCACAAAATGACAATTATTTGTGGTGGAACAGTATAGCAGAGTGTATAAAAGCCCATGGATTGGTTTGTAAGCAGATTATATGGGTAACATATTGCTTGGGTTAATCTTTTCCCTTCAGCTCTGAGGAAACCAGCAGCAAGAAACTTACTCCAGACCAAACTTTTTCTTCCTCTTTCTACTTATTTTTATTTTGAATGGGAACTTTAGGGGAGGGGAAAAAAATCTAAGGGCATTTCAGCCCTCAACTGCCTATAATTTCTAATTCACCTAGACTGGAGTGATGGAGGAACCTGTAACATACATATACTGAAGCTCTGAGGGAGTTCCCTCAGGAAGTCTAGGTAAATTGGACATTGGTTTTATGAGGTTGGTTTTATTTTGGTAGCAGACATCTCTGAGAGGTCTGCAGCAGCACTAAAAGAGATTGGAATCTCTTTTCACTTTGGGAGCACATTATTATTTGAAACCTTTCACTAGTTAGGTATGTGAGTTAGGTCAGGTATTTCCCTTAGCTTGAAAATTGAGTTTAGCTCAGAAATCTGCTTCCACCTCTGGACAGGAACCATTATTAGATGATTTTCTTAACTATAGGATTTTTAAACAGGCAATTTTATTTTACAAATGTGAGGATGTTTTGTTCTTTAATTAACCTTTAACTTTATTGTCCATAGCTCCTAATCAAAGATTATAGGATGACAGAGTGTCCTAGCCAATGTTTAACTGCTTTGTACATGTAATAGTTTATACATTTTACATGTTATGTTTTCCTAACACTAGTGAATCATGGGTGTAAGATAGAAACCTAAACATCTTCTGCTGTTGCACATATCAGCAACACTTTCTCCCAGAAGGCTTTATTAGCTCTATCTCACTACCCTGTAAACAGTGACATACATTGAGAGATGGCTCACATTCGTAGGGTAGAGAGCAGGCAGAGCAAGCCTGTTTAGGTTGCAAAATACTACGGAGACTTACCTTTCAGTGCTGAAAGCTGCCATGTCTATTTGTCTTGAAGAGGGTAGATCAGACACTTCAGGGACAATTGCTGACTGCCTCCATCAGTAGTCTGAGGCTGTGTGGCCACAGTGCCAAAAAAATGGGCAGAAATGGGTGATCCAAATGCACCATCTCACAATTGGAGGAGATCAAAATCAACTCTCACACCAACTGTAAGCAATCTACAGAATTGGGTGGATGGTCATTAGCAGGGTGGGGGACTAGCTAATTCCCTCATTGCTGTCAAATGATTTGGAGATCAAAGACAAGCCCAATGCTTCTGGGCTTTTCTTCATACAAAATGCCTCAATGTTTCTTTAAACTAAAATGCCTAGGTACAAACGAGATACACAGGCCTTGAGAGGGTTCCAGTGCAACACTATTGAGTCAGGAGAGGCTTCTGTAGGAGGGGAAGTTTGAGCACCTCCTTTATGTCAACTATATAGCTGAGTTCTGTCATCACGATGAACAAGTCTCCCGTAACTCCATATGTCCAAGTACTAAAGCATGCCCTTGCGCTTGTGTTCTTATGCAGGTCAAATCTTTGCCTTGCCGTCATTGACAACATCTCTTTACATCATAGACGAATGGTCTCTTTGTGATCAGTGTTATTACAATGAATTTCAGGAGAAATTATAATAATGGAGCACTTAAAAGTAAAGAGCTAGCACTTGAGCTAGCTAGCTATTAATTATAAATGCCAATCTCTATCAGGAATTCTTTTAAATGTAAAACCGATCTGTTCTGAGTACTATTTTAGTGTTAATTAGAGAGAAGCGAAGATGAAGTGTTATCCAATGATGAGCGTTCATTACAAGGTCTGCTGACCCCTTGTGCTTATTCCTGGAGGTGCACTGGTAGAGCCCCTGGTATTAGCAAATGCATTTAAGATATTGACATTTTGGGTTTGACCCAAGTAACTGTAAGGATGACACCTACAGAAGCTTCTTGTTCCAATAAGAGTGTCTGTAAAAGTTTAGTTGTGGCACAGAAAAAATATACTTCTGAAATAATAAGGTCCATATTTTAAGTTAATATAGAAAAAAATAAGCATTTATTGAAAAGCCTGAGAAGGGAAACATCTAAAGACACTGACCAAGGTTTTAATGTTTTGACAGTGCATACATGAGCCAGGAAGCAGGCAGATAATTTGAACATGTTCAAATGAACCCTCCTTGAACAATCTCTGTTGTCAGAGAAGCTGACAGTGGCATTGAAGGTCACGGATGCCGGCAGCGTTCTGTTGCCACGTCTGTGGGGTCCCTGACCACTCTTTCTCCATATGCCTAACCAGCGCTACAGAGACTGCGGGTCAAGCTACAGCAGAAAATCACAGTTCTTCCCAGACCACTCCTGGGAAGGTTGTTTTTCTGTCCTGCAGGCCTGAAGGAAGGGTGATGTGCTACAATGCTTGTTACTGATGTCTTTACAACCTGGTGGAGGATTGCACTGTTTTGATCAACTCCTGCACTCATTCCAAAGGTAGGTTAGATAGATTGATTCAGGTGGAATAAGAAGGCTGAATTTTAAAACCAATTTCATCTTTTGAATAGAAATAAAACAGACCTTTATTTTGCTGCACATAGATATTAATAAAAAACATCAGGGCCATCAGAGTGAATCAGAGTGATCGCTCATTTGGTGCAGGACCCTTTTTTGAACCATGGCCAGTTTCACATAGTTCACATGAAGGTGTAAAAAGACATCTAGAAGTGGCCTAATTATGATATCTTGCCTACAATAAAGCCTTTTTAAGTTCCTGTGACTTGTAAACCCAACCATTTCCAGAAGTTTTCTTCTCTTCTTTACAAATGTAATCAGATACTCTTATTAACTACAGGAAACTGAGCATTTACTTTAAAAATGTTGTCTACATCCAGAGTCTTGAAGATTGGGATATAACCTTTCCTAGTTCCTGAATTTTCCTAAGTATTCCTTTAATTTTCTCATGCATGAGAATGAGCCTCATTTCTTTGCTGACTGCTGCCCTTATGCCTCCTTTTCTACCATTAGTGAACTAAATGTTTGAAGAATGTAATTGTAAAAATCATTCTTTAATGTAAAAGGCTCTAGAGACAAATGTCAGATTTTATTTCCGCTGCAGCCGATAATGGTACTTGATAGAACCATTTACAATTTCTTAAGAGGGAGAAATAATTTTCTTTAACTGATTTATTCATATAAAGCCATTTACTCTTTCCCTGTATGCAGTGGATCAAACTGAGTTATGTTTCCTAATTGGCTATTGATATGTGGGGGGCAATTCTAACGATGGCCACCAACATCCTCTTTTAAGACCAGTGATCATCAGAACAGGCCTGAGACCTTGGATAAACCAGCTGGAGACCTGCTGATATCTACTCTCATTCCCCAACCTCTTAAAATAAAGTAATTCTGTACAAAAGAGCTATAAAACATACAGGGGAGTTGAAGGCAGTACTCCCTCTTATCCTACTGGGATATGTTCTGCTTTGGAGGATTGAGGGTTTTCAAAACCCACTGGGTGCTGACCTCTTGATTGCTGGTTCACCCTTACTAATGAAACCACTGCCTTGAGTGTCCTGACTGAGAAGACCTTTGCAGGCAAAATAACCCAGTGGCTACATGTCTGAAAGGAGTGAAGAGGTACACTTTGACATCTTTGCTTTATAAATAGGCACAAAGCATGGCAGGGAGGCTTTAAAAATAGCTTTCCTCTAAGAGAAGGGAAGATGAATGCTGAAGATGAAATTTTGACCCTGTTGAAGTCAATGGAAATTTTCCGACTGATTTCAGCTGGGCCAAGGCTTCATCCAAAGCACTGATCCATTTTGATGGGCTTACAATAGTTGCACAAAGATGGAGAGGGCTTTTGAAATTGTATTCAGTGCTCCAAGGCGGCTGGGAAATCACTAGGTCTAGAAATCAGGGAAAATGTCACAACAGTGTCAATTATTTCAGTATTCGCAGAATTGTTAAGGGAAGTGCCCAAACCACATATGCTAATTCCTGCTGTAGCTTGTCACCCTAAACAATAACAAACACTTTGTGTAGGCTTCTATATATGTTTACATCCCTATAATTTTATGCTGCTCTTGTTTTTTTGGATGCAGTCAGAGTTTTTCTGCTGTATTTTACCAAGAAGTCAATTGATAAAGCTAGTAGAGATTTTTCTTCATCCCAAACTGGTTATAAAACATGCCATCACCCACCAAATTTGTAAATATTGCAGATTTCTTGGAATAATGCACACCATGGTAAGACAGTGTCATTGCCTTCTGAAAAGGATGATCAGAGCAAATGTGAAAACTAAATATTTTGTTAAGGTAAGGCAGATACTCCTGCCGATAGTTATCAATTTAACTTGAATGGGTGTATGCTGACTTATACTAACTGATGATATTAGTATTGTAATATATCTGTGTTTTTATAAATGTTAAAATGCTTTTATTGCTTGCCTTACTGTTGCACTTCATGCATATAACTGCCACGAATGTAATACACAATTCTTCTCACCTGAGAAGCTATTCCCATATATCCCTGTACTTCATACATACTCGTTTCTTCAAATGGCTCTTGTCCCTGTGTTTTATTGGAAAATATTGCCCTTCTCTGACTCTCTGTATAGCCCACTGATTCTTTCTTGTTCAACTAAGTGATCCTTAGACAGGGTTTGCACCAGTACAATATTTAACTTTAATGGAAATTCGGCAACAAATTCCCAGAAGGATCTTTGAAAATTAATCCTTTGGCATTATAATTGCTTTCTACTGTTCATTCTGCCCCTAGTTCTTTTGTTTAAAGTTCTTCCCGGAGTCTACCACTAGACAGTCTCTGTGTGTGCTCCTAGCAAATGCACACAGCTCCTCACTTGCGCTTTGTTTTGCTAGATATTATTCCTAGCTTTCCTCCAAAATGTTGTTAATCTGGAAAGAAAAAACACTTTTTCCATTGGTCATCATCAGTTTTGATTCTTTGAAATAATATGGAATTGTTTTGAAAAGGCAGGAATAAAGTGAGGGGAAAGGAAAAAGGAAATTGAATTGGCAGAGAGAATTCAATTAAAAATTAAAGTTTTATTAATATAGGAATATCCCTGTGCGCACAAATCTATATTCCTATACTTATCTTCTCTGCCAAACCGTCTTGATTTAATAACCCACTGTTCACACTACAACTCAGATGTGCTCTGCCTACTTTCCTGAGGAAGGGATTATGCATCTTATTAATGATGCTGTGTCAGACAAGGCTGGATACTTGCACATTTTACATGCCTGGCTTCTACTTGCAAGATTGCAATTATTTTTAGCAACTGATTACATACCCTGTACCCATGGCAGTGGAAGATTACAGCTGTAGTTTCCACAGTATCACTGAATCTTTTGTAAGTAAATTTCAGCCTGGTCATGAACACGCTGCTGAGCAAGTTTGCAGGCTGTGGTTTGGCTGGAGACGTTCTTCCACCTGAAATGCAGCTAGCCCTTAAATGTATGGTGGGCACCACAAAATTATATCATTATTTCTTCCTTTGCTATATCCTAACTACAGTGGTTTGAACCTGCAGAAACAGTAGAAGTGGTAGTTGAGGAAGTGGTATATCAGACATTTTCTCTCAGGAATACTTGAGATCAAGTCCATCCCTGCATCCCTGGCAACATGTTTCCTGTATGTGACCTTGGCCAATTCACTTGATCTGTTTTGTGCCTTGCCTCTGTTTTACAAATAAGGAATTCACATTTCCCTGGTGCAGAGGATTGTTAGGATGTTTGGGGTTTTTTTAGCAGGAATAAGAAGTTAGATACTACAGCCTCCACTATGAGGATAGGCTGAGGGAGTTGAGGTTGTTTAGCCTAGAGAAGGGAAGGCTCCGGAGAGACCTTATAGCAGCCTTCCAGTACTTAAAGGGCACCTACAGGAAAGATGAGGAGGGACTCTTAATCAGGGAGTGTAGTGATAGGACAAGGGGTAACAGTTTTAAACTGAAAGAGAGTAGATTCAGACTAGATGTAAGGAAGAAATTCTTTACTGTGAGGGTGGTGAGGCACTGGAACAGGTTGCCCAGAGAAGTTGTGGATGCCCCATCCCTGGAAGTGTTCAAGGCCAGGCTGGATGGGGCTTTGAGCAACCTGGTCTAGTGGAAGGTGTCCCTGCCCATGGCAGGGGGGTTGGAACTAGATGATCTTTAAGGTCCCTTCCAACGCAAACCATTCTATGATTCTATGATCTGTGATCTATGATGTCTCAGCACTCAAGTGGAAGAGTGCTTCAACGCTTCAGCTTTTATTTTCACATTGTTGATCTGGGCAGTAGTAGGAATGCTGTAAGGGTTAAAGGGAGCTTATACAGGAAAACATCCAAACCCACGCTGCCTTTCCAGTTTCCAGTTACCTAGAAAATATGACTAGACTGAATCTAGCTTTTTAGGCTGGGACTTAGGAACTGCTTGCAAATATCTATAGACTGCAAACATGGAGGGTAGAAGTAGGACAATGCAGAATGGGGTAATATAATGAGATTAATCTTGTTGTAAATGTAAGGTGGGTATCAGGAAAGGATATATATCTGTAACACACTGAAGTCTGTAAATGTTCTTTTTACCCATGGTGGTGGAAGTTCTATAATTTACCTTGAGAAGCAAAGCACTACATATCTGATTTTTTAATAACCCCCACAAAAATTACCTATTAAGTGTTGCTTTTCAAGACTATTTACTATTAGCATCTGGAACCTGGGTGTAACTCCAAGTGAGTTCTGTGGCTCAGAGAAATCCCTATTTGTTTATAAAAAAGTTGAAAAGATAAATAATAGGCCTATAGACATGGAAACACTTGAGATACTTCTGATAATTTCCCCAGATAAAAAATCTATTATGTAAAAGATTAGAGAGTTCAAAAAAGAGAATTACTTTGTAAGTAATTTCTGGAGAAGGGGGAAATATTAAAGAAATATTTAAGACTTTCATGTACTATACCTCTGCTAAACTCCACACAGCCAACCATTTCTTAAATTAACTCTGCAGAAACTTTTCTGAGTTCCTGGTAAGAACATAAACATCAACAAAGAAATAAGAACAATACTCTGAAATTCATGAATAGGCTATATCTTGTGAAATACAAGGTCAAGTCAAGTTTGGAAAAGGGTATTTTTTTAGTTCTGAAGGTAAACAGAATTGAAAAGAAATTACACCATGCCTTTTGTTTGAAGAAAGAAAAAAAACACCGTAGATATCTTTGCAAATGAAATTTGAGAGCAAGCAATGGAAAAACCCAGAAGTTATCATAGTTAGAAAACATAGTTTTCAAATCTTTTGGGTCTCATGAATTTCATGACAGGGGACGTAGGCTAAAAGCTGAAATAACTGCAGATTTCTTAGTGGATATTTTTGAGAACTTATGAAATGCAAATGAGTTCCTAGACAACTGGCAGAAGAAAATCTGAATATTTCTCTTTAAAAGTCAGAGAGAAGAGAAATCCCAAGGAACTCTAGACCAGTCAGCTTAACTTCAGTTCCTGGAACAATACAGGAACAAATAATCAATCAAGCTATCTGTAAGCACTTAGAAGATAACAAAAGGATGAGTTGCAGCCAAAATAGATTTGTCAAGACAAAATTGTGCCAAGCCCTCTAAAATCGTACCATGACAGTGTAAAAGCCTTGCAGTTATGGAAAAAGCAATAGATGTCATCTGTATTAGATTTAGGAAGGCATTTGACACTATTTCTCATGGTATCCTTTTTTGGGAATATGATCTAAACAGAACTACTGTGAAGTAGATGCATAACTGGTTGAAATACCATGTTCGTACTGTGATTGTCAATAGATAACTGTCATAGGAATCCCCCACTGAACTGTCAGGGACTTACCAGTCTTCAGAGTATAGCAAGTTAGAATATAATGTAAAAGATATGCTTATCTGATTTGTAGATGTCACTATGCTCAGTGGGGCTACCAGGAGGACATGATGGAAGACATGATTAGCATGAACTTGACAAAATTTTCTTGACAAACTGGAGTGACAATCTCAAAAATTTTACATTGCAATTCAGTAAGGGCAAATGCATATATTTATCCTTAAGTGTGAATAACCATTATTTTCATGTACAGATGAGAAATGGTGCACCAGACAGTCATTCTGTAGCAGAGGATCTAGAATATTATTGGTTCACAAGCTGAATACGAGTTTAGTGTCACACAGTTAAAAAAAAAGACAAACACTATGCAGAAATATTTCAAGAAGCATGATATGCTTTGTTAGACATGTGAAACAATCCTTCAGTTTTGGCCACAACTGGCAGAAAGACGTAGGTTTCTTGTAGGGGAGACTTTGTCTGATATTAAGCCATTTAGATGCTATGCATAGATGTCTTCATGTTCACTTAGTTTCTGTTTCTATTCTATTCAAAAGACGGCTAGACCACACAGTTGAGGGAGCATGGAGAGCACGTCATGTCAGCCTAAAGTAGATCCTTACTCTCTGATCAGCTGAAGGACGATCTAGGCTCCCTCAGCCATCTGAGCTAGATCTCCAATGACTATAATGGAAGCCATGGGTATCGTTCATCTGGAGTAGTGCTTCCAGTCTTCAGAAGGGCCAAAAGCTGCATCCATATCAGCTGTGGATAGGACAAGGCGGCTCAAACAGCGGCAAGGGAGGTTTAGGTTAGCCATTAGAGTTACAGCTCAGTAACACTTGTAAGGCATTTGGCACCCCTCATACCATTCGAGATTTCTTACAGTGTTTTGCCTGGCCTCTACCCCATTTTACAGAAGCGTGTGTCTTCTGTGGCTTCTGTGTCATATCTGTCAGCCCACGTGGATACCTTGGAAACCTCAGGGTATCTCAAACGGTGCTAAATGCCTGTACTTCAGTAACTGAGTTGACATCCCCAGACAGTTAGGTTTTAGCAAGCCCCAAGGAAAAAACAAAGTCTCATGGGGAAGGTGAAGGTGCATGGAAGAGAAATCTGGCAGAAAGAAGGGCTAGCTGACACTTGAGGTTTCTTCCAGCCTTGCTCTCTGTGCTGTTGTGTATAGTACTGAAGATGTATGTTGCTTCCTCTGTTGTTCTGGAAATGAGCTACAGAACGTCTGATTGCTCACTTACCAGCTCAAATGTAGTGTAAGCTTACTGATTGCAAAATCTGTGCACTGCCATCCATACTTGTTCTTTTTTATTTTCTCCTCAGTAGTGTCTCATTGTGCTAGTCTCTATTTGGGTTGTCTGAGTACGTGTGAACTCTTTTTAAAAAAAGGCAATGAATTGTTAAGAGAAAGTATGTACACTTTGTCTGTCATCTGCATACTTCCTTACATATCTGCCTATTACCTGCCAGCTCTGTGGCTCCTATGCTGTCTGTCTACATGTCTGTATGTAGCTCTCTCATCTTCTTGGTCCACCTAACTTAATCTATTTATCTTTTTCTACAGTGATTATCCTTTGTTCTTCCCACCTATCCAAATTGTTTATAAAATCGCCTCCATTCTGGCATCCCCCCTTTTACTAAAAATAAATTGTCAGTGCCCAAGGCTAAGCAAGATGTGCACACCTCCTCTGTTTCCCTGTTACAGGCATCTTTTTCACCCCTCTGCTGCTTTATGCACTCCTTTGACATACTTTGAATACGAGGGTGTCGCGAATGAGTGATTTAGATCACTTAAAGAATCACTGTCAAAGGTATTAGCAAAAGTGATTTTTAATGTGAATTTGTAAAAGTGCGACTTAACAAAACTTGATGGCAAGGTTCACTCTATTACTTACTACATGAAAGAAAGCTACAAAGAAAAATCGAGTTAGAATTGATTTAGAATTATTTACACAGAGACCAGAGATGCAAAAGCGTAAGGGAGATCCTCCTGTTGGGTCATGAGGTTCAGAGTAGACCCTCTTGGTTTCTAAACTCCTTTTCAGAGAGGAGTCTAGGTGCAGCTGGATCCAGACTTAGTCCCAGACTTGGTCAATGGTTTATGTCTAATGGAATTAGACACATGGATTTCATTAGTATTAATTCAGCATGCTATCAGTCACTTACCAAGGATCTGTTGCGAATCAGGGGTCTCTCCGCCCTGGGTAAGGAAAGATCTCTTAGTCTCTGGTAAGGAATCTCAAACCTTGAGAGGCGTCCCTGCTCAAGGGGAGAGTTGCCTGGCGTGCAGTCCAGTTGCAATTCAGGGAGAATTCAAATTGGGCTCATCCAAAGATCTGTCGTGGGTAAAAGGTCTCTCTGCCTCGAGGAGCAACCTTGAGAGGCGTCCCAGCTCAAGGGGAGATCAGCACCATGCAGCCAAGCTGCCTAGCAGGGAAAGCTCAAAGAAGGCTCACTTAGGCTGTCATATTTATGGGATAAAGTGGTTGGCTCGCAGTCAAATTGCACACAATGGGAGAGGTATGCATGAGACTCCTTGTACCCACAACTTTCTTTGTTCCTTGATAAATTAATCTTGGAAAACCCACTTGCTATTCATGCATTAATTGCATGATCAGTGTTCCAAGCTCATATGCACCGATGCTCAGTGTGTCACTCTGTTCCTTTGTGTGTTTCCTAGAGGAGTTCTTGGCCTGGCTACGGCTCAGGCGTTTACCTCCTTTGGAGCCTGTACCAAACTACTGCTAGTTTGGTTAAGGAGGCGAGTGCATCTATCACAGAGGGGTGCTATGAAAACTCAAACTGTCTTCTATATTTGTTTATAGTCTCATCTTTCATGATGGTTGACATGATCTATAATTGACTCCAGTCACATGGAAACATAACAGTTACTCCTATAAACAATGAGAAACCTTTGGTTTGTACAATAGTTGCAACTTACAGATGCCTAATGAGGCAGTTTCTTTGCTGTGATTGAAGACTTCTGGAGATTTCTGGGTTCAAAAAAATGTTATAACAACATTTTGCTAGAGCTCTAATTATAAAGCAGGTTGAAAACATGCCAAAAATACAATCTTTTAAAACCCTCTTTCTCATTTAAATTCTTTTCTGACATTTTTAAGACACAGATACTGCATTAAAAAAGGAAACATAAACAAATGAAAAAATCCAAACAAACTAAAAATATGAGATAAATACTTTGCAGAAAATGTACCAGTGTTTCAATTAGATCAGTGAAATGACTATTGAGTCACCAAACCTTTTTCTGACACCCATGTCAAAGGAATATATGTAGCAGTGTCCTCCAGTCTGCCAACCCAACTCACTTTCTTCACTAAGGAAAGAAGGTGTTACTACAGTGATAAGAACCCTACCAGAAAACAAGCCAAGATCCACATCACAGAAGTAGTAATAACTACACAAAGCAAGAAGGGATCAAACCTCCCCCTTCAAAGATCTGATAGATTTGGTACTGACCTCCTCTGTCCCCTTAATGTGGCAATCCAGATCATTTGGAAGCAGATCAGATCCCATTGAAACTGTAAGTCTGACATGTGCCTGAATGAACTGGCAAAAAAAGACAGAAATCCACAAAATATTAATCAACTGTGAGCCAAATTCTGCATCTCCTGTGCCTCCCTCAGCACTTGGCCCAAGAAGCTTAACTGCTGGAATCATAAAATTAATTATTACTTAGGAATTTCAGTGTAATACTCTAATCTTAATGTTTGAACAAAAAGCCTTTAGTGTTTTGAATGCATATTTAAAACAGCAAAGCATAAATTTTTAAAGTAATATCCACAGCGGATGACAAATGTGTCTTGTTGTTGTAATAACTTCAGATCTCTAAATTAAGGACTGTGGTTTGAAGTAATAATAATACTTCACATATAGAGGGGCCTTTCATCTACAAGAAAATAAAGTCCTCTTTCATGGCACAGGCATATACACACAGGTGTAATTGCAACGACAGAGTTTGATTCAGCGGTCATTCAAGTAAATTGAGGTTATTGGTGCTTCTGCAACACTGACAATTTAGAGTCCTCAGCCAGCAAGCTGTGCTAGGAGCTGCATGAATGAATGAATACAAAAAATCATCTGCAAGCAAGCTAGAGAAGGAAAGGGATAGAAGAAAACTGTCCTCTAACATATAGATAGCAGAGGTATCGAGGTATTTGATGATAATCTGGAGTCACAGAGGTAAATAAGGAATCTTTCCTGGCACTTCATGTCTACTCACCGATAGGACTGGGAAAACTTTATATGAATTTTCAAGCCAGAAAATATGAGAGTTAATGTCCCAAACCATTCTTGCTTGTTTTCATGCTGGAATGCCTGGCAGAGTAAATATCAAAGTCCTGCCTGATGTCTTCTTTCCTGTGCAGTCAATGTCAGACTAAGCTATGTTTTGGGACTTCATCAGTTTTTGCTGTCTTAGCAATTCTACACAGGGTGACCTGCAGCTTAGAGTAAAGGTATTTGCTTTCCCACACTGCCATGGTCCTTTATCATATAATTTACGTAGGAATTTTTCCATGGCAATAATTGCCCATGGGTTTGCCATTTCAAACAAAATATTCAGCTGTTGATCAAAAAAACTTTCTCTTTCCATGGCTTACTTTAGAGTAACTTTAAGAAAAATCTGACAGTAAATGTCAAACAGACTCTGTAGGATATTCTTCTTTAATACCACTTATACTTAACTTTTAGTCATCCATAAACTCATTTACCTTCCCTGTTCTTCTGCGGTATGAAGCCAGCATAGATGAAGAGATATTGATTCTCATCTAAAAAAATACCATGAACTGTGGAAAGTTTATTGAATGAGCATGATCCAAGGTCTCCAACATATTAAAGGTATATAAAGCTGTTATTTGTATTCCATTGATTTACCAATGCGAGACATAGATATTTTAAAAAGGAACATTTATATGGTGGATTTTCACCAGGGACGCTTTCACACACTAGTCCATGGTATGACAAGCTAAGCAGTGATAAACTCATAAAGCAATTTTGCTGCATTTTCAGAGCGACATTATTGCTGAAGGTCCAGTTGTAACAGACTGGTGTCCTGAGTTCAGCTAGGATAGAGTTAATTTTCACCAGAAGCTGTGAGGGATCACAGCCAGGACAGCTGACCTGAACTAGCCAAGGGGATATTCGATACCATATGATGTCATGCTCAGTATATAACTGAGGGAGCTGGCCGGGGGGAGGAGGGATCACGGCTCAGGAACAGGCTGAACATCATGTTCCGGGTGGTAAACAATTGCACTGTGCATCACTCGCTTTATACATTCTTTTATTAGTATTATTGTTATTATTACTTCTTCTCTCCTTGTGTTGTCTTATTAAACCGTCCTTATCTCAACCCACGAGGTTTTACCTTTTTCTTTCCATTCTCCTTCCCACCCCACCGGCAGGAGGGAGGAGTGAGCGAGCAGTCACATGGTGCTTAGTTGCCGGCTGGGCTTAAACCACAACAACTGGAGGTAAAACTATTTGAATGTAGAGCACACAAATGGCCAAGCAAATCCTACATTCTGATGGAGTGTGAGAAAAGGAGGCATGGTTGCTCAAGAAATCATGCTAAAGACATGCCAAAAGCACAAATGACTGAGCCTAACTGCATAAACAAGTTTTGCCCTCTTAGCTCCATACAGGCTACAGTAGAGTTTGAGGTGAAGAAAGACACAGAAGTCTTCAAACAGAAGCAGCATGCCCTGGATGGGCCAAATATAAAAGAAGTAAAAGCTGAAATGCCACAGTTCACATATTGAACAGCACTTATTTTCTGCAATAAAAGGCAGTTATTTTTCTTAGGGCTCTTTAGTCACCTATGCACCCCCAAATTTGAGCCAAACATACACACAGCAGTAGTATCAGGTTTGTATCCTCAAATGAAAGACTTATAACAATAATGAATTCACCTCACCTAACTGCAGATAGCTACAGTGGGGTGTCTGCATCAGAGCTTGTTCTCCAGGCTCTTATTATAGTCAATGAAGAGCTGGTCAACAGAATTTACATTGAACCAAATGTAGGTGCCTGTTTAAGGAGATGAATCACATCCTGAAGTCATTGACTACACAAACGAGCTCTCTATTATCTATGACAGGAACCCAGGATGATTTTCTCGGATGTACGCTGTAGATACTAACTCCTGAAAATCGTAATTTAGTATATTTTACAGTCATACTGATTTCTCATTAAAGCTCTTTATTCCACTCTAAGCAGTTACAAGACCCATCCAGGTTTCAGATACTAGTTTGCAGCTACTCCATGCACAAGATGTTAACGGGTAATTATCATTCAGTAGACATAGTAAAGTTTGGTCTGTAAAATTTATGTTGGAGAAGTCAATGTAGTTGCATCCATTTATGCCTGTACCAAGCAAGATATCTTAGTGGCCAACATTATTATTCAGCATACGCATCTTGTGGCCAGTGCAGACATCAGTCCTACAAGATTGCCTTGTAAAGGAGCTGTGTTAAAAAAGGCCTGTTTCTGATCACTCATTAAGTCAGTACTAACTCCCTTTCAGTCAATAGAGTCACAACAGTGTAAAATTTATAGGGGGACGGAAGTTGCAAGAATAAACTTTTTTTGTGTTTTGTAAGTTGAAGGTCCATTTTTTTCTTGTGAAAAAAAGGAGTATAAATAGACTAACGAGTAAGGGAGTGAATAAAAGGGATCTGATTTTATGTTGCCCTGCAGTTTATCAAGTCCAGTTAAAACTGAATGCAATTGTAATTACACAAAATATTTTGGGGGTATTGCGTAACTTGAGCACAAGTGGCAAATCAAACCCCCACACATTTGCTCCATAGCACACATTTACACCAGCGCAAAGTTACAACAGAGCTTTTGCCAGGAAACACCTCATGGTGATTTAGGTATTGTTTACAAACACAAAATCTATTTTTATCATCTTCATCTCCATTTGAAATTAACTTACATATTAATTTGCCAACTGAATGCCTACAATCATTAATATGTAGCTTGTACATATGATATTATAATGTGCTTCTGAAGAATGTAATGTGTTTAACGGGAGTAGTAAAGGCTACTTGTTCCATTTCACTCCATGAACTGTTCTCCAAATGTTTTCCCTCCCCACTTGCCTCCTCTCCAAAAAGGAAATATTAACATGCTTTTATGTTCACTTGGCCCATTTTTATCTGGTGATCTTCTGACAAATACATGGAATCCTCCTATTGGCTTTTCTTTGAACTAAAGAAATAGGTATATTCTTTTTTTCTGACAGTAATTGATGATAAGCACACGTGACTTTACTCACTCTGGTAAAACAAATGTGAGGATTTAATGGGTATATGGATTGTATTGCACAATGAGGTATGAGTGAATACAATACCTTCATTACGCAGCAGGTGGGATATTAAGTCCTGGAAAAGACAGTGCTGTAGTTGAAAAGAAGAAAAAAAAAAAGAAAAAAAAAGATTAATAAATTGAAAGAACGTTAAGTGACATCTAAGCTAGAAATGATAGTTGGCTCACATCCCAGAATCTCTATGAATGTCTTTGCATGAGTTTTCAAGTCTACAATAGGCTTCCGTTGTTAAGAGCCATGAAAAACAGGTAAAAATTGAAAAAATACCAAGTAAGTGAACTCCTGCATGAAGCAACGAATGGGGGAACGAAAGTGATGGGTTGCTGTGGATAGTGAGAAAACAATTGAAATTCTGATGAAAGCATGAAATACAAAAGATTCAAGCCCCACCATTGGTCATTGACTAAGTAAACAATGTCTGTGTATCAGAACAACATAATATGAGGATGTAAGAAAAGCCAGAGTTGGTCAGAACAAGATCCGCTTTGCTCAGTGTCCTGTCTTCAACAGTACCAGCTTCCTAGAGAAAGAAGGTAAAAGAAGGTATTTACCAAATGAACTTTCTGTGTACCATTTCACAGGAATGTCTTGAGCAATTTAGCTCACTCAGGGTAGGATTCAGTTCAAGATTTAGATGCTGAAGTGCAAGTACCCATACGTGAGCAGGTTCTTCATGATAATCAGGAAAGATATACTCATTATGATAAACAAAGACGAGAAAGAATTTAGCTGGAACAGCCGGTCGCTGTTTTAGGATGAGCTGTTTCACTTTCTAGGTTCCTGTGACTACATAGACCAGCTCTCTTCTGAGTATCACAGGAGCTTTGACACCTCATGCACATGTAGACACCTATAAGCAAAGGTCTAATTTAGATGTCTTCACCTACAGCTCACTCCCACCATTAATAGTTAATGCCTGTGGACCCTGTCTAGCTATACGGTCATTAATGAGAAATAGCATTCGTGTTCTTCTGATAAGAAAGTTTAACTTTGGTGATGGTTGTGCCTCTCTGAAACACCACTGCTTCCTTGAGTTCGGAGGTCTAGGTTCATCCTAGGAACAATAGCTGTAGTCTGAAAATAACCTTCTGTACACATTTTTGGTTAGCAGGTAGTAAGCAGAAAGCAGTTGCTTATTACTGTTTAAAAAGGACCCAGTACTGGGAGGAACACTCCATAGGGTTAGGCATCTGCTTAGGGGTGTTAGATCATAGTTTGTTATCAGGCATCACTCTTTCTGCATGCTTCTCCCAGAAAACTTCCAGACCCCCTGGCCAGGAGGGTAGGTTACTGCTTGAAAGCAAGACAGCTTTCAGTCTGTGATGCACAAGTCATGTCATGGAATCTGGGCCATGTGAATATTTGCTGTCTAGTCTAAACTAATTGTTGAGTTCCCTCACTACACAACGGAAAGAGAGAAGTGCCTGCAGCGTGAGATTCATCTCTGCGTTAGAGACCTATTTTAGGATGGGATATAGGAAACAGGAGCTCACACATACTTTGCTTTTAACAACTCAGCCTGTCTGTTTATCCTAGGACTATCATTATGGTCTCTGCTTTATTACATTAACTCAGCAAAAGCATACACATGTGTCAAGTGCTTCAGTGAATAGACTTAAGCACATGATTAACTTTAAGAGTGTGCTTAAGTACTTCGCTAAATCAGGGCTTCTATGTTTTCCCCTCTCAGTACATCTGGTCAATTTGCATATATTTTCCATATAAAGAAGATCATATTCAGAGCAAAATGAAACTATTTCCATGCTTGCACATTCAGTGGTACTGCTGCTAAAGCTAACTTAAGCAATTCCCTTTCAGTCCCTCTCCCCTGTCCCACAAGTTTTCAGCTGGTTGTTCCAACAACTGCAAGCCTTGTGCTGAAACGGCTCTATGGGCAGCCATTTGGTGAACTGCATTAAGGCAATATTTAAGCTGAAAAATAAGTATAGTTTTGGTGAGTTGTTTTATTCTGGATTAGTTTATGTTATGCTATGCGACCTGGCTGCACAAACTGTTGATAAAACAGATACAGGAACACGTGATCAGATTTGGAAGGTGCTTAAACTGGCATCAGCCAAAGAAATGCACATGGAACCGTTGCTTTGCAACAGTTTGTGCTATGATAAATTCAGAAGACATTGCACTACATGTTCCCTGCAGAACAGGATTGTTTGCATTAAAAAAATATGTATTTAGGTGTTTCAAAGAAAATGGCAAAAATCAGTAGGTTCATTTTCAGCCATGTCTCTAAACTCAAAAGCAAGCAAAGTATCATGCAGAACATCTTGTAATTATTTTAATTGTTTGAAATTACATATAATGAGAATGAAGCATGAGAAAAGTCCTGTTTAAAGCCAAATTAACTCTAATTCTAAAAAGGTATTTTTATTTTTCCTGGGTTAGGTGAACCAGTTTTCCCATAACGACAATTTTCTTGTGTCGTCAAAGACAGAAGAGCAAAAAATGAGCATTCTTAAAGGTTAATTTCTATCTCGGGTCATATGTGACAAAGCTGAGAAAATTAATCACTGCAGAGAAAAAGGAGCATTCGGTAGCAGTACAACTCTTCCTCTGCAGTAATCTAGGTCAGCTGGATCAACGAAATATTATTGCATTGGGACAGTTCATGAGAGCTGGGTAGGTCTACAGACCCGGCACTCTCTGCTGTCTCTGTAGGAGTAAAAGGACAATATATAGCTCTGACTAGTCTCAGCTCCTTGAACTACAGTGTTGCCCACCCATAGACTGCCTTTAAAAGAGAATCTAGCAGATGAATGTCTGCTGCTTTTTATAAAAACATTTATCCTTGTAGAATTTCTTTGCTGTCAAAAAGAGAATCTATAAGATTAGATAAGATTAGATGTGAAGCTGATGAGAAAAATATTGTTCAGTTCTATTGTTCAGTTCTAGTAATTAGTTTATGGTCCAACAGCTTATTATTGCTTAATGTTTTACTTTTCTACCGATTAAAAACCAAGAACTCCTTCGTCAGTGACACATGAACCTACTCTACAGCCTCATGTAGATTAAACTTGGAACTCAAAATATTGGTATAGAGCCATTATACTGTTAATATTTTAATTCTGGAAAATATTTGTAAGGACCTTATTAGACCTAATTCCCTCAGAAATCTGTGCTATTGACTAGGAACTGTGTTTCTTCATTTACCGTCCTAGATATTTAGCTGACTTTCTGACTTATTTTCTGATGTTGGAAAAGACATTTAGGCCAACAATGTAAAACCTGAGGATCTTTTTGGGAACTTGAATTTCAGTTGCAACTATCTAAAGGTAGCATTCTGTCTCTCAGAAGTTCTGAGTGACTCTATCTCCCAAAAAAGGTGACAAAACTTTTAGTAACTGGCTAGGATAACAGGGCTTTGCACATGATTAACAGATTATAGCAAGTAAAACCCAGGAATATTCCCATCTACTTATAATTGCTCTCAGCTGAATGGGAGGCAGATATTTTTAGCTGTTATTTTTAATCAATGTTCTTATCGATCAGTTATGTGTATTATAATACAGTCCAAAGAGTCTGGTCTGCACTTTGAGTCCTTTTGTACCAAACACTGTACAAAGACTAACACAAAATTCCTACACTCATAGCTCAGAGTCTAAGGAGAAATTATGCCTGAAAAAGGAGGCAGATTGATTAAACAATATATTCTTTCTGTGTGGTTTCCAAGCAAGACGATAAGCAGATATGGACAAAGTAGTTTATGCCTTAATTACTGTCTACAAACCCGCTTTAGACAGAGCCTACCAAAGAAAATCTTGAAAGGTTTTCCTGTTTTTTTCTTCGAACAACACTTTCATAGCTCATGATGCAGGAAAAGTGGAATTGATTTGAACAGGAATAGTTTGGCTTCTTTATCTGGTAATGTGGTACAGTGGATTGGTTGTTATCATATCATATCATTGTGATATATTATATCACAATATTAACATTTATGAACCATTACCTACAATAAGCCAAGGTTTAGGTATAAACAACTGCCTTGGTTCATCAGTTACCATAGTTTGGTACTTAAGGGAAAACATTGTCCACACTTGAAAACTCAGGGAAAATAAATTACAAAGTTTGATAGTATCCCTATTATTGTATATTATTATATGATTAAGCTCATAGTACTATTGACTAAATCTCCCTGGATTTTTCATTTTTGTTTGCACAGCATGCAGAATTTATCCCCTTTGCTGATTTAATTACCTCGTGTTGTATTTATGCTGACATTATTATGAGATGATAGAAGGATGAAGAGTAGTGTCAATTACTTTCAAAGACAATTGAGTTAATCTACGTGGATAATGGAAAAGGTGATTGAAAGATGTATTGTTCAGGAAAACTATTAGCACAGACACCTTAACCCCTAAACGGGTTATCTTTTGTAAATCCTTGAGTCACAGTAAACAAACCCAGTTAACACATCATTATTTAGTTCAACTCGCTTAGAGTCCAAAGTAATTGCTAAGAATATGCTTTACATGAAACAACATGCAATGCAAGCTGATATTAACTTCCAACACTGCATCTCACCACGAGCAGCGAAAGAATCAGAAGGGCACTATTATACTGTGGAAAGGGAGGTGAAATGCATACTGCTGACTCTCTGCGAATCGGTTGAGTGAAAATTCGTAAATTTTCATTCCTCTTACAAAGCAGTGTTCCTTTGAGTTTCTCTGAAACTTCCAGATGGTAGTAAAGTCATGCAAAACACTACAGTATGAGCTACTACGTGCAGCAATGGTGCTTCTTCTGTGGTAGTAACACCTAACTGTAGATTTGCTCATATTTGAGATTCCTGTCTGAAACAGTCTTGCTGTTCTTCACAATTCCTTTCAGTCTTACTATTCTTCACAAGCAATCTAGAAGGCCAGTATTCATGAATACCTCTCCACTGAGTTAGAGCATATGAGGTTCTGCAGAATGACCCCAAGCCTCCAGGAAAAGTTACAATGACAGTACACTTCTCAGTATGTCAACTGCACTAAGTAGTATCTTTGGATCTTTTCAAAGATGATCTCTGATGTGCTTTGCATTGCCCAGAGTCAAAATAGTCCCTTTGAAAAATTGGATCCATTCTTTGTCTCAGGAAGGACCCCAAACATAAGAGACTTAAAATTACAGCAAAGTGGGAAAAAAGTTTGCCTGCAGTCTTACAGAAGGAGAATTCTGCAGAAAAACACAGAAAGGAAAGAATATACATCCCTGTGCAGCCATTTTCACTGTCATTATTAATGTTTGTTTTGTACTTCACCAGCAAATTTAGAAAGAAAAAGTCACCAAAACAAAACTTTGACCCAAAATGTAGTTAAACTATTTAAAAAATCCAACTGCCTTTATGTTTTGGGTTTTTTTTAACAGGTTAACCCTTGATGGAGCAGAAAATGACAGAAAACTTGCTAGTTTCCTCTTAGCCGAATTTATTTGATGTTTAGTCTTTCAGGATGTTAGTGAATGAGTGCATGGCTGGTCATGAGATTTTTACCTAACTTTAACAGTATAAAACCCAGGTGGCTATTTTGTGTTAATTATTTTGTCTTCCTGTCTTGTTAATGGTGAGAGAGAAATGCACCTCTGGAGGACACTACCTCCAGACCCAAAACAAGAGGCTAAATTAGGGGATGCATCACTTCCTAGAGAAGTCCAGTTCTCCCCATCGTCTATAACGGCAGTCTAGAGAGATAGATATCTACTTCTCAGCTCAATTAGACAACAGGGATCCCAGCTGTCCTTGATATTGTTACTTTAACAAGCATATCATCTTTATTTTTTAATTCTCATTAAATGTTTGGGCTGTGGGTCACCACGTTTGCCAGGATTAAGAAGTGAAAGAAAAGGGATAGAACTAGGAAACCAGACAAAGGTGTTGAGATTACTTCACTCATTGCAGTTCTCTTCTATCACTCAGATACAGAAAACATAGTCCAATGAGAGCTCATGGACAGCAGGTCCCCAGAAAACAGGTCCAGAAAGATGCAGGTTGAGATTATAGCCATTTGCAACACATGACTCCTCAGTTGTGCTATCACAGGACAGCAGTCCAGCAGAGTGGCCACCCCCACAATAATAATCTTCTTCATTCCTACCAGATATAAGAGATGTTGGAGAGAAGTTCAATGAAAGTCCCTGCTGCAGGGGTAGAGCTAAATTGAAAAGCTGCCTCTCCACCCAGTACCAAAGTAACTCTCAAATTAAAACACGCAATTCACCTCACTCTGTCAAATGGTGATGGAGAGATAAAACAGCTTTTTACTCCCACAATTATCCACTCCCTTCACAAACACTGTTAGGAAATCACTTGAGGAAAATACACTGATACTGGCTTATATTTTGTAGTGTGTGAGTCATAAGCTATGATGCTGCTTTTAACATACGACATTTCTCAGTTCCCAGCCTGAAACATTTAGAAATATATCGCAAGAATGCAGCAACCCTTTCACACTAACACTCAATGACCACAACATGTCAAAATTTCCTAATATCTTACATCTATCAGATTCATTTGTATTTAGGGTGTGAAGTCTAGTTTCCACTTTTGAAGAACATGTTTTCACAGAGAATGCAGGGAATTGAATACTGCAGGTAAGCAGGAACTCAGAAATTACTTATCATGAAAATACAGAGTAAAAAACCCCACAAATTGATAAGTCTGCCTTTGGGAGTACATTAGAAAAATGATCAATTTTTAATTCTTTCAGCCTTTTTGGAAATGCGGTTGTTATTTAACTTCTGGGAGAAGAATTTCATAAATTAGGAAATTTTAAACTATATATTTAGCAGCGTAAGCAAATTATCCACCTCCACCCACAAAAGCATTCAATATCCTATAGCTCACAGTGTGGCTAGGACTCTATGATGGGACAGGTACTTTTATAGTGGAAAAATGTCAAACAGTGCTTTAAGGAACTCTGAAAAACACGAGTGAAAAAAGAAGAGTTGTCAGCTGGAAGATCTCATGCTATAGTGCACCTTGACCAGATGATAAGCAGGCAGATTAGAGAGGCAAGGCAGGGGCAAAGGGAAGACATGGTGACATTCGTTCCCTGTTCAGAAAAAAAACACTAGTCAAAAATTCCACATGGATGTTGTGTAGATGTTTCACATTCATTGAAGAAAGAATATTTATCTTATCAATGCTACCTTCATCCTCCTGCCTTGTGGCTTTTCCTATTATTTTCATACCTGGTCCTGGTGGCTTGGCAGGAAAATCTTTGGGAATATCTTATTGCTCATATAAAATGTGTAGTATCTTGGCTACTAGTCTCAGACAAAATAATAATACTAAGAACATTTGATTTCACCATGCTTATGAAGGTGAATATTCCCACCTTAAAGACTACTTGGCTTTTAATTTGCTGCAAAACATCAGGCTGTCCATCTTCCTCCTGCTCGTCTGTGAAAATATTTTTAGTCTGAAAAAATCTTATTTCAGAAAGCGTTAGACTGCTAAGCATGTTTAAGCCTGCTAGTCAAGTTATACACCACTGCTACGGGTTGCTATTTAATTATGACTGTTACTTTCCTTTGTACAGACGACTCAGGAGAGATGCACGCAACCTGAGGGTCTGGCATCAGCTTGTGGTGCAGCCACAAGAATCCTGTGTTGACAGGTTGTCTTTCTCAGGGGTTGTATACTGCAGGTTCATAACACATGCGGATGAAAGTTCAAAAGAGTGACAGTACTGAAGACAGGAGACATGAATTACCACAAAAGCCAAAGCTTCTTTCATCTTTAGAGACTCGGTATGCACAGTGTCTGGTGGAGATCTACACAGCGGAGGAAACCAACACAAAGAGCACACAGCACCTCAGACTGTGGTACACAGAGGACCTGGGTAGTGGGACTCCAAGAGCCCCAGAAGGGGGATAGTCATGTCATCATGGCTAATCATAAGTGTTCAAGCAGCCTTGCAGTTTTGGACTAATTTTGGAAACACCTCTACAAGGTTCAGTATGGACAAGGTATTCAGTTCAGTATGGACATACTATTTTACCCAAACATCTTTACACCCTACCTTGTAATTACCTTGTAATTTTTTGGAGACTTGCCCTTCATTTTTGGAAGCTTCATCTCTTGAGACAAAGATTCAGTATTTCCTCCACAGAGGAACAATTATACTCCATCACCTTACACTACGACTGTTTCCCAACTATTATATGAAAACAAGTATTGTAAAGTGTTCATCACCACATATTTGGAAACTCACAAATACATCTGGTAAGTACAAGAAACATCTCCTTGCACAAGTGTTGCCTCCACTCATGTTCTTCCACAGAAGCTTGTCTCAAAGATGAGATGCCAAAGGAGATATCAGGTAGGTAAATGCTGATGCCAAGATTTGAGTCGCACAGAATATTTTAGAGGTGGTAAATCTCCAGCTCAAGTATGTCCCAAAAGGAAAATAGATTCATAATTACCACTAGCACACTACTGTAGCTGTGTTGTCAGTTAACTGAACACCTGATCCTCAGAAGCTAAAGCTAAGAGGAGGCACTTTGATGAACATACCTAACCTCCAGCATAGCACAAAGCACAGAATTTCACACAGCCAAGAACAGCCAAAAACCAAGAACAGAAGAAATTATTATTCCCTGAAACATAAGTAAACAAGATCAGTGCAAGACCTCGTTGCCAAATTAGAAGTGGAAATACTGACAGAACTTCAGCTGAAGCGAGGTAAACATCTCCATAGACTAATACAAACTCAATCTTTATACTTTCTGCGTTTTAGCTACAAAATAAAGCCAGGACTTAGTTACATTAAAAGAGATTGCTATATATTTTATGTCATGCATTAAGAATATTTTACACTGGAGATTTTAAACAGCATATTAAAAAGTACTGAAATCACTCATATCAATTGGCTATGGTATAATTGAGCTCTATAAAGATTATTGAAATACTTTTACAACTATAAGAAGTAGTATAAATAATAAGGTGAAATAAATCTTTCCCCTTCCCACTCTAGAAGAAACAAACTTTTCAGCATTTGCCTCTGCACTTTTGCCAGCCAAAAACATCAGTGCAAAGAGACAAATTGTTGTCTTTATCTACAGACCATAAGAGTGATTTTTGTAAAAGGAAAGTAACAACATTTTTTCCACATTTGCACCTTCAAAATTCCCCACTTCCTACTCATTCCTTACTAGAATTTGTTCCTTTGCATTTTCTCTTCAGAGGGATGTCCATGTATGAGTAGTACTACAGTCAGTGACTACATAAGAAATTTTTGGGGGTTTCGGGGTGTTTTTTTGCTTGTGGTTTGTTTGGTTTTGTTTGTTTGTTTGCTTGTTTTTGTGGTGGTGGCTTTGATGTTACCTAAAAAGAACGCAATCCAGATTTAGACCTGAAGGGAACTTGATATGTCAACTTATACACCAGCAGACATATTCCTTATGAGATTGACAAGGCTGTGCTAGATGTGACCACGGGTTTGGGAGGAGACTCTTCGCTCTCTGAGAGACAGATTCATCCTTTCACTTCAGAGATGGCAAGGGCACTCAGTGACCTGACATATTGTGGTGCCAATGTATTTCCATAAATGACCCAGGTATCACCCCTGTAAAGCAATTATACCAGACACACACACACAATAACAGAGATTCTTTACACCCACAAATAAAATGTCATAGTGGCCCTGAGAATTCAATACACCACCTAATATGCTCCTGCAATCCAATATATTTCATTTACAAGCCAATATATTACCCAATTTATAACCAATCTGTCACGCACGTGAATCAATACAAATCATGAAAACACACATACATAACACACTTCACATAATTGAATTTTGTGCTCCCTAGCCTCTCATTACCTTGCCATAAACTGCTTGAAATAAATACTTCTTAGTACTTTCAAGTCACAAACACTGTCAGGGACACCAGGCCAGTGCTACACAACTTTCAAGCACATATATAATCCAGGAGCAACTTTCAGAAAGACCATGAAACCTGGAAAACCTAACTGCAATTTGCAAATTACATAAGGGATTTCTCCATGTGTCTTGGCATATCATTCATTTTCCATGGAGAAAATGAACAAACATAGATCATTTAGACTGAAACAGTCTCCTGTCCTTAAGGTCTAGAAGAACATAGGGACTTGCATGATTGCACTCGATGTCACCATGAGCCACACCTGACTGTATCACATCCATGTGAATGTGATCAGTACCTCAGCTATTACTCCTATAAGGTTATCCATGTAGATCTTGGTTGGGAAGGAAGTAAATGTTCCTAAAACAAACTGTCTCTGTCAGAGGTTGGGAGTACATCTGTCAAGAAGTCTGGCATTTTGGCTAGATGGAAAGAGTTCAGAGCAACTCCCCGGTATAAAGTTTGATGTTTCTGCAATTGCTAACTGAGGCTATGTATCAGAGTGGAATTTTAGGCATGCATATGGATTTATTGAGAATAGAAAATATTCAGTTCTCATTAACAGTAATTCCCATTTGCATGAATTTGCTTAATTATGATTGGCCTTTGATTGTAATTGTAAGCAAAAAAAAAAGCAGTCATAACGTAACAACTCCTCTTTTTGTTTCAACAATTAGAAGCTTTAGCCCACTGAAGATAACCACAAAATTGTAGAAACCAGGGCTCAAAAGTCATGAAGTTCAGCCAGCAGCCCCAAGGCAAGATGAGCTTTCCATGAGTCTTTTCTGACAAGTGTTGCTGCAATCGAGTTCAGTATTGTCAATTCAACATACTCCCTGGGTTAAGTATGCCAGTGCTTCACTCTTTAAAATCTGATACCTCTTTTGCTACAAGTTAAAGATGAGGACAGATTTTACTGTACACTTTTCCCCACCTTCTTTCATACGCACAGGACAGGCTTCGGATAACTGCAAGACACTCCTGTCCTCTTTGAGGATATATTGTGCACTCAGATATACCAACTAAGAGGGACATCTCATCTCAGAAGTGTAATGTATGTGCTAGCAATTGAGAATTAAGCTGTTGTTATCCTCTGTTGTATTTCTGGAAGAACCTAGCTACTATGTACACACAACAGACATTTCCAGGCATCTTGTATATTCATTCTTTTTATCAAGTCTTATTGAAGCTTTTTTCTTAATTACAGTTTTTGCAGTCAGTTCTGTTGTATTTATTTGTTGCATTAAAAAATGCAAACTGTGCTTAAAAGTCAGAGATATCAAAGCTCCTTCTGACAGGTTTGTATGTAACATCTTTCAAAAAATGATTACACTGCATTTATCTGTATGTGGTTAGAAGCTGGTGAACAACACTGGATTGACAAGTGTGGATGGAAAATTGAATTTCTCTGTCTAAAAACAGATACAGAGCAAGCAGCAATAGTGTAGGCTTCTTTCACAGTGCTCAGCCTAACTGCCACCCATGTGATGGTGTCTGGGGCTGTACTGTGACATTTTTGAGCTCAGCACGCATTTCGTCCCCAATCCTTGCACTTCTTCGAGGCCTTTTTTGGGTACATCCCTTCTCTGGTTTTGCAGCTTCTCCTACTCCATAGCAGGAGATAGCAAAAAAGGTCAGATCTATTCACCCCAATTTAATTTATTCCCTTTACTTTTTCCTTGCAAGTGCTCTGTTGGTGGGCTTGAAGAATAAAATCTTGCCTCATTCCTGTGAATGTCATTGCCCCAGCCTGTCATCTTGACTATCATTTGTCAAGCCTATTCTGGCTCCCTGTTCTCTGTATTCTCTGAGAGTAAGAGGCAGTAGCTTCTTATCTGGTACTTTCAAAGGCTCCCAGAGGCTATTCCCAACATTTTTGCTGTCTAGGATGCAATTTCAGCCTCTCTCAGCAGACCTGGATATTTCATGTAGTTGCCAGAGTTGTCCCCCATCTTGGGGGAGGGATCCATGAAAGCTTGTCCAAAGAAGCTTCCTTATTTACCTTCAGATCTTATTTTTGTTTAATCTGCCATGATGACGATTCAGGAAGAAAACAGAATTCAAAAAGTATCCCTAACTGCATTTCCCTAATGGTCCAGTAATACTAATAGTAATAAGACAGTAAAATGAAGAGACAAAAACTCTATTTGCTGTAGATATTTTAGTCATTCACATCTTTGCTGTAGCATCCTTTACTGGTAGTATTCTAAGATATTTTGGCAGATTTACCAGCATTTAGAGGAAAACTTCTAAGTTGTTTCCTGCAGCCATCTAAACTGAGTATGTCCAAAATGGCCTTCAGATCAGCAGGCACAATATTGGAATAAAATGGAAAAGATCAACTGATCTTCTTCTACCAAAGAGGTTGGGAACCACTCTTGTAAATTAATCATTCTGTAAAAGCAGCTATCTGCGATCAAAAAATATTTCTATCAGCATCAAGAATTATTAGGTCCTTCTAAGCATGTTCTTAGAACCTTTGTGTCTATTTTCTGTCCCATTCATTTGCATCTGGATGTTGTCTGATTTACTTGCACAAATCCCAAGCCAAAGGAATCCTGTGATGATAGAAATGCTGCTTGGAATGGACCTCTAGAGGTCCCCAGTCCAACCTCCTGCACGTCACAGTAATGTGTCCAGCAGTAGATCACATCAACTACTGTTTTGCCTCACCAAATCCTAAAATCCTCCATGGGTGAGACACCACTACATCTCTGGATGATCTGTTCCAGTACTGCACTCTCCTCTTAGTGAAGGGTTTTCTCTTTTTTTTTTCCTAATGTGCAACCTGAATCAGTTGAGCCTCAATTTGTGGCCATTAGTTCTTGTTTTAGCAGCAGTCTCTGCTGAGAAGTATTTGGCACCATTGTCTTTACAACTCACTTAAGAAGATGAAGACTGCAACCAAATCCCATCCTAGCTTCCTCCTCCCCAGGCTAAAATAGACCTTGATATATTCATATTCAGTGTTCCTGATTACCTTCTCCTTTGCATGTTTGGAAATGGATTGCAGGAGGATTTGCTCTGTGATTCTTCCAGTTCCTGAATTGCTGGAGATGTCTTCAGTTCCCTGGGTTCTCCATCATCACTGTCATCAAGATTGGCATAATAATCTTTGTCCAAACATGAGGGACACATCACAATGACTTTATAGATAACTGTGAGTGACCTTGCAATCATATCACCCAGCTCTTGCAGCTCTTTTGAGACCATCCCATT
The DNA here is from genome assembly GCF_018139145.2 of Gymnogyps californianus. NCBI lineage: Eukaryota > Metazoa > Chordata > Aves > Accipitriformes > Cathartidae > Gymnogyps > Gymnogyps californianus. The sequence continues at coordinate 3,136,012 of NC_059472.1, read as the reverse complement.
CAGTGCCATGGATGATATACTAAAGGAATTAAATATTTTATAAACTAAAACTAGCCTCATTTCCTACTTTATAAATATTTCTTTCTTTGTAAACTGCAATGCATGAGCTGTTAGTTGTGTTTATTATTAATCACTCCACTTCATATTGTACATATGTTGAACACATATGCTTTGATGCTGTAAAACTCTGAAGCAAGTTTACAACATAAAACCTCATATTTACAGATTATAAGGATTATATGGACAAGGTAAAACGGCATAACTTTTTACCATCAATTTAAAAAAAGCTACCATCACAATCTAAGTCACTGTTCTATTAGATGAAAACACAAAAGTCTGGGACAAGTTCTTAGCTGTGCTGGAGACTTCCCACATGTCTTTAAGCAAGTCGATTAATCTCTGCATCTCAATTACTCACCTATAAAATAAAGCTTGTACCTCAGTAGGAGAGTGTTAAACCGAGTCCTTTAATACTTGCAAGTTGCTGGGATGTTATGGGGTTGACAAATATAGACGACAATGCAAAAAGTCCTTTCCTGAGGATATTATTCAATATTACTTTTAGTTAAAGGTTGATGAAAGCAGGCCTACTTATGAATGTGCCAGAATATTCATTTAAGGCTGATGCAAGAAAAACAAATTAAAAAGCCAACAAAAAACTCCTGGCCAAAACCTTTTTTTTCTCAACTAAAAATTGCAGGTTTTTAATCCAAAATTTATGCTGATTTTTCTATATTCGGTAAATCATAGCAATATAGTAACAGTAATGTAACAACACCAGTATGTTCAGTAAAAGTTTAATCAAAATTTTGATTCTAAAATTAATAAAAAAAGTGTTAGTATTTTCAAATTTTTGCTTTTGAAAAGAACTCCATTTTATCAGGATAATTAAATGAACTTACTCCAGATGAAGCAGATGATCTCTTAAAATCCATTCCATCCCTGTGTTCTGTAAAGAAAAGTTCAGAAGGAAATAAAAACATATGGAGCCAGCTCAAAGAATGATATTTGTCTTTGAAATTATTAGTTTTTCATTAAATTTATTAGGTCAACAAAACTGTGGGATTTTCTTGTAATCTGTAAATGCAACTTGAAAATTTTTTCTTTTCTGAGAATGATTATGAAATGAAAATTATGACATATTGCTCTAGAACAAACATGTTCAAAACGTTCCAGCTTCAGAAAATGGAGAAGAGCAGTTCCTTTCAATGTTCCCTCCAAACCAATGTCTAATGAGGGTTCTCATGGTTAGAGTCTGCTGCTAGGTTTTTTTTTTACTGGGGCCTTCAAAGGTGCACGACTTCTGCGTTTTTTGGATGTGGATGTACCAAAAGGTGTTTGTGCCAAAAGATGCTTGCTGCTTCAGGGCCTGTTACCATAAGTTTTTCTGGACAAAACTCATCTTAATGAACTAGAACATGAAAAGCTGCTCTGAACAGTTCCTGAATCTGATTCTTCCATGGTCCTGGTCCTATATATTTTAAACAAATTAGTTTTTAAGGAATTTCAGTTTTCAGTGTGATATGTAACCTGATATAACTCAGAGAATGACCTGTTGTTGAGATATCAGACAAAGGGCATCAAAGCTGAAGTCTTTAAGTAACCCACCAAGATGTTTATTTTTGCTAACAACTCCCAGTTGATAAGAAACACTGTGGAGTCTCATTGCCACGGGAGCTATGTGATACTAAGGTTCTGCTTTTGATTGAGGCAGATAAAGGTACACGCCTCTAAAGAAGTGTCCACATGTGGCCTATGGGTCTAAGATCCCATTACAGTCAACAGAGCTCTAGAGTAGCATTAAATGAGCCTAGGGTACATTTCCACTAAGCCTGCAGTAGACATTTACAAGCCAGTCATTTGAAAGACTCACCAGGTCTCAACTGCTCCCTTCCAATCTTTTTCCCAAGCCTTAACTTTCACATTAATAATATTTCTCTTTACTGCTATGCTCTCTGCATAAGGCAGATTTAAAAAGACTCCTTCTGTGTCTGGAGAGGCAAATTTTGTCCCTCTCAGTATTACTGACTTTTGCTGTTATTATTGGAGGTACAGCAACACCAAGAGTCTTAGTGAAACTAAGTGGGCTTAATTCTGATAGTTGTTGGATTTGGGTGCAGAAAAGGGAGCCAGTAAACTAAGAGATCATTTAGGTCACCAGCCTTTAAATACGGAAGTCAGGAATATCTGAGAATTTCTAGCCCTCCTTATTTAAACATCATTTTGCATGTATTTTAGATGAAAATCGCCCAAATAAAGTTGGGGGGAAGGGAATTATTTTAAAGCAAGCTCCCCATAATTTCAATAAATAGATAGAAGACCTCCATCTGTAGACTCAGTCTTTCTGAGCTTGCACCTTGCCAATGAGAGTAAAGGGACCTACTGATGACTTAAATTCGCTTAGGGTTGAGTCCACCTTGAACTCCTTGTTAAATCAGAAACTACTGGTGCAAGACTGGCTCTCCTGAGAAGTAAGCAGCAATGCATACCTTTACTGTAATAACCCAGCACTGTGAGTTGCATACTCACTCAGGAAGCGGGAGGCATGGATTTTAGGACCTCCTTGGCTTCAGGTATTTAAAACCATCTCTCTAACACCCTAAGAAGATGGCTTTCCCTCCAGGCTAAAGAATATTCTTGTCAAAAGCATTTCCCACCATATTAGCCGGGTTATGTGGCTGAGCTAGTTATGTGAGGTCAGAAACAGGCAAATAAAAAGTAAACTATGAATGTGATTAATGATAAAAAAAGACAGGAAACATACCTAGAAATGCGCCAAAGAGTGTCCTGGTGCCAAAACCTCTGACTGTTTCTGTTTTTTATGTCACAGCGGATGGTGTTAAAATGCAAATGCTTTCTTTTTTTTTTACTATCTACACAAGGAGTCAAGATGCCTAACAGTAGCCATAACCAAAGTGAAAAGTCTAATCTCTCATGTAATTTACAGCTTAAAAACTGACGATAAAGGTGCAGCAGCCCTTCTAAAATTGATTGTGTATCTGGGAAAGAAAGTAGCACCTCATTTGTCCTTGTTCATTTCAATAAACTCAGAATTAGTCACACAATTTAACCTCAAATTTCAACGTGTTCACTCATCATGGTTATGGCAGTAGTGGTTTTAGGGTATATTGGAACATATGTGATCACATTACTTTGAAGTTTCCATTATAAACCACTGAAACAACTACATATTCATTTTGCCTAGCTTCTTAACCCCTTTGCTCACTGCAGCAAGCAGCAGAGAGCAGAGGGAGTTTTAATGCAGTGAAGTTGACTAAGTGAATCAGAACAGGATAAAGTGTTTCTTAGGATTCAGGAGGTGTTTTTCATGCATTTGTGACCTTGGCAGCCCTAGGAGGGCTTGCAGTGGGGCGGTGTTTGAATGAGAAACTTCTTAGGCAGATCCAGAGGTAAGTGGTAGTTTTACAGATCAGGAAGTTAATCAAGTCAGGTGTCTGAAAGCAATGTAGAATTGCACCACAAAGACTGTTCTGATCAGGAGACATAAATGAGACATTAGGATTTTTTTTTTTTTAATTTGTTTTGCCCATGCAAAGAAAGATTTCCTGCAGTTTTTGTAAATATAGCATCACTGAAATTGGTCTCCTGGCCAAATGCAGGTATTTGCAGTTTACCCTGCTTAAACTCTCTTTGAAATGTCAAATGGATATTATATTCTTCACTCTTGGGCTATTGAGAAATATCGCAGTACACCAAAAAAGAGCCAGGAGAATCCACACACTAAGGTCACAGGTGAAAACTCTCATATCTGGGCTGTAGATCTGGAGCTGTAATCTTTGGGTTGCCTGCCTTTAATATAGTAGACTCATGATTAGCTCAGCTGTCTGGACAGTTGGCAGAATTCCCTTCACAGCCCAAGGAAAACCTCTAAGTTGCAGGAAAAAACCCAAACCAACCCCAAAGTGGAAAATAACTGCTTAGTTTAGAATACAGTAGGTAGCCATAGCTCAGACACCTACAAAAGGAAAATTTGGTGTCCTGATCCTTGTACTAAATAATCTACTTTCGTAAAGAGTTTTCTTTCATTTAAAGCATATAAGTGGTTATTAAAATAACCTCATTCATATATGTCTTAAACATTTTTATATGTTCCATGTTACCTTCTTTTGTGAACTTTTATTACTTGACAATGTGGAATGACACACTGTGTTAAAATAAAGTGACTAGAAGAGCCACCATAATGTGGTCATTACTTTTCTCTTATGGTATGTATTCGTAAGTGTTCCCATTTTTCCAAACTATTGTCTTTACTTTGCTGATATATGTCACAAAAATAGGAGTGTCAGGCAGCCCTGAACTTGCTATGGAGAATGGAGCATAGTGCATGCTTTTGATGCCAAAAATAAGAAGCAAAGAAGCAAAGAGTAGCATCAAATGGAAATGAAAATCCAAATGCAAAGCTTCTCAGAAAATATTCCACCAGATTCATATAGATCAGCTTTAAAAAAACTGTGGATGAGGTCAGAAACCTGACTTCCCACATTCTCCATATTTTATCTTTCTTGTAGAAGGCAAGAAATTTCTAATGTCTTCTGACTGAAAGTTCAGCCCAGCTCCTGGTGATCCAAGTTGTTCATACTACCATGTGAACAAATCACCAGACAAACTTCTCTGTGTCCAGAGTAACAATTGGGAATGAGATATGCTAACCTCTTTTTGTCAGAAAGACCCTTGGTCAAACACTTCTTTACCTTTCAATCTTCCCATCTCCAAAATAAAGCTAATCTTACTTGCAAGGTTTGTAGGAAGTGTAATAAGAAACTGTAAATTGCTTTTAAAAATCTCAAATCAAAACTCACCAAATTATTATTAATATTACTAACAAACCTGAGGAAATAAGCTCATCTTTCACCTTGCCTTGAACCATAAAAGGCAAAATAGGACAGAAAATTTTCAGTAGTAGTATTTAGCTGGATAAGGCTGAGAGCAGCACAAGATATTTTATCCAGCAGTAATTTAAGTAAAGTCAGAATGCACTGAAAGAGCAAATAAGTGCGGTAAGGAGGTGAAAATCTGTAAGAGCCACTGTACTGTATTGAGACTGATATGTGGCATGGGCAAGGTAAGGGGGAGTACGAATAAAAATGCGACCTACTGTGCCAAAGTTTCAACGTATTTTAGTTTTTAGCCCCATAAAGATTTATCAGCAAGCACTGTGGGTCCTCTTAGAAAAGCAAGAAGCATGAGTTCTCCTATATTATTCCTGAAAACATCATGTAACTTAATTTTCTTTTCTCGGTCACTTTTCTCTTGGACAATGATAAAAGGCACTGGCTACCCAAAGTGAGTTTGGTGTTTTTTTTCTGATTTCTAGTAACAAAATACCCTTATCACAGACTCCAAACCAAGAAATTAGAAATTATTTCTAATTTGAGCTTCCCATGCTCTAAGCAGTGTCTCTGTCTGCAAACTGCAACAGTGATGCATTACTGTTTTTAATCTCTTGGCACAATGGTAAAAATGAATCCCAGGAGTTGTGCCTTTCTGGGTCCTCAGAACTCTGAACCCGTAAGGCCGGTGCAATGTTTATTAGAGCAAAAATTTGACTCAGAAAGTTAGGACATAAAATCTAATAGTCCCAATATCAAAATTATTAATTGACATAACTCTTATTTAATTAGAAAAGGAAAAAAAGTAATCTTTTGGACATGGTTCTTTTAGGGAGTTTGAGATGACTATGTTTCAGTTAGTATTTTCTCTTGAGTTTTGGTTGAGAGAGAGGGGTATCTCCGGAGGAGAATCCCAATTTTAGAGTGAACAAACTCATTCTTTCGTTGTGCCTTCCCCTTTCCAAAAACCTAGAAAGGGAGCATAGGATGATTAGGCTCCCATTTGAGGTTTCTCTATTAAGTGACTAAAGATAGATTGAGCTTTAAAAACAAACTTAAATTTACTGCACTAATACAACAGAAGACATCTGGTCTTTGAAGCACACATGATTTCAAAAATAGCATTGCTTCTTGGTGTATGTAGACTTAAGAAACAGCTATTAATAGCCATCTTTCATTTTTTTCCTGAATCATTTCAAATGTTGTCAATACTGAGAAATGTTTGTCTCCAGCCATGTCAAAATGTGGGATCCAGCCTGGTCAAATAATGATTAATTTCTCATATAAAACATTTCCAGTCTTCTTCATCATGTGCCCATCATGGGACTCAGCATTAATTAGGAGCATAAGGCTGGAGAAATTGCCAGTGTCATCAAACCCAGACCCAATTATTGCAGACAACTACCTCATATGACCCTGTTGACAACTCTTCGCGTTCTGTCTCAAGGCAGTCAGATTTTTTTCTGCCATGCCTCTGATCAGAGGCTATCCTAGAACTTTACTGCTCCAGAGTTTAGAAACTTTTTCTGAATTTCCAGCTTACATTTATTCTCAGGCCGGTGTTCCTGGGTCTGCACTGTCCTATAACTAGAGGACTGTGTTCCCCTCCACTATGAATCAGATGGGGTAGTCAGCTAAGGATCAGAGCAGCTGGAGTTGAATTAATATGGACTGTGTTACGCTAAATGTCACACAAGCTGAGCACAGCAAGGTCCCTCCTGGCATACAATTCTGACAGGAATCTTTGCTTCTGGATTTACTATTCCCTTACTTGTCCTTCTTTGCAGGAACAGATCCCTGATCCTTTGAAGATCCTGGGGAATATGTGACCAGATGTTTCCAATACCCTTTCCGCAGTAATTTTCAAGCACTCCATGAACAATAACAAACACCGAGTTCAGTGTGTCAGCCTGTGGGACATGCTGAATAGTGCATCAGAAAACTTTAAAGAAAACATGGTCCAGACTTTCATAAAGACAACCACTTTTGATCACTGTTCCATATATAGAGAGAGAGGCAGTTAAAAGCAAAGAATCTTCTTTCAAGTCAAGCTGTGTCCTCTCCAGGAATATCTGCTGCCCTCTCCTACCTGCCTCTGGAGCTGCAGGTAGTAATAAAGAAGAAGAGTAAGGATACTTGAAGCCAAGCAGCTAAGAGAATAAAAGAACTAAATATAAAAGGAAAAAAATGTATTTGTACTTCCCACAAGCACGGCAAGGGCCTTCTTTTGTCTCCATTCCTTCCTATGGTATTTAAATGGTTAAAGATGTACCACATGCTCTAATTAAGAGTGCTTCCTCAGTTCAGGTAAAAGGAGCTTGAGCTGTCCATAGTGATAGTCCTTTCTTTAATACCTTTGTGTTGGCCTGTTGTCTGTGGTGGTTTATCACAGCAAGGGGTATCTGGGGATGTGGGATGGGTCTGAATACCAGGAGCTATAGAAAACATCAATAAAACAAGAAGTCATATCAAAGTGATCGAGTTTGGAATTTGGTTGATGGCTTTTAGAAACAGAAAACAGACGTATTTTCAGTCTTGCTTGGCTCAGTACTCATGCAGTGGTTGAGAATATAATTGCAAAGAAACAATTTTCTCAAGGAAAAATTACACTGGAATAGCAGTTTTTAGTAATAGGCATGTTTAGGGATTTGTTTCAATTCTACCTGTTTTATTGTAGGAAGAGCAAATTTAAATAATATTTTTAGGGCTGCAGTGTCAAGCACACAGAGCAACATTTCTCAAGCATCATGATATCACATTTTATTATGTGAAAATTTCCCAGCTTGCTCTGGGGATGTAGCAGGATCACGTAAGGAGGAGGCTGTGTCTCTGGGATTCACTGCAGCCTTTGAGTGAGGTAAAGTTTATCAGGAAAGGAACCACGGGAAATCAGAGAGTAGTTTCCTCTCTAAGACAAATAGCGTTTGATTGTTTTTTTCCGGACAGGTTCTGGTTCACTTGTGGTCATGGCATGTTGCTTCTTCTGTGATACCTATTCTTTATATGTATGTCCTTCATTTTATGCCTTATGTATTCTTCATTTTGTGGGTGCTGAACTTTAAGACCCTGAGTTGTGCATGAAGCCCGTGGCAGAATGACACAAAAAAGCTCAGAGTTCCATTGAGTTGTGCTCTAACTCTGATCTGTTCTTCTCTTCTGAAGGCTGCATGATCAGGTGAACCTTAAATAAATTAACAAATTGTCTCATAGGTGTGAAACTGAAAATCTGACAAATCCAGAACTTCTTACCAAATTACTAAGTGGGTACTAGTGGATCAAGACCACCATGATGAAAACTTTCTTTGTCTGCTTTAGATTACAGTTTTTACTCTCGACCTCACCAGAAGCATTTGGAATTAGCACTTATTTCTCTCGTTCATTTTAACCTCAAACTTCATCTGGAAGAAGGGGAAAAAAATGACATTATTATAAAAACTTTAGACTTGGAGAAAATGTACTTCAAAAAACGAATAGTCAGATAATTTTGGAGAAGCTCTGCATGTGACATTTTTGTAAATAGATTACAAAAGTACTACAGAGGATTTGACATTATTAACTCTAAAAATATTACGAGAATCTAATCCTGCAAGATGCTGAGTCTATGGGAACATGCAGCATTTGGCAGCTCTCAGGAAGCTCTCAATAACTCTTAGATTCAGGCTTAAAGTGCTGTGATCCTGAGTTGCCCATTAAAGATGCACTAAATGTTTCCACTAAGGGAAGTCCCAATTATGTGGTTTTATATAGAAAAAGGGAAAGTTAATGAATGGAAATGTAACAGCTCTGACGCTGCTGAAGCACTGAGCTGTCATCCTCATAACTTTCCCAGGGAGATAAATATGCTCTTTCCAGCTTCTCAGAAGTTATTATTGCATCTGATTTACAGTCAGTATAAAGGTAGAGAGGGGGAAAATCAGTGGCAACTTTTTGAGGTTTTTCATAATGAAATTTTAAAAGCTTTTTTTTAAATGAACAGTAGGGAAATACTGTATTTTTATTAAAGAAGAAAACATGGATTATAAACTGCTTTGTATCTAATAAAAGTCATGTTGGCTAGCATATCACGTTAGAAAATTCCTGAATTCAAAAGCATTCTTAATTTCAACTCAATCTTTTGAGGTTCAAAACTGTCCTGTAGAACCACACAGGTTTTAGCCCTTCCATTTGCAAAAGGGACTAAGATGCACTGGGGGGATAAGATTACAGGCTGAATTTCAGATAAGTTGTTACTGGAGTACGTGCAATCCGTACTCTGTTTTAGCTATCTGTATTACAGGGAAAAGATTAACCTTCTGGAGGATCCAGTCTGTTTCAGTTGTCTACTGAAGAACTCGTTCATGTTAGAAACCCAACTTTTGTACTACTAGAGCGTATTAGATTAATGCTACTTATCCTGTCTGTTGTTTCCACCATCTGTCTCTCTGCTTGTTTCCCTCTATTTTTATATTCCTGGTAGCAGACACATAAGAGCTCCCCTGTTTCCCTCTACAACTTTTTGCTATTACGATGATAGCAGCTGGCACTCTCCACTGAGATCAGAGCCCTGGTGTGCTACAGGTTGCAGATGCACTTTCTAAAGGGCAGCTTCAGCCCTAAGGACTGTCCTGTGCAAATACAGCAAGGAAGGATGGATGAAAAAGTGACCATGGGAGGACAGGTGAATTTGACATAATCCTCAGCCCATCTGCATTGAGAATCCAACCCAAGTTTCTTGCTGTCAAACCCTGCATGCAACCCAATAAACCTTCACATCTCTCTGCATTTCCTGGGTTTAGTGTCATTTTGAAAGAGTGTCAGTAGTGATGCAGATGAATGCAAAGCCATAGTGAGAGACAAGAGGCAATTCATTAGGTCCCAGGCAGATAAAATCTGTACCTATCAAATCAGGTAAATCCTCAATGTTGTGTTTAAAAGGAGGTGTCTGCTGTGTGGGTTTGTCCCACTCCAAGTGTGCATGTCAGCCTGGGCTCCCTGACACACATGGAGAGGGAGTCCACATAGACAGTGGGTGAAATTCATCTCATCGTAAAAGAAGATGTTTGTGTTTGTTGGGATGAGTCACATCCTTATTTCCATTGACTCTACTGACTAGAGTCTATCGCCTGTTAACTGGAATGGGAACCTAAACCCTCAGCTCATATGGAGATGGCTGAATTGCACACTTCCAAAACAGAGCAGAAGAACCCATTTTTATTTCATGTGGGACCAAGCTGTACTCTACAGAAGACCTTAGTATTTTCATCCATGTGAGCTTCAGTGACTTAATTGTATGTGTTCAGCTGTTTTGTTTGATTTTATGGAGAAACTCAGTGATTTCACCTTCCTCATTTAGAAATTTCCCTCCCACCCTAGGTTCTCAGGTCACTTGATAGCTGACAGTTTTATGCCCTTTTACTTTCTCTGGGGGAGTGGCAGGTGGGGAGTGGGGAGAAGAAAGAGAGAAGATATGTAAGAAAAGGAGCTTGTTTTGTCCTATATTTTGCAGAGACCCCAAATCAGAAAATGAAAGTGTTCAAGTTTTTTATCATCTCTAGCTCCTGAAATATTACAACTGCCTTCTGCAGAGTGATCTGTCTGCAATACTTTGTTTCTGCAGACCCAGCAGCAGAGATGGAGCAAAAAGTTGGGAAAGGAAAATATGCATAGCTACTCACTGTCTTTGTATTTCCAATTATCACATTTTAGGCATCCAGTCTTGGCACATAATGGGAGGAACAATTACCAATACCTGAAGAAGTCAAGTGTTCAGCATTCTAGTGTTTTGTGAGTAGCAAAGCCAGCATGCTTGGCAGGGAAATATGTTTATGGATCAGATCGTACTCTTGAAACACATAATATGTCTCCACACCATCATTGTTTGAAGTCTCTATCTTTGACAAAGAGATCAGAAAAGGTTCATAAAGGAAATCGTGATGAAAGAAGATAAACCAGAGTGGTTTTCAGTAGGAAAGAAACAACATGACAGCTTGTTGCTGTACATGGTAGAGCCCTTACAGATAAAACAGCACAGCTCAAAAGGGGGAAAAAAAATCCAAAAAATGATAACTTAGCTACACCACAAAGCAATCTGCTTTAGGGTTCCACTATTTTTGTTCTCTATTCATATCCTCTGTCAAAAGGTATCTGGTGATGATGTTAATATGCAATGTGCCTTCAATCCTAACAGGCAGAGTAGGTTAACTGACTAAAATTTCAGGTTTGTGTTTTTTCTTCCAAGCTCAAAACTTCCTACCTGCCCTGGGATGCCTTGCCTTGCAGCTACCTCTGGAAAGTATCAGCAATCACATAAAACCTCCAAACCATCCAAGCAATGGCAGATATATTAAAAGACTTATTGTTTACATCAAGGATTTTACAACATACGCTAATGCAAAGAGAAACTGGCTATTCACTGGAGAAACTGCTAGTTTTTATAACAGGATAATGCATTGACCTTGGAGATAGGAGTGAAATGAGCATATAGCAGTTTGCTTTTGCTGGGTGTCGTGGTTTAACCCCATGAAAGGCTACATGATTCCTATAAATGGACTAACAAGAGCAGGTAACCTTGTAGCAAATTCTTGTGTTTCTTTGATTATTTTTTAATAAGACCATGACGATGTTTTCACATCAAGTATCTTTTAATGTGAGAAATCAAGGTATGTTCTCAGGTCTTTTCAAACAGTGTTTTACTGATGATGTCCATGAATACAAAATATTACTGTTTAATGTTAAATGAAGTACCCAACAAACAGGAACAGTTAAAAAAAATAAATTATGCAGTTAAAAGTCTTATAAATAAAACAATAGATAAAGCAGAGAGAAAAGTGTTTTTCCCTGGAAAAAAATTCTGACACCTGTCTTTGGTCTTGTTTCTACTATGCTTGAGAGAGGATGAGGTAAGAACAACTAAAGTCTAGTCTTCCTTAAGGAACTTAAATAGTGCTTATTAATTTCATAACCTACCATTTGTCTTGTTTTAGTGCATGAATATACAATATTTCCTAAAACTGCTTTTAATATTCCATGTGACTGTTTAAAAAGATGAAACGACTTCAAAAGCAATTATTTACCTGGCCTATCTTTATCTCTACCAAATATTTGTCACTTCACAGTAATTATTTGTTTCCCATTATTTGACCGCTTAATGACCTTGCCACCATCAATACATTCATCCTCTACAGTCTGCAGTGAGGTACAGGAATGGTCTTAGTCTTAAAGAAAGGGGAATTAAGGCAAAGTAAATGCAAGTGACCTTCATGGCATTAAGGAATTACTTCAACTCTCTGTGATTCTCACCCTCTGTTTAAACTGCAAATCTAACCTTCAGGTTGAAGCTGGAATTGACTGTTTAGTTGAACTACCTCATCTACAGTTAATGTACTTTTAATGGGCACAAAGCTAATGCATATATTTAAGAAACTGTAGAATAGATTATCACCACATTCAGCACATCTAAAATTCAGTAAATATCATAAGAAAACTGACTATTTCAGTTTTTATAATGCAAGTATTACTTTACATTTCACAGGGAAGTATCCTTACTCATACTTCATCCAAACAATGTGCCTTAAGCATATTACTGAATATACAATAAATAAAGAGCAATGTTTTATTTTTCGTTCAAGTGAAATAAATAAATAAGTAAAATTGCTTGCTCTGTGAATAAAAAGATCTATCCTTAGGGATACAGCATGGTTTTCACATAATTACTGCATTAGCCTGGAGGCAAAATGCTCAAATGTGGAAGATTTTGCCTCACATGAGTTGTTTTACAGCATAAACACAGTTTTGGAAAGGTCCAGCCAACCATGTGGCCTGAGACTTAATTACTGAAACAGCTAGGCAGTCCCAACTACTCAATTAAGGAGCTATTTTCCCTGGCCCAAAGAGAGTTTCTGTCTAAAACCTACGGACTCTGCATAGGCACTTCTTGAACCGCAGTAGATGTATATACCTTTCAGGAAAGAGAAGGCACCATGGGAATCCAGCGTAATAAGTAATAGCTCTTAGCAGGGTGGAACTAAGACATTAATTGTTACCTCCAATGGTGTGTTACACTGCGGAGACCCAGATGCTAAATCATATGGGAAGACATATGTTTTCTCTTTTGAATTAGGTATGCTCCCTAAAAGAAATAAACTCTGTTTTCTAACAGTATATTAAAGATGCTAATGCATCTTGTACAACGATGAGAAGTGATCTGCTTTGGGAAGAATCTCGCCGCACACTTTCTTGTTCCCTGATGTTGTTATTTGTTTCTTTATTATTGTGATGATTTATTGTTTGTTACTAAAGCCCTTTCCGTTAAAAACCTCCAGCCTCCACTGCGGGTAAGTGCTTTCTAACTGATTGATTTGGGGATTTCCTCCAATTAAAGTAAAAATAGAGAATACATCAAAGCCAAAATAAACGTTTCCATATTTGACTATCTAATGGTTGACACGTGGATCTGCAATTCTTCAGATGGGTCTCCAAGAGTGGAACTGTATTGAAATAGGTCCATATAGAGAAAACACGTTATTGAATAAAATATTTCCAGGCAGAATCTCCCAGTAAAAGTGGAGCTGGTTGTCAAGGGAAATGACTAGGATTAGACAATTTCTCTTCACAGCCCATTTTGGGATTCACCCAATGTTATTAGTTCTGACAAACTCTTTTTCTCCCCAGCTCCAGGGAAATTCAAAATTAGAGGCTGCTGCTTTGTTTGGTGCATTCAGGGAATTGTACCCTTCAAATCCACGTTAAGTGCTCATACATAAAGTTGAGCCAAAAAATGAGAAAGCAAATGAACTGGTCCTTGAGGGAGTGCTGCAGATCCTATTTTTCCATTCATTGATGACAGCCGCAGACAGCCACACAGTCTGTGTTGGTGGATACCTAAGAGGGCTGTACCAACTCACAAACACTTCCAGTTACAGATACTCTTTAGGCTGTACAACTGTCGGTTCCTTCACCCACTAGAAATTTTATCGACTTTGCATTTGATTAGATGGGAATAGAACTGGGAATCCAGTCTGATTCAAAGAGCCATCTGTCAAAATTTCCAGGGCTAACTAGACTGGTTGTCTAAGAGTACATTTGCAGTGTGAGGCTGTTGTTCGAGGGCTTACCATTGCCACATTTCATGCCTGTGCCAGGATGGTTTCTGAGTAAGCAGCAATCTCCACCTTGCTCTGATTTTCATGCAAAGAAAGCCAAAAAATGTAGACCACAGGAAAGCCACAGCATTTTTTATGCAGGATTGTGGCCCACGTGGTACGTGTCTTACAGCCCAGCAACAGCATTGGCTGCTACAGCAGTTGGTTAGCAGTGGAAGGAGGAATGCAAGAAATATGGAATAGAGGGCCAGCTTTGCCGAAGGTTTCTGTGTGAGCTTGGGGAATTCACTGAATCTTGTCACCCAGAGAAAACAGCATGGACTCAAGTCTCATCTTCTCTTGTCCTTGTCTGGCAAATCCTTCAGGCTAGCAATTGTGTGTTTGCACTGGCCCAGTACTGTGGGCTGGAAGGCATGGGGGTACACAGTACCTGGCATGGCACTGAAGTCAGTTCTGCTATTGCGTATATCCCCTTCACAAGTTTGATGAGCTTTTGTTGTGGGACACTAGATACTTTTAAAAACATCTATCTCATCTGCCTCAAGTGATGTACAAATGAGTCTGACCAATTTCTCAAAGTTTCCTGTCTACGTGATGGAGAGAGATAGGTAACTACAGAAGTTTCTGTAGAAGAGGGGGGACCAAGGACGGTTAATAGAATTTCATTAATAATAGTAGGGGTGTTTTGGGAAAGAAGGGGAGTATTTGTGGTGGTTCCCTCTTTTTCCTGGGCTGTGCATAGATTTCTTGACCCATGCTCACTTACAACAGTTGGATGTACACACACATTTATTTATCCAGTAACTAGATTAAGTGGTTTCTTCTTAGAGGGGGAAGGGAAATATGTAGTAGATAAGTGAGCCCTTTAAGATTTAATCTTTTTAGCCTAATAATCATTTTATGTTTTGGATAATTTGGAGATCCAGGGATGGGATTAAGCATATAAATACAGTAAGAATTGGGACCTGTTGCTTTCCTTTGCCCTTTGATTTCAGAAGACTGCTGAGGTGCAACCATCCGGACATCCTCTCAAAAGCTTTCAGTAATCTGGAGGTGCATAGAAAGATGTGGAAGCAGACCATGTCATGGGGGTGTCTCAAACTGTTCCACCAAAAATTAATAATTTCCACCAGCTGGGTGGAAAGACATGGGTTTGAGTGCTTATGTGGCCTTGGGCAGATATCTTCAGTGAACTCCTCCAGCTGACACCACCAATTTTAAATTCAAGTTGAACTGAAGTGTGATTGTGTTGAAGGAAAATACCCTTCCCACCTGTGTGTCTTGGACAATGCCATTGGCTTGTTGAAATCTCCCTCAGGCTCCCAGGAAGAAAACATTGCTCAGGACTATTTCTTAAATTGTGAAGTTACCCTCATACGACATGAAACTGTTGAAAGCATCACTGAAAATCCCTATACGTATGTGTTTCCATTACACACAGTTTTCATGCTGTTTTCTGCTTCTCCAACTCATGGTTAAAATCTTTCTGACAGATTTGTCAGTCTCAGTGTTCTCAGAGTTATCAGTCCTGGAGCCATATTTAGTGTGACAGCAGGACAGAGGGGAAGAAAATGCCTTTTCTCACTTACTGTAGGATATTGTGAAACCCGAGGAGAAGTGGTTGGTTTTGATAGGTGTCAGAGGACTGCAGAGCCATGGAACAAACTTCGCAAGGATCCGGAGGGTCATTTGGTCAGTCCCTTACAGGGTCAACCAGACACATGTCTTTCTGACAGACTTTATCCATGCTTGCTACTCTTGAAATCACCCAAGGATAGGGGCTGCCTTTACACTTCTGAGGGTAGACCATATCTTCCAAAGCCTCGCTATCCTTCCTATCATAAAGTTTCTCTAATGTAAAATCAGGTGTAAAAGTTCCTTCCTGGAAAGCGTGTGCATTGCTTTCTACCTACAGTGAAAACAGAACAGTTTATTCTCTTTCTCTCCATGGTATCTTTTGCAAATTTGAAGCCTGTTTAATTATCTTTGACTAATTATACAGCCCAGATTATTACTGAATTTTTACTTCTAAAAAGACCTTTGATTTTTACCCTGCTAAGCACACACAGAGCTAGTCTGTGATACTCTACAATCCCATTGTGGGTACATTCATCCTTCCTGACAGCCCCTTCTGCTTTCTTACAACCATTTGTCACACCTTAATTTGCCGTGGCAGAACACAGTGAGGGGTCTGTGAATGCTTTTCAAATTACGTGATAATGCTTGGCTTGTCCCTTTTATGATTTGCTTTAAGATTTGAGCTTCAAACACATCCCTGCCCACCAGTGCTTCTGTACTCAGCAGAAATTACTGATTCTCTTGCATGGTCCTTGTTTGGACTCAGATGTGAACCCTGACTTCATCCAACTGAGACAGGAGCTTGAAGACAATGTCTGGGTCTGCCCAGTGAGAGACACTGGAGGTAAGTCAAGATTTAATCTCTTTTTTACACTGCTGTATCACATAGGTTGAAGATACAGAGAACATCTCCATCTTGGTACAATGTGTGCCATCAGGAAGATAGTTACAGTCCCTCTACCCTGAGGGTTGTTGAAGCCACTGCCTCCTTGTCCAAAGAAAGTGGAGAGGATGGGAGCAGATGGATGCTTGGATACATTCTGCTTGTTAGTTTTGGGAATAGAGTGAAATATCAAACTGTCTACAGGCCTAAGTGTTTTTTGTCATTCTTTTTTAAAATAATCTTTGATGGAGATATCTTTCTACTTTGTCCCTTTGAAGCTCAATTTTTTATCCTTAGGATACTTGAAACTTTCAGTCTGTCCAAGCTTGGATTCTAATTTTTTCTAAGAAAAAAACAAACTGGGTTTGTTTTTTTTTTAATGTAGGCCAAAAGAGCCCGTGCAGCAAAAGACAAATATTATCTCTTAATTTTCTCTCTTTAGAGATAATGCTGGAACCTAGGAATACCAGTGCACTTAGTGATCTACTTTTATACAGTGATATGTATCAGACTGTTCAGAAGTTTTCCTATAAGAAAACCACATACTCAAAATTTTCTTGGTAGAAATAAACCTAAATAAATCATGTAATATAAGATTTTCAAATCTTTTAAGGATACATATGGTTTAGGTTTTTTGTTTTGGTTGGTTTGGTTGGTTGGTTGTTTCGATGTTGGGGTTTTTTGCACTGGATTGAATTACCGTTTAGAATTAAAGTCAACTGGAGGTTAAGAAAAGGACACCCAGGTGTCCTTTATGATGAATAAAGTTACAAAAGGTAATAAATAAAACATGGCATCACTAACCACTGGAGACAGCTGGGGTTTTTATCTGCACTGTAATGAAATACTTAACCACTGAACATATGTGATACTTGAAAAAGTGACCTTTGCTAAGCAACAGGATTTTTGTTCTCCCTTCTCTAGAAAAATGAAAAAGTGCTGTAAAGAATCCTACAACATCTGTGATTTTATTAAAGCTTCTTTGGTTGTTTCTTACAATCTAATGCAGTAGTGATGAAATACATAAGAGTGACAGCCCCAGAGACTGATGGCTCTGTTTACCTACACAGCTGGGAAAGCACCTCCATTGCACTTGACAAACCAAGATGCTTTAGCTCTGTCCTGCAGGGCCCTTCTCTAGTGAGGAGAGACTAGCTCACTCTACATTGTTTGTAGTTTTCTGTCTCCCTGAAGAAAAAAATCCAACCCTAGTGCCAGCAGTGTATTTTGATGAATGACCACTCATATTTGTATTAAACTCTCCAAATGCATTTTATTTAGTGGAGCCAGCAGATAAGTAATGAATTTTGGATACTACTAAACCAAGACAAATGAAAATAGATGACTTAGACCTGGGAAGTTATATAGCTCATCAATACTCCCTTGGTACCATCTACTGCCATCATCTACCAGTTGCCCTCACTACAAATTTACTTTAGCAGAATAAGAACATTGTTGTATGTTGAAGAATGGGGGCAATAAAGAGCAGTAGCAGAATGCTAGAAAGCAGCAGCAATTTACGGAAATACCTTCAAGCTGCCAGCAGATGCTGTGTGTTATGGCTTATCAATGGTTCAGACTCTGCTCCATACACTGTTAGTGGTGATCCAGGAAGTCAGTGAAGTTGTCCATTACCGGTGCAGAGATCCACACAGAATTAAAAAAAAAAAAGAAATCTTAAAGTTTATTAAAGATGGGATCTGGTGGTTCAGGATGAGTTTTGAAGATTGACATTCATCCCTTTGCCCAAAAGGCGTATTTTCAAAATACCTGTGAATGCTGTGACCAAAACCACTAGACTCTTTAACTTCACACCCATTCAGGTTACCTTGGTGTGGTTATCTGCTGCGTTTGTTGAAGTGAAATATTGCACTGCATCACTGAGGAATCACGCTGGGGTCTCTCATTTTGGAGCTTTCTCTGTTGTTTTTGCATCTGTTGTCACATTCTGCAACGCTCTTGCTGACAGTTTCCACCTTACCCTGTCCTTTCTGTTTATGAAACGTGCAGCTCTTGAGGATATACAGCTTCATTTCCCTTCTTTCTTTTCTTATGAGCAGTGAAATAGTTCAAAATGTCAGCAATACATCAACATATTGATGTAAATACATCAATAGTCAGTCAACGTCTCCTCGAAGTGAATGGGGCAGTTTATGTTCTTCTAAGGCAGTTTTCCATGTCTCTGCAGACTCAGGTGTTCTCTCCTTGTTTTGGGGATCCTGGCCTAGATGCTGAAGAAGACGACAAGTCCAGAGTGACAAGTCCACCCTACAATACCTTTTCTGATTCAAACAATAATCCAACACCTTAGGAGGCTCCAGGTTTTAAAAACAGTCTTGGTCTTCATCTTTTTTCTCCCTAAAGGGTGCCTTTTTTTCCTCATAAACCTCTAGTTCTCTTAAGGGAGGCATGATACTGACCTCAGGCAGCAATGATTATTTTTTACCTAAATATATATGCCTCTAACCAGCAATAGAAACATGACAAATGAGTATCAGTTGAAACGGTAACCCCCAGCCTCCCCTGGGATATACCAACTTTCTTAATGAGAGAAACAATAACCATTCTAGTCCTGAGAGGGCTGAAGACAAATGACTGTCTACTGTTGATATTTTGATCTATAGGACAAATATGGTGTTTCTATTGAGAGTGTTTAAATAAAGACAGCTGAAACCCATAGGCTGTGTCCTTTGCAGGTAAATCCACTTGATTTCACTAGTAGAGAAAAGCAGAAATACGTTTTTAAATCACTACTTTCCTCAGGCTCAAAGAGGACCTTTTTTTCCCCTTGTCGTCTTTCTTTCTTTTTTTTTTTTCTTTTCTATTTTCTTTAAATAAAGGACCACCTAATGGGTGGAACAATAACTGGAAAGTCATATTACAAAATTCACAGCTTTCTCTTAAACTGTCCTTTTGACAGCCACATACAAAGGCTCTGAATGCCAAAGCTGTTCTTTAAGGTCAACAAAATATTTTAGCAGGAAAAAAAAAAAAAGACAAATGTAAAGACACAGATTCTAATGCATCTCAGAGATAGAATTACAGTAATATTTCCCAGTACTTCCAGTAATATTGCCATTTTTTCCTTTAGCTTTCAGACTGTATTTTCATACTCTGTGATGTAATGTCATTATATCATATAAAGACTGTATATCATATTACTTTAATTAACCCAGACAACTCATTTCTGTCTGATGGCAACTTTCTTGGTGGCTAGGATAGTGTCAAAAAAAAGAGGGTTCTTATCTTGAACAGAGCATCATGACATTACTGATACACTGCTGGTTTAACCCCAGCTGGCAACTAAGCACCACACAGCCGCTTGCTCACTCCCTGCCAGTGGGATGGGGGAGAGAATCAGAAGGGTAAAAGTGAGAAAACTCGTGTCTTGAGATAAAGACAGTTTAATAGGTAAAGCAAAAGCTGCACGTGCAAGCAAAGCAAAACAAGGAATTCATTCACCACTTCCCATCGGCAGGCAGGCATTCAGCCATCTCCAGGAAAGCAGGGCTCCATCACGCGTAACAGTTACTTAGGAAGACAAACGCCATCACTCCAAACGTCCCATCCTTCCTTCTTCTTCCCCCAGCTTTATATGCTGAGCATGACATCATATGGTATGGGATATCCCTTTGGTCAGTTGGGGTCAGCTGTCCCGGCTGTGTCCCCTCCCAACTTCTTGTGCACCCCCAGCCTCCTCACTGGTGGGGTGGTGTGAGAAGCAGAAAAGGCCTTGACTCTGTGTAAGCACTGCCCAGCAATAACTATAACATCCCTGAATTATCAACGCTGTTTCCAGCACAAATCCAAAACACAGCCCCATACAAGCCACTATGGAAAAAATTAACTCTATCCCAGCCAAAACCAGCACAACTTCAAAATCTAGCTTACTGGTAAATTTAGTCCCTCCAAAAAGGTATGCTAAGTCACATCTGTTCACAACATGCAGACTCTATCTGGCACCATCTAAACGTATGCAACCAAGGATAACCAGGAAAATTATCAGGATGCCTTTGGCAAGGAGGCAGACATTGGAAAAAATTTATGACACAAAAATCCATCCAACCCTACACAAAAACAGACTCTCTGGACTACGAAACCAATGGAGGCTGAGATAGTACTCTGGGGAGTTACCATCTCTGCTTGCCCCTCTCTTATAATCCTCCGTGGACATACACTGGTGGGCACTGCTGGACACATGATATTAGGTGGAGATGGCTGTGTCCCAACTGATTGTTCTTATATTCTTGTCTTTGTGTTCATATGGGACTTCCTCTATGTCTTTTGTCATTCCCATCCCAAAGACAAGCAGACTTCTAAAGAAAGTTTCTGAGTACCAGAAATGCCAATTTGTGCAAGCAAAAATTTAATCGAGAACTTAGTTCATCCCTGGTACCTTGGTTCATCCTAGGTACCTAATGTGATTGATGGAAAGAGAAAACATATCTTCTACAGAGGACAATTCCTCCTCTCCTATCATCTGCCCTTTGGAGCTGCTGACTTCGACTAAAGGGGTTTCCCATAACAACTAAACCACTAAGCCAGGTACCCGACACAGATGTGGCAACACTGAGCCTAAGTGTTTCCCTCAGTTGGGACCCGTAGAAATAAATTGAAGTGCGGTATTAGGCAACGTCAACACTGGGGAAACAGTGCATCTTGCCTCGTGAAAATCAATGGGTAGTTTCTGTGAGCAAAAAAGGGAAAAGCATCATGACGTTCCCTGCGTAAACGTCACATCCCATTGCAAACACAGTTGATAGGTCTTCTTGCCATCAAAAAAATACCAAAAGTATGTGGATACTGGAAACAATCTAGACACTGCAGTGCATTGCAGTGTCTGGATTACAACATATGAGTTTTCAAACACCTTCTTACCACTCCACATCCTTTTGCGCTTTCTGGTTATCACTCATACCTTTGATGTAGCTTTTTGACCTAGGAAACAGGTCAAAGGGCTTCAGTGAGGGAAATGGCACTTATGAAGAGGAATGCAAAAGATTCGCTTTACCCACCTTACGGAAGAGTTGACCACTTGCTTGCTGTCTTTGGGGAAAAGAAGCATGACAACAAAACTACCACCAGACTAGGTACAATACTGGCAAGTTGAAGCAGGCCAGCTTTCGGTAGGGTTTTTTTTAAGCAAAGGAATTTAGCCTTGGAAATAATTTACCATATTGGATTAGCCATTTTCAGAGAGTTTATAATCCAGATTAGTATCAGTGAGAGCACACCAGGACACAGCCTGCTGAGAAGAAGCACACCTCTTGTCAGGCCCTGGGAAAGTCTACAGCATTGAGAAAATAAGTACAGTCTCTGTGTTACAGTTCCCAAATTCTCAGAAACTGGAAGCCACAACAAACCCAACACAATGGAGGAGGTGTGTCATTTTGGGATCCTGCAACTGGCTTTTCACTGAGTGCATTGCATACCCCAGCAAACAGATTTAAAAGGGCAAAGCAAAAGAGAAGAGACATCATATTTTCCCAGTGGCACATATCACATTTTTCTTGTGAACTGTATTTTTAGTGCCCTCCTCTTCCATTTCGTTTCTCACTCACATCTCTCCCTCCCCATATTTCTGATCCTTGCTCTCTTGGGGTCAATTTATCCTATAGAGTTCTGCCTCCAACATCTGAACTTTGTAACCTCTTTCTTTCCAGATTTTCCCTCTATGAAGCTCGGACGTCAAGGTTTGTTAAGCAGCAAAATTGACAGGGACTTTGACAGCTGTGCTCAGTTTTGTGGTAGGTCTCATCTCAGGCATTTTATAAATGTCCGTTAAAATCAAAGGGAAAAAAAAAATTACTAAAAGAAAGAAAAGTGTTCTCTAGAAAACTTTATTTTATAAAACTACTGTAGCACAGCATTGGTTACATATAATGCAAAAACAATGAGGTTAACCAGTAATGGAGTTTATAGGGCAAATTAGGTCTTCATTATACACATGCAATAGCTGTGTGGTCAAGGAAGGAACACTAAAGGACTTTCACCAACACTGCTGAGACTTTTGCGGCTTACCAACTAAATTACCTCTCTTTCTCCTGATCTCATGACCCACTCCAGGAGTTTACTTCACCTACAATCATCTCTTCAGACCTGCTGACATGGCCCAGCCAGTTCTCCTGGTTTATATGTTTTCATATTATACTTATTGGCTGTGATAGAGACCAATAAGAGACCATTCTCCCACTCCCAACCTCCTGCCTCCATGTAACTTATAATTGGGTTGTGCTTGGGGAACGTTAAACTCTCCAAAGGTGTACGGAAATGTTTTCTCTGACTAGTGATCTGGGAGATTTTATTGTCATGATTACCATCTTGCTTTTCTATTCTTAGCTCCAGTTCTTGGTTTTAGTGCCTGCCATATCTCAAGAGGTTTTACAGAGACAGAAGTAATTTTCTGGAGAAGAATGTGAAAGTTTCCATGTGGTAAAAAGTATGAAAAGGGAGCATGGTCAAGTGAATAACAAATCAGGGTATGAATCAAAGACTGCTAAAACCAAGAGGAGCATTATTATTAACTGCAGGGGCTTTGGGTCCTGGGAGGCAGACTATATCTTATAATGCCACTGCTTAGTGTAGACTGCAAAAATGTAAAAATATCACAGTTGTTTACAGAGAACTATGTTTAATAACATGTGGGAGGGACTGCTGAGAGCAGGAGAGCAGCGTATTTCTCAGTTCTTCTCTAACATGTTTTGGGCCTCTAGTTATAAAGGGGTTTACTGGGAGATTGAATACAATCCCCAAGTCCTTTAGGATCAAAGACAGTCTGAGTCCAAACCAAACAATCCATAAATCAGCGGCAAGCCTTTACTCCTGATCAGGTCAGGAATTAATGAGATCAGAACCCAGTGCCAGCATTGCCTCTCTTGGCCGCATGTAAGGAGAAAGCTCTGCTCCCGAAACAAGCATCTGTGTTCTTGGTTGGACAGATCAAATCACTAATTATACTATTATGAGCTTGGGGAAAATCCATGGGAGAGTGTGAAGAGGGAAAAAGTTTTGGTGCTGTGGACAGAGTGGTGGAAGGGAGGAAAAGTGACTGTTGAATAATACCCTTTTCCAGAGAGATGACTTTTCAAACCTTTCCAAACCTCCTCCCCACTCCAAATCTCACTGGATCATCTTCCAAACCCTTATCTTCTTCCTCTGTCCCCCCTCTGCAGTTTTACCTGTATTTCTTAGAGGCCTGGCACCATTTCCACGTCCTTTCCCTGGTATTCCACCAGCTCATACACACACACCTATGGTGTCTGTAAGGGCTGGAAATGAGAATGAGGATCCCAGGAGGTGTCAGGCAGGTATTCTGCCTTTTGGGGCCACCTCACAGCTATTTTTTTGCCGCAGCTGACAGAACAATGCAATTTCTGATTCAATTACAAACTTTCATTTCCCCGCACCAGTAAATTTGAGGAAAAAGAAAGACAAAAACCCACACACACTGCTCAGCAGTGAAGCAGGCAAAATCAAACTAGTTTATAACCAACGATTCACCAGTTGTGGAGAATAACAACATACTATGGTGATGTGCAGTGCAGTTTGGCTTTCCAGTGCTTAGATGCTGTCCTTGGACGGAGTCCAGTCGTTGGAAACTGCCCTTGCCCTTTAGAAGAGGGCAAACTCCAAACCTCAATGAATTGTGTGGTTAGGATAAAGGCAGAATTATTTACCTCAAATAAGAAGCCAACAAATGTGAAGTGACCCTTCCTTTCACCACTGTTGTTCTTCAGCTTCTTATAAAAGAGAAATCTTGAAGAAGATTTTTAGCCCAGGGACACTGCATAGATGTTGCTGATCATGGAAGAGTGGTGACTGACTGGCAGGAGAATACGATACACCCCATTCATGTTTTAAAACACAGACTGGTGATATTTGGTGTCATTTCTTAGCAAGATCAAGGATCAGAAACCGACTTCTATTCATATGGGGCCAAACTTGGCCCTGTTCATACCTGAGATCCAACTGACTTGGAAGAACCAGACACATTAACTGAAGGATTAACAGCAGTTTCCACTCCTGTCTCTCTGGCTCCAAACATGTTAAAAATTAAAGCTGTTTTGTCTTTACTATATATTCATATCATCTGAATTCTCTTCAGCCAATGTTCAGTTTTCTCCACGTAGATGTATCTGCCATCTCAGAGTTATCCCAGTAAGTCCTTTCATACCATCCAGTACTACAGTTTTTGTAACCACACCCCATGGATATAATTTCTCTGACATCGTCTACAGCGAAGTTCTTAATAACAAAGTTTTCTGATGTTGAGTAGTATATAAAGCCTTTTATGAATCCTCTAATTGCCTTAAGGAATGGAGAGTGACTTTTCTTCAGTCTTTGCATTTTGTTTGCATTTTCTCTTTTGGGGACCGTAAATATTGCAAGAACCTGGAAGCATTTACAAAGGTTGCCTTCTTCTGCCTTGCCTGACTACCTCTGTGGGGTATTTTATTTGGTCTTATGTCAAATGAAGATGCAGGCTCAGAAGGTGAGTAACACTTAAAAGCATAGGAAAGATCAATATGGGATTTGGAAAAGTGGGAAGAAACAGCCCTGATGAAACTTTATAGCCCACCGGAGAGCGGTTTTGTATTGGAGCATTGTGAAGGGAAACTCAGCCTAGACTCACCCCACCTAACTGAGGCTCTAAATTTTGAACACAGCAACCCTTGGGAAACATAAGCATCTCTAGAGGGTAGTACAGCCTATCCCAAGATCTCTTTCCACTGACTGTAAAAGGAGCTGAAAGTGGCTGTGCTCCTTTTTCAGATGCTTAAAGTAAGATGAGGCAAATCCGGGCTCAGCAGCGAATCCAACTTACCTGTAAAGAAAACGAGCTCTAAAACCATCTTGTAGATTGAAGAATTGCTGAGTCTGTGCTCTGAATGTGCAGGACTAGAGGATCCTGGCACAGGCTTTCCAGCACTTAACATTGTTGCTGAGCATATCAGAAACACCCCAGTGGAGATATAAAGCAAGGAAAGAAAAGGCAAAGGACGATGCAATCACAGACTTTGATGTTTTCCTACCTGCTGCTGTCAGAAGCGTGGGTCATCACTGCACGCTTCTGTGTTTTGCTAACTGTCTGTTTGCCATGCATTACAAAAGCTGTTCCAGTATGTCAACATACTCCATGGGGTTCTTTTTTTTTTTTTAACTTCTTTATCTAGTGTGACAGCAAGCTGGCTACTAGGAAGTTAGTACCACAGCTAGACAGACGATTGCAGTAATCACTCCTGGGGTCCTTTTGTCAGCAAATACCTTTCATGGTCTCATGTTCATGCATTATCTTCAGCCAGCGTCAGCCAGAACAGAGTCCCCTATGCTCTCCAGCTTGTCTCTACGTGTGCTTCCTTCCTCCTCCAGGGTTAATGTCCTGCAGTGATGTTACTACACACAGCATGAAGCAGCCAATGCAGCTACACAACCACATTCACACTCTGTAGTGTCTGTAAGCCATGCTCTCAAGCATACCTCCCATCTATTCCCTGAGACACACAGTGCCTGACCAGTTGCTCTGGGAGTAACATGCGATGATCTTATGTACGTACTGTCCCAACAGGTTTCCTTCAGGTTCTTCTTGGGCAAAATTTTTCTTTGCGTTCTCATGCTTGCATTTTTCTCTTCAAAGAAATTTCTGATGCCTTATCTCTGACAGCTCTGCACATTGTCTTGCCCATTTATTGGCTTTTTCTCCTGAAAAAGAAGAGACTCAGCACAGGGATTATTCACTGTAGCCTACTGTACTGGTGTTATTCCTGAGTGGGGAGAGATTATGTTAGGTTGTCAAAGGGAGCAAAGCAACCATGCAGAAGTTCCAATAAGAAACTGAAAATTCAAACACAACATTTTGAAAAGTGATTTCAACTGGGGTGTTAAGGAATTTCCTCAGGGATTTGGTGAGGCTCCCTCACTGGAGGTGCTTGGAGGGAAAATTCTTTTTAATATACAGATAAGCTAGGTGAGAGGTACTCCACCATTTGGTTGTGTGGTGGGTTGACCCTGGCTGGATGCCAGGTGCCCACCAAAGCCACTCTATCACTCCCCCTCCACAACTGGACAGGGGAGAGAAAATATAACAAAAGGCTCATGGGTCGAGATAAGGACAGCGAGAGCACTCACCAATTACTATCATCACAGGCAAAACAGACTCAACTTGGGGGAAAAAAAATTAATTTAATTTATTACTAGTCAAATCAGAGTAGGATAATGAGAAATAAAAGAAAAATCTTAAAACACCTTCCCCCCACCCCTCCCTTCTTCCCGGGCTCAGCTTTGCTCCTGAATTTTCTACCTCCTCCCCAAAGTGGCACAGGGGGACAGGGAATGTGGGTTTCAGTCAGTTCATCACATGTTATTTCTGCCGCTCCTTCCTCCTCAGGGGGAGGAGGACTCACACTCTTCCCCTGCTCCAGCGTGGGGTCCTTCCCACTGGACACAGTCCTCCACGAATGTCTCCAACGTGAGTCCTTCCCACGGGCTACAGTTCTTCACAAACTGCTCCAGCGTGGGTCCCATCCATGGGGTGCAGTCCTTCAGGAACAGACTGCTCCAGTGTGGGTCCCCCGCGGGCTCACAAGTCCTGCCAGCAAACCTGCTCCAGCGTGGGCTCCTCTCTCCATGGGGCCACAGGTTCTGCCAGGAGCCTGCTCCAGCGCGGGCTTCCCACAGGGTCACAGCCTCTTTCAGGCATATCCATCTGCTCCAGCATGGGGTCCTCCATGGGCTGCAGGTGGATATCTGCTCCACCGTGGACCTCCATGGGCTGCAGGGGGACAGCCTGCCTCACCATGGTCTTCCCCACGGGCTGCAGGGGAATCTCTGCTCCGGCACCTGGAGCACCTCCTCCCCCTCCTTCTTCCCTGACCTTGGTGTCTGCAGAGTTGTTTCTCTCACATATTCTCACTCCTCTCTCTGGCTGCAGTTTTTCCCCCTTCTTAAATATGTTATCCCAGAGGCACTACCACTGTTGCTGATTCGCTCGGCCTTGGCCAGTGGCGGGTCCATCTTGGAGCCAGCTGGCATTGACTTTATCGAACATAGGGGAAGCTTCTGGCATCTTCTCACAAAAGCAACCCCTGTAGCCCCCCTGCTTGCTTGCCATGCAAACCCAATAGAGGTTGGCATTGAGGTAATGGTAGCAATCTCCCACATGTCTAAGCTCCATCAAGCTATTTTAATCCTATAAAAACCTTCCTGTAGAAAAACTTGCTTTTCCCTCTAGGATCGCAAGACCTTCAAATGCAGATTTTAATGATCCTATTGACTTAGCCAAAAAGCTGGAAATGCATGTTCTCAAGGCTTAGAGCCTGCCATTCAGACTAGCCAATTGACCAGTTTCAGCTGATTTCAAGTCACAACTCAGCTGAAAGGGAAAGGGTGACGCAGGTTGATGTGTTGAGTCTATATTGTGCATCACCATATAAGTAATGGAAGTCTTAATCACATCATTCATGTTTCATAGCCTGTCCAAAGAGACCCTCATTGCTGCCTAAGCTGGCAGGCTGGCATACTGGGGTACGGTGAGGTGAAGAGACCTTTGTAAGTCCAGACAGGAGATGGAGGCAGGATTGGGACCTAGAACATCAGATCATCAACCACGTACTCCAACAGTCCTCTGATTTCATATTCGGCTTGGAAGCTTAATTTTTCGTAAGAAGACAATGAGGATGGATGGCATCTCTGAGAACATCTACCTTGCTTTCTTGCTTCCAGTTTTGTTCTATGTTGTTTTCTGTTCCCTCACACGTGCGTTGGCAAATCACTTCTGAAACAGATAGGTGCCACTCATAGTCATTAAGTAACTTGACTGATGCACTTTCTTAAAACGACAAGAAATTAGAGATCCTGGCCATCAGAGATGATAGGAGAAAGTGTAGCACTGGTATCTCACTGTGGAACTAGGAGCAGTGAATCTGAGTATCTCAGTATCGCTAAATACAGGATTTAAGCACTTATAGAAAAAATCAGGTGTATTAGAAATGTTCAAATGTATATATGCATCAATCTGCCTTTAATGTCATCTCGTCTCATTTTTTTGTCAACCCCTTCCCTTATTTGTCATCCCAATCTTGTGGTTCACTGCGCTTCTGTAACCCTGAGCATCTATAGTCTTGTAAAAGCTACCAACTAGCTGAGGTCATGTCTGTAACCTGTTCAATAATATATGTATTATTTTCTCTCTCTCCTTCCTTCTCTTTGTCACTTTCTCTCCCTCATCTGTGCCTTAAATCAATGCAGGTTCCTAACATATTTTAAGAAGTCACATTCCTTACACCTCTAGAAACACCAATTATTTCTATGTTTTACTTTGTACATCTTGAAAAGTCCAGAAACAAGAGCAATGCATGCATGAAGTGTGGAAATCCAAAAGACTTCTTTGATGTTCTTTTTCCCTGATCCTTATGGTTCTCTGACATTTAAACCTCAATGGACTTCATTTTAGTCCAGCACCTGTCTTGTAACTGAAGTAGTTCTATCTGGATACTGCGCAGTCAAAAGTATTAATTTTCAGTAGTGTCTATTTCTGGTTCTTCAACTATTCCACTTCAGGGGCAAAAGAGTGTCACTTTTAACTTTTACAATGGTCTCAGAAAAGGAAGAAAGGAAGAAAGGAAGAAAGGAAGGAAGGAAGGAAGGAAGGAAGGAAGGAAGGAAGGAAAGAAGGAAGGGAAGAAGGAGGGAAGGAAAGAAAGAAGGAAGGGAAGGAAGAAGGAAAGGGAAGGAAGGAAGGAAGGAAGGAAGAAAGGAAGGAAGGAAGGAAGGAAGGAAAGAAAGAAGGAAGAAGAGAAGAGAAGAGAAGAGAAGAGAAGAGAAGAGAAGAGAAGAGAAGAGAAGAGAAGAGAAGAGAAGAGAAGAGAAGCAAGGCAGAGAGAGAGAAAGAAAGAGGAAAGAAGGAAGAAAGGGAGGGAGGGAGGGAGGAAGGAAGGAAGGAAGGAAAAAAGAATCTTTAATGAAATTAGTAGAGTAAATCTTTTAAATATTCATTTTCCTACGCTTTTTCCTAAAACCTCACCACAGGCGCTTCCTTGCTCTGTTTATATCAACCAAAAAGCCTAACATGTTCACCTTGGTGATAGTTCTTTATTTAATTTATACATGTGCCTATAGTTGCTAGCTATGATAGTTAGGGATTTTGGCGTCGGTCATAACTCTGTTTCACTGGAACAAAGGTTACAAAGCAGCAATGACCTATCTTCTTTCCTAAATGGCATCTGATACTCTTAAAACTAACATTCCAGTTACTGACAGCATCCAAGGATCAGGAATTCCTGACTTATGTTGTGAAACTCATCAATTTCTGCCATTACTGTGTATAATCATCAACCACATTAGCACTCATCATCATATGTTTTATTCATTTGCTTTCCATGGCAAGGTGAGGTGGAGTTGGTCCCCTGTCCAAAACAAACAATAAATTCTAGAATCAGTAATACAAAGAAGCAGCTAATTAAACTACCTTATTACATTTTACTAAGCTGCTGCAGACCAATTATAACCATATTTCTTTGTGGTCTCATTAGGTTCAACTCAGTTCCACAGTGTGGAAGCCTATAATGAGTGAAGACATGAGAAACACAGTTCAGACTCCATGTAGAGGGATCATTAATATGCTCTGGGCTGCTGCTTTGGAAGAGGCTGCACCTAATTATGTGGGTTAATGCACTTAAACTAAATGGATGAATTGCAACCATTTGCAGTGTTTCAAGGCCCCTTAGACCGACAGAACTGTAGATTAATAAGTTGTTAGGGAGTGATCTATTGACCTGCCCCATCATTCTTCACTTTCACTCCATACGCTCTTAGAAGCATCAAATGCTAAAGTAGAGAAATGTGCCAATCACTGCCATTTCAATTTTGTTGCTTTCTCTGGCACTTGCCTAAGAAATGGTCAGAATTGGTGAACAGCAAAATACAATGCCTGATATGTCCAATAACTTCAGTTGACTTTGGATCAAAACGCACCACGCACAGGAGATAACAGGTGCCTTGCTAGCACAAAACAGCTTAGATAAAAGATTGAACTCCTTTCAACTAGCTGTGGCTGTCTAAAAGTCAGGCATATAGTCTAAAGCTATTGTTTAGGATACCCCTTTAGCCAACTGAAAGAGTAAGTCATGCAGACTAGGCAAGTTATCTAAGTATAAAAGAAAAGGCCAAGTCATCTGAGACTATTCACACTACAAAAGACACAACTTAGGGGGTATATAACAGAGGCTGCAAAATCACGATGAGATGGAAAGGATGTATTGAGACAGATTGTTAACCGCCTTTTTTGATGGAAGGAAAAAAGAGATGTCAAATTACAGCAGTAGGAGCCAAATTCAATGCAAAAAACCCCTGGCGTTTTTGGGTTTTCTTTTTTTTCTTTCTGAGTTGGTAGTAGATCTTTGAAACTCCTTTGCAAGCCACACCATTATCAGGAAATCCCCTTAATGGAAAAATTAAGAATGGAGACTGAGAGATTATTAGGGAGAAAGGATCATAGGTACTTTTTCTGTCCCCTAGGTACTTGTTTATGGCCAGTGCTGGAGACAGAATACCAAGTGATACAGAGCGTTGAGATGAGTCAGTAGAACTGTTTTTATGTCCTACCATGTGGTGGTTAAGACATAGAATGCTCCTCAGGACTTCCTCCTGGTTAGCTCAAGCAGCCATCTTCCCAGCACAGTAGATTTATATAGCCCGTAAAAGTTTTCACATGTATTGTAAAAGGGGCCAAAAAATTGTTGAACAGTAGATGGTATGTACAACACTATCAGTTTTGACACTTAACAACCTTTTGTAGACCTAGCTTTGGGGAACAGTCCCCATTTGCAAAGACCTCAGATCTGAGAAATTTCACTGGCTCCTGAAAGGCTTGTCTGTGACAGCAAGAGACATGCCAAATAGGTTTGTTTTCTCATGTTCACACTTGTCCTTAAGGCACTAGAGATAAAAACTGCTTCCTATTCCACTCCTGAGTAAGAGGACCTGACAACTTAATAATTGAACTGGGTACTTAGCTCACTATGTTTCTGATGTGCCTCTTCTTAATTTATTTTGTCAGGATCTTTTTAACTTTTCTTCCACTGTTGCCAGCATGCTCTAGCTTCTCATAATGCCCATGAAAATAGGTTTTATTAGATTTTTCCCATCGTATCCTGTTCTCATATTAACCCTCCACCCCATGGTTGTTTGCATGATGTGCCCAAATTGA